>NC_138183.1:96291696-97708626 GCF_964194105.1 Spermophilus citellus | reverse complement strand
CTCCAGAAATCTCAGCAAATATTTTTCACCCAAACTGGATGATACTTTCAGGTAATGATCAGTACACTAAGGCGACGTGGTTCCCCAAATTTCGTTCTTCTATGTTGAAGCGTTCATTTCCAGTAACAGTTTGAATTTTTAGGTTTCACTCTGTTTTCTCCTATATTGATAGATGTATTTGGAACTCTAAATCCTACAAGGTTTGTGCTAGCTACTTGAAACTTGACACCACAAAGTAGTTTCACATTCTATCTCTACGTTTTGTTTCCTCTTGATGTAGCCCTAAGCAGTGACTGGCGAGAAACACTTTAATGGCAAAGGTTGCCAAGCTTCCAAAAATTACGAATCTCCAGAAATCTCAGCAAATATTTTTTCACCCAAACTGGAGGGTACTTTCAGGTAATGATCAGTACACTAAGGCGACGTGGTTCCCACAATTTCATTCTTCTATGTTGAAGCGTTCATTTCCAGTAACAGTTTGAATTTTTAGGTTTCACTCTGTTTTCTCCTATATTGATAGATGTATTTGGAACTCTAAATCCAACACGGTTTGTGCTAGCTTCTTGAAACTTGACACAACAAAGTAGTTTCACGTTCTATCTCTACGTTTTGTTTCCTCTTGATGTAGCCCTAAGCAGTGACAGGCAAGAAACACTTTCATGGAATTAGGTTGCCAAGCTTCCAAAAATTACGAATCTCCAGAAATCTCAGCAAATATTTTTTCACCCAAACTGGATGATACTTTCAGGTAATGATCAGTACACTAAGGCGACGTGGTTCCTCAAATTTCGTTCTTCAATGTTGAAGCGTTCATTTCCAGTAACAGTTTGAATTTTTAGGTTTCCCTCTGTTTTCTCCTATATTGATAGATGTATTTGGAACTCTAAATCCAACACGGTTTGTGCTAGCTTCTTGAAACTTGACACAACAAAGTAGTTTCACGTTCTATCTCTACGTTTTGTTTCCTCTTGATGTAGCCCTAAGCAGTGACTAGCGAGAAACATTTTCATGGAACGGGGTTGCCAAGCTTCCAAAAATTACGAATCTCCAGAAATCTCAGCAAATATTTTTTCACCCAAACTGGATGATACTTTCAGGTAATGATCAGTACACTAAGGCGACGTGGTTCCCCAAATTTCGTTCTTCTATGTTGAAGCGTTCATTTCCAGTAACAGTTTGAATTTTTAGGTTTCACTCTGTTTTCTCCTATATTGATAGATGTATTTGGAACTCTAAATCCTACACGGTTTGTGCTAGCTACTTGAAACTTGACACCACAAAGTAGTTTCACATTCTATCTCTACGTTTTGTTTCCTCTTGATGTAGCCCTAAGCAGTGACTGGCGAGAAACACTTTAATGGCAAAGGTTGCCAAGCTTCCAAAAATTACGAATCTCCAGAAATCTCAGCAAATATTTTTTCACCCAAACTGGAGGGTACTTTCAGGTAATGATCAGTACACTAAGGCGACGTGGTTCCCACAATTTCATTCTTCTATGTTTAAGCGTTCATTTCCAGTAACAGTTTGAATTTTTAGGTTTCACTCTGTTTTCTCCTATATTGATAGATGTATTTGGAACTCTAAATCCAACACGGTTTGTGCTAGCTTCTTGAAACTTGACACAACAAAGTAGTTTCACGTTCTATCTCTACGTTTTGTTTCCTCTTGATGTAGCCCTAAGCAGTGACTGGCGAGAAACACTTTCATGGAACGGGGTTGCCAAGCTTCCAAAAATTACGAATCTCCAGAAATCTCAGCAAATATTTTTTCACCCAAACTGGATGATACTTTCAGGTAATGATCAGTACACTAAGGCGACGTGGTTCCTCAAATTTCGTTCTTCAATGTTGAAGCGTTCATTTCCAGTAACAGTTTGAATTTTTAGGTTTCCCTCTGTTTTCTCCTATATTGATAGATGTATTTGGAACTCTAAATCCAACACGGTTTGTGCTAGCTTCTTGAAACTTGTTACAACAAAGTAGTTTCACGTTCTATCTCTACGTTTTGTTTCCTCTTGATGTAGCCCTAAGCAGTGACTGGCGAGAAACACTTTCATGGAAAGGGTTGCCAAGCTTCCAAAAATTACGAATCTCCAGATATCTCAGCAAATATTTTTTCACCAAAACTGGATGGTACTTTCAGGTAATGATCAGTACACTAAGGCGACTTGGTTCCCCAAATTTCGTTCTTCTATGTTGAAGCGTTCATTGCCAGTAACAGTTTGAATTTTTAGGTTTCACTCTGTTTTCTCCTATATTGATAGATGTATTTGGAACTCTAAATCCAACACGGTTTGTGCTAGCTTCTTGAAACTTGACACAACAAAGTAGTTTCACGTTCTATCTCTACGTTTTGTTTCCTCTTGATGTAGCCCTAAGCAGTGACTGGCGAGAAACACTTTCATGGGAAGGGGTTGCCAAGCTTCCAAAAATTACGAATCTCCAGAAATCTCAGCAAATATTTTTTCACCCCAACTGGATGATACTTTCAGGTAATGATCAGTACACTAAGGCGACGTGGTTCCCCAAATTTCGTTCTTCTTTGTTGAAGCGTTCATTTCCAGTAACAGTTTGAATTTTTAGGTTTCACTCTGTTTTCTCCTATATTGATAGATGTATTTGGAACACTAAATCCAACACGGTTTGTGCTAGGCTCTTGAAACTTGACACAACAAAGTAGTTTCACGTTCTATCTCTAGGTTTTGTTTCCTCTTCATGTAGCCCTAAGCAGTGACTGGCGAGAAACACTTTCATGGAAAGGGTTGCCAAGCTTCCAAAAATTACGAATCTCCAGATATCTCAGCAAATATTTTTTCACCAAAACTGGATGGTACTTTCAGGTAATGATCAGTACACTAAGGCGACTTGGTTCCCCAAATTTCGTTCTTCTATGTTGAAGCGTTCATTTCCAGTAACAGTTTGAATTTTTAGGTTTCACTCTGTTTTCTCCTATATTGATAGATGTATTTGGAACTCTAAATCCAACACGGTTTGTGCTAGCTTCTTGAAACTTGACACAACAAAGTAGTTTCACGTTCTATCTCTACATTTTGTTTCCTCTTGATGTAGCCCTAAGCAGTGACTGGCGAGAAACACTTTCATGGAAAGGGTTGCCAAGCTTCCAAAAATTACGAATCTCCAGAAATCTCAGCAAATATTTTTTCACCCAAACTGGATGGTACTTTCAAGTAATGATCAGTACACTAAGTCAACTTGGTTCCCCAAATTTCGTTCTTCTATGTTGAAGCGTTCATTTCCAGTAACAGTTTGAATTTTTAGGTTTCTCTCTGTTTTCTCCTATATTGATAGATGTATTTGGAACTCTAAATCCAACACGGTTTGTGCTAGCTTCTTGAAACTTGACACAACAAAGTAGTTTCACGTTCTATCTCTAGGTTTTGTTTCCTCTTGATGTAGCCCTAAGCAGTGACTGGCGAGAAACACTTTCATGGAACGGGGTTGCCAAGCTTCCAAAAATTACGAATCTCCAGAAATCTCAGCAAATATTTTTTCACCCAAACTGGATGATACTTTTAGGTAATTATCAGCACACTAAGGCAACGTGGTTCCCCAAATTTCGTTCTTCTATGTTGAAGCGTTCATTTCCAGTAACAGTTTGAATTTTTAGGTTTCCCTCTGTTTTCTCCTATATTGATAGATGTATTTGGAACTCTAAATCCAACACGGTTTGTGCTAGCTTCTTGAAACTTGACACAACAAAGTAGTTTCACATTCTATCTCTACGTTTTGTTTCCTCTTGATGTAGCCCTAAGCACTGACTGCCGAGAAGCACTTTCATTGAACGGGGTTGCCAAGCTTCCAAAAATTACGAATCTCCAGAAATCTCAGCAAATATTTTTTCACCAAAACTGGATGGTACTTTCAGGTAATGATCAGTACACTAAGGCGACGTGGTTCCCCAAATTTCATTCTTCTATGTTGAAGAGTTTATTTCCAGTAACAGTTTGAATTTTTAGGTTTCACTGTGTTTTCTCCTACATTGATAGATGTATTTGGAACTCTAAATCCAACACGGTTTGTGCTAGGCTCTTGAAACTTGACACAACAAAGTAGTTTCACATTCTATCGCTAGGTTTTGTTTCCTCTTGATGTAGCCCTATGCAGTGACTGGCGAGAAACACTTTCATGGAAAGGGTTGCCAAGCTTCCAAAAATTACGAATCTCCAGAAATCTCAGCAAATATTTTTTCACCAAAACTGGATGGTACTTTCAGGTAATGATCAGTACACTAAGGCGACGTGGTTCCCCCAATTTCATTCTTCTATGTTGAAGCGTTCATTTCCAGTAACAGTTTGAATTTTTAGGTTTCACTGTGTTTTCTCCTACATTGATAGATGTATTTGGAACTCTAAATCCAACACGGTTTGTGATAGTCTCTTGAAACTTGACACAACAAAGTAGTTTCACGTTCTATCTCTACGTTTTGTTTCCTCTTGATGTAGCCCTAAGCAGTGACTAGCGAGAAACACTTTCATGGAACGGGGTGGCCAAGCTTCCAAAAATTACGAATCTCCAGATATCTCAGCAAATATTTTTTCACCAAAACTGGATGGTACTTTCAGGTAATGATCAGTACACTAAGGCGACTTGGTTCCCCAAATTTCGTTTTCTATGTTGAAGCGTTCATTTCCAGTAACAGTTTGATTTTTTAGGTTTCACTCTGTTTTCTCCTATATTGATAGATGTATTTGGAACTCTAAATCCAACACGGTTTGTGCTAGCTTCTTGAAACTTGACACAACAAAGTAGTTTCACGTTCTATCTCTACATTTTGTTTCCTCTTGATGTAGCCCTAAGCAGTGACTGGCGAGAAACACTTACATGGAAAGGGTTGCCAAGCTTCCAAAAATTACGAAATTCCAGAAATCTCAGCAAATATTTTTTCACCCAAACTGGATGGTACTTTCAAGTAATGATCAGTACACTAAGTCGACTTGGTTCCCCAAATTTCGTTCTTCTATGTTGAAGCGTTCATTTCCAGTAACAGTTTGAATTTTTAGGTTTCACTCTGTTTTCTCCTATATTGATAGATGTATTTGGAACTCTAAATCCAACACGGTTTGTGCTAGCTTCTTGAAACTTGACACGAGAAAGTAGTTTCAAGATCTATCTCTATGTTTTGTAACCTGTTGATGTAGCCCTAAGCAGTGACTAGCGAGAAACACTTTCATTGAAAGGGGTGGCCAAGCTTCCAAAAATTACGAATCTCCAGAAATCTCAGCAAATATTTTTTCACCCAAACTGGATGATACTTTTAGGTAATTATCAGTACACTAAGGCAACGTGGTTCCCCAAATTTCGTTCTTCTATGTTGAAGCGTTCATTTCCAGTAACAGTTTGAATTTTTAGGTTTCACTCTGTTTTCTCCTATATTGATAGATGTATTTGGAACTCTAAATCCAACACGGTTTGTGCTAGCTTCTTGAAACTTGACAAACAAAGTAGTTTCACGTTCTATCTCTACGTTTTGTTTCCTCTTGATGTAGCCCTAAGCAGTGACTGGCGAGAAACACTTTCATGGAATTAGGTTGCCAAGCTTCCAAAAATTACGAATCTCCAGAAATCTCAGCAAATATTTTTTCACCCAAACTGGATGATACTTTCAGGTAATGATCAGTACACTAAGGCGACGTGGTTCCTCAAATTTCGTTCTTCAATGTTGAAGCGTTCATTTCCAGTAACAGTTTGAATTTTTAGGTTTCCCTCTGTTTTCTCCTATATTGATAGATGTATTTGGAACTCTAAATCCAACACGGTTTGTGCTAGCTTCTTGAAACTTGACACAACAAAGTAGTTTCACATTCTATCTCTACGTTTTGTTTCCTCTTGATGTAGCCCTAAGCACTGACTGCCGAGAAGCACTTTCATTGAACGGGTTTTCCAAGCTTCCAAAAATTACGAATCTCCAGAAATCTCAGCAAATATTTTTTCACCAAAACTGGATGATACTTTCAGGTAATGATCAGTACACTAAGGCGACGTGGTTCCCAAATTTCATTCTTCTATGTTGAAGCGTTCATTTACAGTAACAGTTTGAATTTTTAGGTTTCACTCTGTTTTCTCGTATATTGATAGATGTATTTGGAACTCTAAATCCAACACGGTTTGTGCTAGGCTCTTGAAACTTGACAAAACAAAGTAGTTTCACGTTCTATCTCTAGGTTTTGTTTCCTCTTGATGTAGCCCTACGCAGTGACTGGCGAGAAACACTTTCATGGAAAGGGTTGCCAAGCTTCCAAAAATTACGAATCTCCAGATATTTCAGCAAATATTTTTTCACCCAAACTGGATGGTACTTTCAGGTAATGATCAGTACACTAAGGCGACTTGGTTCCCCAAATTTCGTTCTTCTATGTTGAAGCGTTCATTTCCAATAACAGTTTGAATTTTTAGGTTTCACTCTGTTTTCTCCTATATTGATAGATGTATTTGGAACTCTAAATCCAACACGGTTTATGCTAGCTTCTTGAAACTTGACACAACAAAGTAGTTTCACGTTCTATCTCTACGTTTTGTTTCCTCTTGATGTAGCCCTAAGCAGTGACTAGCGAGAAACATTTTCATGGAACGGGGTTGCCAAGCTTCCAAAAATTACGAATCTCCAGAAATCTCAGCAAATATTTTTTCACCCAAACTGGATGATACTTTCAGGTAATGATCAGTACACTAAGGCGACGTGGTTCCCCAAATTTCGTTCTTCTATGTTGAAGCGTTCATTTCCAGTAACAGTTTGAATTTTTAGGTTTCACTCTGTTTTCTCCTATATTGATAGATGTATTTGGAACTCTAAATCCTACACGGTTTGTGCTAGCTACTTGAAACTTGACACCACAAAGTAGTTTCACATTCTATCTCTACGTTTTGTTTCCTCTTGATGTAGCCCTAAGCAGTGACTGGCGAGAAACACTTTAATGGCAAAGGTTGCCAAGCTTCCAAAAATTACGAATCTCCAGAAATCTCAGCAAATATTTTTTCACCCAAACTGGAGGGTACTTTCAGGTAATGATCAGTACACTAAGGCGACGTGGTTCCCACAATTTCATTCTTCTATGTTGAAGCGTTCATTTCCAGTAACAGTTTGAATTTTTAGGTTTCACTCTGTTTTCTCCTATATTGATAGATGTATTTGGAACTCTAAATCCAACACGGTTTGTGCTAGCTTCTTGAAACTTGACACAACAAAGTAGTTTCACGTTCTATCTCTACGTTTTGTTTCCTCTTGATGTAGCCCTAAGCAGTGACTGGCGAGAAACACTTTCATGGAACGGGGTTGCCAAGCTTCCAAAAATTACGAATCTCCAGAAATCTCAGCAAATATTTTTTCACCCCAACTGGATGATACTTTCAGGTAATGATCAGTACACTAAGGCGACGTGGTTCCCCAAATTTCGTTCTTCTTTGTTGAAGCGTTCATTTCCAGTAACAGTTTGAATTTTTAGGTTTCACTCTGTTTTCTCCTATATTGATAGATGTATTTGGAACACTAAATCCAACACGGTTTGTGCTAGGCTCTTGAAACTTGACACAACAAAGTAGTTTCACGTTCTATCTCTAGGTTTTGTTTCCTCTTCATGTAGCCCTAAGCAGTGATTGGCGAGAAACACTTTCATGGAAAGGGTTGCCAAGCTTCCAAAAATTACGAATCTCCAGATATCTCAGCAAATATTTTTTCACCAAAACTGGATGGTACTTTCAGGTAATGATCAGTACACTAAGGCGACTTGGTTCCCCAAATTTCGTTCTTCTATGTTGAAGCGTTCATTTCCAGTAACAGTTTGAATTTTTAGGTTTCACTCTGTTTTCTCCTATATTGATAGATGTATTTGGAACTCTAAATCCAACACGGTTTGTGCTAGCTTCTTGAAACTTGACACAACAAAGTAGTTTCACGTTCTATCTCTACATTTTGTTTCCTCTTGATGTAGCCCTAAGCAGTGACTGGCGAGAAACACTTTCATGGAAAGGGTTGCCAAGCTTCCAAAAATTACGAAATTCCAGAAATCTCAGCAAATATTTTTTCACCCAAACTGGATGGTACTTTCAAGTAATGATCAGTACACTAAGTCAACTTGGTTCCCCAAATTTCGTTCTTCTATGTTGAAGCGTTCATTTCCAGTAACAGTTTGAATTTTTAGGTTTCACTCTGTTTTCTCCTATATTGATAGATGTATTTGGAACTCTAAATCCAACACGGTTTGTGCTAGCTTCTTGAAACTTGACACCACAAAGTAGTTTCACATTCTATCTCTAGGTTTTGTTTCCTCTTGATGTAGCCCTAAGCAGTGACTGGCGAGAAACACTTTCATGGAACGGGGTTGCCAAGCTTCCAAAAATTACGAATCTCCAGAAATCTCAGCAAATATTTTTTCACCCCAACTGGATGATACTTTCAGGTAATGATCAGTACACTAAGGCGACGTGGTTCCCCAAATTTCGTTCTTCTTTGTTGAATTGTTCATTTCCAGTAACAGTTTGAATTTTTAGGTTTCACTCTGTTTTCTCCTATATTGATAGATGTATTTGGAACACTAAATCCAACACGGTTTGTGCTAGGCTCTTGAAACTTGACACAACAAAGTAGTTTCACGTTCTATCTCTAGGTTTTGTTTCCTCTTCATGTAGCCCTAAGCAGTGATTGGCGAGAAACACTTTCATGGAAAGGGTTGCCAAGCTTCCAAAAATTACGAATCTCCAGATATCTCAGCGAATATTTTTTCACCAAAACTGGATGGTACTTTCAGGTAATGATCAGTACACTAAGGCGACTTGGTTCCCCAAATTTCGTTCTTCTATGTTGAAGCGTTCATTTCCAGTAACAGTTTGAATTTTTAGGTTTCACTCTGTTTTCTCCTATATTGATAGATGTATTTGGAACTCTAAATCCAACACGGTTTGTGCTAGCTTCTTGAAACTTGACACAACAAAGTAGTTTCACGTTCTATCTCTACATTTTGTTTCCTCTTGATGTAGCCCTAAGCAGTGACTGGCGAGAAACACTTTCATGGAAAGGGTTGCCAAGCTTCCAAAAATTACGAAATTCCAGAAATCTCAGCAAATATTTTTTCACCCAAACTGGATGGTACTTTCAAGTAATGATCAGTACACTAAGTCAACTTGGTTCCCCAAATTTCGTTCTTCTATGTTGAAGCGTTCATTTCCAGTAACAGTTTGAATTTTTAGGTTTCACTCTGTTTTCTCCTATATTGATAGATGTATTTGGAACTCTAAATCCAACACGGTTTGTGCTAGCTTCTTGAAACTTGACACCACAAAGTAGTTTCACATTCTATCTCTAGGTTTTGTTTCCTCTTGATGTAGCCCTAAGCAGTGACTGGCGAGAAACACTTTCATGGAACGGGGTTGCCAAGCTTCCAAAAATTACGAATCTCCAGAAATCTCAGCAAATATTTTTTCACCCAAACTGGATGATACTTTTAGGTAATTATCAGTACACTAAGGCAACGTGGTTCCCCAAATTTCGTTCTTCTATGTTGAAGCGTTCATTTCCAGTAACAGTTTGAATTTTTAGGTTTCCCTCTGTTTTCTCCTATATTGATAGATGTATTTGGATCTCTAAATCCAACACGGTTTGTGCTAGCTTCTTGAAACTTGACACAACAAAGTAGTTTCACATTCTATCTCTACGTTTTGTTTCCTCTTGATGTAGCCCTAAGCACTGACTGCCGAGAAGCACTTTCATTGAACGGGGTTGCCAAGCTTCCAAAAATTACGAATCTCCAGAAATCTCAGCAAATATTTTTTCACCAAAACTGGATGGTACTTTCAGGTAATGATCAGTACACTAAGGCGACGTGGTTCCCCAAATTTCATTCTTCTATGTTGAAGCGTTCATTTCCAGTAACAGTTTGAATTTTTAGGTTTCACTGTGTTTTCTCCTACATTGATAGATGTATTTGGAACTCTAAATCCAACACGGTTTGTGCTAGGCTCTTGAAACTTGACACAACAAAGTAGTTTCACATTCTATCGCTAGGTTTTGTTTCCTCTTGATGTAGCCCTACGCAGTGACTGGCGAGAAACACTTTCATGGAAAGGGTTGCCAAGCTTCCAAAAATTACGAATCTCCAGAAATCTCAGCAAATATTTTTTCACCAAAACTGGATGGTACTTTCAGGTAATGATCAGTACACTAAGGCGACGTGGTTCCCCCAATTTCATTCTTCTATGTTGAAGCGTTCATTTCCAGTAACAGTTTGAATTTTTAGGTTTCACTGTGTTTTCTCCTACATTGATAGATGTATTTGGAACTCTAAATCCAACACGGTTTGTGATAGGCTCTTGAAACTTGACACAACAAAGTAGTTTCACGTTCTATCTCTACGTTTTGTTTCCTCTTGATGTAGCCCTAAGCAGTGACTAGCGAGAAACACTTTCATGGAACGGGGTGGCCAAGCTTCCAAAAATTACGAATCTCCAGATATCTCAGCAAATATTTTTTCACCAAAACTGGATGGTACTTTCAGGTAATGATCAGTACACTAAGGCGACTTGGTTCCCCAAATTTCGTTTTCTATGTTGAAGCGTTCATTTCCAGTAACAGTTTGAATTTTTAGGTTTCACTCTGTTTTCTCCTATATTGATAGATGTATTTGGAACTCTAAATCCAACACGGTTTGTGCTAGCTTCTTGAAACTTGACACAACAAAGTAGTTTCACGTTCTATCTCTACATTTTGTTTCCTCTTGATGTAGCCCTAAGCAGTGACTGGCGAGAAACACTTTCATTGAAAGGGGTGGCCAAGCTTCCAAAAATTACGAATCTCCAGAAATCTCAGCAAATATTTTTTCACCCAAACTGGATGATACTTTTAGGTAATTATCAGTACACTAAGGCAACGTGGTTCCCCAAATTTCGTTCTTCTATGTTGAAGCGTTCATTTCCAGTAACAGTTTGAATTTTTAGGTTTCACTCTGTTTTCTCCTATATTGATAGATGTATTTGGAACTCTAAATCCAACACGGTTTGTGCTAGCTCCTTGAAACTTGACAAACAAAGTAGTTTCACGTTCTATCTCTACGTTTTGTTTCCTCTTGATGTAGCCCTAAGAAGTGACTGGCGAGAAACACTTTCATGGAATTAGGTTGCCAAGCTTCCAAAAATTACGAATCTCCAGAAATCTCAGCAAATATTTTTTCACCCAAACTGGATGATACTTTCAGGTAATGATCAGTACACTAAGGCGACGTGGTTCCTCAAATTTCGTTCTTCAATGTTGAAGCGTTCATTTCCAGTAACAGTTTGAATTTTTAGGTTTCCCTCTGTTTTCTCCTATATTGATAGATGTATTTGGAACTCTAAATCCAACACGGTTTGTGCTAGCTTCTTGAAACTTGACACAACAAAGTAGTTTCACATTCTATCTCTACGTTTTGTTTCCTCTTGATGTAGCCCTAAGCACTGACTGCCGAGAAGCACTTTCATTGAACGGGGTTGCCAAGCTTCCAAAAATTACGAATCTCCAGAAATCTCAGCAAATATTTTTTCACCAAAACTGGATGATACTTTCAGGTAATGATCAGTACACTAAGGCGACGTGGTTCCCAAATTTCATTCTTCTATGTTGAAGCGTTCATTTACAGTAACAGTTTGAATTTTTAGGTTTCACTCTGTTTTCTCGTATATTGATAGATGTATTTGGAACTCTAAATCCAACACGGTTTGTGCTAGGCTCTTGAAACTTGACAAAACAAAGTAGTTTCACGTTCTATCTCTAGGTTTTGTTTCCTCTTGATGTAGCCCTACGCAGTGACTGGCGAGAAACACTTTCATGGAAAGGGTTGCCAAGCTTCCAAAAATTACGAATCTCCAGATATTTCAGCAAATATTTTTTCACCCAAACTGGATGGTACTTTCAGGTAATGATCAGTACACTAAGGCGACTTGGTTCCCCAAATTTCGTTCTTCTATGTTGAAGCGTTCATTTCCAATAACAGTTTGAATTTTTAGGTTTCACTCTGTTTTCTCCTATATTGATAGATGTATTTGGAACTCTAAATCCAACACGGTTTATGCTAGCTTCTTGAAACTTGACACAACAAAGTAGTTTCACGTTCTATCTCTACGTTTTGTTTCCTCTTGATGTAGCCCTAAGCAGTGACTAGCGAGAAACATTTTCATGGAACGGGGTTGCCAAGCTTCCAAAAATTACGAATCTCCAGAAATCTCAGCAAATATTTTTTCACCCAAACTGGATGATACTTTCAGGTAATGATCAGTACACTAAGGCGACGTGGTTCCCCAAATTTCGTTCTTCTATGTTGAAGCGTTCATTTCCAGTAACAGTTTGAATTTTTAGGTTTCACTCTGTTTTCTCCTATATTGATAGATGTATTTGGAACTCTAAATCCTACAAGGTTTGTGCTAGCTACTTGAAACTTGACACCACAAAGTAGTTTCACATTCTATCTCTACGTTTTGTTTCCTCTTGATGTAGCCCTAAGCAGTGACTGGCGAGAAACACTTTAATGGCAAAGGTTGCCAAGCTTCCAAAAATTACGAATCTCCAGAAATCTCAGCAAATATTTTTTCACCCAAACTGGAGGGTACTTTCAGGTAATGATCAGTACACTAAGGCGACGTGGTTCCCACAATTTCATTCTTCTATGTTGAAGCGTTCATTTCCAGTAACAGTTTGAATTTTTAGGTTTCACTCTGTTTTCTCCTATATTGATAGATGTATTTGGAACTCTAAATCCAACACGGTTTGTGCTAGCTTCTTGAAACTTGACACAACAAAGTAGTTTCACGTTCTATCTCTACGTTTTGTTTCCTCTTGATGTAGCCCTAAGCAGTGACTGGCAAGAAACACTTTCATGGAACGGGGTTGCCAAGCTTCCAAAAATTACGAATCTCCAGAAATCTCAGCAAATATTTTTTCACCCAAACTGGATGATACTTTCAGGTAATGATCAGTACACTAAGGACACTTGGTTCCCCAAATTTCGTTCTTCTATGTTGAAGCGTTCATTTCCAGTAACAGTTTGAATTTTTAGGTTTCACTCTGTTTTCTCCTATATCGATAGATGTATTTGGAACTCTAAATCCAACACGGTTTGTGCTAGCTTCTTGAAACTTGACAAACAAAGTAGTTTCACGTTCTATCTCTACGTTTTGTTTCCTCTTGATGTAGCCCTAAGCAGTGACAGGCGAGAAACACTTTCATCGAATTAGGTTGCCAAGCTTCCAAAAATTACGAATCTCCAGAAATCTCAGCAAATATTTTTTCACCCAAACTGGATGGTACTTTCAGGAAATGATCAGTACACTAAGGCGACTTGGTTCCCCAAATTTCGTTCTTCTATGTTGAAGCGTTCATTTCCAATAACAGTTTGAATTTTTAGGTTTCACTCTGTTTTCTCCTATATTGATAGATGTATTTGGAACTCTAAATCCAACACGGTTTATGCTAGCTTCTTGAAACTTGACACAACAAAGTAGTTTCACGTTATATCTCTACGTTTTGTTTCCTCTTGATGTAGCCCTAAGCAGTGACTAGCGAGAAACATTTTCATGGAACGGGGTTGCCAAGCTTCCAAAAATTACGAATCTCCAGAAATCTCAGCAAATATTTTTTCACCCAAACTGGATGATACTTTCAGGTAATGATCAGTACACTAAGGCGACGTGGTTCCCCAAATTTCGTTCTTCTATGTTGAAGCGTTCATTTCCAGTAACAGTTTGAATTTTTAGGTTTCACTCTGTTTTCTCCTATATTGATAGATGTATTTGGAACTCTAAATCCTACAAGGTTTGTGCTAGCTACTTGAAACTTGACACCACAAAGTAGTTTCACATTCTATCTCTACGTTTTGTTTCCTCTTGATGTAGCCCTAAGCAGTGACTGGCGAGAAACACTTTAATGGCAAAGGTTGCCAAGCTTCCAAAAATTACGAATCTCCAGAAATCTCAGCAAATATTTTTTCACCCAAACTGGAGGGTACTTTCAGGTAATGATCAGTACACTAAGGCGACGTGGTTCCCACAATTTCATTCTTCTATGTTGAAGCGTTCATTTCCAGTAACAGTTTGAATTTTTAGGTTTCACTCTGTTTTCTCCTATATTGATAGATGTATTTGGAACTCTAAATCCAACACGGTTTGTGCTAGCTTCTTGAAACTTGACACAACAAAGTAGTTTCACGTTCTATCTCTACGTTTTGTTTCCTCTTGATGTAGCCCTAAGCAGTGACAGGCGAGAAACACTTTCATGGAATTAGGTTGCCAAGCTTCCAAAAATTACGAATCTCCAGAAATCTCAGCAAATATTTTTTCACCCAAACTGGATGATACTTTCAGGTAATGATCAGTACACTAAGGCGACGTGGTTCCTCAAATTTCGTTCTTCAATGTTGAAGCGTTCATTTCCAGTAACAGTTTGAATTTTTAGGTTTCCCTCTGTTTTCTCCTATATTGATAGATGTATTTGGAACTCTAAATCCAACACGGTTTGTGCTAGCTTCTTGAAACTTGACACAACAAAGTAGTTTCACGTTCTATCTCTACGTTTTGTTTCCTCTTGATGTAGCCCTAAGCAGTGACTAGCGAGAAACATTTTCATGGAACGGGGTTGCCAAGCTTCCAAAAATTACGAATCTCCAGAAATCTCAGCAAATATTTTTTCAACCAAACTGGATGATACTTTCAGGTAATGATCAGTACACTAAGGCGACGTGGTTCCCCAAATTTCGTTCTTCTATGTTGAAGCGTTCATTTCCAGTAACAGTTTGAATTTTTAGGTTTCACTCTGTTTTCTCCTATATTGATAGATGTATTTGGAACTCTAAATCCTACACGGTTTGTGCTAGCTACTTGAAACTTGACACCACAAAGTAGTTTCACATTCTATCTCTACGTTTTGTTTCCTCTTGATGTAGCCCTAAGCAGTGACTGGCGAGAAACACTTTAATGGCAAAGGTTGCCAAGCTTCCAAAAATTACGAATCTCCAGAAATCTCAGCAAATATTTTTTCACCCAAACTGGAGGGTACTTTCAGGTAATGATCAGTACACTAAGGCGACGTGGTTCCCACAATTTCATTCTTCTATGTTTAAGCGTTCATTTCCAGTAACAGTTTGAATTTTTAGGTTTCACTCTGTTTTCTCCTATATTGATAGATGTATTTGGAACTCTAAATCCAACACGGTTTGTGCTAGCTTCTTGAAACTTGACACAACAAAGTAGTTTCACGTTCTATCTCTACGTTTTGTTTCCTCTTGATGTAGCCCTAAGCAGTGACTGGCGAGAAACACTTTCATGGAACGGGGTTGCCAAGCTTCCAAAAATTACGAATCTCCAGAAATCTCAGCAAATATTTTTTCACCCAAACTCGATGATACTTTCAGGTAATGATCAGTACACTAAGGCGACGTGGTTCCTCAAATTTCGTTCTTCAATGTTGAAGCGTTCATTTCCAGTAACAGTTTGAATTTTTAGGTTTCCCTCTGTTTTCTCCTATATTGATAGATGTATTTGGAACTCTAAATCCAACACGGTTTGTGCTAGCTTCTTGAAACTTGACACAACAAAGTAGTTTCACGTTCTATCTCTACGTTTTGTTTCCTCTTGATGTAGCCCTAAGCAGTGACTAGCGAGAAACATTTTCATGGAACGGGGTTGCCAAGCTTCCAAAAATTACGAATCTCCAGAAATCTCAGCAAATATTTTTTCACCCAAACTGGATGATACTTTCAGGTAATGATCAGTACACTAAGGCGACGTGGTTCCCCAAATTTCGTTCTTCTATGTTGAAGCGTTCATTTCCAGTAACAGTTTGAATTTTTAGGTTTCACTCTGTTTTCTCCTATATTGATAGATGTATTTGGAACTCTAAATCCTACACGGTTTGTGCTAGCTACTTGAAACTTGACACCACAAAGTAGTTTCACATTCTATCTCTACGTTTTGTTTCCTCTTGATGTAGCCCTAAGCAGTGACTGGCGAGAAACACTTTAATGGCAAAGGTTGCCAAGCTTCCAAAAATTACGAATCTCCAGAAATCTCAGCAAATATTTTTTCACCCAAACTGGAGGGTACTTTCAGGTAATGATCAGTACACTAAGGCGACGTGGTTCCCACAATTTCATTCTTCTATGTTTAAGCGTTCATTTCCAGTAACAGTTTGAATTTTTAGGTTTCACTCTGTTTTCTCCTATATTGATAGATGTATTTGGAACTCTAAATCCAACACGGTTTGTGCTAGCTTCTTGAAACTTGACACAACAAAGTAGTTTCACGTTCTATCTCTACGTTTTGTTTCCTCTTGATGTAGCCCTAAGCAGTGACTGGCGAGAAACACTTTCATGGAACGGGGTTGCCAAGCTTCCAAAAATTACGAATCTCCAGAAATCTCAGCAAATATTTTTTCACCCAAACTGGATGATACTTTTAGGTAATTATCAGCACACTAAGGCAACGTGGTTCCCCAAATTTCGTTATTCTATGTTGAAGCGTTCATTTCCAGTAACAGTTTGAATTTTTAGGTTTCACTCTGTTTTCTCCTATATCGATAGATGTATTTGGAACTCTTAATCCAACACGGTTTGTGCTAGCTTCTTGAAACTTGACAAACAAAGTAGTTTCACGTTCTATCTCTACGTTTTGTTTCCTCTTGATGTAGCCCTAAGCAGTGACAGGCGAGAAACACTTTCATGGAATTAGGTTGCCAAGCTTCCAAAAATTACGAATCTCCAGAAATCTCAGCAAATATTTTTTCACCAAAACTGGATGATACTTTCAGGTAATGATCAGTACACTAAGGCGACGTGGTTCCTCAAATTTCGTTCTTCAATGTTGAAGCGTTCATTTCCAGTAACAGTTTGAATTTTTAGGTTTCCCTCTGTTTTCTCCTATATTGATAGATGTATTTGGAACTCTAAATCCAACACGGTTTGTGCTAGCTTCTTGAAACTTGACACAACAAAGTAGTTTCACGTTCTATCTCTACGTTTTGTTTCCTCTTGATGTAGCCCTAAGCAGTGACTAGCGAGAAACATTTTCATGGAACGGGGTTGCCAAGCTTCCAAAAATTACGAATCTCCAGAAATCTCAGCAAATATTTTTTCACCCAAACTGGATGATACTTTCAGGTAATGATCAGTACACTAAGGCGACGTGGTTCCCCAAATTTCGTTCTTCTATGTTGAAGCGTTCATTTCCAGTAACAGTTTGAATTTTTAGGTTTCACTCTGTTTTCTCCTATATTGATAGATGTATTTGGAACTCTAAATCCTACACGGTTTGTGCTAGCTACTTGAAACTTGACACCACAAAGTAGTTTCACATTCTATCTCTACGTTTTGTTTCCTCTTGATGTAGCCCTAAGCAGTGACTGGCGAGAAACACTTTAATGGCAAAGGTTGCCAAGCTTCCAAAAATTACGAATCTCCAGAAATCTCAGCAAATATTTTTTCACCCAAACTGGAGGGTACTTTCAGGTAATGATCAGTACACTAAGGCGACGTGGTTCCCACAATTTCATTCTTCTATGTTTAAGCGTTCATTTCCAGTAACAGTTTGAATTTTTAGGTTTCACTCTGTTTTCTCCTATATTGATAGATGTATTTGGAACTCTAAATCCAACACGGTTTGTGCTAGCTTCTTGAAACTTGACACAACAAAGTAGTTTCACGTTCTATCTCTACGTTTTGTTTCCTCTTGATGTAGCCCTAAGCAGTGACTGGCGAGAAACACTTTCATGGAACGGGGTTGCCAAGCTTCCAAAAATTACGAATCTCCAGAAATCTCAGCAAATATTTTTTCACCCAAACTGGATGATACTTTTAGGTAATTATCAGCACACTAAGGCAACGTGGTTCCCCAAATTTCGTTCTTCTATGTTGAAGCGTTCATTTCCAGTAACAGTTTGAATTTTTAGGTTTCCCTCTGTTTTCTCCTATATTGATAGATGTATTTGGAACTCTAAATCCAACACGGTTTGTGCTAGCTTCTTGAAACTTGACACAACAAAGTAGTTTCACATTCTATCTCTACGTTTTGTTTCCTCTTGATGTAGCCCTAAGCACTGACTGCCGAGAAGCACTTTCATTGAACGGGGTTGCCAAGCTTCCAAAAATTACGAATCTCCAGAAATCTCAGCAAATATTTTTTCACCAAAACTGGATGATACTTTCAGGTAATGATCAGTACACTAAGGCGACTCGTTTCCCCAAATTTCGTTCTTCTATGTTGAAGCGTTCATTTCCAGTAACAGTTTGAATTTTTAGGTTTCACTCTGTTTTCTCCTATATTGATAGATGTATTTGGAACTCTAAATCCAACACGGTTTGTGCTAGCTTCTTGAAACTTGACACAACAAAGTAGTTTCACGTTCTATCTCTACATTTTGTTTCCTCTTGATGTAGCCCTAAGCAGTGACTGGCGAGAAACACTTTCATGGAAAGGGTTGCCAAGCTTCCAAAAATTACGAATGTCCAGAAATCTCAGCAAATATTTTTTCACCTAAACTGGATGGTACTTTCAGGTAATGATCAGTACACTAAGGCGACTTGGTTCACCAAATTTCGTTCTTCTATGTTGAAGTGTTCAATTCCAGTAACAGTTTGAATTTTTAGGTTTCACTCTGTTTTCTCCTATATTGATAGATGTATTTGGAACTCTAAATCCAACACGGTTGGTGCTAGCTTCTTGAAACTTGACACAACAAAGTAGTTTCACGTTCTATCTCTACATTTTGTTTCCTCTTGATGTAGCCCTAAGCAGTGATTGGCGAGAAACACTTTCATGGAACGGGGTTGCCAAGCTTCCAAAAATTACGAACCTCCAGAAATCTCAGCAAATATTTTTTCACCAAAACTGGATGGTACTTTCAGGTAATGATCAGTACACTAAGTCGACGTGGTTCCCCCAATTTCATTCTTCTATGTTGAAGCGTTCATTTCCAGTAACAGTTTGAATTTTTAGGTTTCACTCTGTTTTCTCCTATATTGATAGATGTATTTGGAACTCTAAATCCAACACGGTTTGTTGTAGCTTCTTGAAACTTGACACAACAAAGTAGTTTCACGTTCTATCTCTACGTTTTGTTTCCTCTTGATGTAGCCCTAAGCAGTGACTGGCGAGAAACACTTTCATGGAACGGGGTTGCCAAGCTTCCAAAAATTACGAATCTCCAGAAATCTCAGCAAATATTTTTTCACCCAAACTGGATGATACTTTCAGGTAATGATCAGTACACTAAGGACACTTGGTTCCCCAAATTTCGTTCTTCTATGTTGAAGCGTTCATTTCCAGTAACAGTTTGAATTTTTAGGTTTCACTCTGTTTTCTCCTATATCGATAGATGTATTTGGAACTCTAAATCCAACACGGTTTGTGCTAGCTTCTTGAAACTTGACAAACAAAGTAGTTTCACGTTCTATCTCTACGTTTTGTTTCCTCTTGATGTAGCCCTAAGCAGTGACAGGCGAGAAACACTTTCATGGAATTAGGTTGCCAAGCTTCCAAAAATTACGAATCTCCAGAAATCTCAGCAAATATTTTTTTCACCCAAACTGGATGGTACTTTCAGGAAATGATCAGTACACTAAGGCGACTTGGTTCCCCAAATTTCGTTCTTCTATGTTGAAGCGTTCATTTCAAATAACAGTTTGAATTTTTAGGTTTCACTCTGTTTTCTCCTATATTGATAGATGTATTTGGAACTCTAAATCCAACACGGTTTATGCTAGCTTCTTGAAACTTGACACAACAAAGTAGTTTCACGTTCTATCTCTACGTTTTGTTTCCTCTTGATGTAGCCCTAAGCAGTGACTAGCGAGAAACATTTTCATGGAACGGGGTTGCCAAGCTTCCAAAAATTACGAATCTCCAGAAATCTCAGCAAATATTTTTTCACCCAAACTGGATGATACTTTCAGGTAATGATCAGTACACTAACGCGACGTGGTTCCCCAAATTTCGTTCTTCTATGTTGAAGCGTTCATTTCCAGTAACAGTTTGAATTTTTAGGTTTCACTCTGTTTTCTCCTATATTGATAGATGTATTTGGAACTCTAAATCCTACACGGTTTGTGCTAGCTACTTGAAACTTGACACCACAAAGTAGTTTCACATTCTATCTCTACGTTTTGTTTCCTCTTGATGTAGCCCTAAGCAGTGACTGGCGAGAAACACTTTAATGGCAAAGGCTGCCAAGCTTCCAAAAATTACGAATCTCCAGAAATCTCAGCAAATATTTTTTCACCCAAACTGGAGGGTACTTTCAGGTAATGATCAGTACACTAAGGCGACGTGGTTCCCACAATTTCATTCTTCTATGTTTAAGCGTTCATTTCCAGTAACAGTTTGAATTTTTAGGTTTCACTCTGTTTTCTCCTATATTGATAGATGTATTTGGAACTCTAAATCCAACACGGTTTGTGCTAGCTTCTTGAAACTTGACACAACAAAGTAGTTTCACGTTCTATCTCTACGTTTTGTTTCCTCTTGATGTAGCCCTAAGCAGTGACTGGCGAGAAACACTTTCATGCGAAGGGGTTGCCAAGCTTCCAAAAATTACGAATCTCCAGAAATCTCAGCAAATATTTTTTCACCCAAACTGGATGATACTTTTAGGTAATTATCAGCACACTAAGGCAACGTGGTTCCCCAAATTTCGTTATTCTATGTTGAAGCGTTCATTTCCAGTAACAGTTTGAATTTTTAGGTTTCACTCTGTTTTCTCCTATATCGATAGATGTATTTGGAACTCTTAATCCAACACGGTTTGTGCTAGCTTCTTGAAACTTGACAAACAAAGTAGTTTCACGTTCTATCTCTACGTTTTGTTTCCTCTTGATGTAGCCCTAAGCAGTGACTGGCGAGAAACACTTTCATGGAATTAGGTTGCCAAGCTTCCAAAAATTACGAATCTCCAGAAATCTCAGCAAATATTTTTTCACCCAAACTGGATGATACTTTCAGGTAATGATCAGTACACTAAGGCGACGTGGTTCCTCAAATTTCGTTCTTCAATGTTGAAGCGTTCATTTCCAGTAACAGTTTGAATTTTTAGGTTTCCCTCTGTTTTCTCCTATATTGATAGATGTATTTGGAACTCTAAATCCAACACGGTTTGTGCTAGCTTCTTGAAACTTGACACAACAAAGTAGTTTCACGTTCTATCTCTACGTTTTGTTTCCTCTTGATGTAGCCCTAAGCAGTGACTAGCGAGAAACATTTTCATGGAACGGGGTTGCCAAGCTTCCAAAAATTACGAATCTCCAGAAATCTCAGCAAATATTTTTTCACCCAAACTGGATGATACTTTCAGGTAATGATCAGTACACTAAGGCGACGTGGTTCCCCAAATTTCGTTCTTCTATGTTGAAGCGTTCATTTCCAGTAACAGTTTGAATTTTTAGGTTTCACTCTGTTTTCTCCTATATTGATAGATGTATTTGGAACTCTAAATCCTACACGGTTTGTGCTAGCTACTTGAAACTTGACACCACAAAGTAGTTTCACATTCTATCTCTACGTTTTGTTTCCTCTTGATGTAGCCCTAAGCAGTGACTGGCGAGAAACACTTTAATGGCAAAGGTTGCCAAGCTTCCAAAAATTACGAATCTCCAGAAATCTCAGCAAATATTTTTTCACCCAAACTGGAGGGTACTTTCAGGTAATGATCAGTACACTAAGGCGACGTGGTTCCCACAATTTCATTCTTCTATGTTTAAGCGTTCATTTCCAGTAACAGTTTGAATTTTTAGGTTTCACTCTGTTTTCTCCTATATTGATAGATGTATTTGGAACTCTAAATCCAACACGGTTTGTGCTAGCTTCTTGAAACTTGACACAACAAAGTAGTTTCACGTTCTATCTCTACGTTTTGTTTCCTCTTGATGTAGCCCTAAGCAGTGACTGGCGAGAAACACTTTCATGGAACGGGGTTGCCAAGCTTCCAAAAATTACGAATCTCCAGAAATCTCAGCAAATATTTTTTCACCCAAACTGGATGATACTTTTAGGTAATTATCAGCACACTAAGGCAACGTGGTTCCCCAAATTTCGTTCTTCTATGTTGAAGCGTTCATTTCCAGTAACAGTTTGAATTTTTAGGTTTCCCTCTGTTTTCTCCTATATTGACAGATGTATTTGGAACTCTAAATCCAACACGGTTTGTGCTAGCTTCTTGAAACTTGACACAACAAAGTAGTTTCACATTCTATCTCTACGTTTTGTTTCCTCTTGATGTAGCCCTAAGCACTGACTGCCGAGAAGCACTTTCATTGAACGGGGTTGCCAAGCTTCCAAAAATTACGAATCTCCAGAAATCTCAGCAAATATTTTTTCACCAAAACTGGAGGGTACTTTCAGGTAATGATCAGTACACTAAGGCGACTCGTTTCCCCAAATTTCGTTCTTCTATGTTGAAGCGTTCATTTCCAGTAACAGTTTGAATTTTTAGGTTTCACTCTGTTTTCTCCTATATTGATAGATGTATTTGGAACTCTAAATCCAACACGGTTTGTGCTAGCTTCTTGAAACTTGACACAACAAAGTAGTTTCACGTTCTATCTCTACATTTTGTTTCCTCTTGATGTAGCCCTAAGCAGTGACTGGCGAGAAACACTTTCATGGAAAGGGTTGCCAAGCTTCCAAAAATTACGAATGTCCAGAAATCTCAGCAAATATTTTTTCACCTAAACTGGATGGTACTTTCAGGTAATGATCAGTACACTAAGGCGACTTGGTTCACCAAATTTCGTTCTTCTATGTTGAAGTGTTCAATTCCAGTAACAGTTTGAATTTTTAGGTTTCACTCTGTTTTCTCCTATATTGATAGATGTATTTGGAACTCTAAATCCAACACGGTTGGTGCTAGCTTCTTGAAACTTGACACAACAAAGTAGTTTCACGTTCTATCTCTACATTTTGTTTCCTCTTGATGTAGCCCTAAGCAGTGATTGGCGAGAAACACTTTCATGGAACGGGGTTGCCAAGCTTCCAAAAATTACGAATCTCCAGAAATCTCAGCAAATATTTTTTCACCCAAACTGGATGATACTTTCAGGTAATGTTCAGTACACTAAGGAGACGTGGTTCCCCAAATTTCGTTCTTCTATGTTGAAGCGTTCATTTCCAGTAACAGTTTGAATTTTTAGGTTTCACTCTGTTTTCTCCTATATTGATAGATGTATTTGGAACTCTAAATCCTACACGGTTTGTGCTAGCTTCTTGAAACTTGACACCACAAAGTAGTTTCACATTCTATCTCTACGTTTTGTTTCCTCTTGATGTAGCCCTAAGCAGTGACTGGCGAGAAACACTTTCATTGAACGGGGTTGCCAAGCTTCCAAAAATTACGAATCTCCAGAAATCTCAGCAAATATTTTTTCACCAAAACTGGATGATACTTTCAGGTAATGATCAGTACACTAAGGTGACGTGGTTCCCCAAATTTCGTTCTTCTATGTTGAAGCATTCATTTCCAGTAACAGTTTGAATTTTTAGGTTTCACTCTGTTTTCTCCTATATTGATAGATGTATTTGGAACTCTAAATCCAACACGGTTGGTGCTAGCTTCTTGAAATTTGACACAACAAAGTAGTTTCACGTTCTATCTCTACATTTTGTTTCCTCTTGATGTAGCCCTAAGCAGTGATTGGCGAGAAACACTTTCATGGAACGGGGTTGCCAAGCTTCCAAAAATTACGAACCTCCGGAAATCTCAGCAAATATTTTTTCACCAAAACTGGATGGTACTTTCAGGTAATGATCAGTACACTAAGTCGACGTGGTTCCCCCAATTTCATTCTTCTATGTTGAAGCGTTCATTTCCAGTAACAGTTTGAATTTTTAGGTTTCACTGTGTTTTCTCCTACATTGATAGATGTATTTGGAACTCTAAATCCAACACGGTTTGTGCTAGGCTCTTGAAACTTGACACAACAAAGTAGTTTCACATTCTATCTCTAGGTTTTGTTTCCTCTTGATGTAGCCCTACGCAGTGACTGGCGAGAAACACTTTCATGGAAAGGGTTGCCAAGATTCCAAAAATTACGAATCTCCAGATATCTCAGCAAATATTTTTTCACCCAAACTGGATGGTACTTTCAGGTAATGATCAGTACACTAAGGCGACTTGGTTCCCCAAATTTCGTTCTTCTATGTTGAAGCGTTCATTTCCAGTAACAGTTTGAATTTTTAGGTTTCACTCTGTTTTCTCCTATATTGATAGATGTATTTGGAATCTAAATCCAACACGGTTTATACTAGCTTCTTGAAACTTGACACAACAAAGTAGTTTCACGTTCTATCTCTACGTTTTGTTTCCTCTTGATGTAGCCCTAAGCAGTGACTAGCGAGAAACACTTTCATGGAACGGGGTTGCCAAGCTTCCAAAAATTACGAATCTCCAGAAAGCTCAGCAAATATTTTTTTCATCCAAACTGGATGATACTTTCAGGTAATGATCAGTACACTAAGTCGACTTGGTTCCCCATATTTCGTTCTTCTATGTTGAAGCGTTCATTTCCAGTAACAGTTTGAAATTTTAGGTTTCACTCTGTTTTCTCCTATATTGATAGATGTATTTGGAACTCTAAATCCAACACGGTTTGTGCTAGCTTCTTGAAACTTGACACAACAAAGTAGTTTCACGTTCTATCTCTACATTTTGTTTCCTCTTGATGTAGCCCTAAGCAGTGACTGGCAAGAAACACTTTCATGGAACGGGTTGCCAAGCTTCCATAAATTACGAATGTCCAGAAATCTCAGCAAATATTTTTTCACCTAAACTGGATGGTACTTTCAGGTAATGATCAGTACACTAAGGCGACTTGGTTTCCCAAATTTCGTTCTTCTATGTTGAAGCGTTCATTTCCAGTAACAGTTTGAATTTTTAGGTTTCACTCTGTTTTCTCCTATATTGATAGATGTATTTGGAACTCTAAATCCAACACGGTTTGTGCTAGCTTCTTGAAACTTGACACAACAAAGTAGTTTCACGTTCTATCTCTACGTTTTGTTTCCTCTTGATGTAGCCCTAAGCAGTGACTGGCGAGAAACACTTTCATGGAACGGGGTTGCCAAGCTTCCAAAAATTACGAAACTCCAGAAATCTCAGCAAATATTTTTTCACCCAAACTGGATGATACTTTCAGGTAATGATCAGTACACTAAGGAGACGTGGTTCCCCAAATTTCGTTCTTCTATGTTGAAGCGTTCATTTCCAGTAACAGTTTGAATTTTTAGGTTTCACTCTGTTTCTCCTATATTGATAGATGTATTTGGAACTCTAAATCCAACACGGTTTGTGCTAGGCTCCTGAAACTTGACACAACAAAGTAGTTTCATGTTCCATCTCTAGGTTTTGTTTCCTCTTGATGTAGCCCTGCGCAGTGACTGGCGAGAAACACTTTCATGGAAAGGGTTGCCAAGCTTCCAAAAATTACGAATCTCCAGATATCTCAGCAAATATTTTTTCACCCAAACTGGATGATACTTTCAGGTAATGATCAGTACACTAAGGCGACTTGGTTCCCCAAATTTCGTTCTTCTATGTTGAAGCGTTCATTTCCAGTAACAGTTTGAATTTTTAGGTTTCACTCTGTTTTCTCCTATATTGATAGATGTATTTGGAACTCTAAATCCAACACGGTTTGTGCTTGCTTCTTGAAAGTTGACACAACAAAGTAGTTTCACGTTCTATCTCTACATTTTGTTTCCTCTTGATGTAGCCCTAAGCAGTAACTGGCGAGAAACACTTTCATGGAACGGGGTTGCCAAGCTTCCAAAAATTACGAATCTCCAGAAATCTCAGCAAATGTTTTTTCACCAAAACTGGATGGTACTTTCAGGTAATGATCAGTACACTAAGGCGACGTGGTTCCCCCAATTTCATTCTTCTATGTTGAAGCGATCATTTCCAGTAACAGTTTGAATTTTTAGGTTTCACTCTGTTTTCTCCTATATTGATAGATGTATTTGGAACTCTAAATCCAACACGGTTTGTGCTAGGCTCTTGAAACTTGACACAACAAAGTAGTTTCACGTTCTATCTCTATGTTTTGTTTCCTCTTGATGTAGCCCTAAGCAGTGACTGGCGAGATACACTTACATGGAAAGGGGTTGCCAAGCTTCCAAAAATTACGAATCTCCAGAAATCTCAGCAAATATTTTTTCACCCAAACTGGATGTTACTTTGAGGTAATGATCAGTACACTAAGGCGACTTGGTTCCCCAAATTTCGTTCTTCTATGTTGAAGCGTTCATTTCCAGTAACAGTTTGAATTTTTAGGTTTCACTCTGTTTTCTCCTATATTGATAGATGTATTTGGAACTCTAAATCCAACACGGTTTGTGCTAGCTTCTTGAAACTTGACACAACAAAGTAGTTTCACGTTCTATCTCTATGTTTTGTTTCCTCTTGATTTAG
This sequence comes from Spermophilus citellus, assembly GCF_964194105.1. Lineage (NCBI taxonomy): Eukaryota > Metazoa > Chordata > Mammalia > Rodentia > Sciuridae > Spermophilus > Spermophilus citellus. The sequence continues at coordinate 97,682,208 of NC_138183.1, read as the reverse complement.
GCCTAAGCAGTGACTGGCGAGAAACACTTTAATGGGAAGCGATTGCCAAGCTTCCAAAAATTAAGAAACTCCAGAAATCTCAGCAAATATTTTTTCACCCAAAATGGATGATACTTTCAGGAAATGATCAGTACATTAAGTCGACGTGGTTCCCCAAGTTTCGTTCTTCTATGTTGAAGCGTTCATTTCCAGTAACAGTTTGAATTTTTAGGTTTCACTCTGTTTTCTCCTATATTGATAGATGTATTTGGAACTCTAAATCCAACACGGTTTGTGCTAGCTTCTTGAAACTTGACACAACAAAGTAGTTTCACGTTCTATCTCTACGTTTTGTTTCCTCTTGATGTAGCCCTAAGCAGTGACTGGCCAGAAACACTTTGATGGGAAGGGGTTGCCAAGCTTCCAAAAATTACGAATCTCCAGAAATCTCAGCAAATATTTTTTCACCCAAACTGGATGATACTTTCAGGTAATGATCAGTACACTAAGGCGACTTGGTTCCCCAAATTTCGTTCTTCTATGTTGAAGCGTTCATTTCCAGTAACAGTTTGAATTTTTAGGTTTCACTCTGTTTTCTCCTATATTGATAGATGTATTTGGAACTCTAAATCCAACACGGTTTATGCTAGCTTCTTGAAACTTGACACAACAAAGTAGTTTCACGTTCTATCTCTACATTTTGTTTCCTCTTGATGTAGCCCTAAGCAGTGACTGGCGAGAAACACTTTCATGGAACGGGGTTGCCAAGCTTCCAAAATTACGATTCTCCAGAAATCTCAGCAAATGTTTTTTCACCAAAACTGGATGGTACTTTCAGGTAATGATCAGTACACTAAGGCGACGTGGTTCCCCAATTTCATTCTTCTATGTTGAAGCGTTCATTTCCATTAACAGTTTGAATTTTTAGGTTTCACTCTGTTTCTCCTATTTTGATAGATGTATTTGGAACTCTAAATCCAACACGGTTTGTGCTAGGCTCCTGAAACTTGACACAACAAAGTAGTTTCATGTTCTATCTCTAGGTTTTGTTTCCTCTTGATGTAGCCCTACGCAGTGACTGGCGAGAAACACTTTCATGGAAAGGGTTGCCAAGCTTCCAAAAATTACGAATCTCCAGATATCTCAGCAAATATTTTTTCACCCAAACTGGATGATACTTTCAGGTAATGATCAGTACACTAAGGCGACTTGGTTCCCCAAATTTCGTTCTTCTATGTTGAAGCGTTCATTTCCAGTAACAGTTTGAATTTTTAGGTTTCACTCTGTTTTCTCCTATATTGATAGATGTATTTGGAACTCTAAATCCAACACGGTTTGTGCTAGCTTCTTGAAACTTGACACAACAAAGTAGTTTCACGTTCTATCTCTACATTTTGTTTCCTCTTGATGTAGCCCTAAGCAGTAACTGGCGAGAAACACTTTCATGGAACGGGGTTGCCAAGCTTCCAAAAATTACGAATCTCCAGAAATCTCAGCAAATGTTTTTTCACCAAAACTGGATGGTACTTTCAGGTAATGATCAGTACACTAAGGCGACGTGGTTCCCCCAATTTCATTCTTCTATGTTGAAGCGTTCATTTCCAGTAACAGTTTGAATTTTTAGGTTTCACTCTGTTTTCTCCTATATTGATAGATGTTTTTGGAACTCTAAATCCAACACGGTTTGTGCTAGGCTCTTGAAACTTGACACAACAAAGTAGTTTCACGTTCTATCTCTATGTTTTGTTTCCTCTTGATGTAGCCCTAAGCAGTGACTGGCGAGATACACTTACATGGAAAGGGGTTGCCAAGCTTCCAAAAATTACGAATCTCCAGAAATCTCAGCAAATATTTTTTCACCCAAACTGGATGATACTTTGAGGTAATGATCAGTACACTAAGGCGACTTGGTTCCCCAAATTTCGTTCTTCTATGTTGAAGCGTTCATTTCCAGTAACAGTTTGAATTTTTAGGTTTCACTCTGTTTTCTCCTATATTGATAGATGTATTTGGAACTCTAAATCCAACACGGTTTGTGCTAGCTTCTTGAAACTTGACACAACAAAGTAGTTTCACGTTCTATCTCTATGCTTTGTTTCCTCTTGATTTAGGCCTAAGCAGTGACTGGCGAGAAACACTTTAATGGGAAGCGATTGCCAAGCTTCCAAAAATTAAGAAACTCCAGAAATCTCAGCAAATATTTTTTCACCCAAAATGGATGATACTTTCAGGAAATGATCAGTACATTAAGTCGACGTGGTTTCCCAAGTTTCGTTCTTCTATGTTGAAGCGTTCATTTCCAGTAACAGTTTGAATTTTTAGGTTTCACTCTGTTTTCTCCTATATTGATAGATGTATTTGGAACTCTAAATCCAACACGGTTTGTGCTAGCTTCTTGAAACTTGACACAACAAAGTAGTTTCACGTTCTATCTCTACGTTTTGTTTCCTCTTGATGTAGCCCTAAGCAGTGACTGGCCAGAAACACTTTCATGGGAAGGGGTTGCCAAGCTTCCAAAAATTACGAATCTCCAGAAATCTCAGCAAATATTTTTTCACCCAAACTGGATGATACTTTCAGGTAATGATCAGTACACTAAGGCGACTTGGTTCCCCAAATTTCGTTCTTCTATGTTGAAGCGTTCATTTCCAGTAACAGTTTGAATTTTTAGGTTTCACTCTGTTTTCTCCTATATTGATAGATGTATTTGGAACTCTAAATCCAACACGGTTTATGCTAGCTTCTTGAAACTTGACACAACAAAGTAGTTTCACGTTCTATCTCTACATTTTGTTTCCTCTTGATGTAGCCCTAAGCAGTGACTGGCGAGAAACACTTTCATGGAACGGGGTTGCCAAGCTTCCAAAAATTATGAATCTCCAGAAATCTCAGCAAATATTTTTTCACCCAAACTGGATGATACTTTCAGGTAATGATCAGTACACTAAGGTGACGTGGTTCCCCAAATTTCGTTCTTCTATGTTGAAGCGTTCATTTCCAGTAACAGTTTGAATTTTTAGGTTTCACTCTGTTTTCTCCTATATTGATAGATGTATTTGGAACTCTAAATCCAACACGGTTTGTGCTAGCTTCTTGAAACTTGACACAACAAAGTAGTTTCACGTTCTATCTCTACATTTTGTTTCCTCTTGATGTAGCCCTAAGCAGTAACTGGCGAGAAACACTTTCATGGAACGGGGTTGCCAAGCTTCCAAAAATTACGAATCTCCAGAAATCTCAGCAAATGTTTTTTCACCAAAACTGGATGGTACTTTCAGGTAATGATCAGTACACTAAGGCGACGTGGTTCCCCCAATTTCATTCTTCTATGTTGAAGCGTTCATTTCCAGTAACAGTTTGAATTTTTAGGTTTCACTCTGTTTTCTCCTATATTGATAGATGTATTTGGAACTCTAAATCCAACACGGTTTGTGCTAGGCTCTTGAAACTTGACACAACAAAGTAGTTTCACGTTCTATCTCTATGTTTTGTTTCCTCTTGATGTAGCCCTAAGCAGTGACTGGCGAGAAACACTTTCATGGAACGGGGTTGCCAAGCTTCCAAAAATTACGAATCTCCAGAAATCTCAGCAAATATTTTTTCACCCAAACTGGATGATACTTTCAGGTAATGATCAGTACACTAAGGCGACTTGGATCCCTAAATTTCGTTCTTCTATGTTGAAGCGTTCATTTCCAGTAACAGTTTGAATTTTTAGGTTTCACTCTGTTTTCTCCTATATTGATAGATGTATTTGGAACTCTAAATCCAACACGGTTTGTGCTAGCTTCTTGAAACTTGAGACAACAAAGTAGTTTCACGTTCTATCTCTATGTTTTGTTTCCTCTTGATTTAGGCCTAAGCAGTGACTGGCGAGAAACACTTTCATGGGAAGCGATTGCCAAGCTTCCAAAAATTAAGAAACTCCAGAAATCTCAGCAAATATTTTTTCACCCAAAATGGATGATACTTTCAGGAAATGATCAGTACATTAAGTCGACGTGGTTCCCCAAGTTTCGTTCGTCTATGTTGAAGCGTTCATTTCCAGTAAGAGTTTGAATTTTTAGGTTTCACTCTGTTTTCTCCTATATTGATAGATGTATTTGGAACTCTAAATCCAACACGGTTTGTGCTTGCTTCTTGAAACTTGACACAACAAAGTAGTTTCACGTTCTATCTCTACGTTTTGTTTCCTCTTGATGTAGCCCTAAGCAGTGACTGGCCAGAAACACTTTCATGGGAAGGGGTTGCCAAGCTTCCAAAAATTACGAATCTCCAGAAATCTCAGCAAATATTTTTTCACCCAAACTGGATGATACTCTCAGGTAATGATCAGTACACTAAGGCGACTTGGTTCCCCAAATTTCGTTCTTCTATGTTGAAGCGTTCATTTCCAGTAACAGTTTGAATTTTTAGGTTTCACTCTGTTTTCTCCTATATTGATAGATGTATTTGGAACTCTAAATCCAACACGGTTTATGCTAGCTTCTTGAAACTTGACACAACAAAGTAGTTTCACGTTCTATCTCTACATTTTGTTTCCTCTTGATGTAGCCCTAAGCAGTGACTGGCGAGAAACACTTTCATGGAACGGGGTTGCCAAGCTTCCAAAAATTACGAATCTCCAGAAATCTCAGCAAATATTTTTTCACCCAAACTGGATGATACTTTCAGGTAATGATCAGTACACTAAGGTGACGTGGTTCCCCAAATTTCGTTCTTCTATGTTGAACCGTTCATTGCCAGTAACAGTTTGAATTTTTAGGTTTCACTCTGTTTTCTCCTATATTGATAGATGTATTTGGAACTCTAAATCCAACACGGTTTGTGCTAGCTTCTTGAAACTTGACACAACAAAGTAGTTTCACGTTCTATCTCTACATTTTGTTTCCTCTTGATGTAGCCCTAACAGTGACCTGCGAGAAACACTTTCATGGAAAGGGTTGCCAAGCTTCCAAAAATTACGAATGTCCAGAAATCTCAGCAAATATGTTTTTCACCTAAACTGGATGGTACTTTCAGGTAATGATCAGTACACTAAGGCGACTTGGTTTCCCAAATTTCGTTCTTCTATGTTGAAGCGTTCATTTCCAGTAACAGTTTGAATTTTTAGGTTTCACTCTGTTTTCTCCTATATTGATAGATGTATTTGGAACTCTAAATCCAACACGGTTTGTGCTAGCTTCTGGAAACTTGACACAACAAAGTAGTTTCACGTTCTATCTCTACATTTTGTTTCCTCTTGATGTAGCCCTAAGCAGTGACTGGCGAGAAACACTTTCATGGAACGGGGTTGCCAAGCTTCCAAAAATTACGAATCTCCAGAAATCTCAGCAAATATTTTTTTCACCCAAACTGAATGATACTTTCAGGTAATGATCAGTACACTAAGGAGACGTGGTTCCCCAAATTTCGTTCTTCTATGTTGAAGCGTTCATTTCCAGTAACAGTTTGAATTTTTAGGTTTCACTCTGTTTTCTCCTATATTGATAGATGTATTTGGAACTCTAAATCCAACACGGTTTGTGCTAGCTTCTTGAAACTTGTCACAACAAAGTAGTTTCACGTTCTATCTCTACGTTTTGTTTCCTCTTGATGTAGCCCTAACAGTGACTGGCGAGAAACACATTCATTGAAATGGGTTGCCAAGCTTCCAAAAATTACGAGTCTCCAACAATCTCAGCAAATATTTTTTCACCCACACTGGATGATACTTTCACGTAATGATCAGTACCCTCATACCACTTGGTTCACCAAATTTCGTTCTTCTATGTTGAAGGGTTCGTTTCTAGTAACAGTTTGAATTTTGGGGTTTCACACTGTTTTCTCCTATATTGATAGATGTATTTGGAACTCTAAATCCAACACGGTTTGTGCTAGCTTCTTGAAACTTGACACAACAAAGTAGTTTCACGTTCTATCTCTACGATTTCTTTCCTCTTGATGTAGCCCTAAGCAGTGACTGGCGAGAAACACTTTCATTGAAAGTGGTTGCCAACTTTCAAAAATTACGAGTCTCCAGCAATCTCAGCAAATATTTTTCACCCACAAAGGATGATACTTTCACGTAATGATCAGTACCCTGAGACCACTTGGTTCCTCAAATTTCGTTCTTCTATGTTGAAGCGTTCATTTCCAGTAACAGTTTGAATTTTGGCGTTACACACTGTTTTCTCCTATATTGATAGATGTATTTGGAACTCTAAATCCAACACGGTTTGTGCTAGCTTCTTTAAACTTGACACAAGAAAGTAGTTTCAAGTTCTATCTCTATGTTTTCTAACCTGTTGGTGTAGCCCCAAGCAGATGCCTCGCGAGAAACACTTTCATTGAAAGGGGTTGCCAAGCTTCCAAAAATTACGAGTCTCCAGCAATCTCAGCAAATATTTTTTCACCCAAACTGGATGATACTTTCAGGTAATGATCAGTACACTAAGCCCACTTGGTTTTCCAAATTTCGTTCTTCTATGTTGAAGCGTTCGTTTCCAGTAACAGTTTGAATTTTGGCGTTTCACACTGTTTTCTCCTATATTGATAGATATATTTGGAACTCTAAATCCAACACGGTTTGTGCTAGCTTCTTGAAACTTGACACAAGAAAGTAGTTTCAAGTTCTATCTCTATGTTTTGTAACCTGTTGGTGTAGCCCTAAGCAGTGACTGGCGAGAAACAGTTTCATTGAAATGGGTTGCCAAGCTTCCAAAAATTACGAGTCTCCAACAATCTCAGCAAATATTTTTTCACCCAAACTGAATGATACACCCAGGTAATGATCAGTACACTAAGCCCACTTGGTTCCCCAAATTTCGTTCTTCTATTAAGCATTTGTTTCCAGTAACAGTTTGAAATTTGGCGTTTCACACTATTTTCTCCTATATTGATAGATGTATTTGGAACTCTAAATCCAACACGGTTTGTGCTAGCTTCTTGAAACTTGACACAATAAAGTAGATTCAAGTTCTATTTCTATGTTTTGTTTCCTCTTGATATAGCCCTAAGGAGTGACTGGCGAGAAACACTTTCATTGAAAGGGGTTGCCAAGCTTCCAAAAATTACGAGTCTCCAGCAACCTCAGCAAATATTTTTTTCACCCAAACTGGATGATACACCCAGGTAATGATCAGTACACTAAGCCCACTTGGTTCCCCAAATTTCATTCTTCTATGTTGAAGTGTTCGTTTCCAGTAACAGTTTGAATTTTGGCGTTTCACACTGTTTTCTCCTATATTGACAGATGTATTTGGAACTCTAAATCCAACACGGTTTGTGCTAGCTTCTTGAAACTTGACACAATAAAGTAGTTTCAAGTTCTATCTCTATGTTTTCTTTCCTATTGATGTAGCCCTACGCAGCGAATGGCGAGAAACACTTTAATAGAAAGTGTTTGCCAAGCTTCCAAAAATTACGATTCTCCCAGAAATCTCAGCAAATATTTTTTCACCCACAAAGGATGATACTTTCACGTAATGATCAGTACCCTCAGACCACTTGGTTCCCCGAATTTCGTTCTTCTATGTTGACGCGTTCGTTTCCAGTAACAGTTTGAATTTTGGCGTTTCACACTGTTTTCTCCTATATTGATAGATGTATTTGGAACTCTAAATCCAACACGGTTTGTGCTAGCTTCTTGAAACTTGACACAATAAAGTAGTTTCAAGTTCTATCTCTATGTTTTGTTTCCTCTTGATGTAGCCCCAAGCAGATGCCTGGCGAGAAACACTTTCATTGAAAGGGGTTGCCAAGCTTCCAAAAATTACGAGTCTCCAGCAATCTCAGCAAATATTTTTTCACCCAAACTGGATGATACTTTCAGGTAATGATCAGTACACTAAGACCACTTGGTTTTCAAAATTTCGTTCTTCTATGTTGAAGCGTTCGTTTCCAGTAACAGTTTGAATTTTGGCGTTTCACACTGTTTTCTCCTATATTGATAGATATATTTGGAACTCTAAATCCAACACGGTTGGTGCTAGCTTCTTGAAACTTGACACAAGAAAGTAGTTTCAAGTTCTATCTCTATGTTTTGTAACCTGTTGGTGTAGCCCTAAGCAGTGACTGGCGAGAAACACTTTCATTGAAAGGGGTTGCCAAGCTTCCAAAAATTACGAGTCTCCAGCAATCTCAGCAAATATTTTTTCACCCAAACTGGATGATACACCCAGGTAATGATCAGTACACTAAGCCCACTTGGTTCCCCAGAATTCGTTCTTCTATGTTGAAGCGTTCGTTTCCAGTAACAGTTTGAATTTTGGCGTTTCACACTGTTTTCTCCTATATTGACAGATGTATTTGGAACTCTAAATCCAACACGGTTTTTGCTACCTTCTTGAAACTTGACACAATAAAGTAGTTTCAAGTTCTATCTCTATGTTTTCTTTCCACTTGATGTAGCCCTAAGCAGCGAATGGCGAGAAACACTTTCATAGAAAGGGTTTGCCAAGCTTCCAAAAATTACGATTCTCCCAGAAATATCAGCAAATATTTTTTCACCCAAACTGGATGATATTTTCAGGTAATGATCAGTACACTAAGCCCACTTGTTTCCCCAAATTTCGTTCTTCTATGTTGAAGCGTTCGTTTCCAGTAACAGTTTGAATTTTGGCGTTTCACACTGTTTTCTCCTATATTGATAGATATATTTGGAACTGCAAATCCAACACGGTTTGTGCTAGCTTAATGAAACTTGACACAAGAAAGTAGTTTCAAGTTCTATCTCTATGTTTTGTTTCCTCTTGATGTAGCCCTAAGCAGTGACTGGCGAGAAACACTTTCATTGAAAGTGGTTGCCAACTTCCAAAAATTACGAGTTTCCAGCAATCTCATCAAATATTTTTTCACCCACACTGGATGATACTTTCACGTAATGATCAGTACCCTCAGGCCACTTGGTTCCCCAAATTTTGTTCTTCTATGTTGAATCGTTCGTTTACATTAACAGTTTGAATTTTGGGGTTTCATACTGTTTTCTCCTATATTGATAGATGTATTTGGAACTCGAAATCCAACACGGTTTGTGCTAGGTTCTTGAAACTTGACACAATAAAATAGTTTCAAGTTCTATCTCTATGTTTTGTTTCCTCTTGATGTAGCCCTAAGCAGATGCCTGGCGAGAAACACTTTCATTGAAAGGGGTTGCCAAGCTTCCAAAAATTAGGAGTCTCCAGCAATCTCAGCAAATATTTTTTTCACCCAAACTGGATGATACTTTCAGGTAATGATCAGTACACTCAGCCCACGTGGTTCCCCAAATTTTGTTCTTCTATGTGAAGCGTTCGTTTTCTGTAATAGTTTGAATTTTGGCGTTTCACACTGTTTTCTCCTATATTGATAGATGTATTTGGAACTCTAAATCCAACACGGTTTGTGCTAGCTTCTTGAAACTTGACACAATAAAGTAGTTTCAAGTTCTATCTCTATGTTTTCTTTCCTCTTGATGTAGCCCTAAGCAGTGACTGGCGAGAAATACTTTCATTGAAAGGGATTGCCAAGATTCCAAAATTTATGAGTCTCCAGCAATCTCAGCAAATATTTTTTCACCCAAACTGGATGATACACCCAGGTAATGATCAGTACAGTAAGCCCACTTGGTTGCCCAAATGTCGTTCTTCTATGTTGAAGTGTTCGTTTCCAGTAACAGTTTGAATTTTGGCGTTTCACACTATTTTCTCCTATATTGATAGATGTATTTGGAACTCTAAATCCAACACGGTTTGTTCTAGCTTCTTGAAACTTGACACAATAAAGTAGTTTCAAGTTCTATCTCTATGTTTTCTTTCCTCTTAATGTAGCCCGAAGGAGTGACTGGCGAGAAACACTTTCATTGAAAGGGGTTGCCAAGCTTCCAAAAATTACGAGTCTCCAGCAATCTCAGCAAATATTTTTTCACCCAAACTGGATGATACACCCAGGTAATGATCAGTACACTAAGCCCACTTGGTTCCCCAGATTTCGTTCTTCTATGTTGAATCGTTCGTTTACAGTAACAGTTTGAATTTTGGGGTTTCACACTGTTTTCTCCTATATTGATAGATGTATTTGGATCTCGAAATCCAACACGGTTTGTGCTAGGTTCTTGAAACTTGACACAATAACATAGTTTCAAGTTCTATCTCTATGTTTTGTTTCCTCTTGATGTAGCCCTAAGCAGATGCCTGGCGAGAAACACTTTCATTGAAAGGGGTTGCCAAGCTTCCAAAAATTAGGAGTCTCCAGCAAATTCAGCAAATATTTTTTTTACCCAAACTGGATGATACTTTCAGGTAATGATCAGTACACTCAGCCCAGTTGGTTCCCCAAATTTTGTTCTTCTATGTTGAAGTGTTCGTTTCCAGTAACAGTTTGAATTTTGGCGTTTCACACTGTTTTCTCCTATATTGATAGATGTATTTGGAACTCGAAATCCAACACGGTTTGTGCTAGCTTCTTGAAACTTGACACAAGAAAGTAGTTTCAAGTTCTATCTCTATGTTTTGTAACCTGTTGGTGTAGCCCTAAGCAGTGACTGGCGAGAAACAGTTTCATAGAAATGGGTTGCCAAGCTTCCAAAAATTACGAGTCTCCAACAATCTCAGCAAATATTTTTTCACCCAAACTGGATGATACTTTCAGGTAATGATCAGTACACTAAGCCCACTGGGTTCCCCAAATTACGTTCTTCTATGTTGAATCGTTCGTTTCCAGTAACCGTTTGAATTTTGGCATTTCACACTGTTTTCTCCTATATTGATAGATGTATTTGGAACTCTAAATCCAACACGGTTTGTGCTAGCTTCTTGAAACTTGACACAAGAAAGTAGTTTCAAGTGCTGTCTCTATGTTTTCTTTCCTATTGATGTAGCCCTAAGCAGTGACTGGCGAGAAACACTTTCATTGAAAGTGGTTGCCAACTTCCAAAAATTACGAGTCTCCAGCAATCTCAGCAAATATTTTTCACCCACAAAGGATGATACTTTCACGTAATGATCAGTACCCTCAGACCACTTGGTTCCCCAAATTTCGTTCTTCTATGTTGAAGCGTTCATTTCCAGTAACAGTTTGAATTTTGGCGTTTCACACTGTTTTCTCCTATATTGATAGATGTATTTGGAACTCTAAATCCAACACGGTTTGTGCTAGCTTCTTGAAACTTGACACAAGAAAGTAGTTTCAAGTTCTATCTCTATGTTTTCTAACCTGTTGGTGTAGCCCCAAGCAGATGCCTGGCGAGAAACACTTTCATTGAAAGGGGTTGCCAAGCTTCCAAAAATTACGAGTCTCCAGCAATCTCAGCAAATATTTTTTCACCCAAACTGGATGATACTTTCAGGTAATGATCAGTACACTAAGCCCACTTGGTTTTCCAAATTTCGTTCTTCTATGTTGAAGCGTTCGTTTCCAGTAACAGTTTGAATTTTGGCGTTTCACACTGTTTTCTCCTATATTGATAGATATATTTGGAACTCTAAATCCAACACGGTTTGTGCTAGCTTCTTGAAACTTGACACAAGAAAGTAGTTTCAAGTTCTATCTCTATGTTTTGTAACCTGTTGGTGTAGCCCTACGCAGCGAATGGCGAGAAACACTTTAATAGAAAGTGTTTGCCAAGCTTCCAAAAATTACGATTCTCCCAGAAATCTCAGCAAATATTTTTTCACCCAAACTGGATGATACTTTCAGGTAATGATCAGTACACTAAGCCCACTTGTTTCCACAAATTTCGTTCTTTTATGTTGAAGCGTTTGTTTCCAGTAAAAGTTTGAATTTTGGCGTTTCACACTGTTTTCTCCTATAGTGATAGATGTATTTGGAACTCGAAATCCAACACGGTTTGTGCTAGCTTAATGAAACTTGACACAAGAAAGTAGTTTCAAGTTCTATCTCTATGTTTTGTTTCCTCTTGATGTAGCCCTAAGCAGTGACTGGCGAGAAACACTTTCATTGAAAGTGGTTGCCAACTTCCAAAAATTACGAGTGTCCAGCAATCTCATCAAATATTTTTTCACCAACACTGGATGATACTTTCACGTAATGATCAGTACCCTCAGGCCACTTGGTTCCCCAAATTTCGTTCTTCTATGTTGAATCGTTCGTTTACAGTAACAGTTTGAATTTTGGGGTTTCACACTGTTTTCTCCTATATTGATAGATGTATTTGGAACTCGAAATCCAACACGGTTTGTGCTAGGTTCTTGAAACTTGACACAATAACATAGTTTCAAGTTCTATCTCTATGTTTTGTTTCCTCTTGATGTAGCCCTAAGCAGATGCCTGGCGAGAAACACTTTCATTGAAAGGGGTTGCCAAGCTTCCAAAAATTAGGAGTCTCCAGCAATCTCAGCAAATATTTTTTTCACCCAAACTGGATGATACTTTCAGGTAATGATCAGTACACTCAGCCCACTTGGTTCCCCAAATTTTGTTCTTCTATGTGAAGCGTTCGTTTTCTGTAATAGTTTGAATTTTGGCGTTTCACACTGTTTTCTCCTATATTGATAGATGAATTTGGAACTCTAAATCCAACATGGTTTGTGCTAGCTTCTTGAAGCTTGACAGAAGAAAGTAGTTTCAAGTGCTGTCTCTATGTTTTGTTTCCTCTTGATGTAGCCCTAAACAGTGACTGGCGAGAAACACTTTCATTGAAAGTGGTTGCCAACTTCCAAAAATTACGAGTCTCCAGCAATCTCAGTAAATATTTTTTCACCCACAAAAAATGATACTTTCACGTAATGATCAGTACCCTCAGACCACTTGGTTCCCCAAATTTCGTTCTTCTATGTTGAAGCGTTCGTTTCCAGTAACAGTTTGAATTTTGGCGTTTCACACTGTTTTCTCCTATATTGATAGATGTATTTGGAACTCTAAATCCAACACGGTTTGTGCTAGCTTCTTGAAACTTGACACAATAAAGTAGTTTCAAGTTCTATCTCTATGTTTTCTTTCCTCTTGATGTAGCCCTAAGCAGTGACTGGCGAGAAATACTTTCATTGAAAGGGATTGCCAAGATTCCAAAATTTATGAGTCTCCAGCAATCTCAGCAAATATTTTTTCACCCAAACTGGATGATACACCCACGTAATGATCAGTACACTAAGCCCACTTGGTTCCCCAAATTTCGTTCTTCTATGTTGAAGTGTTCGTTTCCAGTAACAGTTTGAATTTTGGCGTTTCACACTATTTTCTCCTATATTGATAGATGTATTTGGAACTCTAAATCCAACACGGTTTGTTCTAGCTTCTTGAATCTTGACACAATAAAGTAGTTTCAAGTTCTATCTCTATGTTTTCTTTCCTCTTAATGTAGCCCGAAGGAGTGACTGGCGAGAAACACTTTCATTGAAAGGGGTTGCCAAGCTTCCAAAAATTACGAGTCTCCAGCAACCTCAGCAAATATTTTTTCACCCAAACTGGATGATACACCCAGGTAATGATCAGTACACTAAGGCCACTTGGTTCCCCAGATTTCGTTCTTCTATGTTGAAGCGTTCGTTTCCAGTAACAGTTTGAATTTTGGCGTTTCACACTGTTTTCTCCTATATTGACAGATGTATTTGGAACTCTAAATCCAACACGGTTTTTGCTACCTTCTTGAAACTTGACACAATAAAGTAGTTTCAAGTTCTATCTCTATGTTTTCTTTCCTCTTGATGTAGCCCTAAGCAGCGAATGGCGAGAAACACTTTCATAGAAAGGGTTTGCCAAGCTTCCAAAAATTACGATTCTCCCAGAAATCTCAGCAAATATTTTTTCACCCAAACTGGATGATACTTTCAGGTAATGATCAGTACACTAAGCCCACTTGTTTCCCCAAATTTCGTTCTTCTATGTTGAAGCGTTCGTTTCCAGTAACAGTTTGAATTTTGGCGTTTCACACTGTTTTCTCCTATATTGATAGATATATTTGGAACTCTAAATCCAACACGGTTTGTGCTAGCTTCTTGAAACTTGACACAAGAAAGTAGTTTCAAGTGCTGTCTCTATGTTTTGTTTCCTCTTGATGTAGCCCTAAGCAGTGACTGGCGAGAAACACTTTCATTGAAAGTGGTTGCCAACTTCCAAAAATTACGAGTCTCCAGCAATCTCAGCAAATATTTTTCACCCACAAAGGATGATTCATTCAGGTAATGATCAGTACCCTCAGACCACTTGGTTCCCCAAATTTCGTTCTTCTATGTTGAAGCGTTCGTTTCCAGTAACAGTTTGAATTTTGGCATTTCACACTGTTTTCTCCTATATTGATAGATGTATTTGGAACTCTAAATCCAACACGGTTTGTGCTAGCTTCTTGAAACTTGACACAAGAAAGTAGTTTCAAGTTCTATCTCTATGTTTTCTAACCTGTTGGTGTAGCCCCAAGCAGATGCCTGGCGAGAAACACTTTCATTGAAAGGGGTTGCCAAGCTTCCAAAAATTACGAGTCTCCAGCAATCTCAGCAAATATTTTTTCACCCAAACTGGATGATACTTTCAGGTAATGATCAGTACACTAAGCCCACTTGGTATTCCAAATTTCGTTCTTCTATGTTGAAGCGTTCGTTTCCAGTAACAGTTTGAATTTTGGCGTTTCACACTGTTTTCTCCTATATTGATAGATATATTTGGAACTCTAAATCCAACACGGTTTGTGCTAGCTTCTTGAAACTTGACACAAGAAAGTAGTTTCAAGTTCTATCTCTATGTTTTGTAACCTGTTGGTGTAGCCCTAAGCAGTGACTGGCGAGAAACAGTTTCATAGAAATGGGTTGCCAAGCTTCCAAAAATTACGAGTCTCCAACAATCTCAGCAAATATTTTTTCACCCAAACTGGATGATACTTTCAGGTAATGATCAGTACACTAAGCCCACTGGGTTCCCCAAATTCCGTTCTTCTATGTTGAATCGTTCATTTCCAGTAACCGTTTGAATTTTGGCATTTCACACTGTTTTCTCCTATATTGATAGATGTATTTGGAACTCTAAATCCAACACGGTTTGTGCTAGCTTCTTGAAACTTGACAAAAGAAAGTAGTTTCAAGTGCTGTCTCTATGTTTTGTTTCCTCTTGATGTAGCCCTAAGGAGTGACTGGCGAGAAACACTTTCATTGAAAGTGGTTGCCAACTTCCAAAAATTACGAGTCTCCAGCAATCTCAGCAAATATTTTTCACCCACAAAGGATGATACTTTCAGGTAATGATCAGTACCCTCAGACCACTTGGTTCCCCAAATTTCGTTCTTCTATGTTGAAGCGTTCATTTCCAGTAACAGTTTGAATTTTGGCGTTTCACACTGTTTTCTCCTATATTGATAGATGTATTTGGAACTCTAAATCCAACACGGTTTGTGCTAGCTTCTTGAAACTTGACACAAGAAAGTAGTTTCAAGTTCTATCTCTATGTTTTCTAACCTGTTGGTGTAGCCCCAAGCAGATGCCTGGCGAGAAACACTTTCATTGAAAGGGGTTGCCAAGCTTCCAAAAATTACGAGTCTCCAGCAATCTCAGCAAATATTTTTTCACCCAAACTGGATGATACTTTCAGGTAATGATCAGTACACTAAGCCCACTTGGTTTTCCAAATTTCGTTCTTCTATGTTGAAGCGTTCGTTTCCAGTAACAGTTTGAATTTTGGCGTTTCACACTGTTTTCTCCTATATTGATAGATATATTTGGAACTCTAAATCCAACACGGTTTGTGCTAGCTTCTTGAAACTTGACACAAGAAAGTAGTTTCAAGTTCTATCTCTATGTTTTGTAACCTGTTGGTGTAGCCCTACGCAGCGAATGGCGAGAAACACTTTAATAGAAAGTGTTTGCCAAGCTTCCAAAAATTACGATTCTCCCAGAAATCTCAGCAAATATTTTTTCACCCAAACTGGATGATACTTTCAGGTAATGATCAGTACACTAAGCCCACTTGTTTCCACAAATTTCGTTCTTTTATGTGGAAGCGTTTGTTTCCAGTAAAAGTTTGAATTTTGGCGTTTCACACTGTTTTCTCCTATAGTGATAGATGTATTTGGAACTCGAAATCCAACACGGTTTGTGCTAGCTTAATGAAACTTGACACAAGAAAGTAGTTTCAAGTTCTATCTCTATGTTTTGTTTCCTCTTGATGTAGCCCTAAGCAGTGACTGGCGAGAAACACTTTCATTGAAAGTGGTTGCCAACTTCCAAAAATTACGAGTGTCCAGCAATCTCATCAAATATTTTTTCACCAACACTGGATGATACTTTCACGTAATGATCAGTACCCTCAGGCCACTTGGTTCCCCAAATTTCGTTCTTCTATGTTGAATCGTTCGTTTACAGTAACAGTTTGAATTTTGGGGTTTCACACTGTTTTCTCCTATATTGATAGATGTATTTGGAACTCGAAATCCAACACGGTTTGTGCTAGGTTCTTGAAACTTGACACAATAACATAGTTTCAAGTTCTATCTCTATGTTTTGTTTCCTCTTGATGTAGCCCTAAGCAGATGCCTGCCGAGAAACACTTTCATTGAAAGGGGTTGCCAAGCTTCCAAAAATTAGGAGTCTCCAGCAATCTCAGCAAATATTTTTTTCACCCAAACTGGATGATACTTTCAGGTAATGATCAGTACACTCAGCCCACTTGGTTCCCCAAATTTTGTTCTTCTATGTGAAGCGTTCGTTTTCTGTAATAGTTTGAATTTTGGCGTTTCACACTGTTTTCTCCTATATTGATAGATGTATTTGGAACTCTAAATCCAACATGGTTTGTGCTAGCTTCTTGAAGCTTGACAGAAGAAAGTAGTTTCAAGTGCTGTCTCTATGTTTTGTTTCCTCTTGATGTAGCCCTAAACAGTGACTGGCGAGAAACACTTTCATTGAAACTGGTTGCCAACTTCCAAAAATTACGAGTCTCCAGCAATCTCAGTAAATATTTTTTCACCCACAAAGGATGATACTTTCACGTAATGATCAGTACCCTCAGACCACTTGGTTCCCCAAATTTCGTTCTTCTATGTTGAAGCGTTCGTTTCCAGTAACAGTTTGAATTTTGGCGTTTCACACTGTTTTCTCCTATATTGATAGATGTATTTGGAACTCTAAATCCAACACGGTTTGTGCTAGCTTCTTGAAACTTGACACAATAAAGTAGTTTCACGTTCTATCTCTATGTTTTCATTCCTCTTGATGTAGCCCTAAGCAGTGACTGGCGAGAAATACTTTCATTGAAAGGGATTGCCAAGATTCCAAAATTTATGAGTCTCCAGCAATCTCAGCAAATATTTTTTCACCCAAACTGGATGATACACCCAGGTAATGATCAGTACAGTAAGCCCACTTTGTTGCCCAAATTTCGTTCTTCTATGTTGAAGTGTTCGTTTCCAGTAACAGTTTGAATTTTGGCGTTTCACACTATTTTCTCCTATATTGATAGATGTATTTGGAACTCTAAATCCAACACGGTTTGTTCTAGCTTCTTGAAACTTGACACAATAAAGTAGTTTCAAGTTCTATCTCTATGTTTTCTTTCCTCTTAATGTAGCCCGAAGGAGTGACTGGCGAGAAACACTTTCATTGAAAGGGGTTGCCAAGCTTCCAAAAATTACGAGTCTCCAGCAACCTCAGCAAATATTTTTTCACCCAAACTGGATGATACACCCAGGTAATGATCAGTACACTAAGGCCACTTGGTTCCCCAGATTTCGTTCTTCTATGTTGAAGCGTTCGTTTCCAGTAACAGTTTGAATTTTGGCGTTTCACACTGTTTTCTCCTATATTGACAGATGTATTTGGAACTCTAAATCCAACACGGTTTTTGCTACCTTCTTGAAACTTGACACAATAAAGTAGTTTCAAGTTCTATCTCTATGTTTTCTTTCCTCTTGATGTAGCCCTAAGCAGCGAATGGCGAGAAACACTTTCATAGAAAGGGTTTGCCAAGCTTCCAAAAATTACGATTCTCCCAGAAATCTCAGCAAATATTTTTTCACCCAAACTGGATGATACTTTCAGGTAATGATCAGTACACTAAGCCCACTTGGTTCCCCAAATTTCGTTCTTCTATGTTGAAGCGTTCGTTTCCAGTAACAGTTTGAATTTTGGCGTTTCACACTGTTTTCTCCTATATTGATAGATATATTTGGAACTGCAAATCCAACACGGTTTGTGCTAGCTTAATGAAACTTGACACAAGAAAGTAGTTTCAAGTTCTATCTCTATGTTTTGTTTCCTCTTGATGTAGCCCTAAGCAGTGACTGGCGAGAAACACTTTCATTGAAAGTGGTTGCCAACTTCCAAAAATTACGAGTGTCCAGCAATCTCATCAAATATTTTTTCACCCACACTGGATGATACTTTCACGTAATGATAAGTACCCTCAGGCCACTTGGTTCCCCAAATTTTGTTCTTCTATGTTGAATCGTTCGTTTACAGTAACAGTTTGAATTTTGGGGTTTCACACTGTTTTCTCCTATATTGATAGATGTATTTGGAACTCGAAATCCAACACGGTTTGTGCTAGGTTTTTGAAACTTGACACAATAACATAGTTTCAAGTTCTTTCTCTATGTTTTGTTTCCTGTTGATGTAGCCCTAAGCAGATGCCTGGCAAGAAACACTTTCATTGAAAGGGGTTGCCAAGCTTTCAAAAATTAGGAGTCTCCAGCAATCTCAGCAAATATTTTTTTTACCCAAACTGGATGATACTTTCAGGTAATGATCAGTACACTCAGCCCACTTGGTTCCCCAAATTTTGTTCTTCTATGTGAAGCGTTCGTTTTCTGTAATAGTTTGAATTTTGGCGTTTCACACTGTTTTCTCCTATATTGATAGATGTATTTGGAACTCTAAATCCAACATGGTTTGTGCTAGCTTCTTGAAGCTTGACACAAGAAAGTAGTTTCAAGTGCTGTCTTTATGTTTTGTTTCCTCTTGATGTAGCCCTAAACAGTGACTGGCGAGAAACACTTTCATTGAAAGTGGTTGCCAACTTCCAAAAATTACGAGTCTTCAGCAATCTCAGTAAATATTTTTTCACCCACAAAGGATGATACTTTCACGTAATGATCAGTACCCTCAGACCACTTGGTTCCCCAAATTTCGTTCTTCTATGTTGAAGCGTTCGTTTCCAGTAACAGTTTGAATTTTGGCGTTTCACACTGTTTTCTCCTATATTGATAGATGTATTTGGAACTCTAAATCCAACACGGTTTGTGCTAGCTTCTTGAAACTTGACACAATAAAGTAGTTTCAAGTTCTATCTCTATGTTTTCATTCCTCTTGATGTAGCCCTAAGCAGTGACTGGCGAGAAATACTTTCATTGAAAGGGATTGCCAAGATTCCAAAATTTATGAGTCTCCAGCAATCTCAGCAAATATTTTTTCACCCAAACTGGATGATACACCCAGGTAATGATCAGTACAGTAAGCCCACTTGGTTGCCCAAATTTCGTTCTTCTATGTTGAAGTGTTCGTTTCCAGTAACAGTTTGAATTTTGGCGTTTCACACTATTTTCTCCTATATTGATAGATGTATTTGGAACTCTAAATCCAACACGGTTTGTTCTAGCTTCTTGAAACTTGACACAATAAAGTAGTTTCAAGTTCTATCTCTATGTTTTCTTTCCTCTTAATGTAGCCCGAAGGAGTGACTGGCGAGAAACACTTTCATTGAAAGGGGTTGCCAAGCTTCCAAAAATTACGAGTCTCCAGCAACCTCAGCAAATATTTTTTCACCCAAACTGGATGATACACCCAGGTAATGATCAGTACACTAAGGCCACTTGGTTCCCCAGATTTCGTTCTTCTATGTTGAAGCGTTCGTTTCCAGTAACAGTTTGAATTTTGGCGTTTCACACTGTTTTCTCCTATATTGACAGATGTATTTGGAACTCTAAATCCAACACGGTTTTTGCTACCTTCTTGAAACTTGACACAATAAAGTAGTTTCAAGTTCTATCTCTATGTTTTCTTTCCTCTTGATGTAGCCCTAAGCAGCGAATGGCGAGAAACACTTTCATAGAAAGGGTTTGCCAAGCTTCCAAAAATTACGATTCTCCCAGAAATCTCAGCAAATATTTTTTCACCCAAACTGGATGATACTTTCAGGTAATGATCAGTACACTAAGCCCACTTGGTTCCCCAAATTTCGTTCTTCTATGTTGAAGCGTTCGTTTCCAGTAACAGTTTGAATTTTGGCGTTTCACACTGTTTTCTCCTATATTGATAGATATATTTGGAACTGCAAATCCAACACGGTTTGTGCTAGCTTAATGAAACTTGACACAAGAAAGTAGTTTCAAGTTCTATCTCTATGTTTTGTTTCCTCTTGATGTAGCCCTAAGCAGTGACTGGCGAGAAACACTTTCATTGAAAGTGGTTGCCAACTTCCAAAAATTACGAGTGTCCAGCAATCTCATCAAATATTTTTTCACCCACACTGGATGATACTTTCACGTAATGATAAGTACCCTCAGGCCACTTGGTTCCCCAAATTTTGTTCTTCTATGTTGAATCGTTCGTTTACAGTAACAGTTTGAATTTTGGGGTTTCACACTGTTTTCTCCTATATTGATAGATGTATTTGGAACTCGAAATCCAACACGGTTTGTGCTAGGTTTTTGAAACTTGACACAATAACATAGTTTCAAGTTCTTTCTCTATGTTTTGTTTCCTGTTGATGTAGCCCTAAGCAGATGCCTGGCAAGAAACACTTTCATTGAAAGGGGTTGCCAAGCTTTCAAAAATTAGGAGTCTCCAGCAATCTCAGCAAATATTTTTTTTACCCAAACTGGATGATACTTTCAGGTAATGATCAGTACACTCAGCCCACTTGGTTCCCCAAATTTTGTTCTTCTATGTGAAGCGTTCGTTTTCTGTAATAGTTTGAATTTTGGCGTTTCACACTGTTTTCTCCTATATTGATAGATGTATTTGGAACTCTAAATCCAACATGGTTTGTGCTAGCTTCTTGAAGCTTGACACAAGAAAGTAGTTTCAAGTGCTGTCTCTATGTTTTGTTTCCTCTTGATGTAGCCCTAAACAGTGACTGGCGAGAAACACTTTCATTGAAAGTGGTTGCCAACTTCCAAAAATTATGAGTCTTCAGCAATCTCAGTAAATATTTTTTCACCCACAAAGGATGATACTTTCACGTAATGATCAGTACCCTCAGACCACTTGGTTCCCCAAATTTCGTTCTTCTATGTTGAAGCGTTCGTTTCCAGTAACAGTTTGAATTTTGGCGTTTCACACTGTTTTCTCCTATATTGATAGATGTATTTGGAACTCTGAATCCAACACGGTTTGTGCTAGCTTCATGAAACTTGACACAATAAAGTAGTTTCAAGTTCTATCTCTATGTTTTCATTCCTCTTGATGTAGCCCTAAGCAGTGACTGGCGAGAAATACTTTCATTGAAAGGGATTGCCAAGATTCCAAAATTTATGAGTCTCCAGCAATCTCAGCAAATATTTTTTCACCCAAACTGGATGATACACCCAGGTAATGATCAGTACAGTAAGCCCACTTGGTTGCCCAAATTTCGTTCTTCTATGTTGAAGTGTTCGTTTCCAGTAACAGTTTGAATTTTGCCGTTTCACACTATTTTCTCCTATATTGATAGATGTATTTGGAACTCTAAATCCAACACGGTTTGTTCTAGCTTCTTGAAACTTGACACAATAAATTAGTTTCAAGTTCTATCTCTATGTTTTCTTTCCTCTTAATGTAGCCCGAAGGAGTGACTGGCGAGAAACACTTTCATTGAAAGGGGTTGCCAAGCTTCCAAAAATTACGAGTCTCCAGCAACCTCAGCAAATATTTTTTCACCCAAACTGGATGATACACCCAGGTAATGATCAGTACACTAAGGCCACTTGGTTCCCCAGATTTCGTTCTTCTATGTTGAAGCGTTCGTTTCCAGTAACAGTTTGAATTTTGGCGTTTCACACTGTTTTCTCCTATATTGACAGATGTATTTGGAACTCTAAATCCAACACGGTTTTTGCTACCTTCTTGAAACTTGACACAATAAAGTAGTTTCAAGTTCTATCTCTATGTTTTCTTTCCTCTTGATGTAGCCCTAAGCAGCGAATGGCGAGAAACACTTTCATAGAAAGGGTTTGCCAAGCTTCCAAAAATTACGATTCTCCCAGAAATCTCAGCAAATATTTTTTCACCCAAACTGGATGATACTTTCAGGTAATGATCAGTACACTAAGCCCACTTGTTTCCCCAAATTTCGTTCTTCTATGTTGAAGCGTTCGTTTCCAGTAACTGTTTGAATTTTGGCGTTTCACACTGTTTTCTCCTATATTGATAGATATATTTGGAACTGCAAATCCAACACGGTTTGTGCTAGCTTAATGAAACTTGACACAAGAAAGTAGTTTCAAGTTCTATCTCTATGTTTTGTTTCCGCTTGATGTAGCCCTAAGCAGTGACTGGCGAGAAACACTTTCATTGAAAGTGGTTGCCAACTTCCAAAAATTACGAGTGTCCAGCAATCTCATGAAATATTTTTTCACCCACACTGGATGATACTTTCACGTAATGATAAGTACCCTCAGGCCACTTGGTTCCCCAAATTTTGTTCTTCTATGTTGAATCGTTCGTTTACAGTAACAGTTTGAATTTTGGGGTTTCACACTGTTTTCTCCTATATTGATAGATGTATTTGGAACTCGAAATCCAACACGGTTTGTGCTAGGTTCTTGAAACTTGACACAATAACATAGTTTCAAGTTCTATCTCTATGTTTTGTTTCCGCTTAATGTAGCCCTAAGCAGTGACTGGCGAGAAACACTTTCATTGAAAGTGGTTGCCAACTTCCAAAAATTACGAGTGTCCAGCAATCTCAGCAAATATTTTTTCACCCACACTGGATGATACTTTCACGTAATGATAAGTACCCTCAGGCCACTTGGTTCCCCAAATTTCGTTCTTCTATGTTGAAGCGTTCGTTTCCAGTAACAGTTTGAATTTTGGCATTTCACACTGTTTTCTCCTATATTGATAGATGTATTTGGAACTCTAAATCCAACATGGTTTGTGCTAGCTTCTTGAAACTTGACACAAGAAAGAAGTTTCAAGTGCTGTCTCTATGTTTTGTTTCCTCTTGATGTAGCCCTAAGCAGTGACTGGCGAGAAACACTTTCATTGAAAGTGGTTGCCAACTTCCAAAAATTACGAGTCTCCAGCAATCTCAGCAAATATTTTTTCACCCAAACTGGATGATACTTTCAGGTAATGATCAGTACACTAAGCCCACTTGGTTTTCCAAACTTCGTTCTTGTATATGAAGCGTTCGTTTTCTGTAATAGTTTGAATTTTGGCGTTTCACACTGTTTTCTCCTATATTGATAGATGTATTTGGAACTCTAAATCCAACACGGTTTGTGCTAGCTTCTTGAAACTTGACACAATAAAGTAGTTTCAAGTTCTACCTCTATGTTTTCTTTCCTCTTGATGTAGCCCTAAGCAGTGACTGGCGAGAAATACTTTCATTGAAAGGGATTGCCAAGCTTCCAAAAATTAGGAGTCTCCAGCAATCTCAGCAAATATTTTTTCACCCAAACTGGATGATACTCCCAGGTAATGATCAGTACAGTAAGCCCACTTGGTTGCCCAAATTTCGTTCTTCTATGTTGAAGTGTTCGTTTCCAGTAACAGTTTGAATTTTGGCGTTTCACACTATTTTCTCCTATATTGATAGATGTATTTGGAACTCTAAATCCAACACGGTTTGTGCTAGCTTCTTGAAACTTGACACGAGAAAGTAGTTTCAAGTTCTATCTCTATGTTTTGTAACCTGTTGATGTAGCCCTAAGCAGTGACTAGCGAGAAACACTTTCATTGAAAGGGGTTGCCAAGCTTCCAAAAATTACGAGTCTCCAACACACTCAGCAAATATTTTCTCACCCAAACTGGATGATACACCCAGGTAATGATCAGTACACTAAGCCTACATGGTTCCCCAAATTTCGTTCTTCTATGTTGAAGCGTTCGTTTCCAGTAACAGTTTGAATTTTGGCGTTTCACACTGATTTCTCCTATATTGACAGATGTATTTGGAACTCTAAATCCAACACGGTTTGTGCTAGCTTCTTGAAACTTGACACAATAAAGTAGTTTCAAGTTCTATCTCTATGTTTTCTTTCCTCTTGATGTAGCCCTAAGCAGCGACTGGCGAGAAACACTTTCATTGAAAGTGTTTGCCAAGCTTCCAAATATTACGATTCTACCAGAAATCTCAGCAAATATTTTTTCACCCAAAGTGTATGATACACCCAGGTAATGATCAGTACACTAAGCCCACTTGGTTCCCCAAATTTCATTCTTCTATGTTGAAGCGTTCGTTTCCAGTAACAGTTTGAATTTTGGCGTTTCACACTGTTTTCTCCTATAATGATAGATGTATTTGGAACTCTGAATCCAACACAGTTTGTGCTAGCTTCTTGAAACTTGACACAATAAAGTAGATTCAAGTTCTGTCTCTATGTTTTGTTTCTTCTTGATATAGCCCTAAGGAGTGATTGGCGAGAAACACTTTCATTGAAAGGGGTTGCCAACTTCCAAAAATTACGAGTCTCCAGCAATCTCAGCAAATATTTTTTCACCCAAACTGGATGATACACCCAGGTAATGATCAGTACACTAAGCCCACTTGGTTCCCCAAATTTCGTTCTTCTATGTTGAAGTGTTCGTTTCCAGTAACAGTTTGAATTTTGGCGTTTCACACTGTTTTCTCCTATATTGATAGATGTGTTTGGAACTGCAAATCCAACACGGTTTGTGCTAGCTTAATGAAACTTGACACAAGAAAGTAGTTTCAAGTTCTATCTCTATGTTTTGTTTCCTCTTGATGTAGCCCTAAGCAGTGACTGGCGAGAAACACTTTCATTGAAAGTGGTTGCCAACTTCCAAAAATTACGAGTGTCCAGCAATCTCATGAAATATTTTTTCACCCACACTGGATAATAATTTCACGTAATGATCAGTACCCACAGGCCAATTGGTTCCCTAAATTTCGTTCTTCTATGTTGAATCGTTCGTTTACAGTAACAGTTTGAATTTTGGGGTTTCACACTGTTTTCTCCTATATTGATAGATGTATTTGGAACTCGAAATCCAACACGGTTTGTGCTAGCTTCTTGAAACTTGACACAACAAAGTAGTTTCACATTCTATCTCTACGTTTTGTTTCCTCTTGATGTAGCCCTAAGCAGTGACTGGCGAGAAACACTTTCATGGGAAGGGGTTGCGAAGCTTCCAAAAATTACGAATCTCCAGAAATCTCATCAAATATTTTTTCACCCAAATTGGATGACACTTTCAGGTAATGATCAGTACACTAAGGAGACTTGGTTCCCCAAATTTCGTTCTTCTATGTTGAACCTTCTTTTCCACTAACAAGTTTGAATTTTTAGGTTTCACTCTGTTTTCTCCTATATTGATAGATGTATTTGGAACTCTAAATCCAACACGGTTTGTGCTAGCTTCTTGAAACTTGACACAACAAAGTAGTTTCACGTTCTATCTCTATGTATTGTTTCCACTTGATGTAGCCCTAAGCAGTGACTGGCGAGAAACACTTTCATGGGAAGGGGTTGCCAAGCTTCCAAAAATTACGAATCTCCAGAAATCTCAGCAAATATTTTTTCACCCAAACTGGATGATACTTTCAGGTAATGATCAGTACACTAAGGCGACGTGGTTCCCCAAATTTCGTTCTTCTATGTTGCAGCGTTCATTTCCAGTAACAGTTTGTATTTTTAGGTTTCACTCTGTTTTCTCCTATATTAATAGATGTATTTTGAACTCTAAATCCAACACGGTTTGTGCTAGCTTTTTGAAACTTGACACAACAAAGTAGTTTCACATTCTATCTCTACGCTTTGTTTCCTCTTGATGTAGCCCTAAGCAGTGACTGGCGAGAAACACTTTCATGGAACGGGGTTGCCAAGCTTCCAAAAATTACGAATCTCCAGAAATCTCAGCAAATATTTTTTCACCCAAACTGGATGATACTTTC
Source organism: Spermophilus citellus (assembly GCF_964194105.1). NCBI lineage: Eukaryota > Metazoa > Chordata > Mammalia > Rodentia > Sciuridae > Spermophilus > Spermophilus citellus. The sequence goes on along the minus strand of NC_138183.1, from coordinate 97,656,273 downwards.
AGGTAATGATCAGTACACTAAGGCGACTTGGTTCCCCAAATTTCGTTCTTCTATGTTGAAGCGTTCATTTCCAGTAACAGTTTGAATTTTTAGGTTTCACTCTGTTTTCTCCTATATTGATAGATGTATTTGGAACTCTAAATCCAACACGGTTTGTGCTAGCTTCTTGAAACTTGACACAACAAAGTAGTTTCACATTCTATCTCTACGTTTTGTTTCCTCTTGATGTAGCCCTAAGAAGTGACTGGCGAGAAACACTTTCATGGAACGGGGTTTCCAAGCTTCCAAAAATTACGAATCTCCAGAAATCTCAGCAAATATTTTTTCACCCAAACTGGATGATACTTTCAGGTAATGATCAGTACACTAAGGAGACTTGGTTCCCCAAATTTCGTTCTTCTATGTTGAGGCGTTCATTTCCAGTAACAGTTTGAATTTTTAGGTTTCACTCTGTTTTCTCCTATATTGATAGATGTATTTGGAACTCTAAATCCAACACGGTTTGTGCTAGCTTCTTGAAACTTGACACAACAAAGTAATTTCACATTCTATCTCTACGTTTTGTTTCCTCTTGATGTAGCCCTAAGCAGTGACTGGCGAGAAACACTTTCATGGGAAGGGGTTGTCAAGCTTCCAAAAATTACGAATTTCCAGAAATCTCAGCAAATATTTTTTCACCCAAACTGGATGATACTTTCAGGTAATGATCAGTACACTAAGGAGACTTGGTTCCCCAAATTTCGTTCTTCTATGTTGAAGCGTTCATTTCCACTAACAGTTTGAATTTTAGGTTTCACTCTGTTTTCTCCTATATTGATAGATGTATTTGGAACTCTAAATCCAACACGGTTTGTGCTAGCTTCTTGAAACTTGACACAACAAAGTAGTTTCACATTCTATCTCTACGTTTTGTTTCCTCTTGATGTAGCCCTAAGCAGTGAGTGGCGAGAAACACTTTCATGGGAAGGGGTTGCCAAGCTTCCAAAAATTACGAATCTCCAGAAAACTCAGCAAATATTTTTTCACCCAAACTGGATGATACTTTCAGGTAATGATCAGTACACTAAGGAGACTTGGTTCCCCAAATTTCGTTCTTCTATATTGAAGCGTTCATTTCCACTAACAGTTTGAATTTTTAGGTTTCACTCTGTTTTCTCCTATATTGATAGATGTATTTGGAACTCTAAATCCAACACGGTTTGTGCTAGCTTCTTGAAACTTGACACTACAAAGTAGTTTCACGTTGTATCTCTATGTATTTTTTCCTCTTGATGTAGCCCTAAGCAGTGACTGGCGAGAAACACTTTCATGGGAAGGGGTTGCCAAGCTTCCAAAAATTACGAATCTCCAGAAATCTCAGCAAATATTTTTCACCCATACTGGATGATACTTTCAGGTAATGATCAATACACTAAGGCGACTTGGTTCCCCAAATTTCGTTCTTCTATGTTGCAGCGTTCATTTCCAGTAACAGTTTGTATTTTTAGGTTTCACTCTGTTTTCTCCTATATTAATAGATGTATTTTGAACTCTAAATCCAACACGGTTTGTGCTAGCTTTTTGAAACTTGACACAACAAAGTAGTTTCACATTCTATCTCTACGCTTTGTTTCCTCTTGATGTAGCCCTAAGCAGTGAGTGGCGAGAAACACTTTCATGGAACGGGTTTGCCAAGCTTCCAAAAATTACGAATCTCCAGAAATTTCAGCAAATATTTTTTCACCCAAACTGGATGATACTTTCAGGTAATGATCAGTACACTAAGGCGACTTGGTTCCCCAAATTTCGTTCTTCTATGTTGAAGCGTTCATTTCCAGTAACAGTTTGAATTTTTAGGTTTCACTCTGTTTTCTCCTATATTGATAGATGTATTTGGAACTCTAAATCCAACACGGTTTGTGCTAGCTTCTTGAAACTTGACACAACAAAGTAGTTTCACATTCTATCTCTACGTTTTGTTTCCTCTTGATGTAGCCCTAAGAAGTGACTGGCGAGAAACACTTTCATGGAACGGGGTTTCCAAGCTTCCAAAAATTACGAATCTCCAGAAATCTCAGCAAATATTTTTTCACCCAAACTGCATGATACTTTCAGGTAATGATCAGTACACTAAAGAGACTTGGTTCCCCAAATTTCGTTCTTCTATGTTGAAGCGTTCATTTCCAGTAACAGTTTGAATTTTTAGGTTTCACTCTGTTTTCTCCTATATTGATAGATGTATTTGGAACTCTAAATCCAACACGGTTTGTGCTAGCTTCTTGAAACTTGACACAACAAAGTAATTTCACATTCTATCTCTACGTTTTGTTTCCTCTTGATGTAGCCCTAAGCAGTGACTGGTGAGAAACACTTTCATGGGAAGGGGTTGCCAAGCTTCCAAAAATTACGAATCTCCAGAAATCTCAGCAAATATTTTTTCACCCAAACTGGATGATACTTTCAGGTAATGATCAGTACACTAAGGAGACTTGGTTCCCCAAATTTCGTTCTTCTATGTTGAAGCGTTCATTTCCACTAACAGTTTGAATTTTTAGGTTTCACTCTGTTTTCTCCTATATTGATAGATGTATTTGGAACTCTAAATCCAACACGGTTTGTGCTAGCTTCTTGAAACTTGACACAACAAAGTAGTTTCACGTTCTATATCTATGTATTGTTTCCTCTTGATGTAGCCCTAAGCAGTGACTGGCAAGAACACTTTCATGGGAAGGGGTTGCCAAGCTTCCAAAAATTACGAATCTCCAGAAATCTCAGCAAATATTTTTTCACCCAAACTGGATGATACTTTCAGGTAATGATCAGTACACTAAGGCGACGTGGTTCCCCAAATTTCGTTCTTCTATGTTGCAGCGTTCATTTCCAGTAACAGTTTGTATTTTTAGGTTTCACTCTCTTTTCTCCTATAATAATAGATGTATTTTGAACTCTAAATCCAACACGGTTTGTGCTAGCTTTTTGAAACTTGACACAACAAAGTAGTTTCACGTTCTATCTCTACGCTTTGTTTCCTCTTGATGTAGCCCTAAGCAGTGACTGGCGAACAACACTTTCATGGAACGGGGTTGCCAAGCTTCCAAAAATTACGAATCTCCAGAAATCTCAGCAAATATTTTTTCACCCAAACTGGATGATACTTTCAGGTAATGATCAGTACACTAAGGCGACTTGGTTCCCCAAATTTCGTTCTTCTATGTTGAAGCGTTCATTTCCAGTAACAGTTTGAATTTTTAGGTTTCACTCTGTTTTCTCCTATATTGATAGATGTATTTGGAACTCTAAATCCAACACGGTTTGTGCTAGCTTCTTGAAACTTGACACAACAAAGAAGTTTCACGTTTTATCTCTATGTATTGTTTCCTCTTGATGTAGCCCTAAGCAGTGACTGGCGAGAAACACTTTCATGGGAAGGGGCTGCCAAGCTTCCAAAAATTACGAATCTCCAGAAATCTCAGCAAATATTTTTTCACCCAAACTGGATGATACTTTCAGGTAATGATCAGTACACTAAGGAGACTTGGTTCCCCAAATTTCGTTCTTCTATGTTGAAGCGTTCATTTCCACTAACAGTTTGAATTTTTAGGTTTCACTCTGTTTTCTCCTATATTGATAGATGTATTTGGAACTCTAAATCCAACACGGTTTGTGCTAGCTTCTTGAAACTTGACACAACAAAGTAGTTTCACGTTCTATCTCTATGTATTGTTTCCTCTTGATGTAGCCCTAAGCAGTGACTGGCGAGAAACACTTTCATGGGAAGGGGTTGCCAAGCTTCCAAAAATTACGAATCTCCAGAAATCTCAGCAAATATTTTTCACCCATACTGGATGATACTTTCAGGTAATGATCAGTACACTAAGGCGACATGGTTCCCCAAATTTCGTTCTTCTATGTTGCAGCATTCATTTCCAGTAACAGTTTGTATATTTAGGTTTCACTCTGTTTTCTCCTATATTAATAGATGTATTTGGAACTCTAAATCCAACACGGTTTGTGCTAGCTTCTTGAAACTTGACACATCAAAGTAGATTCACGTTCTATCTCTATGTATTATTTCCTCTTGATGTAGCCCTAAGCAGTGACTGGCGAGAAACACTTTCATGGGAAGGGGTTGCCAAGCTTCCAAAAATTACGAATCTCCAGAAATCTCAGCAAATATTTTTTCACCCAAACTGGATGATACTTTCAGGTAATGATCAGTACACTAAGGCGACGTGGTTCCCCAAATTTCGTTCTTCTATGTTGCAGCGTTCATTTCCAGTAACAGTTTGTATTTTTAGGTTTCACTCTGTTTTCTCCTATATTAATAGATGTATTTTGAATTCTAAATCCAAGACGGTTTGTGCTAGCTTTTTGAAACTTGACACAACAAATTAGTTTCACATTCTATCTCTACGTTTTGTTTCCTCTTGATGTAGCCCTAAGCAGTGACTGGCGAGAAACACTTTCATGGAACGGGGTTGCCAAGCTTCCAAAAATTACGAATCTCCAGAAATCTCAGCAAATATTTTTTCACCCAAACTGGATGATACTTTCAGGTAATGATCAGTACACTAAGGAGACTTGGTTCCCCAAATTTCGTTCTTCTATGTTGAAGCGTTCATTTCCAGTAACAGTTTGAATTTTTAGGTTTCACTCTGTTTTCTCCTATATTAATAGATGTATTTGGAACTCTAAATCCAACACGGTTTGTGCTAGCTTCTTGAAACTTGACACAACAAAGTAGTTTCACGTTCTATCTCTATGTATTGTTTCCTCTTGATGTAGCCCTAAGCAGTGACTGGCGAGAAACACTTTCATGGGAAGGGGTTGCCAAGCTTCCAAAAATTACGAATCTCCAGAAATCTCAGCAAATATTTTTTCACCCAAACTGGATGATACTTTCAGGTAATGATCAGTACACTAAGGTGACGTGGTTCCCCAAATTTCGTTCTTCTATGTTGCAGCGTTCATTTCCAGTAACAGTTTGTATTTTTCGGTTTCACTCTGTTTTCTCCTATATTAATAGATGTATTTTGAATTCTAAATCCAACACGGTTTGTGCTAGCTTTTTGAAACTTGACACAACAAAGTAGTTTCACATTCTATCTCTACGTTTTGTTTCCTCTTGATGTAGCCCTAAGCAGTGACTGGCGAGAAACACTTTCATGGAACGGGGTTGCCAAGCTTCCAAAAATTACGAATCTCCAGAAATCTCAGCAAATATTTTTTCACCCAAACTGGATGATACTTTCAGGTAATGATCAGTACACTAAGGCGACTTGGTTCCCCAAATTTCGTTCTTCTATGTTGAAGCGTTCATTTCCAGTAACAGTTTGAATTTTTAGGTTTCACTCTGTTTTCTCCTATATTGATAGATGTATTTGGAACTCTAAATCCAACACGGTTTGTGCTAGCTTCTTGAAACTTGACACAACAAAGTAGTTTCACGTTCTATCTCTACATTTTGTTTCCTCTTGATGTAGCCCTAAGAAGTGACTGGCGAGAAACACTTTCATGGAACGGGGTTGCCAAGCTTCCAAAAATTACGAATCTCCAGAAATCTCAGCAAATATTTTTTCACCCAAACTGGATGATACTTTCAGGTAATGATCAGTACACTAAGGCGACGTGGTTCCCCAAATTTCGTTCTTCTATGTTGCAGCGTTCATTTCCAGTAACAGTTTGTATTTTTAGGTTTCACTCTCTTTTCTCCTATAATAATAGATGTATTTTGAACTCTAAATCCAACACGGTTTGTGCTAGCTTTTTGAAACTTGACACAACAAAGTAGTTTCACGTTCTATCTCTACGCTTTGTTTCCTCTTGATGTAGCCCTAAGCAGTGACTGGCGAGAAACACTTTCATGGAACGGGGTTGCCAAGCTTCCAAAAATTACGAATCTCCAGAAATCTCAGCAAATATTTTTTCACCCAAACTGGATGATACTTTCAGGTAATGATCAGTACACTAAGGCGACTTGGTTCCCCAAATTTCGTTCTTCTATGTTGAAGCGTTCATTTCCAGTAACAGTTTGAATTTTTAGGTTTCACTCTGTTTTCTCCTATATTGATAGATGTATTTGGAACTCTAAATCCAACACGGTTTGTGCTAGCTTCTTGAAACTTGACACAACAAAGTAGTTTCACATTCTATCTCTATGTTTTGTTTCCTCTTGATGTAGCCCTAAGCAGTGACTGGCGAGAAACACTTTCATGGGAAGGGGTTGCCAAGCTTCCAAAAATTACGAATCTCCAGAAATCTCAGCAAATATTTTTTTCACCCAAACTGGATGATACTTTCAGGTAATGATCAGTACACTAAGGAGACTTGGTTCCCCAAATTTCGTTCTTCTATGTTGAAGCGTTCATTTCCAGTAACAGTTTGAATTTTTAGGTTTCACTCTGTTTTCTCCTATATTGATAGATGTATTTGGAACTCTAAATCCAACACGGTTTGTGCTAGCTTCTTGAAACTTGACACAACAAAGAAGTTTCACGTTCTATCTCTATGTATTGTTTCCTCTTGATGTAGCCCTAAGCAGTGACTGGCGAGAAACACTTTCATGGAAAGGGGTTGCCAAGCTTCCAAAAATTACGAATCTCCAGAAATCTCAGCAAATATTTTTTCACCCAAACTGGATGATACTTTCAGGTAATGATCAGTACACTAAGGAGACTTGGTTCCCCAAATTTCGTTCTTCTATGTTGAAGCGTTCATTTCCACTAACAGTTTGAATTTTTAGGTTTCACTCTGTTTTCTCCTATATTGATAGATGTATTTGGAACTCTAAATCCAACACGGTTTGTGCTAGCTTCTTGAAACTTGACACAACAAAGTAGTTTCACGTTCTATCTCTATGTATTGTTTCCTCTTGATGTAGCCCTAAGCAGTGACTGGCGAGAAACACTTTCATGGGAAGGGGTTGCCAAGCTTCCAAAAATTACGAATCTCCAGAAATCTCAGCAAATATTTTTCACCCATACTGGATGATACTTTCAGGTAATGATCAGTACACTAACGCGACTTGGTTCCCCAAATTTCGTTCTTCTATGTTGCAGCGTTCATTTCCAGTAACAGTTTGTATATTTAGGTTTCACTCTGTTTTCTCCTATATTAATAGATGTATTTGGAACTCTAAATCCAACACGGTTTGTGCTAGCTTCTTGAAACTTGACACAACAAAGTAGTTTCACGTTCTATCTCTATGTATTGTTTCCTCTTGATGTAGCCCTAAGCAGTGACTGGCGAGAAACACTTTCATGGGAAGGGGTTGCCAAGCTTCCAAAAATTACGAATCTCCAGAAATCTCAGCAAATATTTTTTCACCCAAACTGGATGATACTTTCAGGTAATGATCAGTACACTAAGGCGACTTGGTTCCCCAAATTTCGTTCTTCTATGTTGAAGCGTTCATTTCCAGTAACAGTTTGAATTTTTAGGTTTCACTCTGTTTTCTCCTATATTGATAGATGTATTTGGAACTCTAAATCCAACACGGTTTGTGCTAGCTTCTTGAAACTTGACACAACAAAGAAGTTTCACGTTTTATCTCTATGTATTGTTTCCTCTTGATGTAGCCCTAAGCAGTGACTGGCGAGAAACACTTTCATGGGAAGGGGCTGCCAAGCTTCCAAAAATTACGAATCTCCAGAAATCTCAGCAAATATTTTTTCACCCAAACTGGATGATACTTTCAGGTAATGATCAGTACACTAAGGAGACTTGGTTCCCCAAATTTCGTTCTTCTATGTTGAAGCGTTCATTTCCACTAACAGTTTGAATTTTTAGGTTTCACTCTGTTTTCTCCTATATTGATAGATGTATTTGGAACTCTAAATCCAACACGGTTTGTGCTAGCTTCTTGAAACTTGACACAACAAAGTAGTTTCACGTTCTATCTCTATGTATTGTTTCCTCTTGATGTAGCCCTAAGCAGTGACTGGCGAGAAACACTTTCATGGGAAGGGGTTGCCAAGCTTCCAAAAATTACGAATCTCCAGAAATCTCAGCAAATATTTTTTCACCCAAACTGGATGATACTTTCTGGTAATGATCAGTACACTAAGGAGACTTGGTTCCCCAAATTTCGTTCTTCTATGTTGAAGCGTTCATTTCCACTAACAGTTTGAATTTTTAGGTTTCACTCTGTTTTCTCCTATATTGATAGATGTATTTGGAACTCTAAATCCAACACGGTTTGTGCTAGCTTCTTGAAACTTGACACAACAAAGTAGTTTCACGTTCTATCTCTATGTATTGTTTCCTCTTGATGTAGCCCTAAGCAGTGACTGGCGAGAAACACTTTCATGGGAAGGGGTTGCCAAGCTTCCAAAAATTACGAATCTCCAGAAATCTCAGCAAATATTTTTCACCCATACTGGATGATACTTTCAGGTAATGATCAGTACACTAAGGAGACTTGGTTCTCCAAATTTCGTTCTTCTATGTTGAGGCGTTCATTTCCAGTAACAGTTTGAATTTTTAGGTTTCACTCTGTTTTCTCCTATATTGATAGATGTATTTGGAACTCTAAATCCAACACGGTTTGTGCTAACTTCTTGAAACTTGACACAACAAAGTAATTTCACATTCTATCTCTACGTTTTGTTTCCTCTTGATGTAGCCCTAAGCAGTGACTGGCGAGAAACACTTTCATGGGAAGGGGTTGCCAAGCTTCCAAAAATTACGAATTTCCAGAAATCTCAGCAAATATTTTTTTCACCCAAACTGGATGATACTTTCAGGTAATGATCAGTACACTAAGGAGACTTGGTTCCCCAAATTTCGTTCTTCTATGTTGAAGCGTTCATTTCCAATAACAGTTTGAATTTTTAGGTTTCACTCTGTTTTCTCCTATATTGATAGATGTATTTGGAACTCTAAATCCAACACGGTTTGTGCTAGCTTCTTGAAACTTGACACAACAAAGTAGTTTCACGTTCTATCTCTACGTTTTGTTTCCTCTTGATGTAGCCCTAAGCAGTGACTGGCGAGAAACACTTTCATGGGAAGGGGTTGCCAAGCTTCCAAAAATTACGAATCTCCAGAAATCTCAGCAAATATTTTTTCACCCAAACTGGATGATACTTTCAGGTAATGATCAGTACACTAAGGAGACTTGGTTCCCCAAATTTCGTTCTTCTATGTTGAAGCGTTCATTTCCAGTAACAGTTTGAATTTTTAGGTTTCACTCTGTTTTCTCCTATATTGATAGATGTATTTGGAACTCTAAATCCAACACGGTTTGAGCTAGCTTCTTGAAACTTGACACAACAAAGTAGTTTCACGTTCTATCTCTATGTATTGTTTCCTCTTGATGTAGCCCTAAGCAGTGACTGGCGAGAAACACTTTCATGGGAAGGGGTTGCCAAGCTTCCAAAAATTACGAATCTCCAGAAATCTCAGCAAATATTTTTCACCCATACTGGATGATACTTTCAGGTAATGATCAGTACACTAACGCGACTTGGTTCCCCAAATTTCGTTCTTCTATGTTGCAGCGTTCATTTCCAGTAACAGTTTGTATATTTAGGTTTCACTCTGTTTTCTCCTATATTAATAGATGTATTTGGAACTCTAAATCCAACACGGTTTGTGCTAGCTTCTTGAAACTTGACACAACAAAGTAGTTTCACGTTCTATCTCTATGTATTGTTTCCTCTTGATGTAGCCCTAAGCAGTGACTGGCGAGAAACACTTTCATGGGAAGGGGTTGCCAAGCTTCCAAAAATTACGAATCTCCAGAAATCTCAGCAAATATTTTTTCACCCAAACTGGATGATACTTTCAGGTAATGATCAGTACACTAAGGCGACGTGGTTCCCCAAATTTCGTTCTTCTATGTTGCAGCGTTCATTTCCAGTAACAGTTTGTATTTTTCGGTTTCACTCTGTTTTCTCCTATATTAATAGATGTATTTTGAATTCTAAATCCAACACGGTTTGTGCTAGCTTCTTGAAACTTGACACAACAAAGTAGTTTCACATTCTATCTCTACGTTTTGTTTCCTCTTGATGTAGCCCTAAGCAGTGACTGGCGAGAAACACTTTCATGGAACGGGGTTGCCAAGCTTCCAAAAATTACGAATCTCCAGAAATCTCAGCAAATATTTTTTCACCCAAACTGGATGATACTTTCAGGTAATGATCAGTACACTAAGGAGACTTGGTTCCCCAAATTTCGTTCTTCTATGTTGAAGCGTTCATTTCCAGTAACAGTTTGAATTTTTAGGTTTCACTCTGTTTTCTCCTATATTGATAGATGTATTTGGAACTCTAAATCCAACACGGTTTGTGCTAGCTTCCTGAAACTTGACACAACAAAGTAATTTCACATTCTATCTCTACGTTTTGTTTCCTCTTGATGTAGCCCTAAGCAGTGACTGGCGAGAAACACTTTCATGGGAAGGGGTTGCCAAGCTTCCAAAAATTACGAATCTCCAGAAATCTCAGCAAATATTTTTTCACCCAAACTGGATGATACTTTCTGGTAATGATCAGTACACTAAGGAGACTTGGTTCCCCAAATTTCGTTCTTCTATGTTGAAGCGTTCATTTCCACTAACAGTTTGAATTTTTAGGTTTCACTCTGTTTTCTCCTATATTGATAGATGTATTTGGAACTCTAAATCCAACACGGTTTGTGCTAGCTTCTTGAAACTTGACACAACAAAGTAGTTTCACGTTCTATCTCTATGTATTGTTTCCTCTTGATGTAGCCCTAAGCAGTGACTGGCGAGAAACACTTTCATGGGAAGGGGTTGCCAAGCTTCCAAAAATTACGAATCTCCAGAAATCTCAGCAAATATTTTTCACCCATACTGGATGATACTTTCAGGTAATGATCAGTACACTAAGGAGACTTGGTTCTCCAAATTTCGTTCTTCTATGTTGAGGCGTTCATTTCCAGTAACAGTTTGAATTTTTAGGTTTCACTCTGTTTTCTCCTATATTGATAGATGTATTTGGAACTCTAAATCCAACACGGTTTGTGCTAGCTTCTTGAAACTTGACACAACAAAGTAATTTCACGTTCTATCTCTACGTTTTGTTTCCTCTTGATGTAGCCCTAAGCAGTGACTGGCGAGAAACACTTTCATGGGAAGGGGTTGCCAAGCTTCCAAAAATTACGAATTTCCAGAAATCTCAGCAAATATTTTTTTCACCCAAACTGGATGATACTTTCAGGTAATGATCAGTACACTAAGGAGACTTGGTTCCCCAAATTTCGTTCTTCTATGTTGAAGCGTTCATTTCCACTAACAGTTTGAATTTTTAGGTTTCACTCTGTTTTCTCCTATATTGATAGATGTATTTGGAACTCTAAATCCAACACGGTTTGTGCTAGCTTCTTGAAACTTGACACAACAAAGTAGTTTCACGTTCTATCTCTACGTTTTGTTTCCTCTTGATGTAGCCCTAAGCAGTGACTGGCGAGAAACACTTTCATGGGAAGGGGTTGCCAAGCTTCCAAAAATTACGAATCTCCAGAAATCTCAGCAAATATTTTTTCACCCAAACTGGATGATACTTTCAGGTAATGATCAGTACACTAAGGAGACTTGGTTCCCCAAATTTCGTTCTTCTATGTTGAAGCGTTCATTTCCACTAACAGTTTGAATTTTTAGGTTTCACTCTGTTTTCTCCTATATTGATAGATGTATTTGGAACTCTAAATCCAACACGGTTTGTGCTAGCTTCTTGAAACTTGACACAACAAAGAAGTTTCACGTTCTATCTCTATGTATTGTTTCCTCTTGATGTAGCCCTAAGCAGTGACTGGCGAGAAACACTTTCATGGAAAGGGGTTGCCAAGCTTCCAAAAATTACGAATCTCCAGAAATCTCAGCAAATATTTTTTCACCCAAACTGGATGATACTTTCAGGTAATGATCAGTACACTAAGGCGACGTGGTTCCCCAAATTTCGTTCTTCTATGTTGCAGCGTTCATTTCCAGTAACAGTTTGTATTTTTCGGTTTCACTCTGTTTTCTCCTATATTAATAGATGTATTTTGAATTCTAAATCCAACACGGTTTGTGCTAGCTTCTTGAAACTTGACACAACAAAGTAGTTTCACATTCTATCTCTACGTTTTGTTTCCTCTTGATGTAGCCCTAAGCAGTGACTGGCGAGAAACACTTTCATGGAACGGGGTTGCCAAGCTTCCAAAAATTACGAATCTCCAGAAATCTCAGCAAATATTTTTTCACCCAAACTGGATGATACTTTCAGGTAATGATCAGTACACTAAGGAGACTTGGTTCCCCAAATTTCGTTCTTCTATGTTGAAGCGTTCATTTCCAGTAACAGTTTGAATTTTTAGGTTTCACTCTGTTTTCTCCTATATTGATAGATGTATTTGGAACTCTAAATCCAACACGGTTTGTGCTAGCTTCCTGAAACTTGACACAACAAAGTAATTTCACATTCTATCTCTACGTTTTGTTTCCTCTTGATGTAGCCCTAAGCAGTGACTGGCGAGAAACACTTTCATGGGAAGGGGTTGCCAAGCTTCCAAAAATTACGAATCTCCAGAAATCTCAGCAAATATTTTTTCACCCAAACTGGATGATACTTTCTGGTAATGATCAGTACACTAAGGAGACTTGGTTCCCCAAATTTCGTTCTTCTATGTTGAAGCGTTCATTTCCACTAACAGTTTGAATTTTTAGGTTTCACTCTGTTTTCTCCTATATTGATAGATGTATTTGGAACTCTAAATCCAACACGGTTTGTGCTAGCTTCTTGAAACTTGACACAACAAAGTAGTTTCACGTTCTATCTCTATGTATTGTTTCCTCTTGATGTAGCCCTAAGCAGTGACTGGCGAGAAACACTTTCATGGGAAGGGGTTGCCAAGCTTCCAAAAATTACGAATCTCCAGAAATCTCAGCAAATATTTTTCACCCATACTGGATGATACTTTCAGGTAATGATCAGTACACTAAGGAGACTTGGTTCTCCAAATTTCGTTCTTCTATGTTGAGGCGTTCATTTCCAGTAACAGTTTGAATTTTTAGGTTTCACTCTGTTTTCTCCTATATTGATAGATGTATTTGGAACTCTAAATCCAACACGGTTTGTGCTAGCTTCTTGAAACTTGACACAACAAAGTAATTTCACATTCTATCTCTACGTTTTGTTTCCTCTTGATGTAGCCCTAAGCAGTGACTGGCGAGAAACACTTTCATGGGAAGGGGTTGCCAAGCTTCCAAAAATTACGAATTTCCAGAAATCTCAGCAAATATTTTTTTCACCCAAACTGGATGATACTTTCAGGTAATGATCAGTACACTAAGGAGACTTGGTTCCCCAAATTTCGTTCTTCTATGTTGAAGCGTTCATTTCCACTAACAGTTTGAATTTTTAGGTTTCACTCTGTTTTCTCCTATATTGATAGATGTATTTGGAACTCTAAATCCAACACGGTTTGTGCTAGCTTCTTGAAACTTGACACAACAAAGTAGTTTCACGTTCTATCTCTACGTTTTGTTTCCTCTTGATGTAGCCCTAAGCAGTGACTGGCGAGAAACACTTTCATGGGAAGGGGTTGCCAAGCTTCCAAAAATTACGAATCTCCAGAAATCTCAGCAAATATTTTTTCACCCAAACTGGATGATACTTTCAGGTAATGATCAGTACACTAAGGAGACTTGGTTCCCCAAATTTCGTTCTTCTATGTTGAAGCGTTCATTTCCACTAACAGTTTGAATTTTTAGGTTTCACTCTGTTTTCTCCTATATTGATAGATGTATTTGGAACTCTAAATCCAACACGGTTTGTGCTAGCTTCTTGAAACTTGACACAACAAAGAAGTTTCACGTTCTATCTCTATGTATTGTTTCCTCTTGATGTAGCCCTAAGCAGTGACTGGCGAGAAACACTTTCATGGAAAGGGGTTGCCAAGCTTCCAAAAATTACGAATCTCCAGAAATCTCAGCAAATATTTTTTCACCCAAACTGGATGATACTTTCAGGTAATGATCAGTACACTAAGGAGACTTGGTTCCCCAAATTTCGTTCTTCTATGTTGAAGCGTTCATTTCCACTAACAGTTTGAATTTTTAGGTTTCACTCTGTTTTCTCCTATATTGATAGATGTATTTGGAACTCTAAATCCAACACGGTTTGTGCTAGCTTCTTGAAACTTGACACAACAAAGTAGTTTCACGTTCTATCTCTATGTATTGTTTCCTCTTGATGTAGCCCTAAACAGTGACTGGCGAGAAACACTTTCATGGGAAGGGGTTGCCAAGCTTCCAAAAATTACGAATCTCCAGAAATCTCAGCAAATATTTTTCACCCATACTGGATGATACTTTCAGGTAATGATCAGTACATTAACGCGACTTGGTTCCCCAAATTTCGTTCTTCTATGTTGCAGCGTTCATTTCCAGTAACAGTTTGTATATTTAGGTTTCACTCTGTTTTCTCCTATATTAATAGATGTATTTGGAACTCTAAATCCAACACGGTTTGTGCTAGCTTCTTGAAACTTGACACAACAAAGTAGTTTCACGTTCTATCTCTATGTATTGTTTCCTCTTGATGTAGCCCTAAGCAGTGACTGGCGAGAAACACTTTCATGGGAAGGGGTTGCCAAGCTTCCAAAAATTACGAATCTCCAGAAATCTCAGCAAATATTTTTTCACCCAAACTGGATGATACTTTCAGGTAATGATCAGTACACTAAGGCGACGTGGTTCCCCAAATTTCGTTCTTCTATGTTGCAGCGTTCATTTCCAGTAACAGTTTGTATTTTTCGGTTTCACTCTGTTTTCTCCTATATTAATAGATGTATTTTGAATTCTAAATCCAACACGGTTTGTGCTAGCTTCTTGAAACTTGACACAACAAAGTAGTTTCACATTCTATCTCTACGTTTTGTTTCCTCTTGATGTAGCCCTAAGCAGTGACTGGCGAGAAACACTTTCATGGAACGGGGTTGCCAAGCTTCCAAAAATTACGAATCTCCAGAAATCTCAGCAAATATTTTTTCACCCAAACTGGATGATACTTTCAGGTAATGATCAGTACACTAAGGAGACTTGGTTCCCCAAATTTCGTTCTTCTATGTTGAAGCGTTCATTTCCAGTAACAGTTTGAATTTTTAGGTTTCACTCTGTTTTCTCCTATATTGATAGATGTATTTGGAACTCTAAATCCAACACGGTTTGTGCTATCTTCCTGAAACTTGACACAACAAAGTAATTTCACATTCTATCTCTACGTTTTGTTTCCTCTTGATGTAGCCCTAAGCAGTGACTGGCGAGAAACACTTTCATGGGAAGGGGTTGCCAAGCTTCCAAAAATTACGAATCTCCAGAAATCTCAGCAAATATTTTTTCACCCAAACTGGATGATACTTTCTGGTAATGATCAGTACACTAAGGAGACTTGGTTCCCCAAATTTCGTTCTTCTATGTTGAAGCGTTCATTTCCACTAACAGTTTGAATTTTTAGGTTTCACTCTGTTTTCTCCTATATTGATAGATGTATTTGGAACTCTAAATCCAACACGGTTTGTGCTAGCTTCTTGAAACTTGACACAACAAAGTAGTTTCACGTTCTATCTCTATGTATTGTTTCCTCTTGATGTAGCCCTAAGCAGTGACTGGCGAGAAACACTTTCATGGGAAGGGGTTGCCAAGCTTCCAAAAATTACGAATCTCCAGAAATCTCAGCAAATATTTTTCACCCATACTGGATGATACTTTCAGGTAATGATCAGTACACTAAGGAGACTTGGTTCTCCAAATTTCGTTCTTCTATGTTGAGGCGTTCATTTCCAGTAACAGTTTGAATTTTTAGGTTTCACTCTGTTTTCTCCTATATTGATAGATGTATTTGGAACTCTAAATCCAACACGGTTTGTGCTAGCTTCTTGAAACTTGACACAACAAAGTAATTTCACATTCTATCTCTACGTTTTGTTTCCTCTTGATGTAGCCCTAAGCAGTGACTGGCGAGAAACACTTTCATGGGAAGGGGTTGCCAAGCTTCCAAAAATTACGAATTTCCAGAAATCTCAGCAAATATTTTTTTCACCCAAACTGGATGATACTTTCAGGTAATGATCAGTACACTAAGGAGACTTGGTTCCCCAAATTTCGTTCTTCTATGTTGAAGCGTTCATTTCCACTAACAGTTTGAATTTTTAGGTTTCACTCTGTTTTCTCCTATATTGATAGATGTATTTGGAACTCTAAATCCAACACGGTTTGTGCTAGCTTCTTGAAACTTGACACAACAAAGTAGTTTCACGTTCTATCTCTACGTTTTGTTTCCTCTTGATGTAGCCCTAAGCAGTGACTGGCGAGAAACACTTTCATGGGAAGGGGTTGCCAAGCTTCCAAAAATTACGAATCTCCAGAAATCTCAGCAAATATTTTTTCACCCAAACTGGATGATACTTTCAGGTAATGATCAGTACACTAAGGAGACTTGGTTCCCCAAATTTCGTTCTTCTATGTTGAAGCGTTCATTTCCACTAACAGTTTGAATTTTTAGGTTTCACTCTGTTTTCTCCTATATTGATAGATGTATTTGGAACTCTAAATCCAACACGGTTTGTGCTAGCTTCTTGAAACTTGACACAACAAAGTAGTTTCACGTTCTATCTCTATGTATTGTTTCCTCTTGATGTAGCCCTAAGCAGTGACTGGCGAGAAACACTTTCATGGGAAGGGGTTGCCAAGCTTCCAAAAATTACGAATCTCCAGAAATCTCAGCAAATATTTTTTCACCCAAACTGGATGATACTTTCAGGTAATGATCAGTACACTAAGGCGACGTGGTTCCCCAAATTTCGTTCTTCTATGTTGAAGCGTTCATTTCCAGTAACAGTTTGTATTTTTAGGTTTCACTCTCTTTTCTCCTATAATAATAGATGTATTTTGAACTCTAAATCCAACACGGTTTGTGCTAGCTTTTTGAAACTTGACACAACAAAGTAGTTTCACGTTCTATCTCTACGCTTTGTTTCCTCTTGATGTAGCCCTAAGCAGTGACTGGCGAGAAACACTTTCATGGAACGGGGTTGCCAAGCTTCCAAAAATTACGAATCTCCAGAAATCTCAGCAAATATTTTTTCACCCAAACTGGATGATACTTTCAGGTAATGATCAGTACACTAAGGAGACTTGGTTCCCCAAATTTCGTTCTTCTATGTTGAAGCGTTCATTTCCAGTAACAGTTTGAATTTTTAGGTTTCACTCTGTTTTCTCCTATATTGATAGATGTATTTGGAACTCTAAATCCAACACGGTTTGTGCTAGCTTCCTGAAACTTGACACAACAAAGTAATTTCACATTCTATCTCTACGTTTTGTTTCCTCTTGATGTAGCCCTAAGCAGTGACTGGCGAGAAACACTTTCATGGGAAGGGGTTGCCAAGCTTCCAAAAATTACGAATCTCCAGAAATCTCAGCAAATATTTTTTCACCCAAACTGGATGATACTTTCTGGTAATGATCAGTACACTAAGGAGACTTGGTTCCCCAAATTTCGTTCTTCTATGTTGAAGCATTCATTTCCACTAACAGTTTGAATTTTTAGGTTTCACTCTGTTTTCTCCTATATTGATAGATGTATTTGGAACTCTAAATCCAACACGGTTTGTGCTAGCTTCTTGAAACTTGACACAACAAAGTAGTTTCACGTTCTATCTCTATGTATTGTTTCCTCTTGATGTAGCCCTAAGCAGTGACTGGCGAGAAACACTTTCATGGGAAGGGGTTGCCAAGCTTCCAAAAATTACGAATCTCCAGAAATCTCAGCAAATATTTTTCACCCATACTGGATGATACTTTCAGGTAATGATCAGTACACTAAGGAGACTTGGTTCTCCAAATTTCGTTCTTCTATGTTGAGGCGTTCATTTCCAGTAACAGTTTGAATTTTTAGGTTTCACTCTGTTTTCTCCTATATTGATAGATGTATTTGGAACTCTAAATCCAACACGGTTTGTGCTAGCTTCTTGAAACTTGACACAACAAAGTAATTTCACATTCTATCTCTACGTTTTGTTTCCTCTTGATGTAGCCCTAAGCAGTGACTGGCGAGAAACACTTTCATGGGAAGGGGTTGCCAAGCTTCCAAAAATTACGAATTTCCAGAAATCTCAGCAAATATTTTTCACCCATACTGGATGATACTTTCAGGTAATGATCAGTACACTAAGGAGACTTGGTTCCCCAAATTTCGTTCTTCTATGTTGAGGCGTTCATTTCCAGTAACAGTTTGAATTTTTAGGTTTCACTCTGTTTTCTCCTATATTGATAGATGTATTTGGAACTCTAAATCCAACACGGTTTGTGCTAGCTTCTTGAAACTTGACACAACAAAGTAATTTCACATTCTATCTCTACGTTTTGTTTCCTCTTGATGTAGCCCTAAGCAGTGACTGGCGAGAAACACTTTCATGGGAAGGGGTTGCCAAGCTTCCAAAAATTACGAATCTCCAGAAATCTCAGCAAATATTTTTTTTCACCCAAACTGGATGATACTTTCAGGTAATGATCAGTACACTAAGGAGACTTGGTTCCCCAAATTTCGTTCTTCTATGTTGAAGCGTTCATTTCCACTAACAGTTTGAATTTTTAGGTTTCACTCTGTTTTCTCCTATATTGATAGATGTATTTGGAACTCTAAATCCAACACGGTTTGTGCTAGCTTCTTGAAACTTGACACAACAAAGTAGTTTCACGTTCTATCTCTACGTTTTGTTTCCTCTTGATGTAGCCCTAAGCAGTGACTGGCGAGAAACACTTTCATGGGAAGGGGTTGCCAAGCTTCCAAAAATTACGAATCTCCAGAAATCTCAGCAAATATTTTTTCACCCAAACTGGATGATACTTTCAGGTAATGATCAGTACACTAAGGAGACTTGGTTCCCCAAATTTCGTTCTTCTATGTTGAAGCGTTCATTTCCACTAACAGTTTGAATTTTTAGGTTTCACTCTGTTTTCTCCTATATTGATAGATGTATTTGGAACTCTAAATCCAACACGGTTTGTGCTAGCTTCTTGAAACTTGACACAACAAAGTAGTTTCACGTTCTATCTCTATGTATTGTTTCCTCTTGATGTAGCCCTAAGCAGTGACTGGCGAGAAACACTTTCATGGGAAGGGGTTGCCAAGCTTCCAAAAATTACGAATCTCCAGAAATCTCAGCAAATATTTTTTCACCCAAACTGGATGATACTTTCAGGTAATGATCAGTACACTAAGGCGACGTGGTTCCCCAAATTTCGTTCTTCTATGTTGAAGCGTTCATTTCCAGTAACAGTTTGTATTTTTAGGTTTCACTCTCTTTTCTCCTATAATAATAGATGTATTTTGAACTCTAAATCCAACACGGTTTGTGCTAGCTTTTTGAAACTTGACACAACAAAGTAGTTTCACGTTCTATCTCTACGCTTTGTTTCCTCTTGATGTAGCCCTAAGCAGTGACTGGCGAGAAACACTTTCATGGGAAGGGGTTGCCAAGCTTCCAAAAATTACGAATCTCCAGAAATCTCAGCAAATATTTTTTCACCCAAACTGGATGATACTTTCAGGTAATGATCAGTACACTAAGGAGACTTGGTTCCCCAAATTTCGTTCTTCTATGTTGAAGCGTTCATTTCCACTAACAGTTTGAATTTTTAGGTTTCACTCTGTTTTCTCCTATATTGATAGATGTATTTGGAACTCTAAATCCAACACGGTTTGTGCTAGCTTCTTGAAACTTGACACAACAAAGTAGTTTCACGTTCTATCTCTATGTATTGTTTCCTCTTGATGTAGCCCTAAGCAGTGACTGGCGAGAAACACTTTCATGGGAAGGGGTTGCCAAGCTTCAAAAAATTACGAATCTCCAGAAATCTCAGCAAATATTTTTTCACCCAAACTGGATGATACTTTCAGGTAATGATCAGTACACTAAGGAGACTTGGTTCCCCAAATTTCGTTCTTCTATGTTGAAGCGTTCATTTCCACTAACAGTTTGAATTTTTAGGTTTCACTCTGTTTTCTCCTATATTGATAGATGTATTTGGAACTCTAAATCCAACACGGTTTGTGCTAGCTTCTTGAAACTTGACACAACAAAGTAGTTTCACGTTCTATCTCTATGTATTGTTTCCTCTTGATGTAGCCCTAAGCAGTGACTGGCGAGAAACACTTTCATGGGAAGGGGTTGCCAAGCTTCCAAAAATTACGAATCTCCAGAAATCTCAGCAAATATTTTTCACCCATACTGGATGATACTTTCAGGTAATGATCAGTACACTAACGCGACTTGGTTCCCCAAATTTCGTTCTTCTATGTTGCAGCGTTCATTTCCAGTAACAGTTTGTATATTTAGGTTTCACTCTGTTTTCTCCTATATTAATAGATGTATTTGGAACTCTAAATCCAACACGGTTTGTGCTAGCTTCTTGAAACTTGACACAACAAAGTAGTTTCACGTTCTATCTCTATGTATTGTTTCCTCTTGATGTAGCCCTAAGCAGTGACTGGCGAGAAACACTTTCATGGGAAGGGGTTGCCAAGCTTCCAAAAATTACGAATCTCCAGAAATCTCAGCAAATATTTTTTCACCCAAACTGGATGATACTTTCAGGTAATGATCAGTACACTAAGGCGACGTGGTTCCCCAAATTTCGTTCTTCTATGTTGCAGCGTTCATTTCCAGTAACAGTTTGTATTTTTCGGTTTCACTCTGTTTTCTCCTATATTAATAGATGTATTTTGAATTCTAAATCCAACACGGTTTGTGCTAGCTATTTGAAACTTGACACAACAAAGTAGTTTCACATTCTATCTCTACGTTTTGTTTCCTCTTGATGTAGCCCTAAGCAGTGACTGGCGAGAAACACTTTCATGGAACGGGGTTGCCAAGCTTCCAAAAATTACGAATCTCCAGAAATCTCAGCAAATATTTTTTCACCCAAACTGGATGATACTTTCAGGTAATGATCAGTACACTAAGGCGACTTGGTTCCCCAAATTTCGTTCTTCTATGTTGAAGCGTTCATTTCCAGTAACAGTTTGAATTTTTAGGTTTCACTCTGTTTTCTCCTATATTGATAGATGTATTTGGAACTCTAAATCCAACACGGTTTGTGCTAGCTTCTTGAAACTTGACACAACAAAGTAGTTTCACATTCTATCTCTATGTTTTGTTTCCTCTTGATGTAGCCCTAAGCAGTGACTGGCGAGAAACACTTTCATGGGAAGGGGTTGCCAAGCTTCCAAAAATTACGAATCTCCAGAAATCTCAGCCAATATTTTTTCACCCAAACTGGATGATACTTTCAGGTAATGATCAGTACACTAAGGAGACTTGGTTCCCCAAATTTCGTTCTTCTATGTTGAAGCGTTCATTTCCACTAACAGTTTGAATTTTTAGGTTTCACTCTGTTTTCTCCTATATTGATAGATGTATTTGGAACTCTAAATCCAACACGGTTTGTGCTAGCTTCTTGAAACTTGACACAACAAAGAAGTTTCACGTTCTATCTCTATGTATTGTTTCCTCTTGATGTAGCCCTAAGCAGTGACTGGCGAGAAACACTTTCATGGGAAGGGGTTGCCAAGCTTCCAAAAATTACGAATCTCCAGAAATCTCAGCAAATATTTTTTCACCCAAACTGGATGATACTTTCAGGTAATGATCAGTACACTAAGGAGACTTGGTTCCCCAAATTTCGTTCTTCTATGTTGAAGCGTTCATTTCCACTAACAGTTTGAATTTTTAGGTTTCACTCTGTTTTCTCCTATATTGATAGATGTATTTGGAACTCTAAATCCAACACGGTTTGTGCTAGCTTCTTGAAACTTGACACAACAAAGTAGTTTCACGTTCTATCTCTATGTATTGTTTCCTCTTGATGTAGCCCTAAGCAGTGACTGGCGAGAAACACTTTCATGGGAAGGGGTTGCCAAGCTTCCAAAAATTACGAATCTCCAGAAATCTCAGCAAATATTTTTCACCCATACTGGATCATACTTTCAGGTAATGATCAGTACACTAACGCGACTTGGTTCCCCAAATTTCGTTCTTCTATGTTGCAGCGTTCATTTCCAGTAACAGTTTGTATATTTAGGTTTCACTCTGTTTTCTCCTATATTAATAGATGTATTTGGAACTCTAAATCCAACACGGTTTGTGCTAGCTTCTTGAAACTTGACACAACAAAGTAGTTTCACGTTCTATCTCTATGTATTGTTTCCTCTTGATGTAGCCCTAAGCAGTGACTGGCGAGAAACACTTTCATGGGAAGGGGTTGCCAAGCTTCCAAAAATTACGAATCTCCAGAAATCTCAGCAAATATTTTTTCACCCAAACTGGATGATACTTTCAGGTAATGATCAGTACACTAAGGCGACGTGGTTCCCCAAATTTCGTTCTTCTATGTTGCAGCGTTCATTTCCAGTAACAGTTTGTATTTTTCGGTTTCACTCTGTTTTCTCCTATATTAATAGATGTATTTTGAATTCTAAATCCAACACGGTTTGTGCTAGCTTCTTGAAACTTGACACAACAAAGTAGTTTCACGTTCTATCTCTATGTATTGTTTCCTCTTGATGTAGCCCTAAGCAGTGACTGGCGAGAAACACTTTCATGGAACGGGGTTGCCAAGCTTCCAAAAATTACGAATCTCCAGAAATCTCAGCAAATATTTTTTCACCCAAACTGGATGATACTTTCAGGTAATGATCAGTACACTAAGGACACTTGGTTCCCCAAATTTCGTTCTTCTATGTTGAAGCGTTCATTTCCAGTAACAGTTTGAATTTTTAGGTTTCACTCTGTTTTCTCCTATATTGATAGATGTATTTGGAACTCTAAATCCAACACGGTTTGTGCTAGCTTCCTGAAACTTGACACAACAAAGTAATTTCACATTCTATCTCTACGTTTTGTTTCCTCTTGATGTAGACCTAAGCAGTGACTGGCGAGAAACACTTTCATGGGAAGGGGTTGCCAAGCTTCCAAAAATTACGAATTTCCAGAAATCTCAGCAAATATTTTTTTCACCCAAACTGGATGATACTTTCAGGTAATGATCAGTACACTAAGGAGACTTGGTTCCCCAAATTTCGTTCTTCTATGTTGAAGCGTTCCTTTCCACTAACAGTTTGAATTTTTAGGTTTCACTCTGTTTTCTCCTATATTGATAGATGTATTTGGAACTCTAAATCCAACACGGTTTGTGCTAGCTTCTTGAAACTTGACACAACAAAGTAGTTTCAAGTTCAATCTCTACGTTTTGTTTCCTCTTGATGTAGCCCTAAGCAGTGACTGGCGAGAAACACTTTCATGGGAAGGGGTTGCCAAGCTTCCAAAAATTACGAATCTCCAGAAATCTCAGCAAATATTTTTTCACCCAAACTGGATGATACTTTCAGGTAATGATCAGTACACTAAGGAGACTTGGTTCCCCAAATTTCGTTCTTCTATGTTGAAGCGTTCATTTCCACTAACAGTTTGAATTTTTAGGTTTCACTCTGTTTTCTCCTACATTGATAGATGTATTTGGAACTCTAAATCCAACACGGTTTGTGCTAGCTTCTTGAAACTTGACACAACAAAGTAGTTTCACGTTCTATCTCTATGTATTGTTTCCTCTTGATGTAGACCTAAGCAGTGACTGGCGAGAAACACTTTCATGGGAAGGGGTTGCCAAGCTTCCAAAAATTACGAATCTCCAGAAATCTCAGCAAATATTTTTTCACCCAAACTGGATGATACTTTCAGGTAATGATCAGTACACTAAGGCGACGTGGTTCCCCAAATTTCGTTCTTCTATGTTGCAGCGTTCATTTCCAGTAACAGTTTGTATTTTTAGGTTTCACTCTCTTTTCTCCTATAATAATAGATGTATTTTGAACTCTAAATCCAACACGGTTTGTGCTAGCTTTTTGAAACTTGACACAACAAAGTAGTTTCACGTTCTATCTCTACGCTTTGTTTCCTCTTGATGTAGCCCTAAGCAGTGACTGGCGAGAAACACTTTCATGGAACGGGGTTGCCAAGCTTCCAAAAATTACGAATCTCCAGAAATCTCAGCAAATATTTTTTCACCCAAACTGGATGATACTTTCAGGTAATGATCAGTACACTAAGGCGACTTGGTTCCCCAAATTTCGTTCTTCTATGTTGAAGCGTTCATTTCCAGTAACAGTTTGAATTTTTAGGTTTCACTCTGTTTTCTCCTATATTGATAGATGTATTTGGAACTCTAAATCCAACACGGTTTGTGCTAGCTTCTTGAAACTTGACACAACAAAGTAGTTTCACATTCTATCTCTATGTTTTGTTTCCTCTTGATGTAGCCCTAAGCAGTGACTGGCGAGAAACACTTTCATGGGAAGGGGTTGCCAAGCTTCCAAAAATTACGAATCTCCAGAAATCTCAGCCAATATTTTTTCACCCAAACTGGATGATACTTTCAGGTAATGATCAGTACACTAAGGAGACTTGGTTCCCCAAATTTCGTTCTTCTATTTTGAAGCGTTCATTTCCACTAACAGTTTGAATTTTTAGGTTTCACTCTGTTTTCTCCTATATTGATAGATGTATTTGGAACTCTAAATCCAACACGGTTTGTGCTAGCTTCTTGAAACTTGACACAACAAAGAAGTTTCACGTTCTATCTCTATGTATTGTTTCCTCTTGATGTAGCCCTAAGCAGTGACTGGCGAGAAACACTTTCATGGGAAGGGGTTGCCAAGCATCCAAAAATTACGTATCTCCAGAAATCTCAGCAAATATTTTTTCACCCAAACTGGATGATACTTTCAGGTAATGATCAGTACACTAAGGAGACTTGGTTCCCCAAATTTCGTTCTTCTATGTTGAAGCGTTCATTTCCACTAACAGTTTGAATTTTTAGGTTTCACTCTGTTTTCTCCTATATTGATAGATGTATTTGGAACTCTAAATCCAACACGGTTTGTGCTAGCTTCTTGAAACTTGACACAACAAAGTAGTTTCACGTTCTATCTCTATGTATTGTTTCCTCTTGATGTAGCCCTAAGCAGTGACTGGCGAGAAACACTTTCATGGGAAGGGGTTGCCAAGCTTCCAAAAATTACGAATCTCCAGAAATCTCAGCAAATATTTTTCACCCATACTGGATGATACTTTCAGGTAATGATCAGTACACTAACGCGACTTGGTTCCCCAAATTTCGTTCTTCTATGTTGCAGCGTTCATTTCCAGTAACAGTTTGTATATTTAGGTTTCACTCTGTTTTCTCCTATATTAATAGATGTATTTGGAACTCTAAATCCAACACGGTTTGTGCTAGCTTCTTGAAACTTGACACAACAAAGTAGTTTCACGTTCTATCTCTATGTATTGTTTCCTCTTGATGTAGCCCTAAGCAGTGACTGGCGAGAAACACTTTCATAGGAAGGGGTTGCCAAGCTTCCAAAAATTACGCATCTCCAGAAATCTCAGCAAATATTTTTTCACCCAAACTGGATGATACTTTCAGGTAATGATCAGTACACTAAGGCGACGTGGTTCCCCAAATTTCGTTCTTCTATGTTGCAGCGTTCATTTCCAGTAACAGTTTGTATTTTTCGGTTTCACTCTGTTTTCTCCTATATTAATAGATGTATTTTGAATTCTAAATCCAACACGGTTTGTGCTAGCTTTTTGAAACTTGACACAACAAAGTAGTTTCACATTCTATCTCTACGTTTTGTTTCCTCTTGATGTAGCCCTAAGCAGTGACTGGCGAGAAACACTTTCATGGAACGGGGTTGCCAAGCTTCCAAAAATTACGAATCTCCAGAAATCTCAGCAAATATTTTTTCACCCAAACTGGATGATACTTTCAGGTAATGATCAGTACACTAAGGAGACTTGGTTCCCCAAATTTCGTTCTTCTATGTTGAAGCGTTCATTTCCACTAACAGTTTGAATTTTTAGGTTTCACTCTGTTTTCTCCTATATTGATAGATGTATTTGGAACTCTAAATCCAACACGGTTTGTGCTAGCTTCCTGAAACTTGACACAACAAAGTAATTTCACATTCTATCTCTACGTTTTGTTTTCTCTTGATGTAGCCCTAAGCAGTGACTGGCGAGAAACACTTTCATGGGAAGGGGTTGCCAAGCTTCCAAAAATTACGAATCTCCAGAAATCTCAGCAAATATTTTTTCACCCAAACTGGATGATACTTTCAGGTAATGATCAGTACACTAAGGAGACTTGGTTCCCCAAATTTCGTTCTTCTATGTTGAAGCGTTCATTTCCACTAACAGTTTGAATTTTTAGGTTTCACTCTGTTTTCTCCTATATTGATAGATGTATTTGGAACTCTAAATCCAACACGGTTTGTGCTAGCTTCTTGAAACTTGACACAACAAAGTAGTTTCACGTTCTATCTCTATGTATTGTTTCCTCTTGATGTAGCCCTAAGCAGTGACTGGCGAGAAACACTTTCATGGGAAGGGGTTGCCAAGCTTCCAAAAATTACGAATCTCCAGAAATCTCAGCAAATATTTTTCACCCATACTGGATGATACTTTCAGGTAATGATCAGTACACTAAGGCGACTTGGTTCCCCAAATTTCGTTCTTCTATGTTGCAGCGTTCATTTCCAGTAACAGTTTGTATTTTTAGGTTTCACTCTGTTTTCTCCTATATTAATAGATGTATTTTGAACCCTAAATCCAACACGGTTTGTGCTAGCTTCTTGAAACTTGACACAACAAAGTAGTTTCACGTTCTATCTCTACGCTTTGTTTCCTCTTGATGTAGCCCTAAGCAGTGACTGGCGAGAAACACTTTCATGGAAAGGGGTTGCCAAGCTTCCAAAAATTACGAATCTCCAGAAATCTCAGCAAATATTTTTTCACCCAAACTGGATGATACTTTCAGGTAATGATCAGTACACTAAGGCGACTTGGTTCCCCAAATTTCGTTCTTCTATGTTGAAGCGTTCATTTCCAGTAACAGTTTGTATTTTTAGGTTTCACTCTGTTTTCTCCTATATTGATAGATGTATTTGGAACCCTAAATCCAACACGGTTTGTGCTAGCTTTTTGAAACTTGACACAACAAAGTAGTTTCACATTCTGTCTCTACGTTTTGTTTCCTCTTGATGTAGCCCTAAGAAGTGACTGGCGAGAAACACTTTCATGGAAAGGGGTTGCCAAGCTTCCAAAAATTACGAATCTCCAGAAATCTCAGCAAATATTTTTTCACCCAAACTGGATGATACTTTCAGGTAATGATCAGTACACTAAGGAGACTTGGTTCCCCAAATTTCGTTCTTCTATGTTGAAGCGTTCATTTCCAGTAACAGTTTGAATTTTTAGGTTTCACTCTGTTTTCTCCTATATTGATAGATGTATTTGGAACTCTAAATCCAACACGGTTTGTGCTAGCTTCTTGAAACTTGACACAACAAAGTAGTTTCACGTTCTATCTCTATGTATTGTTTCCTCTTGATGTAGCCCTAAGCAGTGACTGGCGAGAAACACTTTCATGGGAAGGGGTTGCCAAGCTTCCAAAAATTACGAATCTCCAGAAATCTCAGCAAATATTTTTCACCCATACTGGATGATACTTTCAGGTAATGATCAGTACACTAAGGCGACTTGGTTCCCCAAATTTCGTTCTTCTATGTTGCAGCGTTCATTTCCAGTAACAGTTTGTATTTTTAGGTTTCACTCTGTTTTCTCCTATATTGATAGATGTATTTTGAACTCTAAATCCAACACGGTTTGTGCTAGCTTCTTGAAACTTGACACAACAAAGTAGTTTCACATTCTATCTCTATGTTTTGTTTCCTCTTGATGTAGCCCTAAGCAGTGACTGGCGAGAAACACTTTCATGGGAAGGGGTTGCCAAGCTTCCAAAAATTACGAATCTCCAGAAATCTCAGCAAATATTTTTTCACCCAAACTGGATGATACTTTCAGGTAATGATCAGTACACTAAGGAGACTTGGTTCCCCAAATTTCGTTCTTCTATGTTGAAGCGTTCATTTCCACTAACAGTTTGAATTTTTAGGTTTCACTCTGTTTTCTCCTATATTGATAGATGTATTTGGAACTCTAAATCCAACACGGTTTGTGCTAGCTTCTTGAAACTTGACACAACAAAGAAGTTTCACGTTCTATCTCTATGTATTGTTTCCTCTTGATGTAGCCCTAAGCAGTGACTGGCGAGAAACACTTTCATGGGAAGGGGTTGCCAAGCTTCCAAAAATTACGTATCTCCAGAAATCTCAGCAAATATTTTTTCACCCAAACTGGATGATACTTTCAGGTAATGATCAGTACACTAAGGAGACTTGGTTCCCCAAATTTCGTTCTTCTATGTTGAAGCGTTCATTTCCACTAACAGTTTGAATTTTTAGGTTTCACTCTGTTTTCTCCTATATTGATAGATGTATTTGGAACTCTAAATCCAACACGGTTTGTGCTAGCTTCTTGAAACTTGACACAACAAAGTAGTTTCACGTTCTATTTCTATGTATTGTTTCCTCTTGATGTAGCCCTAAGCAGTGACTGGCGAGAAACACTTTCATGGGAAGGGGTTGCCAAGCTTCCAAAAATTACGAATCTCCAGAAATCTCAGCAAATATTTTTCACCCATACTGGATGATACTTTCAGGTAATGATCAGTACACTAACGCGACTTGGTTCCCCAAATTTCGTTCTTCTATGTTGCAGCGTTCATTTCCAGTAACAGTTTGTATATTTAGGTTTCACTCTGTTTTCTCCTATATTAATAGATGTATTTTGAATTCTAAATCCAACACGGTTTGTGCTAGCTTTTTGAAACTTGACACAACAAAGTAGTTTCACATTCTATCTCTACGTTTTGTTTCCTCTTGATGTAGCCCTAAGCAGTGACTGGCGAGAAACACTTTCATGGAACGGGGTTGCCAAGCTTCCAAAAATTACGAATCTCCAGAAATCTCAGCAAATATTTTTTCACCCAAACTGGATGATACTTTCAGGTAATGATCAGTACACTAAGGAGACTTGGTTCCCCAAATTTCGTTCTTCTATGTTGAAGCGTTCATTTCCACTAACAGTTTGAATTTTTAGGTTTCACTCTGTTTTCTCCTATATTGATAGATGTATTTGGAACTCTAAATCCAACACGGTTTGTGCTAGCTTCCTGAAACTTGACACAACAAAGTAATTTCACATTCTATCTCTACGTTTTGTTTCCTCTTGATGTAGCCCTAAGCAGTGACTGGCGAGAAACACTTTCATGGGAAGGGGTTGCCAAGCTTCCAAAAATTACGAATCTCCAGAAATCTCAGCAAATATTTTTTCACCCAAACTGGATGATACTTTCAGGTAATGATCAGTACACTAAGGAGACTTGGTTCACCAAATTTCGTTCTTCTATGTTGCAGCGTTCATTTCCAGTAACAGTTTGAATTTTTAGGTTTCACTCTGTTTTCTCCTATATTGATAGATGTATTTGGAACTCTAAATCCAACACGGTTTGTGCTAGCTTCTTGAAACTTGACACAACAAAGTAGTTTCACGTTCTATCTCTATGTATTGTTTCCTCTTGATGTAGCCCTAAGCAGTGACTGGCGAGAAACACTTTCATGGGAAGGGGTTGCCAAGCTTCCAAAAATTACGAATCTCCAGAAATCTCAGCAAATATTTTTCACCCATACTGGATGATACTTTCAGGTAATGATCAGTACACTAAGGCGACTTGGTTCCCCAAATTTCGTTCTTCTATGTTGCAGCGTTCATTTCCAGTAACAGTTTGTATTTTTAGGTTTCACTCTGTTTTCTCCTATATTAATAGATGTATTTTGAATTCTAAATCCAACACGGTTTGTGCTAGCTTCTTGAAACTTGACACAACAAAGTAGTTTCACGTTCTATCTCTACGCTTTGTTTCCTCTTGATGTAGCCCTAAGCAGTGACTGGCGAGAAACACTTTCATGGAAAGGGGTTGCCAAGCTTCCAAAAATTACGAATCTCCAGAAATCTCAGCAAATATTTTTTCACCCAAACTGGATGATACTTTCAGGTAATGATCAGTACACTAAGGAGACTTGGTTCCCCAAATTTCGTTCTTCTATGTTGAAGCGTTCATTTCCAGTAACAGTTTGAATTTTTAGGTTTCACTCTGTTTTCTCCTATATTGATAGATGTATTTGGAACTCTAAATCCAACACGGTTTGTGCTAGCTTCTTGAAACTTGACACAACAAAGTAGTTTCACGTTCTGTCTCTACATTTTGTTTCCTCTTGATTTAGCCCTAAGAAGTGACTGGCGAGAAACACTTTCATGGAACGGGGTTGCCAAGCTTCCAAAAATTACGAATCTCCAGAAATCTCAGCAAATATTTTTTCACCCAAACTGGATGATACTTTCAGGTAATGATCAGTACACTAAGGAGACTTGGTTCCCCAAATTTCGTTCTTCTATGTTGAAGCGTTCATTTCCAGTAACAGTTTGAATTTTTAGGTTTCACTCTGTTTTCTCCTATATTGATAGATGTATTTGGAACTCTAAATCCAACACGGTTTGTGCTAGCTTCTTGAAACTTGACACAACAAAGTAGTTTCACGTTCTATCTCTATGTATTGTTTCCTCTTGATGTAGCCCTAAGCAGTGACTGGCGAGAAACACTTTCATGGGAAGGGTTTGCCAAGCTTCCAAAAATTACGAATCTCCAGAAATCTCAGCAAATATTTTTCACCCATACTGGATGATACTTTCAGGTAATGATCAGTACACTAAGGCGACTTGGTTCCCCAAATTTCGTTCTTCTATGTTGCAGCGTTCATTTCCAGTAACAGTTTGTATTTTTAGGTTTCACTCTGTTTTCTCCTATATTGATAGATGTATTTTGAACTCTAAATCCAACACGGTTTGTGCTAGCTTTTTGAAACTTGACACAACAAAGTAGTTTCACGTTCTATCGCTACGCTTTGTTTCCTCTTGATGTAGCCCTAAGCAGTGACTGGCGAGAAACACTTACATGGAACGGGGTTGCCAAGCTTCCAAAAATTACGAATCTCCAGAAATTTCAGCAAATATTTTTTCACCCAAACTGGATGATACTTTCAGGTAATGATCAGTACACTAAGGCGACTTGGTTCCCCAATTTTCGTTCTTCTATGTTGAGGCGTTCATTTCCAGTAACAGTTTGAATTTTTAGGTTTCACTCTGTTTTCTCCTATATTGATAGATGTATTTGGAACTCTAAATCCAACACGGTTTGTGCTAGCTTCTTGAAACTTGACACAACAAAGTAATTTCACATTCTATCTCTACGTTTTGTTTCCTCTTGATGTAGCCCTAAGAAGTGACTGGCGAGAAACACTTTCATGGAACGGGGTTGCCAAGCTTCCAAAAATTACGAATCTCCAGAAATCTCAGCAAATATTTTTTCACCCAAACTGGATGATACTTTCAGGTAATGATCAGTACACTAAGGAGACTTGGTTACCCAAATTTCGTTCTTCTATGTTGAAGCGTTCATTTCCAGTAACAGTTTGAATTTTTAGGTTTCACTCTGTTTTCTCCTATATTGATAGATGTATTTGGAACTCTAAATCCAACACGGTTTGTGCTAGCTTCTTGAAACTTGACACAACAAAGTAATTTCACATTCTTTCTCTACGTTTTGTTTCCTCTTGATGTAGCCCTAAGCAGTGACTGGCGAGAAACACTTTCATGGGAAGGGGTTGCCAAGCTTCCAAAAATTACGAATTTCCAGAAATCTCAGCAAATATTTTTTTCACCCAAACTGGATGATACTTTCAGGTAATGATCAGTACACTAAGGAGACTTGGTTACCCAAATTTCGTTCTTCTATGTTGAAGCGTTCATTTCCACTAACAGTTTGAATTTTTAGGTTTCACTCTGTTTTCTCCTATATTGATAGATGTATTTGGAACTCTAAATCCAACACAGTTTGTGCTAGGTTCTTGAAACTTGACACAACAAAGAAGTTTCACGTTCTTTCTCTACGTTTTGTTTCCTCTTGATGTAGCCCTAAGCAGTGACTGGCGAGAAACACTTTCATGGGAAGGGGTTGCCAAGCTTCCAAAAATTACGAATCTCCAGAAATCTCAGCAAATATTTTTTCACCCAAACTGGATGATACTTTCAGGTAATGATCAGTACACTAAGGAGACTTGGTTCCCCAAATTTCGTTCTTCTATGTTGAAGCGTTCATTTCCAGTAACAGTTTGAATTTTTAGGTTTCACTCTGTTTTCTCCTATATTGATAGATGTATTTGGAACTCTAAATCCAACACGGTTTGTGCTAGCTTTTTGAAACTTGACACAACAAAGTAGTTTCACATTCTATCTCTATGTTTTGTTTCCTCTTGATGTAGCCCTAAGCAGTGACTGGCGAGAAACACTTTCATGGGAAGGGGTTGCCAAGCTTCCAAAAATTACGAATTTCCAGAAATCTCAGCAAATATTTTTTTCACCCAAACTGGATGAAACTTTCAGGTAATGATCAGTACACTAAGGCGACTTGGTTCCCCAAATTTCGTTCTTCTATGTTGAAGCGTTCATTTCCAGTAACAGTTTGAATTTTTAGGTTTCACTCTGTTTTCTCCTATATTGATAGATGTATTTGGAACTCTAAATCCAACACGGTTTGTGCTAGGTTCTTGAAACTTGACACAACAAAGTAGTTTCACATTCTTTCTCTACGTTTTGTTTCCTCTTGATGTAGCCCTAAGCAGTGACTGGCGAGAAACACTTTCATGGGAAGGGGTTGCCAAGCTTCCAAAAATTACGAATCTCCAGAAATCTCAGCAAATAATTTTTCACCCAAACTGGATGATACTTTCAGGTAATGATCAGTACACTAAGGAGACTTGGTTCCCAAAATTTCGTTCTTCTTTGTTGAAGCGTTCATTTCCACTAACAGTTTGAATTTTTAGGTTTCACTCTGTTTTCTCCTATATTGACAGATGTATTTGGAACTCTAAATCCAACACGGTTTGTGCTAGCTTCTTGAAACTTGACACAACAAAGAAGTTTCACGTTCTATCTCTATGTATTGTTTCCTCTTGATGTAGCCCTAAGCAGTGACTGGCGAGAAACACTTTCATGGGAAGGGGTTGCCAAGCTTCCAAAAATTACGAATCTCCAGAAATCTCAGCAAATATTTTTTCACCCAAACTGGATGATACTTTCAGGTAATGATCAGTACACTAAGGAGACTTGGTTCCCCAAATTTCGTTCTTCTATGTTGAAGCGTTCATTTCCACTAACAGTTTGAATTTTTAGGTTTCACTCTGTTTTCTCCTATATTGATAGATGTATTTGGAACTCTAAATCCAACACGGTTTGTGCTAGCTTCTTGAAACTTGACACAACAAAGAAGTTTCACGTTCTATCTCTATGTATTGTTTCCTCTTGATGTAGCCCTAAGCAGTGACTGGCGAGAAACACTTTCATGGGAAGGGGTTGCCAAGCTTCCAAAAATTACGAATCTCCAGAAATCTCAGCAAATATTTTTTCACCCAAACTGGATGATACTTTCAGGTAATGATCAGTACACTAAGGAGACTTGGTTCCCCAAATTTCGTTCTTCTATGTTGAAGCGTTCATTTCCACTAACAGTTTGAATTTTTAGGTTTCACTCTGTTTTCTCCTATATTGATAGATGTATTTGGAACTCTAAATCCAACACGGTTTGTGCTAGCTTCTTGAAACTTGACACAACAAAGTAGTTTCACGTTCTATCTCTATGTATTGTTTCCTCTTGATGTAGCCCTAAGCAGTGACTGGCGAGAAACACTTTCATGGGAAGGGGTTGCCAAGCTTCCAAAAATTATGAATCTCCAGAAATCTCAGCAAATATTTTTCACCCATACTGGATGATACTTTCAGGTAATGATCAGTACACTAAGGCGACTTGGTTCCCCAAATTTCGTTCTTCTATGTTGCAGCGTTCATTTCCAGTAACAGTTTGAATTTTTAGGTTTCACTCTGTTTTCTCCTATATTGATAGATGTATTTGGAACTCTAAATCCAACACGGTTTGTGCTAGCTTCTTGAAACTTGACACAACAAAGTAGTTTCACGTTCTATCTCTATGTATTGTTTCCTCTTGATGTAGCCCTAAGCAGTGACTGGCGAGAAACACTTTCATGGGAAGGGGTTGCCAAGCTTCCAAAAATTACGAATCTCCAGAAATCTCAGCAAATATTTTTCACCCATACTGGATGATACTTTCAGGTAATGATCAGTACACTAAGGCGACTTGGTTCCCCAAATTTCGTTCTTCTATGTTGCAGCGTTCATTTCCAGTAACAGTTTGTATTTTTAGGTTTCACTCTGTTTTCTCCTATATTAATAGATGTATTTTGAATTCTAAATCCAACACGGTTTGTGCTAGCTTCTTGAAACTTGACACAACAAAGTAGTTTCACGTTCTATCTCTACGCTTTGTTTCCTCTTGATGTAGCCCTAAGCAGTGACTGGCGAGAAACACTTTCATGGAAAGGGGTTGCCAAGCTTCCAAAAATTACGAATCTCCAGAAATCTCAGCAAATATTTTTTCACCCAAACTGGATGATACTTTCAGGTAATGATCAGTACACTAGGGAGACTTGGTTCCCCAAATTTCGTTCTTCTATGTTGAAGCGTTCATTTCCAGTAACAGTTTGAATTTTTAGGTTTCACTCTGTTTTCTCCTATATTGATAGATGTATTTGGAACTCTAAATCCAACACGGTTTGTGCTAGCTTTTTGAAACTTGACACAACAAAGTAGTTTCACATTCTATCTCTATGTTTTGTTTCCTCTTGATGTAGCCCTAAGCAGTGACTGGCGAGAAACACTTTCATGGGAAGGGGTTGCCAAGCTTCCAAAAATTACGAATTTCCAGAAATCTCAGCAAATATTTTTTTCACCCAAACTGGATGAAACTTTCAGGTAATGATCAGTACACTAAGGCGACTTGGTTCCCCAAATTTCGTTCTTCTATGTTGAAGCGTTCATTTCCAGTAACAGTTTGAATTTTTAGGTTTCACTCTGTTTTCTCCTATATTGATAGATGTATTTGGAACTCTAAATCCAACACGGTTTGTGCTAGGTTCTTGAAACTTGACACAACAAAGTAGTTTCACATTCTTTCTCTACGTTTTGTTTCCTCTTGATGTAGCCCTAAGCAGTGACTGGCGAGAAACACTTTCATGGGAAGGGGTTGCCAAGCTTCCAAAAATTACGAATCTCCAGAAATCTCAGCAAATAATTTTTCACCCAAACTGGATGATACTTTCAGGTAATGATCAGTACACTAAGGAGACTTGGTTCCCAAAATTTCGTTCTTCTTTGTTGAAGCGTTCATTTCCACTAACAGTTTGAATTTTTAGGTTTCACTCTGTTTTCTCCTATATTGACAGATGTATTTGGAACTCTAAATCCAACACGGTTTGTGCTAGCTTCTTGAAACTTGACACAACAAAGAAGTTTCACGTTCTATCTCTATGTATTGTTTCCTCTTGATGTAGCCCTAAGCAGTGACTGGCGAGAAACACTTTCATGGGAAGGGGTTGCCAAGCTTCCAAAAATTACGAATCTCCAGAAATCTCAGCAAATATTTTTTCACCCAAACTGGATGATACTTTCAGGTAATGATCAGTACACTAAGGAGACTTGGTTCCCCAAATTTCGTTCTTCTATGTTGAAGCGTTCATTTCCACTAACAGTTTGAATTTTTAGGTTTCACTCTGTTTTCTCCTATATTGATAGATGTATTTGGAACTCTAAATCCAACACGGTTTGTGCTAGCTTCTTGAAACTTGACACAACAAAGAAGTTTCACGTTCTATCTCTATGTATTGTTTCCTCTTGATGTAGCCCTAAGCAGTGACTGGCGAGAAACACTTTCATGGGAAGGGGTTGCCAAGCTTCCAAAAATTACGAATCTCCAGAAATCTCAGCAAATATTTTTTCACCCAAACTGGATGATACTTTCAGGTAATGATCAGTACACTAAGGAGACTTGGTTCCCCAAATTTCGTTCTTCTATGTTGAAGCGTTCATTTCCACTAACAGTTTGAATTTTTAGGTTTCACTCTGTTTTCTCCTATATTGATAGATGTATTTGGAACTCTAAATCCAACACGGTTTGTGCTAGCTTCTTGAAACTTGACACAACAAAGTAGTTTCACGTTCTATCTCTATGTATTGTTTCCTCTTGATGTAGCCCTAAGCAGTGACTGGCGAGAAACACTTTCATGGGAAGGGGTTGCCAAGCTTCCAAAAATTATGAATCTCCAGAAATCTCAGCAAATATTTTTCACCCATACTGGATGATACTTTCAGGTAATGATCAGTACACTAAGGCGACTTGGTTCCCCAAATTTCGTTCTTCTATGTTGCAGCGTTCATTTCCAGTAACAGTTTGAATTTTTAGGTTTCACTCTGTTTTCTCCTATATTGATAGATGTATTTGGAACTCTAAATCCAACACGGTTTGTGCTAGCTTCTTGAAACTTGACACAACAAAGTAGTTTCACGTTCTATCTCTATGTATTGTTTCCTCTTGATGTAGCCCTAAGCAGTGACTGGCGAGAAACACTTTCATGGGAAGGGGTTGCCAAGCTTCCAAAAATTACGAATCTCCAGAAATCTCAGCAAATATTTTTCACCCATACTGGATGATACTTTCAGGTAATGATCAGTACACTAAGGCGACTTGGTTCCCCAAATTTCGTTCTTCTATGTTGCAGCGTTCATTTCCAGTAACAGTTTGTATTTTTAGGTTTCACTCTGTTTTCTCCTATATTAATAGATGTATTTTGAATTCTAAATCCAACACGGTTTGTGCTAGCTTCTTGAAACTTGACACAACAAAGTAGTTTCACGTTCTATCTCTACGCTTTGTTTCCTCTTGATGTAGCCCTAAGCAGTGACTGGCGAGAAACACTTTCATGGAAAGGGGTTGCCAAGCTTCCAAAAATTACGAATCTCCAGAAATCTCAGCAAATATTTTTTCACCCAAACTGGATGATACTTTCAGGTAATGATCAGTACACTAGGGAGACTTGGTTCCCCAAATTTCGTTCTTCTATGTTGAAGCGTTCATTTCCAGTAACAGTTTGAATTTTTAGGTTTCACTCTGTTTTCTCCTATATTGATAGATGTATTTGGAACTCTAAATCCAACACGGTTTGTGCTAGCTTCTTGAAACTTGACACAACAAAGTAGTTTCACGTTCTGTCTCTACATTTTGTTTCCTCTTGATGTAGCCCTAAGAAGTGACTGGCGAGAAACACTTTCATGGAACGGGGTTGCCAAGCTTCCAAAAATTACGAATCTCCAGAAATCTCAGCAAATATTTTTTCACCCAAAGTGGATGATACTTTCAGGTAATGATCAGTACACTAAGGAGACTTGGTTCCCCAAATTTCGTTCTTCTATGTTGAAGCGTTCATTTCCAGTAACAGTTTGAATTTTTAGGTTTCACTCTGTTTTCTCCTATATTGATAGATGTATTTGGAACTCTAAATCCAACACGGTTTGTGCTAGCTTCTTGAAACTTGACACAACAAAGTAGTTTCACGTTCTATCTCTATGTATTGTTTCCTCTTGATGTAGCCCTAAGCAGTGACTGGCGAGAAACACTTTCATGGGAAGGGGTTGCCAAGCTTCCAAAAATTACGAATCTCCAGAAATCTCAGCAAATATTTTTCACCCATACTGGATGATACTTTCAGGTAATGATCAGTACACTAAGGCGACTTGGTTCCCCAAATTTCGTTCTTCTATGTTGCAGCGTTCATTTCCAGTAACAGTTTGTATTTTTAGGTTTCACTCTGTTTTCTCCTATATTGATAGATGTATTTGGAACTCTAAATCCAACACGGTTTGTGCTAGCTTTTTGAAACTTGACACAACAAAGTAGTTTCACGTTCTATCTCTACGCTTTGTTTCCTCTTGATGTAGCCCTAAGCAGTGACTGGCGAGAAACACTTACATGGAACGGGGTTGCCAAGCTTCCAAAAATTACGAATCTCCAGAAATTTCAGCAAATATTTTTTCACCCAAACTGGATGAAACTTTCAGGTAATGATCAGTACACTAAGGCGACTTGGTTCCCCAAATTTCGTTCTTCTATGTTGAAGCGTTCATTTCCAGTAACAGTTTGAATTTTTAGGTTTCACTCTGTTTTCTCCTATATTGATAGATGTATTTGGAACTCTAAATCCAACACGGTTTGTGCTAGGTTCTTGAAACTTGACACAACAAAGTAGTTTCACATTCTTTCTCTACGTTTTGTTTCCTCTTGATGTAGCCCTAAGCAGTGACTGGCGAGAAACACTTTCATGGGAAGGGGTTGCCAAGCTTCCAAAAATTACGAATCTCCAGAAATCTCAGCAAATAATTTTTCACCCAAACTGGATGATACTTTCAGGTAATGATCAGTACACTAAGGAGACTTGGTTCCCAAAATTTCGTTCTTCTTTGTTGAAGCGTTCATTTCCACTAACAGTTTGAATTTTTAGGTTTCACTCTGTTTTCTCCTATATTGACAGATGTATTTGGAACTCTAAATCCAACACGGTTTGTGCTAGCTTCTTGAAACTTGACACAACAAAGAAGTTTCACGTTCTATCTCTATGTATTGTTTCCTCTTGATGTAGCCCTAAGCAGTGACTGGCGAGAAACACTTTCATGGGAAGGGGTTGCCAAGCTTCCAAAAATTACGAATCTCCAGAAATCTCAGCAAATATTTTTTCACCCAAACTGGATGATACTTTCAGGTAATGATCAGTACACTAAGGAGACTTGGTTCCCCAAATTTCGTTCTTCTATGTTGAAGCGTTCATTTCCACTAACAGTTTGAATTTTTAGGTTTCACTCTGTTTTCTCCTATATTGATAGATGTATTTGGAACTCTAAATCCAACACGGTTTGTGCTAGCTTCTTGAAACTTGACACAACAAAGAAGTTTCACGTTCTATCTCTATGTATTGTTTCCTCTTGATGTAGCCCTAAGCAGTGACTGGCGAGAAACACTTTCATGGGAAGGGGTTGCCAAGCTTCCAAAAATTACGAATCTCCAGAAATCTCAGCAAATATTTTTTCACCCAAACTGGATGATACTTTCAGGTAATGATCAGTACACTAAGGAGACTTGGTTCCCCAAATTTCGTTCTTCTATGTTGAAGCGTTCATTTCCACTAACAGTTTGAATTTTTAGGTTTCACTCTGTTTTCTCCTATATTGATAGATGTATTTGGAACTCTAAATCCAACACGGTTTGTGCTAGCTTCTTGAAACTTGACACAACAAAGTAGTTTCACGTTCTATCTCTATGTATTGTTTCCTCTTGATGTAGCCCTAAGCAGTGACTGGCGAGAAACACTTTCATGGGAAGGGGTTGCCAAGCTTCCAAAAATTACGAATCTCCAGAAATCTCAGCAAATATTTTTCACCCATACTGGATGATACTTTCAGGTAATGATCAGTACACTAAGGCGACTTGGTTCCCCAAATTTCGTTCTTCTATGTTGCAGCGTTCATTTCCAGTAACAGTTTGTATTTTTAGGTTTCACTCTGTTTTCTCCTATATTAATAGATGTATTTTGAATTCTAAATCCAACACGGTTTGTGCTAGCTTCTTGAAACTTGACACAACAAAGTAGTTTCACGTTCTATCTCTACGCTTTGTTTCCTCTTGATGTAGCCCTAAGCAGTGACTGGCGAGAAACACTTTCATGGAAAGGGGTTGCCAAGCTTCCAAAAATTACGAATCTCCAGAAATCTCAGCAAATATTTTTTCACCCAAACTGGATGATACTTTCAGGTAATGATCAGTACACTAGGGAGACTTGGTTCCCCAAATTTCGTTCTTCTATGTTGAAGCGTTCATTTCCAGTAACAGTTTGAATTTTTAGGTTTCACTCTGTTTTCTCCTATATTGATAGATGTATTTGGAACTCTAAATCCAACACGGTTTGTGCTAGCTTCTTGAAACTTGACACAACAAAGTAGTTTCACGTTCTGTCTCTACATTTTGTTTCCTCTTGATGTAGCCCTAAGAAGTGACTGGCGAGAAACACTTTCATGGAACGGGGTTGCCAAGCTTCCAAAAATTACGAATCTCCAGAAATCTCAGCAAATATTTTTTCAACCAAAGTGGATGATACTTTCAGGTAATGATCAGTACACTAAGGAGACTTGGTTCCCCAAATTTCGTTCTTCTATGTTGAAGCGTTCATTTCCAGTAACAGTTTGAATTTTTAGGTTTCACTCTGTTTTCTCCTATATTGATAGATGTATTTGGAACTCTAAATCCAACACGGTTTGTGCTAGCTTCTTGAAACTTGACACAACAAAGTAGTTTCACGTTCTATCTCTATGTATTGTTTCCTCTTGATGTAGCCCTAAGCAGTGACTGGCGAGAAACACTTTCATGGGAAGGGGTTGCCAAGCTTCCAAAAATTACGAATCTCCAGAAATCTCAGCAAATATTTTTCACCCATACTGGATGATACTTTCAGGTAATGATCAGTACACTAAGGCGACTTGGTTCCCCAAATTTCGTTCTTCTATGTTGCAGCGTTCATTTCCAGTAACAGTTTGTATTTTTAGGTTTCACTCTGTTTTCTCCTATATTGATAGATGTATTTGGAACTCTAAATCCAACACGGTTTGTGCTAGCTTTTTGAAACTTGACACAACAAAGTAGTTTCACGTTCTATCTCTACGCTTTGTTTCCTCTTGATGTAGCCCTAAGCAGTGACTGGCGAGAAACACTTACATGGAACGGGGTTGCCAAGCTTCCAAAAATTACGAATCTCCAGAAATTTCAGCAAATATTTTTTCACCCAAACTGGATGATACTTTCAGGTAATGATCAGTACACTAAGGCGACTTGGTTCCCCAATTTTCGTTCTTCTATGTTGAGGCGTTCATTTCCAGTAACAGTTTGAATTTTTAGGTTTCACTCTGTTTTCTCCTATATTGATAGATGTATTTGGAACTCTAAATCCAACACGGTTTGTGCTAGCTTCTTGAAACTTGACACAACAAAGTAATTTCACATTCTTTCTCTACGTTTTGTTTCCTCTTGATGTAGCCCTAAGCAGTGACTGGCGAGAAACACTTTCATGGGAAGGGGTTGCCAAGCTTCCAAAAATTACGAATTTCCAGAAATCTCAGCAAATATTTTTTTCACCCAAACTGGATGATACTTTCAGGTAATGATCAGTACACTAAGGAGACTTGGTTACCCAAATTTCGTTCTTCTATGTTGAAGCGTTCATTTCCACTAACAGTTTGAATTTTTAGGTTTCACTCTGTTTTCTCCTATATTGATAGATGTATTTGGAACTCTAAATCCAACACAGTTTGTGCTAGGTTCTTGAAACTTGACACAACAAAGAAGTTTCACGTTCTTTCTCTACGTTTTGTTTCCTCTTGATGTAGCCCTAAGCAGTGACTGGCGAGAAACACTTTCATGGGAAGGGGTTGCCAAGCTTCCAAAAATTACGAATCTCCAGAAATCTCAGCAAATATTTTTTCACCCAAACTGGATGATACTTTCAGGTAATGATCAGTACACTAAGGAGACTTGGTTCCCCAAATTTCGTTCTTCTATGTTGAAGCGTTCATTTCCAGGAACAGTTTGAATTTTTAGGTTTCACTCTGTTTTCTCCTATATTGATAGATGTATTTGGAACTCTAAATCCAACACGGTTTGTGCTAGATTTTTGAAACTTGACACAACAAAGTAGTTTCACATTCTATCTCTATGTTTTGTTTCCTCTTGATGTAGCCCTAAGCAGTGACTGGCGAGAAACACTTTCATGGGAAGGGGTTGCCAAGCTTCCAAAAATTACGAATTTCCAGAAATCTCAGCAAATATTTTTTTCACCCAAACTGGATGAAACTTTCAGGTAATGATCAGTACACTAAGGCGACTTGGTTCCCCAAATTTCGTTCTTCTATGTTGAAGCGTTCATTTCCAGTAACAGTTTGAATTTTTAGGTTTCACTCTGTTTTCTCCTATATTGATAGATGTATTTGGAACTCTAAATCCAACACGGTTTGTGCTAGGTTCTTGAACTTGACACAACAAAGTAGTTTCACATTCTTTCTCTACGTTTTGTTTCCTCTTGATGTAGCCCTAAGCAGTGACTGGCGAGAAACACTTTCATGGGAAGGGGTTGCCAAGCTTCCAAAAATTACGAATCTCCAGAAATCTCAGCAAATATTTTTTCACCCAAACTGGATGATACTTTCAGGTAATGATCAGTACACTAAGGAGACTTGGTTCCCAAAATTTCGTTCTTCTATGTTGAAGCGTTCATTTCCACTAACAGTTTGAATTTTTAGGTTTCACTCTGTTTTCTCCTATATTGACAGATGTATTTGGAACTCTAAATCCAACACGGTTTGTGCTAGCTTCTTGAAACTTGACACAACAAAGTAGTTTCACGTTCTATCTCTATGTATTGTTTCCTCTTGATGTAGCCCTAAGCAGTGACTGGCGAGAAACACTTTCATGGGAAGGGGTTGCCAAGCTTCCAAAAATTATGAATCTCCAGAAATCTCAGCAAATATTTTTCACCCATACTGGATGATACTTTCAGGTAATGATCAGTACACTAAGGCGACTTGGTTCCCCAAATTTCGTTCTTCTATGTTGCAGCGTTCATTTCCAGTAACAGTTTGTATTTTTAGGTTTCACTCTGTTTTCTCCTATATTAATAGATGTATTTTGAACTCTAAATCCAACACGGTTTGTGCTAGCTTTTTGAAACTTGACACAACAAAGTAGTTTCACGTTCTATCTCTACGCTTTGTTTCCTCTTGATGTAGCCCTAAGCAGTGACTGGCGAGAAACACTTTCATGGAACGGGGTTGCCAAGCTTCCAAAAATTACGAATCTCCAGAAATTTCAGCAAATATTTTTTCACCCAAACTGGATGATACTTTCAGGTAATGATCAGTACACTAAGGCGACTTGGTTCCCCAAATTTCGTTCTTCTATGTTGAAGCGTTCATTTCCACTAACAGTTTGAATTTTTAGGTTTCACTCTGTTTTCTCCTATATTGATAGATGTATTTGGAACTCTAAAGCCAACACGGTTTGTGCTAGCTTCTTGAAACTTGACACAACAAAGTATTTTCACGTTCTATCTCTATGTATTGTTTCCTCTTGATGTAGCCCTAAGCAGTGCCTGGCGAGAAACACTTTCATGGGAAGGGGTTGCCAAGCTTCCAAAAATTACGAATCTCCAGAAATCTCAGCAAATATTTTTTCACCCAAACTGGATGATACTTTCAGGTAATGATCAGTACACTAAGAAGACTTGGTTCCCCAATTTCGTTCTTCTATGTTGAAGCGTTCATTTCCACTAACAGTTTGAATTTTTAGGTTTCACTCTGTTTTCTCCTATATTGACAGATGTATTTGGAACTCTAAATCCAACACGGTTGGTGCTAGCTTCTTGAAACTTGACACAACAAAGAAGTTTCACGTTCTATCTCTATGTATTGTTTCCTCTTGATGTAGCCCTAAGCAGTGACTGGCGAGAAACACTTTCATGGGAAGGGGTTGCCAAGCTTCCAAAAATTACGAATCTCCAGAAATCTCAGCAAATATTTTTTCACCCAAACTGGATGATACTTTCAGGTAATGATCAGTACACTAAGGAGACTTGGTTCCCCAAATTTCGTTCTTCTATGTTGAAGCGTTCATTTCCCCTAACAGTTTGAATTTTTAGGTTTCACTCTGTTTTCTCCTATATTGATAGATGTATTTGGAACTCTAAATCCAACACGGTTTGTGCTAGCTTCTTGAAACTTGACACAACAAAGTATTTTCACGTTCTATCTCTATGTATTGTTTCCTCTTGATGTAGCCCTAAGCAGTGCCTGGCGAGAAACACTTTCATGGGAAGGGGTTGCCAAGATTCCAAAAATTACGAATCTCCAGAAATCTCAGCAAATATTTTTCACCCATACTGGATGAT
This sequence comes from Spermophilus citellus, assembly GCF_964194105.1. Lineage (NCBI taxonomy): Eukaryota > Metazoa > Chordata > Mammalia > Rodentia > Sciuridae > Spermophilus > Spermophilus citellus. The sequence goes on along the minus strand of NC_138183.1, from coordinate 97,612,324 downwards.
ACTTTCAGGTAATGATCAGTACACTAAGGCGACTTGGTTCCCCAAATTTCGTTCTTCTATGTTGAAGCGTTCATTTCCAGTAACAGTTTGAATTTTTAGGTTTCACTCTGTTTTCTCCTATATTGATAGATGTATTTGGAACTCTAAATCCAACACGGTTTGTGCTAGGTTCTTGAAACTTGACACAACAAAGTAGTTTCACATTCTTTCTCTACGTTTTGTTTCCTCTTGATGTAGCCCTAAGCAGTGACTGGCGAGAAACACTTTCATGGGAAGGGGTTGCCAAGCTTCCAAAAATTACGAATCTCCAGAAATCTCAGCAAATAATTTTTCACCCAAACTGGATGATACTTTCAGGTAATGATCAGTACACTAAGGAGACTTGGTTCCCAAAATTTCGTTCTTCTTTGTTGAAGCGTTCATTTCCACTAACAGTTTGAATTTTTAGGTTTCACTCTGTTTTCTCCTATATTGACAGATGTATTTGGAACTCTAAATCCAACACGGTTTGTGCTAGCTTCTTGAAACTTGACACAACAAAGAAGTTTCACGTTCTATCTCTATGTATTGTTTCCTCTTGATGTAGCCCTAAGCAGTGACTGGCGAGAAACACTTTCATGGGAAGGGGTTGCCAAGCTTCCAAAAATTACGAATCTCCAGAAATCTCAGCAAATATTTTTTCACCCAAACTGGATGATACTTTCAGGTAATGATCAGTACACTAAGGAGACTTGGTTCCCCAAATTTCGTTCTTCTATGTTGAAGCGTTCATTTCCACTAACAGTTTGAATTTTTAGGTTTCACTCTGTTTTCTCCTATATTGATAGATGTATTTGGAACTCTAAATCCAACACGGTTTGTGCTAGCTTCTTGAAACTTGACACAACAAAGAAGTTTCACGTTCTATCTCTATGTATTGTTTCCTCTTGATGTAGCCCTAAGCAGTGACTGGCGAGAAACACTTTCATGGGAAGGGGTTGCCAAGCTTCCAAAAATTACGAATCTCCAGAAATCTCAGCAAATATTTTTTCACCCAAACTGGATGATACTTTCAGGTAATGATCAGTACACTAAGGAGACTTGGTTCCCCAAATTTCGTTCTTCTATGTTGAAGCGTTCATTTCCACTAACAGTTTGAATTTTTAGGTTTCACTCTGTTTTCTCCTATATTGATAGATGTATTTGGAACTCTAAATCCAACACGGTTTGTGCTAGCTTCTTGAAACTTGACACAACAAAGTAGTTTCACGTTCTATCTCTACGTATTGTTTCCTCTTGATGTAGCCCTAAGCAGTGACTGGCGAGAAACACTTTCATGGGAAGGGGTTGCCAAGCTTCCAAAAATTATGAATCTCCAGAAATCTCAGCAAATATTTTTCACCCATACTGGATGATACTTTCAGGTAATGATCAGTACACTAAGGCGACTTGGTTCCCCAAATTTCGTTCTTCTATGTTGCAGCGTTCATTTCCAGTAACAGTTTGAATTTTTAGGTTTCACTCTGTTTTCTCCTATATTGATAGATGTATTTGGAACTCTAAATCCAACACGGTTTGTGCTAGCTTCTTGAAACTTGACACAACAAAGTAGTTTCACGTTCTATCTCTATGTATTGTTTCCTCTTGATGTAGCCCTAAGCAGTGACTGGCGAGAAACACTTTCATGGGAAGGGGTTGCCAAGCTTCCAAAAATTACGAATCTCCAGAAATCTCAGCAAATATTTTTCACCCATACTGGATGATACTTTCAGGTAATGATCAGTACACTAAGGCGACTTGGTTCCCCAAATTTCGTTCTTCTATGTTGCAGCGTTCATTTCCAGTAACAGTTTGTATTTTTAGGTTTCACTCTGTTTTCTCCTATATTAATAGATGTATTTTGAATTCTAAATCCAACACGGTTTGTGCTAGCTTCTTGAAACTTGACACAACAAAGTAGTTTCACGTTCTATCTCTACGCTTTGTTTCCTCTTGATGTAGCCCTAAGCAGTGACTGGCGAGAAACACTTTCATGGAAAGGGGTTGCCAAGCTTCCAAAAATTACGAATCTCCAGAAATCTCAGCAAATATTTTTTCACCCAAACTGGATGATACTTTCAGGTAATGATCAGTACACTAGGGAGACTTGGTTCCCCAAATTTCGTTCTTCTATGTTGAAGCGTTCATTTCCAGTAACAGTTTGAATTTTTAGGTTTCACTCTGTTTTCTCCTATATTGATAGATGTATTTGGAACTCTAAATCCAACACGGTTTGTGCTAGCTTCTTGAAACTTGACACAACAAAGTAGTTTCACGTTCTGTCTCTACATTTTGTTTCCTCTTGATGTAGCCCTAAGAAGTGACTGGCGAGAAACACTTTCATGGAACGGGGTTGCCAAGCTTCCAAAAATTACGAATCTCCAGAAATCTCAGCAAATATTTTTTCACCCAAAGTGGATGATACTTTCAGGTAATGATCAGTACACTAAGGAGACTTGGTTCCCCAAATTTCGTTCTTCTATGTTGAAGCGTTCATTTCCAGTAACAGTTTGAATTTTTAGGTTTCACTCTGTTTTCTCCTATATTGATAGATGTATTTGGAACTCTAAATCCAACACGGTTTGTGCTAGCTTCTTGAAACTTGACACAACAAAGTAGTTTCACGTTCTATCTCTATGTATTGTTTCCTCTTGATGTAGCCCTAAGCAGTGACTGGCGAGAAACACTTTCATGGGAAGGGGTTGCCAAGCTTCCAAAAATTACGAATCTCCAGAAATCTCAGCAAATATTTTTCACCCATACTGGATGATACTTTCAGGTAATGATCAGTACACTAAGGCGACTTGGTTCCCCAAATTTCGTTCTTCTATGTTGCAGCGTTCATTTCCAGTAACAGTTTGTATTTTTAGGTTTCACTCTGTTTTCTCCTATATTGATAGATGTATTTTGAACTCTAAATCCAACACGGTTTGTGCTAGCTTTTTGAAACTTGACACAACAAAGTAGTTTCACGTTCTATCTCTACGCTTTGTTTCCTCTTGATGTAGCCCTAAGCAGTGACTGGCGAGAAACACTTACATGGAACGGGGTTGCCAAGCTTCCAAAAATTACGAATCTCCAGAAATTTCAGCAAATATTTTTTCACCCAAACTGGATGATACTTTCAGGTAATGATCAGTACACTAAGGCGACTTGGTTCCCCAATTTTCGTTCTTCTATGTTGAGGCGTTCATTTCCAGTAACAGTTTCAATTTTTAGGTTTCACTCTGTTTTCTCCTATATTGATAGATGTATTTGGAACTCTAAATCCAACACGGTTTGTGCTAGCTTCTTGAAACTTAACACAACAAAGTAATTTCACATTCTTTCTCTACGTTTTGTTTCCTCTTGATGTAGCCCTAAGCAGTGACTGGCGAGAAACACTTTCATGGGAAGGGGTTGCCAAGCTTCCAAAAATTACGAATTTCCAGAAATCTCAGCAAATATTTTTTTCACCCAAACTGGATGATACTTTCAGGTAATGATCAGTACACTAAGGAGACTTGGTTACCCAAATTTCGTTCTTCTATGTTGAAGCGTTCATTTCCACTAACAGTTTGAATTTTTAGGTTTCACTCTGTTTTCTCCTATATTGATAGATGTATTTGGAACTCTAAATCCAACACAGTTTGTGCTAGGTTCTTGAAACTTGACACAACAAAGAAGTTTCACGTTCTTTCTCTACGTTTTGTTTCCTCTTGATGTAGCCCTAAGCAGTGACTGGCGAGAAACACTTTCATGGGAAGGGGTTGCCAAGCTTCCAAAAATTACGAATCTCCAGAAATCTCAGCAAATATTTTTTCACCCAAACTGGATGATACTTTCAGGTAATGATCAGTACACTAAGGAGACTTGGTTCCCCAAATTTCGTTCTTCTATGTTGAAGCGTTCATTTCCAGTAACAGTTTGAATTTTTAGGTTTCACTCTGTTTTCTCCTATATTGATAGATGTATTTGGAACTCTAAATCCAACACGGTTTGTGCTAGCTTTTTGAAACTTGACACAACAAAGTAGTTTCACATTCTATCTCTATGTTTTGTTTCCTCTTGATGTAGCCCTAAGCAGTGACTGGCGAGAAACACTTTCATGGGAAGGGGTTGCCAAGCTTCCAAAAATTACGAATTTCCAGAAATCTCAGCAAATATTTTTTTCACCCAAACTGGATGAAACTTTCAGGTAATGATCAGTACACTAAGGCGACTTGGTTCCCAAAATTTCGTTCTTCTATGTTGAAGCGTTCATTTCCAGTAACAGTTTGAATTTTTAGGTTTCACTCTGTTTTCTCCTATATTGATAGATGTATTTGGAACTCTAAAGCCAACACGGTTTGTGCTAGCTTCTTGAAACTTGACACAACAAAGTATTTTCACGTTCTATCTCTATGTATTGTTTCCTCTTGATGTAGCCCTAAGCAGTGCCTGGCGAGAAACACTTTCATGGGAAGGGGTTGCCAAGCTTCCAAAAATTACGAATCTCCAGAAATCTCAGCAAATATTTTTTCACCCAAACTGGATGATACTTTCAGGTAATGATCAGTACACTAAGAAGACTTGGTTCCCCAAATTTCGTTCTTCTATGTTGAAGCGTTCATTTCCACTAACAGTTTGAATTTTTAGGTTTCACTCTGTTTTCTCCTATATTGACAGATGTATTTGGAACTCTAAATCCAACACGGTTGGTGCTAGCTTCTTGAAACTTGACACAACAAAGAAGTTTCACGTTCTATCTCTATGTATTGTTTCCTCTTGATGTAGCCCTAAGCAGTGACTGGCGAGAAACACTTTCATGGGAAGGGGTTGCCAAGCTTCCAAAAATTACGAATCTCCAGAAATCTCAGCAAATATTTTTTCACCCAAACTGGATGATACTTTCAGGTAATGATCAGTACACTAAGGAGACTTGGTTCCCCAAATTTCGTTCTTCTATGTTGAAGCGTTCATTTCCCCTAACAGTTTGAATTTTTAGGTTTCACTCTGTTTTCTCCTATATTGATAGATGTATTTGGAACTCTAAATCCAACACGGTTTGTGCTAGCTTCTTGAAACTTGACACAACAAAGTATTTTCACGTTCTATCTCTATGTATTGTTTCCTCTTGATGTAGCCCTAAGCAGTGCCTGGCGAGAAACACTTTCATGGGAAGGGGTTGCCAAGCTTCCAAAAATTACGAATCTCCAGAAATCTCAGCAAATATTTTTCACCCATACTGGATGATACTTTCAGGTAATGATCAGTACACTAAGGCGACTTGGTTCCCCAAATTTCGTTCTTCTATGTTGCAGCGTTCATTTCCAGTAACAGTTTGTATTTTTAGGTTTCACTCTGTTTTCTCCTATATTAATAGATGTATTTTGAACTCTAAATCCAACACGGTTTGTGCTAGCTTTTTGAAACTTGACACAACAAAGTAGTTTCACGTTCTATCTCTACGCTTTGTTTCCTCTTGATGTAGCCCTAAGCAGTGACTGGCGAGAAACACTTTCATGGAACGGGGTTGCCAAGCTTCCAAAAATTACGAATCTCCAGAAATTTCAGCAAATATTTTTTCACCCAAACTGGATGATACTTTCAGGTAATGATCAGTACACTAAGGCGACTTGGTTCCCCAAATTTCGTTCTTCTATGTTGAAGCGTTCATTTCCAGTAACAGTTTGAATTTTTAGGTTTCACTCTGTTTTCTCCTATATTGATAGATGTATTTGGAACTCTAAATCCAACACGGTTTGTGCTAGCTTCTTGAAACTTGACACAACAAAGTAGTTTCACATTCTATCTCTACGTTTTGTTTCCTCTTGATGTAGCCCTAAGAAGTGATTGGCGAGAAACACTTTCATGGAACGGGGTTGCCAAGCTTCCAAAAATTACGAATCTCCAGAAATCTCAGCAAATATTTTTTCACCCAAAGTGGATGATACTTTCAGGTAATGATCAGTACACTAAGGAGACTTGGTTCCCCAAATTTCGTTCTTCTATGTTGAAGCGTTCATTTCCAGTAACAGTTTGAATTTTTAGGTTTCACTCTGTTTTCTCCTATATTGATAGATGTATTTGGAACTCTAAATCCAACACGGTTTGTGCTAGCTTCTTGAAACTTGACACAACAAAGTAATTTCACATTCTATCTCTACGTTTTGTTTCCTCTTCATGTAGCCCTAAGCAGTGACTGGCGAGAAACACTTTCATGGGAAGGGGTTGCCAAGCTTCCAAAAATTACGAATCTCCAGAAATCTCAGCAAATATTTTTTCACCCAAACTGGATGATACTTTCAGGTAATGATCAGTACACTAAGGAGACTTGGTTCCCCAAATTTCGTTCTTCTATGTTGAAGCGTTCATTTCCCCTAACAGTTTGAATTTTTAGGTTTCACTCTGTTTTCTCCTATATTGATAGATGTATTTGGAACTCTAAATCCAACACGGTTTGTGCTAGCTTCTTGAAACTTGACACAACAAAGTAGTTTCACGTTCTATCTCTATGTATTGTTTCCTCTTGATGTAGCCCTAAGCAGTGACTGGCGAGAAACACTTTCATGGGAAGGGGTTGCCTAGCTTCCAAAAATTACGAATCTCCAGAAATCTCAGCAAATATTTTTCACCCATACTGGATGATACTTTCAGGTAATGATCAGTACACTAAGGCGACTTGGTTCCCCAAATTTCGTTCTTCTATGTTGCAGCGTTCATTTCCAGTAACAGTTTGAATTTTTAGGTTTCACTCTGTTTTCTCCTATAGTAATAGATGTATTTTGAACTCTAAATCCAACACGGTTTGTGCTAGCTTTTTGAAACATGACACAACAAAGTAGTTTCACGTTCTATCTCTACGCTTTGTTTCCTCTTGATGTAGCCCTAAGCAGTGACTGGCGAGAAACACTTTCATGGAAAGGGGTTGCCAAGCTTCCAAAAATTACGAATCTCCAGAAATCTCAGCAAATATTTTTTCACCCAAACTGGATGATACTTTCAGGTAATGATCAGTACACTAAGGAGACTTGGTTCCCCAAATTTCGTTCTTCTATGTTGAAGCGTTCATTTCCAGTAACAGTTTGAATTTTTAGGTTTCACTCTGTTTTCTCCTATATTGATAGATGTATTTGGAACTCTAAATCCAACACGGTTTGTGCTAGCTTCTTGAAACTTGACACAACAAAGTAGTTTCACATTCTATCTCTACGTTTTGTTTCCTCTTGATGTAGCCCTAAGAAGTGACTGGCGAGAAACACTTTCATGGAACGGGGTTGCCAAGCTTCCAAAAATTACGAATCTCCAGAAATCTCAGCAAATATTTTTTCACCCAAACTGGATGATACTTTCAGGTAATGATCAGTACACTAAGGCGACTTGGTTCCCCAAATTTCGTTCTTCTATGTTGAAGCGTTCATTTCCAGTAACAGTTTGAATTTTTAGGTTTCACTCTGTTTTCTCCTATATTGATAGATGTATTTGGAACTCTAAATCCAACACGGTTTGTGCTAGCTTCTTGAAACTTGACACAACAAAGTAGTTTCACGTTCTATCTCTATGTATTGTTTCCTCTTGATGTAGCCCTAAGCAGTGACTGGCGAGAAACACTTTCAAGGGAAGGGGTTTCCAAGCTTCCAAAAATTACGAATCTCCAGAAATCTCAGCAAATATTTTTCACCCATACTGGATGATACTTTCAGGTAATGATCAGTACACTAAGGCGACTTGGTTCCCCAAATTTCGTTCTTCTATGTTGCAGCGTTCATTACCAGTAACAGTTTGTATTTTTAGGTTTCACTCTGTTTTCTCCTATATTAATAGATGTATTTTGAACTCTAAATCCAACACGGTTTGTGCTAGCTTTTTGAAACTTGACACAACAAAGTAGTTTCACGTTCTATCTCTACGCTTTGTTTCCTCTTGATGTAGCCCTAAGCAGTGACTGGCGAGAAACACTTTCATGGAACGGGGTTGCCAAGCTTCCAAATATTACGAATCTCCAGAAATTTCAGCAAATATTTTTTCACCCAAACTGGATGATACTTTCAGGTAATGATCAGTACACTAAGGCGACTTGGTTCCCCAAATTTCGTTCTTCTATGTTGAAGCGTTCATTTCCAGTAACAGTTTGAATTTTTAGGTTTCACTCTGTATTCTCCTATATTGATAGATGTATTTGGAACTCTAAATCCAACACGGTTTGTGCTAGCTTCTTGAAACTTGACACAACAAAGTAGTTTCACATTCTATCTCTACGTTTTGTTTCCTCTTGATGTAGCCCTAAGCAGTGACTGGCGAGAAACACTTTCATGGGAAGGGGTTGCCTAGCTTCCAAAAATTACGAATCTCCAGAAATCTCAGCAAATATTTTTCACCCATACTGGATGATACTTTCAGGTAATGATCAGTACACTAAGGCGACTTGGTTCCCCAAATTTCGTTCTTCTATGTTGCAGCGTTCATTTCCAGTAACAGTTTGTATTTTTAGGTTTCACTCTGTTTTCTCCTATATTAATAGATGTATTTTGAACTCTAAATCCAACACAGTTTGTGCTAGCTTTTTGAAACATGACACAACAAAGTAGTTTCACGTTCTATCTCTACGCTTTGTTTCCTCTTGATGTAGCCCTAAGCAGTGACTGGCGAGAAACACTTTCATGGAACGGGGTTGCCAAGCTTCCAAAAATTACGAATCTCCAGAAATCTCAGCAAATATTTTTCACCCATACTGGATGATACTTTCAGGTAATGATCATTACACTAAGGCGACTTGGTTCCCCAAATTTCGTTCTTCTATGTTGCAGCGTTCATTTCCAGTAACAGTTTGTATTTTTAGGTTTCACTCTGTTTTCTCCTATATTAATAGATGTATTTTGAACTCTAAATCCAACACGGTTTGTGCTAGCTTTTTGAAACTTGACACAACAAAGTAGTTTCACGTTCTATCTCTACGCTTTGTTTCCTCTTGATGTAGCCCTAAGCAGTGACTGGCAAGAAACACTTTCATGGAACGGGGTTGCCAAGCTTCCAAAAATTACGAATCTCCAGAAATCTCAGCAAATATTTTTTCACCCAAACTGGATGATACTTTCAGGTAATGATCAGTACACTAAGGCGACTTGGTTCCCCAAATTTCGTTCTTCTATGTTGAAGCGTTCATTTCCAGTAACAGTTTGAATTTTTAGGTTTCACTCTGTTTTCTCCTATATTGATAGATGTATTTGGAACTCTAAATCCAACACGGTTTGTGCTAGCTTCTTGAAACTTGACACAACAAAGTAGTTTCACATTCTATCTCTGCGTTTTGTTTCCTCTTGATGTAGCCCTAAGAAGTGACTGGCGAGAAACACTTTCATGGAACGGGGTTGCCAAGCTTCCAAAAATTACGAATCTCCAGAAATCTCAGCAAATATTTTTTCACCCAAACTGGATGATACTTTCAGGTAATGATCAGTACACTAAGGAGACTTGGTTCCCCAAATTTCGTTCTTCTATGTTGAAGCGTTCATTTCCAGTAACAGTTTGAATTTTTAGGTTTCACTCTGTTTTCTCCTATATTGATAGATGTATTTGGAACTCTAAATCCAACACGGTTTGTGCTAGCTTCTTGAAACTTGACACAACAAAGTAATTTCACATTCTATCTCTACGTTTTGTTTCCTCTTGATGTAGCCCTAAGCAGTGACTGGCGAGAAACACTTTCATGGGAAGGGGTTGCCAAGCTTCCAAAAATTACGAATCTCCAGAAATCTCAGCAAATATTTTTTCACCCAAACTGGATGATACTTTCAGGTAATGATCAGTACACTAAGGAGACTTGGTTCCCCAAATTTCGTTCTTCTATGTTGAAGCGTTCATTTCCACTAACAGTTTGAATTTTTAGGTTTCACTCTGTTTTCTCCTATATTGATAGATGTATTTGGAACTCTAAATCCAACACGGTTTGTGCTAGCTTCTTGAAACTTGACACAACAAAGTAGTTTCACGTTCTAATTCTATGTATTGTTTCCTCTTGATGTAGCCCTAAGCAGTGACTGGCGAGAAACACTTTCATGGGAAGGGGTTGCCTAGCTTCCAAAAATTACGAATCTCCAGAAATCTCAGCAAATATTTTTCACCCATACTGGATGATACTTTCAGGTAATGATCAGTACACTAAGGCGACTTGGTTCCCCAAATTTCGTTCTTCTATGTTGCAGCGTTCATTTCCAGTAACAGTTTGTATTTTTAGGTTTCACTCTGTTTTCTCCTATATTAATAGATGTATTTTGAACTCTAAATCCAACACGGTTTGTGCTAGCTTTTTGAAACATGACACAACAAAGTAGTTTCACGTTCTATCTCTACGCTTTGTTTCCTCTTGATGTAGCCCTAAGCAGTGACTGGCGAGAAACACTTTCATGGAACGGGGTTGCCAAGCTTCCAAAAATTACGAATCTCCAGAAATCTCAGCAAATATTTTTTCACCCAAACTGGATGATACTTTCAGGTAATGATCAGTACACTAAGGAGACTTGGTTCCCCAAATTTCGTTCTTCTATGTTGAAGCGTTTATTTCCAGTAACAGTTTGAATTTTTAGGTTTCACTCTGTTTTCTCCTATATTGATAGATGTATTTGGAACTCTAAATCCAACACGGTTTGTGCTAGCTTCTTGAAACTTGACACAACAAAGTAGTTTCACATTCTATCTCTACGTTTTGTTTCCTCTTGATGTAGCCCTAAGAAGTGACTGGCGAGAAACACTTTCATGGAACGGGGTTTCCAAGCTTCCAAAAATTACGAATCTCCAGAAATCTCAGCAAATATTTTTTCACCCAAACTGGATGATACTTTCAGGTAATGATCAGTACACTAAGGAGACTTGGTTACCCAAATTTCGTTCTTCTATGTTGAAGCGTTCATTTCCAGTAACAGTTTGAATTTTTAGGTTTCACTCTGTTTTCTCCTATATTGATAGATGTATTTGGAACTCTAAATCCAACACGGTTTGTGCTAGCTTCTTGAAACTTGACACAACAAAGTAATTTCACATTCTATCTCTACGTTTTGTTTCCTCTTGATGTAGCCCTAAGCAGTGACTGGCGAGAAACACTTTCATGGAACGGGGTTGCCAAGCTTCCAAAAATTACGAATCTCCAGAAATCTCAGCAAATATTTTTTCACCCAAACTGGATGATACTTTCAGGTAATGATCAGTACAGTAAGGCGACTTGGTTCCCCAAATTTCGTTCTTCTATGTTGAAGCGTTCATTTCCAGTAACAGTTTGAATTTTTAGGTTTCACTCTGTTTTCTCCTATATTAATAGATGTATTTTGAACTCTAAATCCAACACGGTTTGTGCTAGCTTTTTGAAACTTGACACAACAAAGTAGTTTCACGTTCTATCTCTACGCTTTGTTTCCTCTTGATGTAGCCCTAAGCAGTGACTGGCGAGAAACACTTTCATGGAACGGGGTTGCCAAGCTTCCAAAAATTACGAATCTCCAGAAATCTCAGCAAATATTTTTTCACCCAAACTGGATGATACTTTCAGGTAATGATCAGTACACTAAGGCGACTTGGTTCCCCAAATTTCGTTCTTCTATGTTGAAGCGTTCATTTCCAGTAACAGTTTGAATTTTTAGGTTTCACTCTGTTTTCTCCTATATTGATAGATGTATTTGGAACTCTAAATCCAACACGGTTTGTGCTAGCTTCTTGAAACTTGACACAACAAAGTAGTTTCACATTCTATCTCTACGTTTTGTTTCCTCTTGATGTAGCCCTAAGCAGTGACTGGCGAGAAACACTTTCATGGGAAGGGGTTGCCAAGCTTCCAAAAATTACGAATCTCCAGAAATCTCAGCAAATATTTTTTCACCCAAACTGGATGATACTTTCAGGTAATGATCAGTACACTAAGGAGACTTGGTTCCCCAAATTTCGTTCTTCTATGTTGAGGCGTTCATTTCCACTAACAGTTTGAATTTTTAGGTTTCACTCTGTTTTCTCCTATATTGATAGATGTATTTGGAACTCTAAATCCAACACGGTTTGTGCTAGCTTCTTGAAACTTGACACAACAAAGTAGTTTCACGTTCTATCTCTATGTATTGTTTCCTCTTGATGTAGCCTTAAGAAGTGACTGGCGAGAAACACTTTCATGGGAAGGGGTTGCCAAGCTTCCAAAAATTACGAATCTCCAGAAATCTCAGCAAATATTATTTCACCCAAACTGGATGATACTTTCAGGTAACGATCAGTACACTAAGGCGACTTGGTTCCCCAAATTTCGTTCTTCTATGTTGAAGCGTTCATTTCCAGTAACAGTTTGAATTTTTAGGTTTCACTCTGTTTTCTCCTATATTAATAGATGTATTTTGAACTCTAAATCCAACACGGTTTGTGCTAGCTTTTTGAAATTGACACAACAAAGTAGTTTCACGTTCTATCTCTACGCTTTGTTTCCTCTTGATGTAGCCCTAAGCAGTGACTGGCGAGAAACACTTTCATGGAACGGTGTTGCCAAGCTTCCAAATATTACGAATCTCCAGAAATCTCAGCAAATATTTTTTCACCCAAACTGGATGATACTCAGGTAATGATCAGTACACTAAGGCGACTTGGTTCCCCAAATTTCGTTCTTCTATGTTGAAGCGTTCATTTCCAGTAACAGTTTGAATTTTTAGGTTTCACTCTGTTTTCTCCTATATTGATAGATGTATTTGGAACTCTAAATCCAACACGGTTTGTGCTAGCTTCTTGAAACTTGACACAACAAAGTAGTTTCACATTCTATCTCTACGTTTTGTTTCCTCTTGATGTAGCCCTAAGAAGTGACTGGCGAGAAACACTTTCATGGAACGGGGTTTCCAAGCTTCCAAAAATTACGAATCTCCAGAAATCTCAGCAAATATTTTTTCACCCAAACTGGATGATACTTTCAGGTAATGATCAGTACACTAAGGAGACTTGGTTCCCCAAATTTCGTTCTTCTATGTTGAAGCGTTCATTTCCAGTAACAGTTTGAATTTTTAGGTTTCACTCTGTTTTCTCCTATATTGATAGATGTATTTGGAACTCTAAATCCAACACGGTTTGTGCTAGCTTCTTGAAACTTGACACAACAAAGTAGTTTCACGTTCTATCTCTACGCTTTGTTTCCTCTTGATGTAGCCCTAAGCAGTGACTGGCGAGAAACACTTTCATGGAAAGGGGTTGCCAAGCTTCCAAAAATTACGAATCTCCAGAAATCTCAGCAAATATTTTTCACCCATACTGGATGATACTTTCAGGTAATGATCAGTACACTAAGGCGACTTGGTTCCCCAAATTTCGTTCTTCTATGTTGCAGCGTTCAATTCCAGTAACAGTTTGTATTTTTAGGTTTCACTCTGTTTTCTCCTATATTAATAGATGTATTTTGAACTCTAAATCCAACACGGTTTGTGCTAGCTTTTTGAAACTTGACACAACAAAGTAGTTTCACGTTCTATCTCTACGCTTTGTTTCCTCTTGATGTAGCCCTAAGCAGTGACTGGCGAGAAACACTTTCATGGAACGGGGTTGCCAAGCTTCCAAAAATTACGAATCTCCAGAAATCTCAGCAAATATTTTTTCACCCAAACTGGATGATACTTTCAGGTAACGATCAGTACACTAAGGCGACTTGGTTCCCCAAATTTCGTTCTTCTATGTTGAAGCGTTCATTTCCAGTCACAGTTTGAATTTTTAGGTTTCACTCTGTTTTCTCCTATATTGATAGATGTATTTGGAACTCTAAATCCAACACGGTTTGTGCTAGCTTCTTGAAACTTGACACAACAAAGTAGTTTCACGTTCTATCTCTACGCTTTGTTTCCTCTTGATGTAGCCCTAAGCAGTGACTGGCGAGAAACACTTTCATGGAACGGGGTTGCCAAGCTTCCAAAAATTACGAATCTCCAGAAATCTCAGCAAATATTTTTCACCCATACTGGATGATACTTTCAGGTAATGATCAGTACACTAAGGCGACTTGGTTCCCCAAATTTCGTTCTTCTATGTTGCAGCGTTCAATTCCAGTAACAGTTTGTATTTTTAGGTTTCACTCTGTTTTCTCCTATATTAATAGATGTATTTTGAACTCTAAATCCAACACGGTTTGTGCTAGCTTTTTGAAACTTGACACAACAAAGTAGTTTCACGTTCTATCTCTACGCTTTGTTTCCTCTTGATGTAGCCCTAAGCAGTGACTGGCGAGAAACACTTTCATGGAACGGGGTTGCCAAGCTTCCAAAAATTACGAATCTCCAGAAATCTCAGCAAATATTTTTTCACCCAAACTGGATGATACTTTCAGATAACGATCAGTACACTAAGGCGACTTGGTTCCCCAAATTTCGTTCTTCTATGTTGAAGCGTTCATTTCCAGTAACAGTTTGAATTTTTAGGTTTCACTCTGTTTTCTCCTATATTTATAGATGTATTTGGAACACTAAATCCAACACGGTTTGTGCTAGCTTCTTGAAACTTGACACAACAAAGTAGTTTCACATTGTATCTCTACGTTTTGTTTCCTCTTGATGTAGCCCTAAGCAGTGACTGGCGAGAAACACTTTCATGGAACGGGGTTTCCAAGCTTCCAAAAATTACGAATCTCCAGAAATCTCAGCAAATATTTTTTCACCCAAACTGGATGATACTTTCAGGTAATGATCAGTACACTAAGGAGACTTGGTTCCCCAAATTTCGTTCTTCTATGTTGAAGCGTTCATTTCCAGTCACAGTTTGAATTTTTAGGTTTCACTCTGTTTTCTCCTATATTGATAGATGTATTTGGAACTCTAAATCCAACACGGTTTGTGCTAGCTTCTTGAAACTTGACACAACAAAGGAATTTCACATTCTATCTCTACGTTTTGTTTCCTCTTGATGTAGCCCTAAGCAGTGACTGGCGAGAAACACTTTCATGGGAAGGGGTTGACAAGCTTCCAAAAATTACGAATCTCCAGAAATCTCAGCAAATATTTTTTCACCCAAACTGGATGATACTTTCAGGTAATGATCAGTACACTAAGGAGACTTGGTTCCCCAAATTTCGTTCTTCTATGTTGAAGCGTTCCTTTCCACTAACAGTTTGAATTTTTAGGTTTCACTCTGTTTTCTCCTATATTGATAGATGTATTTGGAACTCTAAATCCAACACGGTTTGTGCTAGCTTCTTGAAACTTGACACAAAAAAGTAGTTTCACGTTCTATCTCTATGTATTGTTTCCTATTGATGTAGCCCTAAGCAGTGACTGGCGAGAAACACTTTCATGGGAAGGGGTTGCCAAGCTTCCAAAAATTACGAATCTCCAGAAATCTCAGCAAATATTTTTTCACCCAAACTGGATGATACTTTCAGGTAATGATCAGTACACTAAGGCGACGTGGTTCCCCAAATTTCGTTCTTCTATGTTGCAGCGTTCATTTCCAGTAACAGTTTGTATTTTTAGGTTTCACTCTGTTTTCTCCTATATTGATAGATGTATTTGGAACTCTAAATCCAACACGGTTTGTGCTAGCTTCTTGAAACTTGACACAACAAAGTAGTTTCACGTTCTATCTCTATGTATTGTTTCCTCTTGATGTAGCCCTAAGCAGTGACTGGCGAGAAACACTTTCATGGGAAGGGGTTGCCAAGCTTCCAAAAATTACGAATCTCCAGAAATCTCAGCAAATATTTTTCACCCATACTGGATGATACTTTCAGGTAATGATCAGTACACTAAGGCGACTTGGTTCCCCAAATTTCGTTCTTCTATGTTGCAGCGTTCATTTCCAGTAACAGTTTGTATTTTTAGGTTTCACTCTGTTTTCTCCTATATTAATAGATGTATTTTGAACTCTAAATCCAACACGGTTTGTGCTAGCTTTTTGAAACTTGACACAACAAAGTAGTTTCACGTTCTATCTCTACGCTTTGTTTCCTCTTGATGTAGCCCTAAGCAGTGACTGGCGAGAAACACTTTCATGGAACGGGGTTGCCAAGCTTCCAAAAATTACGAATCTCCAGAAATCTCAGCAAATATTTTTTCACCCAAACTGGATGATACTTTCAGGTAACGATCAGTACACTAAGGCGACTTGGTTCCCCAAATTTCGTTCTTCTATGTTGAAGCGTTCATTTCCCCTAACAGTTTGAATTTTTAGGTTTCACTCTGTTTTCTCCTATATTGATAGATGTATTTGGAACTCTAAATCCAACACGGTTTGTGCTAGCTTCTTGAAACTTGACACAACAAAGTAGTTTCACATTCTATCTCTACGTTTTGTTTCCTCTTGATGTAGCCCTAAGCAGTGACTGGCGAGAAACACTTTCATGGGAAGGGGTTGCCAAGCTTCCAAAAATTACGAATCTCCAGAAATCTCAGCAAATATTTTTTTCACCCAAACTGGATGATACTTTCAGGTAATGATCAGTACACTAAGGAGACTTGGTTCCCCAAATTTCGTTCTTCTATGTTGAAGCGTTCATTTCCACTAACAGTTTGAATTTTTAGGTTTCACTCTGTTTTCTCCTATATTGATAGATGTATTTGGAACTCTAAATCCAACACGGTTTGTGCTAGCTTCTTGAAACTTGACACAACAAAGAAGTTTCACGTTCTATCTCTATGTATTGTTTCCTATTGATGTAGCCCTAAGCAGTGACTGGCGAGAAACACTTTCATGGGAAGGGGTTGCCAAGCTTCCAAAAATTACGAATCTCCAGAAATCTCAGCAAATATTTTTTCACCCAAACTGGATGATACTTTCAGGTAATGATCAGTACACTAAGGCGACGTGGTTCCCCAAATTTCGTTCTTCTATGTTGCAGCGTTCATTTCCAGTAACAGTTTGTATTTTTAGGTTTCACTCTGTTTTCTCCTATATTGATAGATGTATTTGGAACTCTAAATCCAACACGGTTTGTGCTAGCTTCTTGAAACTTGACACAACAAAGTAGTTTCACGTTCAATCTCTATGTATTGTTTCCTCTTGATGTAGCCCTAAGCAGTGACTGGCGAGAAACACTTTCATGGGAAGGGGTTGCCAAGCTTCCAAAAATTACGAATCTCCAGAAATCTCAGCAAATATTTTTCACCCATACTGGATGATACTTTCAGGTAATGATCTGTACAATAAGGCAACTTGGTTCCCCAAATTTCGTTCTTCTATGTTGCAGCGTTCATTTCCAGTAACAGTTTGTATTTTTAGGTTTCACTCTGTTTTCTCCTATATTAATAGATGTATTTTGAACTCTAAATCCAACACGGTTTGTGCTAGCTTTTTGAAACTTGACAAAACAAAGTAGTTTCACGTTCTATCTCTACGCTTTGTTTCCTCTTGATGTAGCCCTAAGCAGTGACTGGCGAGAAACACTTTCATGGAACGGGGTTGCCAAGCTTCCAAAAATTACGAATCTCCAGAAATCTCAGCAAATATTTTTTCACCCAAACTGGATGATACTTTCAGGTAATGATCAGTACACTAAGGCGACTTGTTTCCCCAAATTTCGTTCTTCTATGTTGAAGCGTTCATTTCCAGTAACAGTTTGAATTTTTAGGTTTCACTCTGTTTTCTCCTATATTGATAGATGTATTTGGAACCCTAAATCCAACACGGTTTGTGCTAGCTTCTTGAAACTTGACACAACAAAGTAGTTTCACATTCTATCTCTACGTTTTGTTTCCTCTTGATGTAGCCCTAAGAAGTGACTGGCGAGAAACACTTTCATGGAACGGGGTTTCCAAGCTTCCAAAAATTACGAATCTCCAGAAATCTCAGCAAATATTTTTTCACCCAAACTGGATGATACTTTCAGGTAATGATCAGTACACTAAGGAGACTTGGTTCCCCAAATTTCGTTCTTCTATGTTGAAGCGTTCATTTCCAGTAACAGTTTGTATTTTTAGGTTTCACTCTGTTTTCTCCTATATTGATAGATGTATTTGGAACTCTAAATCCAACACGGTTTGTGCTAGCTTCTTGAAACTTGACACAACAAAGTAATTTCACATTCTATCTCTACGTTTTGTTAACTCTTGATGTAGCCCTAAGCAGTGACTGGCGAGAAACACTTTCATGGGAAGGGGTTGCCAAGCTTCCAAAAATTAAGAATCTCCAGAAATCTCAGCAAATATTTTTTCACCCAAACTGGATGATACTTTCAGGTAATGATCAGTACACTAAGGAGACTTGGTTACCCAAATTTCGTTCTTCTATGTTGAAGCGTTCATTTCCAGTAACAGTTTGAATTTTTAGGTTTCACTCTGTTTTCTCCTATATTGATAGATGTATTTGGAACTCTAAATCCAACACGGTTTGTGCTAGCTTCTTGAAACTTGACACAACAAAGTAGTTTCACGTTCTATCTCTACGCTTTGTTTCCTCTTGATGTAGCCCTAAGCAGTGACTGGCGAGAAACACTTTCATGGAACGGGGTTGCCAAGCTTCCAAAAATTACGAATCTCCAGAAATCTCAGCAAATATTTTTTTCACCCAAACTGGATGATACTTTCAGGTAATGATCAGTACACTAAGGTGACTTGGTTCCCCATATTTCGTTCTTCTATGTTGAAGCGTTCATTTCCAGTAACAGTTTGAATTTTTAGGTTTCACTCTGTTTTCTCCTATATTGATAGACGTATTTGGAACTCTAAATCCAACACGGTTTGTGCTAGCTTCTTGAAACTTGACACAACAAAGTAGTTTCACATTCTATCTCTACGTTTTGTTTCCTCTTGATGCAGCCCTAAGCAGTGACTGGCGAGAAACACTTTCATGGGAAGGGGTTGCCAAGCTTCCTAAAATTACGAATCTCCAGAAATCTCAGCAAATATTTTTTCACCCAAACTGGATGATACTTTCAGGTAATGATCAGTACACTAAGGAGACTTGGTTCCCCAAATTTCGTTCTTCTATGTTGAAGCGTTCCTTTCCACTAACAGTTTGAATTTTTAGGTTTCACTCTGTTTTCTCCTATATTGATAGATGTATTTGGAACTCTAAATCCAACACGGTTTGTGCTAGCTTCTTGAAACTTGACACAAAATAGTAGTTTCACGTTCTATCTCTATGTATTGTTTCCTATTGATGTAGCCCTAAGCAGTGACTGGCGAGAAACACTTTCATGGGAAGGGGTTGCCAAGCTTCCAAAAATTACGAATCTCCAGAAATCTCAGCAAATATTTTTTCACCCAAACTGGATGATACTTTCAGGTAATGATCAGTACACTAAGGCGACGTGGTTCCCCCAATTTCGTTCTTCTATGTTGCAGCGTTCATTTCCAGTAACAGTTTGTATTTTTAGCTTTCACTCTGTTTTCTCCTATATTAATAGATGTATTTTGAACTCTAAATCCAACAAGGTTTGTGTTAGCTTTTTGAAACTTGACACAACAAAGTAGTTTCACGTTCTATCTCTACGCTTTGTTTCCTCTTGATGTAGCCCTAAGCAGTGACTGGCGAGAAACACTTTCATGGAACGGGGTTGCCAAGCTTCCAAAAATTACGAATCTCCAGAAATCTCAGCAAATATTTTTTCACCCAAACTGGATGATACTTTCAGGTAATGATCAGTACACTAAGGCCAAGTGGTTCCCCAAATTTCGTTCTTCTATGTTGAAGCTTTCATTTCCAGTAACAGTTTGAATTTTTAGGTTTCACTCTGTTTTCTCCTATATTGATAGATGTATTTGGAACTCTAAATCCAACACGGTTTGTGCTAGATTCTTGAAACTTGACACAACAAAGTAGTTTCACGTTCTATCTCTATGTTTTGTTTCCTCTTGATGTAGCCCTAAGCAGTGACTGGCGAGAAACACTTTCATGGAAAGGGGTTGCCAAGCTTCCAAAAATTACGAATCTTCAGAAATCTCAGCAAATATTTTTTCACCCAATCTGGATGATACTTTCAGGTAATGATCAGTACACTAAGGCGACTTGGTTCCCCAAATTTCGTTCTTCTATGTTGAAGCGTTCATTTCCAGTAACAGTTTGAATTTTTAGGTTTCACTCTGTTCTCTCCTATATTGATAGATGTATTTGGAACTCTAAATCCAACACGGTTTGTGCTAGCTACTTCAAACTTGACACAACAAAGTAGTTTCACGTTCTATCTCTATGTATTGTTTCCTCTTGATGTAGCCCTAAGCAGTGACTGGCAAGAAACACTTTCATGGGAAGGGGTTGCCAAGCTTCCAAAAATTACGAATCTCCAGAAATCTCAGCAAATATTTTTTCACCCAAACTGGATGATACTTTCAGGTAATGATCAGTACACTAAGGCGACTTGGTTCCCCAAATTTCATTCTTCTATGTTGAAGCGTTCATTTCCAGTAACAGTTTGAATTTTTCGGTTTCACTCTGTTTTCTCCTATATTGATAGATGTATTTGGAACTCTAAATCCAACACGGTTTGTGCTAGCTTCTTGAAACTTGACACAACAAAGTAGTTTCACGTTCTATCTCTACGCTTTGTTTCCTCTTGATGTAGCCCTAAGCAGTGACTGGCGAGAAACACTTTCATGGAACGGGGTTGCCAAGCTTCCAAAAATTACGAATCTCCAGAAATCTCAGCAAATATTTTTTCACCCAAACTGGATGATACTTTCAGGTAATGATCAGTACACTAAGGCGACTTGGTTCCCCAAATTTCGTTCTTCTATGTTGAAGCGTTCATTTCCAGTAACAGTTTGAATTTTTAGGTTTCACTCTGTTTTCTCCTATATTGATAGATGTATTTGGAACACTAAATCCAACACGGTTTGTGCTGGCTTCTTGAAACTTGACACAACAAAGTAGTTTCACATCCTATCTCTACGTTTTGTTTCCTCTTGATGTAGCCCTAAGAAGTTACTGGCGAGAAACACTTTCATGGAACGGGGTTTCCAAGCTTCCAAAAATTACGAATCTCCAGAAATCTCAGCAAATATTTTTTCACCCAAACTGGATGATACTTTCAGGTAATGATCAGTACACTAAGGAGACTTGGTTCCCCAAATTTCGTTCTTCTATGTTGAAGCGTTCATTTCCAGTAACAGTATGAATTTTTAGGTTTCACTCTGTTTTCTCCTATATTGATAGATGTATTTGGAACTCTAAATCCAACACGGTTTGTGCTAGCTTCTTGAAACTTGACACAACAAGGTAATTTCACATTCTATCTCTACGTTTTGTTTCCTCTTGATGTAGGCCTAAGCAGTGACTGGCGAGAAACACTTTCATGGGAAGGGGTTGCCAAGCTTCCAAAAATTACGAATCTCCAGAAATCTCAGCAAATATTTTTTCACCCAAACTGGATGATACTTTCAGGTAATGATCAGTACACTAAGGAGACTTGGTTCCCAAATTTCGTTCTTCTATGTTGAAGCGTTCATTTCCACTAACAGTTTGAATTTTTAGGTTTCACTCTGTTTTCTCCTATATTGATAGATGTATTTGGAACTCTAAATCCAACACGGTTTGTGCTAGCTTCTTGAAACTTGACACAACAAAGTAGTTTCACGTTCTATCTCTACGCTTTGTTTCCTCTTGATGTAGCCCTAAGCAGTGACTGGCGAGAAACACTTTCATGGAACGGGGTTGCCAAGCTTCCAAAAATTACGAATCTCCAGAAATCTCAGCAAATATTTTTTCACCCAAACTGGATGATACTTTCAGGTAATGATCAGTACACTAAGGCGACTTGGTTCCCCAAATTTCGTTCTTCTATGTTGAAGCGTTCATTTCCAGTAACAGTTTGAATTTTTAGGTTTCACTCTGTTTTCTCCTATATTGATAGATGTATTTGGAACTCTAAATCCAACACGGTTTGTGCTAGCTTCTTGAAACTTGACACAACAAAGTAGTTTCACATTCTATCTCTACGTTTTGTTTCCTCTTGATGTAGCCCTAAGCAGTGACTGGCGAGAAACACTTTCATGGGAAGGGGTTGCCAAGCTTCCAAAAATTACGAATCTCCAGAAATCTCAGCAAATATTTTTTCACCCAAACTGGATGATACTTTCAGGTAATGATCAGTACACTAAGGAGACTTGGTTCCCCAAATTTCGTTCTTCTATGTTGAGGCGTTCATTTCCACTAACAGTTTGAATTTTTAGGTTTCACTCTGTTTTCTCCTATATTGATAGATGTATTTGGAACTCTAAATCCAACACGGTTTGTGCTAGCTTCTTGAAACTTGACACAACAAAGTAGTTTCACATTCTATCTCTACGTTTTGTTTCCTCTTGATGTAGCCCTAAGAAGTGACTGGCGAGAAACACTTTCATGGAACGGGGTTTCCAAGCTTCCAAAAATTACGAATCTCCAGAAATCTCAGCAAATATTTTTTCACCCAAACTGGATGATACTTTCAGGTAATGATCAGTACACTAAGGAGACTTGGTTCCCCAAATTTCGTTCTTCTATGTTGAAGCGTTCATTTCCAGTAACAGTTTGAATTTTTAGGTTTCACTCTGTTTTCTCCTATATTGATAGATGTATTTGGAACTCTAAATCCAACACGGTTTGTGCTAGCTTCTTGAAACTTGACACAACAAAGTAGTTTCACGTTCTATCTCTACGCTTTGTTTCCTCTTGATGTAGCCCTAAGCAGTGACTGGCGAGAAACACTTTCATGGAACGGGGTTGCCAAGCTTCCAAAAATTACGAATCTCCAGAAATCTCAGCAAATATTTTTCACCCATACTGGATGATACTTTCAGGTAATGATCAGTACACTAAGGCGACTTGGTTCCCCAAATTTCGTTCTTCTATGTTGCAGCGTTCAATTCCAGTAACAGTTTGTATTTTTAGGTTTCACTCTGTTTTCTCCTATATTAATAGATGTATTTTGAACTCTAAATCCAACACGGTTTGTGCTAGCTTTTTGAAACTTGACACAACAAAGTAGTTTCACGTTCTATCTCTACGCTTTGTTTCCTCTTGATGTAGCCCTAAGCAGTGACTGGCGAGAAACACTTTCATGGAACGGGGTTGCCAAGCTTCCAAAAATTACGAATCTCCAGAAATCTCAGCAAATATTTTTTCACCCAAACTGGATGATACTTTCAGGTAACGATCAGTACACTAAGGCGACTTGGTTCCCCAAATTTCGTTCTTCTATGTTGAAGCGTTCATTTCCAGTAACAGTTTGAATTTTTAGGTTTCACTCTGTTTTCTCCTATATTGATAGATGTATTTGGAACACTAAATCCAACACGGTTTGTGCTAGCTTCTTGAAACTTGACACAACAAAGTAGTTTCACATTCTATCTCTACGTTTTGTTTCCTCTTGATGTAGCCCTAAGCAGTGACTGGCGAGAAACACTTTCATGGAACGGGGTTTCCAAGCTTCCAAAAATTACGAATCTCCAGAAATCTCAGCAAATATTTTTTCACCCAAACTGGATGATACTTTCAGGTAATGATCAGTACACTAAGGCGACTTGGTTCCCCAAATTTCGTTCTTCTATGTTGAAGCGTTCATTTCCAGTCACAGTTTGAATTTTTAGGTTTCACTCTGTTTTCTCCTATATTGATAGATGTATTTGGAACTCTAAATCCAACACGGTTTGTGCTAGCTTCTTGAAACTTGACACAACAAAGTAGTTTCACGTTCTATCTCTACGCTTTGTTTCCTCTTGATGTAGCCCTAAGCAGTGACTGGCGAGAAACACTTTCATGGAACGGGGTTGCCAAGCTTCCAAAAATTACGAATCTCCAGAAATCTCAGCAAATATTTTTCACCCATACTGGATGATACTTTCAGGTAATGATCAGTACACTAAGGCGACTTGGTTCCCCAAATTTTGTTCTTCTATGTTGCAGCATTCAATTCCAGTAACAGTTTGTATTTTTAGGTTTCACTCTGTTTTCTCCTATATTAATAGATGTGTTTTGAACTCTAAATCCAACACGGTTTGTGCTAGCTTTTTGAAACTTGACACAACAAAGTAGTTTCACGTTCTATCTCTACGCTTTGTTTCCTCTTGATGTAGCCCTAAGCAGTGACTGGCGAGAAACACTTTCATGGAACGGGGTTGCCAAGCTTCCAAAAATTACGAATCTCCAGAAATCTCAGCAAATATTTTTTCACCCAAACTGGATGATACTTTCAGGTAACGATCAGTACACTAAGGCGACTTGGTTCCCCAAATTTCGTTCTTCTATGTTGAAGCGTTCATTTCCAGTAACAGTTTGAATTTTTAGGTTTCACTCTGTTTTCTCCTATGTTGATAGATGTATTTGGAACACTAAATCCAACACGGTTTGTGCTAGCTTCTTGAAACTTGACACAACAAAGTAGTTTCACATTCTATCTCTACGTTTTGTTTCCTCTTGATGTAGCCCTAAGCAGTGACTGGCGAGAAACACTTTCATGGGAAGGGGTTGCCAAGCTTCCAAAAATTACGAATCTCCAGAAATCTCAGCAAATATTTTTTCACCCAAACTGGATGATACTTTCAGGTAATGATCAGTACACTAAGGAGACTTGGTTCCCCAAATTTCGTTCTTCTATGTTGAAGCGTTCATTTCCACTAACAGTTTGAATTTTTAGGTTTCACTCTGTTTTCTCCTATATTGATAGATGTATTTGGAACTCTAAATCCAACACGGTTTGTGCTAGCTTCTTGAAACTTGACACAACAAAGAAGTTTCACGTTCTATCTCTATGTATTGTTTCCTATTGATGTAGCCCTAAGCAGTGACTGGCGAGAAACACTTTCATGGGAAGGGGTTGCCAAGCTTCCAAAAATTATGAATCTCCAGAAATCTCAGCAAATATTTTTTCACCCAAACTGGATGATACTTTCAGGTAATGATCAGTACACTAAGGCGACGTGGTTCCCCAAATTTCGTTCTTCTATGTTGCAGCGTTCATTTCCAGTAACAGTTTGTATTTTTAGGTTTCACTCTGTTTTCTCCTATATTGATAGATGTATTTGGAACTCTAAATCCAACACGGTTTGTGCTAGCTTCTTGAAACTTGACACAACAAAGTAGTTTCACGTTCTATCTCTATGTATTGTTTCCTCTTGATGTAGCCCTAAGCAGTGACTGGCGAGAAACACTTTCATGGGAAGGGGTTGCCAAGCTTCCAAAAATTACGAATCTCCAGAAATCTCAGCAAATATTTTTCACCCATACTGGATGATACTTTCAGGTAATGATCTGTACAATAAGGCAACTTGGTTCCCCAAATTTCGTTCTTCTATGTTGCAGCGTTCATTTCCAGTAACAGTTTGTATTTTTAGGTTTCACTCTGTTTTCTCCTATATTAATAGATGTATTTTGAACTCTAAATCCAACACGGTTTGTGCTAGCTTTTTGAAACTTGAAAAAACAAAGTAGTTTCACGTTCTATCTCTACGCTTTGTTTCCTCTTGATGTAGCCCTAAGCAGTGACTGGCGAGAAACACTTTCATGGAACGGGGTTTCCAAGCTTCCTAAAATTACGAATCTCCAGAAATCTCAGCAAATATTTTTTCACCCAAACTGGATGATACTTTCAGGTAATGATCAGTACACTAAGGAGACTTGGTTCCCCAAATTTCGTTCTTCTATGTTGAAGCGTTCATTTCCAGTCACAGTTTGAATTTTTAGGTTTCACTCTGTTTTCTCCTATATTGATAGATGTATTTGGAACTCTAAATCCAACACGGTTTGTGCTAGCTTCTTGAAACTTGACACAACAAAGGAATTTCACATTCTATCTCTACGTTTTGTTTCCTCTTGATGTAGCCCTAAGCAGTGACTGGCGAGAAACACTTTCATGGGAAGGGGTTGCCAAGCTTCCAAAAATTACGAATCTCCAGAAATCTCAGCAAATATTTTTTCACCCAAACTGGATGATACTTTCAGGTAATGATCAGTACACTAAGGAGACTTGGTTCCCCAAATTTCGTTCTTCTATGTTGAAGCGTTCCTTTCCACTAACAGTTTGAATTTTTAGGTTTCACTCTGTTTTCTCCTATATTGATAGATGTATTTGGAACTCTAAATCCAACACGGTTTGTGCTAGCTTCTTGAAACTTGACACAAAAAAGTAGTTTCACGTTCTATCTCTATGTATTGTTTCCTATTGATGTAGCCCTAAGCAGTGACTGGCGAGAAACACTTTCATGGGAAGGGGTTGCCAAGCTTCCAAAAATTATGAATCTCCAGAAATCTCAGCAAATATTTTTTCACCCAAACTGGATGATACTTTCAGGTAATGATCAGTGCACTAAGGCGACGTGGTTCCCCAAATTTCGTTCTTCTATGTTGCAGCGTTCATTTCCAGTAATAGTTTGTATTTTTAGGTTTCACTCTGTTTTCTCCTATATTGATAGATGTATTTGGAACTCTAAATCCAACACGGTTTGTGCTAGCTTCTTGAAACTTGACACAACAAAGTAGTTTCACGTTCTATCTCTATGTATTGTTTCCTCTTGATGTAGCCCTAAGCAGTGACTGGCGAGAAACACTTTCATGGGAAGGGGTTGCCAAGCTTCCAAAAATTACGAATCTCCAGAAATCTCAGCAAATATTTTTCACCCATACTGGATGATACTTTCAGGTAATGATCAGTACACTAAGGCGACTTGGTTCCCCAAATTTCGTTCTTCTATGTTGCAGCGTTCATTTCCAGTAACAGTTTGTATTTTTAGGTTTCACTCTGTTTTCTCCTATATTAATAGATGTATTTTGAACTCTAAATCCAACACGGTTTGTGCTAGCTTTTTGAAACTTGACACAACAAAGTAGTTTCACGTTCTATCTCTACGCTTTGTTTCCTCTTGATGTAGCCCTAAGCAGTGACTGGCGAGAAACACTTTCATGGGAAGGGGTTGCCAAGCTTCCAAAAATTACGAATCTCCAGAAATCTCAGCAAATATTTTTTCACCCAAACTGGATGATACTTTCAGGTAATGATCAGTACACTAAGGAGACTTGGTTCCCCAAATTTCGTTCTTCTATGTTGAAGCGTTCCTTTCCACTAACAGTTTGAATTTTTAGGTTTCACTCTGTTTTCTCCTATATTGATAGATGTATTTGGAACTCTAAATCCAACACGGTTTGTGCTAGCTTCTTGAAACTTGACACAAAAAAGTAGTTTCACGTTCTATCTCTATGTATTGTTTCCTATTGATGTAGCCCTAAGCAGTGACTGGCGAGAAACACTTTCATGGGAAGGGGTTGCCAAGCTTCCAAAAATTATGAATCTCCAGAAATCTCAGCAAATATTTTTTCACCCAAACTGGATGATACTTTCAGGTAATGATCAGTGCACTAAGGCGACGTGGTTCCCCAAATTTCGTTCTTCTATGTTGCAGCGTTCATTTCCAGTAATAGTTTGTATTTTTAGGTTTCACTCTGTTTTCTCCTATATTGATAGATGTATTTGGAACTCTAAATCCAACACGGTTTGTGCTAGCTTCTTGAAACTTGACACAACAAAGTAGTTTCACGTTCTATCTCTATGTATTGTTTCCTCTTGATGTAGCCCTAAGCAGTGACTGGCGAGAAACACTTTCATGGGAAGGGGTTGCCAAGCTTCCAAAAATTACGAATCTCCAGAAATCTCAGCAAATATTTTTCACCCATACTGGATGATACTTTCAGGTAATGATCAGTACACTAAGGCGACTTGGTTCCCCAAATTTCGTTCTTCTATGTTGCAGCGTTCATTTCCAGTAACAGTTTGTATTTTTAGGTTTCACTCTGTTTTCTCCTATATTAATAGATGTATTTTGAACTCTAAATCCAACACGGTTTGTGCTAGCTTTTTGAAACTTGACACAACAAAGTAGTTTCACGTTCTATCTCTACGCTTTGTTTCCTCTTGATGTAGCCCTAAGCAGTGACTGGCGAGAAACACTTTCATGGAACGGGGTTGCCAAGCTTCCAAAAATTACGAATCTCCAGAAATCTCAGCAAATATTTTTTCACCCAAACTGGATGATACTTTCAGGTAACGATCAGTACACTAAGGCGGCTTGGTTCCCCAAATTTCGTTCTTCTATGTTGAAGCGTTCATTTCCAGTAACAGTTTGAATTTTTAGGTTTCACTGTTTTCTCCTATATTGATAGATGTATTTGGAACTCTAAATCCAACACGGTTTGTGCTAGCTTCTTGAAACTTGACACAACAAAGTAGTTTCACATTCTATCTCTACGTTTTGTTTCCTCTTGATGTAGCCCTAAGCAGTGACTGGCGAGAAACACTTTCATGGGAAGGGGTTGCCAAGCTTCCAAAAATTACGAATCTCCAGAAATCTCAGCAAATATTTTTTCACCCAAACTGGATGATACTTTCAGGTAATGATCAGTACACTAAGGAGACTTGGTTCTCCAAATTTCGTTCTTCTATGTTGAAGCGTTCATTTCCACTAACAGTTTGAATTTTTAGGTTTCACTCTGTTTTCTCCTATATTGATAGATGTATTTGGAACTCTAAATCCAACACGGTTTGTGCTAGCTTCTTGAAACTTGACACAACAAAGAAGTTTCACGTTCTATCTCTATGTATTGTTTCCTATTGATGTAGCCCTAAGCAGTGACTGGCGAGAAACACTTTCATGGGAAGGGGTTGCCAAGCTTCCAAAAATTATGAATCTCCAGAAATCTCAGCAAATATTTTTTCACCCAAACTGGATGATACTTTCAGGTAATGATCAGTACACTAAGGCGACGTGGTTCCCCAAATTTCGTTCTTCTATGTGGCAGCGTTCATTTCCAGTAACAGTTTGTATTTTTAGGTTTCACTCTGTTTTCTCCTATATTGATAGATGTATTTGGAACTCTAAATCCAACACGGTTTGTGCTAGCTTCTTGAAACTTGACACAACAAAGTAGTTTCACGTTCTATCTCTATGTATTGTTTCCTCTTGATGTAGCCCTAAGCAGTGACTGGCGAGAAACACTTTCATGGGAAGGGGTTGCCAAGCTTCCAAAAATTACGAATCTCCAGAAATCTCAGCAAATATTTTTCACCCATACTGGATGATACTTTCAGGTAATGATCTGTACAATAAGGCAACTTGGTTCCCCAAATTTCGTTCTTCTATGTTGCAGCGTTCATTTCCAGTAACAGTTTGTATTTTTAGGTTTCACTCTGTTTTCTCCTATATTAATAGATGTATTTTGAACTCTAAATCCAACACGGTTTGTGCTAGCCTTTTGAAACTTGAAAAAACAAAGTAGTTTCACGTTCTATCTCTACGCTTTGTTTCCTCTTGATGTAGCCCTAAGCAGTGACTGGCGAGAAACACTTTCATGGAACGGGGTTGCCAAGCTTCCAAAAATTACGAATCTCCAGAAATCTCAGCAAATATTTTTTCACCCAAACTGGATGATACTTTCAGGTAATGATCAGTACACTAAGGCGACTTGGTTCCCCAAATTTCGTTCTTCTATGTTGAAGCGTTCATTTCCAGTAACAGTTTGAATTTTTAGGTTTCACTCTGTTTTCTCCTATATTGATAGATGTATTTGGAACTCTAAATCCAACACGGTTTGTGCTAGCTTCTTGAAACTTGACACAACAAAGTAGTTTCACATTCTATCTCTACGTTTTGTTTCCTCTTGATGTAGCCCTAAGAAGTTACTGGCGAGAAACACTTTCATGGAACGGGGATTCCAAGCTTCCAAAAATTACGAATCTCCAGAAATCTCAGCAAATATTTTTTCACCCAAACTGGATGATACTTTCAGGTAATGATCAGTACACTAAGGAGACTTGGTTCCCCAAATTTCGTTCTTCTATGTTGAAGCGTTCATTTCCACTAACAGTTTGAATTTTTAGGTTTCACTCTGTTTTCTCCTATATTGATAGATGTATTTGGAACTCTAAATCCAACACGGTTTGTGCTAGCTTCTTGAAACTTGACACAACAAAGTAGTTTCACGTTCTATCTCTACGCTTTGTTTCCTCTTGATGTAGCCCTAAGCAGTGACTGGCGAGAAACACTTTCATGGAACGGGGTTGCCAAGCTTCCAAAAATTACGAATCTCCAGAAATCTCAGCAAATATTTTTTCACCCAAACTGGATGATACTTTCAGGTAATGATCAGTACACTAAGGTGACTTGGTTCCCCAAATTTCGTTCTTCTATGTTGAAGCGTTCATTTCCAGTAACAGTTTGAATTTTTAGGTTTCACTCTGTTTTCTCCTATATTGATAGACGTATTTGGAACTCTAAATCCAACACGGTTTGTGCTAGCTTCTTGAAACTTGACACAACAAAGTAGTTTCACATTCTATCTCTACGTTTTGTTTCCTCTTGATGCAGCCCTAAGCAGTGACTGGCGAGAAACACTTTCATGGAAAGGGGTTGCCAAGCTTCCAAAAATTACGAATCTCCAGAAATCTCAGCAAATATTTTTTCACCCAAACTGGATGATACTTTCAGGTAATGATCAGTACACTAAGGAGACTTGGTTCCCCAAATTTCGTTCTTCTATGTTGAAGCGTTCCTTTCCACTAACAGTTTGAATTTTTAGGTTTCACTCTGTTTTCTCCTATATTGATAGATGTATTTGGAACTCTAAATCCAACACGGTTTGTGCTAGCTTCTTGAAACTTGACACAACAAAGTAGTTTCACGTTCTATCTCTATGTATTGTTTCATATTGATGTAGCCCTAAGCAGTGACTGGCGAGAAACACTTTCATGGGAAGGGGTTGCCAAGCTTCCAAAAATTACGAATCTCCAGAAATCTCAGCAAATATTTTTTCACCCAAACTGGATGATACTTTCAGGTAATGATCAGTACACTAAGGCGACGTGGTTCCCCAAATTTCGTTCTTCTATGTTGCAGCGTTCATTTCCAGTAACAGTTTGTATTTTTAGCTTTCACTCTGTTTTCTCCTATATTAATAGATGTATTTTGAACTCTAAATCCAACAAGGTTTGTGTTAGCTTTTTGAAACTTGACACAACAAAGTAGTTTCACGTTCTATCTCTACGCTTTGTTTCCTCTTGATGTAGCCCTAAGCAGTGACTGGCGAGAAACACTTTCATGGAACGGGGTTGCCAAGCTTCCAAAAATTACGAATCTCCAGAAATCTCAGCAAATATTTTTTCACCCAAACTGGATGATACTTTCAGGTAATGATCAGTACACTAAGGCCAAGTGGTTCCCCAAATTTCGTTCTTCTATGTTGAAGCTTTCATTTCCAGTACCAGTTTGAATTTTTAGGTTTCACTCTGTTTTCTCCTATATTGATAGATGTATTTGGAACTCTAAATCCAACACGGTTTGTGCTAGCTTCTTGAAACTTGACACAACAAAGTAGTTTCACATTCTATCTCTATGTTTTGTTTCCTCTTGATGTAGCCCTAAGCAGTGACTGGCGAGAAACACTTTCATGGAAAGGGGTTGCCAAGCTTCCAAAAATTATGAATCTTCAGAAATCTCAGCAAATATTTTTTCACCCAATCTGGATGATACTTTCAGGTAATGATCAGTACACTAAGGCGACTGGTTCCCCAAATTTCGTTCTTCTATGTTGAAGCGTTCATTTCCAGTAACAGTTTGAATTTTTAGGTTTCACTCTGTTCTCTCCTATATTGATAGATGTATTTGGAACTCTAAATCCAACACGGTTTGTGCTAGCTACTTGAAACTTGACACAACAAAGTAGTTTCACGTTCTATCTCTACGTATTGTTTCCTCTTGATGTAGCCCTAAGCAGTGACTGGCGAGAAACACTTTCAAGGGAAGGGGTTGCCAAGCTTCCAAAACTTACGAATCTCCAGAAATCTCAGCAAATATTTTTTCACCCAAACTGGATGATACTTTCAGGTAATGATCAGTACACTAAGGCGACTTGGTTCCCCAAATTTCGTTCTTCTATGTTGAAGCGTTCATTTCCAGTAACAGTTTGAATTTTTAGGTTTCACTCTGTTTTCTCCTATATTGATAGATGTATTTGGAACTCTAAATCCAACATGGTTTGTGCTAGCTTCTTGAAACTTGACACAACAAAGTAGTTTCACATTCTATCTCTACGTTTTCTTTCCTCTTGATGTAGCCCTAAGCAGTGACTGGCGAGAAACACTTTCATGGAACGGGGTTGCCAAGCTTCCAAAAATTACGAATCTCCAGAAATCTCAGCAAATATTTTTTCACCCAAACTGGATGATACTTTCAGGTAATGATCAGTACACTAAGGCGACTTGGTTCCCCAAATTTCGTTCTTCTATGTTGAAGCGTTCATTTCCAGTAACAGTTTGAATTTTTCGGTTTCACTCTGTTTTCTCCTATATTGATAGATGTATTTGGAACTCTAAATCCAACACGGTTTGTGCTAGCTTCTTGAAACTTGACACAACAAAGTAATTTCACATTCTATCTCTATGTATTGTTTCCTCTTGATGTAGCCCTAAGCAGTGACTGGCGAGAAACACTTTCATGGAACGGCGTTGCCAAGCTTCCAAAAATTACGAATCTCCAGAAATCTCAGCAAATATTTTTTCACCCAAACTGGATGATACTTTCAGGTAATGATCAGTACACTAAGGCGACTTGGTTCCCCAAATTTCGTTCTTCTATGTTGAAGCGTTCATTTCCAGTAACAGTTTGAATTTTTCGGTTTCACTCTGTTTTCTCCTATATTGATAGATGTATTTGGAACTCTAAATCCAACACGGTTTGTGCTAGCTTCTTGAAACTTGACACAACAAAGTAGTTTCACGTTCTATCTCTACGCTTTGTTTCCTCTTGATGTAGCCCTAAGCAGTGACTGGCGAGAAACACTTTCATGGAACGGGGTTGCCAAGCTTCCAAAAATTACGAATCTCCAGAAATCTCAGCAAATATTTTTTCACCCAAACTGGATGATACTTTCAGGTAATGATCAGTACACTAAGGCGACGTGGTTCCCCAAATTTCGTTCTTCTATGTTGCAGCGTTCATTTCCAGTAACAGTTTGTATTTTTAGCTTTCACTCTGTTTTCTCCTATATTAATAGATGTATTTTGAACTCTAAATCCAACAAGGTTTGTGTTAGCTTTTTGAAACTTGACACAACAAAGTAGTTTCACGTTCTATCTCTACGCTTTGTTTCCTCTTGATGTAGCCCTAAGCAGTGACTGGCGAGAAACACTTTCATGGAACGGGGTTGCCAAGCTTCCAAAAATTACGAATCTCCAGAAATCTCAGCAAATATTTTTTCACCCAAACTGGATGATACTTTCAGGTAATGATCAGTACACTAAGGCCAAGTGGTTCCCCAAATTTCGTTCTTCTATGTTGAAGCTTTCATTTCCAGTACCAGTTTGAATTTTTAGGTTTCACTCTGTTTTCTCCTATATTGATAGATGTATTTGGAACTCTAAATCCAACACGGTTTGTGCTAGCTTCTTGAAACTTGACACAACAAAGTAGTTTCACATTCTATCTCTATGTTTTGTTTCCTCTTGATGTAGCCCTAAGCAGTGACTGGCGAGAAACACTTTCATGGAAAGGGGTTGCCAAGCTTCCAAAAATTATGAATCTTCAGAAATCTCAGCAAATATTTTTTCACCCAATCTGGATGATACTTTCAGGTAATGATCAGTACACTAAGGCGACTGGTTCCCCAAATTTCGTTCTTCTATGTTGAAGCGTTCATTTCCAGTAACAGTTTGAATTTTTAGGTTTCACTCTGTTCTCTCCTATATTGATAGATGTATTTGGAACTCTAAATCCAACACGGTTTGTGCTAGCTACTTGAAACTTGACACAACAAAGTAGTTTCACGTTCTATCTCTACGTATTGTTTCCTCTTGATGTAGCCCTAAGCAGTGACTGGCGAGAAACACTTTCAAGGGAAGGGGTTGCCAAGCTTCCAAAACTTACGAATCTCCAGAAATCTCAGCAAATATTTTTTCACCCAAACTGGATGATACTTTCAGGTAATGATCAGTACACTAAGGCGACTTGGTTCCCCAAATTTCGTTCTTCTATGTTGAAGCGTTCATTTCCAGTAACAGTTTGAATTTTTAGGTTTCACTCTGTTTTCTCCTATATTGATAGATGTATTTGGAACTCTAAATCCAACATGGTTTGTGCTAGCTTCTTGAAACTTGACACAACAAAGTAGTTTCACATTCTATCTCTACGTTTTCTTTCCTCTTGATGTAGCCCTAAGCAGTGACTGGCGAGAAACACTTTCATGGAACGGGGTTGCCAAGCTTCCAAAAATTACGAATCTCCAGAAATCTCAGCAAATATTTTTTCACCCAAACTGGATGATACTTTCAGGTAATGATCAGTACACTAAGGCGACTTGGTTCCCCAAATTTCGTTCTTCTATGTTGAAGCGTTCATTTCCAGTAACAGTTTGAATTTTTCGGTTTCACTCTGTTTTCTCCTATATTGATAGATGTATTTGGAACTCTAAATCCAACACGGTTTGTGCTAGCTTCTTGAAACTTGACACAACAAAGTAGTTTCACGTTCTATCTCTACGCTTTGTTTCCTCTTGATGTAGCCCTAAGCAGTGACTGGCGAGAAACACTTTCATGGAACGGGGTTGCCAAGCTTCCAAAAATTACGAATCTCCAGAAATCTCAGTAAATATTTTTTCACCCAAACTGGATGATACTTTCAGGTAATGATCAGTACACTAAGGTGACTTGGTTCCCCAAATTTCGTTCTTCTATGTTGAAGCGTTCATTTCCAGTAACAGTTTGAATTTTTAGGTTTCACTCTGTTTTCTCCTATATTGATAGATGTATTTGGAACTCTAAATCCAACACGGTTTGTGCTAGCTTCTTGAAACTTGACACAACAAAGTAGTTTCACATTCTATCTCTACGTTTTGTTTCCTCTTGATGTAGCCCTAAGCAGTGACTGGCGAGAAACACTTTCATGGGAAGGGGTTGCCAAGCTTCCAAAAATTACGAATCTCCAGAAATCACAGCATATATTTTTTCACCCAAACTGGATGATACTTTCAGGTAATGATCAGTACACTAAGGAGACTTGGTTCCCCAAATTTCGTTCTTCTATGTTGAAGCGTTCATTTCCACTAACAGTTTGAATTTTTAGGTTTCACTCTGTTTTCTCCTATATTGATAGATGTTTTTGGAAATCTAAATCCAACACGGTTTGTGCTAGCTTCTTGAAACTTGACACAACAAAGAAGTTTCACGTTCTATCTCTATGTATTGTTTCCTCTTGATGTAGCCCTAAGCAGTGACTGGCGAGAAACACTTTCATGGGAAGGGGTTGCCAAGCTTCCAAAAATTACGAATCTCCAGAAATCTCAGCAAATATTTTTTCACCCAATCTGGATGATACTTTCAGGTAATGATCAGTACACTAAGGCGACTTGGTACCCCAAATTTCGTTCTTCTATGTTGAAGCGTTCATTTCCACTAACACTTTGAATTTTTAGGTTTCACTCTGTTTTCTCCTATATTGATAGATGTATTTGGAACTCTAAATCCAACACGGTTTGTGCTAGCTTCTTGAAACTTGACACAACAAAGTAATTTCACATTCTATCTCTATGTTTTGTTTCCTCTTGATGTAGCCCTAAGCAGTGACTGGCGAGAAACACTTTCATGGAACGGCGTTGCCAAGCTTCCAAAAAGTACGAATCTCCAGAAATCTCAGCAAATATTTTTTCACCCAAACTGGATGATACTTTCAGGTAATGATCAGTACACTAAGGTGACGTGGTTCCCCAAATTTCGTTCTTCTATGTTGCAGCGTTCATTTCCAGTAACAGTTTGTATTTTTAGCTTTCACTCTGTTTTCTCCTATATTAATAGATGTATTTGGAAATCTAAATCCAACACGGTTTGTGCTAGCTACTTGAAACTTGACACAACAAAGTAGTTTCACGTTCTATCTCTACGTATTGTTTCCTATTGATGTAGCCCTAAGCAGTGACTGGCGAGAAACACTTTCATGGGAAGGGGTTGCCAAGCTTCCAAAAATTACGAATCTCCAGAAATCTCAGCAAATATTTTTTCACCCAAACTGGATGATACTTTCAGGTAATGATCAGTACACTAAGGCGACGTGGTTCCCCAAATTTCGTTCTTCTATGTTGCAGCGTTCATTTCCAGTAACAGTTTGTATTTTTAGGTTTCACTCTGTTTTCTCCTATATTGATAGATGTATTTGGAACTCTAAATCCAACACGGTTTGTGCTAGCTTCTTGAAACTTGACACAACAAAGTAGTTTCACGTTCTATCTCTATGTATTGTTTCCTCTTGATGTAGCCCTAAGCAGTGACTGGCGAGAAACACTTTCATGGGAAGGGGTTGCCAAGCTTCCAAAAATTACGAATCTCCAGAAATCTCAGCAAATATTTTTCACCCATACTGGATGATACTTTCAGGTAATGATCAGTACACTAAGGCGACTTCGTTCCCCAAATTTCTTTCTTCTATGTTGCAGCATTCATTTCCAGTAACAGTTTGAATTTTTAGGTTTCACTCTGTTTTCTCCTATATTGATAGATGTATTTGGAACTCTAAATCCAACACGGTTTGTGCTAGCTTTTTGAAACTTGACACAACAAAGTAGTTTCACGTTCTATCTCTACGTTTTGTTTCCTCTTGATGTAGCCCTAAGCAGTGACTGGCGAGAAACACTTTCATGGAACGGCGTTGCCAAGCTTCCAAAAATTACGAATCTCCAGAAATCTCAGCAAATATTTTTTCACCCAAACTGGATGATACTTTCAGGTAATGATCAGTACACTAAGGCGACTTGGTTCCCCAAATTTCGTTCTTCTATGTTGAAGCGTTCATTTCCAGTAACAGTTTGAATTTTTCGGTTTCACTCTGTTTTCTCCTATATTGATAGATGTATTTGGAACTCTAAATCCAACACGGTTTGTGCTAGCTTCTTGAAACTTGACACAACAAAGTAGTTTCACGTTCTATCTCTACGCTTTGTTTCCTCTTGATGTAGCCCTAAGCAGTGACTGGCGAGAAACACTTTCATGGAACGGGGTTGCCAAGCTTCCAAAAATTACGAATCTCCAGAAATCTCAGCAAATATTTTTTCACCCAAACTGGATGATACTTTCAGGTAATGATCAGTACACTAAGGTGACTTAGTTCCCCAAATTTCGTTCTTCTATGTTGAAGCGTTCATTTCCAGTAACAGTTTGAATTTTTAGGTTTCACTCTGTTTTCTCCTATATTGATAGATGTATTTGGAACTCTAAATCCAACACGGTTTGTGCTAGCTTCTTGAAACTTGACACAACAAAGTAGTTTCACATTCTATCTCTACGTTTTGTTTCCTCTTGATGTAGCCCTAAGCAGTGACTGGCGAGAAACACTTTCATGGGAAGGGGTTGCCAAGCTTCCAAAAATTACGAATCTCCAGAAATCTCAGCAAATATTTTTTCACCCAAACTGGATGATACTTTCAGGTAATGATCAGTACACTAAGAAGACTTGGTTCCCCAAATTTCGTTCTTCTATGTTGAAGCGTTCATTTCCACTAACAGTTTGAATTTTTAGGTTTCACTCTGTTTTCTCCTATATTGATAGATGTATTTGGAACTCTAAATCCAACACGGTTTGTGCTAGCTTCTTGAAACTTGACACAACAAAGTAGTTTCACGTTCTATCTCTACGCTTTGTTTCCTCTTGATGTAGCCCTAAGCAGTTACTGGCGAGAAACACTTTCATGGAACGGGGTTGCCAAGCTTCCAAAAATTACGAATCTCCAGAAATCTCAGCAAATATTTTTTCACCCAAACTGGATGATACTTTCAGGTAATGATCAGTACACTAAGGTGACTTGGTTCCCCAAATTTCGTTCTTCTATGTTGAAGCGTTCATTTCCAGTAACAGTTTGAATTTTTAGGTTTCACTCTGTTTTCTCCTATATTGATAGACGTATTTGGAACTCTAAATCCAACACGGTTTGTGCTAGCTTCTTGAAACTTGACACAACAAAGTAGTTTCACATTCTATCACTACGTTTTGTTTCCTCTTGATGCAGCCCTAAGCAGTGACTGGCGAGAAACACTTTCATGGAAAGGGGTTGCCAAGCTTCCAAAAATTATGAATCTCCAGAAATCTCAGCAAATATTTTTTCACCCAAACTGGATGATACTTTCAGGTAATGATCAGTACACTAAGGAGACTTGGTTCCCCAAATTTCGTTCTTCTATGTTGAAGCGTTCCTTTCCACTAACAGTTTGAATTTTTAGGTTTCACTCTGTTTTCTCCTATATTGATAGATGTATTTGGAACTCTAAATCCAACACGGTTTGTGCTAGCTTCTTGAAATTTGACACAAAAAAGTAGTTTCACATTCTATCTCTATGTATTGTTTCCTATTGATGTAGCCCTAAGCAGTGACTGGCGAGAAACACTTTCATGGGAAGGGGTTGCCAAGCTTCCAAAAATTACGAATCTCCAGAAATCTCAGCAAATATTTTTTCACCCAAACTGGATGATACTTTCAGGTAATGATCAGTACACTAAGGCGACGTGGTTCCCCAAATTTCGTTCTTCTATGTTGCAGCGTTCATTTCCAGTAACAGTTTGAATTTTTAGGTTTCACTCTGTTTTCTCCTATATTGATAGATGTATTTGGAACTCTAAAGCCAACACGGTTTGTGCTAGCTTCTTGAAACTTGACACAACAAAGTAGTTTCACGTTCTATCTCTACGCTTTGTTTCCTCTTGATGTAGCCCTAAGCAGTGACTGGAGAGAAACACTTTCATGGAACGGGGTTGCCAAGCTTCCAAAAATTACGAATCTCCAGAAATCTCAGCAAATATTTTTTCACCCAAACTGGATGATACTTTCAGGTAATGATCAGTACACTAAGGCCAAGTGGTTCCCCAAATTTCGTTCTTCTATGTTGAAGCTTTCATTTCCAGTAACAGTTTGAATTTTTAGGTTTCACTCTGTTTTCTCCTATATTGATAGATGTATTTGGAACTCTAAATCCAACACGGTTTGTGCTAGCTTCTTGAAACTTGACACAACAAAGTAGTTTCACGTTCTATCTCTATGTTTTGTTTCCTCTTGATGTAGCCCTAAGCAGTGACTGGCGAGAAACACTTTCATGGAAAGGGGTTGCCAAGCTTCCAAAAATTACGAATCTCCAGAAATCTCAGCAAATATTTTTTCACCCAAACTGGATGATACTTTCAGGTAATGATCAGTACACTAAGGCGACTTGGTTCCCCAAATTTCGTTCTTCTATGTTGAAGCGTTCATTTCCAGTAACAGTTTGAATTTTTAGGTTTCACTCTGTTCTCTCCTACATTGATAGATGTATTTGGAACTCTAAATCCAACACGGTTTGTGCTAGCTTCTTGAAACTTGACACAACAAAGTAGTTTCACATTCTATCTCTACGTTTTCTTTCCTCTTGATGTAGCCCTAAGCAGTGACTGGCGAGAAACACTTTCATGGGAAGGGGTTGCCAAGCTTCCAAAAATTACGAATCTCCAGAAATCTCAGCAAATATTTTTTTCACCCAAACTGGATGATACTTTCAGGTAATGATCAGTACACTAAGGCGACTTGGTTTCCCAAATTTCGTTCTTCTATGTTGAAGCGTTCATTTCCAGTAACAGTTTGAATTTTTAGGTTTCACTCTGTTCTCTCCTATATTGATAGATGTATTTGGAACTCTAAATCCAACATGGATTGTGCTAGCTACTTGAAACTTGACAAAACAAAGTAGTTTCACGTTCTATCTCTACGTATTGTTTCCTCTTGATGTAGCCCTAAGCAGTGACTGGCAAGAAACACTTTCATGGGAAGGGGTTGCCAAGCTTCCAAAAATTACGAATCTCCAGAAATCTCAGCAAATATTTTTTCACCCAAACTGGATGATACTTTCAGGTAATGATCAGTACACTAAGGCGACTTGGTTCCCCAAATTTCGTTCTTCTATGTTGAAGCGTTCATTTCCAGTAACAGTTTGAATTTTTAGGTTTCACTCTGTTCTCTCCT
Source organism: Spermophilus citellus (assembly GCF_964194105.1). NCBI lineage: Eukaryota > Metazoa > Chordata > Mammalia > Rodentia > Sciuridae > Spermophilus > Spermophilus citellus. Next base: position 97,572,442 of record NC_138183.1, on the reverse strand, counting down.
ATATTGATAGATGTATTTGGAACTCTAAATCCAACACGGTTTGTGCTAGCTTCTTGAAACTTGACACAACAAAGTAGTTTCACATTCTATCTCTACGTTTTGTTTCCTCTTGATGTAGCCCTAAGCAGTGACTGGCGACTAACACTTTCATGGAACGGGGTTGCCAAGCTTCCAAAAATTACGAATCTCCAGAAATCTCAGCAAATATTTTTTCACCCAAACTGGATGATACTTTCAGGTAATGATCAGTACACTTAAGGCGACTTGGTTCCCCAAATTTCGTTCTTCTATGTTGAAGCGTTCATTTCCAGTAACAGTTTGAATTTTTAGGTTTCACTCTGTTTTCTCCTATATTGATAGATGTATTTGGAACTCTAAATCCAACACGGTTTGTGCTAGCTTCTTGAAACTTGACACAACAAAGTAGTTTCACGTTCTATCTCTTCGTTTTGTTTCCTGTTGATGTAGCCTTAAGCAGTGACTGGCGAGAAACACTTCATGGGAAGGGGTTGCCAAGCTTCCAAAAATTACGAATCTCCAGAAATCTCAGCAAATAGTTTTTCACCCAAACTGGATGATACTTTCAGGTAATGATCAGTACACTAAAGAGACTTGGTTCCCCAAATTTCGTTCTTCTATGTTGAAGCGTTCATTTCCACTAACAGTTTGAATTTTTAGGTTTCACTCTGTTTTCTCCTATATTGATAGATGTATTTGGAACTCTAAATCCAACACGGTTTGTGCTAGCTTCTTGAAACTTGACACAACAAAGTAGTTTCACATTCTATCTCTACGTTTTCTTTCCTCTTGATGTAGCCCTAAGCAGTGACTGGCGAGAAACACTTTCATGGAACGGGGTTGCCAAGCTTCCAAAAATTACGAATCTCCAGAAATCTCAGCAAATATTTTTTCACCCAAACTGGATGATACTTTCAGGTAATGATCAGTACACTAAGGCGACTTGGTTCCCCAAATTTCGTTCTTCTATGTTGAAGCGTTCATTTCCAGTAACAGTTTGAATTTTTCGGTTTCACTCTGTTTTCTCCTATATTGATAGATGTATTTGGAACTCTAAATCCAACACGGTTTGTGCTAGCTTCTTGAAACTTGACACAACAAAGTAGTTTCACGTTCTATCTCTACGTTTTGTTTCCTCTTGATGTAGCCCTAAGCAGTGACTGGCGAGAAACACTTTCATGGGAAAGGGTTGCCAAGCTTCCAAAAATTACGAATCTCCAGAAATCTCAGCAAATATTTTTTCACCCAAACTGGATGATACTTTCAGGTAATGATCAGTACGCTAAGGCGACTTGGTTCCCCAAATTTCGTTCTTCTATGTTGAAGCGTTCATTTCCAGTAACAGTTTGAATTTTTAGGTTTCACTCTGTTCTCTCCTATATTGATAGATGTATTTGAAACTCTAAATCCAACACGGTTTGTGCTAGCTTCTTGAAACTTGACACAACAAAGTAGTTTCACGTTCTATCTCTACGTTTTGTTTCCTCTTGATGTAGCCCTAAGCAGTGACTGGCGAGAAACACTTTCATGGGAAGGGGTTGCAAAGCTTCCAAAAATTACGAATCTCCAGAAATCTCAGCAAATATTTTTTCACCCAAACTGGATGATACTTTCAGGTAATGATCAGTACACTAAAGAGACTTGGTTCCCCAAATTTCGTTCTTCTATGTTGAAGCGTTCATTTCCAGTAACAGTTTGAATTTTTAGGTTTCACTCTGTTTTCTCCTATATTGATAGACGTATTTGGAACTCTAAATCCAACACGGTTTGTGCTAGCTTCTTGAAACTTGACACAACAAAGTAGTTTCACATTCTATCTCTACGTTTTGTTTCCTCTTGATGCAGCCCTAAGCAGTGACTGGCGAGAAACACTTTCATGGGAAGGGGTTGCCAAGCTTCCAAAAATTACGAATCTCCAGAAATCTCAGCAAATATTTTTTCACCCAAACAGCATGATACTTTCAGGTAACGATCAGTACACTAAGGCGACTTGGTTCCCCAAATTTCGTTCTTCTATGTTGAAGCGTTCATTTCCAGTCACAGTTTGAATTTTTAGGTTTCACTCTGTTTTCTCCTATATTGATAGATGTATTTGGAACTCTAAATCCAACACGGTTTGTGCTAGCTTCTTGAAACTTGACACAACAAAGTAGTTTCACGTTCTATCTCTACGCTTTGTTTCCTCTTGATGTAGCCCTAAGCAGTGACTGGCGAGAAACACTTTCATGGAACGGGGTTGCCAAGCTTCCAAAAATTACGAATCTCCAGAAATCTCAGCAAATATTTTTCACCCATACTGGATGATACTTTCAGGTAATGATCAGTACACTAAGGCGACTTGGTTCCCCAAATTTCGTTCTTCTATGTTGCAGCGTTCAATTCCAGTAACAGTTTGTATTTTTAGGTTTCACTCTGTTTTCTCCTATATTAATAGATGTATTTTGAACTCTAAATCCAACACGGTTTGTGCTAGCTTTTTGAAACTTGACACAACAAAGTAGTTTCACGTTCTATCTCTACGCTTTGTTTCCTCTTGATGTAGCCCTAAGCAGTGACTGGCGAGAAACACTTTCATGGAACGGGGTTGCCAAGCTTCCAAAAATTACGAATCTCCAGAAATCTCAGCAAATATTTTTTCACCCAAACTGGATGATACTTTCAGGTAATGATCAGTACACTAAGGCGACTTGGTTCCCCAAATTTCGTTCTTCTATGTTGAAGCGTTCATTTCCAGTAACAGTTTGAATTTTTAGGTTTCACTCTGTTTTCTCCTATATTTATAGATGTATTTGGAACACTAAATCCAACACGGTTTGTGCTAGCTTCTTGAAACTTGACACAACAAAGTAGTTTCACATTGTATCTCTACGTTTTGTTTCCTCTCGATGTAGCCCTAAGCAGTGACTGGCGAGAAACACTTTCATGGAACGGGGTTTCCAAGCTTCCAAAAATTACGAATCTCCAGAAATCTCAGCAAATATTTTTTCACCCAAACTGGATGATACTTTCAGGTAATGATCAGTACACTAAGGAGACTTGGTTCCCCAAATTTCGTTCTTCTATGTTGAAGCGTTCATTTCCAGTCACAGTTTGAATTTTTAGGTTTCACTCTGTTTTCTCCTATATTGATAGATGTATTTGGAACTCTAAATCCAACACGGTTTGTGCTAGCTTCTTGAAACTTGACACAACAAAGGAATTTCACATTCTATCTCTACGTTTTGTTTCCTCTTGATGTAGCCCTAAGCAGTGACTGGCGAGAAACACTTTCATGGGAAGGGGTTGCCAAGCTTCCAAAAATTACGAATCTCCAGAAATCTCAGCAAATATTTTTTCACCCAAACTGGATGATACTTTCAGGTAATGATCAGTACACTAAGGAGACTTGGTTCCCCAAATTTCGTTCTTCTATGTTGAAGCGTTCCTTTCCACTAACAGTTTGAATTTTTAGGTTTCACTCTGTTTTCTCCTATATTGATAGATGTATTTGGAACTCTAAATCCAACACGGTTTGTGCTAGCTTCTTGAAACTTGACACAAAAAAGTAGTTTCACGTTCTATCTCTATGTATTGTTTCCTATTGATGTAGCCCTAAGCAGTGACTGGCGAGAAACACTTTCATGGGAAGGGGTTGCCAAGCTTCCAAAAATTACGAATCTCCAGAAATCTCAGCAAATATTTTTTCACCCAAACTGGATGATACTTTCAGGTAATGATCAGTACACTAAGGCGACGTGGTTCCCCAAATTTCGTTCTTCTATGTTGCAGCGTTCATTTCCAGTAACAGTTTGTATTTTTAGGTTTCACTCTGTTTTCTCCTATATTGATAGATGTATTTGGAACTCTAAATCCAACACGGTTTGTGCTAGCTTCTTGAAACTTGACACAACAAAGTAGTTTCACGTTCTATCTCTATGTATTGTTTCCTCTTGATGTAGCCCTAAGCAGTGACTGGCGAGAAACACTTTCATGGGAAGGGGTTGCCAAGCTTCCAAAAATTACGAATCTCCAGAAATCTCAGCAAATATTTTTCACCCATACTGGATGATACTTTCAGGTAATGATCAGTACACTAAGGCGACTTGGTTCCCCAAATTTCGTTCTTCTATGTTGCAGCGTTCATTTCCAGTAACAGTTTGTATTTTTAGGTTTCACTCTGTTTTCTCCTATATTAATAGATGTATTTTGAACTCTAAATCCAACACGGTTTGTGCTAGCTTTTTGAAACTTGACACAACAAAGTAGTTTCACGTTCTATCTCTACGCTTTGTTTCCTCTTGATGTAGCCCTAAGCAGTGACTGGCGAGAAACACTTTCATGGAACGGGGTTGCCAAGCTTCCAAAAATTACGAATCTCCAGAAATCTCAGCAAATATTTTTTCACCCAAACTGGATGATACTTTCAGGTAACGATCAGTACACTAAGGCGACTTGGTTCCCCAAATTTCGTTCTTCTATGTTGAAGCGTTCATTTCCAGTAACAGTTTGAATTTTTAGGTTTCACTCTGTTTTCTCCTATATTGATAGATGTATTTGGAACTCTAAATCCAACACGGTTTGTGCTAGCTTCTTGAAACTTGACACAACAAAGTAGTTTCACATTCTATCTCTACGTTTTGTTTCCTCTTGATGTAGCCCTAAGCAGTGACTGGCGAGAAACACTTTCATGGGAAGGGGTTGCCAAGCTTCCAAAAATTACGAATCTCCAGAAATCTCAGCAAATATTTTTTTCACCCAAACTGGATGATACTTTCAGGTAATGATCAGTACACTAAGGAGACTTGGTTCCCCAAATTTCGTTCTTCTATGTTGAAGCGTTCATTTCCACTAACAGTTTGAATTTTTAGGTTTCACTCTGTTTTCTCCTATATTGATAGATGTATTTGGAACTCTAAATCCAACACGGTTTGTGCTAGCTTCTTGAAACTTGACACAACAAAGAAGTTTCACGTTCTATCTCTATGTATTGTTTCCTATTGATGTAGCCCTAAGCAGTGACTGGCGAGAAACACTTTCATGGGAAGGGGTTGCCAAGCTTCCAAAAATTACGAATCTCCAGAAATCTCAGCAAATATTTTTTCACCCAAACTGGATGATACTTTCAGGTAATGATCAGTACACTAAGGCGACGTGGTTCCCCAAATTTCGTTCTTCTATGTTGCAGCGTTCATTTCCAGTAACAGTTTGTATTTTTAGGTTTCACTCTGTTTTCTCCTATATTGATAGATGTATTTGGAACTCTAAATCCAACACGGTTTGTGCTAGCTTCTTGAAACTTGACACAACAAAGTAGTTTCACGTTCAATCTCTATGTATTGTTTCCTCTTGATGTAGCCCTAAGCAGTGACTGGCGAGAAACACTTTCATGGGAAGGGGTTGCCAAGCTTCCAAAAATTACGAATCTCCAGAAATCTCAGCAAATATTTTTCACCCATACTGGATGATACTTTCAGGTAATGATCTGTACAATAAGGCAACTTGGTTCCCCAAATTTCGTTCTTCTATGTTGCAGCGTTCATTTCCAGTAACAGTTTGTATTTTTAGGTTTCACTCTGTTTTCTCCTATATTAATAGATGTATTTTGAACTCTAAATCCAACACGGTTTGTGCTAGCTTTTTGAAACTTGACAAAACAAAGTAGTTTCACGTTCTATCTCTACGCTTTGTTTCCTCTTGATGTAGCCCTAAGCAGTGACTGGCGAGAAACACTTTCATGGAACGGGGTTGCCAAGCTTCCAAAAATTACGAATCTCCAGAAATCTCAGCAAATATTTTTTCACCCAAACTGGATGATACTTTCAGGTAATGATCAGTACACTAAGGCGACTTGTTTCCCCAAATTTCGTTCTTCTATGTTGAAGCGTTCATTTCCAGTAACAGTTTGAATTTTTAGGTTTCACTCTGTTTTCTCCTATATTGATAGATGTATTTGGAACCCTAAATCCAACACGGTTTGTGCTAGCTTCTTGAAACTTGACACAACAAAGTAGTTTCACATTCTATCTCTACGTTTTGTTTCCTCTTGATGTAGCCCTAAGAAGTGACTGGCGAGAAACACTTTCATGGAACGGGGTTTCCAAGCTTCCAAAAATTACGAATCTCCAGAAATCTCAGCAAATATTTTTTCACCCAAACTGGATGATACTTTCAGGTAATGATCAGTACACTAAGGAGACTTGGTTCCCCAAATTTCGTTCTTCTATGTTGAAGCGTTCATTTCCAGTAACAGTTTGTATTTTTAGGTTTCACTCTGTTTTCTCCTATATTGATAGATGTATTTGGAACTCTAAATCCAACACGGTTTGTGCTAGCTTCTTGAAACTTGACACAACAAAGTAATTTCACATTCTATCTCTACGTTTTGTTAACTCTTGATGTAGCCCTAAGCAGTGACTGGCGAGAAACACTTTCATGGGAAGGGGTTGCCAAGCTTCCAAAAATTAAGAATCTCCAGAAATCTCAGCAAATATTTTTTCACCCAAACTGGATGATACTTTCAGGTAATGATCAGTACACTAAGGAGACTTGGTTACCCAAATTTCGTTCTTCTATGTTGAAGCGTTCATTTCCAGTAACAGTTTGAATTTTTAGGTTTCACTCTGTTTTCTCCTATATTGATAGATGTATTTGGAACTCTAAATCCAACACGGTTTGTGCTAGCTTCTTGAAACTTGACACAACAAAGTAGTTTCACGTTCTATCTCTACGCTTTGTTTCCTCTTGATGTAGCCCTAAGCAGTGACTGGCGAGAAACACTTTCATGGAACGGGGTTGCCAAGCTTCCAAAAATTACGAATCTCCAGAAATCTCAGCAAATATTTTTTTCACCCAAACTGGATGATACTTTCAGGTAATGATCAGTACACTAAGGTGACTTGGTTCCCCATATTTCGTTCTTCTATGTTGAAGCGTTCATTTCCAGTAACAGTTTGAATTTTTAGGTTTCACTCTGTTTTCTCCTATATTGATAGACGTATTTGGAACTCTAAATCCAACACGGTTTGTGCTAGCTTCTTGAAACTTGACACAACAAAGTAGTTTCACATTCTATCTCTACGTTTTGTTTCCTCTTGATGCAGCCCTAAGCAGTGACTGGCGAGAAACACTTTCATGGGAAGGGGTTGCCAAGCTTCCTAAAATTACGAATCTCCAGAAATCTCAGCAAATATTTTTTCACCCAAACTGGATGATACTTTCAGGTAATGATCAGTACACTAAGGAGACTTGGTTCCCCAAATTTCGTTCTTCTATGTTGAAGCGTTCCTTTCCACTAACAGTTTGAATTTTTAGGTTTCACTCTGTTTTCTCCTATATTGATAGATGTATTTGGAACTCTAAATCCAACACGGTTTGTGCTAGCTTCTTGAAACTTGACACAAAAAAGTAGTTTCACGTTCTATCTCTATGTATTGTTTCCTATTGATGTAGCCCTAAGCAGTGACTGGCGAGAAACACTTTCATGGGAAGGGGTTGCCAAGCTTCCAAAAATTACGAATCTCCAGAAATCTCAGCAAATATTTTTTCACCCAAACTGGATGATACTTTCAGGTAATGATCAGTACACTAAGGCGACGTGGTTCCCCCAATTTCGTTCTTCTATGTTGCAGCGTTCATTTCCAGTAACAGTTTGTATTTTTAGCTTTCACTCTGTTTTCTCCTATATTAATAGATGTATTTTGAACTCTAAATCCAACAAGGTTTGTGCTAGCTTTTTGAAACTTGACACAACAAAGTAGTTTCACGTTCTATCTCTACGCTTTGTTTCCTCTTGATGTAGCCCTAAGCAGTGACTGGCGAGAAACACTTTCATGGAACGGGGTTGCCAAGCTTCCAAAAATTACGAATCTCCAGAAATCTCAGCAAATATTTTTTCACCCAAACTGGATGATACTTTCAGGTAATGATCAGTACACTAAGGCCAAGTGGTTCCCCAAATTTCGTTCTTCTATGTTGAAGCTTTCATTTCCAGTAACAGTTTGAATTTTTAGGTTTCACTCTGTTTTCTCCTATATTGATAGATGTATTTGGAACTCTAAATCCAACACGGTTTGTGCTAGATTCTTGAAACTTGACACAACAAAGTAGTTTCACGTTCTATCTCTATGTTTTGTTTCCTCTTGATGTAGCCCTAAGCAGTGACTGGCGAGAAACACTTTCATGGAAAGGGGTTGCCAAGCTTCCAAAAATTACGAATCTTCAGAAATCTCAGCAAATATTTTTTCACCCAATCTGGATGATACTTTCAGGTAATGATCAGTACACTAAGGCGACTTGGTTCCCCAAATTTCGTTCTTCTATGTTGAAGCGTTCATTTCCAGTAACAGTTTGAATTTTTAGGTTTCACTCTGTTCTCTCCTATATTGATAGATGTATTTGGAACTCTAAATCCAACACGGTTTGTGCTAGCTACTTCAAACTTGACACAACAAAGTAGTTTCACGTTCTATCTCTATGTATTGTTTCCTCTTGATGTAGCCCTAAGCAGTGACTGGCAAGAAACACTTTCATGGGAAGGGGTTGCCAAGCTTCCAAAAATTACGAATCTCCAGAAATCTCAGCAAATATTTTTTCACCCAAACTGGATGATACTTTCAGGTAATGATCAGTACACTAAGGCGACTTGGTTCCCCAAATTTCATTCTTCTATGTTGAAGCGTTCATTTCCAGTAACAGTTTGAATTTTTCGGTTTCACTCTGTTTTCTCCTATATTGATAGATGTATTTGGAACTCTAAATCCAACACGGTTTGTGCTAGCTTCTTGAAACTTGACACAACAAAGTAGTTTCACGTTCTATCTCTACGCTTTGTTTCCTCTTGATGTAGCCCTAAGCAGTGACTGGCGAGAAACACTTTCATGGAACGGGGTTGCCAAGCTTCCAAAAATTACGAATCTCCAGAAATCTCAGCAAATATTTTTTCACCCAAACTGGATGATACTTTCAGGTAATGATCAGTACACTAAGGCGACTTGGTTCCCCAAATTTCGTTCTTCTATGTTGAAGCGTTCATTTCCAGTAACAGTTTGAATTTTTAGGTTTCACTCTGTTTTCTCCTATATTGATAGATGTATTTGGAACACTAAATCCAACACGGTTTGTGCTGGCTTCTTGAAACTTGACACAACAAAGTAGTTTCACATCCTATCTCTACGTTTTGTTTCCTCTTGATGTAGCCCTAAGAAGTTACTGGCGAGAAACACTTTCATGGAACGGGGTTTCCAAGCTTCCAAAAATTACGAATCTCCAGAAATCTCAGCAAATATTTTTTCACCCAAACTGGATGATACTTTCAGGTAATGATCAGTACACTAAGGAGACTTGGTTCCCCAAATTTCGTTCTTCTATGTTGAAGCGTTCATTTCCAGTAACAGTATGAATTTTTAGGTTTCACTCTGTTTTCTCCTATATTGATAGATGTATTTGGAACTCTAAATCCAACACGGTTTGTGCTAGCTTCTTGAAACTTGACACAACAAGGTAATTTCACATTCTATCTCTACGTTTTGTTTCCTCTTGATGTAGGCCTAAGCAGTGACTGGCGAGAAACACTTTCATGGGAAGGGGTTGCCAAGCTTCCAAAAATTACGAATCTCCAGAAATCTCAGCAAATATTTTTTCACCCAAACTGGATGATACTTTCAGGTAATGATCAGTACACTAAGGAGACTTGGTTCCCAAATTTCGTTCTTCTATGTTGAAGCGTTCATTTCCACTAACAGTTTGAATTTTTAGGTTTCACTCTGTTTTCTCCTATATTGATAGATGTATTTGGAACTCTAAATCCAACACGGTTTGTGCTAGCTTCTTGAAACTTGACACAACAAAGTAGTTTCACGTTCTATCTCTACGCTTTGTTTCCTCTTGATGTAGCCCTAAGCAGTGACTGGCGAGAAACACTTTCATGGAACGGGGTTGCCAAGCTTCCAAAAATTACGAATCTCCAGAAATCTCAGCAAATATTTTTTCACCCAAACTGGATGATACTTTCAGGTAATGATCAGTACACTAAGGCGACTTGGTTCCCCAAATTTCGTTCTTCTATGTTGAAGCGTTCATTTCCAGTAACAGTTTGAATTTTTAGGTTTCACTCTGTTTTCTCCTATATTGATAGATGTATTTGGAACTCTAAATCCAACACGGTTTGTGCTAGCTTCTTGAAACTTGACACAACAAAGTAGTTTCACATTCTATCTCTACGTTTTGTTTCCTCTTGATGTAGCCCTAAGCAGTGACTGGCGAGAAACACTTTCATGGGAAGGGGTTGCCAAGCTTCCAAAAATTACGAATCTCCAGAAATCTCAGCAAATATTTTTTCACCCAAACTGGATGATACTTTCAGGTAATGATCAGTACACTAAGGAGACTTGGTTCCCCAAATTTCGTTCTTCTATGTTGAGGCGTTCATTTCCACTAACAGTTTGAATTTTTAGGTTTCACTCTGTTTTCTCCTATATTGATAGATGTATTTGGAACTCTAAATCCAACACGGTTTGTGCTAGCTTCTTGAAACTTGACACAACAAAGTAGTTTCACATTCTATCTCTACGTTTTGTTTCCTCTTGATGTAGCCCTAAGAAGTGACTGGCGAGAAACACTTTCATGGAACGGGGTTTCCAAGCTTCCAAAAATTACGAATCTCCAGAAATCTCAGCAAATATTTTTTCACCCAAACTGGATGATACTTTCAGGTAATGATCAGTACACTAAGGAGACTTGGTTCCCCAAATTTCGTTCTTCTATGTTGAAGCGTTCATTTCCAGTAACAGTTTGAATTTTTAGGTTTCACTCTGTTTTCTCCTATATTGATAGATGTATTTGGAACTCTAAATCCAACACGGTTTGTGCTAGCTTCTTGAAACTTGACACAACAAAGTAGTTTCACGTTCTATCTCTACGCTTTGTTTCCTCTTGATGTAGCCCTAAGCAGTGACTGGCGAGAAACACTTTCATGGAACGGGGTTGCCAAGCTTCCAAAAATTACGAATCTCCAGAAATCTCAGCAAATATTTTTCACCCATACTGGATGATACTTTCAGGTAATGATCAGTACACTAAGGCGACTTGGTTCCCCAAATTTCGTTCTTCTATGTTGCAGCGTTCAATTCCAGTAACAGTTTGTATTTTTAGGTTTCACTCTGTTTTCTCCTATATTAATAGATGTATTTTGAACTCTAAATCCAACACGGTTTGTGCTAGCTTTTTGAAACTTGACACAACAAAGTAGTTTCACGTTCTATCTCTACGCTTTGTTTCCTCTTGATGTAGCCCTAAGCAGTGACTGGCGAGAAACACTTTCATGGAACGGGGTTGCCAAGCTTCCAAAAATTACGAATCTCCAGAAATCTCAGCAAATATTTTTTCACCCAAACTGGATGATACTTTCAGGTAACGATCAGTACACTAAGGCGACTTGGTTCCCCAAATTTCGTTCTTCTATGTTGAAGCGTTCATTTCCAGTAACAGTTTGAATTTTTAGGTTTCACTCTGTTTTCTCCTATATTGATAGATGTATTTGGAACACTAAATCCAACACGGTTTGTGCTAGCTTCTTGAAACTTGACACAACAAAGTAGTTTCACATTCTATCTCTACGTTTTGTTTCCTCTTGATGTAGCCCGAAGCAGTGACTGGCGAGAAACACTTTCATGGAACGGGGTTTCCAAGCTTCCAAAAATTACGAATCTCCAGAAATCTCAGCAAATATTTTTTCACCCAAACTGGATGATACTTTCAGGTAATGATCAGTACACTAAGGCGACTTGGTTCCCCAAATTTCGTTCTTCTATGTTGAAGCGTTCATTTCCAGTCACAGTTTGAATTTTTAGGTTTCACTCTGTTTTCTCCTATATTGATAGATGTATTTGGAACTCTAAATCCAACACGGTTTGTGCTAGCTTCTTGAAACTTGACACAACAAAGTAGTTTCACGTTCTATCTCTACGCTTTGTTTCCTCTTGATGTAGCCCTAAGCAGTGACTGGCGAGAAACACTTTCATGGAACGGGGTTGCCAAGCTTCCAAAAATTACGAATCTCCAGAAATCTCAGCAAATATTTTTCACCCATACTGGATGATACTTTCAGGTAATGATCAGTACACTAAGGCGACTTGGTTCCCCAAATTTTGTTCTTCTATGTTGCAGCATTCAATTCCAGTAACAGTTTGTATTTTTAGGTTTCACTCTGTTTTCTCCTATATTAATAGATGTGTTTTGAACTCTAAATCCAACACGGTTTGTGCTAGCTTTTTGAAACTTGACACAACAAAGTAGTTTCACGTTCTATCTCTACGCTTTGTTTCCTCTTGATGTAGCCCTAAGCAGTGACTGGCGAGAAACACTTTCATGGAACGGGGTTGCCAAGCTTCCAAAAATTACGAATCTCCAGAAATCTCAGCAAATATTTTTTCACCCAAACTGGATGATACTTTCAGGTAACGATCAGTACACTAAGGCGACTTGGTTCCCCAAATTTCGTTCTTCTATGTTGAAGCGTTCATTTCCAGTAACAGTTTGAATTTTTAGGTTTCACTCTGTTTTCTCCTATGTTGATAGATGTATTTGGAACACTAAATCCAACACGGTTTGTGCTAGCTTCTTGAAACTTGACACAACAAAGTAGTTTCACATTCTATCTCTACGTTTTGTTTCCTCTTGATGTAGCCCTAAGCAGTGACTGGCGAGAAACACTTTCATGGAACGGGGTTTCCAAGCTTCCAAAAATTACGAATCTCCAGAAATCTCAGCAAATATTTTTTCACCCAAACTGGATGATACTTTCAGGTAATGATCAGTACACTAAGGAGACTTGGTTCCCCAAATTTCGTTCTTCTATGTTGAAGCGTTCATTTCCAGTCACAGTTTGAATTTTTAGGTTTCACTCTGTTTTCTCCTATATTGATAGATGTATTTGGAACTCTAAATCCAACACGGTTTGTGCTAGCTTCTTGAAACTTGACACAACAAAGGAATTTCACATTCTATCTCTACGTTTTGTTTCCTCTTGATGTAGCCCTAAGCAGTGACTGGCGAGAAACACTTTCATGGGAAGGGGTTGCCAAGCTTCCAAAAATTACGAATCTCCAGAAATCTCAGCAAATATTTTTTCACCCAAACTGGATGATACTTTCAGGTAATGATCAGTACACTAAGGAGACTTGGTTCCCCAAATTTCGTTCTTCTATGTTGAAGCGTTCATTTCCACTAACAGTTTGAATTTTTAGGTTTCACTCTGTTTTCTCCTATATTGATAGATGTATTTGGAACTCTAAATCCAACACGGTTTGTGCTAGCTTCTTGAAACTTGACACAACAAAGAAGTTTCACGTTCTATCTCTATGTATTGTTTCCTATTGATGTAGCCCTAAGCAGTGACTGGCGAGAAACACTTTCATGGGAAGGGGTTGCCAAGCTTCCAAAAATTATGAATCTCCAGAAATCTCAGCAAATATTTTTTCACCCAAACTGGATGATACTTTCAGGTAATGATCAGTACACTAAGGCGACGTGGTTCCCCAAATTTCGTTCTTCTATGTTGCAGCGTTCATTTCCAGTAACAGTTTGTATTTTTAGGTTTCACTCTGTTTTCTCCTATATTGATAGATGTATTTGGAACTCTAAATCCAACACGGTTTGTGCTAGCTTCTTGAAACTTGACACAACAAAGTAGTTTCACGTTCTATCTCTATGTATTGTTTCCTCTTGATGTAGCCCTAAGCAGTGACTGGCGAGAAACACTTTCATGGGAAGGGGTTGCCAAGCTTCCAAAAATTACGAATCTCCAGAAATCTCAGCAAATATTTTTCACCCATACTGGATGATACTTTCAGGTAATGATCAGTACACTAAGGCGACTTGGTTCCCCAAATTTCGTTCTTCTATGTTGCAGCGTTCATTTCCAGTAACAGTTTGTATTTTTAGGTTTCACTCTGTTTCCTCCTATATTAATAGATGTATTTTGAACTCTAAATCCAACACGGTTTGTGCTAGCTTTTTGAAACTTGACACAACAAAGTAGTTTCACGTTCTATCTCTACGCTTTGTTTCCTCTTGATGTAGCCCTAAGCAGTGACTGGCGAGAAACACTTTCATGGAACGGGGTTGCCAAGCTTCCAAAAATTACGAATCTCCAGAAATCTCAGCAAATATTTTTTCACCCAAACTGGATGATACTTTCAGGTAACGATCAGTACACTAAGGCGGCTTGGTTCCCCAAATTTCGTTCTTCTATGTTGAAGCGTTCATTTCCAGTAACAGTTTGAATTTTTAGGTTTCACTGTTTTCTCCTATATTGATAGATGTATTTGGAACTCTAAATCCAACACGGTTTGTGCTAGCTTCTTGAAACTTGACACAACAAAGTAGTTTCACATTCTATCTCTACGTTTTGTTTCCTCTTGATGTAGCCCTAAGCAGTGACTGGCGAGAAACACTTTCATGGGAAGGGGTTGCCAAGCTTCCAAAAATTACGAATCTCCAGAAATCTCAGCAAATATTTTTTCACCCAAACTGGATGATACTTTCAGGTAATGATCAGTACACTAAGGAGACTTGGTTCCCCAAATTTCGTTCTTCTATGTTGAAGCGTTCATTTCCACTAACAGTTTGAATTTTTAGGTTTCACTCTGTTTTCTCCTATATTGATAGATGTATTTGGAACTCTAAATCCAACACGGTTTGTGCTAGCTTCTTGAAACTTGACACAACAAAGAAGTTTCACGTTCTATCTCTATGTATTGTTTCCTATTGATGTAGCCCTAAGCAGTGACTGGCGAGAAACACTTTCATGGGAAGGGGTTGCCAAGCTTCCAAAAATTATGAATCTCCAGAAATCTCAGCAAATATTTTTTCACCCAAACTGGATGATACTTTCAGGTAATGATCAGTACACTAAGGCGACGTGGTTCCCCAAATTTCGTTCTTCTATGTTGCAGCGTTCATTTCCAGTAACAGTTTGTATTTTTAGGTTTCACTCTGTTTTCTCCTATATTGATAGATGTATTTGGAACTCTAAATCCAACACGGTTTGTGCTAGCTTCTTGAAACTTGACACAACAAAGTAGTTTCACGTTCTATCTCTATGTATTGTTTCCTCTTGATGTAGCCCTAAGCAGTGACTGGCGAGAAACACTTTCATGGGAAGGGGTTGCCAAGCTTCCAAAAATTACGAATCTCCAGAAATCTCAGCAAATATTTTTCACCCATACTGGATGATACTTTCAGGTAATGATCTGTACAATAAGGCAACTTGGTTCCCCAAATTTCGTTCTTCTATGTTGCAGCGTTCATTTCCAGTAACAGTTTGTATTTTTAGGTTTCACTCTGTTTTCTCCTATATTAATAGATGTATTTTGAACTCTAAATCCAACACGGTTTGTGCTAGCTTTTTGAAACTTGAAAAAACAAAGTAGTTTCACGTTCTATCTCTACGCTTTGTTTCCTCTTGATGTAGCCCTAAGCAGTGACTGGCGAGAAACACTTTCATGGAACGGGGTTTCCAAGCTTCCTAAAATTACGAATCTCCAGAAATCTCAGCAAATATTTTTTCACCCAAACTGGATGATACTTTCAGGTAATGATCAGTACACTAAGGAGACTTGGTTCCCCAAATTTCGTTCTTCTATGTTGAAGCGTTCATTTCCAGTCACAGTTTGAATTTTTAGGTTTCACTCTGTTTTCTCCTATATTGATAGATGTATTTGGAACTCTAAATCCAACACGGTTTGTGCTAGCTTCTTGAAACTTGACACAACAAAGGAATTTCACATTCTATCTCTACGTTTTGTTTCCTCTTGATGTAGCCCTAAGCAGTGACTGGCGAGAAACACTTTCATGGGAAGGGGTTGCCAAGCTTCCAAAAATTACGAATCTCCAGAAATCTCAGCAAATATTTTTTCACCCAAACTGGATGATACTTTCAGGTAATGATCAGGACACTAAGGAGACTTGGTTCCCCAAATTTCGTTCTTCTATGTTGAAGCGTTCCTTTCCACTAACAGTTTGAATTTTTAGGTTTCACTCTGTTTTCTCCTATATTGATAGATGTATTTGGAACTCTAAATCCAACACGGTTTGTGCTAGCTTCTTGAAACTTGACACAAAAAAGTAGTTTCACGTTCTATCTCTATGTATTGTTTCCTATTGATGTAGCCCTAAGCAGTGACTGGCGAGAAACACTTTCATGGGAAGGGGTTGCCAAGCTTCCAAAAATTATGACTCTCCAGAAATCTCAGCAAATATTTTTTCACCCAAACTGGATGATACTTTCAGGTAATGATCAGTGCACTAAGGCGACGTGGTTCCCCAAATTTCGTTCTTCTATGTTGCAGCGTTCATTTCCAGTAATAGTTTGTATTTTTAGGTTTCACTCTGTTTTCTCCTATATTGATAGATGTATTTGGAACTCTAAATCCAACACGGTTTGTGCTAGCTTCTTGAAACTTGACACAACAAAGTAGTTTCACGTTCTATCTCTATGTTTTGTTTCCTCTTGATGTAGCCCTAAGCAGTGACTGGCGAGAAACACTTTCATGGGAAGGGGTTGCCAAGCTTCCAAAAATTACGAATCTCCAGAAATCTCAGCAAATATTTTTCACCCATACTGGATGATACTTTCAGGTAATGATCAGTACACTAAGGCGACTTGGTTCCCCAAATTTCGTTCTTCTATGTTGCAGCGTTCATTTCCAGTAACAGTTTGTATTTTTAGGTTTCACTCTGTTTTCTCCTATATTAATAGATGTATTTTGAACTCTAAATCCAACACGGTTTGTGCTAGCTTTTTGAAACTTGACACAACAAAGTAGTTTCACGTTCTATCTCTACGCTTTGTTTCCTCTTGATGTAGCCCTAAGCAGTGACTGGCGAGAAACACTTTCATGGAACGGGGTTGCCAAGCTTCCAAAAATTACGAATCTCCAGAAATCTCAGCAAATATTTTTTCACCCAAACTGGATGATACTTTCAGGTAACGATCAGTACACTAAGGCGGCTTGGTTCCCCAAATTTCGTTCTTCTATGTTGAAGCGTTCATTTCCAGTAACAGTTTGAATTTTTAGGTTTCACTGTTTTCTCCTATATTGATAGATGTATTTGGAACTCTAAATCCAACACGGTTTGTGCTAGCTTCTTGAAACTTGACACAACAAAGTAGTTTCACATTCTATCTCTACGTTTTGTTTCCTCTTGATGTAGCCCTAAGCAGTGACTGGCGAGAAACACTTTCATGGGAAGGGGTTGCCAAGCTTCCAAAAATTACGAATCTCCAGAAATCTCAGCAAATATTTTTTCACCCAAACTGGATGATACTTTCAGGTAATGATCAGTACACTAAGGAGACTTGGTTCTCCAAATTTCGTTCTTCTATGTTGAAGCGTTCATTTCCACTAACAGTTTGAATTTTTAGGTTTCACTCTGTTTTCTCCTATATTGATAGATGTATTTGGAACTCTAAATCCAACACGGTTTGTGCTAGCTTCTTGAAACTTGACACAACAAAGAAGTTTCACGTTCTATCTCTATGTATTGTTTCCTATTGATGTAGCCCTAAGCAGTGACTGGCGAGAAACACTTTCATGGGAAGGGGTTGCCAAGCTTCCAAAAATTATGAATCTCCAGAAATCTCAGCAAATATTTTTTCACCCAAACTGGATGATACTTTCAGGTAATGATCAGTACACTAAGGCGACGTGGTTCCCCAAATTTCGTTCTTCTATGTGGCAGCGTTCATTTCCAGTAACAGTTTGTATTTTTAGGTTTCACTCTGTTTTCTCCTATATTGATAGATGTATTTGGAACTCTAAATCCAACACGGTTTGTGCTAGCTTCTTGAAACTTGACACAACAAAGTAGTTTCACGTTCTATCTCTATGTATTGTTTCCTCTTGATGTAGCCCTAAGCAGTGACTGGCGAGAAACACTTTCATGGGAAGGGGTTGCCAAGCTTCCAAAAATTACGAATCTCCAGAAATCTCAGCAAATATTTTTCACCCATACTGGATGATACTTTCAGGTAATGATCTGTACAATAAGGCAACTTGGTTCCCCAAATTTCGTTCTTCTATGTTGCAGCGTTCATTTCCAGTAACAGTTTGTATTTTTAGGTTTCACTCTGTTTTCTCCTATATTAATAGATGTATTTTGAACTCTAAATCCAACACGGTTTGTGCTAGCTTTTTGAAACTTGAAAAAACAAAGTAGTTTCACGTTCTATCTCTACGCTTTGTTTCCTCTTGATGTAGCCCTAAGCAGTGACTGGCGAGAAACACTTTCATGGAACGGGGTTGCCAAGCTTCCAAAAATTACGAATCTCCAGAAATCTCAGCAAATATTTTTTCACCCAAACTGGATGATACTTTCAGGTAATGATCAGTACACTAAGGCGACTTGGTTCCCCAAATTTCGTTCTTCTATGTTGAAGCGTTCATTTCCAGTAACAGTTTGAATTTTTAGGTTTCACTCTGTTTTCTCCTATATTGATAGATGTATTTGGAACTCTAAATCCAACACGGTTTGTGCTAGCTTCTTGAAACTTGACACAACAAAGTAGTTTCACATTCTATCTCTACGTTTTGTTTCCTCTTGATGTAGCCCTAAGAAGTTACTGGCGAGAAACACTTTCATGGAACGGGGATTCCAAGCTTCCAAAAATTACGAATCTCCAGAAATCTCAGCAAATATTTTTTCACCCAAACTGGATGATACTTTCAGGTAATGATCAGTACACTAAGGAGACTTGGTTCCCCAAATTTCGTTCTTCTATGTTGAAGCGTTCATTTCCACTAACAGTTTGAATTTTTAGGTTTCACTCTGTTTTCTCCTATATTGATAGATGTATTTGGAACTCTAAATCCAACACGGTTTGTGCTAGCTTCTTGAAACTTGACACAACAAAGTAGTTTCACGTTCTATCTCTACGCTTTGTTTCCTCTTGATGTAGCCCTAAGCAGTGACTGGCGAGAAACACTTTCATGGAACGGGGTTGCCAAGCTTCCAAAAATTACGAATCTCCAGAAATCTCAGCAAATATTTTTTCACCCAAACTGGATGATACTTTCAGGTAATGATCAGTACACTAAGGTGACTTGGTTCCCCAAATTTCGTTCTTCTATGTTGAAGCGTTCATTTCCAGTAACAGTTTGAATTTTTAGGTTTCACTCTGTTTTCTCCTATATTGATAGACGTATTTGGAACTCTAAATCCAACACGGTTTGTGCTAGCTTCTTGAAACTTGACACAACAAAGTAGTTTCACATTCTATCTCTACGTTTTGTTTCCTCTTGATGCAGCCCTAAGCAGTGACTGGCGAGAAACACTTTCATGGAAAGGGGTTGCCAAGCTTCCAAAAATTACGAATCTCCAGAAATCTCAGCAAATATTTTTTCACCCAAACTGGATGATACTTTCAGGTAATGATCAGTACACTAAGGAGACTTGGTTCCCCAAATTTCGTTCTTCTATGTTGAAGCGTTCCTTTCCACTAACAGTTTGAATTTTTAGGTTTCACTCTGTTTTCTCCTATATTGATAGATGTATTTGGAACTCTAAATCCAACACGGTTTGTGCTAGCTTCTTGAAACTTGACACAACAAAGTAGTTTCACGTTCTATCTCTATGTATTGTTTCATATTGATGTAGCCCTAAGCAGTGACTGGCGAGAAACACTTTCATGGGAAGGGGTTGCCAAGCTTCCAAAAATTACGAATCTCCAGAAATCTCAGCAAATATTTTTTCACCCAAACTGGATGATACTTTCAGGTAATGATCAGTACACTAAGGCGACGTGGTTCCCCAAATTTCGTTCTTCTATGTTGCAGCGTTCATTTCCAGTAACAGTTTGTATTTTTAGCTTTCACTCTGTTTTCTCCTATATTAATAGATGTATTTTGAACTCTAAATCCAACAAGGTTTGTGTTAGCTTTTTGAAACTTGACACAACAAAGTAGTTTCACGTTCTATCTCTACGCTTTGTTTCCTCTTGATGTAGCCCTAAGCAGTGACTGGCGAGAAACACTTTCATGGAACGGGGTTGCCAAGCTTCCAAAAATTACGAATCTCCAGAAATCTCAGCAAATATTTTTTCACCCAAACTGGATGATACTTTCAGGTAATGATCAGTACACTAAGGCCAAGTGGTTCCCCAAATTTCGTTCTTCTATGTTGAAGCTTTCATTTCCAGTACCAGTTTGAATTTTTAGGTTTCACTCTGTTTTCTCCTATATTGATAGATGTATTTGGAACTCTAAATCCAACACGGTTTGTGCTAGCTTCTTGAAACTTGACACAACAAAGTAGTTTCACATTCTATCTCTATGTTTTGTTTCCTCTTGATGTAGCCCTAAGCAGTGACTGGCGAGAAACACTTTCATGGAAAGGGGTTGCCAAGCTTCCAAAAATTATGAATCTTCAGAAATCTCAGCAAATATTTTTTCACCCAATCTGGATGATACTTTCAGGTAATGATCAGTACACTAAGGCGACTGGTTCCCCAAATTTCGTTCTTCTATGTTGAAGCGTTCATTTCCAGTAACAGTTTGAATTTTTAGGTTTCACTCTGTTATCTCCTATATTGATAGATGTATTTGGAACTCTAAATCCAACACGGTTTGTGCTAGCTACTTGAAACTTGACACAACAAAGTAGTTTCACGTTCTATCTCTACGTATTGTTTCCTCTTGATGTAGCCCTAAGCAGTGACTGGCGAGAAACACTTTCAAGGGAAGGGGTTGCCAAGCTTCCAAAACTTACGAATCTCCAGAAATCTCAGCAAATATTTTTTCACCCAAACTGGATGATACTTTCAGGTAATGATCAGTACACTAAGGCGACTTGGTTCCCCAAATTTCGTTCTTCTATGTTGAAGCGTTCATTTCCAGTAACAGTTTGAATTTTTAGGTTTCACTCTGTTTTCTCCTATATTGATAGATGTATTTGGAACTCTAAATCCAACATGGTTTGTGCTAGCTTCTTGAAACTTGACACAACAAAGTAGTTTCACATTCTATCTCTACGTTTTCTTTCCTCTTGATGTAGCCCTAAGCAGTGACTGGCGAGAAACACTTTCATGGAACGGGGTTGCCAAGCTTCCAAAAATTACGAATCTCCAGAAATCTCAGCAAATATTTTTTCACCCAAACTGGATGATACTTTCAGGTAATGATCAGTACACTAAGGCGACTTGGTTCCCCAAATTTCGTTCTTCTATGTTGAAGCGTTCATTTCCAGTAACAGTTTGAATTTTTCGGTTTCACTCTGTTTTCTCCTATATTGATAGATGTATTTGGAACTCTAAATCCAACACGGTTTGTGCTAGCTTCTTGAAACTTGACACAACAAAGTAGTTTCACGTTCTATCTCTACGCTTTGTTTCCTCTTGATGTAGCCCTAAGCAGTGACTGGCGAGAAACACTTTCATGGAACGGGGTTGCCAAGCTTCCAAAAATTACGAATCTCCAGAAATCTCAGTAAATATTTTTTCACCCAAACTGGATGATACTTTCAGGTAATGATCAGTACACTAAGGTGACTTGGTTCCCCAAATTTCGTTCTTCTATGTTGAAGCGTTCATTTCCAGTAACAGTTTGAATTTTTAGGTTTCACTCTGTTTTCTCCTATATTGATAGATGTATTTGGAACTCTAAATCCAACACGGTTTGTGCTAGCTTCTTGAAACTTGACACAACAAAGTAGTTTCACATTCTATCTCTACGTTTTGTTTCCTCTTGATGTAGCCCTAAGCAGTGACTGGCGAGAAACACTTTCATGGGAAGGGGTTGCCAAGCTTCCAAAAATTACGAATCTCCAGAAATCACAGCATATATTTTTTCACCCAAACTGGATGATACTTTCAGGTAATGATCAGTACACTAAGGAGACTTGGTTCCCCAAATTTCGTTCTTCTATGTTGAAGCGTTCATTTCCACTAACAGTTTGAATTTTTAGGTTTCACTCTGTTTTCTCCTATATTGATAGATGTTTTTGGAAATCTAAATCCAACACGGTTTGTGCTAGCTTCTTGAAACTTGACACAACAAAGAAGTTTCACGTTCTATCTCTATGTATTGTTTCCTCTTGATGTAGCCCTAAGCAGTGACTGGCGAGAAACACTTTCATGGGAAGGGGTTGCCAAGCTTCCAAAAATTACGAATCTCCAGAAATCTCAGCAAATATTTTTTCACCCAATCTGGATGATACTTTCAGGTAATGATCAGTACACTAAGGCGACTTGGTACCCCAAATTTCGTTCTTCTATGTTGAAGCGTTCATTTCCACTAACACTTTGAATTTTTAGGTTTCACTCTGTTTTCTCCTATATTGATAGATGTATTTGGAACTCTAAATCCAACACGGTTTGTGCTAGCTTCTTGAAACTTGACACAACAAAGTAATTTCACATTCTATCTCTATGTTTTGTTTCCTCTTGATGTAGCCCTAAGCAGTGACTGGCGAGAAACACTTTCATGGAACGGCGTTGCCAAGCTTCCAAAAAGTACGAATCTCCAGAAATCTCAGCAAATATTTTTTCACCCAAACTGGATGATACTTTCAGGTAATGATCAGTACACTAAGGTGACGTGGTTCCCCAAATTTCGTTCTTCTATGTTGCAGCGTTCATTTCCAGTAACAGTTTGTATTTTTAGCTTTCACTCTGTTTTCTCCTATATTAATAGATGTATTTGGAAATCTAAATCCAACACGGTTTGTGCTAGCTACTTGAAACTTGACACAACAAAGTAGTTTCACGTTCTATCTCTACGTATTGTTTCCTATTGATGTAGCCCTAAGCAGTGACTGGCGAGAAACACTTTCATGGGAAGGGGTTGCCAAGCTTCCAAAAATTACGAATCTCCAGAAATCTCAGCAAATATTTTTTCACCCAAACTGGATGATACTTTCAGGTAATGATCAGTACACTAAGGCGACGTGGTTCCCCAAATTTCGTTCTTCTATGTTGCAGCGTTCATTTCCAGTAACAGTTTGTATTTTTAGGTTTCACTCTGTTTTCTCCTATATTGATAGATGTATTTGGAACTCTAAATCCAACACGGTTTGTGCTAGCTTCTTGAAACTTGACACAACAAAGTAGTTTCACGTTCTATCTCTATGTATTGTTTCCTCTTGATGTAGCCCTAAGCAGTGACTGGCGAGAAACACTTTCATGGGAAGGGGTTGCCAAGCTTCCAAAAATTACGAATCTCCAGAAATCTCAGCAAATATTTTTCACCCATACTGGATGATACTTTCAGGTAATGATCAGTACACTAAGGCGACTTCGTTCCCCAAATTTCTTTCTTCTATGTTGCAGCATTCATTTCCAGTAACAGTTTGAATTTTTAGGTTTCACTCTGTTTTCTCCTATATTGATAGATGTATTTGGAACTCTAAATCCAACACGGTTTGTGCTAGCTTTTTGAAACTTGACACAACAAAGTAGTTTCATGTTCTATCTCTACGTTTTGTTTCCTCTTGATGTAGCCCTAAGCAGTGACTGGCGAGAAACACTTTCATGGGAAGGGGTTGCCAAGCTTCCAAAAATTACGAATCTCCAGAAATCTCAGCAAATATTTTTTCACCCAAACTGGATGATACTTTCAGGTAATGATCAGTACACTAAGGAGACTTGGTTCCCCAAATTTCGTTCTTCTATGTTGAAGCGTTCATTTCCAGTAACAGTTTGAATTTTTAGGTTTCACTCTGTTTTCTCCTATATTGATAGATGTATTTGGAACTCTAAATCCAACACGGTTTGTGCTAGCTTCTTGAAACTTGACACAACAAAGTAATTTCACATTCTATCTCTATGTATTGTTTCCTCTTGATGTAGCCCTAAGCAGTGACTGGCGAGAAACACTTTCATGGAACGGCGTTGCCAAGCTTCCAAAAATTACGAATCTCCAGAAATCTCAGCAAATATTTTTTCACCCAAACTGGATGATACTTTCAGGTAATGATCAGTACACTAAGGCGACTTGGTTCCCCAAATTTCGTTCTTCTATGTTGAAGCGTTCATTTCCAGTAACAGTTTGAATTTTTCGGTTTCACTCTGTTTTCTCCTATATTGATAGATGTATTTGGAACTCTAAATCCAACACGGTTTGTGCTAGCTTCTTGAAACTTGACACAACAAAGTAGTTTCACGTTCTATCTCTACGCTTTGTTTCCTCTTGATGTACCCCTAAGCAGTGACTGGCGAGAAACACTTTCATGGAACGGGGTTGCCAAGCTTCCAAAAATTACGAATCTCCAGAAATCTCAGCAAATATTTTTTCACCCAAACTGGATGATACTTTCAGGTAATGATCAGTACACTAAGGTGACTTAGTTCCCCAAATTTCGTTCTTCTATGTTGAAGCGTTCATTTCCAGTAACAGTTTGAATTTTTAGGTTTCACTCTGTTTTCTCCTATATTGATAGATGTATTTGGAACTCTAAATCCAACACGGTTTGTGCTAGCTTCTTGAAACTTGACACAACAAAGTAGTTTCACATTCTATCTCTACGTTTTGTTTCCTCTTGATGTAGCCCTAAGCAGTGACTGGCGAGAAACACTTTCATGGGAAGGGGTTGCCAAGCTTCCAAAAATTACGAATCTCCAGAAATCTCAGCAAATATTTTTTCACCCAAACTGGATGATACTTTCAGGTAATGATCAGTACACTAAGAAGACTTGGTTCCCCAAATTTCGTTCTTCTATGTTGAAGCGTTCATTTCCACTAACAGTTTGAATTTTTAGGTTTCACTCTGTTTTCTCCTATATTGATAGATGTATTTGGAACTCTAAATCCAACACGGTTTGTGCTAGCTTCTTGAAACTTGACACAACAAAGTAGTTTCACGTTCTATCTCTACGCTTTGTTTCCTCTTGATGTAGCCCTAAGCAGTGACTGGCGAGAAACACTTTCATGGAACGGGGTTGCCAAGCTTCCAAAAATTACGAATCTCCAGAAATCTCAGCAAATATTTTTTCACCCAAACTGGATGATACTTTCAGGTAATGATCAGTACACTAAGGCGACTTGGTTCCCCAAATTTCGTTCTTCTATGTTGAAGCGTTCATTTCCAGTAACAGTTTGAATTTTTAGGTTTCACTCTGTTTTCTCCTATATTGATAGATGTATTTGGAACTCTAAATCCAACACGGTTTGTGCTAGCTTCTTGAAACTTGACACAACAAAGTAGTTTCACATTCTATCTCTACGTTTTGTTTCCTCTTGATGTAGCCCTAAGCAGTGACTGGCGAGAAACACTTTCATGGGAAGGGGTTGCCAAGCTTCCAAAAATTACGAATCTCCAGAAATCTCAGCAAATATTTTTTCACCCAAACTGGATGATACTTTCAGGTAATGATCAGTACACTAAGGAGACTTGGTTCCCCAAATTTCGTTCTTCTATGTTGAGGCGTTCATTTCCACTAACAGTTTGAATTTTTAGGTTTCACTCTGTTTTCTCCTATATTGATAGATGTATTTGGAACTCTAAATCCAACACGGTTTGTGCTAGCTTTTTGAAACTTGACACAACAAAGTAGTTTCACATTCTATCTCTACGTTTTGTTTCCTCTTGATGTAGCCCTAAGAAGTGACTGGCGAGAAACACTTTCATGGAACGGGGTTTCCAAGCTTCCAAAAATTACGAATCTCCAGAAATCTCAGCAAATATTTTTTCACCCAAACTGGATGATACTTTCAGGTAATGATCAGTACACTAAGGAGACTTGGTTCCCCAAATTTCGTTCTTCTATGTTGAAGCGTTCATTTCCAGTAACAGTTTGAATTTTTAGGTTTCACTCTGTTTTCTCCTATATTGATAGATGTATTTGGAACTCTAAATCCAACACGGTTTGTGCTAGCTTCTTGAAACTTGACACAACAAAGTAGTTTCACGTTCTATCTCTACGCTTTGTTTCCTCTTGATGTAGCCCTAAGCAGTGACTGGCGAGAAACACTTTCATGGAACGGGGTTGCCAAGCTTCCAAAAATTATGAATCTCCAGAAATCTCAGCAAATATTTTTCACCCATACTGGATGATACTTTCAGGTAATGATCAGTACACTAAGGCGACTTGGTTCCCCAAATTTCGTTCTTCTATGTTGCAGCGTTCAATTCCAGTAACAGTTTGTATTTTTAGGTTTCACTCTGTTTTCTCCTATATTAATAGATGTATTTTGAACTCTAAATCCAACACGGTTTGTGCTAGCTTTTTGAAACTTGACACAACAAAGTAGTTTCACGTTCTATCTCTACGCTTTGTTTCCTCTTGATGTAGCCCTAAGCAGTGACTGGCGAGAAACACTTTCATGGAACGGGGTTGCCAAGCTTCCAAAAATTACGAATCTCCAGAAATCTCAGCAAATATTTTTTCACCCAAACTGGATGATACTTTCAGGTAACGATCAGTACACTAAGGCGACTTGGTTCCCCAAATTTCGTTCTTCTATGTTGAAGCGTTCATTTCCAGTAACAGTTTGAATTTTTAGGTTTCACTCTGTTTTCTCCTATATTGATAGATGTATTTGGAACACTAAATCCAACACGGTTTGTGCTAGCTTCTTGAAACTTGACACAACAAAGTAGTTTCACATTCTATCTCTACGTTTTGTTTCCTCTTGATGTAGCCCTAAGCAGTGACTGGCGAGAAACACTTTCATGGAACGGGGTTTCCAAGCTTCCAAAAATTACGAATCTCCAGAAATCTCAGCAAATATTTTTTCACCCAAACTGGATGATACTTTCAGGTAATGATCAGTACACTAAGGCGACTTGGTTCCCCAAATTTCGTTCTTCTATGTTGAAGCGTTCATTTCCAGTCACAGTTTGAATTTTTAGGTTTCACTCTGTTTTCTCCTATATTGATAGATGTATTTGGAACTCTAAATCCAACACGGTTTGTGCTAGCTTCTTGAAACTTGACACAACAAAGTAGTTTCACGTTCTATCTCTACGCTTTGTTTCCTCTTGATGTAGCCCTAAGCAGTGACTGGCGAGAAACACTTTCATGGAACGGGGTTGCCAAGCTTCCAAAAATTACGAATCTCCAGAAATCTCAGCAAATATTTTTCACCCATACTGGATGATACTTTCAGGTAATGATCAGTACACTAAGGCGACTTGGTTCCCCAAATTTTGTTCTTCTATGTTGCAGCATTCAATTCCAGTAACAGTTTGTATTTTTAGGTTTCACTCTGTTTTCTCCTATATTAATAGATGTGTTTTGAACTCTAAATCCAACACGGTTTGTGCTAGCTTTTTGAAACTTGACACAACAAAGTAGTTTCACGTTCTATCTCTACGCTTTGTTTCCTCTTGATGTAGCCCTAAGCAGTGACTGGCGAGAAACACTTTCATGGAACGGGGTTGCCAAGCTTCCAAAAATTACGAATCTCCAGAAATCTCAGCAAATATTTTTTCACCCAAACTGGATGATACTTTCAGGTAACGATCAGTACACTAAGGCGACTTGGTTCCCCAAATTTCGTTCTTCTATGTTGAAGCGTTCATTTCCAGTAACAGTTTGAATTTTTAGGTTTCACTCTGTTTTCTCCTATGTTGATAGATGTATTTGGAACACTAAATCCAACACGGTTTGTGCTAGCTTCTTGAAACTTGACACAACAAAGTAGTTTCACATTCTATCTCTACGTTTTGTTTCCTCTTGATGTAGCCCTAAGCAGTGACTGGCGAGAAACACTTTCATGGAACGGGGTTTCCAAGCTTCCAAAAATTACGAATCTCCAGAAATCTCAGCAAATATTTTTTCACCCAAACTGGATGATACTTTCAGGTAATGATCAGTACACTAAGGAGACTTGGTTCCCCAAATTTCGTTCTTCTATGTTGAAGCGTTCATTTCCAGTCACAGTTTGAATTTTTAGGTTTCACTCTGTTTTCTCCTATATTGATAGATGTATTTGGAACTCTAAATCCAACACGGTTTGTGCTAGCTTCTTGAAACTTGACACAACAAAGGAATTTCACATTCTATCTCTACGTTTTGTTTCCTCTTGATGTAGCCCTAAGCAGTGACTGGCGAGAAACACTTTCATGGGAAGGGGTTGCCAAGCTTCCAAAAATTACGAATCTCCAGAAATCTCAGCAAATATTTTTTCACCCAAACTGGATGATACTTTCAGGTAATGATCAGTACACTAAGGAGACTTGGTTCCCCAAATTTCGTTCTTCTATGTTGAAGCGTTCATTTCCACTAACAGTTTGAATTTTTAGGTTTCACTCTGTTTTCTCCTATATTGATAGATGTATTTGGAACTCTAAATCCAACACGGTTTGTGCTAGCTTCTTGAAACTTGACACAACAAAGAAGTTTCACGTTCTATCTCTATGTATTGTTTCCTATTGATGTAGCCCTAAGCAGTGACTGGCGAGAAACACTTTCATGGGAAGGGGTTGCCAAGCTTCCAAAAATTATGAATCTCCAGAAATCTCAGCAAATATTTTTTCACCCAAACTGGATGATACTTTCAGGTAATGATCAGTACACTAAGGCGACGTGGTTCCCCAAATTTCGTTCTTCTATGTTGCAGCGTTCATTTCCAGTAACAGTTTGTATTTTTAGGTTTCACTCTGTTTTCTCCTATATTGATAGATGTATTTGGAACTCTAAATCCAACACGGTTTGTGCTAGCTTCTTGAAACTTGACACAACAAAGTAGTTTCACGTTCTATCTCTATGTATTGTTTCCTCTTGATGTAGCCCTAAGCAGTGACTGGCGAGAAACACTTTCATGGGAAGGGGTTGCCAAGCTTCCAAAAATTACGAATCTCCAGAAATCTCAGCAAATATTTTTCACCCATACTGGATGATACTTTCAGGTAATGATCAGTACACTAAGGCGACTTGGTTCCCCAAATTTCGTTCTTCTATGTTGCAGCGTTCATTTCCAGTAACAGTTTGTATTTTTAGGTTTCACTCTGTTTTCTCCTATATTAATAGATGTATTTTGAACTCTAAATCCAACACGGTTTGTGCTAGCTTTTTGAAACTTGACACAACAAAGTAGTTTCACGTTCTATCTCTACGCTTTGTTTCCTCTTGATGTAGCCCTAAGCAGTGACTGGCGAGAAACACTTTCATGGAACGGGGTTGCCAAGCTTCCAAAAATTACGAATCTCCAGAAATCTCAGCAAATATTTTTTCACCCAAACTGGATGATACTTTCAGGTAACGATCAGTACACTAAGGCGGCTTGGTTCCCCAAATTTCGTTCTTCTATGTTGAAGCGTTCATTTCCAGTAACAGTTTGAATTTTTAGGTTTCACTGTTTTCTCCTATATTGATAGATGTATTTGGAACTCTAAATCCAACACGGTTTGTGCTAGCTTCTTGAAACTTGACACAACAAAGTAGTTTCACATTCTATCTCTACGTTTTGTTTCCTCTTGATGTAGCCCTAAGCAGTGACTGGCGAGAAACACTTTCATGGGAAGGGGTTGCCAAGCTTCCAAAAATTACGAATCTCCAGAAATCTCAGCAAATATTTTTTCACCCAAACTGGATGATACTTTCAGGTAATGATCAGTACACTAAGGAGACTTGGTTCCCCAAATTTCGTTCTTCTATGTTGAAGCGTTCATTTCCACTAACAGTTTGAATTTTTAGGTTTCACTCTGTTTTCTCCTATATTGATAGATGTATTTGGAACTCTAAATCCAACACGGTTTGTGCTAGCTTCTTGAAACTTGACACAACAAAGAAGTTTCACGTTCTATCTCTATGTATTGTTTCCTATTGATGTAGCCCTAAGCAGTGACTGGCGAGAAACACTTTCATGGGAAGGGGTTGCCAAGCTTCCAAAAATTATGAATCTCCAGAAATCTCAGCAAATATTTTTTCACCCAAACTGGATGATACTTTCAGGTAATGATCAGTACACTAAGGCGACGTGGTTCCCCAAATTTCGTTCTTCTATGTTGCAGCGTTCATTTCCAGTAACAGTTTGTATTTTTAGGTTTCACTCTGTTTTCTCCTATATTGATAGATGTATTTGGAACTCTAAATCCAACACGGTTTGTGCTAGCTTCTTGAAACTTGACACAACAAAGTAGTTTCACGTTCTATCTCTATGTATTGTTTCCTCTTGATGTAGCCCTAAGCAGTGACTGGCGAGAAACACTTTCATGGGAAGGGGTTGCCAAGCTTCCAAAAATTACGAATCTCCAGAAATCTCAGCAAATATTTTTCACCCATACTGGATGATACTTTCAGGTAATGATCTGTACAATAAGGCAACTTGGTTCCCCAAATTTCGTTCTTCTATGTTGCAGCGTTCATTTCCAGTAACAGTTTGTATTTTTAGGTTTCACTCTGTTTTCTCCTATATTAATAGATGTATTTTGAACTCTAAATCCAACACGGTTTGTGCTAGCTTTTTGAAACTTGAAAAAACAAAGTAGTTTCACGTTCTATCTCTACGCTTTGTTTCCTCTTGATGTAGCCCTAAGCAGTGACTGGCGAGAAACACTTTCATGGAACGGGGTTTCCAAGCTTCCTAAAATTACGAATCTCCAGAAATCTCAGCAAATATTTTTTCACCCAAACTGGATGATACTTTCAGGTAATGATCAGTACACTAAGGAGACTTGGTTCCCCAAATTTCGTTCTTCTATGTTGAAGCGTTCATTTCCAGTCACAGTTTGAATTTTTAGGTTTCACTCTGTTTTCTCCTATATTGATAGATGTATTTGGAACTCTAAATCCAACACGGTTTGTGCTAGCTTCTTGAAACTTGACACAACAAAGGAATTTCACATTCTATCTCTACGTTTTGTTTCCTCTTGATGTAGCCCTAAGCAGTGACTGGCGAGAAACACTTTCATGGGAAGGGGTTGCCAAGCTTCCAAAAATTACGAATCTCCAGAAATCTCAGCAAATATTTTTTCACCCAAACTGGATGATACTTTCAGGTAATGATCAGTACACTAAGGAGACTTGGTTCCCCAAATTTCGTTCTTCTATGTTGAAGCGTTCCTTTCCACTAACAGTTTGAATTTTTAGGTTTCACTCTGTTTTCTCCTATATTGATAGATGTATTTGGAACTCTAAATCCAACACGGTTTGTGCTAGCTTCTTGAAACTTGACACAAAAAAGTAGTTTCACGTTCTATCTCTATGTATTGTTTCCTATTGATGTAGCCCTAAGCAGTGACTGGCGAGAAACACTTTCATGGGAAGGGGTTGCCAAGCTTCCAAAAATTATGACTCTCCAGAAATCTCAGCAAATATTTTTTCACCCAAACTGGATGATACTTTCAGGTAATGATCAGTGCACTAAGGCGACGTGGTTCCCCAAATTTCGTTCTTCTATGTTGCAGCGTTCATTTCCAGTAATAGTTTGTATTTTTAGGTTTCACTCTGTTTTCTCCTATATTGATAGATGTATTTGGAACTCTAAATCCAACACGGTTTGTGCTAGCTTCTTGAAACTTGACACAACAAAGTAGTTTCACGTTCTATCTCTATGTATTGTTTCCTCTTGATGTAGCCCTAAGCAGTGACTGGCGAGAAACACTTTCATGGGAAGGGGTTGCCAAGCTTCCAAAAATTACGAATCTCCAGAAATCTCAGCAAATATTTTTCACCCATACTGGATGATACTTTCAGGTAATGATCAGTACACTAAGGCGACTTGGTTCCCCAAATTTCGTTCTTCTATGTTGCAGCGTTCATTTCCAGTAACAGTTTGTATTTTTAGGTTTCACTCTGTTTTCTCCTATATTAATAGATGTATTTTGAACTCTAAATCCAACACGGTTTGTGCTAGCTTTTTGAAACTTGACACAACAAAGTAGTTTCACGTTCTATCTCTACGCTTTGTTTCCTCTTGATGTAGCCCTAAGCAGTGACTGGCGAGAAACACTTTCATGGAACGGGGTTGCCAAGCTTCCAAAAATTACGAATCTCCAGAAATCTCAGCAAATATTTTTTCACCCAAACTGGATGATACTTTCAGGTAACGATCAGTACACTAAGGCGGCTTGGTTCCCCAAATTTCGTTCTTCTATGTTGAAGCGTTCATTTCCAGTAACAGTTTGAATTTTTAGGTTTCACTGTTTTCTCCTATATTGATAGATGTATTTGGAACTCTAAATCCAACACGGTTTGTGCTAGCTTCTTGAAACTTGACACAACAAAGTAGTTTCACATTCTATCTCTACGTTTTGTTTCCTCTTGATGTAGCCCTAAGCAGTGACTGGCGAGAAACACTTTCATGGGAAGGGGTTGCCAAGCTTCCAAAAATTACGAATCTCCAGAAATCTCAGCAAATATTTTTTCACCCAAACTGGATGATACTTTCAGGTAATGATCAGTACACTAAGGAGACTTGGTTCTCCAAATTTCGTTCTTCTATGTTGAAGCGTTCATTTCCACTAACAGTTTGAATTTTTAGGTTTCACTCTGTTTTCTCCTATATTGATAGATGTATTTGGAACTCTAAATCCAACACGGTTTGTGCTAGCTTCTTGAAACTTGACACAACAAAGAAGTTTCACGTTCTATCTCTATGTATTGTTTCCTATTGATGTAGCCCTAAGCAGTGACTGGCGAGAAACACTTTCATGGGAAGGGGTTGCCAAGCTTCCAAAAATTATGAATCTCCAGAAATCTCAGCAAATATTTTTTCACCCAAACTGGATGATACTTTCAGGTAATGATCAGTACACTAAGGCGACGTGGTTCCCCAAATTTCGTTCTTCTATGTGGCAGCGTTCATTTCCAGTAACAGTTTGTATTTTTAGGTTTCACTCTGTTTTCTCCTATATTGATAGATGTATTTGGAACTCTAAATCCAACACGGTTTGTGCTAGCTTCTTGAAACTTGACACAACAAAGTAGTTTCACGTTCTATCTCTATGTATTGTTTCCTCTTGATGTAGCCCTAAGCAGTGACTGGCGAGAAACACTTTCATGGGAAGGGGTTGCCAAGCTTCCAAAAATTACGAATCTCCAGAAATCTCAGCAAATATTTTTCACCCATACTGGATGATACTTTCAGGTAATGATCTGTACAATAAGGCAACTTGGTTCCCCAAATTTCGTTCTTCTATGTTGCAGCGTTCATTTCCAGTAACAGTTTGTATTTTTAGGTTTCACTCTGTTTTCTCCTATATTAATAGATGTATTTTGAACTCTAAATCCAACACGGTTTGTGCTAGCTTTTTGAAACTTGAAAAAACAAAGTAGTTTCACGTTCTATCTCTACGCTTTGTTTCCTCTTGATGTAGCCCTAAGCAGTGACTGGCGAGAAACACTTTCATGGAACGGGGTTGCCAAGCTTCCAAAAATTACGAATCTCCAGAAATCTCAGCAAATATTTTTTCACCCAAACTGGATGATACTTTCAGGTAATGATCAGTACACTAAGGCGACTTGGTTCCCCAAATTTCGTTCTTCTATGTTGAAGCGTTCATTTCCAGTAACAGTTTGAATTTTTAGGTTTCACTCTGTTTTCTCCTATATTGATAGATGTATTTGGAACTCTAAATCCAACACGGTTTGTGCTAGCTTCTTGAAACTTGACACAACAAAGTAGTTTCACATTCTATCTCTACGTTTTGTTTCCTCTTGATGTAGCCCTAAGAAGTTACTGGCGAGAAACACTTTCATGGAACGGGGATTCCAAGCTTCCAAAAATTACGAATCTCCAGAAATCTCAGCAAATATTTTTTCACCCAAACTGGATGATACTTTCAGGTAATGATCAGTACACTAAGGAGACTTGGTTCCCCAAATTTCGTTCTTCTATGTTGAAGCGTTCATTTCCACTAACAGTTTGAATTTTTAGGTTTCACTCTGTTTTCTCCTATATTGATAGATGTATTTGGAACTCTAAATCCAACACGGTTTGTGCTAGCTTCTTGAAACTTGACACAACAAAGTAGTTTCACGTTCTATCTCTACGCTTTGTTTCCTCTTGATGTAGCCCTAAGCAGTGACTGGCGAGAAACACTTTCATGGAACGGGGTTGCCAAGCTTCCAAAAATTACGAATCTCCAGAAATCTCAGCAAATATTTTTTCACCCAAACTGGATGATACTTTCAGGTAATGATCAGTACACTAAGGTGACTTGGTTCCCCAAATTTCGTTCTTCTATGTTGAAGCGTTCATTTCCAGTAACAGTTTGAATTTTTAGGTTTCACTCTGTTTTCTCCTATATTGATAGACGTATTTGGAACTCTAAATCCAACACGGTTTGTGCTAGCTTCTTGAAACTTGACACAACAAAGTAGTTTCACATTCTATCTCTACGTTTTGTTTCCTCTTGATGCAGCCCTAAGCAGTGACTGGCGAGAAACACTTTCATGGAAAGGGGTTGCCAAGCTTCCAAAAATTACGAATCTCCAGAAATCTCAGCAAATATTTTTTCACCCAAACTGGATGATACTTTCAGGTAATGATCAGTACACTAAGGAGACTTGGTTCCCCAAATTTCGTTCTTCTATGTTGAAGCGTTCCTTTCCACTAACAGTTTGAATTTTTAGGTTTCACTCTGTTTTCTCCTATATTGATAGATGTATTTGGAACTCTAAATCCAACACGGTTTGTGCTAGCTTCTTGAAACTTGACACAACAAAGTAGTTTCACGTTCTATCTCTATGTATTGTTTCATATTGATGTAGCCCTAAGCAGTGACTGGCGAGAAACACTTTCATGGGAAGGGGTTGCCAAGCTTCCAAAAATTACGAATCTCCAGAAATCTCAGCAAATATTTTTTCACCCAAACTGGATGATACTTTCAGGTAATGATCAGTACACTAAGGCGACGTGGTTCCCCAAATTTCGTTCTTCTATGTTGCAGCGTTCATTTCCAGTAACAGTTTGTATTTTTAGCTTTCACTCTGTTTTCTCCTATATTAATAGATGTATTTTGAACTCTAAATCCAACAAGGTTTGTGTTAGCTTTTTGAAACTTGACACAACAAAGTAGTTTCACGTTCTATCTCTACGCTTTGTTTCCTCTTGATGTAGCCCTAAGCAGTGACTGGCGAGAAACACTTTCATGGAACGGGGTTGCCAAGCTTCCAAAAATTACGAATCTCCAGAAATCTCAGCAAATATTTTTTCACCCAAACTGGATGATACTTTCAGGTAATGATCAGTACACTAAGGCCAAGTGGTTCCCCAAATTTCGTTCTTCTATGTTGAAGCTTTCATTTCCAGTACCAGTTTGAATTTTTAGGTTTCACTCTGTTTTCTCCTATATTGATAGATGTATTTGGAACTCTAAATCCAACACGGTTTGTGCTAGCTTCTTGAAACTTGACACAACAAAGTAGTTTCACATTCTATCTCTATGTTTTGTTTCCTCTTGATGTAGCCCTAAGCAGTGACTGGCGAGAAACACTTTCATGGAAAGGGGTTGCCAAGCTTCCAAAAATTATGAATCCTCAGAAATCTCAGCAAATATTTTTTCACCCAATCTGGATGATACTTTCAGGTAATGATCAGTACACTAAGGCGACTGGTTCCCCAAATTTCGTTCTTCTATGTTGAAGCGTTCATTTCCAGTAACAGTTTGAATTTTTAGGTTTCACTCTGTTCTCTCCTATATTGATAGATGTATTTGGAACTCTAAATCCAACACGGTTTGTGCTAGCTACTTGAAACTTGACACAACAAAGTAGTTTCACGTTCTATCTCTACGTATTGTTTCCTCTTGATGTAGCCCTAAGCAGTGACTGGCGAGAAACACTTTCAAGGGAAGGGGTTGCCAAGCTTCCAAAACTTACGAATCTCCAGAAATCTCAGCAAATATTTTTTCACCCAAACTGGATGATACTTTCAGGTAATGATCAGTACACTAAGGCGACTTGGTTCCCCAAATTTCGTTCTTCTATGTTGAAGCGTTCATTTCCAGTAACAGTTTGAATTTTTAGGTTTCACTCTGTTTTCTCCTATATTGATAGATGTATTTGGAACTCTAAATCCAACATGGTTTGTGCTAGCTTCTTGAAACTTGACACAACAAAGTAGTTTCACATTCTATCTCTACGTTTTCTTTCCTCTTGATGTAGCCCTAAGCAGTGACTGGCGAGAAACACTTTCATGGAACGGGGTTGCCAAGCTTCCAAAAATTACGAATCTCCAGAAATCTCAGCAAATATTTTTTCACCCAAACTGGATGATACTTTCAGGTAATGATCAGTACACTAAGGCGACTTGGTTCCCCAAATTTCGTTCTTCTATGTTGAAGCGTTCATTTCCAGTAACAGTTTGAATTTTTCGGTTTCACTCTGTTTTCTCCTATATTGATAGATGTATTTGGAACTCTAAATCCAACACGGTTTGTGCTAGCTTCTTGAAACTTGACACAACAAAGTAGTTTCACGTTCTATCTCTACGCTTTGTTTCCTCTTGATGTAGCCCTAAGCAGTGACTGGCGAGAAACACTTTCATGGAACGGGGTTGCCAAGCTTCCAAAAATTACGAATCTCCAGAAATCTCAGTAAATATTTTTTCACCCAAACTGGATGATACTTTCAGGTAATGATCAGTACACTAAGGTGACTTGGTTCCCCAAATTTCGTTCTTCTATGTTGAAGCGTTCATTTCCAGTAACAGTTTGAATTTTTAGGTTTCACTCTGTTTTCTCCTATATTGATAGATGTATTTGGAACTCTAAATCCAACACGGTTTGTGCTAGCTTCTTGAAACTTGACACAACAAAGTAGTTTCACATTCTATCTCTACGTTTTGTTTCCTCTTGATGTAGCCCTAAGCAGTGACTGGCGAGAAACACTTTCATGGGAAGGGGTTGCCAAGCTTCCAAAAATTACGAATCTCCAGAAATCACAGCATATATTTTTTCACCCAAACTGGATGATACTTTCAGGTAATGATCAGTACACTAAGGAGACTTGGTTCCCCAAATTTCGTTCTTCTATGTTGAAGCGTTCATTTCCACTAACAGTTTGAATTTTTAGGTTTCACTCTGTTTTCTCCTATATTGATAGATGTTTTTGGAAATCTAAATCCAACACGGTTTGTGCTAGCTTCTTGAAACTTGACACAACAAAGAAGTTTCACGTTCTATCTCTATGTATTGTTTCCTCTTGATGTAGCCCTAAGCAGTGACTGGCGAGAAACACTTTCATGGGAAGGGGTTGCCAAGCTTCCAAAAATTACGAATCTCCAGAAATCTCAGCAAATATTTTTTCACCCAATCTGGATGATACTTTCAGGTAATGATCAGTACACTAAGGCGACTTGGTACCCCAAATTTCGTTCTTCTATGTTGAAGCGTTCATTTCCACTAACACTTTGAATTTTTAGGTTTCACTCTGTTTTCTCCTATATTGATAGATGTATTTGGAACTCTAAATCCAACACGGTTTGTGCTAGCTTCTTGAAACTTGACACAACAAAGTAATTTCACATTCTATCTCTATGTTTTGTTTCCTCTTGATGTAGCCCTAAGCAGTGACTGGCGAGAAACACTTTCATGGAACGGCGTTGCCAAGCTTCCAAAAAGTACGAATCTCCAGAAATCTCAGCAAATATTTTTTCACCCAAACTGGATGATACTTTCAGGTAATGATCAGTACACTAAGGTGACGTGGTTCCCCAAATTTCGTTCTTCTATGTTGCAGCGTTCATTTCCAGTAACAGTTTGTATTTTTAGCTTTCACTCTGTTTTCTCCTATATTAATAGATGTATTTGGAAATCTAAATCCAACACGGTTTGTGCTAGCTACTTGAAACTTGACACAACAAAGTAGTTTCACGTTCTATCTCTACGTATTGTTTCCTATTGATGTAGCCCTAAGCAGTGACTGGCGAGAAACACTTTCATGGGAAGGGGTTGCCAAGCTTCCAAAAATTACGAATCTCCAGAAATCTCAGCAAATATTTTTTCACCCAAACTGGATGATACTTTCAGGTAATGATCAGTACACTAAGGCGACGTGGTTCCCCAAATTTCGTTCTTCTATGTTGCAGCGTTCATTTCCAGTAACAGTTTGTATTTTTAGGTTTCACTCTGTTTTCTCCTATATTGATAGATGTATTTGGAACTCTAAATCCAACACGGTTTGTGCTAGCTTCTTGAAACTTGACACAACAAAGTAGTTTCACGTTCTATCTCTATGTATTGTTTCCTCTTGATGTAGCCCTAAGCAGTGACTGGCGAGAAACACTTTCATGGGAAGGGGTTGCCAAGCTTCCAAAAATTACGAATCTCCAGAAATCTCAGCAAATATTTTTCACCCATACTGGATGATACTTTCAGGTAATGATCAGTACACTAAGGCGACTTCGTTCCCCAAATTTCTTTCTTCTATGTTGCAGCATTCATTTCCAGTAACAGTTTGAATTTTTAGGTTTCACTCTGTTTTCTCCTATATTGATAGATGTATTTGGAACTCTAAATCCAACACGGTTTGTGCTAGCTTTTTGAAACTTGACACAACAAAGTAGTTTCATGTTCTATCTCTACGTTTTGTTTCCTCTTGATGTAGCCCTAAGCAGTGACTGGCGAGAAACACTTTCATGGGAAGGGGTTGCCAAGCTTCCAAAAATTACGAATCTCCAGAAATCTCAGCAAATATTTTTTCACCCAAACTGGATGATACTTTCAGGTAATGATCAGTACACTAAGGAGACTTGGTTCCCCAAATTTCGTTCTTCTATGTTGAAGCGTTCATTTCCAGTAACAGTTTGAATTTTTAGGTTTCACTCTGTTTTCTCCTATATTGATAGATGTATTTGGAACTCTAAATCCAACACGGTTTGTGCTAGCTTCTTGAAACTTGACACAACAAAGTAATTTCACATTCTATCTCTATGTATTGTTTCCTCTTGATGTAGCCCTAAGCAGTGACTGGCGAGAAACACTTTCATGGAACGGCGTTGCCAAGCTTCCAAAAATTACGAATCTCCAGAAATCTCAGCAAATATTTTTTCACCCAAACTGGATGATACTTTCAGGTAATGATCAGTACACTAAGGCGACTTGGTTCCCCAAATTTCGTTCTTCTATGTTGAAGCGTTCATTTCCAGTAACAGTTTGAATTTTTCGGTTTCACTCTGTTTTCTCCTATATTGATAGATGTATTTGGAACTCTAAATCCAACACGGTTTGTGCTAGCTTCTTGAAACTTGACACAACAAAGTAGTTTCACGTTCTATCTCTACGCTTTGTTTCCTCTTGATGTAGCCCTAAGCAGTGACTGGCGAGAAACACTTTCATGGAACGGGGTTGCCAAGCTTCCAAAAATTACGAATCTCCAGAAATCTCAGCAAATATTTTTTCACCCAAACTGGATGATACTTTCAGGTAATGATCAGTACACTAAGGTGACTTAGTTCCCCAAATTTCGTTCTTCTATGTTGAAGCGTTCATTTCCAGTAACAGTTTGAATTTTTAGGTTTCACTCTGTTTTCTCCTATATTGATAGATGTATTTGGAACTCTAAATCCAACACGGTTTGTGCTAGCTTCTTGAAACTTGACACAACAAAGTAGTTTCACATTCTATCTCTACGTTTTGTTTCCTCTTGATGTAGCCCTAAGCAGTGACTGGCGAGAAACACTTTCATGGGAAGGGGTTGCCAAGCTTCCAAAAATTACGAATCTCCAGAAATCTCAGCAAATATTTTTTCACCCAAACTGGATGATACTTTCAGGTAATGATCAGTACACTAAGAAGACTTGGTTCCCCAAATTTCGTTCTTCTATGTTGAAGCGTTCATTTCCACTAACAGTTTGAATTTTTAGGTTTCACTCTGTTTTCTCCTATATTGATAGATGTATTTGGAACTCTAAATCCAACACGGTTTGTGCTAGCTTCTTGAAACTTGACACAACAAAGTAGTTTCACGTTCTATCTCTACGCTTTGTTTCCTCTTGATGTAGCCCTAAGCAGTTACTGGCGAGAAACACTTTCATGGAACGGGGTTGCCAAGCTTCCAAAAATTACGAATCTCCAGAAATCTCAGCAAATATTTTTTCACCCAAACTGGATGATACTTTCAGGTAATGATCAGTACACTAAGGTGACTTGGTTCCCCAAATTTCGTTCTTCTATGTTGAAGCGTTCATTTCCAGTAACAGTTTGAATTTTTAGGTTTCACTCTGTTTTCTCCTATATTGATAGACGTATTTGGAAGTCTAAATCCAACACGGTTTGTGCTAGCTTCTTGAAACTTGACACAACAAAGTAGTTTCACATTCTATCACTACGTTTTGTTTCCTCTTGATGCAGCCCTAAGCAGTGACTGGCGAGAAACACTTTCATGGAAAGGGGTTGCCAAGCTTCCAAAAATTATGAATCTCCAGAAATCTCAGCAAATATTTTTTCACCCAAACTGGATGATACTTTCAGGTAATGATCAGTACACTAAGGAGACTTGGTTCCCCAAATTTCGTTCTTCTATGTTGAAGCGTTCCTTTCCACTAACAGTTTGAATTTTTAGGTTTCACTCTGTTTTCTCCTATATTGATAGATGTATTTGGAACTCTAAATCCAACACGGTTTGTGCTAGCTTCTTGAAACTTGACACAAAAAAGTAGTTTCACATTCTATCTCTATGTATTGTTTCCTATTGATGTAGCCCTAAGCAGTGACTGGCGAGAAACACTTTCATGGGAAGGGGTTGCCAAGCTTCCAAAAATTACGAATCTCCAGAAATCTCAGCAAATATTTTTTCACCCAAACTGGATGATACTTTCAGGTAATGATCAGTACACTAAGGCGACGTGGTTCCCCAAATTTCGTTCTTCTATGTTGCAGCGTTCATTTCCAGTAACAGTTTGAATTTTTAGGTTTCACTCTGTTTTCTCCTATATTGATAGATGTATTTGGAACTCTAAAGCCAACACGGTTTGTGCTAGCTTCTTGAAACTTGACACAACAAAGTAGTTTCACATTCTATCTCTACGCTTTGTTTCCTCTTGATGTAGCCCTAAGCAGTGACTGGAGAGAAACACTTTCATGGAACGGGGTTGCCAAGCTTCCAAAAATTACGAATCTCCAGAAATCTCAGCAAATATTTTTTCACCCAAACTGGATGATACTTTCAGGTAATGATCAGTACACTAAGGCCAAGTGGTTCCCCAAATTTCGTTCTTCTATGTTGAAGCTTTCATTTCCAGTAACAGTTTGAATTTTTAGGTTTCACTCTGTTTTCTCCTATATTGATAGATGTATTTGGAACTCTAAATCCAACACGGTTTGTGCTAGCTTCTTGAAACTTGACACAACAAAGTAGTTTCACGTTCTATCTCTATGTTTTGTTTCCTCTTGATGTAGCCCTAAGCAGTGACTGGCGAGAAACACTTTCATGGAAAGGGGTTGCCAAGCTTCCAAAAATTACGAATCTCCAGAAATCTCAGCAAATATTTTTTCACCCAAACTGGATGATACTTTCAGGTAATGATCAGTACACTAAGGCGACTTGGTTCCCCAAATTTCGTTCTTCTATGTTGAAGCGTTCATTTCCAGTAACAGTTTGAATTTTTAGGTTTCACTCTGTTCTCTCCTACATTGATAGATGTATTTGGAACTCCAAATCCAACACGGTTTGTGCTAGCTTCTTGAAACTTGACACAACAAAGTAGTTTCACATTCTATCTCTACGTTTTCTTTCCTCTTGATGTAGCCCTAAGCAGTGACTGGCGAGAAACACTTTCATGGGAAGGGGTTGCCAAGCTTCCAAAAATTACGAATCTCCAGAAATCTCAGCAAATATTTTTTTCACCCAAACTGGATGATACTTTCAGGTAATGATCAGTACACTAAGGCGACTTGGTTTCCCAAATTTCGTTCTTCTATGTTGAAGCGTTCATTTCCAGTAACAGTTTGAATTTTTAGGTTTCACTCTGTTCTCTCCTATATTGATAGATGTATTTGGAACTCTAAATCCAACATGGATTGTGCTAGCTACTTGAAACTTGACAAAACAAAGTAGTTTCACGTTCTATCTCTACGTATTGTTTCCTCTTGATGTAGCCCTAAGCAGTGACTGGCAAGAAACACTTTCATGGGAAGGGGTTGCCAAGCTTCCAAAAATTACGAATCTCCAGAAATCTCAGCAAATATTTTTTCACCCAAACTGGATGATACTTTCAGGTAATGATCAGTACACTAAGGCGACTTGGTTCCCCAAATTTCGTTCTTCTATGTTGAAGCGTTCATTTCCAGTAACAGTTTGAATTTTTAGGTTTCACTCTGTTCTCTCCTATATTGATAGATGTATTTGGAACTCTAAATCCAACACGGTTTGTGCTAGCTTCTTGAAACTTGACACAACAAAGTAGTTTCACATTCTATCTCTACGTTTTGTTTCCTCTTGATGTAGCCCTAAGCAGTGACTGGCGACTAACACTTTCATGGAACGGGGTTGCCAAGCTTCCAAAAATTACGAATCTCCAGAAATCTCAGCAAATATTTTTTCACCCAAACTGGATGATACTTTCAGGTAATGATCAGTACACTTAAGGCGACTTGGTTCCCCAAATTTCGTTCTTCTATGTTGAAGCGTTCATTTCCAGTAACAGTTTGAATTTTTAGGTTTCACTCTGTTTTCTCCTATATTGATAGATGTATTTGGAACTCTAAATCCAACACGGTTTGTGCTAGCTTCTTGAAACTTGACACAACAAAGTAGTTTCACGTTCTATCTCTTCGTTTTGTTTCCTGTTGATGTAGCCTTAAGCAGTGACTGGCGAGAAACACTTCATGGGAAGGGGTTGCCAAGCTTCCAAAAATTACGAATCTCCAGAAATCTCAGCAAATAGTTTTTCACCCAAACTGGATGATACTTTCAGGTAATGATCAGTACACTAAAGAGACTTGGTTCCCCAAATTTCGTTCTTCTATGTTGAAGCGTTCATTTCCACTAACAGTTTGAATTTTTAGGTTTCACTCTGTTTTCTCCTATATTGATAGATGTATTTGGAACTCTAAATCCAACACGGTTTGTGCTAGCTTCTTGAAACTTGACACAACAAAGTAGTTTCACATTCTATCTCTACGTTTTCTTTCCTCTTGATGTAGCCCTAAGCAGTGACTGGCGAGAAACACTTTCATGGAACGGGGTTGCCAAGCTTCCAAAAATTACGAATCTCCAGAAATCTCAGCAAATATTTTTTCACCCAAGCTGGATGATACTTTCAGGTAATGATCAGTACACTAAGGCGACTTGGTTCCCCAAATTTCGTTCTTCTATGTTGAAGCGTTCATTTCCAGTAACAGTTTGAATTTTTCGGTTTCACTCTGTTTTCTCCTATATTGATAGATGTATTTGGAACTCTAAATCCAACACGGTTTGTGCTAGCTTCTTGAAACTTGACACAACAAAGTAGTTTCACGTTCTATCTCTACGTTTTGTTTCCTCTTGATGTAGCCCTAAGCAGTGACTGGCGAGAAACACTTTCATGGGAAGGGGTTGCCAAGCTTCCAAAAATTACGAATCTCCAGAAATCTCAGCAAATATTTTTTCACCCAAACTGGATGATACTTTCAGGTAATGATCAGTACGCTAAGGCGACTTGGTTCCCCAAATTTCGTTCTTCTATGTTGAAGCGTTCATTTCCAGTAACAGTTTGAATTTTTAGGTTTCACTCTGTTCTCTCCTATATTGATAGATGTATTTGAAACTCTAAATCCAACACGGTTTGTGCTAGCTTCTTGAAACTTGACACAACAAAGTAGTTTCACGTTCTATCTCTACGTTTTGTTTCCTCTTGATGTAGCCCTAAGCAGTGACTGGCGAGAAACACTTTCATGGGAAGGGGTTGCAAAGCTTCCAAAAATTACGAATCTCCAGAAATCTCAGCAAATATTTTTTCACCCAAACTGGATGATACTTTCAGGTAATGATCAGTACACTAAAGAGACTTGGTTCCCCAAATTTCGTTCTTCTATGTTGAAGCGTTCATTTCCAGTAACAGTTTGAATTTTTAGGTTTCACTCTGTTTTCTCCTATATTGATAGACGTATTTGGAACTCTAAATCCAACACGGTTTGTGCTAGCTTCTTGAAACTTGACACAACAAAGTAGTTTCACATTCTATCTCTACGTTTTGTTTCCTCTTGATGCAGCCCTAAGCAGTGACTGGCGAGAAACACTTTCATGGGAAGGGGTTGCCAAGCTTCCAAAAATTACGAATCTCCAGAAATCTCAGCAAATATTTTTTCACCCAAACAGCATGATACTTTCAGGTAATGATCAGTACACTAAGGAGACTTGGTTCCCCAAATTTCGTTCTTCTATGTTGAAGCGTTCCTTTCCACTAACAGTTTG
This sequence comes from Spermophilus citellus, assembly GCF_964194105.1. Lineage (NCBI taxonomy): Eukaryota > Metazoa > Chordata > Mammalia > Rodentia > Sciuridae > Spermophilus > Spermophilus citellus. The sequence goes on along the minus strand of NC_138183.1, from coordinate 97,528,173 downwards.
AATTTTTAGGTTTCACTCTGTTTTCTCCTATATTGATAGATGTATTTGGAACACTAAATCCAACACGGTTTGTGCTAGCTTCTTGAAACTTGACACAACAAAGTAGTTTCACATTCTATCTCTACGTTTTGTTTCCTCTTGATGTAGCCCTAAGCAGTGACTGGCGAGAAACACTTTCATGGAACGGGGTTTCCAAGCTTCCAAAAATTACGAATCTCCAGAAATCTCAGCAAATATTTTTTCACCCAAACTGGATGATACTTTCAGGTAATGATCAGTACACTAAGGCGACTTGGTTCCCCAAATTTCGTTCTTCTATGTTGAAGCGTTCATTTTCAGTCACAGTTTGAATTTTTAGGTTTCACTCTGTTCTCTCCTATATTGATAGATGTATTTGGAACTCTAAATCCAACACGGTTTGTGCTAGCTACTTGAAACTTGACACAACAAAGTAGTTTCACGTTCTATCTCTATGTATTGTTTCCTCTTGATGTAGCCCTAAGCAGTGACTGGCAAGAAACACTTTCATGGGAAGGGGTTGCCAAGCTTCCAAAAATTACGAATCTCCAGAAATCTCAGCAAATATTTTTTCACCCAAACTGGATGATACTTTCAGGTAATGATCAGTACACTAAGGCGACTTGGTTCCCCAAATTTCATTCTTCTATGTTGAAGCGTTCATTTCCAGTAACAGTTTGAATTTTTCGGTTTCACTCTGTTTTCTCCTATATTGATAGATGTATTTGGAACTCTAAATCCAACACGGTTTGTGCTAGCTTCTTGAAACTTGACACAACAAAGTAGTTTCACGTTCTATCTCTACGCTTGTTTCCTCTTGATGTAGCCCTAAGCAGTGACTGGCGAGAAACACTTTCATGGAACGGGGTTGCCAAGCTTCCAAAAATTACGAATCTCCAGAAATCTCAGCAAATATTTTTTCACCCAAACTGGATGATACTTTCAGGTAATGATCAGTACACTAAGGCGACTTGGTTCCCCAAATTTCGTTCTTCTATGTTGAAGCGTTCATTTCCAGTAACAGTTTGAATTTTTAGGTTTCACTCTGTTTTCTCCTATATTGATAGATGTATTTGGAACACTAAATCCAACACGGTTTGTGCTGGCTTCTTGAAACTTGACACAACAAAGTAGTTTCACATCCTATCTCTACGTTTTGTTTCCTCTTGATGTAGCCCTAAGAAGTTACTGGCGAGAAACACTTTCATGGAACGGGGTTTCCAAGCTTCCAAAAATTACGAATCTCCAGAAATCTCAGCAAATATTTTTTCACCCAAACTGGATGATACTTTCAGGTAATGATCAGTACACTAAGGAGACTTGGTTCCCCAAATTTCGTTCTTCTATGTTGAAGCGTTCATTTCCAGTAACAGTATGAATTTTTAGGTTTCACTCTGTTTTCTCCTATATTGATAGATGTATTTGGAACTCTAAATCCAACACGGTTTGTGCTACCTTCTTGAAACTTGACACAACAAGGTAATTTCACATTCTATCTCTACGTTTTGTTTCCTCTTGATGTAGGCCTAAGCAGTGACTAGCGAGAAACACTTTCATGGGAAGGGGTTGCCAAGCTTCCAAAAATTACGATTCTCCAGAAATCTCAGCAAATATTTTTTCACCCAAACTGGATGATACTTTCAGGTAATGATCAGTACACTAAGGAGACTTGGTTCCCAAATTTCGTTCTTCTATGTTGAAGCGTTCATTTCCACTAACAGTTTGAATTTTTAGGTTTCACTCTGTTTTCTCCTATATTGATAGATGTATTTGGAACTCTAAATCCAACACGGTTTGTGCTAGGTTCTTGAAACTTGACACAACAAAGTAGTTTCACGTTCTATCTCTACGCTTTGTTTCCTCTTGATGTAGCCCTAAGCAGTGACTGGCGAGAAACACTTTCATGGAACGGGGTTGCCAAGCTTCCAAAAATTACGAATCTCCAGAAATCTCAGCAAATATTTTTTCACCCAAACTGGATGATACTTTCAGGTAATGATCAGTACACTAAGGCGACTTGGTTCCCCAAATTTCGTTCTTCTATGTTGAAGCGTTCATTTCCAGTAACAGTTTGAATTTTTAGGTTTCACTCTGTTTTCTCCTATATTGATAGATGTATTTGGAACTCTAAATCCAACACGGTTTGTGCTAGCTTCTTGAAACTTGACACAACAAAGTAGTTTCACATTCTATCTCTACGTTTTGTTTCCTCTTGATGTAGCCCTAAGCAGTGACTGGCGAGAAACACTTTCATGGGAAGGGGTTGCCAAGCTTCCAAAAATTACGAATCTCCAGAAATCTCAGCAAATATTTTTTCACCCAAACTGGATGATACTTTCAGGTAATGATCAGTACACTAAGGAGACTTGGTTCCCCAAATTTCGTTCTTCTATGTTGAGGCGTTCATTTCCACTAACAGTTTGAATTTTTAGGTTTCACTCTGTTTTCTCCTATATTGATAGATGTATTTGGAACTCTAAATCCAACACGGTTTGTGCTAGCTTCTTGAAACTTGACACAACAAAGTAGTTTCACATTCTATCTCTACGTTTTGTTTCCTCTTGATGTAGCCCTAAGAAGTGACTGGCGAGAAACACTTTCATGGAACGGGGTTTCCAAGCTTCCAAAAATTACGAATCTCCAGAAATCTCAGCAAATATTTTTTCACCCAAACTGGATGATACTTTCAGGTAATGATCAGTACACTAAGGAGACTTGGTTCCCCAAATTTCGTTCTTCTATGTTGCAGCGTTCAATTCCAGTAACAGTTTGTATTTTTAGGTTTCACTCTGTTTTCTCCTATATTAATAGATGTATTTAGAACTCTAAATCCAACATGGTTTGTGCTAGCTTTTTGAAACTTGACACAACAAAGTAGTTTCACGTTCTATCTCTACGCTTTGTTTCCTCTTGATGTAGCCCTAAGCAGTGACTGGCGAGAAACACTTTCATGGAACGGGGTTGCCAAGCTTCCAAAAATTACGAATCTCCAGAAATCTCAGCAAATATTTTTTCACCCAAACTGGATGATACTTTCAGGTAACGATCAGTACACTAAGGCGACTTGGTTCCCCAAATTTCGTTCTTCTATGTTGAAGCGTTCATTTCCAGTAACAGTTTGAATTTTTAGGTTTCACTCTGTTTTCTCCTATATTGATAGATGTATTTGGAACACTAAATCCAACACGGTTTGTGCTAGCTTCTTGAAACTTGACACAACAAAGTAGTTTCACATTCTATCTCTACGTTTTGTTTCCTCTTGATGTAGCCCTAAGCAGTGACTGGCGAGAAACACTTTCATGGAACGGGGTTTCCAAGCTTCCAAAAATTACGAATCTCCAGAAATCTCAGCAAATATTTTTTCACCCAAACTGGATGATACTTTCAGGTAATGATCAGTACACTAAGGCGACTTGGTTCCCCAAATTTCGTTCTTCTATGTTGAAGCGTTCATTTCCAGTCACAGTTTAAATTTTTAGGTTTCACTCTGTTTTCTCCTATATTGATAGATGTATTTGGAACTCTAAATCCAACACGGTTTGTGCTAGCTTCTTGAAACTTGACACAACAAAGTAGTTTCACGTTCTATCTCTACGCTTTGTTTCCTCTTGATGTAGCCCTAAGCAGTGACTGGCGAGAAACACTTTCATGGAACGGGGTTGCCAAGCTTCCAAAAATTACGAATCTCCAGAAATCTCAGCAAATATTTTTCACCCATACTGGATGATACTTTCAGGTAATGATCAGTACACTAAGGCGACTTGGTTCCCCAAATTTCGTTCTTCTATGTTGCAGCGTTCATTTCCAGTAACAGTTTGTATTTTTAGGTTTCACTCTGTTTTCTCCTATATTAATAGATGTATTTTGAACTCTAAATCCAACACGGTTTGTGCTAGCTTTTTGAAACTTGACACAACAAAGTAGTTTCACGTTCTATCTCTACGCTTTGTTTCCTCTTGATGTAGCCCTAAGCAGTGACTGGCGAGAAACACTTTCATGGAACGGGGTTGCCAAGCTTCCAAAAATTACGAATCTCCAGAAATCTCAGCAAATATTTTTTCACCCAAACTGGATGATACTTTCAGGTAACGATCAGTACACTAAGGCGACTTGGTTCCCCAAATTTCGTTCTTCTATGTTGAAGCGTTCATTTCCAGTAACAGTTTGAATTTTTAGGTTTCACTCTGTTTTCTCCTATATTGATAGATGTATTTGGAACTCTAAATCCAACACGGTTTGTGCTAGCTTCTTGAAACTTGACACAACAAAGTAGTTTCACATTCTATCTCTACGTTTTGTTTCCTCTTGATGTAGCCCTAAGCAGTGACTGGCGAGAAACACTTTCATGGGAAGGGGTTGCCAAGCTTCCAAAAATTACGAATCTCCAGAAATCTCAGCAAATATTTTTTCACCCAAATTGGATGATACTTTCAGGTAATGATCAGTACACTAAGGAGACTTGGTTCCCCAAATTTCGTTCTTCTATGTTGAAGCGTTCATTTCCACTAACAGTTTGAATTTTTAGGTTTCACTCTGTTTTCTCCTATATTGATAGATGTATTTGGAACTCTAAATCCAACACGGTTTGTGCTAGCTTCTTGAAACTTGACACAACAAAGTAATTTCACATTCTATCTCTATGTATTGTTTCCTCTTGATGTAGCCCTAAGCAGTGACTGGCGAGAAACACTTTCATGGGAAGGGGTTGCCAAGCTTCCAAAAATTACGAATCTCCAGAAATCTCAGCAAATATTTTTTCACCCAAACTGGATGATACTTTCAGGTAATGATCAGTACACTAAGGCGACGTGGTTCCCCAAATTTCGTTCTTCTATGTTGCAGCGTTCATTTCCAGTAACAGTTTGTATTTTTAGGTTTCACTCTGTTTTCTCCTATATTGATAGATGTATTTGGAACTCTAAATCCAACACGGTTTGTGCTAGCTTCTTGAAACGTGACACAACAAAGTAGTTTCACGTTCTATCTCTATGTATTGTTTCCTCTTGATGTAGCCCTAAGCAGTGACTGGCGAGAAACACTTTCATTGGAAGGGGTTGCCAAGCTTCCAAAAATTACCAATCTCCAGAAATCTCAGCAAATATTTTTCACCCATACTGGATGATACTTTCAGGTAATGATCAGTACACTAAGGCGACTTGGTTCCCCAAATTTCGTTCTTCTATGTTGCAGCGTTCATTTCCAGTAACAGTTTGTATTTTTAGGTTTCACTCTGTTTTCTCCTATATTAATAGATGTATTTTGAACTCTAAATCCAACACGGTTTGTGCTAGCTTTTTGAAACTTGACACAACAAAGTAGTTTCACGTTCTATCTCTACGCTTTGTTTCCTCTTGATGTAGCCCTAAGCAGTGACTGGCGAGAAACACTTTCATGGAACGGGGTTGCCAAGCTTCCAAAAATTACGAATCTCCAGAAATCTCAGCAAATATTTTTTCACCCAAACTGGATGATACTTTCAGGTAACGATCAGTACACTAAGGCGACTTGGTTCCCCAAATTTCGTTCTTCTATGTTGAAGCGTTCATTTCCAGTAACAGTTTGAATTTTTAGGTTTCACTCTGTTTTCTCCTATATTGATAGATGTATTTGGAACTCTAAATCCAACACGGTTTGTGCTAGCTTCTTGAAACTTGACACAACAAAGTAGTTTCACATTCTATCTCTACGTTTTGTTTCCTCTTGATGTAGCCCTAAGCAGTGACTGGCGAGAAACACTTTCATGGGAAGGGGTTGCCAAGCTTCCAAAAATTACGAATCTCCAGAAATCTCAGCAAATATTTTTTCACCCAAATTGGATGATACTTTCAGGTAATGATCAGTACACTAAGGAGACTTGGTTCCCCAAATTTCGTTCTTCTATGTTGAAGCGTTCATTTCCACTAACAGTTTGAATTTTTAGGTTTCACTCTGTTTTCTCCTATATTGATAGATGTATTTGGAACTCTAAATCCAACACGGTTTGTGCTAGCTTCTTGAAACTTGACACAACAAAGAAGTTTCACGTTCTATCTCTATGTATTGTTTCCTATTGATGTAGCCCTAAGCAGTGACTGGCGAGAAACACTTTCATGGGAAGGGGTTGCCAAGCTTCCAAAAATTACGAATCTCCAGAAATCTCAGCAAATATTTTTTCACCCAAACTGGATGATACTTTCAGGTAATGATCAGTACACTAAGGCGACGTGGTTCCCCAAATTTCGTTCTTCTATGTTGCAGCGTTCATTTCCAGTAACAGTTTGTATTTTTAGGTTTCACTCTGTTTTCTCCTATATTGATAGATGTATTTGGAACTCTAAATCCAACACGGTTTGTGCTAGCTTCTTGAAACTTGACACAACAAAGTAGTTTCACGTTCTATCTCTATGTATTGTTTCCTCTTGATGTAGCCCTAAGCAGTGACTGGCGAGAAACACTTTCATTGGAAGGGGTTGCCAAGCTTCCAAAAATTACGAATCTCCAGAAATCTCAGCAAATATTTTTCACCCATACTGGATGATACTTTCAGGTAATGATCTGTACAATAAGGCAACTTGGTTCCCCAAATTTCGTTCTTCTATGTTGCAGCGTTCATTTCCAGTAACAGTTTGTATTTTTAGGTTTCACTCTGTTTTCTCCTATATTAATAGATGTATTTTGAACTCTAAATCCAACACGGTTTGTGCTAGCTTTTTGAAACTTGACAAAACAAAGTAGTTTCACGTTCTATCTCTACGCTTTGTTTCCTCTTGATGTAGCCCTAAGCAGTGACTGGCGAGAAACACTTTCATGGAACGGGGTTGCCAAGCTTCCAAAAATTACGAATCTCCAGAAATCTCAGCAAATATTTTTTCACCCAAACTGGATGATACTTTCAGGTAATGATCAGTACACTAAGGCGACTTGGTTCCCCAAATTTCGTTCTTCTATGTTGAAGCGTTCATTTCCAGTAACAGTTTGAATTTTTAGGTTTCACTCTGTTTTCTCCTATATTGATAGATGTATTTGGAACTCTAAATCCAACACGGTTTGTGCTAGCTTCTTAAAACTTGACACAACAAAGTAGTTTCACATTCTATCTCTACGTTTTGTTTCCTCTTGATGTAGCCCTAAGAAGTGACTGGCGAGAAACACTTTCATGGAACGGGGATTCCAAGCTTCCAAAAATTACGAATCTCCAGAAATCTCAGCAAATATTTTTTCACCCAAACTGGATGATACTTTCAGGTAATGATCAGTACACTAAGGAGACTTGGTTCCCCAAATTTCGTTCTTCTATGTTGAAGCGTTCATTTCCACTAACAGTTTGAATTTTTAGGTTTCACTCTGTTTTCTCCTATATTGATAGATGTATTTGGAACTCTAAATCCAACACGGTTTGTGCTAGCTTCTTGAAACTTGACACAACAAAGTAGTTTCACGTTCTATCTCTACGTTTTGTTTCCTCTTGATGCAGCCCTAAGCAGTGACTGGCGAGAAACACTTTCATGGAAAGGGGTTGCCAAGCTTCCAAAAATTACGAATCTCCAGAAATCTCAGCAAATATTTTTTCACCCAAACTGGATGATACTTTCAGGTAATGATCAGTACACTAAGGAGACTTGGTTCCCCAAATTTCGTTCTTCTATGTTGAAGCGTTCCTTTCCACTAACAGTTTGAATTTTTAGGTTTCACTCTGTTTTCTCCTATATTGATAGATGTATTTGGAACTCTAAATCCAACACGGTTTGTGCTAGCTTCTTGAAACTTGACACAACAAAGTAGTTTCACGTTCTATCTCTATGTATTGTTTCATATTGATGTAGCCCTAAGCAGTGACTGGCGAGAAACACTTTCATGGGAAGGGGTTGCCAAGCTTCCAAAAATTACGAATCTCCAGAAATCTCAGCAAATATTTTTTCACCCAAACTGGATGATACTTTCAGGTAATGATCAGTACACTAAGGCGACGTGGTTCCCCAAATTTCGTTCTTCTATGTTGCAGCGTTCATTTCCAGTAACAGTTTGTATTTTTAGCTTTCACTCTGTTTTCTCCTATATTAATAGATGTATTTTGAACTCTAAATCCAACAAGGTTTGTGTTAGCTTTTTGAAACTTGACACAACAAAGTAGTTTCACGTTCTATCTCTACGCTTTGTTTCCTCTTGATGTAGCCCTAAGCAGTGACTGGTGAGAAACACTTTCATGGAACGGGGTTGCCAAGCTTCCAAAAATTACGAATCTCCAGAAATCTCAGCAAATATTTTTTCACCCAAACTGGATGATACTTTCAGGTAACGATCAGTACACTAAGGCGACTTGGTTCCCCAAATTTCGTTCTTCTATGTTGAAGCGTTCATTTCCAGTAACAGTTTGAATTTTTAGGTTTCACTCTGTTTTCTCCTATATTGATAGATGTATTTGGAACTCTAAATCCAACACGGTTTGTGCTAGCTTCTTGAAACTTGACACAACAAAGTAGTTTCACATTCTATCTCTACGTTTTGTTTCCTCTTGATGTAGCCCTAAGCAGTGACTGGCGAGAAACACTTTCATGGGAAGGGGTTGCCAAGCTTCCAAAAATTACGAATCTCCAGAAATCTCAGCAAATATTTTTTCACCCAAACTGGATGATACTTTCAGGTAATGATCAGTACACTAAGGAGACTTGGTTCCCCAAGTTTCGTTCTTCTATGTTGAAGCGTTCATTTCCACTAACAGTTTGAATTTTTAGGTTTCACTCTGTTTTCTCCTATATTGATAGATGTATTTGGAACTCTAAATCCAACACGGTTTGTGCTAGCTTCTTGAAACTTGACACAACAAAGAAGTTTCACGTTCTATCTCTATGTATTGTTTCCTATTGATGTAGCCCTAAGCAGTGACTGGCGAGAAACACTTTCATGGGAAGGGGTTGCCAAGCTTCCAAAAATTACGAATCTCCAGAAATCTCAGCAAATATTTTTTCACCCAAACTGGATGATACTTTCAGGTAATGATCAGTACACTAAGGCGACGTGGTTCCCCAAATTTCGTTCTTCTATGTTGCAGCGTTCATTTCCAGTAACAGTTTGTATTTTTAGGTTTCACTCTGTTTTCTCCTATATTGATAGATGTATTTGGAACTCTAAATCCAACACGGTTTGTGCTAGCTTCTTGAAACTTGACACAACAAAGTAGTTTCACGTTCTATCTCTATGTATTGTTTCCTCTTGATGTAGCCCTAAGCAGTGACTGGCGAGAAACACTTTCATTGGAAGGGGTTGCCAAGCTTCCAAAAATTACGAATCTCCAGAAATCTCAGCAAATATTTTTCACCCATACTGGATGATACTTTCAGGTAATGATCTGTACAATAAGGCAACTTGGTTCCCCAAATTTCGTTCTTCTATGTTGCAGCGTTCATTTCCAGTAACAGTTTGTATTTTTAGGTTTCACTCTGTTTTCTCCTATATTAATAGATGTATTTTGAACTCTAAATCCAACACGGTTTGTGCTAGCTTTTTGAAACTTGACAAAACAAAGTAGTTTCACGTTCTATCTCTACGCTTTGTTTCCTCTTGATGTAGCCCTAAGCAGTGACTGGCGAGAAACACTTTCATGGAACGGGGTTGCCAAGCTTCCAAAAATTACGAATCTCCAGAAATCTCAGCAAATATTTTTTCACCCAAACTGGATGATACTTTCAGGTAATGATCAGTACACTAAGGCGACTTGGTTCCCCAAATTTCGTTCTTCTATGTTGAAGCGTTCATTTCCAGTAACAGTTTGAATTTTTAGGTTTCACTCTGTTTTCTCCTATATTGATAGATGTATTTGGAACTCTAAATCCAACACGGTTTGTGCTAGCTTCTTGAAACTTGACACAACAAAGTAGTTTCACATTCTATCTCTACGTTTTGTTTCCTCTTGATGTAGCCCTAAGAAGTGACTGGCGAGAAACACTTTCATGGAACGGGGATTCCAAGCTTCCAAAAATTACGAATCTCCAGAAATCTCAGCAAATATTTTTTCACCCAAACTGGATGATACTTTCAGGTAATGATCAGTACACTAAGGAGACTTGGTTCCCCAAATTTCGTTCTTCTATGTTGAAGCGTTCATTTCCACTAACAGTTTGAATTTTTAGGTTTCACTCTGTTTTCTCCTATATTGATAGATGTATTTGGAACTCTAAATCCAACACGGTTTGTGCTAGCTTCTTGAAACTTGACACAACAAAGTAGTTTCACGTTCTATCTCTACGTTTTGTTTCCTCTTGATGCAGCCCTAAGCAGTGACTGGCGAGAAACACTTTCAAGGAAAGGGGTTGCCAAGCTTCCAAAAATTACGAATCTCCAGAAATCTCAGCAAATATTTTTTCACCCAAACTGGATGATACTTTCAGGTAATGATCAGTACACTAAGGAGACTTGGTTCCCCAAATTTCGTTCTTCTATGTTGAAGCGTTCCTTTCCACTAACAGTTTGAATTTTTAGGTTTCACTCTGTTTTCTCCTATATTGATAGATGTATTTGGAACTCTAAATCCAACACGGTTTGTGCTAGCTTATTGAAACTTGACACAACAAAGTAGTTTCACGTTCTATCTCTATGTATTGTTTCCTCTTGATGTAGCCCTAAGCAGTGACTGGCGAGAAACACTTTCATGGGAAGGGGTTGCCAAGCTTCCAAAAATTACGAATCTCCAGAAATCTCAGCAAATATTTTTTCACCCAAACTGGATGATACTTTCAGGTAATGATCAGTACACTAAGGCGACGTGGTTCCCCAAATTTCGTTCTTCTATGTTGCAGCGTTCATTTCCAGTAACAGTTTGTATTTTTAGCTTTCACTCTGTTTTCTCCTATATTAATAGATGTATTTTGAACTCTAAATCCAACAAGGTTTGTGTTAGCTTTTTGAAACTTGACACAACAAAGTAGTTTCACGTTCTATCTCTACGCTTTGTTTCCTCTTGATGTAGCCCTAAGCAGTGACTGGCGAGAAACACTTTCATGGAACGGGGTTGCCAAGCTTCCAAAAATTACGAATCTCCGGAAATCTCAGCAAATATTTTTTCACCCAAACTGGATGATACTTTCAGGTAATGATCAGTACACTAAGGCCAAGTGGTTCCCCAAATTTCGTTCTTCTATGTTGAAGCTTTCATTTCCAGTACCAGTTTGAATTTTTAGGTTTCACTCTGTTTTCTCCTATATTGATAGATGTATTTGGAACTCTAAATCCAACACGGTTTGTGCTAGCTTCTTGAAACTTGACACAACAAAGTAGTTTCACGTTCTATCTCTATGTTTTGTTTCCTCTTGATGTAGCCCTAAGCAGTGACTGGCGAGAAACACTTTCATGGAAAGGGGTTGCCAAGCTTCCAAAAATTATGAATCTTCAGAAATCTCAGCAAATATTTTTTCACCCAATCTGGATGATACTTTCAGGTAATGATCAGTACACTAAGGCGACTTGGTTCCCCAAATTTCGTTCTTCTATGTTGAAGCGTTCATTTCCAGTAACAGTTTGAATTTTTAGGTTTCACTCTGTTTTCTCCTATATTGATAGATGTATTTGGAACTCTAAATCCAACACGGTTTGTGCTAGCTACTTGAAACTTGACACAACAAAGTAGTTTCACGTTCTATCTCTACGTATTGTTTCCTCTTGATGTAGCCCTAAGCAGTGACTGGCGAGAAACACTTTCAAGGGAAGGGGTTGCCAAGCTTCCAAAACTTACGAATCTCCAGAAATCTCAGCAAATATTTTTTCACCCAAACTGGATGATACTTTCAGGTAATGATCAGTACACTAAGGCGACTTGGTTTCCCAAATTTCGTTCTTCTATGTTGAAGCGTTCATTTCCAGTAACAGTTTGAATTTTTAGGTTTCACTCTGTTTTCTCCTATATTGATAGATGTATTTGGAACTCTAAATCCAACATGGTTTGTGCTAGCTTCTTGAAACTTGACACAACAAAGTAGTTTCACATTCTATCTCTACGTTTTCTTTCCTCTTGATGTAGCCCTAAGCAGTGACTGGCGAGAAACACTTTCATGGAACGGGGTTGCCAAGCTTCCAAAAATTACGAATCTCCAGAAATCTCAGCAAATATTTTTTCACCCAAACTGGATGATACTTTCAGGTAATGATCAGTACACTAAGGCGACTTGGTTCCCCAAATTTCGTTCTTCTATGTTGATGCGTTCATTTCCAGTAACAGTTTGAATTTTTCGGTTTCACTCTGTTTTCTCCTATATTGATAGATGTATTTGGAACTCTAAATCCAACACGGTTTGTGCTAGCTTCTTGAAACTTGACACAACAAAGTAGTTTCACGTTCTATCTCTACGCTTTGTTTCCTCTTGATGTAGCCCTAAGCAGTGACTGGCGAGAAACACTTTCATGGAACGGGGTTGCCAAGCTTCCAAAAATTACGAATCTCCAGAAATCTCAGTAAATATTTTTTCACCCAAACTGGATGATACTTTCAGGTAATGATCAGTACACTAAGGTGACTTGGTTCCCCAAATTTCGTTCTTCTATGTTGAAGCGTTCATTTCCAGTAACAGTTTGAATTTTTAGGTTTCACTCTGTTTTCTCCTATATTGATAGATGTATTTGGAACTCTAAATCCAACACGGTTTGTGCTAGCTTCTTGAAACTTGACACAACAAAGTAGTTTCACATTCTATCTCTACGTTTTGTTTCCTCTTGATGTAGCCCTAAGCAGTGACTGGCGAGAAACACTTTCATGGGAAGGGGTTGCCAAGCTTCCAAAAATTACGAATCTCCAGAAATCACAGCATATATTTTTTCACCCAAACTGGATGATACTTTCAGGTAATGATCAGTACACTAAGGAGACTTGGTTCCCCAAATTTCGTTCTTCTATGTTGAAGCGTTCATTTCCACTAACAGTTTGAATTTTTAGGTTTCACTCTGTTTTCTCCTATATTGATAGATGTTTTTGGAAATCTAAATCCAACACGGTTTGTGCTAGCTTCTTGAAACTTGACACAACAAAGAAGTTTCACGTTCTATCTCTATGTATTGTTTCCTCTTGATGTAGCCCTAAGCAGTGACTGGCGAGAAACACTTTCATGGGAAGGGGTTGCCAAGCTTCCAAAAATTACGAATCTCCAGAAATCTCAGCAAATATTTTTTCACCCAATCTGGATGATACTTTCAGGTAATGATCAGTACACTAAGGCGACTTGGTTCCCCAAATTTCGTTCTTCTATGTTGAAGCGTTCATTTCCAGTCACAGTTTGAATTTTTAGGTTTCACTCTGTTTTCTCCTATATTGATAGATGTATTTGGAACTCTAAATCCAACACGGTTTGTGCTAGCTTCTTGAAACTTGACACAACAAAGAAATTTCACATTCTATCTCTACGTTTTGTTTCCTCTTGATGTAGCCCTAAGCAGTGACTGGCGAGAAACACTTTCATGGGAAGGGGTTGCCAAGCTTCCAAAAATTACGAATCTCCAGAAATCTCAGCAAATATTTTTTCACCCAAACTGGATGATACTTTCAGGTAATGATCAGTACACTAAGGAGACTTGGTTCCCCAAATTTCGTTCTTCTATGTTGAAGCGTTCATTTCCACTAACACTTTGAATTTTTAGGTTTCACTCTGTTTTCTCCTATATTGATAGATGTATTTGGAACTCTAAATCCAACACGGTTTGTGCTAGCTTCTTGAAACTTGACACAAAAAAGTAGTTTCACGTTCTATCTCTATGTATTGTTTCCTATTGATGTAGCCCTAAGCAGTGACTGGCGAGAAACACTTTCATGGGAAGGGGTTGCCAAGCTTCCAAAAATTATGAATCTCCAGAAATCACAGCAAATATTTTTTCACCCAAACTGGATGATACTTTCAGGTAATGATCAGTACACTAAGGCGACGTGGTTCCCCAAATTTCGTTCTTCTATGTTGCAGCGTTCATTTCCAGTAACAGTTTGTATTTTTAGCTTTCACTCTGTTTTCTCCTATATTAATAGATGTATTTTGAACTCTAAATACAACACGGTTTGTGTTAGCTTTTTGAAACTTGACACAACAAAGTAGTTTCACGTTCTATCTCTACGCTTTGTTTCCTCTTGATGTAGCCCTAAGCAGTGACTGGCGAGAAACACTTTCATGGAACGGGGTTGCCAAGCTTCCAAAAATTACGAATCTCCAGAAATCTCAGCAAATATTTTTTCACCCAAACTGGATGATACTTTCAGGTAATGATCAGTACACTAAGGCCAAGTGGTTCCCCAAATTTTGTTCTTCTATGTTGAAGATTTCATTTCCAGTAACAGTTTGAATTTTTAGGTTTCACTCTGTTTTCTCCTATATTGATAGATGTATTTGGAACTCTAAATCCAACACGGTTTGTGCTAGCTTCTTGAAACTTGACACAACAAAGTAGTTTCACGTTCTATCTCTATGTTTTGTTTCCTCTTGATGTAGCCCTAAGCAGTGACTGGCGAGAAACACTTTCATGGAAAGGGGTTGCCAAGCTTCCAAAAATTATGAATCTCCAGAAATCTCAGCAACTATTTTTTCACCCAATCTGGATGATACTTTCAGGTAATGATCAGTACACTAAGGCGACTTGGTTCCCCAAATTTCGTTCTTCTATGTTGAAGCGTTCATTTCCAGTAACAGTTTGTATTTTTAGGTTTCACTCTGTTTTCTCCTATATTGATAGATGTATTTGGAACACTAAATCCAACACGGTTTGTGCTAGCTTCTTGAAACTTGACACAACAAAGTAGTTTCACGTTCTATCTCTATGTATTGTTTCCTCTTGATGTAGCCCTAAGCAGTGACTGGCGAGAAACACTTTCATGGGAAGGGGTTGCCAAGCTTCCAAAAATTACGAATCTCCAGAAATCTCAGCAAATATTTTTCACCCATACTGGATGATACTTTCAGGTAATGATCAGTACACTAAGGCGACTTCGTTCCCCAAATTTCTTTCTTCTATGTTGCAGCGTTCATTTCCAGTAACAGTTTGAATTTTTAGGTTTCACTCTGTTTTCTCCTATATTGATAGATGTATTTGGAACTCTAAATCCAACACGGTTTGTGCTAGCTTCTTGAAACTTGACACAACAAAGTAGTTTCACGTTCTATCTCTATGTTTTGTTTCCTCTTGATGTAGCCCTAAGCAGTGACTGGTGAGAAACACTTTCATGGAAAGGGGTTGCCAAGCTTCCAAAAATTATGAATCTCCAGAAATCTCAGCAACTATTTTTTCACCCAATCTGGATGATACTTTCAGGTAATGATCAGTACACTAAGGCGACTTGGTTCCCCAAATTTCGTTCTTCTATGTTGAAGCGTTCATTTCCAGTAACAGTTTGTATTTTTAGGTTTCACTCTGTTTTCTCCTATATTGATAGATGTATTTGGAACACTAAATCCAACACGGTTTGTGCTAGCTTCTTGAAACTTGACACAACAAAGTAGTTTCACGTTCTATCTCTATGTATTGTTTCCTCTTGATGTAGCCCTAAGCAGTGACTGGCGAGAAACACTTTCATGGGAAGGGGTTGCCAAGCTTCCAAAAATTACGAATCTCCAGAAATCTCAGCAAATATTTTTCACCCATACTGGATGATACTTTCAGGTAATGATCAGTACACTAAGGCGACTTCGTTCCCCAAATTTCTTTCTTCTATGTTGCAGCGTTCATTTCCAGTAACAGTTTGAATTTTTAGGTTTCACTCTGTTTTCTCCTATATTGATAGATGTATTTGGAACTCTAAATCCAACACGGTTTGTGCTAGCTTTTTGAAACTTGACACAACAAAGTAGTTTCACGTTCTATCTCTACATTTTGTTTCCTCTTGATGTAGCCCTAAGCAGTGACTGGCGAGAAACACTTTCATGGGAAGGGGTTGCCAAGCTTCCAAAAATTACGAATCTCCAGAAATCTCAGCAAATATTTTTTCACCCAAACTGGATGATACTTTCAGGTAATGATCAGTACACTAAGGAGACTTGGTTCCCCAAATTTCGTTCTTCTATGTTGAAGCGTTCATTTCCAGTAACAGTTTGAATTTTTAGGTTTCACTCTGTTTTCTCCTATATTGATAGATGTATTTGGAACTCTAAATCCAACACGGTTTGTGCTAGCTTCTTGAAACTTGACACAACAAAGTAATTTCACATTCTATCTCTATGTTTTGTTTCCTCTTGATGTAGCCCTAAGCAGTGACTGGCGAGAAACACTTTCATGGAACGGCGTTGCCAAGCTTCCAAAAATTACGAATCTCCAGAAATCTCAGCAAATATTTTTTCACCCAAACTGGATGATACTTTCAGGTAATGATCAGTACACTAAGGCGACGTGGTTCCCCAAATTTCGTTCTTCTATGTTGCAGCGTTCATTTCCAGTAACAGTTTGTATTTTTAGCTTTCACTCTGTTTTCTCCTATATTAATAGATGTATTTGGAAATCTAAATCCAACACGGTTTGTGCTAGCTACTTGAAACTTGACACAACAAAGTAGTTTCACGTTCTATCTCTACGTATTGTTTCCTATTGATGTAGCCCTAAGCAGTGACTGGCGAGAAACACTTTCATGGGAAGGGGTTGCCAAGCTTCCAAAAATTACGAATCTCCAGAAATCTCAGCAAATATTTTTTCACCCAAACTGGATGATACTTTCAGGTAATGATCAGTACACTAAGGCGACGTGGTTCCCCAAATTTCGTTCTTCTATGTTGCAGCGTTCATTTCCAGTAACAGTTTGTATTTTTAGGTTTCACTCTGTTTTCTCATATATTGATAGATGTATTTGGAACCCTAAATCCAACACGGTTTGTGCTAGCTTCTTGAAACTTGACACAACAAAGTAGTTTCACGTTCTATCTCTATGTATTGTTTCCTCTTGATGTAGCCCTAAGCAGTGACTGGCGAGAAACACTTTCATGGAACGGGGTTGCCAAGCTTCCAAAAATTACGAATCTCCAGAAATCTCAGCAAATATTTTTCACCATTACTGGATGATACTTTCAGGTAATGATCAGTACACTAAGGCGACTTCGTTCCCCAAATTTCTTTCTTCTATGTTGCAGCGTTCATTTCCAGTAACAGTTTGAATTTTTAGGTTTCACTCTGTTTTCTCCTATATTGATAGATGTATTTGGAACTCTAAATCCAACACGGTTTGTGCTAGCTTTTTGAAACTTGACACAACAAAGTAGTTTCACGTTCTATCTCTACATTTTGTTTCCTCTTGATGTAGCCCTAAGCAGTGACTGGCGAGAAACACTTTCATGGGAAGGGGTTGCCAAGCTTCCAAAAATTACGAATCTCCAGAAATCTCAGCAAATATTTTTTCACCCAAACTGGATGATACTTTCAGGTAATGATCAGTACACTAAGGAGACTTGGTTCCCCAAATTTCGTTCTTCTATGTTGAAGCGTTCATTTCCAGTAACAGTTTGAATTTTTAGGTTTCACTCTGTTTTCTCCTATATTGATAGATGTATTTGGAACTCTAAATCCAACACGGTTTGTGCTAGCTTCTTGAAACTTGACACAACAAAGTAATTTCACATTCTATCTCTATGTTTTGTTTCCTCTTGATGTAGCCCTAAGCAGTGACTGGCGAGAAACACTTTCATGGAACGGCGTTGCCAAGCTTCCAAAAAGTACGAATCTCCAGAAATCTCAGCAAATATTTTTTCACCCAAACTGGATGATACTTTCAGGTAATGATCAGTACACTAAGGTGACGTGGTTCCCCAAATTTCGTTCTTCTATGTTGCAGCGTTCATTTCCAGTAACAGTTTGTATTTTTAGCTTTCACTCTGTTTTCTCCTATATTAATAGATGTATTTGGAAATCTAAATCCAACACGGTTTGTGCTAGCTACTTGAAACTTGACACAACAAAGTAGTTTCACGTTCTATCTCTACGTATTGTTTCCTATTGATGTAGCCCTAAGCAGTGACTGGCGAGAAACACTTTCATGGGAAGGGGTTGCCAAGCTTCCAAAAATTACGAATCTCCAGAAATCTCAGCAAATATTTTTTCACCCAAACTGGATGATACTTTCAGGTAATGATCAGTACACTAAGGCGACGTGGTTCCCCAAATTTCGTTCTTCTATGTTGCAGCGTTCATTTCCAGTAACAGTTTGTATTTTTAGGTTTCACTCTGTTTTCTCCTATATTGATAGATGTATTTGGAACTCTAAATCCAACACGGTTTGTGCTAGCTTCTTGAAACTTGACACAACAAAGTAGTTTCACGTTCTACCTCTATGTATTGTTTCCTCTTGATGTAGGCCTAAGCAGTGACTGGCGAGAAACACTTTCATGGGAAGGGGTTGCCAAGCTTCCAAAAATTACGAATCTCCAGAAATCTCAGCAAATATTTTTTCACCCAAACTGGATGATACTTTCAGGAAATGATCAGTACACTAAGGCCAAGTGGTTCCCCAAATTTCGTTCTTCTATGTTGAAGCTTTCATTTCCCGTAACAGTTTGAATTTTTAGGTTTCACTCTGTTTTCTCCTATATTGATAGATGTATTTGGAACTCTAAATCCAACACGGTTTGTGCTAGCTTCTTGAAACTTGACACAACAAAGTAGTTTCACGTTCTATCTCTATGTTTTGTTTCCTCTTGATGTAGCCCTAAGCAGTGACTGGCGAGAAACACTTTCATGGAAAGGGGTTGCCAAGCTTCCAAAAATTATGAATCTCCAGAAATCTCAGCAACTATTTTTTCACCCAATCTGGATGATACTTTCAGGTAATGATCAGTACACTAAGGCGACTTGGTTCCCCAAATTTCGTTCTTCTATGTTGAAGCGTTCATTTCCAGTAACAGTTTGTATTTTTAGGTTTCACTCTGTTTTCTCCTATATTGATAGATGTATTTGGAACACTAAATCCAACACGGTTTGTGCTAGCTTCTTGAAACTTGACACAACAAAGTAGTTTCACGTTCTATCTCTATGTATTGTTTCCTCTTGATGTAGCCCTAAGCAGTGACTGGCGAGAAACACTTTCATGGGAAGGGGTTGCCAAGCTTCCAAAAATTACGAATCTCCAGAAATCTCAGCAAATATTTTTCACCCATACTGGATGATACTTTCAGGTAATGATCAGTACACTAAGGCGACTTCGTTCCCCAAATTTCTTTCTTCTATGTTGCAGCGTTCATTTCCAGTAACAGTTTGAATTTTTAGGTTTCACTCTGTTTTCTCCTATATTGATAGATGTATTTGGAACTCTAAATCCAACACGGTTTGTGCTAGCTTCTTGAAACTTGACACAACAAAGTAGTTTCACGTTCTATCTCTATGTTTTGTTTCCTCTTGATGTAGCCCTAAGCAGTGACTGGCGAGAAACACTTTCATGGAAAGGGGTTGCCAAGCTTCCAAAAATTATGAATCTCCAGAAATCTCAGCAACTATTTTTTCACCCAATCTGGATGATACTTTCAGGTAATGATCAGTACACTAAGGCGACTTGGTTCCCCAAATTTCGTTCTTCTATGTTGAAGCGTTCATTTCCAGTAACAGTTTGTATTTTTAGGTTTCACTCTGTTTTCTCCTATATTGATAGATGTATTTGGAACACTAAATCCAACACGGTTTGTGCTAGCTTCTTGAAACTTGACACAACAAAGTAGTTTCACATTCTATCTCTATGTATTGTTTCCTCTTGATGTAGCCCTAAGCAGTGACTGGCGAGAAACACTTTCATGGGAAGGGTTTGCCAAGCTTCCAAAAATTACGAATCTCCAGAAATCTCAGCAAATATTTTTCACCCATACTGGATGATACTTTCAGGTAATGATCAGTACACTAAGGCGACTTCGTTCCCCAAATTTCTTTCTTCTATGTTGCAGCGTTCATTTCCAGTAACAGTTTGAATTTTTAGGTTTCACTCTGTTTTCTCCTATATTGATAGATGTATTTGGAACTCTAAATCCAACACGGTTTGTGCTAGCTTTTTGAAACTTGACACAACAAAGTAGTTTCACGTTCTATCTCTACATTTTGTTTCCTCTTGATGTAGCCCTAAGCAGTGACTGGCGAGAAACACTTTCATGGGAAGGGGTTGCCAAGCTTCCAAAAATTACGAATCTCCAGAAATCTCAGCAAATATTTTTTCACCCAAACTGGATGATACTTTCAGGTAATGATCAGTACACTAAGGAGACTTGGTTCCCCAAATTTCGTTCTTCTATGTTGAAGCGTTCATTTCCAGTAACAGTTTGAATTTTTAGGTTTCACTCTGTTTTCTCCTATATTGATAGATGTATTTGGAACTCTAAATCCAACACGGTTTGTGCTAGCTTCTTGAAACTTGACACAACAAAGTAATTTCACATTCTATCTCTATGTTTTGTTTCCTCTTGATGTAGCCCTAAGCAGTGACTGGCGAGAAACACTTTCATGGAACGGCGTTGCCAAGCTTCCAAAAATTACGAATCTCCAGAAATCTCAGCAAATATTTTTTCACCCAAACTGGATGATACTTTCAGGTAATGATCAGTACACTAAGGCGACGTGGTTCCCCAAATTTCGTTCTTCTATGTTGCAGCGTTCATTTCCAGTAACAGTTTGTATTTTTAGCTTTCACTCTGTTTTCTCCTATATTAATAGATGTATTTGGAAATCTAAATCCAACACGGTTTGTGCTAGCTACTTGAAACTTGACACAACAAAGTAGTTTCACGTTCTATCTCTACGTATTGTTTCCTATTGATGTAGCCCTAAGCAGTGACTGGCGAGAAACACTTTCATGCGAAGGGGTTGCCAAGCTTCCAAAAATTACGAATCTCCAGAAATCTCAGCAAATATTTTTTCACCCAAACTGGATGATACTTTCAGGTAATGATCAGTACACTAAGGCGACGTGGTTCCCCAAATTTCGTTCTTCTATGTTGCAGCGTTCATTTCCAGTAACAGTTTGTATTTTTAGGTTTCACTCTGTTTTCTCATATATTGATAGATGTATTTGGAACCCTAAATCCAACACGGTTTGTGCTAGCTTCTTGAAACTTGACACAACAAAGTAGTTTCACGTTCTATCTCTATGTATTGTTTCCTCTTGATGTAGCCCTAAGCAGTGACTGGCGAGAAACACTTTCATGGAACGGGGTTGCCAAGCTTCCAAAAATTACGAATCTCCAGAAATCTCAGCAAATATTTTTCACCATTACTGGATGATACTTTCAGGTAATGATCAGTACACTAAGGCGACTTCGTTCCCCAAATTTCTTTCTTCTATGTTGCAGCGTTCATTTCCAGTAACAGTTTGAATTTTTAGGTTTCACTCTGTTTTCTCCTATATTGATAGATGTATTTGGAACTCTAAATCCAACACGGTTTGTGCTAGCTTTTTGAAACTTGACACAACAAAGTAGTTTCACGTTCTATCTCTACATTTTGTTTCCTCTTGATGTAGCCCTAAGCAGTGACTGGCGAGAAACACTTTCATGGGAAGGGGTTGCCAAGCTTCCAAAAATTACGAATCTCCAGAAATCTCAGCAAATATTTTTTCACCCAAACTGGATGATACTTTCAGGTAATGATCAGTACACTAAGGAGACTTGGTTCCCCAAATTTCGTTCTTCTATGTTGAAGCGTTCATTTCCAGTAACAGTTTGAATTTTTAGGTTTCACTCTGTTTTCTCCTATATTGATAGATGTATTTGGAACTCTAAATCCAACACGGTTTGTGCTAGCTTCTTGAAACTTGACACAACAAAGTAATTTCACATTCTATCTCTATGTTTTGTTTCCTCTTGATGTAGCCCTAAGCAGTGACTGGCGAGAAACACTTTCATGGAACGGCGTTGCCAAGCTTCCAAAAAGTACGAATCTCCAGAAATCTCAGCAAATATTTTTTCACTTAAACTGGATGATACTTTCAGGTAATGATCAGTACACTAAGGTGACGTGGTTCCCCAAATTTCGTTCTTCTATGTTGCAGCGTTCATTTCCAGTAACAGTTTGTATTTTTAGCTTTCACTC
This sequence comes from Spermophilus citellus, assembly GCF_964194105.1. Taxonomy (NCBI): domain Eukaryota; kingdom Metazoa; phylum Chordata; class Mammalia; order Rodentia; family Sciuridae; genus Spermophilus; species Spermophilus citellus. Next base: position 97,506,180 of record NC_138183.1, on the reverse strand, counting down.
TGTTTTCTCCTATATTAATAGATGTATTTGGAAATCTAAATCCAACACGGTTTGTGCTAGCTACTTGAAACTTGACACAACAAAGTAGTTTCACGTTCTATCTCTACGTATTGTTTCCTATTGATGTAGCCCTAAGCAGTGACTGGCGAGAAACACTTTCATGGGAAGGGGTTGCCAAGCTTCCAAAAATTACGAATCTCCAGAAATCTCAGCAAATATTTTTTCACCCAAACTGGATGATACTTTCAGGTAATGATCAGTACACTAAGGCGACGTGGTTCCCCAAATTTCGTTCTTCTATGTTGCAGCGTTCATTTCCAGTAACAGTTTGTATTTTTAGGTTTCACTCTGTTTTCTCCTATATTGATAGATGTATTTGGAACTCTAAATCCAACACGGTTTGTGCTAGCTTCTTGAAACTTGACACAACAAAGTAGTTTCACGTTCTATCTCTATGTATTGTTTCCTCTTGATGTAGCCCTAAGCAGTGACTGGCGAGAAACACTTTCATGGGAAGGGGTTGCCAAGCTTCCAAAAATTACGAATCTCCAGAAATCTCAGCAAATATTTTTCACCCATACTGGATGATACTTTCAGGTAATGATCAGTACACTAAGGCGACGTGGTTCCCCAAATTTCGTTCTTCTATGTTGCAGCGTTCATTTCCAGTAACAGTTTGAATTTTTAGGTTTCACTCTGTTTTCTCCTATATTGATAGATGTATTTGGAACTCTAAATCCAACACGGTTTGTGCTAGCTTTTTGAAACTTGACACAACAAAGTAGTTTCACGTTCTATCTCTACGTTTTGTTTCCTCTTGATGTAGCCCTAAGCAGTGACTGGCGAGAAACACTTTCATGGGAAGGGGTTGCCAAGCTTCCAAAAATTACGAATCTCCAGAAATCTCAGCAAATATTTTTTCACCCAAACTGGATGATACTTTCAGGTAATGATCAGTACACTAAGGCGACGTGGTTCCCCAAATTTCGTTCTTCTATGTTGCAGCGTTCATTTCCAGTAACAGTTTGTATTTTTAGGTTTCACTCTGTTTTCTCCTATATTGATAGATGTATTTGGAACTCTAAATCCAACACGGTTTGTGCTAGCTTCTTGAAACTTGACACAACAAAGTAGTTCCACGTTCTATCTCTATGTATTGTTTCCTCTTGATGTAGCCCTAAGCAGTGACTGGCGAGAAACACTTTCATGGGAAGGGGTTGCCAAGCTTCCAAAAATTACGAATCTCCAGAAATCTCAGCAAATATTTTTCACCCATACTGGATGATACTTTCAGGTAATGATCAGTACACTAAGGCGACTTCGTTCCCCAAATTTCTTTCTTCTATGTTGCAGCATTCATTTCCAGTAACAGTTTGAATTTTTAGGTTTCACTCTGTTTTCTCCTATATTGATAGATGTATTTGGAACTCTAAATCCAACACGGTTTGTGCTAGCTTTTTGAAACTTGACACAACAAAGTAGTTTCATGTTCTATCTCTACGTTTTGTTTCCTCTTGATGTAGCCCTAAGCAGTGACTGGCGAGAAACACTTTCATGGGAAGGGGTTGCCAAGCTTCCAAAAATTACGAATCTCCAGAAATCTCAGCAAATATTTTTTCACCCAAACTGGATGATACTTTCAGGTAATGATCAGTACACTAAGGAGACTTGGTTCCCCAAATTTCGTTCTTCTATGTTGAAGCGTTCATTTCCAGTAACAGTTTGAATTTTTAGGTTTCACTCTGTTTTCTCCTATATTGATAGATGTATTTGGAACTCTAAATCCAACACGGTTTGTGCTAGCTTCTTGAAACTTGACACAACAAAGTAATTTCACATTCTATCTCTATGTATTGTTTCCTCTTGATGTAGCCCTAAGCAGTGACTGGCGAGAAACACTTTCATGGAACGGCGTTGCCAAGCTTCCAAAAATTACGAATCTCCAGAAATCTCAGCAAATATTTTTTCACCCAAACTGGATGATACCTTCAGGTAATGATCAGTACACTAAGGCGACTTGGTTTCCCAAATTTCGTTCTTCTATGTTGAAGCGTTCATTTCCAGTAACAGTTTGAATTTTTCGGTTTCACTCTGTTTTCTCCTATATTGATAGATGTATTTGGAACTCTAAATCCAACACGGTTTGTGCTAGCTTCTTGAAACTTGACACAACAAAGTAGTTTCACGTTCTATCTCTACGCTTTGTTTCCTCTTGATGTAGCCCTAAGCAGTGACTGGCGAGAAACACTTTCATGGAACGGGGTTGCCAAGCTTCCAAAAATTACGAATCTCCAGAAATCTCAGCAAATATTTTTTCACCCAAACTGGATGATACTTTCAGGTAATGATCAGTACACTAAGGTGACTTGGTTCCCGAAATTTCGTTCTTCTATGTTGAAGCGTTCATTTCCAGTAACAGTTTGAATTTTTAGGTTTCACTCTGTTTTCTCCTATATTGATAGATGTATTTGGAACTCTAAATCCAACACGGTTTGTGCTAGCTTCTTGAAACTTGACACAACAAAGTAGTTTCACATTCTATCTCTACGTTTTGTTTCCTCTTGATGTAGCCCTAAGCAGTGACTGGCGAGAAACACTTTCATGGGAAGGGGTTGCCAAGCTTCCAAAAATTACGAATCTCCAGAAATCTCAGCAAATATTTTTTCACCCAAACTGGATGATACTTTCAGGTAATGATCAGTACACTAAGGTGACTTGGTTCCCCAAATTTCGTTCTTCTATGTTGAAGCGTTCATTTCCAGTAACAGTTTGAATTTTTAGGTTTCACTCTGTTTTCTCCTATATTGATAGACGTATTTGGAACTCTAAATCCAACACGGTTTGTGCTAGCTTCTTGAAACTTGACACAACAAAGTAGTTTCACATTCTATCTCTACGTTTTGTTTCCTCTTGATGCAGCCCTAAGCAGTGACTGGCGAGAAACACTTTCATGGAAAGGGGTTGCCAAGCTTCCAAAAATTACGAATCTCCAGAAATCTCAGCAAATATTTTTTCACCCAAACTGGATGATACTTTCAGGTAATGATCAGTACACTAAGGAGACTTGGTTCCCCAAATTTCGTTCTTCTATGTTGAAGCGTTCCTTTCCACTAACAGTTTGAATTTTTAGGTTTCACTCTGTTTTCTCCTATATTGATAGATGTATTTGGAACTCTAAATCCAACACGGTTTGTGCTAGCTTCTTGAAACTTGACACAAAAAAGTAGTTTCACGTTCTATCTCTATGTATTGTTTCCTATTGATGTAGCCCTAAGCAGTGACTGGCGAGAAACACTTTCATGGGAAGGGGTTGCCAAGCTTCCAAAAATTACGAATCTCCAGAAATCTCAGCAAATATTTTTTCACCCAAACTGGATGATACTTTCAGGTAATGATCAGTACACTAAGGCGACGTGGTTCCCCAAATTTCGTTCTTCTATGTTGCAGCGTTCATTTCCAGTAACAGTTTGAATTTTTAGGTTTCACTCTGTTTTCTCCTATATTGATAGATGTATTTGGAACTCTAAATCCAACACGGTTTGTGCTAGCTTCTTGAAACTTGACACAACAAAGTAGTTTCACGTTCTATCTCTACGCTTTGTTTCCTCTTGATGTAGCCCTAAGCAGTGACTGGAGAGAAACACTTTCATGGAACGTGGTTGCCAAGCTTCCAAAAATTACGAATCTCCAGAAATCTCAGCAAATATTTTTTCACCCAAACTGGATGATACTTTCAGGTAATGATCAGTACACTAAGGCCAAGTGGTTCCCCAAATTTCGTTCTTCTATGTTGAAGCTTTCATTTCCAGTAACAGTTTGAATTTTTAGGTTTCACTCTGTTTTCTCCTATATTGATAGATGTATTTGGAACTCTAAATCCAACACGGTTTGTGCTAGCTTCTTGAAACTTGACACAACAAAGTAGTTTCACGTTCTATCTCTATGTTTTGTTTCCTCTTGATGTAGCCCTAAGCAGTGACTGGCGAGAAACACTTTCATGGAAAGGGGTTGCCAAGCTTCCAAAAATTACGAATCTCCAGAAATCTCAGCAAATATTTTTTCACCCAAACTGGATGATACTTTCAGGTAATGATCAGTACACTAAGGCGACTTGGTTCCCCAAATTTCGTTCTTCTATGTTGAAGCGTTCATTTCCAGTAACAGTTTGAATTTTTAGGTTTCACTCTGTTCTCTCCTACATTGATAGATGTATTTGGAACTCTAAATCCAACACGGTTTGTGCTAGCTTCTTGAAACTTGACACAACAAAGTAGTTTCACATTCTATCTCTACGTTTTCTTTCCTCTTGATGTAGCCCTAAGCAGTGACTGGCGAGAAACACTTTCATGGGAAGGGGTTGCCAAGCTTCCAAAAATTACGAATCTCCAGAAATCTCAGCAAATATTTTTTTCACCCAAACTGGATGATACTTTCAGGTAATGATCAGTACACTAAGGCGACTTGGTTTCCCAAATTTCGTTCTTCTATGTTGAAGCGTTCATTTCCAGTAACAGTTTGAATTTTTAGGTTTCACTCTGTTCTCTCCTATATTGATAGATGTATTTGGAACTCTAAATCCAACATGGATTCTGCTAGCTACTTGAAACTTGACAAAACAAAGTAGTTTCACGTTCTATCTCTACGTATTGTTTCCTCTTGATGTAGCCCTAAGCAGTGACTGGCAAGAAACACTTTCATGGGAAGGGGTTGCCAAGCTTCCAAAAATTACGAATCTCCAGAAATCTCAGCAAATATTTTTTCACCCAAACTGGATGATACTTTCAGGTAATGATCAGTACACTAAGGCGACTTGGTTCCCCAAATTTCGTTCTTCTATGTTGAAGCGTTCATTTCCAGTAACAGTTTGAATTTTTAGGTTTCACTCTGTTCTCTCCTATATTGATAGATGTATTTGGAACTCTAAATCCAACACGGTTTGTGCTAGCTTCTTGAAACTTGACACAACAAAGTAGTTTCACATTCTATCTCTACGTTTTGTTTCCTCTTGATGTAGCCCTAAGCAGTGACTGGCGAGAAACACTTTCATGGAACGGGGTTGCCAAGCTTCCAAAAATTACGAATCTCCAGAAATCTCAGCAAATATTTTTTCACCCAAACTGGATGATACTTTCAGGTAATGATCAGTACACTTAAGGCGACTTGGTTCCCCAAATTTCGTTCTTCTATGTTGAAGCGTTCATTTCCAGTAACAGTTTGAATTTTTAGGTTTCACTCTGTTTTCTCCTATATTGATAGATGTATTTGGAACTCTAAATCCAACACGGTTTGTGCTAGCTTCTTGAAACTTGACACAACAAAGTAGTTTCACGTTCTATCTCTTCGTTTTGTTTCCTGTTGATGTAGCCTTAAGCAGTGACTGGCGAGAAACACTTCATGGGAAGGGGTTGCCAAGCTTCCAAAAATTACGAATCTCCAGAAATCTCAGCAAATAGTTTTTCACCCAAACTGGATGATACTTTCAGGTAATGATCAGTACACTAAAGAGACTTGGTTCCCCAAATTTCGTTCTTCTATGTTGAAGCGTTCATTTCCACTAACAGTTTGAATTTTTGGTTTCACTCTGTTTTCTCCTATATTGATAGATGTATTTGGAACTCTAAATCCAACACGGTTTGTGCTAGCTTCTTGAAACTTGACACAACAAAGTAGTTTCACATTCTATCTCTACGTTTTCTTTCCTCTTGATGTAGCCCTAAGCAGTGACTGGCGAGAAACACTTTCATGGAACGGGGTTGCCAAGCTTCCAAAAATTACGAATCTCCAGAAATCTCAGCAAATATTTTTTCACCCAAACTGGATGATACTTTCAGGTAATGATCAGTACACTAAGGCGACTTGGTTCCCCAAATTTCGTTCTTCTATGTTGAAGCGTTCATTTCCAGTAACAGTTTGAATTTTTCGGTTTCACTCTGTTTTCTCCTATATTGATAGATGTATTTGGAACTCTAAATGCAACACGGTTTGTGCTAGCTTCTTGAAACTTGACACAACAAAGTAGTTTCACGTTCTATCTCTACGTTTTGTTTCCTCTTGATGTAGCCCTAAGCAGTGACTGGCGAGAAACACTTTCATGGGAAGGGGTTGCCAAGCTTCCAAAAATTACGAATCTCCAGAAATCTCAGCAAATATTTTTTCACCCAAACTGGATGATACTTTCAGGTAATGATCAGTACGCTAAGGCGACTTGGTTCCCCAAATTTCGTTCTTCTATGTTGAAGCGTTCATTTCCAGTAACAGTTTGAATTTTTAGGTTTCACTCTGTTCTCTCCTATATTGATAGATGTATTTGGAACTCTAAATCCAACACGGTTTGTGCTAGCTACTTGAAACTTGACACGACAAAGTAGTTTCACGTTCTATCTCTACGTATTGTTTCCTCTTGATGTAGCCCTAAGCAGTGACTGGCAAGAAACACTTTCATGGGAAGGGGTTGCCAAGCTTCCAAAAATTACGAATCTCCAGAAATCTCAGCAAATATTTTTTCACCCAAACTGGATGATACTTTCAGGTAATGATCACTACACTAAGGCGACTTGGTTCCCCAAATTTCGTTCTTCTATGTTGAAGCGTTCATTTCCAGTAACAGTTTGAATTTTTAGGTTTCACTCTGTTCTCTCCTATATTGATAGATGTATTTGGAACTCTAAATCCAACACGGTTTGTGCTAGCTTCTTGAAACTTGACACAACAAAGTAGTTTCACATTCTATCTCTACGTTTTGTTTCCTCTTGATGTAGCCCTAAGCAGTGACTGGCGAGAAACACTTTCATGGAACGGGGTTGCCAAGCTTCCAAAAATTACGAATCTCCAGAAATCTCAGCAAATATTTTTTCACCCAAACTGGATGATACTTTCAGGTAATGATCAGTACACTTAAGGCGACTTGGTTCCCCAAATTTCGTTCTTCTATGTTGAAACGTTCATTTCCAGTAACAGTTTGAATTTTTAGGTTTCACTCTGTTTTCTCCTATATTGATAGATGTATTTGAAACTCTAAATCCAACACGGTTTCTGCTAGCTTCTTGAAACTTGACACAACAAAGTAGTTTCACGTTCTATCTCTACGTTTTGTTTCCTCTTGATGTAGCCCTAAGCAGTGACTGGCGAGAAACACTTTCATGGGAAGGGGTTGCAAAGCTTCCAAAAATTACGAATCTCCAGAAATCTCAGCAAATATTTTTTCACCCAAACTGGATGATACTTTCAGGTAATGATCAGTACACTAAGGCGACTTGGTTCCCCAAATTTCGTTCTTCTATGTTGAAGCGTTCATTTCCAGTCACAGTTTGAATTTTTAGGTTTCACTCTGTTTTCTCCTATATTGATAGATGTATTTGGAACTCTAAATCCAACACGGTTTGTGCTAGCTTCTTGAAACTTGACACAACAAAGTAGTTTCACGTTCTATCTCTATGTATTGTTTCCTCTTGATGTAGCCCTAAGCAGTGACTGGCGAGAAACACTTTCATGGGAAGGGGTTGCCAAGCTTCCAAAAATTACGAATCTCCAGAAATCTCAGCAAATATTTTTTCACCCAAACTGGATGATACTTTCAGGTAATGATCAGTACACTAAGGCGACGTGGTTCCCCAAATTTCGTTCTTCTATGTTGCAGCATTCATTTCCAGTAACAGTTTGTATTTTTAGGTTTCACTCTGTTTTCTCCTATATTAATAGATGTATTTTGAATTCTAAATCCAACACGGTTTGTGCTAGCTTTTTGAAACTTGACACAACAAAGTAGTTTCACGTTCTATCTCTACGCTTTGTTTCCTCTTGATGTAGCCCTAAGCAGTGACTGGCGAGAAACACTTTCATGGAACGGGGTTGCCAAGCTTCCAAAAATTACGAATCTCCAGAAATCTCAGCAAATATTTTTTCACCCAAACTGGATGATACTTTCAGGTAATGATCAGTACACTAAGGCCAAGTGGTTCCCCAAATTTCGTTCTTCTATGTTCAAGCGTTCATTTCCAGTAACAGTTTGAATTTTTAGGTTTCACTCTGTTTTCTCCTATATTGATAGATGTATTTGGAACTCTAAATCCAACACGGTTTGTGCTGGCTTCTTGAAACTTGACACAACAAAGTAGTTTCACGTTCTATCTCTATGTATTGTTTCCTCTTGATGTAGCCCTAAGCAGTGACTGGCGAGAAACACTTTCATGGGAAGGGGTTGCCAAGCTTCCAAAAATTACGAATCTCCAGAAATCTCAGCAAATATTTTTTCACCCAAACTGGATGATACTTTCAGGTAATGATCAGTACACTAAGGCCAAGTGGTTCCCCAAATTTCGTTCTTCTATGTTGAAGCTGTCATTTCCAGTAACAGTTTGAATTTTTAGGTTTCACTCTGTTTTCTCCTATATTGATAGATGTATTTGGAACTCTAAATCCAACACGGTTTGTGCTAGCTACTTGAAACTTGACACAACAAAGTAGTTTCACGTTCTATCTCTACGTATTTTTTCCTCTTGATGTAGCCCTAAGCAGTGACTGGCAAGAAACACTTTCATGGGAAGGGGTTGCCAAGCTTCCAAAAATTACGAATCTCCAGAAATCTCAGCAAATATTTTTTCACCCAAACTGGATGATACTTTCAGGTAATGATCAGTACACTAAGGCGACTTGGTTCCCCAAATTTCGTTCTTCTATGTTGAAGCGTTCATTTCCAGTAACAGTTTGAATTTTTAGGTTTCACTCTGTTTTCTCCTATATTGATAGATGTATTTGGAACTCTAAATCCAACACGGTTTGTGCTAGCTTCTTGAAACTTGACACAACAAAGTAGTTTCACATTCTATCTCTACGTTTTCTTTCCTCTTGATGTAGCCCTAAGCAGTGACTGGCGAGAAACACTTTCATGGAACGGGGTTGCCAAGCTTCCAAAAATTACGAATCTCCAGAAATCTCAGCAAATATTTTTTCACCCAAACTGGATGATACTTTCAGGTAATGATCAGTACACTAAAGAGACTTGGTTCCCCAAATTTCGTTCTTCTATGTTGCAGCGTTCATTTCCAGTAACAGTTTGAATTTTTCGGTTTCACTCTGTTTTCTCCTATATTGATAGATGTATTTGGAACTCTAAATCCAACACGGTTTGTGCTAGCTTCTTGAAACTTGACACAACAAAGTAGTTTCACGTTCTATCTCTACGTTTTGTTTCCTCTTGATGTAGCCCTAAGCAGTGACTGGCGAGAAACACTTTCATGGGAAGGGGTTGCCAAGCTTCCAAAAATTACGAATCTCCAGAAATCTCAGCAAATATTTTTTCACCCAAACTGGATGATACTTTCAGGTAATGATCAGTACACTAAAGAGACTTGGTTCCCCAACTTTCGTTCTTCTATGTTGAAGCGTTCATTTCCACTAACAGTTTGAATTTTTAGGTTTCACTCTGTTTTCTCCTATATTGATAGATGTATTTGGAACTCTAAATCCAACACGGTTTGTGCTAGCTTCTTGAAACTTGACACAACAAAGTAGTTTCACGTTCTATCTCTATGTATTGTTTCCTCTTGATGTAGCCCTAAGCAGTGACTGGCGAGAAACACTTTCATGGGAAGGGGTTGCCAAGCTTCCAAAAATTACGAATCTCCAGAAATCTCAGCAAATATTTTTTCACCCAAACTGGATGATACTTTCAGGTAATGATCAGTACACTAAGGCGACGTGGTTCCCCAAATTTCGTTCTTCTATGTTGCAGCGTTCATTTCCAGTAACAGTTTGTATTTTTAGGTTTCACTCTGTTTTCTCCTATATTAATAGATGTACTTTGAATTCTAAATCCAACACGGTTTGTGCTAGCTTTTTGAAACTTGACACAACAAAGTAGTTTCACGTTCTATCTCTATGTTTTGTTTCCTCTTGATGTAGCCCTAAGCAGTGACTGGCGAGAAACAATTTCATGGAAAGGGGTTGCCAAGCTTCCAAAAATTACGAATCTCCAGAAATCTCAGCAAATATTTTTTCACCCAAACTGGATGATACTTTCAGGTAATGATCAGTACACTAAGGCGACTTGGTTCCCCAAATTTCGTTCTTCTATGTTGAAGCGTTCATTTCCAGTAACAGTTTGAATTTTTAGGTTTCACTCTGTTCTCTCCTATATTGATAGATGTATTTGGAACTCTAAATCCAACACGGTTTGTGCTAGCTTCTTGAAACTTGACACAACAAAGTAGTTTCACATTCTATCTCTACGTTTTGTTTCCTCTTGATGTAGCCCTAAGCAGTGACAGGCGAGAACCCTTTCATGGAACGGGGTTGCCAAGCTTCCAAAAATTACGAATCTCCAGAAATCTCAGCAAATATTTTTTCACCCAAACTGGATGATACTTTCAGGTAATGATCAGTACACTTAAGGCGACTTGGTTCCCCAAATCGTTCTTCTATGTTGAAGCGTTCATTTCCACTAACAGTTTGAATTTTTAGGTTTCACTCTGTTTTCTCCTATATTGATAGATGTATTTGGAACTCTAAATCCAACACGGTTTGTGCTGGCTTCTTGAAACTTGACACAACAAAGTAGTTTCACATTCTATCTCTATGTATTGTTTCCTCTTGATGTAGCCCTAAGCAGTGACTGGCGAGAAACACTTTCATGGGAAGGGGTTGCCAAGCTTCCAAAAATTACGAATCTCCAGAAATCTCAGCAAATATTTTTTCACCCAAACTGGATGATACTTTCAGGTAATGATCAGTACACTAAGGCCAAGTGGTTCCCCAAATTTCGTTCTTCTATGTTGCAGCGTTCATTTCCAGTAACAGTTTGAATTTTTAGTTTTCACTCTGTTTTCTCCTATATTGATAGATGTATTTGGAACTCTAAATCCAACACGGTTTGTGCTAGCTTCTTGAAACTTGACACAACAAAGTAGTTTCACGTTCTATCTCTAATTATTGTTTCCTCTTGATGTAGCCCTAAGCAGTGACTGGCGAGAAACACTTTCATGGGAAGGGGTTGCCAAGCTTCCAAAAATTACGAATCTCCAGAAATCTCAGAAAATATTTTTTCACCCAAACTGGATGATACTTTCAGGTAATGATCAGTACACTAAGGCCAAGTGGTTCCCCAAATTTCGTTCTTCTATGTTGAAGCGTTCATTTCCACTAACAGTTTGAATTTTTAGGTTTCACTCTGTTTTCTCCTATATTGATAGATGTATTTGGAACTCTAAATCCAACACGGTTTGTGCTAGCTTCTTGAAACTTGACACAACAAAGTAGTTTCACGTTCTATCTCTATGTTTTGTTTCCTCTTGATGTAGCCCTAAGCAGTGACTGGCGAGAAACACTTTCATGGAAAGGGGTTGCCAAGCTTCCAAAAATTACGAATCTCCAGAAATCTCAGCAAATATTTTTTCACCCAAACTGGATGATACTTTCAGGTAATGATCAGTACACTAAGGCGACTTGGTTCCCCAAATTTCGTTCTTCTATGTTGAAGCGTTCATTTCCAGTAACAGTTTGAATTTTTAGGTTTCACTCTGTTCTCTCCTATATTGATAGATGTATTTGGAACTCTAAATCCAACATGGTTTGTGCTAGCTACTTGAAACTTGACACAACAAAGTAGTTTCACGTTCTCTCTTTACGTATTGTTTCCTCTTGATGTAGCCCTAAGCAGTGACTGGCAAGAAACACTTTCATGGGATGGGGTTGCCAAGCTTCCAAAAATTACGAATCTCCAGAAATCTCAGCAAATATTTTATCACCCAAACTGGATGATACTTTCAGGTAATGATCAGTACACTAAGGCGACTTGGTTCCCCAAATTTCGTTCTTCTATGTTGAAGCGTTCATTTCCAGTAACAGTTTGAATTTTTAGGTTTCACTCTGTTCTCTCCTATATTGATAGATGTATTTGGAACTCTAAATCCAACACGGTTTGTGCTAGCTTCTTGAAACTTGACACAACAAAGTAGTTTCACATTCTATCTCTACGTTTTGTTTCCTCTTGATGTAGCCCTAAGCAGTGACAGGCGAGAACCCTTTCATGGAACGGGGTTGCCAAGCTTCCAAAAATTACGAATCTCCAGAAATCTCAGCAAATATTTTTTCACCCAAACTGGATGATACTTTCAGGTAATGATCAGTACACTTAAGGCGACTTGGTTCCCCAAATTTCGTTCTTCTATGTTGAAGCGTTCATTTCCACTAACAGTTTGAATTTTTAGGTTTCACTCTGTTTTCTCCTATATTGATAGATGTATTTGGAACTCTAAATCCAACACGGTTTGTGCTGGCTTCTTGAAACTTGACACAACAAAGTAGTTTCACATTCTATCTCTATGTATTGTTTCCTCTTGATGTAGCCCTAAGCAGTGACTGGCGAGAAACACTTTCATGGGAAGGGGTTGCCAAGCTTCCAAAAATTACGAATCTCCAGAAATCTCAGCAAATATTTTTTCACCCAAACTGGATGATACTTTCAGGTAATGATCAGTACACTAAGGCCAAGTGGTTCCCCAAATTTCGTTCTTCTATGTTGAAGCTATCATTTCCAGTAACAGTTTGAATTTTTAGGTTTCACTCTGTTTTCTCCTATATTGATAGATGTATTTGGAACTCTAAATCCAACACGGTTTGTGCTAGCTACTTGAAACTTGACACAACAAAGTAATTTCACCTTCTCTCTCTACGTATTGTTTCCTCTGATGTAGCCCTAAGCAGTGACTGGCAAGAAACACTTTCATGGGAGGGGGTTGCCAAGCTTCCAAAAATTACGAATCTCCAGAAATCTCAGCAAATATTTTTTCACCCAAACTGGATGATACTTTCAGGTAATGATCAGTACACTAAGGCGACTTGGTTCCCCAAATTTCGTTCTTCTATGTTGAAGCGTTCATTTCCAGTAACAGTTTGAATTTTTAGGTTTCACTCTGTTTTCTCCTATATTGATAGATGTATTTGGAACTCTAAATCCAACACGGTTTGTGCTAGCTTCTTGAAACTTGACACAACAAAGTAGTTTCACATTCTATCTCTACGTTTTGTTTCCTCTTGATGTAGCCCTAAGCAGTGACTGGCGAGAAACACTTTCATGGAACGGGGTTGCCAAGCTTCCAAAAATTACGAATCTCCAGAAATCTCAGCAAATATTTTTTCACCCAAACTGGATGATACTTTCAGGTAATGATCAGTACACTAAGGCGACTTGGTTCCCCAAATTTCGTTCTTCTATGTTGAAGCGTTCATTTCCAGTAACAGTTTGAATTTTTCGGTTTCACTCTGTTTTCTCCTATATTGATAGATGTATTTGGAAAGCTAAATCCAACACGGTTTGTGCTAGCTTCTTGAAACTTGACACAACAAAGTAGTTTCACGTTCTATCTCTACGTTTTATTTCCTCTTGATGTAGCCCTAAGCAGTGATTGGCGAGAAACACTTTCATGGGAAGGGGTTGCCAAGCTTCCAAAAATTACGAATCTACAGAAATCTCAACAAATATTTTTTCACCCAAACTGGATGATACTTTCAGGTAATGATCAGTACACTAAGGCGACTTGGTTCCCCAAATTTCGTTCTTCTATGTTGAAGCGTTCATTTCCAGTAACAGTTTGAATTTTTAGGTTTCACTCTGTTCTCTCCTATATTGATAGATGTATTTGGAACTCTAAATCCAACACGGTTTGTGCTAGCTTCTTGAAACTTGACACAACAAAGTAGTTTCACATTCTATCTCTACGTTTTGTTTCCTCTTGATGTAGCCCTAAGCAGTGACTGGCGAGAAACACTTTCATGGAACGGGGTTGCCAAGCTTCCAAAAATTACGAATCTCCAGAAATCTCAGCAAATATTTTTTCACCCAAACTGGATGATCCTTTCAGGTAATGATCAGTACACTTAAGGCGACTTGGTTCCCCAAATTTCGTTCTTCTATGTTGAAGCGTTCATTTCCAGTAACAGTTTGAATTTTTAGGTTTCACTCTGTTTTCTCCTATATTGATAGATGTATTTGGAACTCTAAATCCAACACGGTTTGTGCTAGCTTCTTGAAACTTGACACAACAAAGTAGTTTCACGTTCTACCTCTATGTATTGTTTCCTCTTGATGTAGGCCTAAGCAGTGACTGGCGAGAAACACTTTCATGGGAAGGGGTTGCCAAGCTTCCAAAAATTACGAATCTCCAGAAATCTCAGCAAATATTTTTTCACCCAAACTGGATGATACTTTCAGGTAATGATCAGTACACTAAGGCGACGTGGTTCCCCAAATTTCGTTCTTCTATGTTGCAGCGTTCATTTCCAGTAACAGTTTGTATTTTTAGGTTTCACTCTGTTTTCTCCTATATTAATAGATGTATTTTGAATTCTAAATCCAACACGGTTTGTGCTAGCTTTTTGAAACTTGACACAACAAAGTAGGTTCACGTTCTATCTCTACGCTTTGTTTCCTCTTGATGTAGCCCTAAGCAGTGACTGGCGAGAAACACTTTCATGGAACGGGGTTGCCAAGCTTCCAAAAATTACGAATCTCCAGAAATCTCAGCAAATATTTTTTCACCCAAACTGGATGATACTTTCAGGTAATGATCAGTACACTAAGGCGACTTGGTACCCCAAATTTCGTTCTTCTATGTTGAAGCGTTCATTTCCAGTAACAGTTTGAATTTTTAGGTTTCACTCTGTTTTCTCCTATATTGATAGATGTATTTGGAACTCTAAATCCAACACGGTTTGTGCTGGCTTCTTGAAACTTGACACAACAAAGTAGTTTCACGTTCTATCTCTATGTATTGTTTCCTCTTGATGTAGCCCTAAGCAGTGACTGGCGAGAAACACTTTCATGGGAAGGGGTTGCCAAGCTTCCAAAAATTACGAATCTCCAGAAATCTCAGCAAATATTTTTTCACCCAAACTGGATGATACTTTCAGGAAATGATCAGTACACTAAGGCCAAGTGGTTCCCCAAATTTCGTTCTTCTATGTTGAAGCTTTCATTTCCAGTAACAGTTTGAATTTTTAGGTTTCACTCTGTTTTCTCCTATATTGATAGATGTATTTGGAACTCTAAATCCAACACGGTTTGTGCTAGCTTCTTGAAACTTGACACAACAAAGTAGTTTCACGTTCTATCTCTATGTTTTGTTTCCTCTTGATGTAGCCCTAAGCAGTGACTGGCGAGAAACACTTTCATGGAAAGGGGTTGCCAAGCTTCCAAAAATTACGAATCTCCAGAAATCTCAGCAAATATTTTTTCACCCAAACTGGATGATACTTTCAGGTAATGATCAGTACACTAAGGCCAAGTGGTTCCCCAAATTTCGTTCTTCTATGTTGAAGCTATCATTTCCAGTAACAGTTTGAATTTTTAGGTTTCACTCTGTTTTCTCCTATATTGATAGATGTATTTGGAACTCTAAATCCAACACGGTTTGTGCTAGCTACTTGAAACTTGACACAACAAAGTAGTTTCACGTTCTCTCTCTACGTATTGTTTCCTCTGATGTAGCCCTAAGCAGTGACTGGCAAGAAACACTTTCATGGGAAGGGGTTGCCAAGCTTCCAAAAATTACGAATCTCCAGAAATCTCAGCAAATATTTTTTCACCCAAACTGGATGATACTTTCAGGTAATGATCAGTACACTAAGGCGACTTGGTTCCCCAAATTTCGTTCTTCTATGTTGAAGCGTTCATTTCCAGTAACAGTTTGAATTTTTAGGTTTCACTCTGTTCTCTCCTATATTGATAGATGTATTTGGAACTCTAAATCCAACACGGTTTGTGCTAGCTTCTTGAAACTTGACACAACAAAGTAGTTTCACATTCTATCTCTACGTTTTGTTTCCTCTTGATGTAGCCCTAAGCAGTGACTGGCGAGAAACACTTTCATGGAACGGGGTTTCCAAGCTTCCAAAAATTACGAATCTCCAGAAATCTCAGCAAATATTTTTTCACCCAAACTGGATGATACTTTCAGGTAATGATCAGTACACTAAGGCGACTTGGTTCCCCAAATTTCGTTCTTCTATGATGAAGCGTTCATTTCCAGTAACATTTTGAATTTTTCGGTTTCACTCTGTTTTCTCCTATATTGATAGATGTATTTGGAACTCTAAATCCAACACGGTTTGTGCTAGCTTCTTGAAACTTGACACAACAAAGTAGTTTCACATTCTATCTCTACGTTTTGTTTCCTCTTGATGTAGCCCTAAGCAGTGACTGGCGAGAAACACTTTCATGGGAAGGGGTTGCCAAGCTTCCAAAAATTACGAATCTCCAGAAATCTCAACAAATATTTTTTCACCCAAACTGGATGATACTTTCAGGTAATGATCAGTACACTAAGGCGACTTGGTTCCCCAAATTTCGTTCTTCTATGTTGAAGCGTTCATTTCCAGTAACAGTTTGAATTTTTAGGTTTCACTCTGTTCTCTCCTATATTGATAGATGTATTTGGAACTCTAAATCCAACACGGTTTGTGCTAGCTTCTTGAAACTTGACACAACAAAGTAGTTTCACATTCTATCTCTACGTTTTGTTTCCTCTTGATGTAGCCCTAAGCAGTGACTGGCGAGAAACACTTTCATGGAACGGGGTTGCCAAGCTTCCAAAAATTACGAATCTCCAGAAATCTCAGCAAATATTTTTTCACCCAAACTGGATGATCCTTTCAGGTAATGATCAGTACACTTAAGGCGACTTGGTTCCCCAAATTTCGTTCTTCTATGTTGAAGCGTTCATTTCCAGTAACAGTTTGAATTTTTAGGTTTCACTCTGTTTTCTCCTATATTGATAGATGTATTTGGAACTCTAAATCCAACACGGTTTGTGCTAGCTTCTTGAAACTTGACACAACAAAGTAATTTCACATTCTATCTCTACGTTTTGTTTCCTTTTGATGTAGCCCTAAGCAGTGACTGGCGAGAAACACTTTCATGGGAAGGGGTTGCCAAGCTTCCAAAAATTACGAATCTCCAGAAATCTCAGCAAATATTTTTTTCACCCAAACTGGATGATACTTTCAGGTAATGATCAGTACACTAAAGAGACTTGGTTCCCCAAATTTCGTTCTTCTATGTTGAAGCGTTCATTTCCACTAAGAGTTTGAATTTTTAGGTTTCACTCTGTTTTCTCCTATATTGATAGATGTATTTGGAACTCTAAATCCAACACGGTTTGTGCTAGCTTCTTGAAACTTGACACAACAAAGTAGTTTCACGTTCTACCTCTATGTATTGTTTCCTCTTGATGTAGGCCTAAGCAGTGACTGGCGAGAAACACTTTCATGGGAAGGGGTTGCCAAGCTTCCAAAAATTACGAATCTCCAGAAATCTCAGCAAATATTTTTTCACCCAAACTGGATGATACTTTCAGGTAATGATCAGTACACTAAGGCGACGTGGTTCCCCAAATTTCGTTCTTCTATGTTGCAGCGTTCATTTCCAGTAACAGTTTGTATTTTTAGGTTTCACTCTGTTTTCTCCTATATTAATAGATGTATTTTGAATTCTAAATCCAACACGGTTTGTGCTAGCTTTTTGAAACTTGACACAACAAAGTAGGTTCACGTTCTATCTCTACGCTTTGTTTCCTCTTGATGTAGCCCTAAGCAGTGACTGGCGAGAAACACTTTCATGGAACGGGGTTGCCAAGCTTCCAAAAATTACGAATCTCCAGAAATCTCAGCAAATAATTTTTCACCCAAACTGGATGATACTTTCAGGTTATGATCAGTACACTAAGGCGACTTGGTACCCCAAATTTCGTTCTTCTATGTTGAAGCGTTCATTTCCAGTAACAGTTTGAATTTTTAGGTTTCACTCTGTTTTCTCCTATATTGATAGATGTATTTGGAACTCTAAATCCAACACGGTTTGTGCTAGCTTCTTGAAACTTGACACAACAAAGTAGTTTCACGTTCTATCTCTAATTATTGTTTCCTCTTGATGTAGCCCTAAGCAGTGACTGGCGAGAAACACTTTCATGGGAAGGGGTTGCCAAGCTTCCAAAAATTACGAATCTCCAGAAATCTCAGAAAATATTTTTTCACCCAAACTGGATGATACTTTCAGGTAATGATCAGTACACTAAGGCCAAGTGGTTCCCCAAATTTCGTTCTTCTATGTTGAAGCGTTCATTTCCACTAACAGTTTGAATTTTTAGGTTTCACTCTGTTTTCTCCTATATTGATAGATGTATTTGGAACTCTAAATCCAACACGGTTTGTGCTAGCTTCTTGAAACTTGACACAACAAAGTAGTTTCACGTTCTATCTCTATGTTTTGTTTCCTCTTGATGTAGCCCTAAGCAGTGACTGGCGAGAAACACTTTCATGGAAAGGGGTTGCCAAGCTTCCAAAAATTACGAATCTCCAGAAATCTCAGCAAATATTTTTTCACACAAACTGGATGATACTTTCAGGTAATGATCAGTACACTAAGGCGACTTGGTTCCCCAAATTTCGTTCTTCTATGTTGAAGCGTTCATTTCCAGTAACAGTTTGAATTTTTAGGTTTCACTCTGTTCTCTCCTATATTGATAGATGTATTTGGAACTCTAAATCCAACATGGTTTGTGCTAGCTACTTGAAACTTGACACAACAAAGTAGTTTCACGTTCTATCTCTACGTATTGTTTCCTCTTGATGTAGCCCTAAGCAGTGACTGGCAAGAAACACTTTCAGGGGATGGGGTTGCCAAGCTTCCAAAAATTACGAATCTCCAGAAATCTCAGCAAATATTTTTTCACCCAAACTGGATGATACTTTCAGGTAATGATCAGTACACTAAGGCGACTTGGTTCCCCAAATTTCGTTCTTCTATGTTGAAGCGTTCTCTCAGCAAATATTTTTTCACCCAAACTGGATGATACTTTCAGGTAATGATCAGTACACTAAGGCGACTTGGTACCCCAAATTTCGTTCTTCTATGTTGAAGCGTTCATTTCCAGTAACAGTTTGAATTTTTAGGTTTCACTCTGTTTTCTCCTATATTGATAGATGTATTTGGAACTCTAAATCCAACACGGTTTGTGCTGGCTTCTTGAAACTTGACACAACAAAGTAGTTTCACGTTCTATCTCTAATTATTGTTTCCTCTTGATGTAGCCCTAAGCAGTGACTGGCGAGAAACACTTTCATGGGAAGGGGTTGCCAAGCTTCCAAAAATTACGAATCTCCAGAAATCTCAGCAAATATTTTTTCACCCAAACTGGATGATACTTTCAGGAAATGATCAGTACACTAAGGCCAAGTGGTTCCCCAAATTTCGTTCATCTATGTTGAAGCTTTCATTTCCAGTAACAGTTTGAATTTTTAGGTTTCACTCTGTTTTCTCCTATATTGATAGATGTATTTGGAACTCTAAATCCAACACGGTTTGTGCTAGCTTCTTGAAACTTGACACAACAAAGTAGTTTCACGTTCTATCTCTATGTTTTGTTTCCTCTTGATGTAGCCCTAAGCAGTGACTGGCGAGAAACACTTTCATGGAAAGGGGTTGCCAAGCTTCCAAAAATTACGAATCTCCAGAAATCTCAGCAAATATTTTTTCACCCAAACTGGATGATACTTTCAGGTAATGATCAGTACACTAAGGCCAAGTGGTTCCCCAAATTTCGTTCTTCTATGTTGAAGCTATCATTTCCAGTAACAGTTTGAATTTTTAGGTTTCACTCTGTTTTCTCCTATATTGATAGATGTATTTGGAACTCTAAATCCAACACGGTTTGTGCTAGCTACTTGAAACTTGACACAACAAAGTAGTTTCACGTTCTCTCTCTACGTATTGTTTCCTCTGATGTAGCCCTAAGCAGTGACTGGCAAGAAACACTTTCATGGGAAGGGGTTGCCAAGCTTCCAAAAATTACGAATCTCCAGAAATCTCAGCAAATATTTTTTCACCCAAACTGGATGATACTTTCAGGTAATGATCAGTACACTAAGGCGACTTGGTTCCCCAAATTTCGTTCTTCTATGTTGAAGCGTTCATTTCCAGTAACAGTTTGAATTTTTAGGTTTCACTCTGTTCTCTCCTATATTGATAGATGTATTTGGAACTCTAAATCCAACACGGTTTGTGCTAGCTTCTTGAAACTTGACACAACAAAGTAGTTTCACATTCTATCTCTACGTTTTGTTTCCTCTTGATGTAGCCCTAAGCAGTGACTGGCGAGAAACACTTTCATGGAACGGGGTTGCCAAGCTTCCAAAAATTACGAATCTCCAGAAATCTCAGCAAATATTTTTTCACCCAAACTGGATGATACTTTCAGGTAATGATCAGTACACTAAGGCGACTTGGTTCCCCAAATTTCGTTCTTCTATGTTGAAGCGTTCATTTCCAGTAACATTTTGAATTTTTCGGTTTCACTCTGTTTTCTCCTATATTGATAGATGTATTTGGAACTCTAAATCCAACACGGTTTGTGCTAGCTTCTTGAAACTTGACACAACAAAGTAGTTTCACATTCTATCTCTACGTTTTGTTTCCTCTTGATGTAGCCCTAAGCAGTGACTGGCGAGAAACACTTTCATGGGAAGGGGTTGCCAAGCTTCCAAAAATTACGAATCTCCAGAAATCTCAACAAATATTTTTTCACCCAAACTGGATGATACTTTCAGGTAATGATCAGTACACTAAGGCGACTTGGTACCCCAAATTTCGTTCTTCTATGTTGAAGCGTTCATTTCCAGTAACAGTTTGAATTTTTAGGTTTCACTCTGTTTTCTCCTATATTGATAGATGTATTTGGAACTCTAAATCCAACACGGTTTGTGCTGGCTTCTTGAAACTTGACACAACAAAGTAGTTTCACGTTCTATCTCTAATTATTGTTTCCTCTTGATGTAGCCCTAAGCAGTGACTGGCGAGAAACACTTTCATGGGAAGGGGTTGCCAAGCTTCCAAAAATTACGAATCTCCAGAAATCTCAGCAAATATTTTTTCACCCAAACTGGATGATACTTTCAGGAAATGATCAGTACACTAAGGCCAAGTGGTTCCCCAAATTTCGTTCTTCTATGTTGAAGCTTTCATTTCCAGTAACAGTTTGAATTTTTAGGTTTCACTCTGTTTTCTCCTATATTGATAGATGTATTTGGAACTCTAAATCCAACACGGTTTGTGCTAGCTTCTTGAAACTTGACACAACAAAGTAGTTTCACGTTCTATCTCTATGTTTTGTTTCCTCTTGATGTAGCCCTAAGCAGTGACTGGCGAGAAACACTTTCATGGAAAGGGGTTGCCAAGCTTCCAAAAATTACGAATCTCCAGAAATCTCAGCAAATATTTTTTCACCCAAACTGGATGATACTTTCAGGTAATGATCAGTACACTAAGGCCAAGTGGTTCCCCAAATTTCGTTCTTCTATGTTGAAGCTATCATTTCCAGTAACAGTTTGAATTTTTAGGTTTCACTCTGTTTTCTCCTATATTGATAGATGTATTTGGAACTCTAAATCCAACACGGTTTGTGCTAGCTACTTGAAACTTGACACAACAAAGTAGTTTCACGTTCTCTCTCTACGTATTGTTTCCTCTGATGTAGCCCTAAGCAGTGACTGGCAAGAAACACTTTCATGGGAAGGGGTTGCCAAGCTTCCAAAAATTACGAATCTCCAGAAATCTCAGCAAATATTTTTTCACCCAAACTGGATGATACTTTCAGGTAATGATCAGTACACTAAGGCGACTTGGTTCCCCAAATTTCGTTCTTCTATGTTGAAGCGTTCATTTCCAGTAACAGTTTGAATTTTTAGGTTTCACTCTGTTCTCTCCTATATTGATAGATGTATTTGGAACTCTAAATCCAACACGGTTTGTGCTAGCTTCTTGAAACTTGACACAACAAAGTAGTTTCACATTCTATCTCTACGTTTTGTTTCCTCTTGATGTAGCCCTAAGCAGTGACTGGCGAGAAACACTTTCATGGAACGGGGTTGCCAAGCTTCCAAAAATTACGAATCTCCAGAAATCTCAGCAAATATTTTTTCACCCAAACTGGATGATACTTTCAGGTAATGATCAGTACACTAAGGCGACTTGGTTCCCCAAATTTCGTTCTTCTATGTTGAAGCGTTCATTTCCAGTAACATTTTGAATTTTTCGGTTTCACTCTGTTTTCTCCTATATTGATAGATGTATTTGGAACTCTAAATCCAACACGGTTTGTGCTAGCTTCTTGAAACTTGACACAACAAAGTAGTTTCACATTCTATCTCTACGTTTTGTTTCCTCTTGATGTAGCCCTAAGCAGTGACTGGCGAGAAACACTTTCATGGGAAGGGGTTGCCAAGCTTCCAAAAATTACGAATCTCCAGAAATCTCAACAAATATTTTTTCACCCAAACTGGATGATACTTTCAGGTAATGATCAGTACACTAAGGCGACTTGGTTCCCCAAATTTCGTTCTTCTATGTTGAAGCGTTCATTTCCAGTAACAGTTTGAATTTTTAGGTTTCACTCTGTTCTCTCCTATATTGATAGATGTATTTGGAACTCTAAATCCAACACGGTTTGTGCTAGCTTCTTGAAACTTGACACAACAAAGTAGTTTCACATTCTATCTCTACGTTTTGTTTCCTCTTGATGTAGCCCTAAGCAGTGACTGGCAAGAAACACTTTCATGGAACGGGGTTGCCAAGCTTCCAAAAATTACGAATCTCCAGAAATCTCAGCAAATATTTTTTCACCCAAACTGGATGATCCTTTCAGGTAATGATCAGTACACTTAAGGCGACTTGGTTCCCCAAATTTCGTTCTTCTATGTTGAAGCGTTCATTTCCAGTAACAGTTTGAATTTTTAGGTTTCACTCTGTTTTCTCCTATATTGATAGATGTATTTGGAACTCTAAATCCAACACGGTTTGTGCTAGGTTCTTGAAACTTGACACAACAAAGTAATTTCACATTCTATCTCTACGTTTTGTTTCCTCTTGATGTAGCCCTAAGCAGTGACTGGCGAGAAACACTTTCATGGGAAGGGGTTGCCAAGCTTCCAAAAATTACGAATCTCCAGAAATCTCAGCAAATATTTTTTTCACCCAAACTGGATGATACTTTCAGGTAATGATCAGTACACTAAAGAGACTTGGTTCCCCAAATTTCGTTCTTCTATGTTGAAGCGTTGATTTCCACTAACAGTTTGAATTTTTAGGTTTCACTCTGTTTTCTCCTATATTGATAGATGTATTTGGAACTCTAAATCCAACACGGTTTGTGCTGGCTTCTTGAAACTTGACACAACAAAGTAGTTTCACGTTCTCTCTCTATGTATTGTTTCCTCTTGATGTAGCCCTAAGCAGTGACTGGCGAGAAACACTTTCATGGGAAGGGGTTGCCAAGCTTCCAAAAATTACGAATCTCCAGAAATCTCAGCAAATATTTTTTCACCCAAACTGGATGATACTTTCAGGAAATGATCAGTACACTAAGGCCAAGTGGTTCCCCAAATTTCGTTCTTCTATGTTGAAGCTTTCATTTCCAGTAACAGTTTGAATTTTTAGGTTTCACTCTGTTTTCTCCTATATTGATAGATGTATTTGGAACTCTAAATCCAACACGGTTTGTGCTAGCTTCTTGAAACTTGACACAACAAAGTAGTTTCACGTTCTATCTCTATGTTTTGTTTCCTCTTGATGTAGCCCTAAGCAGTGACTGGCGAGAAACACTTTCATGGAAAGGGGTTGCCAAGCTTCCAAAAATTACGAATCTCCAGAAATCTCAGCAAATATTTTTTCACCCAAACTGGATGATACTTTCAGGTAATGATCAGTACACTAAGGCGACTTGGTTCCCCAAATTTCGTTCTTCTATGTTGAAGCGTTCATTTCCAGTAACAGTTTGAATTTTTAGGTTTCACTCTGTTCTCTCCTATATTGATAGATGTATTTGGAACTCTAAATCCAACACGGTTTGTGCTAGCTTCTTGAAACTTGACACAACAAAGTAATTTCACATTCTATCTCTACGTTTTGTTTCCTCTTGATGTAGCCCTAAGCAGTGACTGGCGAGAAACACTTTCATGGGAAGGGGTTGCCAAGCTTCCAAAAATTACGAATCTCCAGAAATCTCAGCAAATATTTTTTTCACCCAAACTGGATGATACTTTCAGGTAATGATCAGTACACTAAAGAGACTTGGTTCCCCAAATTTCGTTCTTCTATGTTGAAGCGTTCATTTCCACTAACAGTTTGAATTTTTAGGTTTCACTCTGTTTTCTCCTATATTGATAGATGTATTTGGAACTCTAAATCCAACACGGTTTGTGCTAGCTTCTTGAAACTTGACACAACAAAGTAGTTTCACGTTCTACCTCTATGTATTGTTTCCTCTTGATGTAGGCCTAAGCAGTGACTGGCGAGAAACACTTTCATGGGAAGGGGTTGCCAAGCTTCCAAAAATTACGAATCTCCAGAAATCTCAGCAAATATTTTTTCACCCAAACTGGATGATACTTTCAGGTAATGATCAGTACACTAAGGCGACGTGGTTCCCCAAATTTCGTTCTTCTATGTTGCAGCGTTCATTTCCAGTAACAGTTTGTATTTTTAGGTTTCACTCTGTTTTCTCCTATATTAATAGATGTATTTTGAATTCTAAATCCAACACGGTTTGTGCTAGCTTTTTGAAACTTGACACAACAAAGTAGGTTCACGTTCTATCTCTACGCTTTGTTTCCTCTTGATGTAGCCCTAAGCAGTGACTGGCGAGAAACACTTTCATGGAACGGGGTTGCCAAGCTTCCAAAAATTACGAATCTCCAGAAATCTCAGCAAATATTTTTTTCACCCAAACTGGATGATACTTTCAGGTAATGATCAGTACACTAAGGCGACTTGGTACCCCAAATTTCGTTCTTCTATGTTGAAGCGTTCATTTCCAGTAACAGTTTGAATTTTTAGGTTTCACTCTGTTTTCTCCTATATTGATAGATGTATTTGGAACTCTAAATCCAACACGGTTTGTGCTGGCTTCTTGAAACTTGACACAACAAAGTAGTTTCACGTTCTCTCTCTATGTATTGTTTCCTCTTGATGTAGCCCTAAGCAGTGACTGGCGAGAAACACTTTCATGGGAAGGGGTTGCCAAGCTTCCAAAAATTACGAATCTCCAGAAATCTCAGCAAATATTTTTTCACCCAAACTGGATGATACTTTCAGGAAATGATCAGTACACTAAGGCCAAGTGGTTCCCCAAATTTCGTTCTTCTATGTTGAAGCTTTCATTTCCAGTAACAGTTTGAATTTTTAGGTTTCACTCTGTTTTCTCCTATATTGATAGATGTATTTGGAACTCTAAATCCAACACGGTTTGTGCTAGCTTCTTGAAACTTGACACAACAAAGTAGTTTCACGTTCTATCTCTATGTTTTGTTTCCTCTTGATGTAGCCCTAAGCAGTGACTGGCGAGAAACACTTTCATGGAAAGGGGTTGCCAAGCTTCCAAAAATTACGAATCTCCAGAAATCTCAGCAAATATTTTTTCACCCAAACTGGATGATACTTTCAGGTAATGATCAGTACACTAAGGCGACTTGGTTCCCCAAATTTCGTTCTTCTATGTTGAAGCGTTCATTTCCAGTAACAGTTTGAATTTTTAGGTTTCACTCTGTTCTCTCCTATATTGATAGATGTATTTGGAACTCTAAATCCAACATGGTTTGTGCTAGCTACTTGAAACTTGACACAACAAAGTAGTTTCACGTTCTATCTCTACGTATTGTTTCCTCTTGATGTAGCCCTAAGCAGTGACTGGCAAGAAACACTTTCATGGGAAGGGGTTGCCAAGCTTCCAAAAATTACGAATCTCCAGAAATCTCAGCAAATATTTTTTCACCCAAACTGGATGATACTTTCAGGTAATGATCAGTACACTAAGGCGACTTGGTTCCCCAAATTTCGTTCTTCTATGTTGAAGCGTTCATTTCCAGTAACAGTTTGAATTTTTAGGTTTCACTCTGTTCTCTCCTATATTGATAGATGTATTTGGAACTCTAAATCCAACACGGTTTGTGCTAGCTTCTTGAAACTTGACACAACAAAGTAGTTTCACATTCTGTCTCTACGTTTTGTTTCCTCTTGATGTAGCCCTAAGCAGTGACTGGCAAGAAACACTTTCATGGAACGGGGTTGCCAAGCTTCCAAAAATTACGAATCTCCAGAAATCTCAGCAAATATTTTTTCACCCAAACTGAATGATACTTTCAGGTAATGATCAGTACACTTAAGGCGACTTGGTTCCCCAAATTTCGTTCTTCTATGTTGAAGCGTTCATTTCCACTAACAGTTTGAATTTTTAGGTTTCACTCTGTTTTCTCCTATATTGATAGATGTATTTGGAACTCTAAATCCAACACGGTTTGTGCTGGCTTCTTGAAACTTGACACAACAAAGTAGTTTCACATTCTATCTCTATGTATTGTTTCCTCTTGATGTAGCCCTAAGCAGTGACTGGCGAGAAACACTTTCATGGGAAGGGGTTGCCAAGCTTCCAAAAATTACGAATCTCCAGAAATCTCAGCAAATATTTTTTCACCCAAACTGGATGATACTTTCAGGTAATGATCAGTACACTAAGGCCAAGTGGTTCCCCAAATTTCGTTCTTCTATGTTGAAGCTATCATTTCCAGTAACAGTTTGAATTTTTAGGTTTCACTCTGTTTTCTCCTATATTGATAGATGTATTTGGAACTCTAAATCCAACACGGTTTGTGCTAGCTACTTGAAACTTGACACAACAAAGTAATTTCACCTTCTCTCTCTACGTATTGTTTCCTCTGATGTAGCCCTAAGCAGTGACTGGCAAGAAACACTTTCATGGGAGGGGGTTGCCAAGCTTCCAAAAATTACGAATCTCCAGAAATCTCAGCAAATATTTTTTCACCCAAACTGGATGATACTTTCAGGTAATGATCAGTACACTAAGGCGACTTGGTTCCCAAAATTTCGTTCTTCTATGTTGAAGCGTTCATTTCCAGTAACAGTTTGAATTTTTAGGTTTCACTCTGTTTTCTCCTATATTGATAGATGTATTTGGAACTCTAAATCCAACACGGTTTGTGCTAGCTTCTTGAAACTTGACACAACAAAGTAGTTTCACATTCTATCTCTACGTTTTGTTTCCTCTTGATGTAGCCCTAAGCAGTGACTGGCGAGAAACACTTTCATGGAACGGGGTTGCCAAGCTTCCAAAAATTACGAATCTCCAGAAATCTCAGCAAATATTTTTTCACCCAAACTGGATGATACTTTCAGGTAATGATCAGTACACTAAGGCGACTTGGTTCCCCAAATTTCGTTCTTCAATGTTGAAGCGTTCATTTCCAGTAACAGTTTGAATTTTTCGGTTTCACTCTGTTTTCTCCTATATTGATAGATGTATTTGGAAAGCTAAATCCAACACGGTTTGTGCTAGCTTCTTGAAACTTGACACAACAAAGTAGTTTCACGTTCTATCTCTACGTTTTATTTCCTCTTGATGTAGCCCTAAGCAGTGACTGGCGAGAAACACTTTCATGGGAAGGGGTTGCCAAGCTTCCAAAAATTACGAATCTACAGAAATCTCAACAAATATTTTTTCACCCAAACTGGATGATACTTTCAGGTAATGATCAGTACACTAAGGCGACTTGGTTCCCCAAATTTCGTTCTTCTATGTTGAAGCGTTCATTTCCAGTAACAGTTTGAATTTTTAGGTTTCACTCTGTTCTCTCCTATATTGATAGATGTATTTGGAACTCTAAATCCAACACGGTTTGTGCTAGCTTCTTGAAACTTGACACAACAAAGTAGTTTCACATTCTATCTCTACGTTTTGTTTCCTCTTGATGTATCCCTAAGCAGTGACTGGCGAGAAACACTTTCATGGAACGGGGTTGCCAAGCTTCCAAAAATTACGAATCTCCAGAAATCTCAGCAAATATTTTTTCACCCAAACTGGATGATCCTTTCAGGTAATGATCAGTACACTTAAGGCGACTTGGTTCCCCAAATTTCGTTCTTCTATGTTGAAGCGTTCATTTCCAGTAACAGTTTGAATTTTTAGGTTTCACTCTGTTTTCTCCTATATTGATAGATGTATTTGGAACTCTAAATCCAACACGGTTTGTGCTAGCTTCTTGAAACTTGACACAACAAAGTAGTTTCACGTTCTACCTCTATGTATTGTTTCCTCTTGATGTAGGCCTAAGCAGTGACTGGCGAGAAACACTTTCATGGGAAGGGGTTGCCAAGCTTCCAAAAATTACGAATCTCCAGAAATCTCAGCAAATATTTTTTCACCCAAACTGGATGATACTTTCAGGTAAAGATCAGTACACTAAGGCGACGTGGTTCCCCAAATTTCGTTCTTCTATGTTGCAGCGTTCATTTCCAGTAACAGTTTGTATTTTTAGGTTTCACTCTGTTTTCTCCTATATTAATAGATGTACTTTGAATTCTAAATCCAACACGGTTTTTGCTAGCTTTTTGAAACTTGACACAACAAAGTAGGTTCACGTTCTATCTCTACGCTTTGTTTCCTCTTGATGTAGCCCTAAGCAGTGACTGGCAAGAAACACTTTCATGGAACGGGGTTGCCAAGCTTCCAAAAATTACGAATCTCCAGAACTCTCAGCAAATATATTTTCACCCAAACTGGATGATACTTTCAGGTAATGATCAGTACACTAAGGCGACTTGGTACCCCAAATTTCGTTCTTCTATGTTGAAGCGTTCATTTCCAGTAACAGTTTGAATTTTTAGGTTTCACTCTGTTTTCTCCTATATTGATAGATGTATTTGGAACTCTAAATCCAACACGGTTTGTGCTGGCTTCTTGAAACTTGACACAACAAAGTAGTTTCATGTTCTATCTCTATGTATTGTTTCCTCTTGATGTAGCCCTAAGCAGTGACTGGCGAGAAACACTTTCATGGGAAGGGGTTGCCAAGCTTCCAAAAATTACGAATCTCCAGAAATCTCAGCAAATATTTTTTCACCCAAACTGGATGATACTTTCAGGAAATGATCAGTACACTAAGGCCAAGTGGTTCCCCAAATTTCGTTCTTCTATGTTGAAGCTTTCATTTCCAGTAACAGTTTGAATTTTTATGTTTCACTCTGTTTTCTCCTATATTGATAGATGTATTTGGAACTCTAAATCCAACACGGTTTGTGCTAGCTTCTTGAAACTTGACACAACAAAGTAGTTTCACGTTCTATCTCTATATTTTGTTTCCTCTTGATGTAGCCCTAAGCAGTGACTGTTGAGAAACACTTTCATGGAAAGGGGTTGCCAAGCTTCCAAAAATTACGAATCTCCAGAAATCTCAGCAAATATTTTTTCACCCAAACTGGATGATACTTTCAGGTAATGATCAGTACACTAAGGCCAAGTGGTTCCCCAAATTTCGTTCTTCTATGTTGAAGCTATCATTTCCAGTAACAGTTTGAATTTTTAGGTTTCACTCTGTTTTCTCCTATATTGATAGATGTATTTGGAACTCTAAATCCAACACGGTTTGTGCTAGCTACTTGAAACTTGACACAACAAAGTAGTTTCACGTTCTCTCTCTACGTATTGTTTCCTCTGATGTAGCCCTAAGCAGTGACTGGCAAGAAACACTTTCATGGGAAGGGGTTGCCAAGCTTCCAAAAATTACGAATCTCCAGAAATCTCAGCAAATATTTTTTCACCCAAACTGGATGATACTTTCAGGTAATGATCAGTACACTAAGGCGACTTGGTTCCCCAAATTTCGTTCTTCTATGTTGAAGCGTTCATTTCCAGTAACAGTTTGAATTTTTAGGTTTCACTCTGTTTTCTCCTATATTGATAGATGTATTTGGAACTTTAAATCCAACACGGTTTGTGCTAGCTTCTTGAAACTTGACACAACAAAGTAGTTTCACATTCTATCTCTACGTTTTGTTTCCTCTTGATGTAGCCCTAAGCAGTGACTGGCGAGAAACACTTTCATGGAACGGGGTTGCCAAGCTTCCAAAAATTACGAATCTCCAGAAATCTCAGCAAATATTTTTTCACCCAAACTGGATGATACTTTCAGGTAATGATCAGTACACTAAGGCGACTTGGTTCCCCAAATTTCGTTCTTCTATGTTGAAGCGTTCATTTCCAGTAACATTTTGAATTTTTCGGTTTCACTCTGTTTTCTCCTATATTGATAGATGTATTTGGAAAGCTAAATCCAACACGGTTTGTGCTAGCTTCTTGAAACTTGACACAACAAAGTAGTTTCAGATTCTATCTCTACGTTTTGTTTCCTCTTGATGTAGCCCTAAGCAGTGACTGGCGAGAAACACTTTCATGGGAAGGGGTTGCCAAGCTTCCAAAAATTACGAATCTACAGAAATCTCAACAAATATTTTTTCACCCAAACTGGATGATACTTTCAGGTAATGATCAGTACACTAAGGCGACTTGGTTCCCCAAATTTCGTTCTTCTATGTTGAAGCGTTCATTTCCAGTAACAGTTTGAATTTTTAGGTTTCACTCTGTTCTCTCCTATATTGATAGATGTATTTGGAACTCTAAATCCAACACGGTTTGTGCTAGCTTCTTGAAACTTGACACAACAAAGTAGTTTCACATTCTATCTCTACGTTTTGTTTCCTCTTGATGTAGCCCTAAGCAGTGACTGGCGAGAAACACTTTCATGGAACGGGGTTGCCAAGCTTCCAAAAATTACGAATCTCCAGAAATCTCAGCAAATATTTTTTCACCCAAACTGGATGATACTTTCAGGTAATGATCAGTACACTAAGGCGACTTGGTTCCCCAAATTTCGTTCTTCAATGTTGAAGCGTTCATTTCCAGTAACAGTTTGAATTTTTCGGTTTCACTCTGTTTTCTCCTATATTGATAGATGTATTTGGAAAGCTAAATCCAACACGGTTTGTGCTAGCTTCTTGAAACTTGACACAACAAAGTAGTTTCACGTTCTATCTCTACGTTTTATTTCCTCTTGATGTAGCCCTAAGCAGTGACTGGCGAGAAACACTTTCATGGGAAGGGGTTGCCAAGCTTCCAAAAATTACGAATCTACAGAAATCTCAACAAATATTTTTTCACCCAAACTGGATGATACTTTCAGGTAATGATCAGTACACTAAGGCGACTTGGTTCCCCAAATTTCGTTCTTCTATGTTGAAGCGTTCATTTCCAGTAACAGTTTGAATTTTTAGGTTTCACTCTGTTCTCTCCTATATTGATAGATGTATTTGGAACTCTAAATCCAACACGGTTTGTGCTAGCTTCTTGAAACTTGACACAACAAAGTAGTTTCACATTCTATCTCTACGTTTTGTTTCCTCTTGATGTAGCCCTAAGCAGTGACTGGCGAGAAACACTTTCATGGAACGGGGTTGCCAAGCTTCCAAAAATTACGAATCTCCAGAAATCTCAGCAAATATTTTTTCACCCAAACTGGATGATCCTTTCAGGTAATGATCAGTACACTTAAGGCGACTTGGTTCCCCAAATTTCGTTCTTCTATGTTGAAGCGTTCATTTCCAGTAACAGTTTGAATTTTTAGGTTTCACTCTGTTTTCTCCTATATTGATAGATGTATTTGGAACTCTAAATCCAACACGGTTTGTGCTAGCTTCTTGAAACTTGACACAACAAAGTAGTTTCACGTTCTACCTCTATGTATTGTTTCCTCTTGATGTAGGCCTAAGCAGTGACTGGCGAGAAACACTTTCATGGGAAGGGGTTGCCAAGCTTCCAAAAATTACGAATCTCCAGAAATCTCAGCAAATATTTTTTCACCCAAACTGGATGATACTTTCAGGTAAAGATCAGTACACTAAGGCGACGTGGTTCCCCAAATTTCGTTCTTCTATGTTGCAGCGTTCATTTCCAGTAACAGTTTGTATTTTTAGGTTTCACTCTGTTTTCTCCTATATTAATAGATGTACTTTGAATTCTAAATCCAACACGGTTTGTGCTAGCTTTTTGAAACTTGACACAACAAAGTAGGTTCACGTTCTATCTCTACGCATTGTATCCTCTTGATGTAGCCCTAAGCAGTGACTGGCGAGAAACACTTTCATGGAACGGGGTTGCCAAGCTTCCAAAAATTACGAATCTCCAGAACTCTCAGCAAATATATTTTCACCCAAACTGGATGATACTTTCAGGTAATGATCAGTACACTAAGGCGAGTTGGTACCCCAAATTTCGTTCTTCTATGTTGAAGCGTTCATTTCCAGTAACAGTTTGAATTTTTAGGTTTCACTCTGTTTTCTCCTATATTGATAGATGTATTTGGAACTCTAAATCCAACACGGTTTGTGCTGGCTTCTTGAAACTTGACACAACAAAGTAGTTTCACGTTCTATCTCTATGTATTGTTTCCTCTTGATGTAGCCCTAAGCAGTGACTGGCGAGAAACACTTTCATGGGAAGGGGTTGCCAAGCTTCCAAAAATTACGAATCTCCAGAAATCTCAGCAAATATTTTTTCACCCAAACTGGATGATACTTTCAGGAAATGATCAGTACACTAAGGCCAAGTGGTTCCCCAAATTTCGTTCTTCTATGTTGAAGCTTTCATTTCCAGTAACAGTTTGAATTTTTAGGTTTCACTCTGTTTTCTCCTATATTGATAGATGTATTTGGAACTCTAAATCCAACACGGTTTGTGCTAGCTTCTTGAAACTTGACACAACAAAGTAGTTTCACGTTCTATCTCTATGTTTTGTTTCCTCTTGATGTAGCCCTAAGCAGTGACTGGCGAGAAACACTTTCATGGAAAGGGGTTGCCAAGCTTCCAAAAATTACGAATCTCCAGAAATCTCAGCAAATATTTTTTCACCCAAACTGGATGATACTTTCAGGTAATGATCAGTACACTAAGGCCAAGTGGTTCCCCAAATTTCGTTCTTCTATGTTGAAGCTATCATTTCCAGTAACAGTTTGAATTTTTAGGTTTCACTCTGTTTTCTCCTATATTGATAGATGTATTTGGAACTCTAAATCCAACACGGTTTGTGCTAGCTACTTGAAACTTGACACAACAAAGTAGTTTCACGTTCTCTCTCTACGTATTGTTTCCTCTGATGTAGCCCTAAGCAGTGACTGGCAAGAAACACTTTCATGGGAAGGGGTTGCCAAGCTTCCAAAAATTACGAATCTCCAGAAATCTCAGCAAATATTTTTTCACCCAAACTGGATGATACTTTCAGGTAATGATCAGTACACTAAGGCGACTTGGTTCCCCAAATTTCGTTCTTCTATGTTGAAGCGTTCATTTCCAGTAACAGTTTGAATTTTTAGGTTTCACTCTGTTTTCTCCTATATTGATAGATGTATTTGGAACTTTAAATCCAACACGGTTTGTGCTAGCTTCTTGAAACTTGACACAACAAAGTAGTTTCACATTCTATCTCTACGTTTTGTTTCCTCTTGATGTAGCCCTAAGCAGTGACTGGCGAGAAACACTTTCATGGAACGGGGTTGCCAAGCTTCCAAAAATTACGAATCTCCAGAAATCTCAGCAAATATTTTTTCACCCAAACTGGATGATCCTTTCAGGTAATGATCAGTACACTTAAGGCGACTTGGTTCCCCAAATTTCGTTCTTCTATGTTGAAGCGTTCATTTCCAGTAACAGTTTGAATTTTTAGGTTTCACTCTGTTTTCTCCTATATTGATAGATGTATTTGGAACTCTAAATCCAACACGGTTTGTGCTAGCTTCTTGAAACTTGACACAACAAAGTAATTTCACATTCTATCTCTACGTTTTGTTTCCTCTTGATGTAGCCCTAAGCAGTGACTGGCGAGAAACACTTTCATGGGAAGGGGTTGCCAAGCTTCCAAAAATTACGAATCTCCAGAAATCTCAGCAAATATTTTTTCACTCAAACTGGATGATACTTTCAGGTAATGATCAGTACACTAAAGAGACTTGGTTCCCCAAATTTCGTTCTTCTATGTTGAAGCGTTCATTTCCACTAACAGTTTGAATTTTTAGGTTTCACTCTGTTTTCTCCTATATTGATAGATGTATTTGGAACTCTAAATCCAACACGGTTTGTGCTAGCTTCTTGAAACTTGACACAACAAAGTAGTTTCACGTTCTACCTCTATGTATTGTTTCCTCTTGATGTAGGCCTAAGCAGTGACTGGCGAGAAACACTTTCATGGGAAGGGGTTGCCAAGCTTCCAAAAATTACGAATCTCCAGAAATCTCAGCAAATATTTTTTCACCCAAACTGGATGATACTTTCAGGTAATTATCAGTACACTAAGGCGACGTGGTTCCCCAAATTTCGTTCTTCTATGTTGCAGCGTTCATTTCCAGTAACAGTTTGTATTTTTAGGTTTCACTCTGTTTTCTCCTATATTAATAGATGTATTTTGAATTCTAAATCCAACACGGTTTGTGCTAGCTTTTTGAAACTTGACACAACAAAGTAGGTTCACGTTCTATCTCTACGCTTTGTTTCCTCTTGATGTAGCCCTAAGCAGTGACTGGCGAGAAACACTTTCATGGAACGGGGTTGCCAAGCTTCCAAAAATTACGAATCTCCAGAAATCTCAGCAAATATTTTTTCACCCAAACTGGATGATACTTTCAGGAAATGATCAGTACACTAAGGCCAAGTGGTTCCCCAAATTTCGTTCTTCTATGTTGAAGCTTTCATTTCCAGTAACAGTTTGAATTTTTAGGTTTCACTCTGTTTTCTCCTATATTGATAGATGTATTTGGAACTCTAAATCCAACACGGTTTGTGCTAGCTTCTTGAAACTTGACGCAACAAAGTAGTTTCACGTTCTATCTCTATGTTTTGTTTCCTCTTGATGTAGCCCTAAGCAGTGACTGGCGAGAAACACTTTCATGGAAAGGGGTTGCCAAGCTTCCAAAAATTACGAATCTCCAGAAAAATCAGCAAATATTTTTTCACCCAAACTGGATGATACTTTCAGGTAATGATCAGTACACTAAGGCGACTTGGTTCCCCAAATTTCGTTCTTCTATGTTGAAGCGTTCATTTCCAGTAACAGTTTGAATTTTTAGGTTTCACTCTGTTCTCTCCTATATTGATAGATGTATTTGGAACTCTAAATCCAACACGGTTTGTGCTAGCTACTTGAAACTTGACACAACAAAGTAGTTTCACGTTCTATCTCTACGTATTGTTTCCTCTTGATGTAGCCCTAAGCAGTGACTGGCAAGAAACACTTTCATGGGAAGGGGCTGCCAAGCTTCCAAAAATTACGAATATCCAGAAATCTCAGCAAATATTTTTTCACCCAAACTGGATGATACTTTCAGGAAATGATCAGTACACTAAGGCCAAGTGGTTCCCCAAATTTCGTTCTTCTATGTTGAAGCTTTCATTTCCAGTAACAGTTTGAATTTTTAGGTTTCACTCTGTTTTCTCCTATATTGATAGATGTATTTGGAACTCTAAATCCAACACGGTTTGTGCTAGCTTCTTGAAACTTGACACAACAAAGTAGTTTCACGTTCTATCTCTATGTTTTGTTTCCACTTGATGTAGCCCTAAGCAGTGACTGGCGAGAAACACTTTCATGGAAAGGGGTTGCGAAGCTTCCAAAAATTACGAATCTCCTGAAATCTCAGCAAATATTTTTTCACCCAAACTGGATGATACTTTCAGGTAATGATCAGTACACTAAGGCGACTTGGTTCCCCAAATTTCGTTCTTCTATGTTGAAGCGTTCATTTCCAGTAACAGTTTGAATTTTTAGGTTTCACTCTGTTTTCTCCTATATTGATAGATGTATTTGGAACTCTAAATCCAACACGGTTTGTGCTAGCTACTTGAAACTTGACACAACAAAGTAGTTTCACGTTCTCTCTCTACGTATTGTTTCCTCTGATGTAGCCCTAAGCAGTGACTGGCAAGAAACACTTTCATGGGAAGGGGTTGCCAAGCTTCCAAAAATTACGAATCTCCAGAAATCTCAGCAAATATTTTTTCACCCAAACTGGATGATACTTTCAGGTAATGATCAGTACACTAAGGCGACTTGGTTCCCCAAATTTCGTTCTTCTATGTTGAAGCGTTCATTTCCAGTAACAGTTTGAATTTTTAGGTTTCACTCTGTTTTCTCCTATATTGATAGATGTATTTGGAACTTTAAATCCAACACGGTTTGTGCTAGCTTCTTGAAACTTGACACAACAAAGTAGTTTCACATTCTATCTCTACGTTTTGTTTCCTCTTGATGTAGCCCTAAGCAGTGACTGGCGAGAAACACTTTCATGGAACGGGGTTGCCAAGCTTCCAAAAATTACGAATCTCCAGAAATCTCAGCAAATATTTTTTCACCCAAACTGGATGATACTTTCAGGTAATGATCAGTACACTAAGGCGACTTGGTTCCCCAAATTTCGTTCTTCTATGTTGAAGCGTTCATTTCCAGCAACATTTTGAATTTTTCGGTTTCACTCTGTTTTCTCCTATATTGATAGATGTATTTGGAAAGCTAAATCCAACACGGTTTGTGCTAGCTTCTTGAAACTTGACACAACAAAGTAGTTTCAGATTCTATCTCTACGTTTTGTTTCCTCTTGATGTAGCCCTAAGCAGTGACTGGCGAGAAACACTTTCATGGGAAGGGGTTGCCAAGCTTCCAAAAATTACGAATCTCCAGAAATCTCAACAAATATTTTTTCACCCAAACTGGATGATACTTTCAGGTAATGATCAGTACACTAAGGCGACTTGGTTCCCCAAATTTCGTTCTTCTATGTTGAAGCGTTCATTTCCAGTAACAGTTTGAATTTTTAGGTTTCACTCTGTTCTCTCCTATATTGATAGATGTATTTGGAACTCTAAATCCAACACGGTTTGTGCTAGCTTCTTGAAACTTGACACAACAAAGTAGTTTCACATTCTATCTCTACGTTTTGTTTCCTCTTGATGTAGCCCTAAGCAGTGACTGGCGAGAAACACTTTCATGGAACGGGGTTGCCAAGCTTCCAAAAATTACGAATCTCCAGAAATCTCAGCAAATATTTTTTCACCCAAACTGGATGATCCTTTCAGGTAATGATCAGTACACTTAAGGCGACTTGGTTCCCCAAATTTCGTTCTTCTATGTTGAAGCGTTCATTTCCAGTAACAGTTTGAATTTTTAGGTTTCACTCTGTTTTCTCCTATATTGATAGATGTATTTGGAACTCTAAATCCAACACGGTTTGTGCTAGCTTCTTGAAACTTGACACAACAAAGTAATTTCACATTCTATCTCTACGTTTTGTTTCCTCTTGATGTAGCCCTAAGCAGTGACTGGCGAGAAACACTTTCATGGGAAGGGGTTGCCAAGCTTCCAAAAATTACGAATCTCCAGAAATCTCAGCAAATATTTTTTCACTCAAACTGGATGATACTTTCAGGTAATGATCAGTACACTAAAGAGACTTGGTTCCCCAAATTTCGTTCTTCTATGTTGAAGCGTTCATTTCCACTAACAGTTTGAATTTTTAGGTTTCACGCTGTTT
The DNA here is from genome assembly GCF_964194105.1 of Spermophilus citellus. Taxonomy (NCBI): domain Eukaryota; kingdom Metazoa; phylum Chordata; class Mammalia; order Rodentia; family Sciuridae; genus Spermophilus; species Spermophilus citellus. Next base: position 97,468,724 of record NC_138183.1, on the reverse strand, counting down.
TCTCCTATATTGATAGATGTATTTGGAACTCTAAATCCAACACGGTTTGTGCTAGCTTCTTGAAACTTGACACAACAAAGTAGTTTCACGTTCTACCTCTATGTATTGTTTCCTCTTGATGTAGGCCTAAGCAGTGACTGGCGAGAAACACTTTCATGGGAAGGGGTTGCCAAGCTTCCAAAAATTACGAATCTCCAGAAATCTCAGCAAATATTTTTTCACCCAAACTGGATGATACTTTCAGGTAATGATCAGTACACTAAGGCGACGTGGTTCCCCAAATTTCGTTCTTCTATGTTGCAGCGTTCATTTCCAGTAACAGTTTGTATTTTTAGGTTTCACTCTGTTTTCTCCTATATTAATAGATGTATTTTGAATTCTAAATCCAACACGGTTTGTGCTAGCTTTTTGAAACTTGACACAACAAAGTAGGTTCACGTTCTATCTCTACGCTTTGTTTCCTCTTGATGTAGCCCTAAGCAGTGACTGGCGAGAAACACTTTCATGGAACGGGGTTGCCAAGCTTCCAAAAATTACGAATCTCCAGAAATCTCAGCAAATATTTTTTCACCCAAACTGGATGATACTTTCAGGAAATGATCAGTACACTAAGGCCAAGTGGTTCCCCAAATTTCGTTCTTCTATGTTGAAGCTTTCATTTCCAGTAACAGTTTGAATTTTTAGGTTTCACTCTGTTTTCTCCTATATTGATAGATGTATTTGGAACTCTAAATCCAACACGGTTTGTGCTAGCTTCTTGAAACTTGACGCAACAAAGTAGTTTCACGTTCTATCTCTATGTTTTGTTTCCTCTTGATGTAGCCCTAAGCAGTGACTGGCGAGAAACACTTTCATGGAAAGGGGTTGCCAAGCTTCCAAAAATTACGAATCTCCAGAAAAATCAGCAAATATTTTTTCACCCAAACTGGATGATACTTTCAGGTAATGATCAGTACACTAAGGCGACTTGGTTCCCCAAATTTCGTTCTTCTATGTTGAAGCGTTCATTTCCAGTAACAGTTTGAATTTTTAGGTTTCACTCTGTTCTCTCCTATATTGATAGATGTATTTGGAACTCTAAATCCAACACGGTTTGTGCTAGCTACTTGAAACTTGACACAACAAAGTAGTTTCACGTTCTATCTCTACGTATTGTTTCCTCTTGATGTAGCCCTAAGCAGTGACTGGCAAGAAACACTTTCATGGGAAGGGGCTGCCAAGCTTCCAAAAATTACGAATCTCCAGAAATCTCAGCAAATATTTTTTCACCCAAACTGGATGATACTTTCAGGTAATGATCAGTACACTAAGGCGACTTGGTTCCCCAAATTTCGTTCTTCTATGTTGAAGCTATCATTTCCAGTAACAGTTTGAATTTTTAGGTTTCACTCTGTTTTCTCCTATATTGATAGATGTATTTGGAACTCTAAATCCAACACGGTTTGTGCTAGCTACTTGAAACTTGACACAACAAAGTAGTTTCACGTTCTCTCTCTACGTATTGTTTCCTCTGATGTAGCCCTAAGCAGTGACTGGCAAGAAACACTTTCATGGGAAGGGGTTGCCAAGCTTCCAAAAATTACGAATCTCCAGAAATCTCAGCAAATATTTTTTCACCCAAACTGGATGATACTTTCAGGTAATGATCAGTACACTAAGGCGACTTGGTTCCCCAAATTTCGTTCTTCTATGTTGAAGTGTTCATTTCCAGTAACAGTTTGAATTTTTAGGTTTCACTCTGTTTTCTCCTATATTGATAGATGTATTTGGAACTTTAAATCCAACACGGTTTGTGCTAGCTTCTTGAAACTTGACACAACAAAGTAGTTTCACATTCTATCTCTACGTTTTGTTTCCTCTTGATGTAGCCCTAAGCAGTGACTGGCGAGAAACACTTTCATGGAACGGGGTTGCCAAGCTTCCAAAAATTACGAATCTCCAGAAATCTCAGCAAATATTTTTTCACCCAAACTGGATGATACTTTCAGGTAATGATCAGTACACTAAGGCGACTTGGTTCCCCAAATTTCGTTCTTCTATGTTGAAGCGTTCATTTCCAGCAACATTTTGAATTTTTCGGTTTCACTCTGTTTTCTCCTATATTGATAGATGTATTTGGAAAGCTAAATCCAACACGGTTTGTGCTAGCTTCTTGAAACTTGACACAACAAAGTAGTTTCAGATTCTATCTCTACGTTTTGTTTCCTCTTGATGTAGCCCTAAGCAGTGACTGGCGAGAAACACTTTCATGGGAAGGGGTTGCCAAGCTTCCAAAAATTACGAATCTCCAGAAATCTCAACAAATATTTTTTCACCCAAACTGGATGATACTTTCAGGTAATGATCAGTACACTAAGGCGACTTGGTTCCCCAAATTTCGTTCTTCTATGTTGAAGCGTTCATTTCCAGTAACAGTTTGAATTTTTAGGTTTCACTCTGTTCTCTCCTATATTGATAGATGTATTTGGAACTCTAAATCCAACACGGTTTGTGCTAGCTTCTTGAAACTTGACACAACAAAGTAGTTTCACATTCTATCTCTACGTTTTGTTTCCTCTTGATGTAGCCCTAAGCAGTGACTGGCGAGAAACACTTTCATGGAACGGGGTTGCCAAGCTTCCAAAAATTACGAATCTCCAGAAATCTCAGCAAATATTTTTTCACCCAAACTGGATGATCCTTTCAGGTAATGATCAGTACACTTAAGGCGACTTGGTTCCCCAAATTTCGTTCTTCTATGTTGAAGCGTTCATTTCCAGTAACAGTTTGAATTTTTAGGTTTCACTCTGTTTTCTCCTATATTGATAGATGTATTTGGAACTCTAAATCCAACACGGTTTGTGCTAGCTTCTTGAAACTTGACACAACAAAGTAATTTCACATTCTATCTCTACGTTTTGTTTCCTCTTGATGTAGCCCTAAGCAGTGACTGGCGAGAAACACTTTCATGGGAAGGGGTTGCCAAGCTTCCAAAAATTACGAATCTCCAGAAATCTCAGCAAATATTTTTTCACTCAAACTGGATGATACTTTCAGGTAATGATCAGTACACTAAAGAGACTTGGTTCCCCAAATTTCGTTCTTCTATGTTGAAGCGTTCATTTCCACTAACAGTTTGAATTTTTAGGTTTCACTCTGTTTTCTCCTATATTGATAGATGTATTTGGAACTCTAAATCCAACACGGTTTGTGCTAGCTTCTTGAAACTTGACACAACAAAGTAGTTTCACGTTCTACCTCTATGTATTGTTTCCTCTTGATGTAGGCCTAAGCAGTGACTGGCGAGAAACACTTTCATGGGAAGGGGTTGCCAAGCTTCCAAAAATTACGAATCTCCAGAAATCTCAGCAAATATTTTTTCACCCAAACTGGATGATACTTTCAGGTAATTATCAGTACACTAAGGCGACGTGGTTCCCCAAATTTCGTTCTTCTATGTTGCAGCATTCATTTCCAGTAACAGTTTGTATTTTTAGGTTTCACTCTGTTTTCTCCTATATTAATAGATGTATTTTGAATTCTAAATCCAACACGGTTTGTGCTAGCTTTTTGAAACTTGACACAACAAAGTAGGTTCACGTTCTATCTCTACGCTTTGTTTCCTCTTGATGTAGCCCTAAGCAGTGACTGGCGAGAAACACTTTCATGGAACGGGGTTGCCAAGCTTCCAAAAATTACGAATCTCCAGAAATCTCAGCAAATATTTTTTCACCCAAACTGGATGATACTTTCAGGAAATGATCAGTACACTAAGGCCAAGTGGTTCCCCAAATTTCGTTCTTCTATGTTGAAGCTTTCATTTCCAGTAACAGTTTGAATTTTTAGGTTTCACTCTGTTTTCCCCTATATTGATAGATGTATTTGGAACTCTAAATCCAACACGGTTTGTGCTAGCTTCTTGAAACTTGACGCAACAAAGTAGTTTCACGTTCTATCTCTATGTTTTGTTTCCTCTTGATGTAGCCCTAAGCAGTGACTGGCGAGAAACACTTTCATGGAAAGGGGTTGCCAAGCTTCCAAAAATTACGAATCTCCAGAAATCTCAGCAAATATTTTTTCACCCAAACTGGATGATACTTTCAGGTAATGATCAGTACACTAAGGCGACTTGGTTCCCCAAATTTCGTTCTTCTATGTTGAAGCGTTCATTTCCAGTAACAGTTTGAATTTTTAGGTTTCACTCTGTTCTCTCCTATATTGATAGATGTATTTGGAACTCTAAATCCAACACGGTTTGTGCTAGCTACTTGAAACTTGACACAACAAAGTAGTTTCACGTTCTATCTCTACGTATTGTTTCCTCTTGATGTAGCCCTAAGCAGTGACTGGCAAGAAACACTTTCATGGGAAGGGGCTGCCAAGCTTCCAAAAATTACGAATCTCCAGAAATCTCAGCAAATATTTTTTAACCCAAACTGGATGATACTTTCAGGTAAGGATCAGTACACTAAGGCGACTTGGTTCCCCAAATTTCCTTCTTCTATGTTGAAGCGTTCAATTCCAGTAACAGTTTGAATTTTTAGGTTTCACTCTGTTTTCTCCTGTATTGATAGATGTATTTGGAACTCTAAATCCAACACGGTTTGTGCTAGCTTCTTGAAACTTGACACAACAAAGTAGTTTCACGTTCTATCTCTATGTATTGTTTCCTCTTGATGTAGCCCTAAGCAGTGACTGGCGAGAAACACTTTCATGGGAAGGGGTTGCCAAGCTTCCAAAAATTACGAATCTCCAGAAATCTCAGCAAATATTTTTTCACCCAAACTGGATGATACTTTCAGGAAATGATCAGTACACTAAGGCCAAGTGGTTCCCCAAATTTCGTTCTTCTATGTTGAAGCTTTCATTTCCAGTAACAGTTTGAATTTTTAGGTTTCACTCTGTTTTCTCCTATATTGATAGATGTATTTGGAACTCTAAATCCAACACGGTTTGTGCTAGCTTCTTGAAACTTGACACAACAAAGTAGTTTCACGTTCTATCTCTATGTTTTGTTTCCTCTTGATGTAGCCCTAAGCAGTGACTGGCGAGAAACACTTTCATGGAAAGGAGTTGCGAAGCTTCCAAAAATTACGAATCTCAAGAAATCTCAGCAAATATTTTTTCACCCAAACTGGATGATACTTTCAGGTAATGATCAGTACACTAAGGCGACTTGGTTCCCCAAATTTCGTTCTTCTATGTTGAAGCGTTCATTTCCAGTAACAGTTTGAATTTTTAGGTTTCACTCTGTTCTCTCCTATATTGATAGATGTATTTGGAAAGCTAAATCCAACACGGTTTGTGCTAGCTTCTTGAAACTTGACACAACAAAGTAGTTTCACATTCTATCTCTACGTTTTGTTTCCTCTTGATGTAGCCCTAAGCAGTGACTGGCGAGAAACACTTTCATGGGAAGGGGTTGCCAAGCTTCCAAAAATTACGAATCTCCAGAAATCTCAACAAATATTTTTTCACCCAAACTGGATGATACTTTCAGGTAATGATCAGTACACTAAGGCGACTTGGTTCCCCAAATTTCGTTCTTCTATGTTGAAGCGTTCATTTCCAGTAACAGTTTGAATTTTTAGGTTTCACTCTGTTCTCTCCTATATTGATAGATGTATTTGGAACTCTAAATCCAACACGGTTTGTGCTAGCTTCTTGAAACTTGACACAACAAAGTAGTTTCACATTCTATCTCTACGTTTTGTTTCCTCTTGATGTAGCCCTAAGCAGTGACTGGCGAGAAACACTTTCATGGAACGGGGTTGCCAAGCTTCCAAAAATTACGAATCTCCAGAAATCTCAGCAAATATTTTTTCACCCAAACTGGATGATCCTTTCAGGTAATGATCAGTACACTTAAGGCGACTTGGTTCCCCAAATTTCGTTCTTCTATGTTGAAGCGTTCATTTCCAGTAACATTTTGAATTTTTAGGTTTCACTCTGTTTTCTCCTATATTGATAGATGTATTTGGAACTCTAAATCCAACACGGTTTGTGCTAGCTTCTTGAAACTTGACACAACAAAGTAATTTCACATTCTATCTCTACGTTTTGTTTCCTCTTGATGTAGCCCTAAGCAGTGACTGGCGAGAAACACTTTCATGGGAAGGGGTTGCCAAGCTTCCAAAAATTACGAATCTCCAGAAATCTCAGCAAATATTTTTTCACTCAAACTGGATGATACTTTCAGGTAATGATCAGTACACTAAAGAGACTTGGTTCCCCAAATTTCGTTCTTCTATGTTGAAGCGTTCATTTCCACTAACAGTTTGAATTTTTAGGTTTCACTCTGTTTTCTCCTATATTGATAGATGTATTTGGAACTCTAAATCCAACACGGTTTGTGCTAGCTTCTTGAAACTTGACACAACAAAGTAGTTTCACGTTCTACCTCTATGTATTGTTTCCTCTTGATGTAGGCCTAAGCAGTGACTGGCGAGAAACACTTTCATGGGAAGGGGTTGCCAAGCTTCCAAAAATTACGAATCTCCAGAAATCTCAGCAAATATTTTTTCACCCAAACTGGATGATACTTTCAGGTAATGATCAGTACACTAAGGCGACGTGGTTCCCCAAATTTCGTTCTTCTATGTTGCAGCGTTCATTTCCAGTAACAGTTTGTATTTTTAGGTTTCACTCTGTTTTCTCCTATATTAATAGATGTATTTTGAATTCTAAATCCAACACGGTTTGTGCTAGCTTTTTGAAACTTGACACAACAAAGTAGGTTCACGTTCTATCTCTACGCTTTGTTTCCTCTTGATGTAGCCCTAAGCAGTGACTGGCGAGAAACACTTTCATGGAACGGGGTTGCCAAGCTTCCAAAAATTACGAATCTCCAGAAATCTCAGCAAATATTTTTTCACCCAAACTGGATGATACTTTCAGGTAATGATCAGTACACTAAGGCGACTTGGTTCCCCAAATTTCGTTCTTCTATGTTGAAGCGTTCATTTCCAGTAACAGTTTGAATTTTTAGGTTTCACTCTGTTCTCTCCTATATTGATAGATGTATTTGGAACTCTAAATCCAACACGGTTTGTGCTAGCTACTTGAAACTTGACACAACAAAGTAGTTTCACGTTCTATCTCTACGTATTGTTTCCTCTTGATGTAGCCCTAAGCAGTGACTGGCAAGAAACACTTTCATGGGAAGGGGCTGCCAAGCTTCCAAAAATTACGAATCTCCAGAAATCTCAGCAAATATTTTTTAACCCAAACTGGATGATACTTTCAGGTAATGATCAGTACACTAAGGCGACTTGGTTCCCCAAATTTCGTTCTTCTATGTTGAAGCGTTCAATTCCAGTAACAGTTTGAATTTTTAGGTTTCACTCTGTTTTCTCCTGTATTGATAGATGTATTTGGAACTCTAAATCCAACACGGTTTGAGCTAGCTTCTTGAAACTTGACACAACAAAGTAGTTTCACGTTCTATCTCTATGTATTGTTTCCTCTTGATGTAGCCCTAAGCAGTGACTGGCGAGAAACACTTTCATGGGAAGGGGTTGCCAAGCTTCCAAAAATTACGAATCTCCAGAAATCTCAGCAAATATTTTTTCACCCAAACTGGATGATACTTTCAGGAAATGATCAGTACACTAAGGCCAAGTGGTTCCCCAAATTTCGTTCTTCTATGTTGAAGCTTTCATTTCCAGTAACAGTTTGAATTTTTAGGTTTCACTCTGTTTTCTCCTATATTGATAGATGTATTTGGAACTCTAAATCCAACACGGTTTGTGCTAGCTTCTTGAAACTTGACACAACAAAGTAGTTTCACGTTCTATCTCTATGTTTTGTTTCCTCTTGATGTAGCCCTAAGCAGTGACTGGCGAGAAACACTTTCATGGAAAGGGGTTGCCAAGCTTCCAAAAATTACGAATCTCCAGAAATCTCAGCAAATATTTTTTCACCCAAACTGGATGATACTTTCAGGTAATGATCAGTACACTAAGGCGACTTGGTTCCCCAAATTTCGTTCTTCTATGTTGAAGCGTTCATTTCCAGTAACAGTTTGAATTTTTAGGTTTCACTCTGTTCTCTCCTATATTGATAGATGTATTTGGAACTCTAAATCCAACACGGTTTGTGCTAGCTACTTGAAACTTGACACAACAAAGTAGTTTCACGTTCTATCTCTACGTATTGTTTCCTCTTGATGTAGCCCTAAGCAGTGACTGGCAAGAAACACTTTCATGGGAAGGGGCTGCCAAGCTTCCAAAAATTACGAATCTCCAGAAATCTCAGCAAATATTTTTTAACCCAAACTGGATGATACTTTCAGGTAATGATCAGTACACTAAGGCGACTTGGTTCCCCAAATTTCGTTCTTCTATGTTGAAGCGTTCATTTCCAGTAACATTTTGAATTTTTCGGTTTCACTCTGTTTTCTCCTATATTGATAGATGTATTTGGAAAGCTAAATCCAACACGGTTTGTGCTAGCTTCTTGAAACTTGACACAACAAAGTAGTTTCACATTCTATCTCTACGTTTTGTTTCCTCTTGATGTAGCCCTAAGCAGTGACTGGCGAGAAACACTTTCATGGGAAGGGGTTGCCAAGCTTCCAAAAATTACGAATCTCCAGAAATCTCAACAAATATTTTTTCACCCAAACTGGATGATACTTTCAGGTAATGATCAGTACACTAAGGCGACTTGGTTCCCCAAATTTCGTTCTTCTATGTTGAAGCGTTCATTTCCAGTAACAGTTTGAATTTTTAGGTTTCACTCTGTTCTCTCCTATATTGATAGATGTATTTGGAACTCTAAATCCAACACGGTTTGTGCTAGCTTCTTGAAACTTGACACAACAAAGTAATTTCACATTCTATCTCTACGTTTTGTTTCCTCTTGATGTATCCCTAAGCAGTGACTGGCGAGAAACACTTTCATGGGAAGGGGTTGCCAAGCTTCCAAAAATTACGAATCTCCAGAAATCTCAGCAAATATTATTTCACCCAAACTGGATTATACTTTCAGGTAATGATCAGTACACTAAAGAGACTTGGTTCCCCAAATTTCGTTCTTCTATGTTGAAGCGTTCATTTCCACTAACAGTTTGAATTTTTAGGTTTCACTCCGTTTTCTCCTATATTGATAGATGTATTTGGAACTCTAAATCCAACACGGTTTGTGCTAGCTTCTTGAAACTTGACACAACAAAGTAGTTTCACGTTCTACCTCTATGTATTGTTTCCTCTTGATGTATGCCTAAGCAGTGACTGGCGAGAAACACTTTCATGGGAAGGGGTTGCCAAGCTTCCAAAAATTACGAATCTCCAGAAATCTCAGCAAATATTTTTTCACCCAAACTGGATGATACTTTCAGGTAATGATCAGTACACTAAGGCGACGTGGTTCCCCAAATTTCGTTCTTCTATGTTGCAGCGTTCATTTCCAGTAACAGTTTGTATTTTTAGGTTTCACTCTGTTTTCTCCTATATTAATAGATGTATTTTGAATTCTAAATCCAACACGGTTTGTGCTAGCTTTTTGAAACTTGACACAACAAAGTAGGTTCACGTTCTATCTCTACGCTTTGTTTCCTCTTGATGTAGCCCTAAGCAGTGACTGGCGAGAAACACTTTCATGGAACGGGGTTGCCAAGCTTCCAAAAATTACGAATCTCCAGAAATCTCAGCAAATATTTTTTCACCCAAACTGGATGATACTTTCAGGTAATGATCAGTACACTAAAGCGACTTGGTTCCCCAAATTTCGTTCTTCTATGTTGAAGCGTTCATTTCCACTAACAGTTTGAATTTTTAGGTTTCCCTCTGTTTTCTCCTATATTGATAGATGTATTTGGAACTCTAAATCCAACACGGTTTGTGCTAGCTTCTTGAAACTTGACACAACAAAGTAGTTTCACGTTCTACCTCTATGTATTGTTTCCTCTTGATGTAGGACTAAGCAGTGACTGGCGAGAAACACTTTCATGGGAAGGGGTTGCCAAGCTTCCAAAAATTACGAATCTCCAGAAATCTCAGCAAATATTTTTTCACCCAAACTGGATGATACTTTCAGGTAATGATCAGTACACTAAGGCGACGTGGTTCCCCAAATTTCGTTCTTCTATGTTGCAGCGTTCATTTCCAGTAACAGTTTGTATTTTTAGGTTTCACTCTGTTTTCTCCTATATTAATAGATGTATTTTGAATTCTAAATCCAACACGGTTTGTGCTAGCTTTTTGAAACTTGACACAACAAAGTAGGTTCACGTTCTATCTCTACGCTTTGTTTCCTCTTGATGTAGCCCTAAGCAGTGACTGGCGAGAAACACTTTCATGGAACGGGGTTGCCAAGCTTCCAAAAATTACGAATCTCCAGAAATCTCAGCAAATATTTTTTCACCCAAATTGGATGATACTTTCAGGTAATGATAAGTACACTAAGGCGACTTGGTACCCCAAATTTCGTTCTTCTATGTTGAAGCGTTCATTTCCAGTAACAGTTTGAATTTTTAGGTTTCACTCTGTTTTCTCCTATATTGATAGATGTATTTGGAACTCTAAATCCAACACGGTTTGTGCTGGCTTCTTGAAACTTGACACAACAAAGTAGTTTCACGTTCTATCTCTATGTATTGTTTCCTCTTGATGTAGCCCTAAGCAGTGACTGGCGAGAAACACTTTCATGGGAAGGGGTTGCCAAGCTTCCAAAAATTACGAATCTCCAGAAATCTCAGCAAATATTTTTTCACCCAAACTGGATGATACTTTCAGGAAATGATCAGTACACTAAGGCCAAGTGGTTCCCCAAATTTCGTTCTTCTATGTTGAAGCTTTCATTTCCAGTAACAGTTTGAATTTTTAGGTTTCACTCTGTTTTCTCCTATATTGATAGATGTATTTGGAACTCTAAATCCAACACGGTTTGTGCTAGCTTCTTGAAACTTGACACAACAAAGTAGTTTCACGTTCTATCTCTATGTTTTGTTTCCTCTTGATGTAGCCCTAAGCAGTGACTGGCGAGAAACACTTTCATGGAAAGGGGTTGCCAAGCTTCCAAAAATTACGAATCTCCAGAAATCTCAGCAAATATTTTTTCACCCAAACTGGATGATACTTTCAGGTAATGATCAGTACACTAAGGCGACTTGGTTCCCCAAATTTCGTTCTTCTATGTTGAAGCGTTCATTTCCAGTAACAGTTTGAATTTTTAGGTTTCACTCTGTTCTCTCCTATATTGATAGATGTATTTGGAACTCTAAATCCAACACGGTTTGTGCTAGCTACTTGAAACTTGACACAACAAAGTAGTTTCACGTTCTATCTCTACGTATTGTTTCCTCTTGATGTAGCCCTAAGCAGTGACTGGCAAGAAACACTTTCATGGGAAGGGGCTGCCAAGCTTCCAAAAATTACGAATCTCCAGAAATCTCAGCAAATATTTTTTAACCCAAACTGGATGATACTTTCAGGTAATGATCAGTACACTAAGGCGACTTGGTTCCCCAAATTTCGTTCTTCTATGTTGAAGCGTTCAATTCCAGTAACAGTTTGAATTTTTAGGTTTCACTCTGTTTTCTCCTGTATTGATAGATGTATTTGGAACTCTAAATCCAACACGGTTTGAGCTAGCTTCTTGAAACTTGACACAACAAAGTAGTTTCACGTTCTATCTCTATGTATTGTTTCCTCTTGATGTAGCCCTAAGCAGTGACTGGCGAGAAACACTTTCATGGGAAGGGGTTGCCAAGCTTCCAAAAATTACGAATCTCCAGAAATCTCAGCAAATATTTTTTCACCCAAACTGGATGATACTTTCAGGAAATGATCAGTACACTAAGGCCAAGTGGTTCCCCAAATTTCGTTCTTCTATGTTGAAGCTTTCATTTCCAGTAACAGTTTGAATTTTTAGGTTTCACTCTGTTTTCTCCTATATTGATAGATGTATTTGGAACTCTAAATCCAACACGGTTTGTGCTAGCTTCTTGAAACTTGACACAACAAAGTAGTTTCACGTTCTATCTCTATGTTTTGTTTCCTCTTGATGTAGCCCTAAGCAGTGACTGGCGAGAAACACTTTCATGGAAAGGGGTTGCCAAGCTTCCAAAAATTACGAATCTCCAGAAATCTCAGCAAATATTTTTTCACCCAAACTGGATGATACTTTCAGGTAATGATCAGTACACTAAGGCGACTTGGTTCCCCAAATTTCGTTCTTCTATGTTGAAGCGTTCATTTCCAGTAACAGTTTGAATTTTTAGGTTTCACTCTGTTCTCTCCTATATTGATAGATGTATTTGGAACTCTAAATCCAACACGGTTTGTGCTAGCTACTTGAAACTTGACACAACAAAGTAGTTTCACGTTCTATCTCTACGTATTGTTTCCTCTTGATGTAGCCCTAAGCAGTGACTGGCAAGAAACACTTTCATGGGAAGGGGCTGCCAAGCTTCCAAAAATTACGAATCTCCAGAAATCTCAGCAAATATTTTTTAACCCAAACTGGATGATACTTTCAGGTAATGATCAGTACACTAAGGCGACTTGGTTCCCCAAATTTCGTTCTTCTATGTTGAAGCGTTCATTTCCAGTAACATTTTGAATTTTTCGGTTTCACTCTGTTTTCTCCTATATTGATAGATGTATTTGGAAAGCTAAATCCAACACGGTTTGTGCTAGCTTCTTGAAACTTGACACAACAAAGTAGTTTCACATTCTATCTCTACGTTTTGTTTCCTCTTGATGTAGCCCTAAGCAGTGACTGGCGAGAAACACTTTCATGGGAAGGGGTTGCCAAGCTTCCAAAAATTACGAATCTCCAGAAATCTCAACAAATATTTTTTCACCCAAACTGGATGATACTTTCAGGTAATGATCAGTACACTAAGGCGACTTGGTTCCCCAAATTTCGTTCTTCTATGTTGAAGCGTTCATTTCCAGTAACAGTTTGAATTTTTAGGTTTCACTCTGTTCTCTCCTATATTGATAGATGTATTTGGAACTCTAAATCCAACACGGTTTGTGCTAGCTTCTTGAAACTTGACACAACAAAGTAATTTCACATTCTATCTCTACGTTTTGTTTCCTCTTGATGTATCCCTAAGCAGTGACTGGCGAGAAACACTTTCATGGGAAGGGGTTGCCAAGCTTCCAAAAATTACGAATCTCCAGAAATCTCAGCAAATATTTTTTCACCCAAACTGGATTATACTTTCAGGTAATGATCAGTACACTAAAGAGACTTGGTTCCCCAAATTTCGTTCTTCTATGTTGAAGCGTTCATTTCCACTAACAGTTTGAATTTTTAGGTTTCACTCCGTTTTCTCCTATATTGATAGATGTATTTGGAACTCTAAATCCAACACGGTTTGTGCTAGCTTCTTGAAACTTGACACAACAAAGTAGTTTCACGTTCTACCTCTATGTATTGTTTCCTCTTGATGTATGCCTAAGCAGTGACTGGCGAGAAACACTTTCATGGGAAGGGGTTGCCAAGCTTCCAAAAATTACGAATCTCCAGAAATCTCAGCAAATATTTTTTCACCCAAACTGGATGATACTTTCAGGTAATGATCAGTACACTAAGGCGACGTGGTTCCCCAAATTTCGTTCTTCTATGTTGCAGCGTTCATTTCCAGTAACAGTTTGTATTTTTAGGTTTCACTCTGTTTTCTCCTATATTAATAGATGTATTTTGAATTCTAAATCCAACACGGTTTGTGCTAGCTTTTTGAAACTTGACACAACAAAGTAGGTTCACGTTCTATCTCTACGCTTTGTTTCCTCTTGATGTAGCCCTAAGCAGTGACTGGCGAGAAACACTTTCATGGAACGGGGTTGCCAAGCTTCCAAAAATTACGAATCTCCAGAAATCTCAGCAAATATTTTTTCACCCAAACTGGATGATACTTTCAGGTAATGATCAGTACACTAAAGCGACTTGGTTCCCCAAATTTCGTTCTTCTATGTTGAAGCGTTCATTTCCACTAACAGTTTGAATTTTTAGGTTTCCCTCTGTTTTCTCCTATATTGATAGATGTATTTGGAACTCTAAATCCAACACGGTTTGTGCTAGCTTCTTGAAACTTGACACAACAAAGTAGTTTCACGTTCTACCTCTATGTATTGTTTCCTCTTGATGTAGGACTAAGCAGTGACTGGCGAGAAACACTTTCATGGGAAGGGGTTGCCAAGCTTCCAAAAATTACGAATCTCCAGAAATCTCAGCAAATATTTTTTCACCCAAACTGGATGATACTTTCAGGTAATGATCAGTACACTAAGGCGACGTGGTTCCCCAAATTTCGTTCTTCTATGTTGCAGCGTTCATTTCCAGTAACAGTTTGTATTTTTAGGTTTCACTCTGTTTTCTCCTATATTAATAGATGTATTTTGAATTCTAAATCCAACACGGTTTGTGCTAGCTTTTTGAAACTTGACACAACAAAGTAGGTTCACGTTCTATCTCTACGCTTTGTTTCCTCTTGATGTAGCCCTAAGCAGTGACTGGCGAGAAACACTTTCATGGAACGGGGTTGCCAAGCTTCCAAAAATTACGAATCTCCAGAAATCTCAGCAAATATTTTTTCACCCAAACTGGATGATACTTTCAGGTAATGATCAGTACACTAAGGCGACTTGGTACCCCAAATTTCGTTCTTCTATGTTGAAGCGTTCATTTCCAGTAACAGTTTGAATTTTTAGGTTTCACTCTGTTTTCTCCTATATTGATAGATGTATTTGGAACTCTAAATCCAACACGGTTTGTGCTGGCTTCTTGAAACTTGACACAACAAAGTAGTTTCACGTTCTATCTCTATGTATTGTTTCCTCTTGATGTAGCCCTAAGCAGTGACTGGCGAGAAACACTTTCATGGGAAGGGGTTGCCAAGCTTCCAAAAATTACGAATCTCCAGAAATCTCAGCAAATATTTTTTCACCCAAACTGGATGATACTTTCAGGAAATGATCAGTACACTAAGGCCAAGTGGTTCCCCAAATTTCGTTCTTCTATGTTGAAGCTTTCATTTCCAGTAACAGTTTGAATTTTTAGGTTTCACTCTGTTTTCTCCTATATTGATAGATGTATTTGGAACTCTAAATCCAACACGGTTTGTGCTAGCTTCTTGAAACTTGACACAACAAAGTAGTTTCACGTTCTATCTCTATGTTTTGTTTCCTCTTGATGTAGCCCTAAGCAGTGACTGGCGAGAAACACTTTCATGGAAAGGGGTTGCCAAGCTTCCAAAAATTACGAATCTCCAGAAATCTCAGCAAATATTTTTTCACCCAAACTGGATGATACTTTCAGGTAATGATCAGTACACTAAGGCGACTTGGTTCCCCAAATTTCGTTCTTCTATGTTGAAGCGTTCATTTCCAGTAACAGTTTGAATTTTTAGGTTTCACTCTGTTCTCTCCTATATTGATAGATGTATTTGGAACTCTAAATCCAACACGGTTTGTGCTAGCTACTTGAAACTTGACACAACAAAGTAGTTTCACGTTCTATCTCTACGTATTGTTTCCTCTTGATGTAGCCCTAAGCAGTGACTGGCAAGAAACACTTTCATGGGAAGGGGCTGCCAAGCTTCCAAAAATTACGAATCTCCAGAAATCTCAGCAAATATTTTTTAACCCAAACTGGATGATACTTTCAGGTAATGATCAGTACACTAAGGCGACTTGGTTCCCCAAATTTCCTTCTTCTATGTTGAAGCGTTCAATTCCAGTAACAGTTTGAATTTTTAGGTTTCACTCTGTTTTCTCCTATATTGATAGATGTATTTGGAACTCTAAATCCAACACGGTTTGTGCTAGCTTCTTGAAACTTGACACAACAAAGTAGTTTCACGTTCTATCTCTATGTTTTGTTTCCTATTGATGTAGCCCTAAGCAGTGACTGGCGAGAAACACTTTCATGGGAAGGGGTTGCCAAGCTTCCAAAAATTACGAATCTCCAGAAATCTCAGCAAATATTTTTTCACCCAAACTGGATGATACTTTCAGGTAATGATCAGTACACGAAGGCGACTTGGTTCCCCAAATTACGTTCTTCTATGTTGAAGCGTTCATTTCCAGTAACAGTTTGAATTTTTAGGTTTCACTCTGTTCTCTCCTATATTGATAGATGTATTTGGAACTCTAAATCCAACACGGTTTGTGCTAGCTACTTGAAACTTGACACAACAAAGTAGTTTCACGTTCTATCTCTACGTATTGTTTCCTCTTGATGTAGCCCTAAGCAGTGACTGGCAAGAAACACTTTCATGGGAAGGGGCTGCCAAGCTTCCAAAAATTACGAATCTCCAGAAATCTCAGCAAATATTTTTTAACCCAAACTGGATGATACTTTCAGGTAATGATCAGTACACTAAGGCGACTTGGTTCCCCAAATTTCGTTCTTCTATGTTGAAGCGTTCAATTCCAGTAACAGTTTGAATTTTTAGGTTTCACTCTGTTTTCTCCTATATTGATAGATGTATTTGGAACTCTAAATCCAACACGGTTTGTGCTAGCTTCTTGAAACTTGACACAACAAAGTAGTTTCACGTTCTATCTCTACGTTTTCTTTCCTCTTGATGTAGCCCTAAGCAGTGACTGGCGAGAAACACTGTCATGGAACGGGGTTGCCAATCTTCCAAAAATTACGAATCTCCAGGAATCTCAGCAAATATTTTTTCACCCAAACTGGATGATACTTTCAGTTAATGATCAGTACACTAAGGCGACTTGGTTCCCCAAATTTCGTTCTTCTATGTTGAAGCGTTCATTTCCAGTAACAGTTTGAATTTTTAGGTTTCACTCTGTTCTCTCCTATATTGATAGATGTATTTGGAACTCTAAATCCAACACGGTTTGTGCTAGCTACTTGAAACTTGACACAACAAAGTAGTTTCACGTTCTATCTCTACGTATTGTTTCCTCTTGATGTAGCCCTAAGCAGTGACTGGCAAGAAACACTTTCATGGGAAGGGGCTGCCAAGCTTCCAAAAATTACGAATCTCCAGAAATCTCAGCAAATATTTTTTAACCCAAACTGGATGATACTTTCAGGTAATGATCAGTACACTAAGGCGACTTGGTTCCCCAAATTTCGTTCTTCTATGTTGAAGCGTTCATTTCCAGTAACATTTTGAATTTTTCGGTTTCACTCTGTTTTCTCCTATATTGATAGATGTATTTGGAAAGCTAAATCCAACACGGTTTGTGCTAGCTTCTTGAAACTTGACACAACAAAGTAGTTTCACATTCTATCTCTACGTTTTGTTTCCTCTTGATGTAGCCCTAAGCAGTGACTGGCGAGAAACACTTTCATGGGAAGGGGTTGCCAAGCTTCCAAAAATTACGAATCTCCAGAAATCTCAACAAATATTTTTTCACCCAAACTGGATGATACTTTCAGGTAATGATCAGTACACTAAGGCGACTTGTTTCCCCAAATTTCGTTCTTCTATGTTGAAGCGTTCATTTCCAGTAACAGTTTGAATTTTTAGGTTTCACTCTGTTCTCTCCTATATTGATAGATGTATTTGGAACTCTAAATCCAACACGGTTTGTGCTAGCTTCTTGAAACTTGACACAACAAAGTAGTTTCACGTTCTACCTCTATGTATTGTTTCCTCTTGATGTAGGCCTAAGCAGTGACTGGCGAGAAACACTTTCATGGGAAGGGGTTGCCAAGCTTCCAAAAATTACGAATCTCCAGAAATCTCAGCAAATATTTTTTCACCCAAACTGGATGATACTTTCAGGTAATGATCAGTACACTAAGGCGACGTGGTTCCCCAAATTTCGTTCTTCTATGTTGCAGCGTTCATTTCCAGTAACAGTTTGTATTTTTAGGTTTCACTCTGTTTTCTCCTATATTAATAGATGTATTTTGAATTCTAAATCCAACACGGTTTGTGCTAGCTTTTTGAAACTTGACACAACAAAGTAGGTTCACGTTCTATCTCTACGCTTTGTTTCCTCTTGATGTAGCCCTAAGCAGTGACTGGCGAGAAACACTTTCATGGAACGGGGTTGCCAAGCTTCCAAAAATTACGAATCTCCAGAAATCTCAGCAAATATTTTTTCACCCAAACTGGATGATACTTTCAGGTAATGATCAGTACACTAAGGCGACTTGGTACCCCAAATTTCGTTCTTCTATGTTGAAGCGTTCATTTCCAGTAACAGTTTGAATTTTTAGGTTTCACTCTGTTTTCTCCTATATTGATAGATGTATTTGGAACTCTAAATCCAACACGGTTTGTGCTGGCTTCTTGAAACTTGACACAACAAAGTAGTTTCACGTTCTATCTCTATGTATTGTTTCCTCTTGATGTAGCCCTAAGCAGTGACTGGCGAGAAACACTTTCATGGGAAGGGGTTGCCAAGCTTCCAAAAATTACGAATCTCCAGAAATCTCAGCAAATATTTTTTCACCCAAACTGGATGATACTTTCAGGAAATGATCAGTACACTAAGGCCAAGTGGTTCCCCAAATTTCGTTCTTCTATGTTGAAGCTTTCATTTCCAGTAACAGTTTGAATTTTTAGGTTTCACTCTGTTTTCTCCTATATTGATAGATGTATTTGGAACTCTAAATCCAACACGGTTTGTGCTAGCTTCTTGAAACTTGACACAACAAAGTAGTTTCACGTTCTATCTCTATGTTTTGTTTCCTATTGATGTAGCCCTAAGCAGTGACTGGCGAGAAACACTTTCATGGAAAGGGGTTGCCAAGCTTCCAAAAATTACGAATCTCCAGAAATCTCAGCAAATATTTTTTCACCCAAACTGGATGATACTTTCAGGTAATGATCAGTACACTAAGGCGACTTGGTTCCCCAAATTTCGTTCTTCTATGTTGAAGCGTTCATTTCCAGTAACAGTTTGAATTTTTAGGTTTCACTCTGTTCTCTCCTATATTGATAGATGTATTTGGAACTCTAAATCCAACACGGTTTGTGCTAGCTACTTGAAACTTGACACAACAAAGTAGTTTCACGTTCTATCTCTACGTATTGTTTCCTCATGATGTAGCCCTAAGCAGTGACTGGCAAGAAACACTTTCATGGGAAGGGGCTGCCAAGCTTCCAAAAATTACGAATCTCCAGAAATCTCAGCAAATATTTTTTAACCCAAACTGGATGATACTTTCAGGTAATGATCAGTACACTAAGGCGACTTGGTTCCCCAAATTTCCTTCTTCTATGTTGAAGCGTTCAATTCCAGTAACAGTTTGAATTTTTAGGTTTCACTCTGTTTTCTCCTGTATTGATAGATGTATTTGGAACTCTAAATCCAACACGGTTTGTGCTAGCTTCTTGAAACTTGACACAACAAAGTAGTTTCACGTTCTATCTCTATGTATTGTTTCCTCTTGATGTAGCCCTAAGCAGTGACTGGCGAGAAACACTTTCATGGGAAGGGGTTGCCAAGCTTCCAAAAATTACGAATCTCCAGAAATCTCAGCAAATATTTTTTCACCCAAACTGGATGATACTTTCAGGAAATGATCAGTACACTAAGGCCAAGTGGTTCCCCAAATTTCGTTCTTCTATGTTGAAGCTTTCATTTCCAGTAACAGTTTGAATTTTTAGGTTTCACTCTGTTTTCTCCTATATTGATAGATGTATTTGGAACTCTAAATCCAACACGGTTTGTGCTAGCTTCTTGAAACTTGACACAACAAAGTAGTTTCACGTTCTATCTCTATGTTTTGTTTCCTATTGATGTAGCCCTAAGCAGTGACTGGCGAGAAACACTTTCATGGGAAGGGGTTGCCAAGCTTCCAAAAATTACGAATCTCCAGAAATCTCAGCAAATATTTTTTCACCCAAACTGGATGATACTTTCAGGTAATGATCAGTACACGAAGGCGACTTGGTTCCCCAAATTACGTTCTTCTATGTTGAAGCGTTCATTTCCAGTAACAGTTTGAATTTTTAGGTTTCACTCTGTTCTCTCCTATATTGATAGATGTATTTGGAACTCTAAATCCAACACGGTTTGTGCTAGCTACTTGAAACTTGACACAACAAAGTAGTTTCACGTTCTATCTCTACGTATTGTTTCCTCTTGATGTAGCCCTAAGCAGTGACTGGCAAGAAACACTTTCATGGGAAGGGGCTGCCAAGCTTCCAAAAATTACGAATCTCCAGAAATCTCAGCAAATATTTTTTAACCCAAACTGGATGATACTTTCAGGTAATGATCAGTACACTAAGGCGACTTGGTTCCCCAAATTTCGTTCTTCTATGTTGAAGCGTTCAATTCCAGTAACAGTTTGAATTTTTAGGTTTCACTCTGTTTTCTCCTATATTGATAGATGTATTTGGAACTCTAAATCCAACACGGTTTGTGCTAGCTTCTTGAAACTTGACACAACAAAGTAGTTTCACGTTCTATCTCTACGTTTTCTTTCCTCTTGATGTAGCCCTAAGCAGTGACTGGCGAGAAACACTTTCATGGAACGGGGTTGCCAAGCTTCCAAAAATTACGAATCTCCAGGAATCTCAGCAAATATTTTTTCACCCAAACTGGATGATACTTTCAGGTAATGATCAGTACACTAAGGCGACTTGGTTCCCCAAATTTCGTTCTTCTATGTTGAAGCGTTCATTTCCAGTAACAGTTTGAATTTTTAGGTTTCACTCTGTTCTCTCCTATATTGATAGATGTATTTGGAACTCTAAATCCAACACGGTTTGTGCTAGCTACTTGAAACTTGACACAACAAAGTAGTTTCACGTTCTATCTCTACGTATTGTTTCCTCTTGATGTAGCCCTAAGCAGTGACTGGCAAGAAACACTTTCATGGGAAGGGGCTGCCAAGCTTCCAAAAATTACGAATCTCCAGAAATCTCAGCAAATATTTTTTAACCCAAACTGGATGATACTTTCAGGTAATGATCAGTACACTAAGGCGACTTGGTTCCCCAAATTTCGTTCTTCTATGTTGAAGCGTTCATTTCCAGTAACATTTTGAATTTTTCGGTTTCACTCTGTTTTCTCCTATATTGATAGATGTATTTGGAAAGCTAAATCCAACACGGTTTGTGCTAGCTTCTTGAAACTTGACACAACAAAGTAGTTTCACATTCTATCTCTACGTTTTGTTTCCTCTTGATGTAGCCCTAAGCAGTGACTGGCGAGAAACACTTTCATTTGAAGGGGTTGCCAAGCTTCCAAAAATTACGAATCTCCAGAAATCTCAACAAATATTTTTTCACCCAAACTGGATGATACTTTCAGGTAATGATCAGTACACTAAGGCGACTTGTTTCCCCAAATTTCGTTCTTCTATGTTGAAGCGTTCATTTCCAGTAACAGTTTGAATTTTTAGGTTTCACTCTGTTCTCTCCTATATTGATAGATGTATTTGGAACTCTAAATCCAACACGGTTTGTGCTAGCTTCTTGAAACTTGACACAACAAAGTAGTTTCACATTCTATCTCTACGTTTTGTTTCCTCTTGATGTAGCCCTAAGCAGTGACTGGCGAGAAACACTTTCATGGAACGGGGTTGCCAAGCTTCCAAAAATTACGAATCTCCAGAAATCTCAGCAAATATTTTTTCACCCAAACTGGATGATCCTTTCAGGTAATGATCAGTACACTTAAGGCGACTTGGTTCCCCAAATTTCGTTCTTCTATGTTGAAGCGTTCATTTCCAGTAACAGTTTGAATTTTTAGGTTTCACTCTGTTTTCTCCTATATTGATAGATGTATTTGGAACTCTAAATCCAACACGGTTTGTGCTAGCTTCTTGAAACTTGACACAACAAAGTAATTTCACATTCTATCTCTACGTTTTGTTTCCTCTTGATGTAGCCCTAAGCAGTGACTGGCGAGAAACACTTTCATGGGAAGGGGTTGCCAAGCTTCCAAAAATTACGAATCTCCAGAAATCTCAGCAAATATTTTTTCACCCAAACTGGATGATACTTTCAGGTAATGATCAGTACACTAAAGAGACTTGGTTCCCCAAATTTCGTTCTTCTATGTTGAAGCGTTCATTTCCACTAACAGTTTGAATTTTTAGGTTTCACTCTGTTTTCTCCTATATTGATAGATGTATTTGGAACTCTAAATCCAACACGGTTTGTGCTAGCTTCTTGAAACTTGACACAACAAAGTAGTTTCACGTTCTACCTCTATGTATTGTTTCCTCTTGATGTAGGCCTAAGCAGTGACTGGCGAGAAACACTTTCATGGGAAGGGGTTGCCAAGCTTCCAAAAATTACGAATCTCCAGAAATCTCAGCAAATATTTTTTCACCCAAACTGGATGATACTTTCAGGAAATGATCAGTACACTAAGGCCAAGTGGTTCCCCAAATTTCGTTCTTCTATGTTGAAGCTTTCATTTCCCGTAACAGTTTGAATTTTTAGGTTTCACTCTGTTTTCTCCTATATTGATAGATGTATTTGGAACTCTAAATCCAACACGGTTTGTGCTAGCTTCTTGAAACTTGACACAACAAAGTAGTTTCACGTTCTATCTCTATGTTTTGTTTCCTCTTGATGTAGCCCTAAGCAGTGACTGGCGAGAAACACTTTCATGGAAAGGGGTTGCCAAGCTTCCAAAAATTACGAATCTCCAGAAATCTCAGCAAATATTTTTTCACCCAAACTGGATGATACTTTCAGGTAATGATCAGTACACTAAGGCGACTTGGTTCCCCAAATTTCGTTCTTCTATGTTGAAGCGTTCATTTCCAGTAACAGTTTGAATTTTTAGGTTTCACTCTGTTCTCTCCTATATTGATAGATGTATTTGGAACTCTAAATCCAACACGGTTTGTGCTAGCTACTTGAAACTTGACACAACAAAGTAGTTTCACGTTCTATCTCTACGTATTGTTTCCTCTTGATGTAGCCCTAAGCAGTGACTGGCAAGAAACACTTTCATGGGAAGGGGCTGCCAAGCTTCCAAAAATTACGAATCTCCAGAAATCTCAGCAAATATTTTTTAACCCAAACTGGATGATACTTTCAGGTAATGATCAGTACACTAAGGCGACTTGGTTCCCCAAATTTCCTTCTTCTATGTTGAAGCGTTCAATTCCAGTAACAGTTTGAATTTTTAGGTTTCACTCTGTTTTCTCCTGTATTGATAGATGTATTTGGAACTCTAAATCCAACACGGTTTGTGCTAGCTTCTTGAAACTTGACACAACAAAGTAGTTTCACGTTCTATCTCTATGTATTGTTTCCTCTTGATGTAGCCCTAAGCAGTGACTGGCGAGAAACACTTTCATGGGAAGGGGTTGCCAAGCTTCCAAAAATTACGAATCTCCAGAAATCTCAGCAAATATTTTTTCACCCAAACTGGATGATACTTTCAGGAAATGATCAGTACACTAAGGCCAAGTGGTTCCCCAAATTTCGTTCTTCTATGTTGAAGCTTTCATTTCCAGTAACAGTTTGAATTTTTAGGTTTCACTCTGTTTTCTCCTATATTGATAGATGTATTTGGAACTCTAAATCCAACACGGTTTGTGCTAGCTTCTTGAAACTTGACACAACAAAGTAGTTTCACGTTCTATCTCTATGTTTTGTTTCCTCTTGATGTAGCCCTAAGCAGTGACTGGCGAGAAACACTTTCATGGAAAGGGGTTGCCAAGCTTCCAAAAATTACGAATCTCCAGAAATCTCAGCAAATATTTTTTCACCCAAACTGGATGATACTTTCAGGTAATGATCAGTACACTAAGGCGACTTGGTTCCCCAAATTTCGTTCTTCTATGTTGAAGCGTTCATTTCCAGTAACAGTTTGAATTTTTAGGTTTCACTCTGTTCTCTCCTATATTGATAGATGTATTTGGAACTCTAAATCCAACACGGTTTGTGCTAGCTACTTGAAACTTGACACAACAAAGTAGTTTCACGTTCTATCTCTACATATTGTTTCCTCTTGATGTAGCCCTAAGCAGTGACTGGCAAGAAACACTTTCATGGGAAGGGGCTGCCAAGCTTCCAAAAATTACGAATCTCCAGAAATCTCAGCAAATATTTTTTAACCCAAACTGGATGATACTTTCAGGTAATGATCAGTACACTAAGGCGACTTGGTTCCCCAAATTTCGTTCTTCTATGTTGAAGCGTTCAATTCCAGTAACAGTTTGAATTTTTAGGTTTCACTCTGTTTTCTCCTATATTGATAGATGTATTTGGAACTCTAAATCCAACACGGTTTGTGCTAGCTTCTTGAAACTTGACACAACAAAGTAGTTTCACGTTCTATCTCTACGTTTTCTTTCCTCTTGATGTAGCCCTAAGCAGTGACTGGCGAGAAACACTTTCATGGAACGGGGTTGCCAAGCTTCCAAAAATTACGAATCTCCAGAAATCTCAGCAAATATTTTTTCACCCAAACTGGATGATACTTTCAGGTAATGATCAGTACACTAAGGCGACTTGGTTCCCCAAATTTCGTTCTTCTATGTTGAAGCGTTCATTTCCAGTAACAGTTTGAATTTTTCGGTTTCACTCTGTTTTCTCCTATATTGATAGATGTATTTGGAACTCTAAATCCAACACGGTTTGTGCTAGCTTCATGAAACTTGACACAACAAAGTAGTTTCACGTTCTATCTCTACGTTTTGTTTCCTCTTGATGTAGCCCTAAGCAGTGACTGGCGAGAAACACTTTCATGGGAAGGGGTTGCCAAGCTTCCAAAAATTACGAATCTCCAGAAATCTCAACAAATATTTTTTCACCCAAACTGGATGATACTTTCAGGTAATGATCAGTACACTAAGGCGACTTGTTTCCCCAAATTTCGTTCTTCTATGTTGAAGCGTTCATTTCCAGTAACAGTTTAAATTTTTAGGTTTCACTCTGTTCTCTCCTATATTGATAGATGTATTTGGAACTCTAAATCCAACACGGTTTGTGCTAGCTTCTTGAAACTTGACACAACAAAGTAGTTTCACATTCTATCTCTACGTTTTGTTTCCTCTTGATGTAGCCCTAAGCAGTGACTGGCGAGAAACACTTTCATGGAACGGGGTTGCCAAGCTTCCAAAAATTACGAATCTCCAGAAATCTCAGCAAATATTTTTTCACCCAAACTGGATGATCCTTTCAGGTAATGATCAGTACACTTAAGGCGACTTGGTTCCCCAAATTTCGTTCTTCTATGTTGAAGCGTTCATTTCCAGTAACAGTTTGAATTTTTAGGTTTCACTCTGTTTTCTCCTATATTGATAGATGTATTTGGAACTCTAAATCCAACACGGTTTGTGCTAGCTTCTTGAAACTTGACACAACAAAGTAATTTCACATTCTATCTCTACGTTTTGTTTCCTCTTGATGTAGCCCTAAGCAGTGACTGGCGAGAAACACTTTCATGGGAAGGGGTTGCCAAGCTTCCAAAAATTACGAATCTCCAGAAATCTCAGCAAATATTTTTTCACCCAAACTGGATGATACTTTCAGGTAATGATCAGTACACTGAAGAGACTTGGTTCCCCAAATTTCGTTCTTCTATGTTGAAGCGTTCATTTCCACTAACAGTTTGAATTTTTAGGTTTCACTCTGTTTTCTCCTATATTGATAGATGTATTTGGAACTCTAAATCCAACACGGTTTGTGCTAGCTTCTTGAAACTTGACACAACAAAGTAGTTTCACGTTCTACCTCTATGTATTGTTTCCTCTTGATGTAGGCCTAAGCAGTGACTGGCGAGAAACACTTTCATGGGAAGGGGTTGCCAAGCTTCCAAAAATTACGAATCTCCAGAAATCTCAGCAAATATTTTTTCACCCAAACTGGATGATACTTTCAGGAAATGATCAGTACACTAAGGCCAAGTGGTTCCCCAAATTTCGTTCTTCTATGTTGAAGCTTTCATTTCCAGTAACAGTTTGAATTTTTAGGTTTCACTCTGTTTTCTCCTATATTGATAGATGTATTTGGAACTCTAAATCCAACACGGTTTGTGCTAGCTTCTTGAAACTTGACACAACAAAGTAGTTTCACGTTCTATCTCTACGTTTTGTTTCCTCTTGATGTAGCCCTAAGCAGTGACTGGCGAGAAACACTTTCATGGGAAGGGGTTGCCAAGCTTCCAAAAATTACGAATCTCCAGAAATCTCAACAAATATTTTTTCACCCAAACTGGATGATACTTTCAGGTAATGATCAGTACACTAAGGCGACTTGTTTCCCCAAATTTCGTTCTTCTATGTTGAAGCGTTCATTTCCAGTAACAGTTTAAATTTTTAGGTTTCACTCTGTTCTCTCCTATATTGATAGATGTATTTGGAACTCTAAATCCAACACGGTTTGTGCTAGCTTCTTGAAACTTGACACAACAAAGTAGTTTCACATTCTATCTCTACGTTTTGTTTCCTCTTGATGTAGCCCTAAGCAGTGACTGGCGAGAAACACTTTCATGGAACGGGGTTGCCAAGCTTCCAAAAATTACGAATCTCCAGAAATCTCAGCAAATATTTTTTCACCCAAACTGGATGATCCTTTCAGGTAATGATCAGTACACTTAAGGCGACTTGGTTCCCCAAATTTCGTTCTTCTATGTTGAAGCGTTCATTTCCAGTAACAGTTTGAATTTTTAGGTTTCACTCTGTTTTCTCCTATATTGATAGATGTATTTGGAACTCTAAATCCAACACGGTTTGTGCTAGCTTCTTGAAACTTGACACAACAAAGTAATTTCACATTCTATCTCTACGTTTTGTTTCCTCTTGATGTAGCCCTAAGCAGTGACTGGCGAGAAACACTTTCATGGGAAGGGGTTGCCAAGCTTCCAAAAATTATGAATCTCCAGAAATCTCAGCAAATATTTTTTCACCCAAACTGGATGATACTTTCAGGTAATGATCAGTACACTGAAGAGACTTGGTTCCCCAAATTTCGTTCTTCTATGTTGAAGCGTTCATTTCCACTAACAGTTTGAATTTTTAGGTTTCACTCTGTTTTCTCCTATATTGATAGATGTATTTGGAACTCTAAATCCAACACGGTTTGTGCTAGCTTCTTGAAACTTGACACAACAAAGTAGTTTCACGTTCTACCTCTATGTATTGTTTCCTCTTGATGTAGGCCTAAGCAGTGACTGGCGAGAAACACTTTCATGGGAAGGGGTTGCCAAGCTTCCAAAAATTACGAATCTCCAGAAATCTCAGCAAATATTTTTTCACCCAAACTGGATGATACTTTCAGGAAATGATCAGTACACTAAGGCCAAGTGGTTCCCCAAATTTCGTTCTTCTATGTTGAAGCTTTCATTTCCAGTAACAGTTTGAATTTTTAGGTTTCACTCTGTTTTCTCCTATATTGATAGATGTATTTGGAACTCTAAATCCAACACGGTTTGTGCTAGCTTCTTGAAACTTGACACAACAAAGTAGTTTCACGTTCTATCTCTATGTTTTGTTTCCTCTTGATGTAGCCCTAAGCAGTGACTGGCGAGAAACACTTTCATGGAAAGGGGTTGCCAAGCTTCCAAAAATTACGAATCTCCAGAAATCTCAGCAAATATTTTTTCACCCAAACTGGATGATACTTTCAGGTAATGATCAGTACACTAAGGCGACTTGGTTCCCCAAATTTCGTTCTTCTATGTTGAAGCGTTCATTTCCAGTAACAGTTTGAATTTTTAGGTTTCACTCTGTTCTCTCCTATATTGATAGATGTATTTGGAACTCTAAATCCAACACGGTTTGTGCTAGCTACTTGAAACTTGACACAACAAAGTAGTTTCA
Organism: Spermophilus citellus; assembly: GCF_964194105.1. NCBI lineage: Eukaryota > Metazoa > Chordata > Mammalia > Rodentia > Sciuridae > Spermophilus > Spermophilus citellus. The sequence continues at coordinate 97,441,061 of NC_138183.1, read as the reverse complement.
CGTTCTATCTCTACGTATTGTTTCCTCTTGATGTAGCCCTAAGCAGTGACTGGCAAGAAACACTTTCATGGGAAGGGGCTGCCAAGCTTCCAAAAATTACGAATCTCCAGAAATCTCAGCAAATATTTTTTAACCCAAACTGGATGATACTTTCAGGTAATGATCAGTACACTAAGGCGACTTGGTTCCCCAAATTTCCTTCTTCTATGTTGAAGCGTTCAATTCCAGTAACAGTTTGAATTTTTAGGTTTCACTCTGTTTTCTCCTGTATTGATAGATGTATTTGGAACTCTAAATCCAACACGGTTTGTGCTAGCTTCTTGAAACTTGACACAACAAAGTAGTTTCACGTTCTATCTCTATGTATTGTTTCCTCTTGATGTAGCCCTAAGCAGTGACTGGCGAGAAACACTTTCATGGGAAGGGGTTGCCAAGCTTCCAAAAATTACGAATCTCCAGAAATCTCAGCAAATATTTTTTCACCCAAACTGGATGATACTTTCAGGAAATGATCAGTACACTAAGGCCAAGTGGTTCCCCAAATTTCGTTCTTCTATGTTGAAGCTTTCATTTCCAGTAACAGTTTGAATTTTTAGGTTTCACTCTGTTTTCTCCTATATTGATAGATGTATTTGGAACTCTAAATCCAACACGGTTTGTGCTAGCTTCTTGAAACTTGACACAACAAAGTAGTTTCACGTTCTATCTCTATGTTTTGTTTCCTCTTGATGTAGCCCTAAGCAGTGACTGGCGAGAAACACTTTCATGGAAAGGGGTTGCCAAGCTTCCAAAAATTACGAATCTCCAGAAATCTCAGCAAATATTTTTTCACCCAAACTGGATGATACTTTCAGGTAATGATCAGTACACTAAGGCGACTTGGTTCCCCAAATTTCGTTCTTCTATGTTGAAGCGTTCATTTCCAGTAACAGTTTGAATTTTTAGGTTTCACTCTGTTCTCTCCTATATTGATAGATGTATTTGGAACTCTAAATCCAACACGGTTTGTGCTAGCTACTTGAAACTTGACACAACAAAGTAGTTTCACGTTCTATCTCTACGTATTGTTTCCTCTTGATGTAGCCCTAAGCAGTGACTGGCAAGAAACACTTTCATGGGAAAGGGCTGCCAAGCTTCCAAAAATTACGAATCTCCAGAAATCTCAGCAAATATTTTTTAACCCAAACTGGATGATACTTTCAGGTAATGATCAGTACACTAAGGCGACTTGGTTCCCCAAATTTCGTTCTTCTATGTTGAAGCGTTCAATTCCAGTAACAGTTTGAATTTTTAGGTTTCACTCTGTTTTCTCCTATATTGATAGATGTATTTGGAACTCTAAATCCAACACGGTTTGTGCTAGCTTCTTGAAACTTGACACAACAAAGTAGTTTCACGTTCTATCTCTACGTTTTCTTTCCTCTTGATGTAGCCCTAAGCAGTGACTGGCGAGAAACACTTTCATGGAACGGGGTTGCCAAGCTTCCAAAAATTACGAATCTCCAGAAATCTCAGCAAATATTTTTTCACCCAAACTGGATGATACTTTCAGGTAATGATCAGTACACTAAGGCGACTTGGTTCCCCAAATTTCGTTCTTCTATGTTGAAGCGTTCATTTCCAGTAACAGTTTGAATTTTTCGGTTTCACTCTGTTTTCTCCTATATTGATAGATGTATTTGGAACTCTAAATCCAACACGGTTTGTGCTAGCTTCATGAAACTTGACACAACAAAGTAGTTTCACGTTCTATCTCTACGTTTTGTTTCCTCTTGATGTAGCCCTAAGCAGTGACTGGCGAGAAACACTTTCATGGGAAGGGGTTGCCAAGCTTCCTAAAATTACTAATCTCCAGAAATCTCAGCAAATATTTTTTCACCCAAACTGGATGATACTTTCAGGTAATGATCAGTACACTAAGGCGACTTGGTTCCCCAAATTTCGTTCTTCTATGTTGAAGCGTTCATTTCCAGTAAAAGTTTGAATTTTTAGGTTTCACTCTGTTTTCTCCTATATTGATAGATGTATTTGGAACTCTAAATCCAACACGGTTTGTGCTAGCTTCTTGAAACTTGACACAACAAAGTAATTTCACATTCTATCTCTACGTTTTGTTTCCTCTTGATGTAGCCCTAAGCAGTGACTGGCGAGAAACACTTTCATGGGAAGGGGTTGCCAAGCTTCCAAAAATTACGAATCTCCAGAAATCTCAGCAAATATTTTTTCACCCAAACTGGATGATACTTTCAGGTAATGATCAGTACACTAAGGCGACTTGGTTCCCCAAATTTCGTTCTTCTATGTTGAAGCGTTCATTTCCAGTCACAGTTTGAATTTTTAGGTTTCACTCTGTTTTCTCCTATATTGATAGATGTATTTGGAACTCTAAATCCAACACGGTTTCTGCTAGCTTCTTGAAACTTGAAACAACAAAGAAATTTCACATTCTATCTCTACGTTTTGTTTCCTCTTGATGTAGCCCTAAGCAGTGACTGGCGAGAAACACTTTCATGGGAAGGGGTTGCCAAGCTTCCAAAAATTACGAATCTCCAGAAATCTCAGCAAATATTTTTTCACCCAAACTGGATGATACTTTCAGGTAATGATCAGTACACTAAGGCGACTTGGTTCCCCAATTTTCGTTCTTCTATGTTGCAGCGTTCCTTTCCACTAACAGTTTGAATTTTTAGGTTTCACTCTGTTTTCTCCTATATTGATAGATGTATTTGGAACTCTAAATCCAACACGGTTTGTGCTAGCTTCTTGAAACTTGACACAAAAAAGTAGTTTCACGTTCTATCTCTATGTATTGTTTCCTATTGATGTAGCCCTAAGCAGTGACTGGCGAGAAACACTTTCATGGGAAGGGGTTGCCAAGCTTCCAAAAATTACGAATCTCCAGAAATCTCAGAAAATATTTTTTCACCCAAACTGGATGATACTTTCAGGTAATGATCAGTACACTAAGGCCAAGTGGTTCCCCAAATTTCGTTCTTCTATGTTGAAGCTTTCATTTCCAGTAACAGTTTGTATTTTTAGCTTTCACTCTGTTTTCTCCTATATTAATAGATGTATTTGGAACTCTAAATCCAACACGGTTTGTGTTAGCTTTTTGAAACTTGACACAACAAAGTAGTTTCACGTTCTATCTCTACGCTTTGTTTCCTCTTGATGTAGCCCTAAGCAGTGACTGGCGAGAAACACTTTCATGGAACGGGGTTGCCAAGCTTCCAAAAATTACGAATCTCCAGAAATCTCAGCAAATATTTTTTCACCCAAACTGGATGATACTTTCAGGTAATGATCAGTACACTAAGGAGACTTGGTTCCCCAAATTTCGTTCTTCTATGTTGAGGCGTTCATTTCCAGTAACAGTTTGAATTTTTAGGTTTCACTCTGTTCTCTCCTATATTGATAGATGTATTTGGAACTCTAAATCCAACACGGTTTGTGCTAGCTACTTGAAACTTGACACAACAAAGTAGTTTCACGTTCTATCTCTACGTATTGTTTCCTCTTGATGTAGCCCTAAGCAGTGACTGGCAAGAAACACTTTCATGGGAAAGGGCTGCCAAGCTTCCAAAAATTACGAATCTCCAGAAATCTCAGCAAATATTTTTTAACCCAAACTGGATGATACTTTCAGGTAATGATCAGTACACTAAGGCGACTTGGTTCCCCAAATTTCGTTCTTCTATGTTGAAGCGTTCAATTCCAGTAACAGTTTGAATTTTTAGGTTTCACTCTGTTTTCTCCTATATTGATAGATGTATTTGGAACTCTAAATCCAACACGGTTTGTGCTAGCTTCTTGAAACTTGACACAACAAAGTAGTTTCACGTTCTATCTCTACGTTTTCTTTCCTCTTGATGTAGCCCTAAGCAGTGACTGGCGAGAAACACTTTCATGGAACGGGGTTGCCAAGCTTCCAAAAATTACGAATCTCCAGAAATCTCAGCAAATATTTTTTCACCCAAACTGGATGATACTTTCAGGTAATGATCAGTACACTAAGGCGACTTGGTTCCCCAAATTTCGTTCTTCTATGTTGAAGCGTTCATTTCCAGTAACAGTTTGAATTTTTCGGTTTCACTCTGTTTTCTCCTATATTGATAGATGTATTTGGAACTCTAAATCCAACACGGTTTGTGCTAGCTTCATGAAACTTGACACAACAAAGTAGTTTCACGTTCTATCTCTACGTTTTGTTTCCTCTTGATGTAGCCCTAAGCAGTGACTGGCGAGAAACACTTTCATGGGAAGGGGTTGCCAAGCTTCCTAAAATTACTAATCTCCAGAAATCTCAGCAAATATTTTTTCACCCAAACTGGATGATACTTTCAGGTAATGATCAGTACACTAAGGCGACTTGGTTCCCCAAATTTCGTTCTTCTATGTTGAAGCGTTCATTTCCAGTAAAAGTTTGAATTTTTAGGTTTCACTCTGTTTTCTCCTATATTGATAGATGTATTTGGAACTCTAAATCCAACACGGTTTGTGCTAGCTTCTTGAAACTTGACACAACAAAGTAATTTCACATTCTATCTCTACGTTTTGTTTCCTCTTGATGTAGCCCTAAGCAGTGACTGGCGAGAAACACTTTCATGGGAAGGGGTTGCCAAGCTTCCAAAAATTACGAATCTCCAGAAATCTCAGCAAATATTTTTTCACCCAAACTGGATGATACTTTCAGGTAATGATCAGTACACTAAGGCGACTTGGTTCCCCAAATTTCGTTCTTCTATGTTGAAGCGTTCATTTCCAGTCACAGTTTGAATTTTTAGGTTTCACTCTGTTTTCTCCTATATTGATAGATGTATTTGGAACTCTAAATCCAACACGGTTTGTGCTAGCTTCTTGAAACTTGACACAACAAAGAAATTTCACATTCTATCTCTACGTTTTGTTTCCTCTTGATGTAGCCCTAAGCAGTGACTGGCGAGAAACACTTTCATGGGAAGGGGTTGCCAAGCTTCCAAAAATTACGAATCTCCAGAAATCTCAGCAAATATTTTTTCACCCAAACTGGATGATACTTTCAGGTAATGATCAGTACACTAAGGCGACTTGGTTCCCCAATTTTCGTTCTTCTATGTTGCAGCGTTCCTTTCCACTAACAGTTTGAATTTTTAGGTTTCACTCTGTTTTCTCCTATATTGATAGATGTATTTGGAACTCTAAATCCAACACGGTTTGTGCTAGCTTCTTGAAACTTGACACAAAAAAGTAGTTTCACGTTCTATCTCTATGTATTGTTTCCTATTGATGTAGCCCTAAGCAGTGACTGGCGAGAAACACTTTCATGGGAAGGGGTTGCCAAGCTTCCAAAAATTACGAATCTCCAGAAATCTCAGAAAATATTTTTTCACCCAAACTGGATGATACTTTCAGGTAATGATCAGTACACTAAGGCCAAGTGGTTCCCCAAATTTCGTTCTTCTATGTTGAAGCTTTCATTTCCAGTAACAGTTTGTATTTTTAGCTTTCACTCTGTTTTCTCCTATATTAATAGATGTATTTGGAACTCTAAATCCAACACGGTTTGTGTTAGCTTTTTGAAACTTGACACAACAAAGTAGTTTCACGTTCTATCTCTACGCTTTGTTTCCTCTTGATGTAGCCCTAAGCAGTGACTGGCGAGAAACACTTTCATGGAACGGGGTTGCCAAGCTTCCAAAAATTACGAATCTCCAGAAATCTCAGCAAATATTTTTTCACCCAAACTGGATGATACTTTCAGGTAATGATCAGTACACAAAGGAGACTTGGTTCCCCAAATTTCGTTCTTCTATGTTGAGGCGTTCATTTCCAGTAACAGTTTGAATTTTTAGGTTTCACTCTGTTTTCTCCTATATTGATAGAAGTATTTGGAACTCTAAATCCAACACGGTTTGTGCTAGCTTCTTGAAACTTGACACAACAAAGTAATTTCACGTTCTATCTCTACGTTTTGTTTCCTCTTGATGTAGCCCTAAGCAGTGACTGGCGAGAAACACTTTCATGGGAAGGGGTTGCCAAGCTTCCAAAAATTACGAATTTCCAGAAATCTCAGCAAATATTTTTTTCACCCAAACTGGATGATACTTTCAGGTAATGATCAGTACACTAAGGAGACTTGGTTCCCCAAATTTCGTTCTTCTATGTTGAAGCGTTCATTTCCACTAACAGTTTGAATTTTTAGGTTTCACTCTGTTTTCTCCTATATTGATAGATGTATTTGGAACTCTAAATCCAACACGGTTTGTGCTAGCTTCTTGAAACTTGACACAACAAAGTAGTTTCACATTCTATCTCTACGTTTTGTTTCCTCTTGATGTAGCCCTAAGCAGTGACTGGCGAGAAACACTTTCATGGGAAGGGGTTGCCAAGCTTCCAAAAATTACGAATCTCCAGAAATCTCAGCAAATATTTTTTCACCCAAACTGGATGATACTTTCAGGTAATGATCAGTACACTAAGGAGACTTGGTTCCCCAAATTTCGTTCTTCTATGTTGAAGCGTTCATTTCCACTAACAGTTTGAATTTTTAGGTTTCACTCTGTTTTCTCCTATATTGATAGATGTATTTGGAACTCTAAATCCAACACGGTTTGTGCTAGCTTCTTGAAACTTGACACAACAAAGAAGTTTCACGTTCTATCTCTATGTATTGTTTCCTCTTGATGTAGCCCTAAGCAGTGACTGGCGAGAAACACTTTCATGGGAAGGGGTTGCCAAGCTTCCAAAAATTACGAATCTCCAGAAATCTCAGCAAATATTTTTTCACGCAAACTGGATGATACTTTCAGGTAATGATCAGTACACTAAGGAGACTTGGTTCCCCAAATTTCGTTCTTCTATGTTGAAGCGTTCATTTCCACTAACAGTTTGAATTTTTAGGTTTCACTCTGTTTTCTCCTATATTGATAGATGTATTTGGAACTCTAAATCCAACACGGTTTGTGCTAGCTTCTTGAAACTTGACACAACAAAGTAGTTTCACGTTCTATCTCTATGTATTGTTTCCTCTTGATGTAGCCCTAAGCAGTGACTGGCGAGAAACACTTTCATGGGAAGGGGTTGCCAAGCTTCCAAAAATTACGAATCTCCAGAAATCTCAGCAAATATTTTTCACCCATACTGGATGATACTTTCAGGTAATGATCAGTACACTAAGGCGACTTGGTTCCCCAAATTTCGTTCTTCTATGTTGCAGCGTTCATTTCCAGTAACAGTTTGTATTTTTAGGTTTCACTCTGTTTTCTCCTATATTAATAGATGTATTTTGAACTCTAAATCCAACACGGTTTGTGCTAGCTTTTTGAAACTTGACACAACAAAGTAGTTTCACGTTCTATCTCTATGTATTGTTTCCTCTTGATGTAGCCCTAAGCAGTGACTGGCGAGAAACACTTTCATGGGAAGGGGTTGCCAAGCTTCCAAAAATTACGAATCTCCAGAAATTTCAGCAAATATTTTTTTCACCCAAACTGGATGATACTTTCAGGTAATGATCAGTACACTAAGGCGACTTGGTTCCCCAAATTTCGTTCTTCTATGTTGAAGCGTTCATTTCCAGTAACAGTTTGAATTTTTAGGTTTCACTCTGTTTTCTCCTATATTGATAGATGTATTTGGAACTCTAAATCCAACACGGTTTGTGCTAGCTTCTTGAAACTTGACACAACAAAGTAGTTTCACATTCTATCTCTACGTTTTGTTTCCTCTTGATGTAGCCCTAAGAAGTTACTGGCGAGAAACACTTTCATGGAACGGGGTTGCCTGGCTTCCAAAAATTACGAATCTCCAGAAATCTCAGCAAATATTTTTTCACCCAAACTGGATGATACTTTCAGGTAATGATCAGTACACTAAGGAGACTTGGTTCCCCAAATTTCGTTCTTCTATGTTGAAGCGTTCATTTCCAGTAACAGTTTCAATTTTTAGGTTTCACTCTGTTCTCTCCTATATTGATAGATGTATTTGGAACTCTAAATCCAACACGGTTTGTGCTAGCTTCTTGAAACTTGACACAACAAAGTAGTTTCACATTCTATCTCTACGCTTTGTTTCCTCTTGATGTAGCCCTAAGCAGTGACTGGCGAGAAACACTTTCATGAAACGGGGTTGCCAAGCTTCCAAAAATTACGAATCTCCAGAAATCTCAGCAAATATTTTTTCACCCAAACTGGATGATACTTTCAGGTAATGATCAGTACACTAAGGCGACTTGGTTCCCCAAATTTCGTTCTTCTATGTTGAAGCGTTCATTTCCAGTAACAGTTTGTATTTTTAGGTTTCACTCTGTTTTCTCCTATATTAATAGATGTATTTTGAACTCTAAATCCAACACGGTTTGTGCTAGCTTTTTGAAACTTGACACAACAAAGTAGTTTCACGTTCTATCTCTACGCTTTGTTTCCTCTTGATGTAGCCCTAAGCAGTGACAGGCGAGAAACACTTTCATGGAACGGGGTTGCCAAGCTTCCAAAAATTACGAATCTCCAGAAATCTCAGCAAATATTTTTTCACCCAAACTGGATGATACTTTCAGGTAACGATCAGTACACTAAGGCGACTTGGTTCCCCAAATTTCGTTCTTCTATGTTGAAGCGTTCATTTCCAGTAACAGTTTGAATTTTTAGGTTTCACTCTGTTTTCTCCTATATTGATAGATGTATTCGGAACTCTAAATCCAACACGGTTTGTGCTAGCTTCTTGAAACTTGACACAACAAAGTAGTTTCACATTCTATCTCTACGTTTTGTTTCCTCTTGATGTAGCCCTAAGAAGTGACTGGCGAGAAACACTTTCATGGAACGGGGTTGCCAAGCTTCCAAAAATTACGAATCTCCAGAAATCTCAGCAAATATTTTTCACCCATACTGGATGATACTTTCAGGTAATGATCAGTACACTAAGGCGACTTGGTTCCCCAAATTTCGTTCTTCTATGTTGCATCGTTCAATTCCAGTAACAGTTTGTATTTTTAGGTTTCACTCTGTTTTCTCCTATATTAATAGATGTATTTTGAACTCTAAATCCAACACGGTTTGTGCTAGCTTTTTGAAACTTGACACAACAAAGTAGTTTCACGTTCTATCTCTACGCTTTGTTTCCTCTTGATGTAGCCCTAAGCAGTGACTGGCGAGAAACACTTTCTTGGAACGGGGTTGCCAAGCTTCCAAAAATTACGAATCTCCAGAAATCTCAGCAAATATTTTTTCACCCAAACTGGATGATACTTTCAGGTAATGATCAGTACACTAAGGCGACTTGGTTCCCCAAATTTCGTTCTTCTATGTTGAAGCGTTCATTTCCAGTAACAGTTTGAATTTTTAGGTTTCACTCTGTTTTCTCCTATATTGATAGATGTATTTGGAACACTAAATCCAACACGGTTTGTGCTAGCTTCTTGAAACTTGACACAACAAAGTAGTTTCACATTCTATCTCTACGTTTTGTTTCCTCTTGATGTAGCCCTAAGCAGTGACTGGCGAGAAACACTTTCATGGAACGGGGTTTCCAAGCTTCCAAAAATTACGAATCTCCAGAAATCTCAGCAAATATTTTTTCACCCAAACTGGATGATACTTTCAGGTAATGATCAGTACACTAAGGCGACTTGGTTCCCCAAATTTCGTTCTTCTATGTTGAAGCGTTCATTTCCAGTCACAGTTTGAAATTTAGGTTTCACTCTGTTTTCTCCTATATTGATAGATGTATTTGGAACTCTAAATCCAACACGGTTTGTGCTAGCTTCTTGAAACTTGACACAACAAAGTAGTTTCAAGTTCTATCTCTACGCTTTATTTCCTCTTGATGTAGCCCTAAGCAGTGACTGGCGAGAAACACTTTCATGGAACGGGGTTGCCAAGCTTCCAAAAATTACGAATCTCCAGAAATCTCAGCAAATATTTTTCACCCATACTGGATGATACTTTCAGGTAATGATCAGTACACTAAGGCGACTTGGTTCCCCAAATTTCGTTCTTCTATGTTGAAGCGTTCATTTCCAGTCACAGTTTGAATTTTTAGGTTTCACTCTGTTTTCTCCTATATTGATAGATGTATTTGGAACTCTAAATCCAACACGGTTTGTGCTAGCTTCTTGAAACTTGACACAACAAAGGAATTTCACATTCTATCTCTACGTTTTGTTTCCTCTTGATGTAGCCCTAAGCAGTGACTGGCGAGAAACACTTTCATGGGAAGGGGTTGCCAAGCTTCCAAAAATTACGAATCTCCAGAAATCTCAGCAAATATTTTTTCACCCAAACTGGATGATACTTTCAGGTAATGATCAGTACACTAAGGAGACTTGGTTCCCCAAATTTCGTTCTTCTATGTTGAAGCGTTCCTTTCCACTAACAGTTTGAATTTTTAGGTTTCACTCTGTTTTCTCCTATATTGATAGATGTATTTGGAACTTTAAATCCAACACGGTTTGTGCTAGCTTCTTGAAACGTGACACAAAAAAGTAGTTTCACGTTCTATCTCTATGTATTGTTTCCTATTGATGTAGCCCTAAGCAGTGACTGGCGAGAAACACTTTCATGGGAAGGGGTTGCCAAGCTTCCAAAAATTACGAATCTCCAGAAATCTCAGCAAATATTTTTTCACCCAAACTGGATGATACTTTCAGGTAATGATCAGTACACTAAGGTGACGTGGTTCCCCAAATTTCGTTCTTCTATGTTGCAGCGTTCATTTCCAGTAACAGTTTGTATTTTTAGGTTTCACTCTGTTTTCTCCTATATTGATAGATGTATTTGGAACTCTAAATCCAACACGGTTTGTGCTAGCTTCTTGAAACTTGACACAACAAAGTAGTTTCACGTTCTATCTCTATGTATTGTTTCCTCTTGATGTAGCCCTAAGCAGTGACTGGCGAGAAACACTTTCATGGGAAGGGGTTGTCAAGCTTCCAAAAATTACGAATCTCCAGAAATCTCAGCAAATATTTTTCACCCATACTGGATGATACTTTCAGGTAATGATCTGTACACTAAGGCAACTTGGTTCCCCAAATTTCGTTCTTCTATGTTGCAGCGTTCATTTCCAGTAACAGTTTGTATTTTTAGGTTTCACTCTGTTTTCTCCTATATTAATAGATGTATTTTGAACTCTAAATCCAACACGGTTTGTGCTAGCTTTTTGAAACTTGACACAACAAAGTAGTTTCACGTTCTATCTCTACGCTTTGTTTCCTCTTGATGTAGCCCTAAGCAGTGACTGGCGAGAAACACTTTCATGGAACGGGGTTGCCAAGCTTCCAAAAATTACGAATCGCCAGAAATCTCAGCAAATATTTTTTCACCCAAACTGGATGATACTTTCAGGTAATGATCAGTACACTAAGGCGACTTGGTTCCCCAAATTTCATTCTTCTATGTTGAAGCGTTCATTTCCAGTAACAGTTTGAATTTTTAGGTTTCACTCTGTTTTCTCCTATATTGATAGATGTATTTGGAACTCTAAATCCAACACGGTTTGTGCTAGCTTCATGAAACTTGACACAACAAAGTAGTTTCACGTTCTATCTCTACGCTTTGTTTCCTCTTGATGTAGCCCTAAGCAGTGACTGGCGAGAAACACTTTCATGGGAAGGGGTTGCCAAGCTTCCAAAAATTACGAATCTCCAGAAATCTCAGCAAATATTTTTTCACCCAAACTGGATGATACTTTCAGGTAATGATCAGTACACTAAGGTGACTTGGTTCCCCAAATTTCGTTCTTCTATGTTGAAGCGTTCATTTCCAGTAACAGTTTGAATTTTTAGGTTTCACTCTGTTTTCTCCTATATTGATAGACGTATTTGGAACTCTAAATCCAACACGGTTTGTGCTAGCTTCTTGAAACTTGACACAACAAAGTAGTTTCACATTCTATCTCTACGTTTTGTTTCCTCTTGATGCAGCCCTAAGCAGTGACTGGCGAGAAACACTTTCATGGGAAGGGGTTGCCAAGCTTCCTAAAATTACGAATCTCCAGAAATCTCAGCAAATATTTTTTCACCCAAACTGGATGATACTTTCAGGTAATGATCAGTACACTAAGGAGACTTGGTTCCCCAAATTTCGTTCTTCTATGTTGAAGCGTTCCTTTCCACTAACAGTTTGAATTTTTAGGTTTCACTCTGTTTTCTCCTATATTGATAGATGTATTTGGAACTCTAAATCCAACACGGTTTGTGCTAGCTTCTTGAAACTTGACACAAAAAAGTAGTTTCACGTTGTATCTCTATGTATTGTTTCCTATTGATGTAGCCCTAAGCAGTGACTGGCGAGAAACACTTTCATGGGAAGGGGTTGCCAAGCTTCCAAAAATTACGAATCTCCAGAAATCTCAGCAAATATTTTTTCACCCAAACTGGATGATACTTTCAGGTAATGATCAGTACACTAAGGCGACGTGGTTCCCCAAATTTCGTTCTTCTATGTTGCAGCGTTCATTTCCAGTAACAGTTTGTATTTTTAGCTTTCACTCTGTTTTCTCCTATATTAATAGATGTATTTTGAACTCTAAATCCAACAAGGTTTGTGTTAGCCTTTTGAAACTTGACACAACAAAGTAGTTTCACGTTCTATCTCTACGCTTTGTTTCCTCTTGATGTAGCCCTAAGCAGTGACTGGCGAGAAACACTTTCATGGAACGGGGTTGCCAAGCTTCCAAAAATTACGAATCTCCAGAAATCTCAGGAAATATTTTTTCACCCAAACTGGATGATACTTTCAGGTAATGATCAGTACACTAAGGCCAAGTGGTTCCCCAAATTTCGTTCTTCTATGTTGAAGCGTTCATTTCCAGTAACAGTTTGAATTTTTAGGTTTCACTCTGTTTTCTCCTATATTGATAGATGTATTTGGAACTCTAAATCCAACACGGTTTGTGCTAGATTCTTGAAACTTGACACAACAAAGTAGTTTCACGTTCTATCTCTATGTTTTGTTTCCTCTTGATGTAGCCGTAAGCAGTAACTGGCGAGAAACACTTTCATGGAAAGGGGTTGCCAAGCTTCCAAAAATTACGAATCTTCAGAAATCTCAGCAAATATTTTTTCACCCAATCTGGATGATACTTTCAGGTAATGATCAGTACACTAAGGCGACTTGGTTCCCCAAATTTCGTTCTTCTATGTTGAAGCGTTCATTTCCAGTAACAGTTTGAATTTTTAGGTTTCACTCTGTTCTCTCCTATATTGATAGATGTATTTGGAACTCTAAATCCAACACGGTTTGTGCTAGCTACTTGAAACTTGACACAACAAAGTAGTTTCACGTTCTATCTCTACGTATTGTTTCCTCTTGATGTAGCCCTAAGCAGTGACTGGCAAGAAACACTTTCATGGGAAGGGGTTGCCAAGCTTCCAAAAATTACGAATCTCCAGAAATCTCAGCAAATATTTTTTCACCCAAACTGGATGATACTTTCAGGTAATGATCAGTACACTAAGGCGACTTGGTTCCCCAAATTTCGTTCTTCTATGTTGAAGCGTTCATTTCCAGTAACAGTTTGAATTTTTAGGTTTCACTCTGTTTTCTCCTATATTGATAGATGTATTTGGAACTCTAAATCCAACATGGTTTGTGCTAGCTTCTTGAAACTTGACACAACAAAGTAGTTTCACATTCTATCTCTACGTTTTCTTTCCTCTTGATGTAGCCCTAAGCAGTGACTGGCGAGAAACACTTTCATGGAACGGGGTGGCCAAGCTTCCAAAAATTACGAATCTCCAGAAATCTCAGCAAATATTTTTTCACCCAAACTGGATGATACTTTCAGGTAATGATCAGTACACTAAGGCGACTTGGTTCCCCAAATTTCGTTCTTCTATGTTGAAGCGTTCATTTCCAGTAACAGTTTGAATTTTTCGGTTTCACTCTGTTTTCTCCTATATTGATAGATGTATTTGGAACTCTAAATCCAACACGGTTTGTGCTAGCTTCTTGAAACTTGACACAACAAAGGAATTTCACATTCTATCTCTACGTTTTGTTTCCTCTTGATGTAGCCCTAAGTAGTGACTGGCGAGAAACACTTTCATGGGAAGGGGTTGCCAAGCTTCCAAAAATTACGAATCTCCAGAAATCTCAGCAAATATTTTTTCACCCAAACTGGATGATACTTTCAGGTAATGATCAGTACACTAAGGCGACGTGGTTCCCCAAATTTCGTTCTTCTATGTTGAAGCGTTCATTTCCACTAACAGTTTGAATTTTTAGGTTTCACTCTGTTTTCTCCTATATTAATAGATGTATTTGGAACTCTAAATCCAACACGGTTTGTGCTAGCTTCTTGAAACTTGACACAACAAAGTAGTTTCACGTTCTATCTCTATGTATTGTTTCCTCTTGATGTAGCCCTAAGCAGTGACTGGCGAGAAACACTTTCATGGGAAGGGGTTGCCAAGCTTCCAAAAATTACGAATCTCCAGAAATCTCAGCAAATATTTTTCACCCATACTGGATGATACTTTCAGGTAATGATCAGTACACTAAGGCGACTTCGTTCCCCAAATTTCGTTCTTCTATGTTGCAGCGTTCATTTCCACTAACAGTTTGAATTTTTAGGTTTCACTCTGTTTTCTCCTATATTGATAGATGTATTTGGAACTCTAAATCCAACACGGTTTGTGCTAGCTTTTTGAAACTTGACACAACAAAGTAGTTTCACGTTCTATCTCTACGCTTTGTTTCCTCTTGATGTAGCCCTAAGCAGTGACTGGCGAGAAACACTTTCATGGAACGGGGTTGCCAAGCTTCCAAAAATTACGAATCTCCAGAAATCTCAGCAAATATTTTTTCACCCAAACTGGATGATACTTTCAGGTAATGATCAGTACACTAAGGAGACTTGGTTCCCCAAATTTCGTTCTTCTATGTTGAAGCGTTCATTTCCAGTAACAGTTTGAATTTTTCGGTTTCACTCTGTTTTCTCCTATATTGATAGATGTATTTGGAACTCTAAATCCAACACGGTTTGTGCTAGCTTCTTGAAACTTGACACAACAAAGTAATTTCACATTCTATCTCTACGTTTTGTTTCCTCTTGATGTAGCCCTAAGCAGTGACTGGCGAGAAACACTTTCATGGGAAGGGGTTGCCAAGCTTCCAAAAATTACGAATCTCCAGAAATATCAGCAAATATTTTTTCACCCAAACTGGATGATACTTTCAGGTAATGATCAGTACACTAAGGCGACTTGGTTCCCCAAATTTCGTTCTTCTATGTTGAAGCGTTCATTTCCACTAACAGTTTGAATTTTTAGGTTTCACTCTGTTTTCTCCTATATTGATAGATGTATTTGGAACTCTAAATCCAACACAGTTTGTGCTAGCTTCTTGAAACTTGACACAACAAAGAAGTTTCACGTTCTATCTCTATGTATTGTTTCCTCTTGATGTAGCCCTAAGCAGTGACTCGCGAGAAACACTTTCATGGGAAGGGGTTGCCAAGCTTCCAAAAATTACGAAACTCCAGAAATCTCAGCAAATATTTTTTCACCCAAACTGGATGATACTTTCAGGTAATGATCAGTACACTAAGGAGACTTGGTTCCCCAAATTTCGTTCTTCTATGTTGAAGCGTTCATTTCCACTAACAGTTTGAATTTTTAGGTTTCACTCTGTTTTCTCCTATATTGATAGATGTATTTGGAACTCTAAATCCAACACGGTTTGGGCTAGCTTCTTGAAACTTGACACAACAAAGTAGTTTCACGTTCTATCTCTACGCTTTGTTTCCTCTTGATGTAGCCCTAAGCAGTGACTGGCAAGAAACACTTTCATGGAACGGGGTTGCCAAGCTTCCAAAAATTACGAATCTCCAGAAATCTCAGCAAATATTTTTTCACCCAAACTGGATGATACTTTCAGGTAATGATCAGTACACTAAGGCGACTTGGTTCCCCAAATTTCGTTCTTCTATGTTGAAGCGTTCATTTCCAGTAACAGTTTGAATTTTTAGGTTTCACTCTGTTTTCTCCTATATTGATAGATGTATTTGGAACTCTAAATCCAACACGGTTTGTGCTAGCTTCTTGAAACTTGACACAACAAAGTAGTTTCACTTTCTATCTCTACGCTTTGTTTCCTCTTGATGTAGCCCTAAGCAGTGACTGGCGAGAAACACTTTCATGGGAAGGGGTTGCCAAGCTTCCAAAAATTACGAATCTCCAGAAATATCAGCAAATATTTTTTCACCCAAACTGGATGATACTTTCAGGTAATGATCAGTACACTAAGGCGACTTGGTTCCCCAAATTTCGTTCTTCTATGTTGAAGCGTTCATTTCCACTAACAGTTTGAATTTTTAGGTTTCACTCTGTTTTCTCCTATATTGATAGATGTATTTGGAACTCTAAATCCAACACAGTTTGTGCTAGCTTCTAGAAACTTGACACAACAAAGAAGTTTCACGTTCTATCTCTATGTATTGTTTCCTCTTGATGTAGCCCTAAGCAGTGACTCGCGAGAAACACTTTCATGGGAAGGGGTTGCCAAGCTTCCAAAAATTACGAATCTCCAGAAATCTCAGCAAATATTTTTTTACCCAAACTTGATGATACTTTCAGGTAATGATCAGTACACTAAGGCGACGTGGTTCCCCAAATTTCGTTCTTCTATGTTGCAGCGTTCATTTCTAGTAACAGTTTGTATTTTTAGCTTTCACTCTGTTTTCTCCTATATTAATAGATGTATTTTGAACTCTAAATCCAACAAGGTTTGTGTTAGCTTTTTGAAACTTGACACAACAAAGTAGTTTCACGTTCTATCTCTACGCTTTGTTTCCTCTTGATGTAGCCCTAAGCAGTGACTGGCGAGAAACACTTTCATGGAACGGGGTTGCCAAGCTTCCAAAAATTACGAATCTCCAGAAATCTCAGCAAATATTTTTTCACCCAAACTGGATGATACTTTCAGGTAATGATCAGTACACTAAGGCGACTTGGTTCCCCAAATTTCGTTCTTCTATGTTGAAGCGTTCATTTCCAGTAACAGTTTGAATTTTTAGGTTTCACTCTGTTTTCTGCTATATTGATAGATGTATTTGGAACTCTAAATCCAGCACGGTTTGTGCTAGCTTCTTGAAACTTGACACAACAAAGTAGTTTCACGTTCTATCTCTACGCTTTGTTTCCTCTTGATGTAGCCCTAAGCAGTGACTGGCGAGAAACACTTTCATGGGAAGGGGTTGCCAAGCTTCCAAAAATTACGAATCTCCAGAAATCTCAGCAAATATTTTTTCACCCAAACTGGATGATACTTTCAGGTAATGATCAGTACACTAAGGAGACTTGGTTCCCCAAATTTCGTTCTTCTATGTTGAAGCGTTCCTTTCCACTAACAGTTTGAATTTTTAGGTTTCACTCTGTTTTCTCCTATATTGATAGATGTATTTGGAACTCTAAATCCAACACGGTTTGTGCTAGCTTCTTGAAACTTGACACAAAAAAGTAGTTTCACGTTCTATCTCTATGTATTGTTTCCTATTGATGTAGCCCTAAGCAGTGACTGGCGAGAAACACTTTCATGGGAAGGGGTTGCCAAGCTTCCAAAAATTACGAATCTCCAGAAATCTCAGCAAATATTTTTTCACCCAAACTGGATGATACTTTCAGGTAATGATCAGTACACTAAGGCCAAGTGGTTCCCCAAATTTCGTTCTTCTATGTTGAAGCTTTCATTTCCAGTAACAGTTTGAATTTTTAGGTTTCACTCTGTTTTCTCCTATATTGATAGATGTATTTGGAACTCTAAATCCAACACGGTTTGTGCTAGCTTCTTGAAACTTGACACAACAAAGTAGTTTCAGGTTCTATCTCTATGTTTTGTTTCCTCTTGATGTAGCCCTAAGCAGTGACTGGCGAGAAACACTTTTATGGGAAGGGGTTGCCAAGCTTCCAAAAATTACAAATCTTCAGAAATCTCAGCAAATATTTTTTCACCCAATCTGGATGATACTTTCAGGTAATGATCAGTACACTAAGGCGACTTGGTTCCCCAAATTTCGTTCTTCTATTTTGAAGCGTTCATTTCCAGTAACAGTTTGAATTTTTAGGTTTCACTCTGTTCTCTCCTATATTGATAGATGTATTTGGAACTCTAAATCCAACACGGTTTGTGCTAGCTACTTGAAACTTGACACAACAAAGTAGTTTCACGTTCTATCTCTACGTATTGTTTCCTCTTGATGTAGCCCTAAGCAGTGACTGGCAAGAAACACTTTCATGGGAAGGGGTTGCCAAGCTTCCAAAAATTACGAATCTCCAGAAATCTCAGCAAATATTTTTTCACCCAAACTGGATGATACTTTCAGGTAATGATCAGTACACTAAGGCGACTTGGTTCCCCAAATTTCGTTCTTCTATGTTGAAGCGTTCATTTCCAGTAACAGTTTGAATTTTTAGGTTTCACTCTGTTTTCTCCTATATTGATAGATGTATTTGGAACTCTAAATCCAACATGGTTTGTGCTAGCTTCTTGAAACTTGACACAACAAAGTAGTTTCACATTCTATCTCTACGTTTTCTTTCCTCTTGATGTAGCCCTAAGCAGTGACTGGCGAGAAACACTTTCATGGAACGGGGTTGCCAAGCTTCCAAAAATTACGAATCTCCAGAAATCTCAGCAAATATTTTTTCACCCAAACTGGATGATACTTTCAGGTAATGATCAGTACACTAAGGCGACTTGGTTCCGCAAATTTCGTTCTTCTATGTTGAAGCGTTCATTTCCAGTAACAGTTTGAATTTTTAGGTTTCACTCTGTTTTCTCCTATATTGATAGATGTATTTGGAACTCTAAATCCAACAAAGTTTGTGCTAGCTTCTTGAAACTTGACACAACAAAGTAGTTTCATGTTCTATCTCTACGCTTTGTTTCCTCTTGATGTAGCCCTAAGCAGTGACTGGCGAGAAACACTTTCATGGAACGGGGTTGCCAAGCTTCCAAAAATTACGAATCTCCAGAAATCTCAGCAAATATTTTTTCACCCAAACTGGATGATACTTTCAGGTAATGATCAGTACACTAAGGTGACTTGGTTCCCCAAATTTCGTTCTTCTATGTTGAAGCGTTCATTTCCAGTAACAGTTTGAATTTTTAGGTTTCACTCTGTTTTCTCCTATATTGATAGATGTATTTGGAACTCTAAATCCAACACGGTTTGTGCTAGCTTCTTGAAACTTGACACAACAAAGTAGTTTCACGTTCTATCTCTACGCTTTGTTTCCTCTTGATGTAGCCCTAAGCAGTGACTGGCGAGAAACACTTTCATGGAACGGGGTTGCCAAGCTTCCAAAAATTACGAATCTCCAGAAATCTCAGCAAATATTTTTTCACCCAAACTGGATGATACTTTCAGGTAATGATCAGTACACTAAGGTGACTTGGTTCCCCAAATTTCGTTCTTCTATGTTGAAGCGTTCATTTCCAGTAACAGTTTGAATTTTTAGGTTTCACTCTGTTTTCTCCTATATTGATAGACGTATTTGGAACTCTAAATCCAACACGGTTTGTGCTAGCTTCTTGAAACTTGACACAACAAAGTAGTTTCACATTCTATCTCTACGTTTTGTTTCCTCTTGATGCAGCCCTAAGCAGTGACTGGCGAGAAACACTTTCATGGAAAGGGGTTGCCAAGCTTCCAAAAATTACGAATCTCCAGAAATCTCAGCAAATATTTTTTCACCCAAACTGGATGATACTTTCAGGTAATGATCAGTACACTAAGGAGACTTGGTTCCCCAAATTTCGTTCTTCTATGTTGAAGCGTTCCTTTCCACTAACAGTTTGAATTTTTAGGTTTCACTCTGTTTTCTCCTATATTGATAGATGTATTTGGAACTCTAAATCCAACACGGTTTGTGCTAGCTTCTTGAAACTTGACACAAAAAAGTAGTTTCACGTTCTATCTCTATGTATTGTTTCCTCTTGATGTAGCCCTAAGCAGTGACTGGCGAGAAACACTTTCATGGGAAGGGGTTGCCAAGCTTCCAAAAATTACGAATCTCCAGAAATATCAGCAAATATTTTTTCACCCAAACTGGATGATACTTTCAGGTAATGATCAGTACACTAAGGCGACGTGGTTCCCCAAATTTCGTTCTTCTATGTTGCAGCGTTCATTTCCAGTAACAGTTTGTATTTTTAGCTTTCACTCTGTTTTCTCCTATATTAATAGATGTATTTTGAACTCTAAATCCAACAAGGTTTGTGTTAGCTTTTTGAAACTTGACAGAACAAAGTAGTTTCACGTTCTATCTCTATGCTTTGTTTCCACTTGATGTAGCCCTAAGCAGTGACTGGCGAGAAACACTTTCATGGAAAGGGGTTGCCAAGCTTCCAAAAATTACGAATCTCCAGAAATCTCAGCAAATATTTTTTCACCCAAACTGGATGATACTTTCAGGTAATGATCAGTACACTAAGGCCAAGTGGTTCCCCAAATTTCGTTCTTCTATGTTGAAGCTTTCATTTCCAGTACCAGTTTGAATTTTTAGGTTTCACTCTGTTTTCTCCTATATTGATAGATGTATTTGGAACTCTAAATCCAACACGGTTTGTGCTAGCTTCTTGAAACTTGACACAACAAAGTAGTTTCACGTTCTATCTCTATGTTTTGTTTCCTCTTGATGTAGCCCTAAGCAGTGACTGGCGAGAAACACTTTCATGGAAAGGGGTTGCCAAGCTTCCAAAAATTACGAATCTTCAGAAATCTCAGCAAATATTTTTTCACCCAATCTGGATGATACTTTCAGGTAATGATCAGTACCCTAAGGCGACTTGGTTCCCCAAATTTCGTTCTTCTATGTTGAAGCGTTCATTTCCAGTAACAGTTTGAATTTTTAGGTTTCACTCTGTTCTCTCCTATATTGATAGATGTATTTGGAACTCTAAATCCAACACGGTTTGTGCTAGCTACTTGAAACTTGACACAACAAAGTAGTTTCACGTTCTATCTCTATGTATTGTTTCCTCTTGATGTAGCCCTAAGCAGTGACTGGCGAGAAACACTTTCATGGGAAGGGGTTGCCAAGCTTCCAAAAATTACGAATCTCCAGAAATCTCAGCAAATATTTTTTCACCCAAACTGGATGATACTTTCAGGTAATGATCAGTACACTAAGGCGACTTGGTTCCACAAATTTCGTTCTTCTATGTTGAAGCGTTCATTTCCACTAACAGTTTGAATTTTTAGGTTTCACTCTGTTTTCTCCTATATTGATAGATGTATTTGGAACTCTAAATCCAACATGGTTTGTGCTAGCTTCTTGAAACTTGACACAACAAAGTAGTTTCACATTCTATCTCTACGTTTTCTTTCCTCTTGATGTAGCCCTAAGCAGTGACTGGCGAGAAACACTTTCATGGAACGGGGTTGCCAAGCTTCCAAAAATTACGAATCTCCAGAAATCTCAGCAAATATTTTTTCACCCAAACTGGATGATACTTTCATGTAATGATCAGTACACTAAGGCGACTTGGTTCCCCAAATTTCGTTCTTCTATGTTGAAGCGTTCATTTCCAGTAACAGTTTGAATTTTTCGGTTTCACTCTGTTTTCTCCTATATTGATAGATGTATTTGGAACTCTAAATCCAACACGGTTTGTGCTAGCTTCTTGAAACTTGACACAACAAAGTAGTTTCACGTTCTATCTCTACGCTTTGTTTCCTCTTGATGTAGCCCTAAGCAGTGACTGGCGAGAAACACTTTCATGGAACGGGGTTGCCAAGCTTCCAAAAATTACGAATCTCCAGAAATCTCAGCAAATATTTTTTCACCCAAACTGGATGATACTTTCAGGTAATGATCAGTACACTAAGGTGACTTGGTTCCCCAAATTTCGTTCTTCTATGTTGAAGCGTTCATTTCCAGTAACAGTTTGAATTTTTAGGTTTCACTCTGTTTTCTCCTATATTGATAGATGTATTTGGAACTCTAAATCCAACACGGTTTGTGCTAGCTTCTTGAAACTTGACACAATAAATTAGTTTCACATTCTATCTCTACGTTTTGTTTCCTCTTGATGTAGCCCTAAGCAGTGACTGGCGAGAAACACTTTCATGGGAAGGGGTTGCCAAGCTTCCAAAAATTACGAATCTCCAGAAATCTCAGCATATATTTTTTCACCCAAACTGGATGATACTTTCAGGTAATGATCAGTACACTAAGGAGACTTGGTTCCCCAAATTTCGTTCTTCTATGTTGAAGCGTTCATTTCCACTAACAGTTTGATTTTTAGGTTTCACTCTGTTTTCTCCTATATTGATAGATGTATTTGGAAATCTAAATCCAACACGGTTTGTGCTAGCTTCTTGAAACTTGACACAACAAAGAAGTTTCACGTTCTATCTCTATGTATTATTTCCTCTTGATGTAGCCCTAAGCAGTGACTGGCGAGAAACACTTTCATGGGAAGGGGTTGCCAAGCTTCCAAAAATTACGAATCTCCAGAAATCTCAGCAAATATTTTTTCACCCAATCTGGATGATACTTTCAGGTAATGATCAGTACACTAAGGCGACTTGGTTCCCCAAATTTCGTTCTTCTATGTTGAAGCGTTCATTTCCAGTCACAGTTTGAATTTTTAGGTTTCACTCTGTTTTCTCCTATATTGATAGATGTATTTGGAACTCTAAATCCAACACGGTTTGTGCTAGCTTCTTGAAACTTGACACAACAAAGAAATTTCACATTCTATCTCTACGTTTTGTTTCCTCTTGATGTAGCCCTAAGCAGTGACTGGCGAGAAACACTTTCATGGGAAGGGGTTGCCAAGCTTCCAAAAATTACGAATCTCCAGAAATCTCAGCAAATATTTTTTCACCCAAACTGGATGATACTTTCAGGTAATGATCAGTACACTAAGGAGACTTGGTTCCCCAAATTTCGTTCTTCTATGTTGAAGCGTTCATTTCCACTAACACTTTGAATTTTTAGGTTTCACTCTGTTTTCTCCTATATTGATAGATGTATTTGGAACTCTAAATCCAACACGGTTTGTGCTAGCTTCTTGAAACTTGACACAACAAAGTAGTTTCACGTTCTATCTCTATGTATTGTTTCCTATTGATGTAGCCCTAAGCAGTGACTGGCGAGAAACACTTTCATGGGAAGGGGTTGCCAAGCTTCCAAAAATTACGAATCTCCAGAAATCTCAGCAAATATTTTTTCACCCAAACTGGATGATACTTTCAGGTAATGATCAGTACACTAAGGCGACGTGGTTCCCCAAATTTCGTTCTTCTATGTTGCAGCGTTCATTTCCAGTAACAGTTTGTATTTTTAGCTTTCACTCTGTTTTCTCCTATATTAATAGATGTATTTTGAACTCTAAATCCAACACGGTTTGTGTTAGCTTTTTGAAACTTGACACAACAAAGTAGTTTCACGTTCTATCTCTACGCTTTGTTTCCTCTTGATGTAGCCCTAAGCAGTGACTGGCGAGAAACACTTTCATGGAACGGGGTTGCCAAGCTTCCAAAAATTACGAATCTCCAGAAATCTCAGCAAATATTTTTTCACCCAAACTGGATGATACTTTCAGGTAATGATCAGTACACTAAGGCCAAGTGGTTCCCCAAATTTCGTTCTTCTATGTTGCAGCGTTCATTTCCAGTAACAGTTTGAATTTTTAGGTTTCACTCTGTTTTCTCCTATATTGATAGATGTATTTGGAACTCTAAATCCAACACGGTTTGTGCTAGCTTTTTGAAACTTGACACAACAAAGTAGTTTCACGTTCTATCTCTACGCTTTGTTTCCTCTTGATGTAGCCCTAAGCAGTGACTGGCGAGAAACACTTTCATGGAACGGGGTTGCCAAGCTTCCAAAAATTACGAATCTCCAGAAATCTCAGCAAATATTTTTTCACCCAAACTGGATGATACTTTCAGGTAATGATCAGTACACTAAGGAGACTTGGTTCCCCAAATTTCGTTCTTCTATGTTGAAGCGTTCATTTCCAGTAACAGTTTGAATTTTTAGGTTTCACTCTGTTTTCTCCTATATTGATAGATGTATTTGGAACTCTAAATCCAACACGGTTTGTGCTAGCTTCTTGAAACTTGACACAACAAAGTAATTTCACATTCTATCTCTACGTTTTGTTTCCTCTTGATGTAGCCCTAAGCAGTGACTGGCGAGAAACACTTTCATGGGAAGGGGTTGCCAAGCTTCCAAAAATTACGAATCTCCAGAAATATCAGCAAATATTTTTTCACCCAAACTGGATGATACTTTCAGGTAATGATCAGTACACTAAGGCGACTTGGTTCCCCAAATTTCGTTCTTCTATGTTGAAGCGTTCATTTCCACTAACAGTTTGAATTTTTAGGTTTCACTCTGTTTTCTCCTATATTGATAGATGTATTTGGAACTCTAAATCCAACACAGTTTGTGCTAGCTTCTTGAAACTTGACACAACAAAGAAGTTTCACGTTCTATCTCTATGTATTGTTTCCTCTTGATGTAGCCCTAAGCAGTGACTCGCGAGAAACACTTTCATGGGAAGGGGTAGCCAAGCTTCCAAAAATTACGAATCTCCAGAAATCTCAGCAAATATTTTTTCACCCAAACTGGATGATACTTTCAGGTAATGATCAGTACACTAAGGAGACTTGGTTCCCCAAATTTCGTTCTTCTATGTTGAAGCGTTCATTTCCACTAACAGTTTGAATTTTTAGGTTTCACTCTGTTTTCTCCTATATTGATAGATGTATTTGGAACTCTAAATCCAACACGGTTTGGGCTAGCTTCTTGAAACGTGACACAACAAAGTAGTTTCACGTTCTATCTCTACGCTTTGTTTCCTCTTGATGTAGCCCTAAGCAGTGACTGGCGAGAAACACTTTCATGGAACGGGGTTGCCAAGCTTCCAAAAATTACGAATCTCCAGAAATCTCAGCAAATATTTTTTCACCCAAACTGGATGATACTTTCAGGTAATGATCAGTACACTAAGGCGACTTGGTTCCCCAAATTTCGTTCTTCTATGTTGAAGCGTTCATTTCCAGTAACAGTTTGAATTTTTAGGTTTCACTCTGTTTTCTCCTATATTGATAGATGTATTTGGAACTCTAAATCCAACACGGTTTGTGCTAGCTTCTTGAAACTTGACACAACAAAGTAGTTTCACGTTCTATCTCTACGCTTTGTTTCCTCTTGATGTAGCCCTAAGCAGTGACTGGCGAGAAACACTTTCATGGGAAGGGGTTGCCAAGCTTCCAAAAATTACGAATCTCCAGAAATCTCAGCAAATATTTTTTCACCCAAACTGGATGATACTTTCAGGTAATGATCAGTACACTAAGGCGACGTGGTTCCCCAAATTTCGTTCTTCTATGTTGAAGCGTTCATTTCCAGTAACAGTTTGAATTTTTAGGTTTCACTCTGTTTCCACCTATATTGATAGATGTATTTGGAACTCTAAATTCAACACGGTTTGTGCTAGCTTCTTGAAACTTGACACAACAAAGTAGTTTCACGTTCTATCTCTACGTTTTGTTTCCTCTTGATGTAGCCCTAAGCAGTGACTGGCGAGAAACACTTTCATTGGAAGGGGTTTCCAAGCTTCCAAAAATTACGAATCTCCAGAAATATCAGCAAATATTTTTTCACCCAAACTGGATGATACTTTCAGGTAATGATCAGTACACTAAGGCGACTTGGTTCCCCAAATTTCGTTCTTCTATGTTGAAGCGTTCATTTCCAGTAACAGTTTGAATTTTTAGGTTTCACTCTGTTTTCTCCTATATTGATAGATGTATTTGGAACTCTAAATCCAACACAGTTTGTGCTAGCTTCTTGAAACTTGACACAACAAAGAAGTTTCACGTTCTATCTCTATGTATTGTTTCCTCTTGATGTAGCCCTAAGCAGTGACTCGCGAGAAACACTTTCATGGGAAGGGGTTGCCAAGCTTCCAAAAATTACGAATCTCCAGAAATCTCAGCAAATATTTTTTCACCCAAACTGGATGATACTTTCAGGTAATGATCAGTACACTAAGGAGACTTGGTTCCCCAAATTTCGTTCTTCTATGTTGAAGCGTTCATTTCCACTAACAGTTTGAATTTTTAGGTTTCACTCTGTTTTCTCCTATATTGATAGATGTATTTGGAACTCTAAATCCAACACGGTTTGGGCTAGCTTCTTGAAACTTGACACAACAAAGTAGTTTCACGTTCTATCTCTACGCTTTGTTTCCTCTTGATGTAGCCCTAAGCAGTGACTGGCGAGAAACACTTTCATGGAACGGGGTTGCCAAGCTTCCAAAAATTACGAATCTCCAGAAATCTCAGCAAATATTTTTTCACCCAAACTGGATGATACTTTCAGGTAATGATCAGTACACTAAGGCGACTTGGTTCCCCAAATTTCGTTCTTCTATGTTGAAGCGTTCATTTCCAGTAACAGTTTGAATTTTTCGGTTTCACTCTGTTTTCTCCTATATTGATAGATGTATTTGGAACTCTAAATCCAACACGGTTTGTGCTAGCTTCTTGAAACTTGACACAACAAAGTAGTTTCACGTTCTATCTCTACGCTTTGTTTCCTCTTGATGTAGCCCTAAGCAGTGACTGGCGAGAAACACTTTCATGGGAAGGGGTTGCCAAGCTTCCAAAAATTACGAATCTCCAGAAATCTCAGCAAATATTTTTTCACCCAAACTGGATGATACTTTCAGGTAATGATCAGTACACTAAGAAGACTTGGTTCCCCAAATTTCGTTCTTCTATGTTGAAGCGTTCCTTTCCACTAACAGTTTGAATTTTTAGGTTTCACTCTGTTTTCTCCTATATTGATAGATGTATTTGGAACTCTAAATCCAACACGGTTTGTGCTAGCTTCTTGAAACTTGACACAAAAAAGTAGTTTCACGTTCTATCTCTATGTATTGTTTCCTATTGATGTAGCCCTAAGCAGTGACTGGCGAGAAACACTTTCATGGGAAGGGGTTGCCAAGCTTCCAAAAATTACGAATCTCCAGAAATCTCAGCAAATATTTTTTTACCCAAACTGGATGATACTTTCAGGTAATGATCAGTACACTAAGGCGACGTGGTTCCCCAAATTTCGTTCTTCTATGTTGCAGCGTTCATTTCTAGTAACAGTTTGTATTTTTAGATTTCACTCTGTTTTCTCCTATATTAATAGATGTATTTTGAACTCTAAATCCAACAAGGTTTGTGTTAGCTTTTTGAAACTTGACACAACAAAGTAGTTTCACGTTCTATCTCCACGCTTTGTTTCCTCTTGATGTAGCCCTAAGCAGTGACTGGCGAGAAACACTTTCATGGAACGGGGTTGCCAAGCTTCCAAAAATTACGAATCTCCAGAAATCTCAGCAAATATTTTTTCACCCAAACTGGATGATACTTTCAGGTAATGATCAGTACACTAAGGCGACTTGGTTCCCCAAATTTCGTTCTTCTATGTTGAAGCGTTCATTTCCAGTAACAGTTTGAATTTTTAGGTTTCACTCTGTTTTCTGCTATATTGATAGATGTATTTGGAACTCTAAATCCAACACGGTTTGTGCTAGCTTCTTGAAACTTGACACAACAAAGTAGTTTCACGTTCTATCTCTACGCTTTGTTTCCTCTTGATGTAGCCCTAAGCAGTGACTGGCGAGAAACACTTTCATGGGAAGGGGTTGCCAAGCTTCCAAAAATTACGAATCTCCAGAAATCTCAGCAAATATTTTTTCACCCAAACTGGATGATACTTTCAGGTAATGATCAGTACACTAAGGAGACTTGGTTCCCCAAATTTCGTTCTTCTATGTTGAAGCGTTCCTTTCCACTAACAGTTTGAATTTTTAGGTTTCACTCTGTTTTCTCCTATATTGATAGATGTATTTGGAACTCTAAATCCAACACGGTTTGTGCTAGCTTCTTGAAACTTGACACAACAAAGTAGTTTCACGTTCTATCTCTACGTTTTGTTTCCTCTTGATGTAGCCCTAAGCAGTGACTGGCGAGAAACACTTTCATGGGAAGGGGTTGCCAAGCTTCCAAAAATTACGAATCTCCAGAAATCTCAGCAAATATTTTTTCACCCAAACAGGATGATACTTTCAGGTAATGATCAGTACACTAAGGCGACTTGGTTCCCCAAATTTCGTTCTTCTATGTTGAAGCGTTCATTTTCAGTAACAGTTTGAATTTTTAGGTTTCACTCTGTTTTCTCCTATATTGATAGATGTATTTGGAACTCTAAATCCAACACGGTTTGTGCTAGCTTCTTGAAACTTGACACAACAAAGTAGTTTCACGTTCTATCTCTATGTTTTGTTTCCTCTTGATGTAGCCCTAAGCAGTGACTGGCGAGAAACACTTTCATGGGAAGGGGTTGCCAAGCTTCCAAAAATTACAAATCTTCAGAAATCTCAGCAAATATTTTTTCACCCAATCTGGATGATACTTTCAGGTAATGATCAGTACACTAAGGCGACTTGGTTCCCCAAATTTCATTCTTCTATGTTGAAGCGTTCATTTCCAGTAACAGTTTGAATTTTTAGGTTTCACTCTGTTCTCTCCTATATTGATAGATGTATTTGGAACTCTAAATCCAACACGGTTTGTGCTAGCTACTTGAAACTTGACACAACAAAGTAGTTTCACGTTCTATCTCTACGTATTGTTTCCTCTTGATGTAGCCCTAAGCAGTGACTGGCAAGAAACACTTTCATGGGAAGGGGTTGCCAAGCTTCCAAAAATTACGAATCTCCAGAAATCTCAGCAAATATTTTTTCACCCAAACTGGATGATACTTTCAGGTAATGATCAGTACACTAAGGCGACTTGGTTCCCCAAATTTCGTTCTTCTATGTTGAAGCGTTCATTTCCAGTAACAGTTTGAATTTTTAGGTTTCACTCTGTTTTCTCCTATATTGATAGATGTATTTGGAACTCTAAATCCAACAAAGTTTGTGCTAGCTTCTTGAAACTTGACACAACAAAGTAGTTTCACATTCTATCTCTACGCTTTGTTTCCTCTTGATGTAGCCCTAAGCAGTGACTGGCGAGAAACACTTTCATGGAACGGGGTTGCCAAGCTTCCAAAAATTACGAATCTCCAGAAATCTCAGCAAATATTTTTTCACCCAAACTGGATGATACTTTCAGGTAATGATCAGTAGACTAAGGTGACTTGGTTCCCCAAATTTCGTTCTTCTATGTTGAAGCGTTCATTTCCAGTAACAGTTTGAATTTTTAGGTTTCACTCTGTTTTCTCCTATATTGATAGATGTATTTGGAACTCTAAATCCAACACGGTTTGTGCTAGCTTCTTGAAACTTGACACAACAAAGTAGTTTCACATTCTATCTCTACGTTTTTTTTCCTCTTGATGTAGCCCTAAGCAGTGACCGGCGAGAAACACTTTCATGGAACGGGGTTGCCAAGCTTCCAAAAATTACGAATCTCCAGAAATCTCAGCAAATATTTTTTCACCCAAACTGGATGATACTTTCAGGTAATGATCAGTACACTAAGGCGACTTGGTTCCCCAAATTTCGTTCTTCTATGTTGAAGCGTTCATTTCCAGTCACAGTTTGAATTTTTAGGTTTCACTCTGTTTTCTCCTATATTGATAGATGTATTTGGAACTCTAAATCCAACACGGTTTGTGCTAGCTTCTTGAAACTTGACACAACAAAGTAGTTTCACGTTCTATCTCTACGTTTTGTTTCCTCTTGATGTAGCCCTAAACAGTTACTGGCGAGAACCACTTTCATGGGAAGGGGTTGCCAAGCTTAAAAAAATTACGAATCTCCAGAAATCTCAGCAAATATTTTTCACCCATACTGGATGATACTTTCAGGTAATGATCAGTACACTAAGGCGACTTCGTTCCCCAAATTTCGTTCTTCTATGTTGCAGCGTTCATTTCCAGTAACAGTTTGAATTTTTAGGTTTCACTCTGTTTTCTCCTATATTAATAGATGTATTTGGAACTCTAAATCCAACACGGTTTGTGCTAGCTTCTTGAAACTTGTCACAACAAAGTAGTTTCACGTTCTATCTCTACGCTTTGTTTCCTCTTGATGTAGCCCTAAGCAGTGACTGGCGAGAAACACTTTCATGGAACGGGGTTGCCAAGCTTCCAAAAATTACGAATCTCCAGAAATCTCAGCAAATATTTTTTCACCCAAACTGGATGATACTTTCAGGTAATGATCAGTACACTAAGGCGACTTGGTTCCCCAAATTTCGTTCTTCTATGTTGAAGCATTCATTTCCAGTAACAGTTTGAATTTTTAGGTTTCACTCTGTTTTCTCCTATATTGATAGATGTATTTGGAACTCTAAATCCAACACGGTTTGTGCTAGCTTCTTGAAACTTGACACAACAAAGTAGTTTCACGTTCTATCTCTACGTTTTGTTTCCTCTTGATGTAGCCCTAAGCAGTGACCCGCGAGAAACCCTTTCATGGAACGGGGTTGCCAAGCTTCCAAAAATTACCAAACTCCAGAAATCTCAGCCAATATATTTTCACCCAAACTGGATGATACTTTCAGGTAATGATCAGTACACTAAGGCGACTTGGTTCCCCAAATTTCGTTCTTCTATGTTGAAGCGTTCATTTCCAGTAACAGTTTGAATTTTTAGGTTTCACTCTGTTTTCTCATATATTGATAGATGTATTTGGAACTCTAAATCCAACACGGTTTGTGCTAGCTTCTTGAAACTTGACACAACAAAGTAGTTTCACTTTCTATCTCTACGTTTTGTTTCCTCTTGATGTTGCTCTAAGCAGTGACCTGCGAGAAACCATTTCATGGAACGGGGTTGCCAAGCTTCCAAAAATTACGAATCTCCAGAAATCTCAGCAAATATTTTTTCACCCAAACTGGATGATACTTTCAGGAAATGATCAGTACACTAAGGCGACTTGGTTCCCCAAATTTCGTTCTTCTATGTTGAAGCGTTCATTTCCAGTAACAGTTTGAATTATTAGGTTTCACTCTGTTTTCTCCTATATTAATAGATGTATTTGGAACTCTAAATCCAACACGGTTTGTGCTAGCTTCTTGAAACTTGACACAACAAAGTAGTTTCACGTTCTATCTCTACATTTTGTTTCCTCTTCATGTAGCCCTAAGCAGTGAATGGCGAGAAACACTTTCATGGGAAGGGGTTGCCAAGCTTCCAAAAATTACGAATCTCCAGAAATCTCACCAAATATTTCCTCACCCAAACTGGATGATACTTTCAGGTAATGATCAGTACACTAAGGCGACTTGGTTGCCCAAATTTCGTTCTTCTATGTTGAAGCGTTCATTTCCAGTAACAGTTTGAATTTTTAGGTTTCACTCTGTTTTCTCCTATATTGATAGATGTATTTGGAACTCTAAATCCAACACGGTTTGTGCTAGCTTCTTGAAACTTGTCACAACAAAGCAGTTTCACGTTCTATCTCTATGTTTTGTTTCCTCTTGATGTAGCCCTAAGCAGTGACTGGCGAGAAACACTTTCATGGGAAGGGGTTGCCAAGCTTCCAAAAATTACGAATCTCCAGAAATCTCAGCAAATATTTCTTCACCCAAACTGGATGATACTTTCTGGTAATGATCAGTACTCTAAGTCGACTTGGTTGCCCAAATTTCGTTCTTCTATGTTGAAGCGTTCATTTCCAGTAACAGTTTGAATTTTTAGGTTTCACTCTGTTTTCTCCTATATTGATAGATGTATTTGGAACTCTAAATCCAACACGGTTTGTGCTAGCTTCTTGAAACTTGAAACAACAAAGTAGTTTCACGTTCTATCTCTACGTTTTGTTTCCTCTTGATGTAGCCCTAAGCAGTGACCCGCGAGAAACCCTTTCATGGAACGGGGTTGCCAAGCTTCCAAAAATAACGAATCTCCAGAAATCTCAGCAAATATTTTTTCACCAAAACTGGATGATACTTTCAGGTAATGATCAGTACACTAACGCGACTTGGTTCCCCAAATTTCGTTCTTCTATGTTGAAGCGTTCATTTCCAGTAACAGTTTGAATTTTTAGGTTTCACTCTGCTTTCTCCTATATTGATAGATGTATTTGGAACTCTAAATCCAACACGGTTTGTGCTAGCTTCTTGAAACTTGTCACAACAAAGTAGTTTCACGTTCTATCTCTACGTTTTGTTTCCTCTTGATGTAGCCCTAAGCAGTGACTGGCGAGAAACACTTTCATGGGAAGGGGTTGCCAAGCTTCCAAAAATTACGAATCTCCAGAAATCTCAGCAAATATTTTTTCACCCAAACTGGATGATACTTTCAGGTAATTATCAGTACACTAAGGCAACTTGGTTCCCAAATTTCGTTCTTCTATGTTGAAGCGTTCATTTCCAGTAACAGTTTGAATTTTTAGGTTTCACTCTGTTTTCTCCTATATTGATAGATGTATTTGGAACTCTAAATCCAACACGGTTTGTGCTAGCTTCTTGAAACTTGACACAACAAAGTAGTTTCACGTTCTATCTCTACGTTTTGTTTCCTCTTGATGTAGCCCTAAGCAGTGACTGGCGAGAAACACTTTCATGGGAAGGGGTTGCCAAGCTTCCAAAAATTCCGAATCTCCAGAAATCTCAGCAAATATTTTTTCACCCAAACTGGATGATACTTTCAGGTAATGATCAGTACACTAAGGCGACTTGGTTCCCCAAATTTCGTTCTTCTATGTTGAAGCGTTCATTTCCAGTAACAGTTTGAATTTTTAGGTTTCACTCTGTTTTCTCCTATATTGATAGATGTATTTGGAACTCTAAATCCAACACGGTTTGTGCTAGCTTCTTGAAACTTGACACAACAAAGTAGTTTCAGGTTCTATCTCTACGTTTTGTTTCCTCTTGATGTAGCCCTAAGCAGTGACCGGCGAGAAACACTTTTATGGGAAGGGGTTGCCAAGCTTCCAAAAATTACGAATCTCCAGAAATCTCAGAAAATATTTTTTCACCCAAACTGGATGATACTTTCAGGTAATGATCAGTACACTAAAGCGACTTGGTTCCCCAAATTTCGTTCTTCTATGTTGAAGCGTTCATTTCCAGTAACAGTGTGAATTTTTAGGTTACACTCTGCTTTCTCCTATATTGATAGATGTATTTGGAACTCTAAATCCAACACGGTTTGTGCTAGCTTCTTGAAACTTGTCACAACAAAGTAGTTTCACGTTCTATCTCTACGTTTTGTTTCCTCTTGATGTAGCCCTAAGCAGTGACTGGCGAGAAACACTTTCATGGGAAGGGGTTGCCAAGCTTCCAAAAATTCCGAATCTCCAGAAATCTCAGCAAATATTTTTTCACCCAAACTGGATGATACTTTCAGGTAATGATCAGTACACTAAGGCGACTTGGTTCCCCAAATTTCGTTCTTCTATGTTGAAGCGTTCATTTCCAGTAACAGTTTGAATTATTAGGTTTCACTCTGTTTTCTCCTATATTGATAGATGTATTTGGAACTCTAAATCCAACACGGTTTGTGCTAGCTTCTTGAAACTTGACACAACAAAGTAGTTTCACGTTCTATCTCTACGTTTTGTTTCCTCTTGATGTAGCCCTAAGCAGTGACCGGCGAGAAACACTTTCATGGGAAGGGGTTGCCAAGCTTCCAAAAATTCCGAATCTCCAGAAATCTCAGCAAATATTTTTTCACCCAAACTGGATGATACTTTCAGGTAATTATCAGTACAGTAAGGCGACTTGGTTCCCCAAATTTCGTTCTCCTATGTTGAAGCGTTCATTTCCAGTAACAGTTTGAATTTTTAAGTTTCACTCTGTTTTCTCCTATATTGATAGATGTATTTGGAACTCTAAATCCAACACGGTTTGTGCTAGCTTCTTGAAACTTGACACAACAAAGTAGTTTCACGTTCTATCTCTACGTTTTGTTTCCTCTTGATGTAGCCCTAAGCAGTGACTCCGAGAAACACTTTCATGGGAAGGGGTTGCCAAGCTTCCAAAAAATACGAATCTCCCGAAATCTCAGCAAATATTTTTTCACCCAAACTGGATGATACTTTCAGGTAATGATCAGTACACTAAGGCGACTTGGTTCCCCAAATTTCGTTCTTCTATGTTGAAGCGTTCATTTCCATAACAGTTTGAATTTTTAGGTTTCACTCTGTTTTCTCCTATATTGATAGATGTATTTGGAACTCTAAATCCAACACGGTTTGTGCTAGCTTCTTGAAACTTGAAACAACAAAGTAGTTTCACGTTCTACCTCTACGTTTTGTTTCCTCTTGATGTAGCCCTAAGCAGTGACCGGCGAGAAACCCTTTCATGGAACGGGGTTGCCAAGCTTCCAAAAATAATGAATCTCCAGAAATCTCAGCAAATATTTTTTCACCCAAACTGGATGATACTTTCAGGTAATGATCAGTACACTAAGGCGACTTGGTTCCCCAAATTTCGTTCTTCTATGTTGAAGCGTTCATTTCCAGTAACAGTTTGAATTTTTAGGTTTCACTCTGTTTTCTTCTATATTGATAGATGTATTTGGAACTCTAAATCCAACACGGTTTGTGCTAGCTTCTTGAAACTTGTCACAACAAAGTAGTTTCACGTTCTATCTCTACGTTTTGTTTCCTCTTGATGTAGCCCTAAACAGTTACTGGCGAGAACCACTTTCATGGGAAGGGGTTGCCAAGCTTAAAAAAATTACGAATCTCCAGAAATCTCAGCAAATATTTTTTCACCCAAACTGGATGAACTTTCAGGTAATGATCAGTACATTAAGGCGACTTGGTTCCCCAAATTTCGTTCTTCTATGTTGAAGCGTTCATTTCCAGTAACAGTTTGAATTTTTAGGTTTCACTCTGTTTTCTCCTATATTAATAGATGTATTTGGAACTCTAAATCCAACACGGTATGTGCTAGCTTCTTGAAACTTGTCACAACAAAGTAGTTTCACGTTCTATCTCTACGTTTTGTTTCCTCTTGATGTAGCCCTAAGCAGTGATTGGCGAGAAACACTTTCATGGGAAGGGGTTGCCAAGCTTCCAAAAATTACGAATCTCCAGAAATATCAGCAAATATTTTTTCACCCAAACTGGATGATACTTTCAGGTAATGATCAGTACACTAAGTCGACTTGGTTCCCCAAATTTCGTTCTTCTATGTTGAAGCGTTCATTTCCAGTAACAGTTTGAATTTTTAGGTTTCACTCTGTTTTCTCCTATATTGATAGATGTATTTGGAACCCTAAATCCAACACGGTTTGTGCTAGCTTCTTGAAACATGACACAACGAAGTAGTTTCAAGTTCTATCTCTACGTTTTGTTTCCTCTTGATGTAGCCCTAAGCAGTGACCGGCGAGAAACCCTTTCATGGAACGGGGTTGCCAAGCTTCCAAAAATTACGAATCTCCACAAATCTCAGCAAATATTTTTTCACCCAAACTGGATGATACTTTCAGGTAATGATCAGTACACTAAGGCGACTTGGTTCCCCAAATTTCATTCTTCTATGTTGAAGCGTTCATTTCCAGTAACAGTTTGAATTTTTAGGTTTCACTCTGCTTTCTCCTATATTGATAGATGTATTTGGAACTCTAAATCCAACACGGTTTGTGCTAGCTTCTTGAAACTTGTCACAACAAAGTAGTTTCACGTTCTATCTCTACGTTTTGTTTCCTCTTGATGTAGCCCTAAGCAGTGACTGGCGAGAAACACTTTCATGGGAAGGGGTTGCCAAGCTTCCAAAAATTACGAATCTCCAGAAATCTCAGCAAATATTTTTTCACCCAAACTGGATGATACCTTCAGGTAATTATCAGTACACTAAGGCGACTTGGTTCCCCAAATTTCGTTCTTCTATGTTGAAGCGTTCATTTCCAGTAACAGTTTGAATTTTTAGGTTTCACTCTGTTTTCTCCTATATTGATAGATGTATTTGGAACTCTGAATCCAACACGGTTTGTGCTAGCTTCTTGTAACTTGACACAACAAAGTAGTTTCACGTTCTATCTCTACGTTTTGTTTCCTCTTGATGTAGCCCTAAGCAGTGACTGGCGAGAAACACTTTCATGGGAAGGGGTTGCCAAGCTTCCAAAAATTACGAATCTCCAGAAATCTCAGCAAATATTTTTTCACCCAAACTGGATGATACTTTCAGGTAATGATCAGTACACTAAGGCGACTTGGTTCCCCAAATTTCGTTCTTCTATGTTGAAGCGTTCATTTCCAGTAACAGTTTGAATTTTTAGGTTTCACTCTGTTTTCTCCTATATTGATAGATGTATTTGGAACTCTAAATCCAACACGGTTTTTGCTAGCTTCTTGAAACTTGACACAACAAAGTAGTTTCACGTTCTATGTCTACGTTTTGTTTCCTCTTGATGTAGCCCTTAGCAGTGAATGGCGAGAAACACTTTCATGGGAAGGGGTTGCCAAGCTTCCAAAAATTACGAATCTCCAGAAATCTCACCAAATATTTTTTCACCCAAACTGGATGATACTTTCAGGTAATGATCAGTATACTAAGGCGACTTGGTTCCCCAAATTTCGTTCTTCTATGTTGAAGCGTTCATTTCCAGTAACAGTTTGAATTTTTAGGTTTCACTCTGTTTTCTCCTATATTGATAGATGTATTTGGAACTCTAAATCCAACACGGTTTGTGCTAGCTTCTTGAAACTTGTCACAACAAAGTAGTTTCTCGTTCTATCTCTACGTTTTGTTTCCTCTTGATGTAGCCCTAAGCAGTGACTGGCGAGAAACACTCTCATGGGAAGGGGTGTCCAAGCTTCCCAAAATTACGAATCTCCAGAAATCTCAGCAAATATTTTTTCACCCAAACTGGATGATACTTTCAGGTAATGATCAGTACACTAAGGCGACTTGGTTCCCCAAATTTTGTTCTTCTATGTCGAAGCGTTCATTTCCAGTAACAGTTTGAATTTTTAGGTTTCACTCTGTTTTCTCCTATATTGATAGATGTATTTGGAACTCTAAATCCAACACGGTTTGTGCTAGCTTCTTGAAACTTGACACAACAAAGTAGTTTCACGTTCTATCTCTACGTTTTGTTTCCTCTTGATGTAGCCCTAAGCAGAGACTGGTGAGAAACACTTTCATGGGAAGGGGTTGCCAAGCTTCCAAAAATTACGAATCTCCAGAAATCTCAGCAAATATTTTTTCACCCAAACTGGATGATACTTTCAGGTAATGATCAGTACACTAAGGCGACTTGGTTCCCCAAATTTCGTTCTTCTATGTTGAAGCATTCATTTCCATAACAGTTTGAATTTTTAGGTTTCACTCTGTTTTCTCCTATATTGATAGATGTATTTGGAACTCTAAATCTAACACGGTTTGTGCTAGCTTCTTGAAACTTGACACAACAAAGTAGTTTCACATTCTGTCTCTACGTTTTGTTTCCTCTTGATGTAGCCCTAAGCAGTGACCGGCGAGAAACCCTTTCATGGAACGGGGTTGCCAAGCTTCCAAAAATTACGAATCTCCAGAAATCTCAGCAAATATTTTTTCACCCAAACTGGATGATACTTTCAGGTAATGATCAGTACACTAAGGCGACTTGGTTCCCCAAATTTCGTTCTTCTATGTTGAAGCGTTCATTTCCAGTAACAGTTTGAATTTTTAGGTTTCACTCTGTTTTCTCCTATGTTGATAGATGTATTTGGAACTCTAAATCCAACACGGTTTGTGCTAGCTTCTTGAAACTTGACACAACAAAGTAGTTTCACGTTCTATCTCTACGTTTTGTTTCCTCTTGATGTAGCCCTAAGCAGTGACTGGCGAGAAACCCTTTCATGGAACGGGGTTGCCAAGCTTCCAAAAATGACGAATCTCCAGAAATCTCAGCAAATATTTTTTCACCCAAACTGGATGATACTTTCAGGTAATGATCAGTACACTAAGGCGACTTGGTTCCCCAAATTTCGTTCTTCTATGTTGAAGCGTTCATTTCCAGTAACAGTTTGAATTTTTAGGTTTCACTCTGTTTTCTCCTATATTGATAGATGTATTTGGAACTCTAAATCCAACACGGTTTCTGCTAGCTTCTTGAAACTTGACACAACAAAGTAGTTTCACGTTCTATCTCTATGTTTTCTTTCCTCTTGATGTAGCCCTAAGCAGTGACTGGCGAGAAACACTTTCATGGGAAGGGGTTGCCAAGCTTCCAAAAATTACGAATCTCCAGAAATCTCAGCAAATATTTTTTCACCCAAACTGGATGATACTTTCAGGTAATGATCAGTACACTAAGGCGACTTGGTTCCCCAAATTTCGTTCTTCTATGTTGAAGCGTTCATTTCCAGTAACAGTTTGAATTTTTAGGTTTCACTCTGTTTTCTCCTATATTGATAGATGTATTTGGAACTCTAAATCCAACACAGTTGTGCTAGCTTCTTAAAACTTGACACAACAAAGTAGTTTCACGTTCTATCTCTACGTTTTGTTTCCTCTTGATGTAGCCCTAAGCAGTGACCAGCGAGAAACCCTTTCATGAAACGGGGTTGCCAAGCTTCCAAAAATTACGAATCTCCAGAAATCTCAGCAAATATTTTTTCACCCAAACTGGATGATACTTTCAGGTAATGATCAGTACACTTAGGCGACTTGGTTCCCCAAATTTCGTTCTTCTATGTGGAAGCGTTCATTTCCAGTAACAGTTTGAATTTTTAGGTTTCACTCTGTTTTCTCCTATATTAATAGATGTATTTGGAACTCTAAATCCAACACGGTTTGTGCTAGCTTCTTGAAACTTGTCACAACAAAGTAGTTTCACGTTCTATCTCTACGTTTTGTTTCCTCTTGATGTAGCCCTAAGCAGTGACTGGCGAGAAACACTTTCATGGGAAGGGGTGTCCAAGCTTCCCAAAATTACGAATCTCCAGAAATCTCAGCAAATATTTTTTCACCCAAACTGGATGATACTTTCAGGTAATGATCAGTACACTAAGGCGACTTGGTTCCCCAAATTTTGTTCTTCTATGTCGAAGCGTTCATTTCCAGTAACAGTTTGAATTTTTAGGTTTCACTCTGTTTTCTCCTATATTGATAGATGTATTTGGAACTCTGAATCCAACACGGTTTGTGCTAGCTTCTTGAAACTTGACACAACAAAGTAGTTTCACGTTCTATCTCTACGTTTTGTTTCCTCTTGATGTAGCCCTAAGCAGTGACTGGCGAGAAACACTTTCATGGGAAGGGGTTGCCAAGCTTCCAAAAATTACGAATCTCCAGAAATCTCAGCAAATATTTTTTCACCCAAACTGGATGATACTTTCAGGTAATGATCAGTACACTAAGGCGACTTGGTTCCCCAAATTTCGTTCTTCTATGTTGAAGCGTTCATTTCCAGTAACAGTTTGAATTTTTAGGTTTCACTTTGTTTTCTCCTATGTTGATAGATGTATTTGGAACTCTAAATCCAACACGGTTTGTGCTAGCTTCTTGAAACTTGACACAACAAAGTAGTTTCACGTTCTATCTCTACGTTTTGTTTCCTCTTGATGTAGCCCTAAGCAGTTACTGGCGAGAAACCCTTTCATGGAACGGGGTTGCCAAGCTTCCAAAAATGACGAATCTCCAGAAATCTCAGCAAATATTTTTTCACCCAAACTGGATGATACTTTCAGGTAATGATCAGTACACTACGGCGACTTGGTTCCCCAAATTTCGTTCTTCTATGTTGAAGCGTTAATTTCCAGTAACAGTTTGAATTTTTAGGTTTCACTCTGTTTTCTCCTATATTGATAGATGTATTTGGAACTCTAAATCCAACACGGTTTGTGCTAGCTTCTTGAAACTTGACACAACAAAGTAGTTTCACGTTCTATCTCTACGTTTTGTTTCCTCTTGATGTAGCCCTAAGCAGTGACTGGCGAGAAACACTTTCATGGGAAGGGGTTGCCAAGCTTCCAAAAATTACGAATCTCCAGAAATCTCAGCAAATATTTTTTCACCCAAACTGGATGATACTTTCAGGTAATGATCAGTACACTAAGGCGACTTGGTTCCCCAAATTTCGTTCTTCTATGTTGAAGCGTTCATTTCCAGTAACAGTTTGAATTTTTAGGTTGCACTTTGTTTTCTCCTATGTTGATAGATGTATTTGGAACTCTAAATCCAACACGGTTTGTGCTAGCTTCTTGAAACTTGACACAACAAAGTAGTTTCACGTTCTATCTCTACGTTTTGTTTCCTCTTGATGTAGCCCTAAGCAGTTACTGGCGAGAAACCCTTTCATGGAACGGGGTTGCCAAGCTTCCAAAAATGACGAATCTCCAGAAATCTCAGCAAATATTTTTTCACCCAAACTGGATGATACTTTCAGGTAATGATCAGTACACTAAGGCGACTTGGTTCCCCAAATTTCGTTCTTCTATGTTGAAGCGTTCATTTCCAGTAACAGTTTGAATTTTTAGGTTTCACTCTGTTTTCTCCTATATTGATAGATGTATTTGGAACTCTAAATCCAACACGGTTTGTGCTAGCTTCTTGAAACTTGACACAACAAAGTAGTTTCACGTTCTATCTCTACGTTTTGTTTCCTCTTGATGTAGCCCTAAGCAGTGACTGGCGAGAAACACTTTCATGGGAAGGGGTTGCCAAGCTTCCAAAAATTATGAATCTCCAGAAATCTCAGCAAATATTTTTTCACCCAAACTGGATGATACTTTCAGGTAATGATCAGTACACTAAGGCGACTTGGTTCCCCAAATTTCGTTCTTCTATGTTGAAGCGTTCATTTCCAGTAACAGTTTGAATTTTTAGGTTTCACTCTGTTTTCTCCTATATTGATAGATGTATTTGGAACTCTAAATCCAACACGGTTTGTGCTAGCTTCTTGAAACTTGACACAACAAAGTAGTTTCACGTTCTATCTCTACGTTTTGTTTCCTGTTGTTTTAGCCCTAAGCAGTGACTGGCGAGAAACACTTTCATGGGAAGGGGTTGCCAAGCTTCCAAAAATTACGAATCTCCAGAAATCTCAGCAAATATTTTTTCACCCAAACTGGATGATACTTTCAGGTAATGATCAGTACACTAAGGCGACTTGGTTCCCCAAATTTCGTTCTTCTATGTTGAAGCATTCATTTCCATAACAGTTTGAATTTTTAGGTTTCACTCTGTTTTCTCCTATATTGATAGATGTATTTGGAACTCTAAATCCAACACGGTTTGTGCTAGCTTCTTGAAACTTGACACAACAAAGTAGTTTCACATTCTATCTCTACGTTTTGTTTCCTCTTGATGTAGCCCTAAGCAGTGACCGGCGAGAAACCCTTTCATGGAACGGGGTTGCCAAGCTTCCAAAAATTACGAATCTCCAGAAATCTCAGCAAATATTTTTTCACCCAAACTGGATGATACTTTCAGGTAATGATCAGTACACTAAGGCGACTTGGTTCCCCAAATTTCGTTCTTCTATGTTGAAGCGTTCATTTCCAGTAACAGTTTGAATTTTTAGGTTTCACTTTGTTTTCTCCTATGTTGATAGATGTATTTGGAACTCTAAATCCAACACGGTTTGTGCTAGCTTCTTGAAACTTGACACAACAAAGTAGTTTCACGTTCTATCTCTACGTTTTGTTTCCTCTTGATGTAGCCCTAAGCAGTGACTGGCGAGAAACCCTTTCATGGAACGGGGTTGCCAAGCTTCCAAAAATGACGAATCTCCAGAAATCTCAGCAAATATTTTTTCACCCAAACTGGATGATACTTTCAGGTAATGATCAGTACACTAAGGCGACTTGGTTCCCCAAATTTCGTTCTTCTATGTTGAAGCGTTCATTTCCAGTAACAGTTTGAATTTTTAGGTTTCACTCTGTTTTCTCCTATATTGATAGATGTATTTGGAACTCTAAATCCAACACGGTTTGTGCTAGCTTCTTGAAACTTGACACAACAAAGTAGTTTCACGTTCTATCTCTACGTTTTGTTTCCTCTTGATGTAGCCCTAAGCACTGACTGGCGAGAAACACTTTCATGGGAAGGGGTTGCCAAGCTTCCAAAAATTATGAATCTCCAGAAATCTCAGCAAATATTTTTTCACCCAAACTGGATGATACTTTCAGGTAATGATCAGTACACTAAGGCGACTTGGTTCCCCAAATTTCGTTCTTCTATGTTGAAGCGTTCATTTCCAGTAACAGTTTGAATTTTTAGGTTTCACTCTGTTTTCTCCTATATTGATAGATGTATTTGGAACTCTAAATCCAACACGGTTTGTGCTAGCTTCTTGAAACTTGACACAACAAAGTAGTTTCACGATCTATCTCTACGTTTTGTTTCCTCTTGATGTAGCCCTAAGCAGTGACCGGCGAGAAACCCTTTCATGGAACGGGTTTGCCAAGCTTCCAAAAATTACGAATCTCCAGAAATCTCAGCAAATATTTTTTCACCCAAACTGGATGATACTTTCAGGTAATGATCAGTACACTAAGGCGACTTGGCTCCCCAAATTTCGTTCTTCTATGTTGAAGCGTTCATTTCCAGTAACAGTTTGAATTTTTAGGTTTCACTCTGTTTTCTCCTATATTGATAGATGTATTTGGAACTCTAAATCCAACACGGTTTGTGCTAGCTTCTTGAAACTTGACACAACAAAGTAGTTTCACGTTCTATCTCTACGTTTTGTTTCCTCTTGATGTAGCCCTAAGCAGTGACTGGCGAGAAACACTTTCATGGGAAGGGGTTGCCAAGCTTCCAAAAATGACGAATCTCCAGAAATCTCAGCAAATATTTTTTCACCCAAACTGGATGATACTTTCAGGTAATGATCAGTACACTAAGGCGACTTGGTTCCCCAAATTTCGATCTTCTATGTTGAAGCGTTCATTTCCAGTAACAGTTTGAATTTTTAGGTTTCACTCTGTTTTCTCCTATATTGATAGATGTATTTGGAACTCTAAATCCAACACGGTTTGTGCTAGCTTCTTGAAACTTGACACA
The DNA here is from genome assembly GCF_964194105.1 of Spermophilus citellus. NCBI lineage: Eukaryota > Metazoa > Chordata > Mammalia > Rodentia > Sciuridae > Spermophilus > Spermophilus citellus. The sequence goes on along the minus strand of NC_138183.1, from coordinate 97,398,161 downwards.
ACAAAGTAGTTTCACATTCTATCTCTACGTTTTGTTTCCTCTTCATGTAGCCCTAAGCAGTGACCGGCGAGAAACCCTTTCATGGAACGGGGTTGCCAAGCTTCCAAAAATTACGAATCTCCAGAAATCTCAGCAAATATTTTTTCACCCAAACTGGGTGATACTTTCAGGTAATTATCAGTACACTAAGGCGACTTGGTTCCCCAAATTTCGTTCTTCTATGTTGAAGCGTTCATTTCCAGTAACAGTTTGAATTTTTAGGTTTCACTCTGTTTTCTCCTATATTGATAGATGTATTTGGAACTCTAAATCCAACACGGTTTGTGCTAGCTTCTTGAAACTTGACACAACAAAGTAGTTTCACATTCTATCTCTACGTTTTGTTTCCTCTTGATGTAGCCCTAAGCAGTGACCGGCGAGAAACCCTTTCATGGAACGGGGTTGCCAAGCTTCCAAAAATTACGAATCTCCAGAAATATCAGCAAATATTTTTTCACCCAAACTGGGTGATACTTTCAGGTAATTATCAGTACACTAAGGCGACTTGGTTCCCCAAATTTCGTTCTTCTATGTTGAAGCGTTCATTTCCAGTAACAGTTTGAATTTTTAGGTTTCACTCTGTTTTCTCCTATATTGATAGATGTATTTGGAACTCTAAATCCAACACGGTTTGTGCTAGCATCTTGAAACTTGACACAACAATGTAGTTTCACGTTCTATCTCTACGTTTTGTTTCCTCTTGATGTAGCCCTAAGCAGTGACTGGCGAGAAACACTTTCATGGGAAGGGGTTGCCAAGCTTCCAAAAATTACGAATCTCCAGAAATCTCAGCAAATATTTTTTCACCCAAACTGGATGATACTTTCAGGTAATGATCAGTACACTAATGCGACTTGGTTCCCCAAATTTCGTTCTTCTATGTTGAAGCGTTCATTTCCAGTAACAGTTTGAATTTTTAGGTTTCACTCTGTTTCTCCTATATTGATAGATGTATTTGGAACTGTAAATCCAACACGGGTTGTGCTAGCTTCTTGAAACTTGACACAACAAAGTAGTTTCACGTTCTATCTCTACGTTTTGTTTCCTCTTGATGTAGCCCTAAGCAGTGACTGGTGAGAAACACTTTCATGGGAAGGGGTTGCCAAGCTTCCAAAAATTACGAATCTCCAGAAATCTCAGCCAATATATTTTCACCAAAACTGGATGATACTTTCAGGTAATGATCAGTACACTAAGGCGACTTGGTTCCCCAAATTTCGTTCTTCTATGTTGAAGCGTTCATTTCCAGTAACAGTTTGAATTTTTAGGTTTCACTCTGTTTTCTCATATATTGATAGATGTATTTGGAACTCTAAATCCAACACGGTTTGTGCTAGCTTCTTGAAACTTGACACAACAAAGTAGTTTCACTTTCTATCTCTACGTTTTGTTTCCTCTTGATGTAGCTCTAAGCAGTGACCGGCGAGAAACCATTTCATTGAACGGGGTTGCCAAGCTTCCAAAAATTACGAATCTCCAGAAATCTCAGCAAATATTTTTTATCCCAAACTGGATGATACTTTCAGGTAATGATCAGTACACTAAGGCAACTTGATTCCCCAAATTTCGTTCTTCTATGTTGAAGTGTTCATTTCCAGTAACAGTTTGAATTTTTAGGTTTCACTCTGTTTTCTCCTATATTGATGGATGTATTTAGAATTCTAAATCCAACACGGTTTGTGCTAGCTTCTTGAAACTTGACACAACAAAGTAGTTTCACGTTCTCTCTCTACATTTTGTTTCCTCTTGATGTAGCCCTAAGCAGTGACTGGCGAGAAACACTTTCATGGGAAGGGGTTGCCAAGCTTCCAAAAATTACGAATCTCCAGAAATCTCAGCAAATATTTTTTCACCCAAACTGGATGATACTTTCAGGTAATGATCAGTACACTAATGCGACTTGGTTCCCCAAATTTCGTTCTTCTATGTTGAAGCGTTCATTTCCAGTAACAGTTTGAATTTTTAGGTTTCACTCTGTTTTCTCCTATATTGATAGATGTATTTGGAACTCTAAATCCAACACTGTTTCTGCTAGCTTCTTGAAACTTGACACAACAAAGTAGTTTCACGTTCTATCTCTACGTTTTGTTTCCTCTTGATGTAGCCCTAAGCAGTGACTGGCGAGAAACACTTTCATGGGAAGGGGTTGCCAAGCTTCCAAAAATTACGAATCTCCAGAAATCTCAGCAAATATTTTTTCACCCAAATAGGATGATACTTTCAGGTAATGATCAGTACACTAAGGCGACTTGGTTCCCCAAATTTCATTCTTCTATGTTGAAGCGTTCATTTCCAGTAACAGTTTGAATTTTTAGGTTTCACTCTGTTTTCTCCTATATTGATAGATGTATTTGGAACTCTAAATCCAACACGGTTTGTTTTAGCTTCTTGAATCTTGTCACAACAAAGTAGTTTCACGTTCTATCTCTACGTTTTGTTTCCTCTTGATGTAGCCCTAAGCAGTGACTGGCGAGAAACACTTTCATGGAAAGGGGTTGCCAAGCTTCCAAAAATTACGAATCTCCAGAAATCTCAGCAAATATTTTTTCACCCAAACTGGATGATACTTTCAGGTAATGATCACTACAGTAAGGCGACTTGGTTCCCCAAATTTCGTTCTTCTATGTTGAAGCGTTCATTTCCAGTAACAGTTTGAATTTTTAGGTTTCACTCTGTTTTCTCCTATATTGATAGATGTATTTGGAACTCTAAATCCAACACGGTTTGTGCTAGCTTCTTGAAACTTGACACAACCAAGTAGTTTCACGTTCTATCTCTACATTTTGTTTCCTCTTAATGTAGCCCTAAGCAGTGACTGGCGAGAAACCCTTTCATGCAACGGGGTTGCCAAGCTTCCAAAAATTACGAATCTCCAGAAATCTCAGCAAATATTGTTTCACCCAAACTGGATGATACTTTCAGGTAATGATCAGTACACTAAGGCGACTTGGTTCCCCAAATTTCGTTCTTCTATGTTGAAGCGTTCATTTCCAGTAACAGTTTGAATTTTTAGGTTTCACTCTGTTTTCTCCTATATTAATAGATGTATTTGGAACTCTAAATCCAACACGGTTTGTGCTAGGTTCTTTAAACTTGTCACAACAAAGTAGTTTCACGTTCTATATCTACGTTTTGTTTCCTCTTGATGTAGCCCTAAGCAGTGATTGGCGAGAAACACTTTCATGGCAAGGGGTTGCCAAGCTTCCAAAAATTACGAATCTCCAGAAATCTCAGCAAATATTTTTTCACCCAAACTAGATGATACTTTCAGGTAATGATCAGTACACTAAGGCGACTTGGTTCCCCAAATTTCGTTCTTCTATGTTGAAGCGTTCATTTCCAGTAACAGTTTGAATTTTTAGGTTTCACTCTGTTTTCTCCTATATTGATAGATGTATTTGGAACTCTAAATCGAACACGGTTTGTGCTAGCTTCTTGAAACTTGACACAACAAAGTAGTTTCACGTTCTATCTCTACGTTTTGTTTCCTTTGATGTAGCCCTAAGCAGTGACTGGCGAGAAACACTTTCATGGGAAGGGGTTGCCAAGCTTCCAAAAATTACGAATCTCCAGAAATCTCAGCAAATATTGTTTCACCCAAACTGGATGATACTTTCAGGTAATGATCAGTACACTAAGGCGGCTTGGTTCCCCAAATTTCGTTCTTCTATGTTGAAGCGTTCATTTCCAGTAACAGTTTGAATTTTTAGGTTTCACTCTGTTTTCTCCTATATTGATAGATGTATTTGGAACTCTAAATCCAACACGGTTTCTGCTAGCTTCTTGAAACTTGACACAACAAAGTAGTTTCACGTTCTATCTCTACGTTTTGTTTCCTCTTGATGTAGCCCTAAGCAGTGACTGGCAAGAAACACTTTCATGGGAAGGGGTTGCCAAGCTTCCAAAAATTACGAATCTCCAGAAATCTCAGCCAATATATTTTCACCCAAACTGGATGACACTTTCAGGTAATGATCAGTACACTAAGGCGACTTGGTTCCCCAAATTTCGTTCTTCTATGTTGAAGCGTTCATTTCTAGTAACAGTTTGAATTTTTAGGTTTCACTCTGTTTTCTCATATATTGATAGATGTATTTGGAACTCTAAATCCAACACGGTTTGTGCTAGCTTCTTGAAACTTGACACAACAAAGTAGTTTCACTTTCTATCTCTACATTTTGTTTCCTCTTGATGTAGCTCTAAGCAGTGACCTGCGAGAAACCATTTCATGGAACGGGGTTGCCAAGCTTCCAAAAATTACGAATCTCCAGAAATCTCAGCAAATATTTTTTCACCCAAACTGGATGATACTTTCAGGTAATGATCAGTACACTAAGGCGACTTGGTTCCCCAAATTTCGTTCTTCTATGTTGAAGCGTTCATTTTCAGTAACAGTTTGAATTTTTAGGTTTCACTCTGTTTTCTCCTATATTGATAGATGTATTTGGAACTCTAAATCCAACACGGTTTGTGCTAGCTTCTTGAAACTTGACACAACAAAGTAGTTTCACGTTCTATCTCTGCGTTTTGTTTCCTCTTGATGTAGCCCTAAGCAGTGACTGGCGAGAAACACTTTCATGGGAAGGGGTTGCCAAGCTTCCAAAAATTACGAATCTCCAGAAATCTCAGCAAATATTGTTTCACCCAAACTGGATGATACTTTCAGGTAATGATCAGTACACTAAGGCGACTTGGTTCCCCAAATTTCGTTCTTCTATGTTGAAGCGTTCATTTCCAGTAACAGTTTGAATTTTTAGGTTTCACTCTGTTTTCTCCTATATTGATAGATGTATTTGGAACTCTAAATCCAACACGGTTTCTGCTACCTTCTTGAAACTTGACACAACAAAGTAGTTCCACGTTCTATCTCTACGTTTTGTTTCCTCTTGATGTAGCCCTAAGCAGTGACTGGCGAGAAACACTTTCATGGGAAGGGGTTGCCAAGCTTCCAAAAATTACCAAACTCCAGAAATCTCAGCCAATATATTTTCACCCAAACTGGATGATACTTTCAGGTAATGATCAGTACACTAAGGCGACTTGGTTCCCCAAATTTCGTTCTTCTATGTTGAAGCGTTCATTTCCAGTAACAGTTTGAATTTTTAGGTTTCACTCTGTTTTCTCATATACTGATAGATGTATTTGGAACTCTAAATACAACACGGTTTGTGCTAGCTTCTTGAAACTTGACACAACAAAGTAGTTTCACGTTCTATCTCTACGTTTTGTTTCCTCTTGATGTAGCCCTAAGCAGTGACTGGCGAGAAACACTTTCATGGGAAGGGGTTGCCAAGCTTCCAAAAATTACGAATCTCCAGAAATCTCAGCAAATATTTTTTCACCCAAACTGGATGATACTTTCAGGTAATAATCACTACACTAAGGCGACTTGGTTCCCCAAATTTCGTTCTTCTATGTTGAAGCGTTCATTTCCAGTAACAGTTTGAATTTTTAGGTTTCACTCTGTTTTCTCCTATATTGATAGATGTATTTGGAACTCTAAATCCAACACGGTTTGTGCTAGCTTCTTGAAACTTGACACAACAAAGTAGTTTCACGTTCTATCTCTACGTTTTGTTTCCTCTTAATGTAGCCCTAAGAAGTGACTGGTGAGAAACCCTTTCATGGAACGGGGTTGTCAAGCTTCCAAAAATTACGAATCTCCAGAAATCCCAGCAAATATTTTTTCACCCAAACTGGATGATACTTTCAGGTAATGATCACTACAGTAAGGCGACTTGGTTACCCAAATTTCGTTCTTCTATGTTGAAGCGTTCATTTCCAGTAACAGTTTGAATTTTTAGGTTTCACTCTGTTTTCTCCTATATTGATAGATGTATTTGGAACTCTAAATCCAACACGGTTTGTGCTAGCTTCTTGAAACTTGACACAACAAAGTAGTTTCACGTTCTATCTCTATGTTTTGTTTCCTCTTGATGAAGCCCTAAGCAGAGACTGGCGAGAAACACTTTCATGGGAAGGGGTTGCCAAGCTTCCAAAAATGACGAATCTCCAGAAATCTCAGCAAATATTTTTTCACCCAAACTGGATGATACTTTCAGGTAATGATCAGTACACTAAGGCGACTTGGTTCCCCAAATTTCGTTCTTCTATGTTGAAGCGTTCATTTCCAGTAACAGTTTGAATTTTTAGGTTTCACTCTGTTTTCTCCTATATTGATAGATGTATTTGGAACTCTAAATCCAACACGGTTTGTGCTAGCTTCTTGAAACTTGACACAACCAAGTAGTTTAACGTTCAATCTCTACGTTTTGTTTCCTCTTAATGTAGCCCTAAGCAGTGACTGGTGAGAAACCCTTTCATGGAACGGGGTTGCCAAGCTTCCAAAAATTACGAATCTCCAGAAATCCCAGCAAATATTTTTTCACCCAAACTGGATGATACTTTCAGGTAATGATCACTACAGTAAGGCGACTTGGTTCCCCAAATTTCGTTCTTCTATGTTGAAGCGTTCATTTCCAGTAACAGTTTGAATTTTTAAGTTTCACTCTGTTTTCTCCTATATTGATAGATGTATTTGGAACTCTAAATCCAACACGGTTTGTGCTAGCTTCTTGAAACTTGACACAACAAAGTAGTTTCACGTTCTATCTCTATGTTTTGTTTCCTCTTGATGAAGCCCTAAGCAGAGACTGGCGAGAAACACTTTCATGGGAAGGGGTTGCCAAGCTTCCAAAAATGACGAATCTCCAGAAATCTCAGCAAATATTTTTTCACCCAAACTGGATGATACTTTCAGGTAATGATCAGTACACTAAGGCGACTTGGTTCCCCAAATTTCGTTCTTCTATGTTGAAGCGTTCATTTCCAGTAACAGTTTGAATTTTTAGGTTTCACTCTGTTTTCTCCTATATTGATAGATGTATTTGGAACTCTAAATCCAACACGGTTTGTGCTAGCTTCTTGAAACTTGACACAACCAAGTAGTTTCACGTTCAATCTCTACGTTTTGTTTCCTCTTAATGTAGCCCTAAGCAGTGACTGGTGAGAAACCCTTTCATGGAACGGGGTTGCCAAGCTTCCAAAAATTACGAATCTCCAGAAATCCCAGCAAATATTTTTTCACCCAAACTGGATGATACTTTCAGGTAATGATCACTACAGTAAGGCGACTTGGTTCCCCAAATTTCGTTCTTCTATGTTGAAGCGTTCATTTCCAGTAACAGTTTGAATTTTTAAGTTTCACTCTGTTTTCTCCTATATTGATAGATGTATTTGGAACTCTAAATCCAACACGGTTTGTGCTAGCTTCTTGAAACTTGACACAACAAAGTAGTTTCACGTTCTATCTCTATGTTTTGTTTCCTCTTGATGAAGCCCTAAGCAGAGACTGGCGAGAAACACTTTCATGGGAAGGGGTTGCCAAGCTTCCAAAAATGACGAATCTCCAGAAATCTCAGCAAATATTTTTTCACCCAAACTGGATGATACTTTCAGGTAATGATCAGTACACTAAGGCGACTTGGTTCCCCAAATTTCGTTCTTCTATGTTGAAGCGTTCATTTCCAGTAACAGTTTGAATTTTTAGGTTTCACTCTGTTTTCTCCTATATTGATAGATGTATTTGGAACTCTAAATCCAACACGGTTTGTGCTAGCTTCTTGAAACTTGACACAACAAAGTAGTTTCACGTTCTATCTCTACGTTTTGTTTCCTCTTGTTTTAGCCCTAAGCAGTGACTGGCGGGAAACACTTTCATGGGAAGGGGTTGCCAAGCTTCCAAAAATTACGAATCTCCAGAAAACTCAGCAAATATTTTTTCACCCAAACTGGATGATACCTTCAGGTAATGATCAGTACACTAAGGCGACTTGGTTCCCCAAATTTCGTTCTTCTATGTTGAAGCGTTCATTTCCATAACAGTTTGAATTTTTAGGTTTCACTCTGTTTTCTCCTATATTGATAGATGTATTTGGAACTCTAAATCCAACACGGTTTGTGCTAGCTTCTTGAAACTTGACACAACAAAGTAGTTTCACATTCTATCTCTATGTTTTGTTTCCTCTTGATGTAGCCCTAAGCAGTGACCGGCGAGAAACCCTTTCATGGAACGGGGTTGCCAAGCTTCCAAAAATTACGAATCTCCAGAAATCTCAGCAAATATTTTTTCACCCAAACTGGATGATACTTTCAGGTAATGATCAGTACACTAAGGCGACTTGGTTCCCCAAATTTCGTTCTTCTATGTCGAAGCATTCATTTCCAGTAACAGTTTGAATTTTTAGGTTTCACTCTGTTTTCTCCTATATTGATAGATGTATTTGGAACTCTAAATCCAACACGGTTTGTGCTAGCTTCTTGAAACTTGACACAACAAAGTAGTTTCACGTTCTATCTCTACGTTTTGTTTCCTCTTGTTGTAGCCCTAAGCAGTGACTGGCGAGAAACACTTTCATGGGAAGGGGTTTCCAAGCTTCCAAAAATTACGAATCTCCAGAAATCTCAGCAAATATTTTTTCACCCAAACTGGATGATACTTTCAGGTAATAATCACTACACTAAGGCGACTTGGTTCCCCAAATTTCGTTCTTCTATGTTGAAGCGTTCATTTCCAGTAACAGTTTGAATTTTTAGGTTTCACTCTGTTTTCTCCTATATTGATAGATGTATTTGGAACTCTAAATCCAACACGGTTTGTGCTAGCTTCTTGAAACTTGACACAACCAAGTAGTTTCACGTTCTATCTCTACGTTTTGTTTCCTCTTAATGTAGCCCTAAGCAGTGACTGGTGAGAAACCCTTTCATGGAACGGGGTTGTCAAGCTTCCAAAAATTACGAATCTCCAGAAATCCCAGCAAATATTTTTTCACCCAAACTGGATGATACTTTCAGGTAATGATCACTACAGTAAGGCGACTTGGTTCCCCAAATTTCGTTCTTCTATGTTGAAGCGTTCATTTCCAGTAACAGTTTGAATTTTTAGGTTTCACTCTGTTTTCTCCTATATTGATAGATGTATTTGGAACTCTAAAACCAACATGGTTTGTGCTAGCTTCTTGAAACTTGACACAACAAAGTAGTTTCACGTTCTATCTCTATGTTTTGTTTCCTCTTGATGAAGCCCTAAGCAGAGACTGGCGAGAAACACTTTCATGGGAAGGGGTTGCCAAGCTTCCAAAAATGACGAATCTCCAGAAATCTCAGCAAATATTTTTTCACCCAAACTGGATGATACTTTCAGGTAATGATCAGTACACTAAGGCGACTTGGTTCCCCAAATTTCGTTCTTCTATGTTGAAGCGTTCATTTCCAGTAACAGTTTGAATTTTTAGGTTTCACTCTGTTTTCTCCTATATTGATAGATGTATTTGGAACTCTAAATCCAACACGGTTTGTGCTAGCTTCTTGAAACTTGACACAACCAAGTAGTTTCACGTTCAATCTCTACGTTTTGTTTCCTCTTAATGTAGCCCTAAGCAGTGACTGGTGAGAAACCCTTTCATGGAACGGGGTTGCCAAGCTTCCAAAAATTACGAATCTCCAGAAATCCCAGCAAATATTTTTTCACCCAAACTGGATGATACTTTCAGGTAATGATCACTACAGTAAGGCGACTTGGTTCCCCAAATTTCGTTCTTCTATGTTGAAGCGTTCATTTCCAGTAACAGTTTGAATTTTTAAGTTTCACTCTGTTTTCTCCTATATTGATAGATGTATTTGGAACTCTAAATCCAACACGGTTTGTGCTAGCTTCTTGAAACTTGACACAACAAAGTAGTTTCACGTTCTATCTCTATGTTTTGTTTCCTCTTGATGAAGCCCTAAGCAGAGACTGGCGAGAAACACTTTCATGGGAAGGGGTTGCCAAGCTTCCAAAAATTACGAATCTCCAGAAATCTCAGCAAATATTTTTTCACCCAAACTGGATGATACTTTCAGGTAATGATCAGTACACTAAGGCGACTTGGTTCCCCAAATTTCGTTCTTCTATGTTGAAGCGTTCATTTCCAGTAACAGTTTGAATTTTTAGGTTTCACTCTGTTTTCTCCTATATTGATAGATGTATTTGGAACTCTAAATCCAACACGGTTTGTGCTAGCTTCTTGAAACTTGACACAACCAAGTAGTTTCACGTTCAATCTCTACGTTTTGTTTCCTCTTAATGTAGCCCTAAGCAGTGACTGGTGAGAAACCCTTTCATGGAACGGGGTTGCCAAGCTTCCAAAAATTACGAATCTCCAGAAATCCCAGCAAATATTTTTTCACCCAAACTGGATGATACTTTCAGGTAATGATCACTACAGTAAGGCGACTTGGTTCCCCAAATTTCGTTCTTCTATGTTGAAGCGTTCATTTCCAGTAACAGTTTGAATTTTTAAGTTTCACTCTGTTTTCTCCTATATTGATAGATGTATTTGGAACTCTAAATCCAACACGGTTTGTGCTAGCTTCTTGAAACTTGACACAACAAAGTAGTTTCACGTTCTATCTCTATGTTTTGTTTCCTCTTGATGAAGCCCTAAGCAGAGGCTGGCGAGAAACACTTTCATGGGAAGGGGTTGCCAAGCTTCCAAAAATGACGAATCTCCAGAAATCTCAGCAAATATTTTTTCACCCAAACTGGATGATACTTTCAGGTAATGATCAGTACACTAATGCGACTTGGTTCCCCAAATTTCGTTCTTCTATGTTGAAGCGTTCATTTCCAGTAACAGTTTGAATTTTTAGGTTTCACTCTGTTTTCTCCTATATTGATAGATGTATTTGGAACTCTAAATCCAACACGGTTTGTGCTAGCTTCTTGAAACTTGACACAACCAAGTAGTTTCACGTTCAATCTCTACGTTTTGTTTCCTCTTAATGTAGCCCTAAGCAGTGACTGGTGAGAAACCCTTTCATGGAACGGGGTTGCCAAGCTTCCAAAAATTACGAATCTCCAGAAATCCCAGCAAATATTTTTTCACCCAAACTGGATGATACTTTCAGGTAATGATCACTACAGTAAGGCGACTTGGTTCCCCAAATTTCGTTCTTCTATGTTGAAGCGTTCATTTCCAGTAACAGTTTGAATTTTTAAGTTTCACTCTGTTTTCTCCTATATTGATAGATGTATTTGGAACTCTAAATCCAACACGGTTTGTGCTAGCTTCTTGAAACTTGACACAACAAAGTAGTTTCACGTTCTATCTCTATGTTTTGTTTCCTCTTGATGAAGCCCTAAGCAGAGACTGGCGAGAAACACTTTCATGGGAAGGGGTTGCCAAGCTTCCAAAAATGACGAATCTCCAGAAATCTCAGCAAATATTTTTTCACCCAAACTGGATGATACTTTCAGGTAATGATCAGTACACTAAGGCGACTTGGTTCCCCAAATTTCGTTCTTCTATGTTGAAGCGTTCATTTCCAGTAACAGTTTGAATTTTTAGGTTTCACTCTGTTTTCTCCTATATTGATAGATGTATTTGGAACTCTAAATCCAACACGGTTTGTGCTAGCTTCTTGAAACTTGACACAACAAAGTAGTTTCACGTTCTATCTCTACGTTTTGTTTCCTCTTGTTTTAGCCCTAAGCAGTGACTGGCGGGAAACACTTTCATGGGAAGGGGTTGCCAAGCTTCCAAAAATTACGAATCTCCAGAAAACTCAGCAAATATTTTTTCACCCAAACTGGATGATACTTTCAGGTAATGATCAGTACACTAAGGCGACTTGGTTCCCCAAATTTCGTTCTTCTATGTTGAAGCGTTCATTTCCATAACAGTTTGAATTTTTAGGTTTCACTCTGTTTTCTCCTATATTGATAGATGTATTTGGAACTCTAAATCCAACACGGTTTGTGCTAGCTTCTTGAAACTTGACACAACAAAGTAGTTTCACATTCTATCTCTATGTTTTGTTTCCTCTTGATGTAGCCCTAAGCAGTGACCGGCGAGAAACCCTTTCATGGAACGGGGTTGCCAAGCTTCCAAAAATTACGAATCTCCAGAAATCTCAGCAAATATTTTTTCACCCAAACTGGATGATACTTTCAGGTAATGATCAGTACACTAAGGCGACTTGGTTCCCCAAATTTCGTTCTTCTATGTTGAAGCATTCATTTCCAGTAACAGTTTGAATTTTTAGGTTTCACTCTGTTTTCTCCTATATTGATAGATGTATTTGGAACTCTAAATCCAACACGGTTTGTGCTAGCTTCTTGAAACTTGACACAACAAAGTAGTTTCACGTTCTATCTCTACGTTTTGTTTCCTCTTGTTTTAGCCCTAAGCAGTGACTGGCGAGAAACACTTTCATGGGAAGGGGTGTCCAAGCTTCCCAAAATTACGAATCTCCAGAAATCTCAGCAAATATTTTTTCACCCAAACTGGATGATACTTTCAGGTAATGATCAGTACACTAAGGCGACTTGGTTCCCCAAATTTTGTTCTTCTATGTCTAAGCGTTCATTTCCAGTAACAGTTTGAATTTTTAGGTTTCACTCTGTTTTCTCCTATATTGCTAGATGTATTTGGAACTCTAAATCCAACACGGTTTGTGCTAGCTTCTTGAAACTTGACACAACAAAGTAGTTTCACGTTCTATCTCTACGTTTTGTTTCCTCTTGTTGTAGCCCTAAGCAGTGACTGGCGAGAAACACTTTCATGGGAAGGGGTTTCCAAGCTTCCAAAAATTACGAATCTCCAGAAATCTCAGCAAATATTTTTTCACCCAAACTGGATGATACTTTCAGGTAATAATCACTACACTAAGGCGACTTGGTTCCCCAAATTTCGTTCTTCTATGTTGAAGCGTTCATTTCCAGTAACAGTTTGAATTTTTAGGTTTCACTCTGTTTTCTCCTATATTGATAGATGTATTTGGAACTCTAAATCCAACACGGTTTGTGCTAGCTTCTTGAAACTTGACACAACCAAGTAGTTTCACGTTCTATCTCTACGTTTTGTTTCCTCTTAATGTAGCCCTAAGCAGTGACTGGTGAGAAACCCTTTCATGGAACGGGGTTGTCAAGCTTCCAAAAATTACGAATCTCCAGAAATCCCAGCAAATATTTTTTCACCCAAACTGGATGATACTTTCAGGTAATGATCACTACAGTAAGGCGACTTGGTTCCCCAAATTTCGTTCTTCTATGTTGAAGCGTTCATTTCCAGTAACAGTTTGAATTTTTAGGTTTCACTCTGTTTTCTCCTATATTGATAGATGTATTTGGAACTCTAAAACCAACATGGTTTGTGCTAGCTTCTTGAAACTTGACACAACAAAGTAGTTTCACGTTCTATCTCTATGTTTTGTTTCCTCTTGATGAAGCCCTAAGCAGAGACTGGCGAGAAACACTTTCATGGGAAGGGGTTGCCAAGCTTCCAAAAATGACGAATCTCCAGAAATCTCAGCAAATATTTTTTCACCCAAACTGGATGATACTTTCAGGTAATGATCAGTACACTAAGGCGACTTGGTTCCCCAAATTTCGTTCTTCTATGTTGAAGCGTTCATTTCCAGTAACAGTTTGAATTTTTAGGTTTCACTCTGTTTTCTCCTATATTGATAGATGTATTTGGAACTCTAAATCCAACACGGTTTGTGCTAGCTTCTTGAAACTTGACACAACCAAGTAGTTTCACGTTCTATCTCTACGTTTTGTTTCCTCTTAATGTAGCCCTAAGCAGTGACTGGTGAGAAACCCTTTCATGGAACGGGGTTGCCAAGCTTCCAAAAATTACGAATCTCCAGAAATCCCATCAAATATTTTTTCACCCAAACTGGATGATACTTTCAGGTAATGATCACTACAGTAAGGCGACTTGGTTCCCCAAATTTCGTTCTTCTATGTTGAAGCTTTCATTTCCAGTAACAGTTTGAATTTTTAAGTTTCACTCTGTTTTCTCCTATATTGATAGATGTATTTGGAACTCTAAATCCAACACGGTTTGTGCTAGCTTCTTGAAACTTGACACAACAAAGTAGTTTCACGTTCTATCTCTATGTTTTGTTTCCTCTTGATGAAGCCCTAAGCAGAGACTGGCGAGAAACACTTTCATGGGAAGGGGTTGCCAAGCTTCCAAAAATGACGAATCTCCAGAAATCTCAGCAAATATTTTTTCACCCAAACTGGATGATACTTTCAGGTAATGATCAGTACACTAAGGCGACTTGGTTCCCCAAATTTCGTTCTTCTATGTTGAAGCGTTCATTTCCAGTAACAGTTTGAATTTTTAGGTTTCACTCTGTTTTCTCCTATATTGATAGATGTATTTGGAACTCTAAATCCAACACGGTTTGTGCTAGCTTCTTGAAACTTGACACAACAAAGTAGTTTCACGTTCTATCTCTACGTTTTGTTTCCTCTTGTTTTAGCCCTAAGCAGTGACTGGCGAGAAACACTTTCATGGGAAGGGGTTGCCAAGCTTCCAAAAATTACGAATCTCCAGAAAACTCAGCAAATATTTTTTCACCCAAACTGGATGATACTTTCAGGTAATGATCAGTACACTAAGGCAACTTGGTTCCCCAAATTTCGTTCTTCTATGTTGAAGCGTTCATTTCCATAACAGTTTGAATTTTTAGGTTTCACTCTGTTTTCTCCTATATTGATAGATGTATTTGGAACTCTAAATCCAACACGGTTTGTGCTAGCTTCTTGAAACTTGACACAACAAAGTAGTTTCACATTCTATCTCTACGTTGTGTTTCCTCTTGATGTAGCCCTAAGCAGTGACCGGCGAGAAACCCTTTCATGGAACGGGGTTGCCAAGCTTCCAAAAATTACGAATCTCCAGAAATCTCAGCAAATATTTTTTCACCCAAACTGGATGATACTTTCAGGTAATGATCAGTACACTAAGGCGACTTGGTTCCCCAAATTTCGTTCTTCTATGTTGAAGCATTCATTTCCAGTAACAGTTTGAATTTTTAGGTTTCACTCTGTTTTCTCCTATATTGATAGATGTATTTGGAACTCTAAATCCAACACGGTTTGTGCTAGCTTCTTGAAACTTGACACAACAAAGTAGTTTCACGTTCTATCTCTACGTTTTGTTTCCTCTTGTTTTAGCCCTAAGCAGTGACTGGCGAGAAACACTTTCATGGGAAGGGGTGTCCAAGCTTCCCAAAATTACGAATCTCCAGAAATCTCAGCAAATATTTTTTCACCCAAACTGGATGATACTTTCAGGTAATGATCAGTACACTAAGGCGACTTGGTTCCCCAAATTTTGTTCTTCTATGTCTAAGCGTTCATTTCCAGTAACAGTTTGAATTTTTAGGTTTCACTCTGTTTTCTCCTATATTGATTGATGTATTTGGAACTCTAAATCCAACACGGTTTGTGCTAGCTTCTTGAAACTTGACACAACAAAGTAGTTTCACGTTCTATCTCTACGTTTTGTTTCCTCTTGTTGTAGCCCTAAGCAGTGACTGGCGAGAAACACTTTCATGGGAAGGGGTTGCCAAGCTCCCAAAAATTACGAATCTCCAGAAATCTCAGCAAATATTTTTTCACCCAAACTGGATGATACTTTCAGGTAATGATCAGTACACTAAGGCGACTTGGTTCCCCAAATTTCGTTCTTCTATGTTGAAGCATTCATTTCCATAACAGTTTGAATTTTTAGGTTTCACTCGGTTTTCTCCTATATTGATAGATGTATTTGGAACTCTAAATCCAACACGGTTTGTGCTAGCTTCTTGAAACTTGACACAACAAAGTAGTTTCACGTTCTATCTCTACGTTTTGTTTCCTCTTGATGTAGCCCTAAGCAGTGACCGGCGAGAAACCCTTTCATGGAACGGGTTTGCCAAGCTTCCAAAAATTACGAATCTCCAGAAATCTCAGCAAATATTTTTTCACCCAAACTGGATGATACTTTCAGGTAATGATCAGTACACTAAGGCGACTTGGCTCCCCAAATTTCGTTCTTCTATGTTGAAGCGTTCATTTCCAGTAACAGTTTGAATTTTTAGGTTTCACTCTGTTTTCTCCTATATTGATAGATGTATTTGGAACTCTAAATCCAACACGGTTTGTGCTAGCTTCTTGAAACTTGACACAACAAAGTAGTTTCACGTTCTATCTCTACGTTTTGTTTCCTCTTGATGTAGCCCTAAGCAGTGACTGGCGAGAAACACTTTCATGGGAAGGGGTTGCCAAGCTTCCAAAAATGACGAATCTCCAGAAATCTCAGCAAATATTTTTTCACCCAATCTGGATGATACTTTCAGGTAATGATCAGTACACTAAGGCGACTTGGTTCCCCATATTTCGTTCTTCTATGTTGAAGCGTTCATTTCCAGTAACAGTTTGAATTTTTAGGTTTCACTCTGTTTTCTCCTATATTGATAGATGTATTTGGAACTGTAAATCCAACACGGGTTGTGCTAGCTTCTTGAAACTTGACACAACAAAGTAGTTTCACGTTCTATCTCTACGTTTTGTTTCCTCTTGATGTAGCCCTAAGCAGTGACTGGTGAGAAACACTTTCATGGGAAGGGGTTGCCAAGCTTCCAAAAATTACGAATCTCCAGAAATCTCAGCCAATATATTTTCACCCAAACTGGATGATACTTTCAGGTAATGATCAGTACACTAAGGCGACTTGGTTCCCCAAATTTCGTTCTTCTATGTTGAAGCGTTCATTTCCAGTAACAGTTTGAATTTTTAGGTTTCACTCTGTTTTCTCATATATTGATAGATGTATTTGGAACTCTAAATCCAACACGGTTTGTGCTAGCTTCTTGAAACTTGACACAACAAAGTAGTTTCACTTTCTATCTCTACGTTTTGTTTCCTCTTGATGTAGCTCTAAGCAGTGACCGGCGAGAAACCATTTCGTTGAACGGGGTTGCCAAGCTTCCAAAAATTACGAATCTCCAGAAATCTCAGCAAATATTTTTTATCCCAAACTGGATGATACTTTCAGGTAATGATCAGTACACTAAGGCAACTTGATTTCCCAAATTTCGTTCTTCTATGTTGAAGCGTTCATTTCCAGTAACAGTTTGAATTTTTAGGTTTCACTCTGTTTTCTCCTATATTGATAGATGTATTTGGAACTCTAAATCCAACACGGTTTGTGCTAGCTTCTTGAAACTTGACACAACAAAGTAGTTTCACGTTCTATCTCTACGTTTTGTTTCCTCTTGATGTAGCCCTAAGCAGTGACCGGCGAGAAACCCTTTCATGGAACGTGGTTGCCAAGCTTCCAAAAATTACGAATCTCCAGAAATCTCAGCAAATATTTTTTCACACAAACTGGGTGATACTTTCAGGTAATTATCAGTACACTAAGGCGACTTGGTTCCCCAAATTTCGTTCTTCTATGTTGAAGCGTTCATTTCCAGTAACAGTTTGAATTTTTAGGTTTCACTCTGTTTTCTCCTATATTGATAGATGTATTTGGAACTCTAAATCCAACACGGTTTGTGCTAGCATCTTGAAACTTGACACAACAATGTAGTTTCACGTTCTATCTCTACGTTTTGTTTCCTCTTGATGTAGACCTAAGCAGTGACTGGCTAGAAACACTTTCATGGGAAGGGGTTGCCAAGCTTCCAAAAATTACGAATCTCCAGAAATCTCAGCAAATATTTTTTCACCCATAGTGGATGATAATTTCAGGTAATGATCAGTACACTAAGGCGACTTGGTTCCCCAAATTTCATTCTTCTATGTTGAAGCGTTCATTTCCAGTAACAGTTTGAATTTTTAGGTTTCACTCTGTTTTCTCCTATATTGATGGATGTATTTAGAACTCTAAATCCAACACGGTTTGTGCTAGCTTCTTGAAACTTGACACAACAAAGTAGTTTCACGTTCTCTCTCTACATTTTGTTTCCTCTTGATGTAGCCCTAAGCAGTGACTGGCGAGAAACACTTTCATGGGAAGGGGTTGCCAAGCTTCCAAAAATTACGAATCTCCAGAAATCTCAGCAAATATTTTTTCACCCAAACTGGATGATACTTTCAGGTAATTATCAGTACACTAATGCGACTTGGTTCCCCAAATTTCGTTCTTCTATGTTGAAGCGTTCATTTCCAGTAACAGTTTGAATTTTTAGGTTTCACTCTGTTTTCTCCTATATTGATAGATGTATTTGGAACTCTAAATCCAACACGGTTTGTGCTAGCTTCTTGAAAGTTGACACAACAAAGTAGTTTCACGTTCTACCTCTACGTTTTGTTTCCTCTTGATGTAGCCCTAAGCAGTGACTGGCGAGAAACACTTTCATGGGAAGGGGTTGCCAAGCTTCCAAAAATTACGAATCTCCAGAAATCTCAGCAAATATTTTTTCACCCAAACAGGATGATACTTTCAGGTAATGATCAGTACACTAAGGCGACTTGGTTCCCCAAATTTCATTCTTCTATGTTGAAGCGTTCATTTCCAGTAACAGTTTGAATTTTTAGGTTTCACTCTGTTTTCTCCTATATTGATAGATGTATTTGGAACTCTAAATCCAACACGGTTTGTTTTAGCTTCTTGAATCTTGTCATAACAAAGTAGTTTCACGTTCTATCTCTACGTTTTGTTTCCTCTTGATGTAGCCCTAAGCAGTGACTGGCGAGAAACACTTTCATGGGAAGGGGTTGCCAAGCTTCCAAAAATTACGAATCTCCAGAAATCTCAGCAAATATTTTTTCACCCAAACTGGATGATACTTTCAGGTAATGATCACTACAGTAAGGCGACTTGGTTCCCCAAATTTCGTTCTTCTATGTTGAAGCGTTCATTTCCAGTAACAGTTTGAATTTTTAGGTTTCACTCTGTTTTCTCCTATATTGATAGATGTATTTGGAACTCTAAATCCAACACGGTTTGTGCTAGCTTCTTGAAACTTGACACAACCAAGTAGTTTCACGTTCTATCTCTACATTTTGTTTCCTCTTAATGTAGCCCTAAGCAGTGACTGGCGAGAAACCCTTTCATGCAACGGGGTTGCCAAGCTTCCAAAAATTACGAATCTCCAGAAATCTCTGCAAATATTGTTTCACCCAAACTGGATGATACTTTCAGGTAATGATCAGTACACTAAGGCGACTTGGTTCCCCAAATTTCGTTCTTCTATGTTGAAGCGTTCATTTCCAGTAACAGTTTGAATTTTTAGGTTTCACTCTGTTTTCTCCTATATTAATAGATGTATTTGGAACTCTAAATCCAACACGGTTTGTGCTAGGTTCTTTAAACTTGTCACAACAAAGTAGTTTCACGTTCTATATCTACGTTTTGTTTCCTCTTGATGTAGCCCTAAGCAGTGATTGGCGATAAACACTTTCATGGCAAGGGGTTGCCAAGCTTCCAAAAATTACGAATCTCCAGAAATCTCAGCAAATATTTTTTCACCCAAACTAGATGATACTTTCAGGTAATGATCAGTACACTAAGGCGACTTGGTTCCCCAAATTTTGTTCTTCTATGTTGAAGCGTTCATTTCCAGTAACAGTTTGAATTTTTAGGTTTCACTCTGTTTTCTCCTATATTGATAGATGTATTTGGAACTCTAAATCGAACACGGTTTGTGCTAGCTTCTTGAAACTTGACACAACAAAGTAGTTTCACGTTCTATCTCTAGTTTTGTTTCCTTTGATGTAGCCCTAAGCAGTGACTGGCGAGAAACACTTTCATGGGAAGGGGTTGCCAAGCTTCCAAAAATTACGAAACTCCAGAAATCTCAGCAAATATTTTTTCACCCAAACTGGATGATACTTTCAAGTAATGATCAGTACACTAAGGTGACTTGGTTCCCCAAATTTCGTTCTTCTATGTTGAAGCGTTCATTTCCAGTAACAGTTTGAATTTTTAGGTTTCACTCTGTTTTCTCCTATATTGATAGATGTATTTGGAACTCTAAATCCAACACGGTTTTTGCTACCTTCTTGAAACTTGACACAACAAAATAGTTTCACATTCTATCTGTACGTTTTGTTTCCTCTTAATGGAGCCCTAAGCAGTGACTGGCGAGAAACCCTTTCATGGAACGGGGTTGCCAAGCTTCCAAAAATTACGAATCTCCAGAAATCTCAGCAAATATTTTTTCACCCAAACTGGATGATACTTTCAGGTAATGATCAGTACACTAAGTCGACTTGGTTCCCCAAATTTCGTTCTTCTATGTTGAAGCGTTCATTTCCAGTAACAGTTTGAATTTTTAGGTTTCACTCTGTTTTCTCCTATATTGATAGATGTATTTGGAACTCTAAATCCAACACGGTTTGTGCTAGCTTCTTGAAACTTGACACAACAAAGTAGTTTCACTTTCTATCTCTACGTTTTGTTTCCTCTTGATGTAGCTCTAAGCAGTGACCGGTGAGAAACCATTTCATGGAACGGGGTTGCCAAGCTTCCAAAAATTACGAATCTCCAGAAATCTCAGCAAATATTTTTTCACCCAAACTGGATGATACTTTCAGGTAATGATCAGTACACTAAGGCGACTTGCTTCCCCAAATTTCGTTCTTCTATGTTGAAGCGTTCATTTCCAGTAACAGTTTGAATTTTTAGGTTTCACTCTGTTTTCTCCTATATTGATAGATGTATTTGGAACTCTAAATCCAACACGGTTTGTGCTAGCTTCTTGAAACTTGACACAACAAAGTAGTTTCACGTTCTATCTCTACGTTTTGTTTCCTCTTGATGTAGCCCTAAGCAGTGACTGGCGAGAAACACTTTCATGGGAAGGGGTTGCCAAGCTTCCAAAAATTACGTATCTCCAGAAATCTCAGCAAATATTGTTTCACCCAAACTGGATGATACTTTCAGGTAATGATCAGTACACTAAGGCGGCTTGGTTCCCCAAATTTCGTTCTTCTATGTTGAAGCGTTCATTTCCAGTAACAGTTTGAATTTTTAGGTTTCACTCTGTTTTCTCCTATATTGATAGATGTATTTGGAACTCTAAATCCAACACGGTTTCTGCTAGCTTCTTGAAACTTGACACAACAAAGTAGTTTCACGTTCTATCTCTATGTTTTGTTTCCTCTTGATGTAGCCCTAAGCAGTGACTGGCAAGAAACACTTTCATGGGAAGGGGTTGCCAAGCTTCCAAAAATTACGAATCTCCAGAAATCTCAGCCAATATATTTTCACCCAAACTGGATGATACTTTCAGGTAATGATCAGTACACTAAGGCGACTTGGTTCCCCAAATTTCGTTCTTCTATGTTGAAGCGTTCATTTCCAGTAACAGTTTGAATTTTTAGGTTTCACTCTGTTTTCTCATATATTGATAGATGTATTTGGAACTCTAAATCCAACACGGTTTGTGCTAGCTTCTTGAAACTTGACACAACAAAGTAGTTTCACTTTCTATCTCTACGATTTGTTTCCTCTTGATGTTGCTCTAAGCAGTGACCTGCGAGAAACCATTTCATGGAACGGGGTTGCCAAGCTTCCAAAAATTACGAATCTCCAGAAATCTCAGCAAGTATTTTTTCACCCAAACTGGATGATACTTTCAGGAAATGATCAGTACACTAAGGCGACTTGGTTCCCCAAATTTCGTTCTTCTATGTTGAAGCGTTCATTTCCAGTAACAGTTTGAATTTTTAGGTTTCACTCTGTTTTCTCCTATATTGATAGATGTATTTGGAACTCTAAATCCAACACGGTTTGTGCTAGCTTCTTGAAAGTTGACACAACAAAGTAGTTTCACGTTCTATCTCTACATTTTGTTTCCTCTTGATGTAGCCCTAAGCAGTGACTGGCGAGAAACACTTTCATGGGAAGGGGTTGCCAAGCTTCCAAAAATTACGAATCTCCAGAAATCTCAGCAAATATTGTTTCACCCAAACTGGATGATACTTTCAGGTAATGATCAGTACACTAATGCGACTTGGTTCCCCAAATTTCGTTCTTCTATGTTGAAGCGTTCATTTCCAGTAACAGTTTGAATTTTTAGGTTTCACTCTGTTTTCTCCTATATTGATAGATGTATTTGGAACTCTAAATCCAACACGGTTTCTGCTAGCTTCTTGAAACTTGACACAACAAAGTAGTTTCACGTTCTATCTCTACGTTTTGTTTCCTCTTGATGTAGCCCTAAGCAGTGACTGGCAAGAAACACTTTCATGGGAAGGGGTTGCCAAGCTTCCAAAAATTACGAATCTCCAGAAATCTCAGCAAATATTGTTTCACCCAAACTGGATGATACTTTCAGGTAATGATCAGTGCACTAAGGCGACTTGGTTCCCCAAATTTCGTTCTTCTATGTTGAAGCGTTCATTTCCAGTAACAGTTTGAATTTTTAGGTTTCACTCTGTTTTCTGCTATATTAATAGATGTATTTGGAACTCTAAATCCAACATGGTTTTTGCTACCTTCTTTAAACTTGACACAACAAAATAGTTTCACATTCTATCTCTACGTTTTGTTTCCTCTTAATGGAGCCCTAAGCAGTGACTGGCGAGAAACCCTTTCATGGAACGGGGTTGCCAAGCTTCCAAAAATTACGAATCTCCAGAAATCTCAGCAAATATTTTTTCACCCAAACTGGATGATACTTTCAGGTAATGATCAGTACACTAAGGCGACTTGGTTCCCCAAATTTCGTTCTTCTATGTTGAAGCGTTCATTTCCAGTAACAGTTTGAATTTTTAGGTTTCACTCTGTTTTCTCCTATATTGATAGATGTATTTGGAACTCTAAATCCACCATGGTTTGTGCTAGCTTCTTGAAACTTGACACAACAAAGTAGTTTCACGTTCTATCTCTACGTTTGTTTCCTCTTGATGTAGCCCTAAGCAGTGACTGGCGAGAAACACTTTCATGGGAAGGGGTTGCCAAGCTTCCAAAAATTACGAATCTCCAGAAATCTCAGCAAATATTTTTTCACCCAACCTGGATGATACTTTCAGGTAATGATCAGTACACTAAGGCGACTTGGTTCCCCAAATTTCGTTCTTCTATGTTGAAGTGTTCAATTCCAGTAACAGTTTGAATTTTTAGGTTTCACTCTGTTTTCTCCTATATTGATAGATGTATTTGGAACTCGAAATCCAACACGGGTTGTGCTAGCTTCTTGAAACTTGACACAACAAAGTAGTTACACGTTCTATCTCTACGTTTTGTTTCCTCTTGATGTAGCCCTAAGCAGTGACTGGCGAGAAACACTTTCATGGGAAGGGGTTGCCAAGCTTCCAAAAATTACGAATCTCCTGAAATCTCAGCAAATATTTTTTCACCCAAACTGGATGATACTTTCAGGTAATAATCAGTACACTAAGGCGACTTGGTTCCCCAAATTTCGTTCTTCTATGTTGAAGCGTTCATTTCCAGTAACAGTTTGAATTTTTAGGTTTCACTCTGTTTTCTCCTATATTGATAGATGTATTTGGAACTCTAAATCCAACACGGTTTGTGCTAGCTTCTTGAAACTTGACACAACAAAGTAGTTTCACTTTCTATCTCTACGTTTTGTTTCCTCTTGATGTAGCTCTAAGCAGTGACCGGCGAGAAACCATTTCATGGAACGGGGTTGTCTAGATTCCAAAAATTAGGAATCTCCAGAAATCTCAGCAAATATTTTTTCACCCAAACTGGATGATACTTTCAGGTAATGATCAGTACACTAAGGCGACTTGCTTCCCCAAATTTCGTTCTTCTATGTTGAAGCGTTCATTTCCAGTAACAGTTTGAATTTTTATGTTTCACTCTGTTTTCTCCTATATTGATAGATGTATTTGGAACTCTAAATCCAACACGGTTTGTGCTAGCTTCTTGAAACTTGACACAACAAAGTAGTTTCACATTCTATCTCTACGTTTTGTTTCCTCTATGTAGCCCTAAGCAGTGACTGTTGAGAAAGACTTTCATGGGAAGGGGTTGCCAAGCTTCCAAAAATTACGAATCTCCAGAAATCTCAGCAAATATGGTTTCACCCAAACTGGATGATACTTTCAGGTAATGATCAGTACACTAAGGCGGCTTGGTTCCCCAAATTTCGTTCTTCTATGTTGAAGCGTTCATTTCCAGTAACAGTTTGAATTTTTAGGTTTCACTCTGTTTTCTCCTATATTGATAGATGTATTTGGAACTCTAAATCCAACACGGTTTCTGCTAGCTTCTTGAAACATGACACAACAAAGTAGTTTCACGTTCTATCTCTACGTTTTGTTTCCTCTTGATGTAGCCCTAAGCAGTGACTGGCAAGAAACACTTTCATGGGAAGGGGTTGCCAAGCTTCCAAAAATTACGAATCTCCAGAAATCTCAGCCAATATATTTTCACCCAAACTGGATGACACTTTCAGGTAATGATCAGTACACTAAGGCGACTTGGTTCCCCAAATTTCGTTCTTCTATGTTGAAGCGTTCATTTCTAGTAACAGTTCGAATTTTTAGGTTTCACTCTGTTTTCTCATATATTGATAGATGTATTTGGAACTCTAAATCCAACACGGTTTGTGCTAGCTTCTTGAAACTTGACACAACAAAGTAGTTTCACTTTCTATCTCTACGTTTTGTTTCCTCTTGATGTAGCTCTAAGCAGTGACCTGCGAGAAACCATTTCATGGAACGGGGTTGCCAAGCTTCCAAAAATTACGAATCTCCAGAAATCTCAGCAAATATTTTTTCACCCAAACTGGATGATACTTTCAGGTAATGATCAGTACACTAAGGCGACTTGGTTCCCCAAATTTCGTTCTTCTATGTTGAAGCGTTCATTTTCAGTAACAGTTTGAATTTTTAGGTTTCACTCTGTTTTCTCCTATATTGATAGATGTATTTGGAACTCTAAATCCAACACGGTTTGTGCTAGCTTCTTGAAACTTGACACAACAAAGTAGTTTCACGTTCTATCTCTACGTTTTGTTTCCTCTTGATGTAGCCCTAAGCAGTGACTGGCGAGAAACACTTTCATGGGAAGGGGTTGCCAAGCTTCCAAAAATTACGAATCTCCAGAAATCTCAGCAAATATTTTTTCACCCAAACTGGATGATACTTTCAGGTAATGATCAGTACACTAAGGCGACTTGGTTCCCCAAATTTCGTTCTTCTATGTTGAAGCGTTCATTTCCAGTAACAGTTTGAATTTTTAGGTTCACTCTGTTTTCTCCTATATTGATAGATGTATTTGGAACTCTAAATCCAACACGGTTTCTGCTAGCTTCTTGAAACTTGACACAACAAAGTAGTTCCACGTTCTATCTCTACGTTTTGTTTCCTCTTGATGTAGCCCTAAGCAGTGACTGGCGAGAAACACTTTCATGGGAAGGGGTTGCCAAGCTTCCAAAAATTACCAAACTCCAGAAATCTCAGCCAATATATTTTCACCCAAACTGGATGATACTTTCAGGTAATGATCAGTACACTAAGGCGACTTGGTTCCCCAAATTTCGTTCTTCTATGTTGAAGCGTTCATTTCCAGTAACAGTTTGAATTTTTAGGTTTCACTCTGTTTTCTCATATATTGATAGATGTATTTGGAACTCTAAATCCAACACGGTTTGTGCTAGCTTCTTGAAACTTGACACAACAAAGTAGTTTCACTTTCTATCTCTACGTTTTGATTCCTCTTGATGTTGCTCTAAGCAGTGACCTGCGAGAAACCATTTCATGGAACGGGGTTGCCAAGCTTCCAAAAATTACGAATCTCCAGAAATCTCAGCAAATATTTTTTCACCCAAAATGGATGATACTTTCAGGAAATGATCAGTACACTAAGGCGACTTGGTTCCCCAAATTTCGTTCTTCTATGTTGAAGCGTTCATTTCCAGTAACAGTTTGAATTTTTAGGTTTCACTCTGTTTTCTCCTATATTGATAGATGTATTTGGAACTCTAAATCCAACACGGTTTGTGCTAGCTTCTTGAAAGTTGACACAACAAAGTAGTTTCACGTTCTATCTCTACGTTTTGTTTCCTCTTGATGTAGCCCTAAGCAGTGACTGGCGAGAAACACTTTCATGGGAAGGGGTTGCCAAGCTTCCAAAAATTACGAATCTCCAGAAATCTCAGCAAATATTTTTTCACCCAAACAGGATGATACTTTCAGGTAATGATCAGTACACTAAGGCGACTTGGTTCCCCAAATTTCATTCTTCTATGTGAAGCGTTCATTTCCAGTAACAGTTTGAATTTTTAGGTTTCACTCTGTTTTCTCCTATATTGATAGATGTATTTGGAACTCTAAATCCAACACGGTTTGTTTTAGCTTCTTGAATCTTGTCACAACAAAGTAGTTTCACGTTCTATCTCTACGTTTTGTTTCCTCTTGATGTAGCCCTAAGCAGTGACTGGCGAGAAACACTTTCATGGGAAGGGGTTGCCAAGCTTCCAAAAATTACCAAACTCCAGAAATCTCAGCCAATATATTTTCACCCAAACTGGATGATACTTTCAGGTAATGATCAGTACACTAAGGCGACTTGGTTCCCCAAATTTCGTTCTTCTATGTTGAAGCGTTCATTTCCAGTAACAGTTTGAATTTTTAGGTTTCACTCTGTTTTCTCATATATTGATAGATGTATTTGGAACTCTAAATCCAACACGGTTTGTGCTAGCTTCTTGAAACTTGACACAACAAAGTAGTTTCACTTTCTATCTCTACGTTTTGTTTCCTCTTGATGTTGCTCTAAGCAGTGACCTGCGAGAAACCATTTCATGGAACGGGGTTGCCAAGCTTCCAAAAATTACGAATCTCCAGAAATCTCAGCAAATATTTTTTCACCCAAAATGGATGATACTTTCAGGAAATGATCAGTACACTAAGGCGACTTGGTTCCCCAAATTTCGTTCTTCTATGTTGAAGCGTTCATTTCCAGTAACAGTTTGAATTTTTAGGTTTCACTCTGTTTTCTCCTATATTGATAGATGTATTTGGAACTCTAAATCCAACACGGTTTGTGCTAGCTTCTTGAAAGTTGACACAACAAAGTAGTTTCACGTTCTATCTCTACGTTTTGTTTCCTCTTGATGTAGCCCTAAGCAGTGACTGGCGAGAAACACTTTCATGGGAAGGGGTTGCCAAGCTTCCAAAAATTACGAATCTCCAGAAATCTCAGCAAATATTTTTTCACCCAAACAGGATGATACTTTCAGGTAATGATCAGTACACTAAGGCGACTTGGTTCCCCAAATTTCATTCTTCTATGTTGAAGCGTTCATTTCCAGTAACAGTTTGAATTTTTAGGTTTCACTCTGTTTTCTCCTTTATTGATAGATGTATTTGGAACTCTAAATCCAACACGGTTTGTTTTAGCTTCTTGAATCTTGTCACAACAAAGTAGTTTCACGTTCTATCTCTACGTTTTGTTTCCTCTTGATGTAGCCCTAAGCAGTGACTGGCGAGAAACACTTTCATGGGAAGGGGTTGCCAAGCTTCCAAAAATTACGAATCTCCAGAAATCTCAGCAAATATTTTTTCACCCAAACTGGATGATACTTTCAGGTAATGATCACTACAGTAAGGCGACTTGGTTCCCCAAATTTCGTTCTTCTATGTTGAAGCGTTCATTTCCAGTAACAGTTTGAATTTTTAGGTTTCACTCTGTTTTCTCCTATATTGATAGATGTATTTGGAACTCTAAATCCAACACGGTTTGTGCTAGCTTCTTGAAACTTGACACAACCAAGTAGTTTCACGTTCTATCTCTACATTTTGTTTCCTCTTAATGTAGCCCTAAGCAGTGACTGGCGAGAAACCCTTTCATGCAACGGGGTTGCCAAGCTTCCAAAAATTACGAATCTCCAGAAATCTCACCAAATATTGTTTCACCCAAACTGGATGATACTTTCAGGTAATGATCAGTACACTAAGGCGACTTGGTTCCCCAAATTTCGTTCTTCTATGTTGAAGCGTTCATTTCCAGTAACAGTTTGAATTTTTAGGTTTCACTCTGTTTTCTCCTATATTGATAGATGTATTTGGAACTCTAAATCCAACACGGTTTCTGCTAGCTTCTTGAAACTTGACACAACAAAGTAGTTCCACGTTCTATCTCTACGTTTTGTTTCCTCTTGATGTAGCCCTAAGCAGTGACTGGCGAGAAACACTTTCATGGGAAGGGGTTGCCAAGCTTCCAAAAATTACCAAACTCCAGAAATCTCAGCCAATATATTTTCACCCAAACTGGATGATACTTTCAGGTAATGATCAGTACACTAAGGCGACTTGGTTCCCCAAATTTCGTTCTTCTATGTTGAAGCGTTCATTTCCAGTAACAGTTTGAATTTTTAGGTTTCACTCTGTTTTCTCCTATATTGATAGATGTATTTGGAACTCTAAATCCAACACGGTTTGTGCTAGCTTCTTGAAACTTGACACAACAAAGTAGTTTCACTTTCTATCTCTACGTTTTGTTTCCTCTTGATGTTGCTCTAAGCAGTGACCTGCGAGAAACCATTTCATGGAACGGGGTTGCCAAGCTTCCAAAAATTACGAATCTCCAGAAATCTCAGCAAATATTTTTTCACCCAAAATGGATGATACTTTCAGGAAATGATCAGTACACTAAGGCGACTTGGTTCCCCAAATTTCGTTCTTCTATGTTGAAGCGTTCATTTCCAGTAACAGTTTGAATTTTTAGGTTTCACTCTGTTTTCTCCTATATTGATAGATGTATTTGGAACTCTAAATCCAACACGGTTTGTGCTAGCTTCTTGAAAGTTGACACAACAAAGTAGTTTCACGTTCTATCTCTACGTTTTGTTTCCTCTTGATGTAGCCCTAAGCAGTGACTGGCGAGAAACACTTTCATGGGAAGGGGTTGCCAAGCTTCCAAAAATTACGAATCTCCAGAAATCTCAGCAAATATTTTTTCACCCAAACAGGATGATACTTTCAGGTAATGATCAGTACACTAAGGCGACTTGGTTCCCCAAATTTCATTCTTCTATGTTGAAGCGTTCATTTCCAGTAACAGTTTGAATTTTTAGGTTTCACTCTGTTTTCTCCTATATTGATAGATGTATTTGGAACTCTAAATCCAACACGGTTTGTTTTAGCTTCTTGAATCTTGTCACAACAAAGTAGTTTCACGTTCTATCTCTACGTTTTGTTTCCTCTTGATGTAGCCCTAAGCAGTGACTGGCGAGAAACACTTTCATGGGAAGGGGTTGCCAAGCTTCCAAAAATTACGAATCTCCAGAAATCTCAGCAAATATTTTTTCACCCAAACTGGATGATACTTTCAGGTAATGATCACTACAGTAAGGCGACTTGGTTCCCCAAATTTCGTTCTTCTATGTTGAAGCGTTCATTTCCAGTAACAGTTTGAATTTTTAGGTTTCACTCTGTTTTCTCCTATATTGATAGATGTATTTGGAACTCTAAATCCAACACGGTTTGTGCTAGCTTCTTGAAACTTGACACAACCAAGTAGTTTCACGTTCTATCTCTACATTTTGTTTCCTCTTAATGTAGCCCTAAGCAGTGACTGGCGAGAAACCCTTTTATGCAACGGGGTTGCCAAGCTTCCAAAAATTACGAATCTCCAGAAATCTCAGCAAATATTGTTTCACCCAAACTGGATGATACTTTCAGGTAATGATCAGTACACTAAGGCGACTTGGTTCCCCAAATTTCGTTCTTCTATGTTGAAGCGTTCATTTCCAGTAACAGTTTGAATTTTTAGGTTTCACTCTGTTTTCTCCTATATTAATAGATGTATTTGGAACTCTAAATCCAACACGGTTTGTGCTAGGTTCTTTAAACTTGTCACAACAAAGTAGTTTCACGTTCTATCTCTACGTTTTGTTTCCTCTTGATGTAGCCCTAAGCAGTGACTGGCGATAAACACTTTCATGGCAAGGGGTTGCCAAGCTTCCAAAAATTACGAATCTCCAGAAATCTCAGCAAATATTCTTTCACCCAAACTAGATGATACTTTCAGGTAATGATCAGTACACTAAGGCGACTTGGTTCCCCAAATTTCGTTCTTCTATGTTGAAGCGTTCATTTTCAGTAACAGTTTGAATTTTTAGGTTTCACTCTGTTTTCTCCTATATTGATAGATGTATTTGGAACTCTAAATCCAACACGGTTTCTGCTACCTTCTTGAAACTTGACACAACAAAGTAGTTCCACGTTCTATCTCTACGTTTTGTTTCCTCTTGATGTAGCCCTAAGCAGTGACTGGCGAGAAACACTTTCATGGGAAGGGGTTGCCAAGCTTCCAAAAATTACGAATCTCCAGAAATCTCAGCAAATATTTTTTCACCCAAACTGGATGATACTTTCAGGTAATGATCAGTACACTAAGGCGACTTGGTTCCCCAAATTTCGTTCTTCTATGTTGAAGCGTTCATTTCCAGTAACAGTTTGAATTTTTAGGTTTCACTCTGTTTTCTCCTATATTGATAGATGTATTTGGAACTCTAAATCCAACACGGTTTGTTTTAGCTTCTTGAAACTTGTCACAACAAAGTAGTTTCACGTTCTATCTCTACGTTTTGTTTCCTCTTGATGTAGCCCTAAGCAGTGACTGGCGAGAAACACTTTCATGGGAAGGGGTTGCCAAGCTTCCAAAAATTACGAATCTCCAGAAATCTCAGCAAATATTTTTTCACCCAAACTGGATGATACTTTCAGGTAATAATCACTACACTAAGGCGACTTGGTTCCCCAAATTTCGTTCTTCTATGTTGAAGCGTTCATTTCCAGTAACAGTTTGAATTTTTAGGTTTCACTCTGTTTTCTCCTATATTGATAGATGTATTTGGAACTCTAAATCCAACACGGTTTGTGCTAGCTTCTTGAAGCTTGACACAACCAAGTAGTTTCACGTTCTATCTCTACGTATTGTTTCCTCTTAATGTAGCCCTAAGCAGTGACTGGTGAGAAACCCTTTCATGGAACGGGGTTGCCAAGCTTCCAAAAATTACGAATCTCCAGAAATCCCAGCAAATATTTTTTCACCCAAACTGGATGATACTTTCAGGTAATGATCACTACAGTAAGGCGACTTGGTTCCCCAAATTTCGTTCTTCTATGTATAAGCGTTCATTTCCAGTAACAGTTTGAATTTTTAGGTTTCACTCTGTTTTCTCCTATATTGATAGATGTATTTGGAACTCTAAATCCAACACGGTTTGTGCTAGCTTCTTGAAACTTGACACAACCAAGTAGTTTCACGTTCTATCTCTACGTTTTGTTTCCTCTTAATGTAGCCCTAAGCAGTGACTGGCGAGAAACCCTTTCATGCAACGGGGTTGCCAAGCTTCCAAAAATTACGAATCTCCAGAAATCTCAGCAAATATTGTTTCACCCAAACTGGATGATACTTTCAGGTAATGATCAGTGCACTAAGGCGACTTGGTTCCCCAAATTTCGTTCTTCTATGTTGAAGCGTTCATTTCCAGTAACAGTTTGAATTTTTAGGTTTCACTCTGTTTTCTGCTATATTAATAGATGTATTTGGAACTCTAAATCCAACACGGTTTGTGCTAGGTTCTTTAAACTTGTCACAACAAAGTAGTTTCACGTTCTATATCTACGTTTTGTTTCCTCTTGATGTAGCCCTAAGCAGTGATAGGCGAGAAACACTTTCATGGCAAGGGGTTGCCAAGCTTCCAAAAATTACGAATCTCCAGAAATCTCAGCAAATATTTTTTCACCCAAACTAGATGATACTTTCAGGTAATGATCAGTACACTAAGGCGACTTGGTTCCCCAAATTTCGTTCTTCTATGTTGAAGCGTTCATTTCCAGTAACAGTTTGAATTTTTAGGTTTCACTCTGTTTTCTCCTATATTGATAGATGTATTTGGAACTCTAAATCCAACACGGTTTTTGCTACCTTCTTTAAACTTGACACAACAAAATAGTTTCACATTCTATCTCTACGTTTTGTTTCCTCTTAATGGAGCCCTAAGCAGTGACTGGCGAGAAACCCTTTCATGGAACGGGGTTGCCAAGCTTCCAAAAATTACGAATCTCCAGAAATCTCAGCAAATATTTTTTCACCCAAACTGGATGATACTTTCAGGTAATGATCAGTACACTAAGGCGGCTTGGTTCCCCAAATTTCGTTCTTCTATGTTGAAGCGTTCATTTCCAGTAACAGTTTGAATTTTTAGGTTTCACTCTGTTTTCTCCTATATTGATAGATGTATTTGGAACTCTAAATCCAACACGGTTTCTGCTAGCTTCTTGAAACATGACACAACAAAGTAGTTTCACGTTCTATCTCTACGTTTTGTTTCCTCTTGATGTAGCCCTAAGCAGTGACTGGCAAGAAACACTTTCATGGGAAGGGGTTGCCAAGCTTCCAAAAATTACGAATCTCCAGAAATCTCAGCCAATATATTTTCACCCAAACTGGATGACACTTTCAGGTAATGGTCAGTACACTAAGGCGACTTGGTTCCCCAAATTTCGTTCTTCTATGTTGAAGCGTTCATTTCTAGTAACAGTTCGAATTTTTAGGTTTCACTCTGTTTTCTCATATATTGATAGATGTATTTGGAACTCTAAATCCAACACGGTTTGTGCTAGCTTCTTGAAACTTGACACAACAAAGTAGTTTCACTTTCTATCTCTACGTTTTGTTTCCTCTTGATGTAGCTCTAAGCAGTGAGCTGCGAGAAACCATTTCATGGAACGGGGTTGCCAAGCTTCCAAAAATTACGAATCTCCAGAAATCTCAGCAAATATTTTTTCACCCAAACTGGATGATACTTTCAGGTAATGATCAGTACACTAAGGCGACTTGGTTCCCCAAATTTCGTTCTTCTATGTTGAAGCGTTCATTTTCAGTAACAGTTTGAATTTTTAGGTTTCACTCTGTTTTCTCCTATATTGATAGATGTATTTGGAACTCTAAATCCAACACGGTTTGTGCTAGCTTCTTGAAACTTGACACAACAAAGTAGTTTCACGTTCTATCTCTACGTTTTGTTTCCTCTTGATGTAGCCCTAAGCAGTGACTGGCGAGAAACACTTTCATGGGAAGGGGTTGCCAAGCTTCCAAAAATTACGAATCTCCAGAAATCTCAGCAAATTTGTTTCACCCAAACTGGATGATACTTTCAGGTAATGATCAGTACACTAAGGCGACTTGGTTCCCCAAATTTCGTTCTTCTATGTTGAAGCGTTCATTTCCAGTAACAGTTTGAATTTTTAGGTTTCACTCTGTTTTCTCCTATATTGATAGATGTATTTGGAACTCTAAATCCAACACGGTTTCTGCTAGCTTCTTGAAACTTGACACAACAAAGTAGTTCCACGTTCTATCTCTACGTTTTGTTTCCTCTTGATGTAGCCCTAAGCAGTGACTGGCGAGAAACACTTTCATGGGAAGGGGTTGCCAAGCTTCCAAAAATTACCAAACTCCAGAAATCTCAGCCAATATATTTTCACCCAAACTGGATGATACTTTCAGGTAATGATCAGTACACTAAGGCGACTTGGTTCCCCAAATTTCGTTCTTCTATGTTGAAGCGTTCATTTCCAGTAACAGTTTGAATTTTTAGGTTTCACTCTGTTTTCTCATATATTGATAGATGTGTTTGGAACTCTAAATCCAACACGGTTTGTGCTAGCTTCTTGAAACTTGACACAACAAAGTAGTTTCACTTTCTATCTCTACGTTTTGTTTCCTCTTGATGTTGCTCTAAGCAGTGACCTGCGAGAAACCATTTCATGGAACGGGGTTGCCAAGCTTCCAAAAATTACGAATCTCCAGAAATCTCAGCAAATATTTTTTCACCCAAAATGGATGATACTTTCAGGAAATGATCAGTACACTAAGGCGACTTGGTTCCCCAAATTTCGTTCTTCTATGTTGAAGCGTTCATTTCCAGTAACAGTTTGAATTTTTAGGTTTCACTCTGTTTTCTCCTATATTGATAGATGTATTTGGCACTCTAAATCCAACACGGTTTGTGCTAGCTTCTTGAAAGTTGACACAACAAAGTAGTTTCACGTTCTATCTCTACGTTTTGTTTCCTCTTGATGTAGCCCTAAGCAGTGACTGGCGAGAAACACTTTCATGGGAAGGGGTTGCCAAGCTTCCAAAAATTACGAATCTCCAGAAATCTCAGCCAATATATTTTCACCCAAACTGGATGATACTTTCAGGTAATGATCAGTACACTAAGGCGACTTGGTTCCCCAAATTTCGTTCTTCTATGTTGAAGCGTTCATTTCCAGTAACAGTTTGAATTTTTAGGTTTCACTCTGTTTTCTCATATATTGATAGATGTATTTGGAACTCTAAATCCAACACGGTTTGTACTAGCTTCTTGAAACTTGACACAACAAAGTAGTTTCACGTTCAATCTCTACGTTTTGTTTCCTCTTGATGTAGCCCTAAGCAGTGACTGGCGAGAAACACTTTCATGGGAAGGCGTTGCCAAGCTTCCAAAAATTACGAATCTCCAGAAATCTCAGCAAATATTTTTTCACCCAAACTGGATGATACTTTCAGGTAATGATCAGTACACTAAGGCGACTTGGTTCCCCAAATTTCGTTCTTCTATGTTGAAGCGTTCATTTCCAGTAACAGTTTGAATTTTTAGGTTTCACTCTGTTTTCTCCTATATTGATAGATGTATTTGGAACTCTAAATCCAACACGGTTTGTGCTAGCTTCTTGAAACTTGACACAACAAAGTAGTTTCACGTTCTATCTCTACGTTTTGTTTCCTCTTGATGTAGCCCTAAGCAGTGACTGGCGAGAAACACTTTCATGGGAAGGGGTTG
Organism: Spermophilus citellus; assembly: GCF_964194105.1. Classification (NCBI taxonomy): domain Eukaryota; kingdom Metazoa; phylum Chordata; class Mammalia; order Rodentia; family Sciuridae; genus Spermophilus; species Spermophilus citellus. The sequence goes on along the minus strand of NC_138183.1, from coordinate 97,363,529 downwards.
CCAAGCTTCCAAAAATTACGAATCTCCAGAAATCTCAGCAAATATTGTTTCACCCAAACTGGATGATACTTTCAGGTAATGATCAGTACACTAAGGCGACTTGGTTCCCCAAATTTCGTTCTTCTATGTTGAAGCGTTCATTTCCAGTAACAGTTTGAATTTTTAGGTTTCACTCTGTTTTCTCCTATATTGATAGATGTATTTGGAACTCTAAATCCAACACGGTTTCTGCTAGCTTCTTGAAACTTGACACAACAAAGTAGTTCCACGTTCTATCTCTACGTTTTGTTTCCTCTTGATGTAGCCCTAAGCAGTGACTGGCGAGAAACACTTTCATGGGAAGGGGTTGCCAAGCTTCCAAAAATTACGAATCTCCAGAAATCTCAGCCAATATATTTTCACCCAAACTGGATGATACTTTCAGGTAATGATCAGTACACTAAGCCGACTTGGTTCCCCAAATTTCGTTCTTCTATGTTGAAGCATTCATTTCCAGTAACAGTTTGAATTTTTAGGTTTCACTCTGTTTTCTCATATATTGATAGATGTATTTGGAACTCTAAATCCAACACGGTTTGTGCTAGCTTCTTGAAACTTGACACAACAAAGTAGTTTCACTTTCTATCTCTACGTTTTGTTTCCTCTTGATGTAGCTCTAAGCAGTGACCTGCGAGAAACCATTTCATGGAACGGGGTTGCCAAGCTTCCAAAAATTACGAATCTCCAGAAATCTCAGCAAATATTTTTTCACCCAAACTGGATGATACTTTCAGGTAATGATCAGTACACTAAGGCGACTTGGTTCCCCAAATTTCGTTCTTTTATATTGAAGCGTTCATTTCCAGTAACAGTTTGAATTTTTAGGTTTCACTCTGTTTTCTCCTATATTGATAGATGTATTTGGAACTCTAAAACCAACACAGTTTGTGCTAGCTTCTTGAAACTTGACACAACAAAGTAGATTCACGTTCTATGTCTACATTTTGTTTCCTCTTGATGTAGCCCTAAGAAGTGACTGGCGAGAAACACTTTCATGGAACGGGGTTGCCAAGCTTCCAAAAATTACGAATCTCCAGAAATCTCAGCAAATATTTTTTCACCCAAACTGGATGATACTTTCAGGTAATGATCAGTACACTAAGGCGACTTGGTTCCCCAAATTTCGTTCTTCTATGTTGAAGCGTTCATTTCCAGTAACAGTTTGAATTTTTAGGTTTCACTCTGTTTTCTCCTATATTAATAGATGTATTTGGAACTCTAAATCCAACACGGTTTGTGCTAGGTTCTTTAAACTTGTCACAACAAAGTAGTTTCACATTCTATCTCTATGTTTTGTTTCCACTTCATGTAGCCCTAAGCAGTGACTGGCGAGAAACCCTTTCATGGAACGGGGTTGCCAAGCTTCCAAAAATTACGAATCTCCAGAAATCTCAGCAAATATTTTTTCACCCAAACTGGATGATACTTTCAGGTAATGATCAGTACACTAAGGCGACTTGGTTCCCCAAATTTCGTTCTTCTATGTTGAAGCGTTCATTTCCAGTAACAGTTTGAATTTTTAGGTTTCACTCTGTTTTCTCCTATATTGATAGATGTATTAGGAACTCTAAATCCAACACGGTTTGTGCTAGCTTCTTGAAACTTGACACAACAAAGTAGTTTCACGTTCTATCTCTACGTTTTGTTTCCTCTTGATGTAGCCCTAAGCAGTGACTGGCGAGAAACACTTTCATGGGAAGGGGTTGCCAAGCTTCCAAAAATTACGAATCTCCAGAAATCTCAGCAAATATTGTTTCACCCAAACTGGATGATACTTTCAGGTAATGATCAGTACACTAAGGCGACTTGGTTCCCCAAATTTCGTTCTTCTATGTTGAAGCGTTCATTTCCAGTAACAGTTTGAATTTTTAGGTTTCACTCTGTTTTCTCCTATATTGATAGATGTATTTGGAACTCTAAATCCAACACGGTTTCTGCTAGCTTCTTGAAACTTGACACAACAAAGTAGTTCCACGTTCTATCTCTACGTTTTGTTTCCTCTTGATGTAGCCCTAAGCAGTGACTGGCGAGAAACACTTTCATGGGAAGGGGTTGCCAAGCTTCCAAAAATTACGAATCTCCAGAAATCTCAGCCAATATATTTTCACCCAAACTGGATGATACTTTCAGGTAATGATCAGTACACTAAGCCGACTTGGTTCCCCAAATTTCGTTCTTCTATGTTGAAGCGTTCATTTCCAGTAACAGTTTGAATTTTTAGGTTTCACTCTGTTTTCTCATATATTGATAGATGTATTTGGAACTCTAAATCCAACACGGTTTGTGCTAGCTTCTTGAAACTTGACACAACAAAGTAGTTTCACTTTCTATCTCTACGTTTTGTTTCCTCTTGATGTAGCTCTAAGCAGTGACCTGCGAGAAACCATTTCATGGAACGGGGTTGCCAAGCTTCCAAAAATTACGAATCTCCAGAAATCTCAGCAAATATTTTTTCACCCAAACTGGATGATACTTTCAGGTAATGATCAGTACACTAAGGCGACTTGGTTCCCCAAATTTCGTTCTTTTATATTGAAGCGTTCATTTCCAGTAACAGTTTGAATTTTTAGGTTTCACTCTGTTTTCTCCTATATTGATAGATGTATTTGGAACTCTAAAACCAACACGGTTTGTGCTAGCTTCTTGAAACTTGACACAACAAAGTAGATTCACGTTCTATCTCTACGTTTTGTTTCCTCTTGATGTAGCCCTAAGAAGTGACTGGCGAGAAACACTTTCATGGAACGGGGTTGCCAAGCTTCCAAAAATTACGAATCTCCAGAAATCTCAGCAAATATTTTTTCACCCAAACTGGATGATACTTTCAGGTAATGATCAGTACACTAAGGCGACTTGGTTCCCCAAATTTCGTTCTTCTATGTTGAAGCGTTCATTTCCAGTAACAGTTTGAATTTTTAGGTTTCACTCTGTTTTCTCCTATATTAATAGATGTATTTGGAACTCTAAATCCAACACGGTTTGTGCTAGGTTCTTTAAACTTGTCACAACAAAGTAGTTTCACGTTCTATGTCTACGTTTTGTTTCCTCTTGTTGTAGCCCTAAGCAGTAATTGGCGAGAAACACTTTCATGGGAAGGGGTTGCCAAGCTTCCAAAAATTACGAAACTCCAGAAATCTCAGCAAATATTTTTTCACCCAAATTGGATGATACTTTCAAGTAATGATCAGTACACTAAGGCGACTTGGTTCCCCAAATTTCGTTCTTCTATATTGAAGCGTTCATTTCCAGTAACAGTTTGAATTTTTAGGTTTCACTCTGTTTTCCCTTATATTGATAGATATATTTGGAACTCTAAAACCAACACGGTTTGTGCTAGCTTCTTGAAACTTGACACAACAAAGTAGATTCACGTTCTGTCTCTACGTTTTGTTTCCTCTTGATGTAGCCCTAAGCAGTGACTGGCGAGAAACCCTTTCATGGAACGGGGTTGCCAAGCTTCCAAATATTACGAATCTCCAGAAATCTCAGCAAATATTTTTTCACCCAAACTGGATGATACTTTCAGGTAATGATCAGTACACTAAGGCGACTTGGTTCCCCAAATTTCGTTCTTCTATGTTGAAGCGTTCATTTCCAGTAACAGTTTGAATTTTTAGGTTTCACTCTGTTTTCTCCTATATTAATAGATGTATTTGGAACTCTAAATCCAACACGGTTTGTGCTAGGTTCTTTAAACTTGTCACAACAAAGTAGTTTCACATTCTATCTCTATGTTTTGTTTCCACTTCATGTAGCCCTAAGCAGTGACTGGCGAGAAACCCTTTCATGGAACGGGGTTGCCAAGCTTCCAAAAATTACGAATCTCCAGAAATCTCAGCAAATATTTTTTCACCCAAACTGGATGATACTTTCAGGTAATGATCAGTACACTAAGGCGACTTGGTTCCCCAAATTTCGTTCTTCTATGTTGAAGCGTTCATTTCCAGTAACAGTTTGAATTTTTAGGTTTCACTCTGTTTTCTCCTATATTGATAGATGTATTAGGAACTCTAAATCCAACACGGTTTGTGCTAGCTTCTTGAAACTTGACACAACAAAGTAGTTTCACGTTCTATCTCTACGTTTTGTTTCCTCTTGATGTAGCCCTAAGCAGTGACTGGCGAGAAACACTTTCATGGGAAGGGGTTGCCAAGCTTCCAAAAATTACGAATCTCCAGAAATCTCAGCAAATATTGTTTCACCCAAACTGGATGATACTTTCAGGTAATGATCAGTACACTAAGGCGACTTGGTTCCCCAAATTTCGTTCTTCTATGTTGAAGCGTTCATTTCCAGTAACAGTTTGAATTTTTAGGTTTCACTCTGTTTTCTCCTATATTGATAGATGTATTTGGAACTCTAAATCCAACACGGTTTCTGCTAGCTTCTTGAAACTTGACACAACAAAGTAGTTCCACATTCTATCTCTACGTTTTGTTTCCTCTTGATGTAGCCCTAAGCAGTGACTGGCGAGAAACACTTTCATGGGAAGGGGTTGCCAAGCTTCCAAAAATTACGAATCTCCAGAAATCTCAGCCAATATATTTTCACCCAAACTGGATGATACTTTCAGGTAATGATCAGTACACTAAGCCGACTTGGTTCCCCAAATTTCGTTCTTCTATGTTGAAGCGTTCATTTCCAGTAACAGTTTGAATTTTTAGGTTTCACTCTGTTTTCTCATATATTGATAGATGTATTTGGAACTCTAAATCCAACACGGTTTGTGCTAGCTTCTTGAAACTTGACACAACAAAGTAGTTTCACTTTCTATCTCTACGTTTTGTTTCCTCTTGATGTAGCTCTAAGCAGTGACCTGCGAGAAACCATTTCATGGAACGGGGTTGCCAAGCTTCCAAAAATTACGAATCTCCAGAAATCTCAGCAAATATTTTTTCACCCAAACTGGATGATACTTTCAGGTAATGATCAGTACACTAAGGCGACTTGGTTCCCCAAATTTCGTTCTTTTATATTGAAGCGTTCATTTCCAGTAACAGTTTGAATTTTTAGGTTTCACTCTGTTTTCTCCTATATTGATAGATGTATTTGGAACTCTAAAACCAACACGGTTTGTGCTAGCTTCTTCAAACTTGACACAACAAAGTAGATTCACGTTCTATCTCTACGTTTTGTTTCCTCTTGATGTAGCCCTAAGAAGTGACTGGCGAGAAACACTTTCATGGAACGGGGTTGCCAAGCTTCCAAAAATTACGAATCTCCAGAAATCTCAGCAAATATTTTTTCACCCAAACTGGATGATACTTTCAGGTAATGATCAGTACACTAAGGCGACTTGGTTCCCCAAATTTCGTTCTTCTATGTTGAAGCGTTCATTTCCAGTAACAGTTTGAATTTTTAGGTTTCACTCTGTTTTCTCCTATATTAATAGATGTATTTGGAACTCTAAATCCAACACGGTTTGTGCTAGGTTCTTTAAACTTGTCACAACAAAGTAGTTTCACGTTCTATGTCTACGTTTTGTTTCCTCTTGTTGTAGCCCTAAGCAGTAATTGGCGAGAAACACTTTCATGGGAAGGGGTTGCCAAGCTTCCAAAAATTACGAAACTCCAGAAATCTCAGCAAATATTTTTTCACCCAAATTGGATGATACTTTCAAGTAATGATCAGTACACTAAGGCGACTTGGTTCCCCAAATTTCGTTCTTCTATATTGAAGCGTTCATTTCCAGTAACAGTTTGAATTTTTAGGTTTCACTCTGTTTTCCCTTATATTGATAGATATATTTGGAACTCTAAAACCAACACGGTTTGTGCTAGCTTCTTGAAACTTGACACAACAAAGTAGATTCACGTTCTGTCTCTACGTTTTGTTTCCTCTTGATGTAGCCCTAAGCAGTGACTGGCGAGAAACCCTTTCATGGAACGGGGTTGCCAAGCTTCCAAATATTACGAATCTCCAGAAATCTCAGCAAATATTTTTTCACCCAAACTGGATGATACTTTCAGGTAATGATCAGTACACTAAGGCGACTTGGTTCCCCAAATTTCGTTCTTCTATGTTGAAGCGTTCATTTCCAGTAACAGTTTGAATTTTTAGGTTTCACTCTGTTTTCTCCTATATTGATAGATGTATTTGGAACTCTAAATCCAACACGGTTTGTGCTAGCTTCTTGAAACTTGTCACAACAAAGTAGTTTCACGTTCTATCTCTACGTTTTGTTTCCTCTTGATGTAGCCCTAAGCAGTGACTGGCGAGAAACACTCTCATGGGAAGGGGTGTCCAAGCTTCCCAAAATTACGAATCTCCAGAAATCTCAGCAAATATTTTTTCACCCAAACTGGATGATACTTTCAGGTAATGATCAGTACACTAAGGCGACTTGGTTCCCCAAATTTTGTTCTTCTATGTCGAAGCGTTCATTTCCAGTAACAGTTTGAATTTTTAGGTTTCACTCTGTTTTCTCCTATATTGATAGATGTATTTGGAACTCTAAATCCAACACGGGTTGTGCTAGCTTCTTGAAACTTGACACAACAAAGTAGTTTCACGTTCTATCTCTACATTTTGTTTCCTCTTGATGTAGCCCTAAGAAGTGACTGGCGAGAAACACTTTCATGGGAAAGGGATGCCAAGCTTCCGAAAATTACGAATCTCCAGAAATCTCAGCAAATATTTTTTCACCCAAACTGGATGATACTTTCAGGTAATGATCAGTACACTAAGGCGACTTGGTTCCCCAAATTTCGTTCTTCTATGTTGAAGCGTTCATTTCCAGTAACAGTTTGAATTTTTAGGTTTCACTCTGTTTTCTCCTATATTGATAGATGTATTTGGAACTCTAAATCCAACACGGTTTGTGCTAGCTTCTTGAAACTTGACACAACAAACTAGTTTCACGTTCTATCTCTACGTTTTGTTTCCTCTTGATGTAGCCCTAAGCAGTGACTGGCGAGAAACACTTTCATGGGAAGGGGTTGCCAAGCATCCAAAAATTACGAATCTCCAGAAATCTCAGCAAATATTGTTTCACCCAAACTGGATGATACTTTCAGGTAATGATCAGTACACTAAGGCGACTTGGTTCCCCAAATTTCGTTCTTCTATGTTGAAGCGTTCATTTCCAGTAACAGTTTGAATTTTTAGGTTTCACTCTGTTTTCTCCTATATTGATAGATGTATTTGGAACTCTAAATCCAACACGGTTTGTGCTAGCTTCTTGAAACTTGACACAACAAAGTAGATTCACGTTCTATCTCTACGTTTTGTTTCCTCTTGATGTAGCCCTAAGCAGTGACTGGCGAGAAACCCTTTCATGGAACGGGGTTGCCAAGCTTCCAAATATTACGAATCTCCAGAAATCTCAGCAAATATTTTTTCACCCAAACTGGATGATACTTTCAGGTAATGATCAGTACACTAAGGCGAATTGGTTCCCCAAATTTCGTTCTTCTATGTTGAAGCGTTCATTTCCAGTAACAGTTTCAATTTTTAGGTTTCACTCTGTTTTCTCCTATATTGATAGATGTATTTGGAACTCTAAATCCAACACGGTTTGTGCTAGCTTCTTGAAACTTGACACAACAAAGTAGTTTCACGTTCTATCTCTACGTTTTGGTTCCTCTTGATGTAGCCCTAAGCAGTGACTGGCGAGAAACACTTTCATGGGAAGGGGTTGCCAAGCTTCCAAAAATTACGAATCTCCAGAAATCTCAGCAAATATTTTTTCACCCAAACTGGATGATACTTTCAGGTAATGATCAGTACACTAAGGCGACTTGATTCCCCAAATTTCGTTCTTCTATGTTGAAGCGTTCATTTCCAGTAACAGTTTGAATTTTTAGGTTTCACTCTGTTTTCTCCTATATTGATAGATGTATTTGGAACTCTAAATCCAACACGGTTTGTGCTAGCTTCTTGAAACTTGACACAACAAAGTAGTTTCACGTTCTATCTCTACGTTTTGTTTCCTCTTGATGTAGCCCTAAGCAGTGACTGGCGAGAAACCCTTTCATGGAACGGGGTTGCCAAGCTTCCAAAAATTACGAATCTCCAGAAATCTCAGCAAATATTTTTTCACCCAAACTGGATGATACTTTCTGGTAATGATCAGTACACTAAGGCGACTTGGTTCCCCAAATTTCGTTCTTCTATGTTGAAGCGTTCATTTCCAGTAACAGTTTGAATTTTTAGGTTTCACTCTGTTTTCTCCTATATTGATAGATGTATTTGGAACTCTAAATCCAAAACGGTTTGTGCTAGCTTCTTGAAAATTGTCACAACAAAGTAGTTTCACGTTCTATCTCTACGTTTTGTTTCCTCTTGATATAGCCCTAAGCAGTGACTGGCGAGAAACACTTTCATGGGAAGGTGTTGCCAAGCTTCCAAAAATTACGAATCTCCAGAAATCTCAGCAAATATTTTTTCACCCAAACTGGATGATACTTTCAGGTAATGATCAGTACACTAATCGACTTGGTTCCCCAAATTTCGTTCTTCTATGTTGAAGCGTTCATTTCCAGTAACAGTTAGAATTTTTAGGTTTCACTCTGTTTTCTCCTATATTGATAGATGTATTTGCAACTCTAAATCCAACACGGTTTGTGCTAGCTTCTTGAAACTTGTCACAACAAAGTAGTTTCACGTTCTATCTCTAAGTTTTGTTTCCTCTTGATGTAGCATTAAGCAGTGACTGGCGAGAAACACTTTCATGGGAAGGGGTTGCCAAGCTTTCAAAAATTACGAAAATCCAGAAATCTCAGCAAATATTTTTTCACCCAAACTGGATGATAATTTCAGGCATTGATCAGTACACTAAGGCGACTTGGTTCCCCAAATTTCGTTCTTCTATGTTGAAGCGTTCATTTCCAGTAACAGTTTGAATTTTTAGGTTTCACTCTGTTTTCTCCTATATTGATAGATGTGTTTGGAACTCTAAATCCAACACGGTTTGTGCTAGCTTCTTGAAACTTGACACAACAAAGTAGTTTCACGTTCTATCTCTACGTTTTGTTTCCTCTTGATGTAGCCCTAAGCAGTGACTGGCGAGAAACACTTTCATGGGAAGGGGTTGCCAAGCTTCCAAAAATTACGAATCTCCAGAAATCTCAGCCAATATTTTTTCACCCAAACTGGATGATACTTTCAGGTAATGATCAGTACACTAATGCGACTTGGTTCCCCAAATTTCGTTCTTCTATGTTGAAGCGTTCATTTCCAGTAACAGTTTGAATTTTTAGGTTTCACTCTGTTTTCTCCTATATTGATAGATGTATTTGGAACTCTAAATCCAACACGGTTTGTGCTAGCTTCTTGAAACTTGACACAACAAAGTAGTTTCACGTTCTATCTCTACGTTTGGTTTCCTCTTGATGTAGCCCTAAGCAGTGACTGGCGAGAAACACTTTCAGGGGAAGGGGTTGCCAAGCTTCCAAAAATTACGAATCTCCAGAAATCTCAGCAAATATTTTTTCACCCAAACTGGATGATACTTTCAGGTAATGATCAGTACACTAAGGCGACTTGGTTCCCCAAATTTCGGTCTTCTATGTTGAAGCGTTCATTTCCAATAACAGTTTGAATTTTTAGGTTTCACTCTCTTTTCTCCTATATTGATAGATGTATTTGGAACTCTAAATCCAACACGGTTTGTGCTAGCTTCTTGAAACTTGACACAACAAAGTAGTTTCACGTTCTATATCTACGTTTTGTTTCCTCTTGATGTAGCCCTAAGCAGTGACTGGCGAGAAACACTTTCATAGGAAGGGGTTGCCAAGCTTCCAAAAATTACGAATCTCCAGAAATCTCAGCCAATATTTTTTCACCCAAACTGGATGATACTTTCAGGTAATGATCAGTACACTAAGGCGACTTGGTTCCCCAAATTTCGTTCTTCTATGTTGAAGCGTTCATTTCCAGTAACAGTTTGAATTTTTAGGTTTCACTCTGTTTTCTCCTATATTGATAGATGTATTTGGAACTCTAAATCCAACACCGTTTGTGCTAGCTTCTTGAAACTTGTCACAACAAAGTAGTTTCACGTTCTATCTCTACCTTTTGTTTCCTCTTGATGTAGCCCTAAGCAGTGACTGGCGAGAAACACTTTCATGGGAAGGGGTTGCCAAGCTTCCAAAAATTACGAATCTCCAGAAATCTCAGCAAATATTTTTTCACCCAAACTGGATGATACTTTCAGGTAATGATCAGTACACTAAGGCGACTTGGTTCCCCAAATTTCGTTCTTCTATGTTGAAGCGTTCATTTCCAGTAACAGTTTGAATTTTTAGGTTTCACTCTGTTTTCTCCTATATTGATAGATGTATTTGGAACTCTAAATCCAACACGGTTTGTGCTAGCTTCTTGAAACTTGACACCACAAAGTAGTTTCATGTTCTCTCTCTATGTTTTGTTTCCTCTTGATGTAGCCCTAAGCAGTGACTGGCGAGAAACACTTTCATGGGAAGGGGTTGCCAAGCTTCCAAAAATTACAAAACTCCAGAAATCTCAGCAAATATTTTTTCACCCAAACTGGATGATACTTTCAAGTAATGATCAGTACACTAAGGCGACTTGGTTCCCCAAATTTCGGTCTTCTATGTTGAAGCGTTCATTTCCAATAACAGTTTGAATTTTTAGGTTTCACTCTCTTTTCTCCTATATTGATAGATGTATTTGGAACTCTAAATCCAACACCGTTTGTGCTAGCTTCTTGAAACTTGTCACAACAAAGTAGTTTCACGTTCTATCTCTACCTTTTGTTTCCTCTTGATGTAGCCCTAAGCAGTGACTGGCGAGAAACACTTTCATGGGAAGGGGTTGCCAAGCTTCCAAAAATTACGAATCTCCAGAAATCTCAGCCAATATTTTTTCACCCAAACTGGATGATACTTTCAGGTAATGATCAGTACACTAAGGCGACTTGGTTCCCCAAATTTCGGTCTTCTATGTTGAAGCGTTCATTTCCAGTAACAGTTTGAATTTTTAGGTTTCACTCTGTTTTCTCCTATATTGATAGATGTATTTGGAACTCTAAATCCAACACCGTTTGTGCTAGCTTCTTGAAACTTGTCACAACAAAGTAGTTTCACGTTCTATCTCTACCTTTTGTTTCCTCTTGATGTAGCCCTAAGCAGTGACTGGCGAGAAACACTTTCATGGGAAGGGGTTGCCAAGCTTCCAAAAATTACGAATCTCCAGAAATCTCAGCAAATATTTTTTCACCCAAACTGGATGATACTTTCAGGTAATGATCAGTACACTAAGGCGACTTGGTTCCCCAAATTTCGTTCTTCTATGTTGAAGCGTTCATTTCCAGTAACAGTTTGAATTTTTAGGTTTCACTCTGTTTTCTCCTATATTGATAGATGTATTTGGAACTCTAAATCCAACACGGTTTGTGCTAGCTTCTTGAAACTTGACACCACAAAGTAGTTTCATGTTCTCTCTCTATGTTTTGTTTCCTCTTGATGTAGCCCTAAGCAGTGACTGGCGAGAAACACTTTCATGGGAAGGGGTTGCCAAGCTTCCAAAAATTATGAATCTCCAGAAATCTCAGCAAATATTTTTTCACCCAAACTGGATGATACTTTCAGGTAATGATCAGTACACTAAGGCGACTTGGTTCCCCAAATTCGTTCTTCTATGTTGAAGCGTTCAATTCCAGTAACAGTTTGAATTTTTAGGTTTCACTCTGTTTTCTCCTATATTGATAGATGTATTTGGAACTCTAAATCCAACACGGTTTGTGCTAGCTTCTTGAAACTTGACACAACAAAGTAGTTTCACGCTCTATCTCTACGTTTTGTTTCCTCTTGATGTAGCCCTAAGCAGTGACTGGCAAGAAACCCTTTCATGGGAAGGGGTTGCCACGCTTCCAAAAATTACGAATCTCCAGAAATCTCAGCAAATATTTTTTCACCCAAACTGGATGATACTTTCAGGTAATGATCAGTACACTAAGGCGACTTGGTTCCCCAAATTTCGTTCTTCTATGTTGAAGCGTTCATTTCCAGTAACAGTTTGAATTTTTAGGTTTCACTCTGTTTTCTCCTATATTGATAGTTGTATTTGGAACTCTAAATCCAACACGGTTTGTGCTAGCTTCTTGAAACTTGACACAACAAAGTAGTCTCACGTTCTATCTCTACGTTTTGTTTCCTCTTAATGGAGCCCTAAGCAGTGACTGGCGAGAAACCCTTTCATGGAAGGGGGTTGCCAAGCTTCCAAAAATTACGAATCTCCAGAAATCTCAGCAAATATTTTTTCACCCAAACTGGATGATACTTTCAGGTAATGATCAGTACACTAATGCGACTTGGTTCCCCAAATTTCGTTCTTCTATGTTGAAGCGTTCATTTCCAGTAACAGTTTGAATTTTTAGGTTTCACTCTGTTTTCTCCTATATTGATAGATGTATTTGGAACTCTAAATCCAACACGGTTTGTGCTAGCTTCTTGAAACTTGACACAACAAAGTAGTTTCACGCTCTATCTCTACGTTTTGTTTCCTCTTGATGTAGCCCTAAGCAGTGACTGGCAAGAAACCCTTTCATGGGAAGGGGTTGCCACGCTTCCAAAAATTACGAATCTCCAGAAATCTCAGCAAATATTTTTTCACCCAAACTGGATGATACTTTCAGGTAATGATCAGTACACTAAGGCGACTTGGTTCCCCAAATTTCGTTCTTCTATGTTGAAGCGTTCATTTCCAGTAACAGTTTGAATTTTTAGGTTTCACTCTGTTTTCTCCTATATTGATAGTTGTATTTGGAACTCTAAATCCAACACGGTTTGTGCTAGCTTCTTGAAACTTGACACAACAAAGTAGTTTCACGTTCTATCTCTACATTTTGTTTCCTCTTGATGTAGCCCTAAGCAGTGACTGGCGAGAACCACTTTCATGTGAAGGGGTTGCCAAGCTTCCAAAAATTATGAATCTCCAGAAATCTCACCAAATATTTTTTCACCCAAACTGGATGATACTTTCAGGTAATGATCAGTACACTAATGCGACTTGGTTCCCCAAATTTCGTTCTTCTATGTTGAAGCGTTCATTTCCAGTAACAGTTTGAATTTTTAGGTTTCACTCTGTTTTCTCCTATATTGATAGATGTATTTGGAACTCTAAATCCAACACGGTGTGTGCTATCTTCTTGAAACTTGTCACAACAAAGTAGTTTCACGTTCTATCTCTACGTTTTGTTTCCTCTTGATGTAGCCCTAAGCAGTGACTGGCAAGAAACCCTTTCATGGGAAGGGGTTGCCACGCTTCCAAAAATTACGAATCTCCAGAAATCTCAGCAAATATTTTTTCACCCAAACTGGATGATACTTTCAAGTAATGATCAGTACACTAAGGCGACTTGGTTCCCCAAATTTCGTTCTTCTATGTTGAAGCGTTTATTTCCAGTAACAGTTTGAATTTTTAGGTTTCACTCTGTTTTCTCCTATATTGATAGATGTATTTGGAACTCTAAATCCAACACGGTTTGTGCTAGCTTCTTGAAACTTGTCATAACAAAGTAGTTTCACGTTCTATCACTACGTTTTGTTTCCTCTTGATGTAGCCCTAAGCAGTGACTGGCGAGAACCACTTTCATGGGAAGGGGTTGCCAAGCTTCCAAAAATTACGAATCTCCAGAAATCTCAGCAAATATTTTTTCACCCAAACTGGATGATACTTTCAGGTAATGATCAGTACACTAAGGCGACTTGGTTCCCCAAATTTCGTTCTTCTATGTTGAAGCGTTCATTTCCAGTAACAGTTTGCATTTTTAGGTTTCACTCTGTTTTCTCCTATATTGATAGATGTATTTGGAACTCTAAATCCAACACGGTTTGTGCTAGCTTCTTGAAACTTGACACAACAAAGTAGTCTCACGTTCTATCTCTACGTTTTGTTTCCTCTTAATGGAGCCCTAAGCAGTGACTGGCGAGAAACCCTTTCATGGAAGGGGGTTGCCAAGCTTCCAAAAATTACGAATCTCCAGAAATCTCAGCAAATATTTTTTCACCCAAACTGGATGATACTTTCAGGTAATGATCAGTACACTAAGGCCACTTGGTTCCCCAAATTTCGTTCTTCTATGTTGAAGCGTTCATTTCCAGTAACAGTTTGAATTTTTAGGTTTCACTCTGTTTTCTCCTATATTGATAGATGTATTTGGAACTCTAAATCCAACACGGTTTGTGCTAGCTTCTTGAAACTTGACACAACAAAGTAGTTTCACGTTCTATCTCTACGTTTTGTTTCCTCTTGATGTAGCCCTAAGCAGTGACTGGCGAGAAACACTTTCATGGGAAGGGGTTGCCAAGCTTCCAAAAATTACGAATCTCCAGAAATGTCAGCAAATATTTTTTCACCCAAACTGGATGATACTTTCAGGTAATGATCAGTACACTAAGGCGACTTGGTTCCCCAAATTTCGTTCTTCTATGTTGAAGCGTTCATTTCCAGTAACAGTTTGAATTTTTAGGTTTCACTCTGTTTTCTCCTATATTGATAGATGTGTTTGGAACTCTAAATCCAACACGGTTTGTGCTAGCTTCTTGAAACTTGACACAACAAAGTAGTTTCACGTTCTATCTCTACGTTTGGTTTCCTCTTGATGTAGCCCTAAGCAGTGACTGGCGAGAAACACTTTCATGGGAAGGGGTTGCCAAGCTTCCAAAAATTACGAATCTCCAGAAATCTCAGCAAATATTTTTTCACCCAAACTGGATGATACTTTCAGGTAATGATCAGTACACTAAGGCGACTTGGTTCCCCAAATTTCGGTCTTCTATGTTGAAGCGTTCATTTCCAATAACAGTTTGAATTTTTAGGTTTCACTCTCTTTTCTCCTATATTGATAGATGTATTTGGAACTCTAAATCCAACACGGTTTGTGCTAGCTTCTTGAAACTTGACACAACAAAGTAGTTTCACGTTCTATATCTACGTTTTGTTTCCTCTTGATGTAGCCCTAAGCAGTGACTGGCGAGAAACACTTTCATAGGAAGGGGTTGCCAAGCTTCCAAAAATTACGAATCTCCAGAAATCTCAGCCAATATTTTTTCACCCAAACTGGATGATACTTTCAGGTAATGATCAGTACACTAAGGCGACTTGGTTCCCGAAATTTCGTTCTTCTATGTTGAAGCGTTCATTTCCAGTAACAGTTTGAATTTTTAGGTTTCACTCTGTTTTCTCCTATATTGATAGATGTATTTGGAACTCTAAATCCAACACCGTTTGTGCTAGCTTCTTGAAACTTGTCACAACAAAGTAGTTTCACGTTCTATCTCTACCTTTTGTTTCCTCTTGATGTAGCCCTAAGCAGTGACTGGCGAGAAACACTTTCATGGGAAGGGGTTGCCAAGCTTCCAAAAATTACGAATCTCCAGAAATCTCAGCAAATATTTTTTCACCCAAACTGGATGATACTTTCAGGTAATGATCAGTACACTAAGGTGACTTGGTTCCCCAAATTTCGTTCTTCTATGTTGAAGCGTTCATTTCCAGTAACAGTTTGAATTTTTAGGTTTCACTCTGTTTTCTCCTATATTGATAGATGTATTTGGAACTCTAAATCCAACACGGTTTGTGCTAGCTTCTTGAAACTTGACACCACAAAGTAGTTTCATGTTCTCTCTCTACGTTTTGTTTCCTCTTGATGTAGCCCTAAGCAGTGACTGGCGAGAAACACTTTCATGGGAAGGGGTTGCCAAGCTTCCAAAAATTACGAATCTCCAGAAATCTCAGCAAATATTTTTTCACCCAAACTGGATGATACTTTCAGGTAATGATCAGTACACTAAGGTGACTTGGTTCCCCAAATTTCGTTCTTCTATGTTGAAGCGTTCATTTCCAGTAACAGTTTGAATTTTTAGGTTTCACTCTGTTTTCTCCTATATTGATAGATGTATTTGGAACTCTAAATCCAACACGGTTTGTGCTAGCTTCTTGAAACTTGACACAACAAAGTAGTCTCACGTTCTATCTCTACGTTTTGTTTCCTCTTAATGGAGCCCTAAGCAGTGACTGGCGAGAAACCCTTTCATGGAACGGGGTTGCCAAGCTTCCAAAAATTACGAATCTCCAGAAATCTCAGCAAATATTTTTTCACCCAAACTGGATGATACTTTCAGGTAATGATCAGTACACTAAGGCGACTTGGTTCCCCAAATTTCGTTCTTCTATGTTGAAGCGTTCATTTCCAGTAACAGTTTGAATTTTTAGGTTTCACTCTGTTTTCTCCTATATTGATAGATGTATTTAGAACAATAAATACAACACGGTTTGTGCTAGCTTCTTGAAACTTGACACAACAAAGTAGTTTCACGTTCTATCTCTACGTTTTGTTTCCTCTTGATGTAGCCCTAAGCAGTGACTGGCGAGAAACACTTTCATGGGAAGGGGTTGCCAAGCTTCCAAAAATTACGAATCTCCAGAAATCTCAGCAAATATTTTTTCACCCAAACTGGATGATACTTTCAGGTAATGATCAGTACACTAAGGCGACTTGGTTCCCCAAATTTCGTTCTTCTATGTTGAAGCGTTCATTTCCAGTAACAGTTTGAATTTTTAGGTTTCACTCTGTTTTCTCCTATATTTATAGAGGTATTTGGAACTCTAAATCCAACACGGTTTGTGCTAGCTTCTTGAAACTTGTCACAATAAAGTAGTTTCACGTTCTATATCTAAGTTTTGTTTCCTCTTGATGTAGCCCTAAGCAGTGACTGGCGAGAAACACTTTCATGGGAAGGGGTTGCCAAGCTTCCAAAAATTACGAATCTCCAGAAATATCAGCAAATATTTTTTCACCCAAACTGGATGATACTTTCAGGTAATGATCAGTACACTAAGGCGACTTGGTTCCCCTAATTTCGTTCTTCTATGTTGAAGCGTTCATTTCCAGTAACAGTTTGAATTTTTAGGTTTTACTCTGTTTTCTCCTATATTGATAGATGTATTTGGAACTCTAAATCCAACACGGTTTGTGCTAGCTTCTTGAAACTTGACACAACAAAGTAGTCTCACGTTCTATCTCTACGTTTTGTTTCCTCTTAATGGAGCCCTAAGCAGTGACTGGCGAGAAACCCTTTCATGGAAGGGGGTTGCCAAGCTCCAAAAATTACGAATCTCCAGAAATCTCAGCAAATATTTTTTCACCCAAACTGGATGATACTTTCAGGTAATGATCAGTAAACTAAGGCGACTTGGTTCCCCAAATTTCGTTCTTCTATGTTGAAGCGTTCATTTCCAGTAACAGTTTGAATTTTCAGGTTTCACTCTGTTTTCTCCTATATTGATAGATGTATTTGGAACTCTAAATCCAACACGGTTTGTGCTAGCTTCTTGAAACTTGACACAACAAAGTAGTTTCACGTTCTATCTCTATGTTTTGTTTCCTCTTGATGTAGCCCTAAGCAGTGACTGGCGAGAAACACTTTCATGGGAAGGGGTTGCCAAGCTTCCAAAAATTACGAATCTCCAGAAATCTCAGCAAATATTTTTTCACCCAAACTGGATGATACTTTCAGGTAATGATCAGTACACTAAGGCGACTTGGTTCCCCAAATTTCGTTCTTCTATGTTGAAGCGTTCATTTCCAGTAACAGTTTGAATTTTTAGGTTTCACTCTGTTTTCTCCTATATTGATAGATGTGTTTGGAACTCTAAATCCAACACGGTTTGTGCTAGCTTCTTGAAACTTGACACAACAAAGTAGTCTCACGTTCTATCTCTACGTTTTGTTTCCTCTTGATGTAGCCCTAAGCAGTGACTGGCGAGAAACACTTTCATGGGAAGGGGTTGCCAAGCTTCCAAAAATTACGAATCTCCAGAAATCTCAGAAAATATTTTTTCACCCAAACTGGATGATACTTTCAGGTAATGATCAGTACACTAAGGCGACTTGGTTCCCCAAATTTCGTTCTTCTATGTTGAAGCGTTCATTTCCAGTAACAGTTTGAATTTTTAGGTTTCACTCTGTTTTCTCCTATATTGATAGATGTGTTTGGAACTCTAAATCCAACACGGTTTGTGCTAGCTTCTTGAAACTTGACACAACAAAGTAGTTTCCCGTTCTATCTCTTCGTTTTGTTTCCTCTTGATGTAGCCCTAAGCAGTGACTGGAGAGAAACCCTTTCATGGAACGGGGTTGCCAAGCTTCCAAAAATTACGAATCTCCAGAAATCTCAGCAAATATTTTTTCACCCAAACTGGATGATACTTTCAGGTAATGATCAGTACACTAATGCGACTTGGTTCCCCAAATTTCGTTCTTCTATGTTGAAGCGTTCATTTCCAGTAACAGTTTGAATTTTTAGGTTTCACTCTGTTTTCTCCTATAATGATAGATGTGTTTGGAACTCTAAATCCAACACGGTTTGTGCTAGCTTCTTGAAACTTGACACAACAAAGTAGTTTCACGTTCTATATCTACGTTTTGTTTCCTCTTGATGTAGCCCTAAGCAGTGACTGGCGAGAAACACTTTCATAGGAAGGGGTTGCCAAGCTTCCAAAAATTACGAATCTCCAGAAATCTCAGCAAATATTTTTTCACCCAAACTGGATGATACTTTCAGGTAATGATCAGTACACTAAGGTGACTTGGTTCCCCAAATTTCGTTCTTCTATGTTGAAGCGTTCATTTCCAGTAACAGTTTGAATTTTTAGGTTTCACTCTGTTTTCTCCTATATTTATAGAGGTATTTGGAACTCTAAATCCAACACGGTTTGTGCTAGCTTCTTGAAACTTGTCACAATAAAGTAGTTTCACGTTCTATATCTACGTTTTGTTTCCTCTTGATGTAGCCCTAAGCAGTGACTGGCGAGAAACACTTTCATGGGAAGGGGTTGCCAAGCTTCCAAAAATTACGAATCTCCAGAAATCTCAGCAAATATTTTTTCACCCAAACTGGATGATACTTTCAGGTAATGATCAGTACACTAAGGCGACTTGGTTCCCCAAATTTCGTTATTCTATGTTGAAGCGTTCATTTCCAGTAACAGTTTGAATTTTTAGGTTTCACTCTGTTTTCTCCTATATTGATAGATGTATTTGCAACTCTAAATCCAACACGGTTTGTGCTAGCTTCTTGAAACTTGTCACAACAAAGTAGTTTCACGTTCTATCTCTACGTTTTGTTTCCTCTTGATGTAGCCCTAAGCAGTGACTGGCGAGAAACACTTTCATGGGAAGGGGTTGCCAAGCTTCCAAAAATTACGAATCTCCAGAAATATCAGCAAATATTTTTTCACCCAAACTGGATGATACTTTCAGGTAATGATCAGTACACTAAGGCGACTTGGTTCCCCAAATTTCGTTCTTCTATGTTGAAGCGTTCACTTCCAGTAACAGTTTGAATTTTTAGGTTTCACTCTGTTTTCTCCTATATTGATAGATGTATTTGGAACTCTAAATCCAACACGGTGTGTGCTATCTTCTTGAAACTTGTCACAACAAAGTAGTTTCACGTTCTATCTCTACGTTTTGTTTCCTCTTGATGTAGCCCTAAGCAGTAACTGGCGAGAAACACTTTCATGGGAAGGGGTTGCCAAGCTTCCAAAAATTACGAATCTCCAGAAATCTCAGCAAATATTTTTTCACCCAAACTGGATGATACTTTCAAGTAATGATCAGTACACTAAGGCGACTTGGTTCCCCAAATTTCGTTCTTCTATGTTGAAGCGTTTATTTCCAGTAACAGTTTGAATTTTTAGGTTTCACTCTGTTTTCTCCTATATTGATAGATGTATTTGGAACTCTAAATCCAACACGGTTTGTGCTAGCTTCTTGAAACTTGTCATAACAAAGTAGTTTCACGTTCTATCACTACGTTTTGTTTCCTCTTGATGTAGCCCTAAGCAGTGACTGGCGAGAAACACTTTCATGGGAAGGGGTTGCCAAGCTTCCAAAAATTACGAATCTCCAGAAATCTCAGCAAATATTTTTTCACCCAAACTGGATGATACTTTCAGGTAATGATCAGTACACTAAGGCGACTTGGTTCCCCAAATTTCGTTCTTCTATGTTGAAGCGTTCATTTCCAGTAACAGTTTGCATTTTTAGGTTTCACTCTGTTTTCTCCTATATTGATAGATGTATTTGGAACTCTAAATCCAACACGGTTTGTGCTAGCTTCTTGAAACTTGACACAACAAAGTAGTCTCACGTTCTATCTCTACGTTTTGTTTCCTCTTAATGGAGCCCTAAGCAGTGACTGGCGAGAAACCCTTTCATGGAAGGGGGTTGCCAAGCTTCCAAAAATTACGAATCTCCAGAAATCTCAGCAAATATTTTTTCACCCAAACTGGATGATACTTTCAGGTAATGATCAGTACACTAAGGCCACTTGGTTCCCCAAATTTCGTTCTTCTATGTTGAAGCGTTCATTTCCAGTAACAGTTTGAATTTTTAGGTTTCACTCTGTTTTCTCCTATATTGATAGATGTATTTGGAACTCTAAATCCAACACGGTTTGTGCTAGCTTCTTGAAACTTGACACAACAAAGTAGTTTCACGTTCTATCTCTACGTTTTGTTTCCTCTTGATGTAGCCCTAAGCAGTGACTGGCGAGAAACACTTTCATGGGAAGGGGTTGCCAAGCTTCCAAAAATTACGAATCTCCAGAAATGTCAGCAAATATTTTTTCACCCAAACTGGATGATACTTTCAGGTAATGATCAGTACACTAAGGCGACTTGGTTCCCCAAATTTCGTTCTTCTATGTTGAAGCGTTCATTTCCAGTAACAGTTTGAATTTTTAGGTTTCACTCTGTTTTCTCCTATATTGATAGATGTGTTTGGAACTCTAAATCCAACACGGTTTGTGCTAGCTTCTTGAAACTTGACACAACAAAGTAGTTTCACGTTCTATCTCTACGTTTGGTTTCCTCTTGATGTAGCCCTAAGCAGTGACTGGCGAGAAACACTTTCATGGGAAGGGGTTGCCAAGCTTCCAAAAATTACGAATCTCCAGAAATCTCAGCAAATATTTTTTCACCCAAACTGGATGATACTTTCAGGTAATGATCAGTACACTAAGGCGACTTGGTTCCCCAAATTTCGGTCTTCTATGTTGAAGCGTTCATTTCCAATAACAGTTTGAATTTTTAGGTTTCACTCTCTTTTCTCCTATATTGATAGATGTATTTGGAACTCTAAATCCAACACGGTTTGTGCTAGCTTCTTGAAACTTGACACAACAAAGTAGTTTCACGTTCTATATCTACGTTTTGTTTCCTCTTGATGTAGCCCTAAGCAGTGACTGGCGAGAAACACTTTCATAGGAAGGGGTTGCCAAGCTTCCAAAAATTACGGATCTCCAGAAATCTCAGCCAATATTTTTTCACCCAAACTGGATGATACTTTCAGGTAATGATCAGTACACTAAGGCGACTTGGTTCCCCAAATTTCGTTCTTCTATGTTGAAGCGTTCATTTCCAGTAACAGTTTGAATTTTTAGGTTTCACTCTGTTTTCTCCTATATTGATAGATGTATTTGGAACTCTAAATCCAACACCGTTTGTGCTAGCTTCTTGAAACTTGTCACAACAAAGTAGTTTCACGTTCTATCTCTACCTTTTGTTTCCTCTTGATGTAGCCCTAAGCAGTGACTGGCGAGAAACACTTTCATGGGAAGGGGTTGCCAAGCTTCCAAAAATTACGAATCTCCAGAAATCTCAGCAAATATTTTTTCACCCAAACTGGATGATACTTTCAGGTAATGATCAGTACACTAAGGTGACTTGGTTCCCCAAATTTCGTTCTTCTATGTTGAAGCGTTCATTTCCAGTAACAGTTTGAATTTTTAGGTTTCACTCTGTTTTCTCCTATATTGATAGATGTATTTGGAACTCTAAATCCAACACGGTTTGTGCTAGCTTCTTGAAACTTGACACCACAAAGTAGTTTCATGTTCTCTCTCTACGTTTTGTTTCCTCTTGATGTAGCCCTAAGCAGTGACTGGCGAGAAACACTTTCATGGGAAGGGGTTGCCAAGCTTCCAAAAATTACGAATCTCCAGAAATCTCAGCAAATATTTTTTCACCCAAACTGGATGATACTTTCAGGTAATGATCAGTACACTAAGGTGACTTGGTTCCCCAAATTTCGTTCTTCTATGTTGAAGCGTTCATTTCCAGTAACAGTTTGAATTTTTAGGTTTCACTCTGTTTTCTCCTATATTGATAGATGTATTTGGAACTCTAAATCCAACACGGTTTGTGCTAGCTTCTTGAAACTTGACACAACAAAGTAGTCTCACGTTCTATCTCTACGTTTTGTTTCCTCTTAATGGAGCCCTAAGCAGTGACTGGCGAGAAACCCTTTCATGGAACGGGGTTGCCAAGCTTCCAAAAATTACGAATCTCCAGAAATCTCAGCAAATATTTTTTCACCCAAACTGGATGATACTTTCAGGTAATGATCAGTACACTAAGGCGACCTGGTTCCCCAAATTTCGTTCTTCTATGTTGAAGCGTTCATTTCCAGTAACAGTTTGAATTTTTAGGTTTCACTCTGTTTTCTCCTATATTGATAGATGTATTTAGAACTCTAAATACAACACGGTTTGTGCTAGCTTCTTGAAACTTGACACAACAAAGTAGTTTCACGTTCTATCTCTACGTTTTGTTTCCTCTTGATGTAGCCCTAAGCAGTGACTGGCGAGAAACACTTTCATGGGAAGGGGTTGCCAAGCTTCCAAAAATTACGAATCTCCAGAAATCTCAGCAAATATTTTTTCACCCAAACTGGATGATACTTTCAGGTAATGATCAGTACACTAAGGCGACTTGGTTCCCCAAATTTCGTTCTTCTATGTTGAAGCGTTCATTTCCAGTAACAGTTTGAATTTTTAGGTTTCACTCTGTTTTCTCCTATATTTATAGAGGTATTTGGAACTCTAAATCCAACACGGTTTGTGCTAGCTTCTTGAAACTTGTCACAATAAAGTAGTTTCACGTTCTATATCTACGTTTTGTTTCCTCTTGATGTAGCCCTAAGCAGTGACTGGCGAGAAACACTTTCATGGGAAGGGGTTGCCAAGCTTCCAAAAATTACGAATCTCCAGAAATCTCAGCAAATATTTTTTCACCCAAACTGGATGATACTTTCAGGTAATGATCAGTACACTAAGGCGACTTGGTTCCCCTAATTTCGTTCTTCTATGTTGAAGCGTTCATTTCCAGTAACAGTTTGAATTTTTAGGTTTTACTCTGTTTTCTCCTATATTGATAGATGTATTTGGAACTCTAAATCCAACACGGTTTGTGCTAGCTTCTTGAAACTTGACACAACAAAGTAGTCTCACGTTCTATCTCTACGTTTTGTTTCCTCTTAATGGAGCCCTAAGCAGTGACTGGCGAGAAACCCTTTCATGGAAGGGGGTTGCCAAGCTCCAAAAATTACGAATCTCCAGAAATCTCAGCAAATATTTTTTCACCCAAACTGGATGATACTTTCAGGTAATGATCAGTAAACT
This sequence comes from Spermophilus citellus, assembly GCF_964194105.1. Taxonomy (NCBI): domain Eukaryota; kingdom Metazoa; phylum Chordata; class Mammalia; order Rodentia; family Sciuridae; genus Spermophilus; species Spermophilus citellus. The sequence goes on along the minus strand of NC_138183.1, from coordinate 97,340,058 downwards.
AAGGCGACTTGGTTCCCCAAATTTCGTTCTTCTATGTTGAAGCGTTCATTTCCAGTAACAGTTTGAATTTTCAGGTTTCACTCTGTTTTCTCCTATATTGATAGATGTATTTGGAACTCTAAATCCAACACGGTTTGTGCTAGCTTCTTGAAACTTGACACAACAAAGTAGTTTCACGTTCTATCTCTATGTTTTGTTTCCTCTTGATGTAGCCCTAAGCAGTGACTGGCGAGAAACACTTTCATGGGAAGGGGTTGCCAAGCTTCCAAAAATTACGAATCTCCAGAAATCTCAGCAAATATTTTTTCACCCAAACTGGATGATACTTTCAGGTAATGATCAGTACACTAAGGCGACTTGGTTCCCCAAATTTCGTTCTTCTATGTTGAAGCGTTCATTTCCAGTAACAGTTTGAATTTTTAGGTTTCACTCTGTTTTCTCCTATATTGATAGATGTGTTTGGAACTCTAAATCCAACACGGTTTGTGCTAGCTTCTTGAAACTTGACACAACAAAGTAGTTTCACGTTCTATCTCTACGTTTTGTTTCCTCTTGATGTAGCCCTAAGCAGTGACTGGCGAGAAACACTTTCATGGGAAGGGGTTGCCAAGCTTCCAAAAATTACGAATCTCCAGAAATCTCAGAAAATATTTTTTCACCCAAACTGGATGATACTTTCAGGTAATGATCAGTACACTAAGGCGACTTGGTTCCCCAAATTTCGTTCTTCTATGTTGAAGCGTTCATTTCCAGTAACAGTTTGAATTTTTAGGTTTCACTCTGTTTTCTCCTATATTGATAGATGTGTTTGGAACTCTAAATCCAACACGGTTTGTGCTAGCTTCTTGAAACTTGACACAACAAAGTAGTTTCCCGTTCTATCTCTTCGTTTTGTTTCCTCTTGATGTAGCCCTAAGCAGTGACTGGAGAGAAACCCTTTCATGGAACGGGGTTGCCAAGCTTCCAAAAATTACGAATCTCCAGAAATCTCAGCAAATATTTTTTCACCCAAACTGGATGATACTTTCAGGTAATGATCAGTACACTAATGCGACTTGGTTCCCCAAATTTCGTTCTTCTATGTTGAAGCGTTCATTTCCAGTAACAGTTTGAATTTTTAGGTTTCACTCTGTTTTCTCCTATAATGATAGATGTGTTTGGAACTCTAAATCCAACACGGTTTGTGCTAGCTTCTTGAAACTTGACACAACAAAGTAGTTTCACGTTCTATATCTACGTTTTGTTTCCTCTTGATGTAGCCCTAAGCAGTGACTGGCGAGAAACACTTTCATAGGAAGGGGTTGCCAAGCTTCCAAAAATTACGAATCTCCAGAAATCTCAGCAAATATTTTTTCACCCAAACTGGATGATACTTTCAGGTAATGATCAGTACACTAAGGTGACTTGGTTCCCCAAATTTCGTTCTTCTATGTTGAAGCGTTCATTTCCAGTAACAGTTTGAATTTTTAGGTTTCACTCTGTTTTCTCCTATATTTATAGAGGTATTTGGAACTCTAAATCCAACACGGTTTGTGCTAGCTTCTTGAAACTTGTCACAATAAAGTAGTTTCACGTTCCATATCTACGTTTTGTTTCCTCTTGATGTAGCCCTAAGCAGTGACTGGCGAGAAACACTTTCATGGGAAGGGGTTGCCAAGCTTCCAAAAATTACGAATCTCCAGAAATCTCAGCAAATATTTTTTCACCCAAACTGGATGATACTTTCAGGTAATTATCAGTACACTAAGGCGACTTGGTTCCCCAAATTTCGTTCTTCTATGTTGAAGCGTTCATTTCCAGTAACAGTTTGAATTTTTAGGTTTTACTCTGTTTTCTCCTATATTGATAGATGTATTTGGAACTCTAAATCCAACACGGTTTGTGCTAGCTTCTTGAAAATTGACACAACAAAGTAGTCTCACGTTCTATCTCTACGTTTTGTTTCCTCTTAATGGAGCCCTAAGCAGTGACTGGCGAGAAACCCTTTCATGGAAGGGGGTTGCCAAGCTTCCAAAAATTACGAATCTCCAGAAATCTCAGCAAATATTTTTTCACCCAAACTGGATGATACTTTCAGGTAATGATCAGTAAACTAAGGCGACTTGGTTCCCCAAATTTCGTTCTTCTATGTTGAAGCTTTCATTTCCAGTAACAGTTTGAATTTTTAGGTTTCACTCTGTTTTCTCCTATATTGATAGATGTATTTGGAACTCTAAGTCCAACACGGTTTGTGCTAGCTTCTTAAAACTTGACACAACAAAGTAGTTTCACGTTCTATCTCTACGTTTTGTTTCCTCTTGATGTAGCCCTAAGCAGTGACTGGCGAGAAACACTTTCATGGGAAGGGGTTGCCAAGCTTCCAAAAATTACGAATCTCCAGAAATCTCAGCAAATATTTTTTCACCCAAACTGGATGATACTTTCAGGTAATGATCAGTACACTAAGGCGACTTGGTTCCCCAAATTTCGTTCTTCTATGTTGAAGCGTTCATTTCCAGTAACAGTTTGAATTTTTAGGTTTCACTCTGTTTTCTCCTATATTGATAGATGTGTTTGGAACTCTAAATCCAACACGGTTTGTGCTAGCTTCTTGAAACTTGACACAACAAAGTAGTTTCACGTTCTATCTCTACGTTTTGTTTCCTCTTGATGTAGCCCTAAGCAGTGACTGGCGAGAAACACTTTCATGGGAAGGGGTTGCCAAGCTTCCAAAAATTACGAATCTCCAGAAATCTCAGCAAATATTTTTTCACCCAAACTGGATGATACTTTCAGGTAATGATCAGTACACTAATGCGACTTGGTTCCCCAAATTTCGTTCTTCTATGTTGAAGCGTTCATTTCCAGTAACAGTTTGAATTTTTAGGTTTCACTCTGTTTTCTCCTATATTGATAGATGTGTTTGGAACTCTAAATCCAACACAGTTTGTGCTAGCTTCTTGAAACTTGACACAACAAAGTAGTTTCACGTTCTATCTCTACGTTTGGTTTCCTCTTGATGTAGCCCTAAGCAGTGACTGGCGAGAAACACTTTCATGGGAAGGGGTTGCCAAGCTTCCAAAAATTACGAATCTCCAGAAATCTCAGCAAATATTTTTTCACCCAAACTGGATGATACTTTCAGGTAATGATCAGTACACTAAGGCGACTTGGTTCCCCAAATTTCGGTCTTCTATGTTGAAGCGTTCATTTCCAATAACAGTTTGAATTTTTAGGTTTCACTCTCTTTTCTCCTATATTGATAGATGTATTTGGAACTCTAAATCCAACACGGTTTGTGCTAGCTTCTTGAAACTTGACACAACAAAGTAGTTTCACGTTCTATATCTACGTTTTGTTTCCTCTTGATGTAGCCCTAAGCAGTGACTGGCGAGAAACACTTTCATGGGAAGGGGTTGCCAAGCTTCCAAAAATTACGAATCTCCAGAAATCTCAGCAAATATTTTTTCACCCAAACTGGATGATACTTTCAGGTAATGATCAGTACACTAAGGCGACTTGGTTTCCCAAATTTCGTTCTTCTATGTTGAAGCGTTCATTTCCAGTAACAGTTTGAATTTTTAGGTTTCACTCTGTTTTCTCCTATATTGATAGATGTATTTGGAACTCTAAATCCAACACGGTTTGTGCTAGCTTCTTGAAACTTGACACAACAAAGTAGTCTCACGTTCTATCTCTACGTTTTGTTTCATCTTAATGGAGCCCTAAGCAGTGACTGGCGAGAAACCCTTTCATGGAACGGGGTTGCCAAGCTTCCAAAAATTACGAATCTCCAGAAATCTCAGCAAATATTTTTTCACCCAAACTGGATGATACTTTCAGGTAATGATCAGTACACTAAGGCGACTTGGTTCCCCAAATTTCGTTCTTCTATATTGAAGCGTTCATTTCCAGTAACAGTTTGAATTTTTAGGTTTCACTCTGTTTTCTCCTATATTGATAGATGTATTTGGAACTCTAAAACCAACACGGTTTGTGCTAGCTTCATGAAACTTGACACAACAAAGTAGATTCACGTTCTATCTCTACGTTTTGTTTCCTCTTGATGTAGCCCTAAGCAGTGACTGGCGAGAAACCCTTTCATGGAACGGGGTTGCCAAGCTTCCAAATATTACGAATCTCCAGAAATCTCAGCAAATATTTTTTCACCCAAACTGGATGATACTTTCAGGTAATGATCAGTACACTAAGGCGAATTGGTTCCCCAAATTTCATTCTTCTATGTTGAAGCGTTCATTTCCAGTAACAGTTTGAATTTTTAGGTTTCACTCTGTTTTCTCCTATATTGATAGTTGTATTTGGAACTCTAAATCCAACACGGTTTGTGCTAGCTTCTTGAAACTTGACACAACAAAGTAGTTTTACGTTCTATCTCTACATTTTGTTTCCTCTTGATGTAGCCCTAAGCAGTGACTGGCGAGAAACACTTTCATAGGAAGGGGTTGCCAAGCTTCCAAAAATTACGAATCTCCAGAAATCTCAGCAAATATTTTTTCACCCAAACTGGATGATACTTTCAGGTAATGATCAGTACACTAAGGCGACTTGGTTCCCCAAATTTCGTTCTTCTATGTTGAAGCGTTCATTTCAAGTAACAGTTTGAATTTTTAGGTTTCACTCTTTTTTCTCCTATATTGATAGATGTATTTGGAACTCTAAATCCAACACGGTTTGTGCTAGCTTCTTGAAACTTGACACAACAAAGTAGTTTCACGTTCTATCTCAACGTTTTGTTTCCTCTTGATGTAGCCCTAAGCAGTGACTGGCGAGAAACACTTTCATGGGAAGGGGTTGCCAAGCTTCCAAAAATTACGAATCTCCAGAAATCTCAGCAAATATTTTTTCACCCAAACTGGATGATACTTTCAGGTAATGATCAGTACACTAAGGCGACTTGGTTCCCCAAATTTCGTTCTTCTATGTTGAAGCGTTTATTTCCAGTAACAGTTTGAATTTTTAGGTTTCACTCTGTTTTCTCCTATATTGATAGATGTATTTGGAACTCTAAATCCAACACGGTTTATGCTAGCTTCTTGAAACTTGACACAACAAAGTAGTTTCACGTTCTATCTCTACATTTTGTTTCCTCTTGATGTAGCCCTAAGCAGTGACTGGCGAGAAACCCTTTCATGGAACGGGGTTGCCAAGCTTCCAAAAATTACGAATCTACTGAAATCTCAGCAAATATTTTTTCACCCAAACTGGATGATACTTTCAGGTAATGATCAGTACACTAAGGCGACTTGGTTCCCCAAATTTCGTTCTTCTATGTTGAAGCGTTCATTTCAAGTAACAGTTTGAATTTTTAGGTTTCACTCTGTTTTCTCCTATATTGATAGATGTGTTTGGAACTCTAAATCCAACACGGTTTGTGCTAGCTTCTTGAAACTTGACACAACAAAGTAGTTTCACGTTCTATCTCTACGTTTTGTTTCCTCTTGATGTAGCCCTAAGCAGTGACTGGCGAGAAACACTTTCATGGGAAGGGGTTGCCAAGCTTCCAAAAATTACAAATCTCCAGAAATCTCAGCAAATATTGTTTCACCCAAACTGGATGATACTTTCAGGTAATGATCAGTACACTAAGGCGACTTGGTTCCCCAAATTTCGTTCTTCTATGTTGAAGCGTTTATTTCCAGTAACAGTTTGAATTTTTAGGTTTCACTCTGTTTTCTCCTATATTGATAGATGTATTTGGAACTCTAAATCCAACACGGTTTGTGCTAGCTTCTTGAAACTTGTCACAACAAAGTAGTTTCACGTTCTATCTCTACGTTTTTTTCCTCTTGATGTAGCCCTAAGCAGTGACTGGCGATAAACACTTTCATGGGAAGGGGTTGCCAAGCTTCCAAAAATGACGAATCTCCAGAAATCTCAGCAAATATTTTTTCACCCAAACTGGATGATACTTTCAGGTAATGATCAGTACACTAAGGCGACTTGGTTCCCCAAATTTCGTTCTTCTATGTTGAAGCGTTCATTTCCAGTAACAGTTTGAATTTTTAGGTTTCACTCTGTTTTCTCCTATATTAATAGATGTATTTGGAACTCTAAATCCGACACGGTTTGTGCTAGCTTCTTGAAACTTGTCACAACAAAGTAGTTTCACGTTCTATCTCTACGTTTTGTTTCCTCTTGATGTAGCCCTAAGCAGTGACTGGCGAGAAACCCTTTCATGGAACGGGGTTGCCAAGCTTCCCAAAATTACGAATCTCCAGAAATCTCAGCAAATATTTTTTCACCCAAACTGGATGATACTTTCTGGTAATGATCAGTACACTAAGGCGACTTGGTTTCCCAAATTTCGTTCTTCTATGTTGAAGCGTTCATTTCCAGTAACAGTTTGAATTTTTAGGTTTCACTCTGTTTTCTCCTATATTGATAGATGTATTTGGAACTCTAAATCCAAAACGGTTTGTGCTAGCTTCTTGAAAATTGTCACAACAAAGTAGTTTCACGTTCTATCTCTACGTTTTGTTTCCTCTTGATATAGCCCTAAGCAGTGACTGGCGAGAAACACTTTCATGGGAAGGGGTTGCCAAGCTTCCCAAAATTACGAATCTCCAGAAATCTCAGCAAATATTTTTTCACCCAAACTGGATGATACTTTCAGGTAATGATCAGTACGCTAATCGACTTGGTTCCCCAAATTTCGTTCTTCTATGTTGAAGCGTTCATTTCCAGTAACAGTTTGAATTTTTAGGTTTCACTCTGTTTTCTCCTATATTGATAGATGTATTTGCAACTCTAAATCCAACACGGTTTGTGCTAGCTTCTTGAAACTTGTCACAACAAAGTAGTTTCACGTTCTATCTCTAAGTTTTGTTTCCTCTTGATGTAGCCTTAAGCAGTGACTGGCGAGAAACACTTTCATGGGAAGGGGTTGCCAAGCTTTCAAAAATTACGAAAATCCAGAAATCTCAGCAAATATTTTTTCACCCAAACTGGATGATAATTTCAGGCATTGATCAGTACACTAAGGCGACTTGGTTCCCCAAATTTCGTTCTTCTATGTTGAAGCGTTCATTTCCAGTAACAGTTTGAATTTTTAGGTTTCACTCTGTTTTTTCCTATATTAATAGATGTATTTGGAACTCTAAATCCAACACGGTTTGTGCTAGCTTCTTGAAACTTGACACAACAAAGTAGTTTCACGTTCTATCTCTACGTTTTGTTTCCTCTTGATGTAGCCCTAAGCAGTGACTGGCGAGAAACCCTTTCATGGAACGGGGTTGCCAAGCTTCCCAAAATTACGAATCTCCAGAAATCTCAGCAAATATTTTTTCACCCAAACTGGATGATACTTTCAGGTAATGATTAGTACACTAAGGTGACTTGGTTCCCCAAAATTCATTCTTCTATGTTGAAGCGTTCATTTCCAGTAACAGTTTGAATTTTTAGGTTTCACTCTGTTTTCTCCTATATTGATAGATGTATGTGGAACTCTAAATCCAACACGGTTTGTGCTAGCTTCTTGAAACTTGACACAACAAAGTAGTTTCACGTTCTATCTCTACGTTTTGTTTCCTCTTGATGTAGCCCTAAGCAGTGACTGGCAAGAAACACTTTCATGGGAAGGGGTTGCCAAGCTTCCAAAAATTACGAATCTCCAGAAATCTCAGCAAATATTTTTTCACCCAAACTGGATGATACTTTCAGGTAATGATCAGTACACTAAGGCGACTTGGTTCCCCAAATTTCGTTATTCTATGTTGAAGCGTTCATTTCCAGTAACAGTTTGAATTTTTAGGTTTCACTCTGTTTTCTCCTATATTGATAGATGTATTTGCAACTCTAAATCCAACACGGTTTGTGCTAGCTTCTTGAAACTTGTCACAACAAAGTAGTTTCACGTTCTATCTCTACGTTTTGTTTCCTCTTGATGTAGCCCTAAGCAGTGACTGGCGAGAAACACTTTCATGGGAAGGGGTTGCCAAGCTTCCAAAAATTACGAATCTCCAGAAATATCAGCAAATATTTTTTCACCCAAACTGGATGATACTTTCAGGTAATGATCAGTACACTAAGGCGACTTGGTTCCCCAAATTTCGTTCTTCTATGTTGAAGCGTTCACTTCCAGTAACAGTTTGAATTTTTAGGTTTCACTCTGTTTTCTCCTATATTGATAGATGTATTTGGAACTCTAAATCCAACACGGTGTGTGCTATCTTCTTGAAACTTGTCACAACAAAGTAGTTTCACGTTCTATCTCTACGTTTTGTTTCCTCTTGATGTAGCCCTAAGCAGTAACTGGCGAGAAACACTTTCATGGGAAGGGGTTGCCAAGCTTCCAAAAATTACGAATCTCCAGAAATCTCAGCAAATATTTTTTCACCCAAACTGGATGATACTTTCAAGTAATGATCAGTACACTAAGGCGACTTGGTTCCCCAAATTTCGTTCTTCTATGTTGAAGCGTTTATTTCCAGTAACAGTTTGAATTTTTAGGTTTCACTCTGTTTTCTCCTATATTGATAGATGTATTTGGAACTCTAAATCCAACACGGTTTGTGCTAGCTTCTTGAAACTTGTCATAACAAAGTAGTTTCACGTTCTATCACTACGTTTTGTTTCCTCTTGATGTAGCCCTAAGCAGTGACTGGCGAGAAACACTTTCATGGGAAGGGGTTGCCAAGCTTCCAAAAATTACGAATCTCCAGAAATCTCAGCAAATATTTTTTCACCCAAACTGGATGATACTTTCAGGTAATGATCAGTACACTAAGGCGACTTGGTTCCCCAAATTTCGTTCTTCTATGTTGAAGCGTTCACTTCCAGTAACAGTTTGCATTTTTAGGTTTCACTCTGTTTTCTCCTATATTGATAGATGTATTTGGAACTCTAAATCCAACAGGGTTTGTGCTAGCTTCTTGAAACTTCTCACAACAAAGTAGTTTTACGTTCTATATCTACGTTTTGTTTCCTCTTGATGTAGCCCTAAGCAGTGACTGGCGAGAAACACTTTCATGGGAAGGGGTTGCCAAGCTTCCAAAAATTACAAAACTTCAGAAATCTCAGCAAATATTTTTTCACCCAAACTGGATGATACTTTCAAGTAATGATCAGTACACTAAGGCGACTTGGTTCCCCAAATTTCGTTCTTCTATGTTGAAGCGTTCATTTCCAGTAACAGTTTGAATTTTTAGGTTTCACTCTGTTTTCTCCTATATTGATAGATGTATTTGGAACTCTAAATCCAACACTGTTTGTGCTAGCTTCTTGAAACTTGTCACAACAAAGTAGTTTCACGTTCTATCTCTACGTTTTGTTTCCTCTTGATGTAGCCCTAAGCAGTGACTGGCGAGAAACACTTTCATGGGAAGGGGTTGCCAAGCTTCCAAAAATTACGAATCTCCAGAAATCTCAGCAAATATTTTTTCACCCAAACTGGATGATACTTTCAGGTAATGATCAGTACACTAAGGCGACTTGGTTCCCCAAATTTTGTTCTTCTATGTTGAAGCGTTCATTTCCAGTAACAGTTTGAATTTTTAGGTTTCACTCTGTTTTCTCCTATATTGATAGATGTATTTGGAACTCTAAATCCAACACGGTTTGTGCTAGCTTCTTGAAACTTGTCACAACAAAGTAGTTTCACGTTCTATCTCTATATTTTGTTTCCTCTTTATGTAGCCCTAAGCAGTGACTGGCGAGAAACACTTTCATGGGAAGGGGTTGCCAAGCTTCCAAAAATTACGAATCTCCAGAAATCTCAGCAAATATTTTTTCACCCAAACTGGATGATACTTTCAGGTAATGATCAGTACACTAAGGCGACTTGGTTCCCCAAATTTCGTTCTTCTATGTTGAAGCGTTCATTTCCAGTAACAGTTTGAATTTTTAGGTTTCACTCTGTTTTCTCCTATATTGATAGATATATTTGGAACTCTAAATCCAACACGGTTTGTGCTAGCTTCTTGAAACTTGACACAACAAAGTAGTTTCACGTTCTATCTCTACATTTTCTTTCCTCTTGATGTAGCCCTAAGCAGTGACTGGCGAGAAACCCTTTCATGGAACGGGGTTGCCAAGCTTCCAAAAATGACGAATCTCCTGAAATCTCAGCAAATATTTTTTCACCCAAACTGGATGATACTTTCAGGTAATGATCAGTACACTAAGGCGACTTGGTTCCCCAAATTTCGTTCTTCTATGTTGAAGCGTTCATTTCCAGTAACAGTTTGAATTTTTAGGTTTCACTCTGTTTTCTCCTATATTGATAGATGTATTTGGAACTCTAAATCTAACACGGTTTGTGCTAGCTTCTTGAAACTTGTCACAACAAAGTAGTTTCACGTTCTATTTCTACGTTTTGTTTCCTCTTGATGTAGCCCTAAGCAGTGACTGGCGAGAAACACTTTCATGGGAAGGGGTTGCCAAGCTTCCAAAAATTACGAATCTCCAGAAATCTCAGCAAATATTTTTTCACCCAAACTGGATGATACTTTCAGGTAATGATCAGTACACTAAGGCAACTTGGTTCCCCAAATTTCGTTCTTCTATGTTGAAGCGTTCATTTCCAGTAACAGTTTGAATTTTTAGGTTTCACTCTGTTTTCTCCTATATTGATGGATGTATTTGGAACTCTAAATCCAACACGGTTTGTGCTAGCTTCTTGAAACTTGACACAACAAAGTAGTTTCACGTTCTATCTCTACGTTTTGTTTCCTCTTGATATAGCCCTAAGCAGTGACTGGCGAGAAACACTTTCCTGGGAAGGGGTTGCCAAGCTTCCAAAAATTACGAATCTCCAGAAATCTCAGCAAATATTTTTTCACCCAAACTGGATGATACTTTCAGGTAATGATCAGTACACTAAGGCGACTTGGTTCCCCAAATTTCGTTCTTCTATGTTGAAGCGTTCATTTCCAGTAACAGTTTGAATTTTTAGGTTTCACTCTGTTTTCTCCTATATTGATAGATGTATTTGGAACTCTAAATCCAACACGGTTTGTGGTAGCTTCTTGAAACATGACACAACAAAATAGATTCACGTTCTATCTCTACGTTTTGTTTCCTCTTGATGTAGCCCTAAGCAGTGACTGACGAGAAACACTTTCATGGGAAGGGGTTGCCATGCTTCCAAAAATTACGAATCTCCAGAAATCTCAGCAAATATTTTTTCACCCAAACTGGATGATACTTTCAGGTAATGATCAGTACACTAAGGCGACTTGGTTCCCCAAATTTCGTTCTTCTATGTTGAAGCGTTCATTTCCAGTAACAGTTTGAATTTTTAGGTTTCACTCTGTTTTCTCCTATATTGATAGATGTATTTGGAACTCTAAATCCAACACGGTTTTTGCTACCTTCTTGAAACTTGACACAACAAAATAGTTTCACGTTCTATCTCTACGTTTTGTTTCCTCTTGATGTAGCCCTAAGCAGTGACTGGCGAGAAACACTTTCATGGGAAGGGGTTGCCAAGCTTCCAAAAATTACGAATCTCCAGAAATCTCAGCATATATTTTTTTCACCCAAACTGGATGATACTTTCAGGTAATGATCAGTACACTAAGGCGACTTGTTTCCCCAAATTTCGTTCTTCTATGTTGAAGCGTTCATTTCCAGTAACAGTTTGAATTTTTAGGTTTCACTCTGTTTTCTCCTATATTGATAGATGTATTTGGAACTCTAAATCCAACACGGTTTGTGCTAGCTTCTTGAAACTTGACACAACAAAGTAGTTTCACGTTCTATCTCTACGTTTTGTTTCCTCTTGATGTAGCCCTAAGCAGAGACTGGCGAGAAACACTTTCATGGGAAGGGGTTGCCAATCTTCCAAAAATTACGAATCTCCAGAAATCTCAGCAAATATTTTTTCACCCAAACTGGATGATACTTTCAGGTAATGATCAGTACACTAAGGCGACTCGGTTCCCCAAATTTCGTTCTTCTATGATGAAGCGTTCATTTCCGGTAACAGTTTGAATTTTTAGGTTTCACTCTGTTTTCTCCTATATTGATAGATGTATTTGGAACTCTAAATCCAACCCGGTTTTTGCTACCTTCTTGAAACATGACACAACAAAATAGTTTCACGTTCTATCTCTACGTTTTGTTTCCTCTTGATGTAGCCCTAAGCAGTGACTGACGAGAAACACTTTCATGGGAAGGGGTTGCCATGCTTCCAAAAATTACGAATCTCCAGAAATCTCAGCAAATATTTTTTCACCCAAACTGGATGATACTTTCAGGTAATGATCAGTACACTAAGGCGACTTGGTTCCCCAAATTTCGTTCTTCTATGTTGAAGCGTTCATTTCCAGTAACTGTTTGAATTTTTAGGTTTCACTCTGTTTTCTCCTATATTGATAGATGTATTTGGAACTCTAAATCCAACACGGTTTTTGCTACCTTCTTGAAACTTGACACAACAAAATAGTTTCACGTTCTATCTCTACGTTTTGTTTCCTCTTGATGTAGCCCTAAGCAGTGACTGGCGAGAAACACTTTCATGGGAAGGGGTTGCCAAGCTTCCAAAAATTACGAATCTCCAGAAATCTCAGTAAATATTTTTTTCACCCAAACTGGATGATACTTTCAGGTAATGCTCAGTACACTAAGGCGACTTGTTTCCCCAAATTTCGTTCTTCTATGTTGAAGCGTTCATTTCCAGTAACAGTTTGAATTTTTTGGTTTCACTCTGTTTTCTCCTATATTGATAGATGTATTTGGAACTCTAAATCCAACACGGTTTGTGCTAGCTTCTTGAAACTTGACACAACAAAGTAGTTTCACGTTCTATCTCTACGTTTTGTTTCCTCTTGATGTAGCCCTAAGCAGAGACTGGCGAGAAACACTTTCATGGGAAGGGGTTGCCAAGCTTCCAAAAATTACGAAACTCCAGAAATCTCAGCAAATATTTTTTCACCCAAACTGGATGATACTTTCAGGTAATGATCAGTACACTAAGGCGACTCGGTTCCCCAAATTTCGTTCTTCTATGTTGAAGCGTTCATTGCCAGTAACAGTTTGAATTTTTAGGTTTCACTCTGTTTTCTCCTATATTGATAGATGTATTTGGAACTCTAAATCCAACACGGTTTGTGCTAGCTTCTTGAAACTTGACACAACAAAGTAGTTTCACGTTCTATCTCTACGTTTTGTTTCCTCTTGATGTAGCCCTAAGCAGTGACTGGCGAGAAACCCTTTCCTGGAACGGGGTTGCCAAGCTTCCAAAAATTATGAATCTCCAGAAATCTCAGCAAATATTTTTTCACCCAAACTGGATGATACTTTCAGGTAATGATCAGTACACTAAGGCAACTTGGTTCCCCAAATTTCGTTCTTCTATGTTGAAGCGTTCATTTCCAGTAACAGTTTGAATTTTTAGGTTTCACTCTGTTTTCTCCTATATTGATGGATGTATTTGGAACTCTAAATCCAACACGGTTTGTGCTAGCTTCTTGAAACTTGACACAACAAAGTAGTTTCACGTTCTATCTCTACGTTTTGTTTCCTCTTGATATAGCCCTAAGCAGTGACTGGCGAGAAACACTTTCATGGGAAGGGGTTGCCAAGCTTCCAAAAATTACGAATCTCCAGAAATCTCAGCAAATATTTTTTCACCCAAACTGGATGATACTTTCAGGTAATGATCAGTACACTAAGGCGACTTGGTTCCCCAAATTTCGTTCTTCTATGTTGAAGCGTTCATTTCCAGTAACAGTTTGAATTTTTAGGTTTCACTCTGTTTTCTCCTATATTGATAGATGTATTTGGAACTCTAAATCCAACACGGTTTGTGGTAGCTTGTGAAACATGACACAACAAAATAGATTCACGTTCTATCTCTACGTTTTGTTTCCTCTTGATGTAGCCCTAAGCAGTGACTGACGAGAAACACTTTCATGGGAAGGGGTTGCCATGCTTCCAAAAATTACGAATCTCCAGAAATCTCAGCAAATATTTTTTCACCCAAACTGGATGATACTTTCAGGTAATGATCAGTACACTAAGGCGACTTGGTTCCCCAAATTTCGTTCTTCTATGTTGAAGCGTTCATTTCCAGTAACAGTTTGAATTTTTAGGTTTCACTCTGTTTTCTCCTATATTGATAGATGTATTTGGAACTCTAAATCCAACACGGTTTTTGCTACCTTCTTGAAACTTGACACAACAAAATAGTTTCACGTTCTATCTCTACGTTTTGTTTCCTCTTGATGTAGCCCTAAGCAGTGACTGGCGAGAAACACTTTCATGGGAAGGGGTTGCCAAGCTTCCAAAAATTACGAATCTCCAGAAATCTCAGCATATATTTTTTTCACCCAAACTGGATGATACTTTCAGGTAATGATCAGTACACTAAGGCGACTTGTTTCCCCAAATTTCGTTCTTCTATGTTGAAGCGTTCATTTCCAGTAACAGTTTGAATTTTTAGGTTTCACTCTGTTTTCTCCTATATTGATAGATGTATTTGGAACTCTAAATCCAACACGGTTTGTGCTAGCTTCTTGAAACTTGACACAACAAAGTAGTTTCACGTTCTATCTCTACGTTTTGTTTCCTCTTGATGTAGCCCTAAGCAGAGACTGGCGAGAAACACTTTCATGGGAAGGGGTTGCCAATCTTCCAAAAATTACGAATCTCCAGAAATCTCAGCAAATATTTTTTCACCCAAACTGGATGATACTTTCAGGTAATGATCAGTACACTAAGGCGACTCGGTTCCCCAAATTTCGTTCTTCTATGATGAAGCGTTCATTTCCGGTAACAGTTTGAATTTTTAGGTTTCACTCTGTTTTCTCCTATATTGATAGATGTATTTGGAACTCTAAATCCAACCCGGTTTTTGCTACCTTCTTGAAACATGACACAACAAAATAGTTTCACGTTCTATCTCTACGTTTTGTTTCCTCTTGATGTAGCCCTAAGCAGTGACTGACGAGAAACACTTTCATGGGAAGGGGTTGCCATGCTTCCAAAAATTACGAATCTCCAGAAATCTCAGCAAATATTTTTTCACCCAAACTGGATGATACTTTCAGGTAATGATCAGTACACTAAGGCGACTTGGTTCCCCAAATTTCGTTCTTCTATGTTGAAGCGTTCATTTCCAGTAACAGTTTGAATTTTTAGGTTTCACTCTGTTTTCTCCTATATTGATAGATGTATTTGGAACTCTAAATCCAACACGGTTTTTGCTACCTTCTTGAAACTTGACACAACAAAATAGTTTCACGTTCTATCTCTACGTTTTGTTTCCTCTTGATGTAGCCCTAAGCAGTGACTGGCGAGAAACACTTTCATGGGAAGGGGTTGCCAAGCTTCCAAAAATTACGAATCTCCAGAAATCTCAGCAAATATTTTTTTCACCCAAACTGGATGATACTTTCAGGTAATGCTCAGTACACTAAGGCGACTTGTTTCCCCAAATTTCGTTCTTCTATGTTGAAGCGTTCATTTCCAGTAACAGTTTGAATTTTTAGGTTTCACTCTGTTTTCTCCTATATTGATAGATGTATTTGGAACTCTAAATCCAACACGGTTTGTGCTAGCTTCTTGAAACTTGACACAACAAAGTAGTTTCACGTTCTATCTCTACGTTTTGTTTCCTCTTGATGTAGCCCTAAGCAGAGACTGGCGAGAAACACTTTCATGGGAAGGGGTTGCCAAGCTTCCAAAAATTACGAATCTCCAGAAATCTCAGCAAATATTTTTTCACCCAAACTGGATGATACTTTCAGGTAATGATCAGTACACTAAGGCGACTCGGTTCCCCAAATTTCGTTCTTCTATGTTGAAGCGTTCATTGCCAGTAACAGTTTGAATTTTTAGGTTTCACTCTGTTTTCTCCTATATTGATAGATGTATTTGGAACTCTAAATCCAACACGGTTTGTGCTAGCTTCTTGAAACTTGACACAACAAAGTAGTTTCACGTTCTATCTCTACGTTTTGTTTCCTCTTGATGTAGCCCTAAGCAGTGACTGGCGAGAAACCCTTTCCTGGAACGGGGTTGCCAAGCTTCCAAAAATTATGAATCTCAAGAAATCTCAGCAAATATTTTTTCACCCAAACTGGATGATACTTTCAGGTAATGATCAGTACACTAAGGCGACTCGGTTCCCCAAATTTCATTCTTCTATGTTGAAGCGTTCATTTCCAGTAACAGTTTGAATTTTTAGGTTTCACTCTGTTTTCTCCTATATTGATAGATGTATTTGGAACTCTAAATCCAACACGGTTTGTGCTAGCTTCTTGAAACTTGACACAACAAAGTAGTTTCACGTTCTATCTCTACGTTTTGTTTCCTCTTGATGTAGCCCTAAGCAGTGACTGGCGAGAAACACTTGCATGGGAAGGGGTTGCCAAGCTTCCAAAAATTACGAATCTCCAGAAATCTCAGCAAATATTTTTTCACCCAAACTGGATGATACTTTCAGGTAATGCTCAGTACACTAAGGCGACTTGTTTCCCCAAATTTCGTTCTTCTATGTTGAAGCGTTCATTTCCAGTAACAGTTTGAATTTTTAGGTTTCACTCTGTTTTCTCCTATATTGATAGATGTATTTGGAACTCTAAATCCAACACGGTTTGTGCTAGCTTCTTGAAACTTGACACAACAAAGTAGTTTCACGTTCTATCTCTACGTTTTGTTTCCTCTTGATGTAGCCCTAAGCAGAGACTGGCGAGAAACACTTTCATGGGAAGGGGTTGCCAAGCTTCCAAAAATTACGAATCTCCAGAAATCTCAGCAAATATTTTTTCACCCAAACTGGATGATACTTTCAGGTAATGATCAGTACACTAAGGCGACTCGGTTCCCCAAATTTCGTTCTTCTATGTTGAAGCGTTCATTGCCAGTAACAGTTTGAATTTTTAGGTTTCACTCTGTTTTCTCCTATATTGATAGATGTATTTGGAACTCTAAATCCAACACGATTTGTGCTAGCTTCTTGAAACTTGACACAACAAAGTAGTTTCACGTTCTATGTCTACGTTTTGTTTCCTCTTGATGTAGCCCTAAGCAGAGACTGGCGAGAAACCCTTTCATGGAAGGGGGTTGCCAAGCTTCCAAAAATTACGAATCTCCAGAAATCTCAGCAAATATTTTTTCACCCAAACTGGATGATACTTTCAGGTAATGATCAGTACACTAAGGCGACTTGGTTCCCCAAATTTCGTTCTTCTATGTTGAAGCGTTCATTTCCAGTAACAGTTTGAATTTTTAGGTTTCACTCTGTTTTCTCCTATATTGATAGATGTATTTGAAACTCTAAATCCAACACGGTTTGTGCTAGCTTCTTGAAACTTGACACAACAAAGTAGTTTCACGTTCTATCTCTATGTTTTGTTTCCTCTTGATGTAGCCCTAAGCAGTGACTGGCGAGAAACACTTTCATGGGAAGGGGTTGCCAAGCTTCCAAAAATTACGAATCTCCAGAAATCTCAGCAAATATTTTTTCACCCAAACTGGATGATACTTTCAGGTAATGATCAGTACACTAAGGCGACTTGGTTCCCCAAATTTCGTTCTTCTATGTTGAAGCGTTCATTTCCAGTAACAGTTTGAATTTTTAGGTTTCACTCTGTTTTCTCCTATATTGATAGATGTGTTTGGAACTCTAAATCCAACACGGTTTGTGCTAGCTTCTTGAAACTTGACACAACAAAGTAGTTTCACGTTCTATCTCTACGTATTGTTTCCTCTTGATGTAGCCCTAAGCAGTGACTGGCGAGAAACACTTTCATGGGAAGGGGTTGCCAAGCTTCCAAAAATTACGAATCTCCAGAAATCTCAGCAAATATTTTTTCACCCAAACTGGATGATACTTTCAGGTAATGATCAGTACACTAATGCGACTTGGTTCCCCAAATTTCGTTCTTCTATGTTGAAGCGTTCATTTCCAGTAACAGTTTGAATTTTTAGGTTTCACTCTGTTTTCTCCTATATTGATAGATGTATTTGGAACTCTAAATCCAACACGGTTTGTGCTAGCTTCTTGAAACTTGACACAACAAAGTAGTTTCACGTTCTATCTCTACGTTTGGTTTCCTCTTGATGTAGCCCTAAGCAGTGACTGGCGAGAAACACTTTCATGGGAAGGGGTTGCCAAGCTTCCAAAAATTACGAATCTCCAGAAATCTCAGCAAATATTTTTTCACCCAAACTGGATGATACTTTCAGGTAATGATCAGTACACTAAGGCGACTTGGTTCCCCAAATTCGTTCTTCTATGTTGAAGCGTTCAATTCCAGTAACAGTTTGAATTTTTAGGTTTCACTCTGTTTTCTCCTATATTGATAGATGTATTTGGAACTCTAAATCCAACACGGTTTGTGCTAGCTTCTTGAAACTTGACACAACAAAGTAGTTTCACGCTCTATCTCTACGTTTTGTTTCCTCTTGATGTAGCCCTAAGCAGTGACTGGCAAGAAACCCTTTCATGGGAAGGGGTTGCCACGCTTCCAAAAATTACGAATCTCCAGAAATCTCAGCAAATATTTTTTCACCCAAACTGGATGATACTTTCAGGTAATGATCAGTACACTAAGGCGACTTGGTTCCCCAAATTTCGTTCTTCTATGTTGAAGCGTTTTTTTCCAGTAACAGTTTGAATTTTTAGGTTTCACTCTGTTTTCTCCTATATTGATAGATGTATTTGGAACTCTAAATCCAACACGGTTTGTGCTAGCTTCTTGAAACTTGACACAACAAAGTAGTTTCACGTTCTATCTCTACGTTTTGTTTCCTCTTGATGTAGCCCTAAGCAGTGACTGGCGAGAAACACTTTCATGGGAAGGGGTTGCCAAGCTTCCAAAAATTACGAATCTCCAGAAATGTCAGCAAATATTTTTTCACCCAAACTGGATGATACTTTCAGGTAATGATCAGTACACTAAGGCGACTTGGTTCCCCAAATTTCGTTCTTCTATGTTGAAGCGTTCATTTCCAGTAACAGTTTGAATTTTTAGGTTTCACTCTGTATTCTCCTATATTGATAGATGTGTTTGGAACTCTAAATCCAACACGGTTTGTGCTAGCTTCTTGAAAGTTGACACAACAAAGTAGTTTCACGTTCTATCTCTACGTTTTGTTTCCTCTTGATGTAGCCCTAAGCAGTGACTGGCGAGAAACACTTTCATGGGAAGGGGTTGCCAAGCTTCCAAAAATTACGAATCTCCAGAAATCTCAGCAAATATTTTTTCACCCAAACTGGATGATACTTTCAGGTAATGATCAGTACACTAATGCGACTTGGTTCCCCAAATTTCGTTCTTCTATGTTGAAGCGTTCATTTCCAGTAACAGTTTGAATTTTTAGGTTTCACTCTGTTTTCTCCTATATTGATAGATGTATTTGGAACTCTAAATCCAACACGGTTTGTGCTAGCTTCTTGAAACTTGACACAACAAAGTAGTTTCACGTTCTATCTCTACGTTTGGTTTCCTCTTGATGTAGCCCTAAGCAGTGACTGGCGAGAAACACTTTCATGGGAAAGGGTTGCCAAGCTTCCAAAAATTACGAATCTCCAGAAATCTCAGCAAATATTTTTTCACCCAAACTGGATGATACTTTCAGGTAATGATCAGTACACTAAGGCGACTTGGTTCCCCAAATTTCGTTCTTCTATGTTGAAGCGTTTTTTTCCAGTAACAGTTTGAATTTTTAGGTTTCACTGTGTTTTCTCCTATATTGATAGATGTATTTGGAACTCTAAATCCAACACGGTTTGTGCTAGCTTCTTGAAACTTGACACAACAAAGTAGTTTCACGTTCTATCTCTACGTTTTGTTTCCTCTTGATGTAGCCCTAAGCAGTGACTGGCGAGAAACACTTTCATGGGAAGGGGTTGCCAAGCTTCCAAAAATTACGAATCTCCAGAAATGTCAGCAAATATTTTTTCACCCAAACTGGATGATACTTTCAGGTAATGATCAGTACACTAAGGCGACTTGGTTCCCCAAATTTCGTTCTTCTATGTTGAAGCGTTCATTTCCAGTAACAGTTTGAATTTTTAGGTTTCACTCTGTTTTCTCCTATATTGATAGATGTGTTTGGAACTCTAAATCCAACACGGTTTGTGCTAGCTTCTTGAAACTTGACACAACAAAGTAGTTTCACGTTCTATCTCTACGTTTTGTTTCCTCTTGATGTAGCCCTAAGCAGTGACTGGCGAGAAACACTTTCATGGGAAGGGGTTGCCAAGCTTCCAAAAATTACGAATCTCCAGAAATCTCAGCAAATATTTTTTCACCCAAACTGGATGATACTTTCAGGTAATGATCAGTACACTAATGCGACTTGGTTCCCCAAATTTCGTTCTTCTATGTTGAAGCGTTCATTTCCAGTAACAGTTTGAATTTTTAGGTTTCACTCTGTTTTCTCCTATATTGATAGATGTATTTGGAACTCTAAATCCAACACGGTTTGTGCTAGCTTCTTGAAACTTGACACAACAAAGTAGTTTCACGTTCTATCTCTACGTTTGGTTTCCTCTTGATGTAGCCCTAAGCAGTGACTGGCGAGAAACACTTTCATGGGAAGGGGTTGCCAAGCTTCCAAAAATTACGAATCTCCAGAAATCTCAGCAAATATTTTTTCACCCAAACTGGATGATACTTTCAGGTAATGATCAGTACACTAAGGCGACTTGGTTCCCCAAATTTCGGTCTTCTATGTTGAAGCGTTCATTTCCAATAACAGTTTGAATTTTTAGGTTTCACTCTCTTTTCTCCTATATTGATAGATGTATTTGGAACTCTAAATCCAACACGTTTTGTGCTAGCTTCTTGAAACTTGACACAACAAAGTAGTTTCACGTTCTATATCTACGTTTTGTTTCCTCTTGATGTAGCCCTAAGCAGTGACTGGCGAGAAACACTTTCATAGGAAGGGGTTGCCAAGCTTCCAAAAATTACGAATCTCCAGAAATCTCAGCCAATATTTTTTCACCCAAACTGGATGATACTTTCAGGTAATGATCAGTACACTAAGGCGACTTGGTTCCCCAAATTTCGTTCTTCTATGTTGAAGCGTTCATTTCCAGTAACAGTTTGAATTTTTAGGTTTCACTCTGTTTTCTCCTATATTGATAGATGTATTTGGAACTCTAAATCCAACACCGTTTGTGCTAGATTCTTGAAACTTGTCACAACAAAGTAGTTTCACGTTCTATCTCTACCTTTTGTTTCCTCTTGATGTAGCCCTAAGCAGTGACTGGCGAGAAACACTTTCATGGGAAGGGGTTGCCAAGCTTCCAAAAATTACGAATCTCCAGAAATCTCAGCAAATATTTTTTCACCCAAACTGGATGATACTTTCAGGTAATGATCAGTACACTAAGGCGACTTGGTTCCCCAAATTTCGTTCTTCTATGTTGAAGCGTTCATTTCCAGTAACAGTTTGAATTTTTAGGTTTCACTCTCTTTTCTCCTATATTGATAGATGTATTTGGAACTCTAAATCCAACACGGTTTGTGCTAGCTTCTTGAAACTTGACACCACAAAGTAGTTTCATGTTCTCTCTCTATGTTTTGTTTCCTCTTGATGTAGCCCTAAGCAGTGACTGGCGAGAAACACTTTCATGGGAAGGGGTTGCCAAGCTTCCAAAAATTACGAATCTCCAGAAATCTCAGCAAATATTTTTTCACCCAAACTGGATGATACTTTCAGGTAATGATCAGTACACTAAGGCGACTTGGTTCCCCAAATTTCGTTCTTCTATGTTGAAGCGTTCATTTCCAGTAACAGTTTGAATTTTTAGGTTTCACTCTGTTTTCTCCTATATTGATAGATGTATTTGGAACTCTAAATCCAACACGGTTTGTGCTAGCTTCTTGAAACTTGACACCACAAAGTAGTTTCATGTTCTCTCTCTACGTTTTGTTTCCTCTTGATGTAGCCCTAAGCAGTGACTGGCGAGAAACACTTTCATGGGAAGGGGTTGCCAAGCTTCCAAAAATTACGAATCTCCAGAAATCTCAGCAAATATTTTTTCACCCAAACTGGATGATACTTTCAGGTAATGATCAGTACACTAAGGCGACTTGGTTCCCCAAATTCGTTCTTCTATGTTGAAGCGTTCAATTCCAGTAACAGTTTGAATTTTTAGGTTTCACTCTGTTTTCTCCTATATTGATAGATGTATTTGGAACTCTAAATCCAACACGGTTTGTGCTAGCTTCTTGAAACTTGACACAACAAAGTAGTTTCACGCTCTATCTCTACGTTTTGTTTCCTCTTGATGTAGCCCTAAGCAGTGACTGGAAAGAAACCCTTTCATGGGAAGGGGTTGCCACGCTTCCAAAAATTACGAATCTCCAGAAATCTCAGCCAATATTTTTTCACCCAAACTGGATGATACTTTCAGGTAATGATCAGTACACTAAGGCGACTTGGTTCCCCAAATTCGTTCTTCTATGTTGAAGCGTTCAATTCCAGTAACAGTTTGAATTTTTAGGTTTCACTCTGTTTTCTCCTATATTGATAGATGTATTTGGAACTCTAAATCCAACACGGTTTGTGCTAGCTTCTTGAAACTTGACACAACAAAGTAGTTTCACGCTCTATCTCTACGTTTTGTTTCCTCTTGATGTAGCCCTAAGCAGTGACTTGCAAGAAACCCTTTCATGGGAAGGGGTTGCCACGCTTCCAAAAATTACGAATCTCCAGAAATCTCAGCAAATATTTTTTCACCCAAACTGGATGATACTTTCAGGTAATGATCAGTACACTAAGGAGACTTGGTTCCCCAAATTTCGTTCTTCTATGTTGAAGCGTTCATTTCCAGTAACAGTTTGAATTTTTAGGTTTCACTCTGTTTTCTCCTATATTGATAGTTGTATTTGGAACTCTAAATCCAACACGGTTTGTGCTAGCTTCTTGAAACTTGACACAACAAAGTAGTTTCACGTTCTATCTCTACATTTTGTTTCCTCTTGATGTAGCCCTAAGCAGTGACTGGCGAGAACCACTTTCATGTGAAAGGGTTGCCAAGCTTCCAAAAATTATGAATCTCCAGAAATCTCACCAAATATTTTTTCACCCAAACTGGATGATACTTTCAGGTAATGATCAGTACACTAAGGCGACTTGGTTCCCCAAATTTCGTTCTTCTATGTTGAAGCGTTCATTTCCAGTAACAGTTTGAATTTTTAGGTTTCACTCTGTTTTCTCCTATATTGATAGATGTATTTGGAACTCTAAATCCAACACGGTTTGTGCTAGCTTCTTGAAACTTGAAACAACAAAGTAGTTTCCCGTTCTATCTCTTCGTTTTGTTTCCTCTTGATGTAGCCCTAAGCAGTGACTGGCGAGAAACACTTTCATGGGAAGGGGTTGCCAAGCTTCCAAAAATTACGAATCTCCAGAAATCTCAGCAAATATTTTTTCACCCAAACTGGATGATACTTTCAGGTAATGATCAGTACACTAAGGCGACTTGGTTCCCCAAATTTCGTTCTTCTATGTTGAAGCGTTCATTTCCAGTAACAGTTTGAATTTTTAGGTTTCACTCTGTTTTCTCCTATATTGATAGAGGTATTTGGAACTCTAAATCCAACACGGTTTGTGCTAGCTTCTTGAAACTTGACACAACAAAGTAGTCTCACGTTCTATCTCTACGTTTTGTTTCCTCTTAATGGAGCCCTAAGCAGTGACTGGCGAGAAACCCTTTCATGGAACGGGGTTGCCAAGCTTCCAAAAATTACGATTCTCCAGAAATCTCAGCAAATATTTTTTCACCCAAACTGGATGATACTTTCAGGTAATGATCAGTACACTAAGGCGACTTGGTTCCCCAAATTTCGTTCTTCTATGTTGAAGCGTTCATTTCCAGTAACAGTTTGAATTTTTAGGTTTCACTCTGTTTTCTCCTATATTGATAGATGTATTTAGAACTCTAAATCCAACACGGTTTGTGCTAGCTTCTTGAAACTTGACACAACAAAGTAGTTTCACGTTCTATCTCTACGTTTTGTTTCCTCTTGATGTAGCCCTAAGCAGTGACTGGCGAGAAACACTTTCATGGGAAGGGGTTGCCAAGCTTCCAAAAATTACAAATCTCCAGAAATCTCAGCAAATATTTTTTCACCCAAACTGGATGATACTTTCAGGTAATGATCAGTACACTAAGGCGACTTGGTTCCCCAAATTTCGTTCTTCTATGTTGAAGCGTTCATTTCCAGTAACAGTTTGAATTTTTAGGTTTCACTCTGTTTTCTCCTATATTTATAGAGGTATTTGGAACTCTAAATCCAACACGGTTTGTGCTAGCTTCTTGAAACTTGACACCACAAAGTAGTTTCATGTTCTCTCTCTATGTTTTGTTTCCTCTTGATGTAGCCCTAAGCAGTGACTGGCGAGAAACACTTTCATGGGAAGGGGTTGCCAAGCTTCCAAAAATTACGAATCTCCAGAAATCTCAGCAAATATTTTTTCACCCAAACTGGATGATACTTTCAGGTAATGATCAGTACACTAAGGCGACTTGGTTCCCCAAATTTCGTTCTTCTATGTTGAAGCGTTCATTTCCAGTAACAGTTTGAATTTTTAGGTTTCACTCTGTTTTCTCCTATATTGATAGATGTATTTGGAACTCTAAATCCAACACGGTTTGTGCTAGCTTCTTGAAACTTGACACCACAAAGTAGTTTCATGTTCTCTCTCTACGTTTTGTTTCCTCTTGATGTAGCCCTAAGCAGTGACTGGCGAGAAACACTTTCATGGGAAGGGGTTGCCAAGCTTCCAAAAATTACGAATCTCCAGAAATCTCAGCAAATATTTTTTCACCCAAACTGGATGATACTTTCAGGTAATGATCAGTACACTAAGGCGACTTGGTTCCCCAAATTCGTTCTTCTATGTTGAAGCGTTCAATTCCAGTAACAGTTTGAATTTTTAGGTTTCACTCTGTTTTCTCCTATATTGATAGATGTATTTGGAACTCTAAATCCAACACGGTTTGTGCTAGCTTCTTGAAACTTGACACAACAAAGTAGTATCACGCTCTATCTCTACGTTTTGTTTCCTCTTGATGTAGCCCTAAGCAGTGACTGGCAAGAAACCCTTTCATGGGAAGGGGTTGCCACGCTTCCAAAAATTACGAATCTCCAGAAATCTCAGCCAATATTTTTTCACCCAAACTGGATGATACTTTCAGGTAATGATCAGTACACTAAGGCGACTTGGTTCCCCAAATTCGTTCTTCTATGTTGAAGCGTTCAATTCCAGTAACAGTTTGAATTTTTAGGTTTCACTCTGTTTTCTCCTATATTGATAGATGTATTTGGAACTCTAAATCCAACACGGTTTGTGCTAGCTTCTTGAAACTTGACACAACAAAGTAGTTTCACGCTCTATCTCTACGTTTTGTTTCCTCTTGATGTAGCCCTAAGCAGTGACTTGCAAGAAACCCTTTCATGGGAAGGGGTTGCCACACTTCCAAAAATTACGAATCTCCAGAAATCTCAGCAAATATTTTTTCACCCAAACTGGATGATACTTTCAGGTAATGATCAGTACACTAAGGCGACTTGGTTCCCCAAATTTCGTTCTTCTATGTTGAAGCGTTCATTTCCAGTAACAGTTTGAATTTTTAGGTTTCACTCTGTTTTCTCCTATATTGATAGTTGTATTTGGAACTCTAAATCCAACACGGTTTGTGCTAGCTTCTTGAAACTTGACACAACAAAGTAGTTTCACGTTCTATCTCTACATTTTGTTTCCTCTTGATGTAGCCCTAAGCAGTGACTGGCGAGAACCACTTTCATGTGAAAGGGTTGCCAAGCTTCCAAAAATTATGAATCTCCAGAAATCTCACCAAATATTTTTTCACCCAAACTGGATGATACTTTCAGGTAATGATCAGTACACTAAGGCGACTTGGTTCCCCAAATTTCGTTCTTCTATGTTGAAGCGTTCATTTCCAGTAACAGTTTGAATTTTTAGGTTTCACTCTGTTTTCTCCTATATTGATAGATGTATTTGGAACTCTAAATCCAACACGGTTTGTGCTAGCTTCTTGAAACTTGACACAACAAAGTAGTTTCCCGTTCTATCTCTTCGTTTTGTTTCCTCTTGATGTAGCCCTAAGCAGTGACTGGCGAGAAACACTTTCATGGGAAGGGGTTGCCAAGCTTCCAAAAATTACGAATCTCCAGAAATCTCAGCAAATATTTTTTCACCCAAACTGGATGATACTTTCAGGTAATGATCAGTACACTAAGGCGACTTGGTTCCCCAAATTTCGTTCTTCTATGTTGAAGCGTTCATTTCCAGTAACAGTTTGAATTTTTAGGTTTCACTCTGTTTTCTCCTATATTGATAGAGGTATTTGGAACTCTAAATCCAACACGGTTTGTGCTAGCTTCTTGAAACTTGACACAACAAAGTAGTCTCACGTTCTATCTCTACGTTTTGTTTCCTCTTAATGGAGCCCTAAGCAGTGACTGGCGAGAAACCCTTTCATGGAACGGGGTTGCCAAGCTTCCAAAAATTACGATTCTCCAGAAATCTCAGCAAATATTTTTTCACCCAAACTGGATGATACTTTCAGGTAATGATCAGTACACTAAGGCGACTTGGTTCCCCAAATTTCGTTCTTCTATGTTGAAGCGTTCATTTCCAGTAACAGTTTGAATTTTTAGGTTTCACTCTGTTTTCTCCTATATTGATAGATGTATTTAGAACTCTAAATCCAACACGGTTTGTGCTAGCTTCTTGAAACTTGACACAACAAAGTAGTTTCACGTTCTATCTCTACGTTTTGTTTCCTCTTGATGTAGCCCTAAGCAGTGACTGGCGAGAAACACTTTCATGGGAAGGGGTTGCCAAGCTTCCAAAAATTACGAATCTCCAGAAATCTCAGCAAATATTTTTTCACCCAAACTGGATGATACTTTCAGGTAATGATCAGTACACTAAGGCGACTTGGTTCCCCAAATTTCGTTCTTCTATGTTGAAGCGTTCATTTCCAGTAACAGTTTGAATTTTTAGGTTTCACTCTGTTTTCTCCTATATTTATAGAGGTATTTGGAACTCTAAATCCAACACGGTTTGTGCTAGCTTCTTGAAACTTGTCACAATAAAGTAGTTTCACGTTCTATATCTACGTTTTGTTTCCTCTTGATGTAGCCCTAAGCAGTGACTGGCGAGAAACACTTTCATGGGAAGGGGTTGCCAAGCTTCCAAAAATTACGAATCTCCAGAAATCTCAGCAAATATTTTTTCACCCAAACTGGATGATACTTTCAGGTAATGATCAGTACACTAAGGCGACTTGGTTCCCCAAATTTCGTTCTTCTATGTTGAAGCGTTCATTTCCAGTAACAGTTTGAATTTTTAGGTTTTACTCTGTTTTCTCCTATATTGATAGATGTATTTGGAACTCTAAATCCAACACGGTTTGTGCTAGCTTCTTGAAACTTGACACAACAAAGTAGTCTCACGTTCTATCTCTACGTTTTGTTTCCTCTTAATGGAGCCCTAAGCAGTGACTGGCGAGAAACCCTTTCATGGAAGGGGGTTGCCAAGCTTCCAAAAATTACGAATCTCCAGAAATCTCAGCAAATATTTTTTCACCCAAACTGGATGATACTTTCAGGTAATGATCAGTAAACTAAGGCGACTTGGTTCCCCAAATTTCGTTCTTCTATGTTGAAGCGTTCATTTCCAGTAACAGTTTGAATTTTTAGGTTTCACTCTGTTTTCTCCTATATTGATAGTTGTATTTGGAACTCTAAATCCAACACGGTTTGTGCTAGCTTCTTGAAACTTGACACAACAAAGTAGTTTCACGTTCTATCTCTACATTTTGTTTCCTCTTGATGTAGCCCTAAGCAGTGACTGGCGAGAACCACTTTCATGTGAAAGGGTTGCCAAGCTTCCAAAAATTATGAATCTCCAGAAATCTCACCAAATATTTTTTCACCCAAACTGGATGATACTTTCAGGTAATGATCAGTACACTAAGGCGACTTGGTTCCCCAAATTTCGTTCTTCTATGTTGAAGCGTTCATTTCCAGTAACAGTTTGAATTTTTAGGTTTCACTCTGTTTTCTCCTATACTGATAGATGTATTTGGAACTCTAAATCCAACACGGTTTCTGCTACCTTCTTGAAACTTGACACAACAAAGTAGTTCCACGTTCTATCTCTACGTTTTGTTTCCTCTTGATGTAGCCCTAAGCAGTGACTGGCGAGAAACACTTTCATGGGAAGGGGTTGCCAAGCTTCCAAAAATTACCAAACTCCAGAAATCTCAGCCAATATATTTTCACCCAAACTGGATGATACTTTCAGGTAATGATCAGTACACTAAGGCGACTTGGTTCCCCAAATTTCGTTCTTCTATGTTGAAGCGTTCATTTCCAGTAACAGTTTGAATTTTTAGGTTTCACTCTGTTTTCTCCTATATTGATAGTTGTATTTGGAACTCTAAATCCAACACGGTTTGTGCTAGCTTCTTGAAACTTGACACAACAAAGTAGTTTCACGTTCTATCTCTACATTTTGTTTCCTCTTGATGTAGCCCTAAGCAGTGACTGGCGAGAACCACTTTCATGTGAAAGGGTTGCCAAGCTTCCAAAAATTATGAATCTCCAGAAATCTCACCAAATATTTTTTCACCCAAACTGGATGATACTTTCAGGTAATGATCAGTACACTAAGGCGACTTGGTTCCCCAAATTTCGTTCTTCTATGTTGAAGCGTTCATTTCCAGTAACAGTTTGAATTTTTAGGTTTCACTCTGTTTTCTCCTATATTGATAGATGTATTTGGAACTCTAAATCCAACACGGTTTGTGCTAGCTTCTTGAAACTTGACACAACAAAGTAGTTTCCCGTTCTATCTCTTCGTTTTGTTTCCTCTTGATGTAGCCCTAAGCAGTGACTGGCGAGAAACACTTTCATGGGAAGGGGTTGCCAAGCTTCCAAAAATTACGAATCTCCAGAAATCTCAGCAAATATTTTTTCACCCAAACTGGATGATACTTTCAGGTAATGATCAGTACACTAAGGCGACTTGGTTCCCCAAATTTCGTTCTTCTATGTTGAAGCGTTCATTTCCAGTAACAGTTTGAATTTTTAGGTTTCACTCTGTTTTCTCCTATATTGATAGAGGTATTTGGAACTCTAAATCCAACACGGTTTGTGCTAGCTTCTTGAAACTTGACACAACAAAGTAGTCTCACGTTCTATCTCTACGTTTTGTTTCCTCTTAATGGAGCCCTAAGCAGTGACTGGCGAGAAACCCTTTCATGGAACGGGGTTGCCAAGCTTCCAAAAATTACGATTCTCCAGAAATCTCAGCAAATATTTTTTCACCCAAACTGGATGATACTTTCAGGTAATGATCAGTACACTAAGGCGACTTGGTTCCCCAAATTTCGTTCTTCTATGTTGAAGCGTTCATTTCCAGTAACAGTTTGAATTTTTAGGTTTCACTCTGTTTTCTCCTATATTGATAGATGTATTTAGAACTCTAAATCCAACACGGTTTGTGCTAGCTTCTTGAAACTTGACACAACAAAGTAGTTTCACGTTCTATCTCTACGTTTTGTTTCCTCTTGATGTAGCCCTAAGCAGTGACTGGCGAGAAACACTTTCATGGGAAGGGGTTGCCAAGCTTCCAAAAATTACGAATCTCCAGAAATCTCAGCAAATATTTTTTCACCCAAACTAGATGATACTTTCAGGTAATGATCAGTACACTAAGGCGACTTGGTTCCCCAAATTTCGTTCTTCTATGTTGAAGCGTTCATTTCCAGTAACAGTTTGAATTTTTAGGTTTCACTCTGTTTTCTCCTATATTTATAGAGGTATTTGGAACTCTAAATCCAACACGGTTTGTGCTAGCTTCTTGAAACTTGTCACAATAAAGTAGTTTCACGTTCTATATCTACGTTTTGTTTCCTCTTGATGTAGCCCTAAGCAGTGACTGGCGAGAAACACTTTCATGGGAAGGGGTTGCCAAGCTTCCAAAAATTACGAATCTCCAGAAATCTCAGCAAATATTTTTTCACCCAAACTGGATGATACTTTCAGGTAATGATCAGTACACTAAGGCGACTTGGTTCCCCAAATTTCGTTCTTCTATGTTGAAGCGTTCATTTCCAGTAACAGTTTGAATTTTTAGGTTTTACTCTGTTTTCTCCTATATTGATAGATGTATTTGGAACTCTAAATCCAACACGGTTTGTGCTAGCTTCTTGAAACTTGACACAACAAAGTAGTCTCACGTTCTATCTCTACGTTTTGTTTCCTCTTAATGGAGCCCTAAGCAGTGACTGGCGAGAAACCCTTTCATGGAAGGGGGTTGCCAAGCTTCCAAAAATTACGAATCTCCAGAAATCTCAGCAAATATTTTTTCACCCAAACTGGATGATACTTTCAGGTAATGATCAGTAAACTAAGGCGACTTGGTTCCCCAAATTTCGTTCTTCTATGTTGAAGCGTTCATTTCCAGTAACAGTTTGAATTTTTAGGTTTCACTCTGTTTTCTCCTATATTGATAGTTGTATTTGGAACTCTAAATCCAACACGGTTTGTGCTAGCTTCTTGAAACTTGACACAACAAAGTAGTTTCACGTTCTATCTCTACATTTTGTTTCCTCTTGATGTAGCCCTAAGCAGTGACTGGCGAGAACCACTTTCATGTGAAAGGGTTGCCAAGCTTCCAAAAATTATGAATCTCCAGAAATCTCACCAAATATTTTTTCACCCAAACTGGATGATACTTTCAGGTAATGATCAGTACACTAAGGCGACTTGGTTCCCCAAATTTCGTTCTTCTATGTTGAAGCGTTCATTTCCAGTAACAGTTTGAATTTTTAGGTTTCACTCTGTTTTCTCCTATATTGATAGATGTATTTGGAACTCTAAATCCAACACGGTTTGTGCTAGCTTCTTGAAACTTGACACAACAAAGTAGTTTCCCGTTCTATCTCTTCGTTTTGTTTCCTCTTGATGTAGCCCTAAGCAGTGACTGGCGAGAAACACTTTCATGGGAAGGGGTTGCCAAGCTTCCAAAAATTACGAATCTC
Organism: Spermophilus citellus; assembly: GCF_964194105.1. Classification (NCBI taxonomy): domain Eukaryota; kingdom Metazoa; phylum Chordata; class Mammalia; order Rodentia; family Sciuridae; genus Spermophilus; species Spermophilus citellus. Next base: position 97,309,067 of record NC_138183.1, on the reverse strand, counting down.
CAGAAATCTCAGCAAATATTTTTTCACCCAAACTGGATGATACTTTCAGGTAATGATCAGTATACTAAGGCGACTTGGTTCCCCAAATTTCGTTCTTCTATGTTGAAGCGTTCATTTCCAGTAACAGTTTGAATTTTTAGGTTTCACTCTGTTTTCTCCTATATTGATAGAGGTATTTGGAACTCTAAATCCAACACGGTTTGTGCTAGCTTCTTGAAACTTGTCACAACAAAGTAGTTTCACGTTCTATATCTACGTTTTGTTTCCTCTTGATGTAGCCCTAAGCAGTGACTGGCGAGAAACACTTTCATGGGAAGAGGTTGCCAAGCTTCCAAAAATTACGAATCTCCAGAAATCTCAGCAAATATTTTTTCACCCAAACTGGATGATACTTTCAGGTAATGATCAGTACACTAAGGCGACTTGGTTCCCCAAATTTTGTTCTTCTATGTTGAAGCGTTCATTTCCAGTAACAGTTTGAATTTTTAGGTTTCACTCTGTTTTCTCCTATATTGATAGATGTATTTGGAACTCTAAATCCAACACGGTTTGTGCTAGCTTCTTGAAACTTGACACAACAAAGTAGTCTCACGTTCTATCTCTACGTTTTGTTTCCTCTTAATGGAGCCCTAAGCAGTGACTGGCGAGAAACCCTTTCATGGAAGGGGGTTGCCAAGCTTCCAAAAATTACGAATCTCCAGAAATCTCAGCAAATATTTTTTCACCCAAACTGGATGATACTTTCAGGTAATGATCAGTACACTAAGGCGACTTGGTTCCCCAAATTTCGTTCTTCTATGTTGAAGCGTTCATTTCCAGTAACAGTTTGAATTTTTAGGTTTCACTCTGTTTTCTCCTATATTGATAGATGTATTTGGAACTCTAAATCCAACACGGTTTGTGCTAGCTTCTTGAAACTTGACACAACAAAGTAGTTTCACGTTCTATCTCTACGTTTTGTTTCCTCTTGATGTAGCCCTAAGCAGTGACTGGCGAGAAACACTTTCATGGGAAGGGGTTGCCAAGCTTCCAAAAATTACGAATCTCCAGAAATCTCAGCAAATATTTTTTCACCCAAACTGGATGATACTTTCAGGTAATGATCAGTACACTAAGGCGACTTGGTTCCCCAAATTTCGGTCTTCTATGTTGAAGCGTTCATTTCCAATAACAGTTTGAATTTTTAGGTTTCACTCTCTTTTCTCCTATATTGATAGATGTATTTGGAACTCTAAATCCAACACGGTTTGTGCTAGCTTCTTGAAACTTGACACAACAAAGTAGTTTCACGTTCTATATCTACGTTTTGTTTCCTCTTGATGTAGCCCTAAGCAGTGACTGGCGAGAAACACTTTCATAGGAAGGGGTTGCCAAGCTTCCAAAAATTACGAATCTCCAGAAATCTCAGCCAATATTTTTTCACCCAAACTGGATGATACTTTCAGGTAATGATCAGTACACTAAGGCGACTTGGTTCCCCAAATTTCGTTCTTCTATGTTGAAGCGTTCATTTCCAGTAACAGTTTGAATTTTTAGGTTTCACTCTGTTTTCTCCTATATTGATAGATGTATTTGGAACTCTAAATCCAACACCGTTTGTGCTAGCTTCTTGAAACTTGTCACAACAAAGTAGTTTCACGTTCTATCTCTACCTTTTGTTTCCTCTTGATGTAGCCCTAAGCAGTGACTGGCGAGAAACACTTTCATGGGAAGGGGTTGCCAAGCTTCCAAAAATTACGAATCTCCAGAAATCTCAGCAAATATTTTTTCACCCAAACTGGATGATACTTTCAGGTAATGATCAGTACACTAAGGTGACTTGGTTCCCCAAATTTCGTTCTTCTATGTTGAAGCGTTCATTTCCAGTAACAGTTTGAATTTTTAGGTTTCACTCTGTTTTCTCCTATATTGATAGATGTATTTGGAACTCTAAATCCAACACGGTTTGTGCTAGCTTCTTGAAACTTGACACCACAAAGTAGTTTCATGTTCTCTCTCTACGTTTTCTTTCCTCTTGATGTAGCCCTAAGCAGTGACTGGCGAGAAACACTTTCATGGGAAGGGGTTGCCAAGCTTCCAAAAATTACGAATCTCCAGAAATCTCAGCAAATATTTTTTCACCCAAACTGGATGATACTTTCAGGTAATGATCAGTACACTAAGGCGACTTGGTTCCCCAAATTTCGTTCTTCTATGTTGAAGCGTTCATTTCCAGTAACAGTTTGAATTTTTAGGTTTCACTCTGTTTTCTCCTATATTGATAGATGTATTTGGAACTCTAAATCCAACACGGTTTGTGCTAGCTTCTTGAAACTTGACACAACAAAGTAGTCTCACGTTCTATCTCTACGTTTTGTTTCCTCTTAATGGAGCCCTAAGCAGTGACTGGCGAGAAACCCTTTCATGGAACGGGGTTGCCAAGCTTCCAAAAATTACGAATCTCCAGAAATCTCAGCAAATATTTTTTCACCCAAACTGGATGATACTTTCAGGTAATGATCAGTACACTAAGGCGACTTGGTTCCCCAAATTTCGTTCTTCTATGTTGAAGCGTTCATTTCCAGTAACAGTTTGAATTTTTAGGTTTCACTCTGTTTTCTCCTATATTGATAGATGTATTTAGAACTCTAAATCCAACACGGTTTGTGCTAGCTTCTTGAAACTTGACACAACAAAGTAGTTTCACGTTCTATCTCTACGTTTTGTTTCCTCTTGATGTAGCCCTAAGCAGTGACTGGCGAGAAACACTTTCATGGGAAGGGGTTGCCAAGCTTCCAAAAATTACGAATCTCCAGAAATCTCAGCAAATATTTTTTCACCCAAACTGGATGATACTTTCAGGTAATGATCAGTACACTAAGGCGACTTGGTTCCCCAAATTTCGTTCTTCTATGTTGAAGCGTTCATTTCCAGTAACAGTTTGAATTTTTAGGTTTCACTCTGTTTTCTCCTATATTTATAGAGGTATTTGGAACTCTAAATCCAACACGGTTTGTGCTAGCTTCTTGAAACTTGTCACAATAAAGTAGTTTCACGTTCTATATCTACGTTTTGTTTCCTCTTGATGGAGCCCTAAGCAGTGACTGGCGAGAAACACTTTCATGGGAAGGGGTTGCCAAGCTTCCAAAAATTACGAATCTCCAGAAATCTCAGCAAATATTTTTTCACCCAAACTGGATGATACTTTCAGGTAATGATCAGTACACTAAGGCGACTTGGTTCCCCAAATTTCGTTCTTCTATGTTGAAGCGTTCATTTCCAGTAACAGTTTGAATTTTTAGGTTTCACTCTGTTTTCTCCTATATTGATAGATGTATTTGGAACTCTAAATCCAACACGGTTTGTGCTAGCTTCTTGAAACTTGACACAACAAAGTAGTCTCACGTTCTATCTCTACGTTTTGTTTCCTCTTAATGGAGCCCTAAGCAGTGACTGGCGAGAAACCCTTTCATGGAAGGGGGTTGCCAAGCTTCCAAAAATTACGAATCTCCAGAAATCTCAGCAAATATTTTTTCACCCAAACTGGATGATACTTTCAGGTAATGATCAGTAAACTAAGGCGAATTGGTTCCCCAAATTTCGTTCTTCTATGTTGAAGCGTTCATTTCCAGTAACAGTTTGAATTTTTAGGTTTCACTCTGTTTTCTCCTATATTGATAGATGTATTTGGAACTCTAAATCCAACACGGTTTGTGCTAGCTTCTTGAAACTTGACACAACAAAGTAGTTTCACGTTCTATCTCTATGTTTTGTTTCCTCTTGATGTAGCCCTAAGCAGTGACTGGCGAGAAACACTTTCATGGGAAGGGGTTGCCAAGCTTCCAAAAATTACGAATCTCCAGAAATCTCAGCAAATATTTTTTCACCCAAACTGGATGATACTTTCAGGTAATGATCAGTACACTAAGGCGACTTGGTTCCCCAAATTTCGTTCTTCTATGTTGAAGCGTTCATTTCCAGTAACAGTTTGAATTTTTAGGTTTCACTCTGTTTTCTCCTATATTTATAGAGGTATTTGGAACTCTAAATCCAACACGGTTTGTGCTAGCTTCTTGAAACTTGTCACAATAAAGTAGTTTCACGTTCTATATCTACGTTTTGTTTCCTCTTGATGTAGCCCTAAGCAGTGACTGGCGAGAAACACTTTCATGGGAAGGGGTTGCCAAGCTTCCAAAAATTACGAATCTCCAGAAATCTCAGCAAATATTTTTTCACCCAAACTGGATGATACTTTCAGGTAATGATCAGTACACTAAGACGACTTGGTTCCCCAAATTTCGGTCTTCTATGTTGAAGCGTTCATTTCCAATAACAGTTTGAATTTTTAGGTTTCACTCTCTTTTCTCCTATATTGATAGATGTATTTGGAACTCTAAATCCAACACGGTTTGTGCTAGCTTCTTGAAACTTGACACAACAAAGTAGTTTCACGTTCTATATCTACGTTTTGTTTCCTCTTGATGTAGCCCTAAGCAGTGACTGGCCAGAAACACTTTCATAGGAAGGGGTTGCCAAGCTTCCAAAAATTACGAATCTCCAGAAATCTCAGCAAATATTTTTTCACCCAAACTGGATGATACTTTCAGGTAATGATCAGTACACTAAGGCGACTTGGTTCCCCAAATTTCGTTCTTCTATGTTGAAGCGTTCATTTCCAGTAACAGTTTGAATTTTTAGGTTTCACTCGGTTTTCTCCTATATTGATAGATGTATTTGGAACTCTAAATCCAACACGGTTTGTGCTAGCTTCTTGAAACTTGTCACAACAAAGTAGTTTCACGTTCTATCTCTACCTTTTGTTTCCTCTTGATGTAGCCCTAAGCAGTGACTGGCGAGAAACACTTTCATGGGAAGGGGTTGCCAAGCTTCCAAAAATTACGAATCTCCAGAAATCTCAGCAAATATTTTTTCACCCAAACTGGATGATACTTTCAGGTAATGATCAGTACACTAAGGCGACTTGGTTCCCCAAATTTCGTTCTTCTATGTTGAAGCGTTCATTTCCAGTAACAGTTTGAATTTTTAGGTTTTACTCTGTTTTCTCCTATATTGATAGATGTATTTGGAACTCTAAATCCAACACGGTTTGTGCTAGCTTCTTGAAACTTGACACAACAAAGTAGTCTCACGTTCTATCTCTACGTTTTGTTTCCTCTTAATGGAGCCCTAAGCAGTGACTGGCGAGAAACCCTTTCATGGAAGGGGGTTGCCAAGCTTCCAAAAATTACGAATCTCCAGAAATCTCAGCAAATATTTTTTCACCCAAACTGGATGATACTTTCAGGTAATGATCAGTAAACTAAGGCGACTTGGTTCCCCAAATTTCGTTCTTCTATGTTGAAGCGTTCATTTCCAGTAACAGTTTGAATTTTTAGGTTTCACTCTGTTTTCTCCTATATTGATAGATGTATTTGGAACTCTAAGTCCAACACGGTTTGTGCTAGCTTCTTGAAACTTGACACAACAAAGTAGTTTCACGTTCTATCTCTACGTTTTGTTTCCTCTTGATGTAGCCCTAAGCAGTGACTGGCGAGAAACACTTTCATGGGAAGGGGTTGCCAAGCTTCCAAAAATTACGAATCTCCAGAAATCTCAGCAAATATTTTTTCACCCAAACTGGATGATACTTTCAGGTAATGATCAGTACACTAAGGCGACTTGGTTCCCCAAATTTCGTTCTTCTATGTTGAAGCGTTCATTTCCAGTAACAGTTTGAATTTTTAGGTTTCACTCTGTTTTCTCCTATATTGATAGATGTGTTTGGAACTCTAAATCCAACACGGTTTGTGCTAGCTTCTTGAAACTTGACACAACAAAGTAGTTTCACGTTCTATCTCTACGTTTGGTTTCCTCTTGATGTAGCCCTAAGCAGTGACTGGCGAGAAACACTTTCATGGGAAGGGGTTGCCAAGCTTCCAAAAATTACGAATCTCCAGAAATCTCAGCAAATATTTTTTCACCCAAACTGGATGATACTTTCAGGTAATGATCAGTACACTAAGGCGACTTGGTTCCCCAAATTTCGTTCTTCTATGTTGAAGCGTTCATTTCCAGTAACAGTTTGAATTTTTAGGTTTCACTCTGTTTTCTCCTATATTGATAGATGTGTTTGGAACTCTAAATCCAACACGGTTTGTGCTAGCTTCTTGAAACTTGACACAACAAAGTAGTTTCACGTTCTATCTCTACGTTTGGTTTCCTCTTGATGTAGCCCTAAGCAGTGACTGGCGAGAAACACTTTCATGGGAAGGGGTTGCCAAGCTTCCAAAAATTACGAATCTCCAGAAATCTCAGCAAATATTTTTTCACCCAAACTGGATGATACTTTCAGGTAATGATCAGTACACTAAGGCGACTTGGTTCCCCAAATTTCGGTCTTCTATGTTGAAGCGTTCATTTCCAATAACAGTTTGAATTTTTAGGTTTCACTCTGTTTTCTCCTATATTGATAGATGTATTTGGAACTCTAAATCCAACACGGTTTGTGCTAGCTTCTTGAAACTTGACACAACAAAGTAGTTTCACGTTCTATATCTACGTTTTGTTTCCTCTTGATGTAGCCCTAAGCAGTGACTGGCGAGAAACACTTTCATAGGAAGGGGTTGCCAAGCTTCCAAAAATTACGAATCTCCAGAAATCTCAGCAAATATTTTTTCACCCAAACTGGATGATACTTTCAGGTAATGATCAGTACACTAAGGCGACTTGGTTCCCCAAATTTCGTTCTTCTATGTTGAAGCGTTCATTTCCAGTAACAGTTTGAATTTTTAGGTTTCACTCTGTTTTCTCCTATATTGATAGATGTATTTGGAACTCTAAATCCAACACGGTTTGTGCTAGCTTCTTGAAACTTGACACAACAAAGTAGTCTCACGTTCTATCTCTACGTTTTGTTTCCTCTTAATGGAGCCCTAAGCAGTGACTAGCGAGAAACCCTTTCATGGAAGGGGGTTGCCAAGCTTCCAAAAATTACGAATCTCCAGAAATCTCAGCAAATATTTTTTCACCCAAACTGGATGATACTTTCAGGTAATGATCAGTAAACTAAGGCGACTTGGTTCCCCAAATTTCGTTCTTCTATGTTGAAGCGTTCATTTCCAGTAACAGTTTGAATTTTTAGGTTTCACTCTGTTTTCTCCTATATTGATAGATGTATTTGGAACTCTAAATCCAACACGGTTTGTGCTAGCTTCTTGAAACTTGACACCACAAAGTAGTTTCATGTTCTCTCTCTACGTTTTCTTTCCTCTTGATGTAGCCCTAAGCAGTGACTGGCGAGAAACACTTTCATGGGAAGGGGTTGCCAAGCTTCCAAAAATTACGAATCTCCAGAAATCTCAGCAAATATTTTTTCACCCAAACTGGATGATACTTTCAGGTAATGATCAGTACACTAAGGCGACTTGGTTCCCCAAATTTCGTTCTTCTATGTTGAAGCGTTCATTTCCAGTAACAGTTTGAATTTTTAGGTTTCACTCTGTTTTCTCCTATATTGATAGATGTATTTGGAACTCTAAATCCAACACGGTTTGTGCTAGCTTCTTGAAACTTGACACAACAAAGTAGTCTCACGTTCTATCTCTACGTTTTGTTTCCTCTTAATGGAGCCCTAAGCAGTGACTGGCGAGAAACCCTTTCATGGAACGGGGTTGCCAAGCTTCCAAAAATTACGAATCTCCAGAAATCTCAGCAAATATTTTTTCACCCAAACTGGATGATACTTTCAGGTAATGATCAGTACACTAAGGCGACTTGGTTCCCCAAATTTCGTTCTTCTATGTTGAAGCGTTCATTTCCAGTAACAGTTTGAATTTTTAGGTTTCACTCTGTTTTCTCCTATATTGATAGATGTATTTAGAACTCTAAATCCAACACGGTTTGTGCTAGCTTCTTGAAACTTGACACAACAAAGTAGTTTCACGTTCTATCTCTACGTTTTGTTTCCTCTTGATGTAGCCCTAAGCAGTGACTGGCGAGAAACACTTTCATGGGAAGGGGTTGCCAAGCTTCCAAAAATTACGAATCTCCAGAAATCTCAGCAAATATTTTTTCACCCAAACTGGATGATACTTTCAGGTAATGATCAGTACACTAAGGCGACTTGGTTCCCCAAATTTCGTTCTTCTATGTTGAAGCGTTCATTTCCAGTAACAGTTTGAATTTTTAGGTTTCACTCTGTTTTCTCCTATATTTATAGAGGTATTTGGAACTCTAAATCCAACACGGTTTGTGCTAGCTTCTTGAAACTTGTCACAATAAAGTAGTTTCACGTTCTATATCTACGTTTTGTTTCCTCTTGATGGAGCCCTAAGCAGTGACTGGCGAGAAACACTTTCATGGGAAGGGGTTGCCAAGCTTCCAAAAATTACGAATCTCCAGAAATCTCAGCAAATATTTTTTCACCCAAACTGGATGATACTTTCAGGTAATGATCAGTACACTAAGGCGACTTGGTTCCCCAAATTTCGTTCTTCTATGTTGAAGCGTTCATTTCCAGTAACAGTTTGAATTTTTAGGTTTCACTCTGTTTTCTCCTATATTGATAGATGTATTTGGAACTCTAAATCCAACACGGTTTGTGCTAGCTTCTTGAAACTTGACACAACAAAGTAGTCTCACGTTCTATCTCTACGTTTTGTTTCCTCTTAATGGAGCCCTAAGCAGTGACTGGCGAGAAACCCTTTCATGGAAGGGGGTTGCCAAGCTTCCAAAAATTACGAATCTCCAGAAATCTCAGCAAATATTTTTTCACCCAAACTGGATGATACTTTCAGGTAATGATCAGTAAACTAAGGCGAATTGGTTCCCCAAATTTCGTTCTTCTATGTTGAAGCGTTCATTTCCAGTAACAGTTTGAATTTTTAGGTTTCACTCTGTTTTCTCCTATATTGATAGATGTATTTGGAACTCTAAATCCAACACGGTTTGTGCTAGCTTCTTGAAACTTGACACAACAAAGTAGTTTCACGTTCTATCTCTATGTTTTGTTTCCTCTTGATGTAGCCCTAAGCAGTGACTGGCGAGAAACACTTTCATGGGAAGGGGTTGCCAAGCTTCCAAAAATTACGAATCTCCAGAAATCTCAGCAAATATTTTTTCACCCAAACTGGATGATACTTTCAGGTAATAATCAGTACACTAAGGCGACTTGGTTCCCCAAATTTCGTTCTTCTATGTTGAAGCGTTCATTTCCAGTAACAGTTTGAATTTTTAGGTTTCACTCTGTTTTCTCCTATATTTATAGAGGTATTTGGAACTCTAAATCCAACACGGTTTGTGCTAGCTTCTTGAAACTTGTCACAATAAAGTAGTTTCACGTTCTATATCTACGTTTTGTTTCCTCTTGATGTAGCCCTAAGCAGTGACTGGCGAGAAACACTTTCATGGGAAGGGGTTGCCAAGCTTCCAAAAATTACGAATCTCCAGAAATCTCAGCAAATATTTTTTCACCCAAACTGGATGATACTTTCAGGTAATGATCAGTACACTAAGACGACTTGGTTCCCCAAATTTCGGTCTTCTATGTTGAAGCGTTCATTTCCAATAACAGTTTGAATTTTTAGGTTTCACTCTCTTTTCTCCTATATTGATAGATGTATTTGGAACTCTAAATCCAACACGGTTTGTGCTAGCTTCTTGAAACTTGACACAACAAAGTAGTTTCACGTTCTATATCTACGTTTTGTTTCCTCTTGATGTAGCCCTAAGCAGTGACTGGCCAGAAACACTTTCATAGGAAGGGGTTGCCAAGCTTCCAAAAATTACGAATCTCCAGAAATCTCAGCAAATATTTTTTCACCCAAACTGGATGATACTTTCAGGTAATGATCAGTACACTAAGGCGACTTGGTTCCCCAAATTTCGTTCTTCTATGTTGAAGCGTTCATTTCCAGTAACAGTTTGAATTTTTAGGTTTCACTCGGTTTTCTCCTATATTGATAGATGTATTTGGAACTCTAAATCCAACACGGTTTGTGCTAGCTTCTTGAAACTTGTCACAACAAAGTAGTTTCACGTTCTATCTCTACCTTTTGTTTCCTCTTGATGTAGCCCTAAGCAGTGACTGGCGAGAAACACTTTCATGGGAAGGGGTTGCCAAGCTTCCAAAAATTACGAATCTCCAGAAATCTCAGCAAATATTTTTTCACCCAAACTGGATGATACTTTCAGGTAATGATCAGTACACTAAGGCGACTTGGTTCCCCAAATTTCGTTCTTCTATGTTGAAGCGTTCATTTCCAGTAACAGTTTGAATTTTTAGGTTTTACTCTGTTTTCTCCTATATTGATAGATGTATTTGGAACTCTAAATCCAACACGGTTTGTGCTAGCTTCTTGAAACTTGACACAACAAAGTAGTCTCACGTTCTATCTCTACGTTTTGTTTCCTCTTAATGGAGCCCTAAGCAGTGACTGGCGAGAAACCCTTTCATGGAAGGGGGTTGCCAAGCTTCCAAAAATTACGAATCTCCAGAAATCTCAGCAAATATTTTTTCACCCAAACTGGATGATACTTTCAGGTAATGATCAGTAAACTAAGGCGACTTGGTTCCCCAAATTTCGTTCTTCTATGTTGAAGCGTTCATTTCCAGTAACAGTTTGAATTTTTAGGTTTCACTCTGTTTTCTCCTATATTGATAGATGTATTTGGAACTCTAAGTCCAACACGGTTTGTGCTAGCTTCTTGAAACTTGACACAACAAAGTAGTTTCACGTTCTATCTCTACGTTTTGTTTCCTCTTGATGTAGCCCTAAGCAGTGACTGGCGAGAAACACTTTCATGGGAAGGGGTTGCCAAGCTTCCAAAAATTACGAATCTCCAGAAATCTCAGCAAATATTTTTTCACCCAAACTGGATGATACTTTCAGGTAATGATCAGTACACTAAGGCGACTTGGTTCCCCAAATTTCGTTCTTCTATGTTGAAGCGTTCATTTCCAGTAACAGTTTGAATTTTTAGGTTTCACTCTGTTTTCTCCTATATTGATAGATGTGTTTGGAACTCTAAATCCAACACGGTTTGTGCTAGCTTCTTGAAACTTGACACAACAAAGTAGTTTCACGTTCTATCTCTACGTTTGGTTTCCTCTTGATGTAGCCCTAAGCAGTGACTGGCGAGAAACACTTTCATGGGAAGGGGTTGCCAAGCTTCCAAAAATTACGAATCTCCAGAAATCTCAGCAAATATTTTTTCACCCAAACTGGATGATACTTTCAGGTAATGATCAGTACACTAAGGCGACTTGGTTCCCCAAATTTCGTTCTTCTATGTTGAAGCGTTCATTTCCAGTAACAGTTTGAATTTTTAGGTTTCACTCTGTTTTCTCCTATATTGATAGATGTGTTTGGAACTCTAAATCCAACACGGTTTGTGCTAGCTTCTTGAAACTTGACACAACAAAGTAGTTTCACGTTCTATCTCTACGTTTGGTTTCCTCTTGATGTAGCCCTAAGCAGTGACTGGCGAGAAACACTTTCATGGGAAGGGGTTGCCAAGCTTCCAAAAATTACGAATCTCCAGAAATCTCAGCAAATATTTTTTCACCCAAACTGGATGATACTTTCAGGTAATGATCAGTACACTAAGGCGACTTGGTTCCCCAAATTTCGGTCTTCTATGTTGAAGCGTTCATTTCCAATAACAGTTTGAATTTTTAGGTTTCACTCTGTTTTCTCCTATATTGATAGATGTATTTGGAACTCTAAATCCAACACGGTTTGTGCTAGCTTCTTGAAACTTGACACAACAAAGTAGTTTCACGTTCTATATCTACGTTTTGTTTCCTCTTGATGTAGCCCTAAGCAGTGACTGGCGAGAAACACTTTCATAGGAAGGGGTTGCCAAGCTTCCAAAAATTACGAATCTCCAGAAATCTCAGCAAATATTTTTTCACCCAAACTGGATGATACTTTCAGGTAATGATCAGTACACTAAGGCGACTTGGTTCCCCAAATTTCGTTCTTCTATGTTGAAGCGTTCATTTCCAGTAACAGTTTGAATTTTTAGGTTTCACTCTGTTTTCTCCTATATTGATAGATGTATTTGGAACTCTAAATCCAACACGGTTTGTGCTAGCTTCTTGAAACTTGACACAACAAAGTAGTCTCACGTTCTATCTCTACGTTTTGTTTCCTCTTAATGGAGCCCTAAGCAGTGACTAGCGAGAAACCCTTTCATGGAAGGGGGTTGCCAAGCTTCCAAAAATTACGAATCTCCAGAAATCTCAGCAAATATTTTTTCACCCAAACTGGATGATACTTTCAGGTAATGATCAGTAAACTAAGGCGACTTGGTTCCCCAAATTTCGTTCTTCTATGTTGAAGCGTTCATTTCCAGTAACAGTTTGAATTTTTAGGTTTCACTCTGTTTTCTCCTATATTGATAGATGTATTTGGAACTCTAAATCCAACACGGTTTGTGCTAGCTTCTTGAAACTTGACACAACAAAGTAGTTTCACGTTCTATCTCTATGTTTTGTTTCCTCTTGATGTAGCCCTAAGCAGTGACTGGCGAGAAACACTTTCATGGGAAGGGGTTGCCAAGCTTCCAAAAATTACGAATCTCCAGAAATCTCAGCAAATATTTTTTCACCCAAACTGGATGATACTTTCAGGTAATGATCAGTACACTAAGGCGACTTGGTTCCCCAAATTTCGTTCTTCTATGTTGAAGCGTTCATTTCCAGTAACAGTTTGAATTTTTAGGTTTCACTCTGTTTTCTCCTATATTGATAGATGTGTTTGGAACTCTAAATCCAACACGGTTTGTGCTAGCTTCTTGAAACTTGACACAACAAAGTAGTTTCACGTTCTATCTCTACGTTTTGTTTCCTCTTGATGTAGCCCTAAGCAGTGACTGGCGAGAAACACTTTCATGGGAAGGGGTTGCCAAGCATCCAAATATTACGAATCTCCAGAAATCTCAGCAAATATTTTTTCACCCAAACTGGATGATACTTTCAGGTAATGATCAGTACACTAAGGCGACTTGGTTCCCCAAATTTCATTCTTCTATGTTGAAGCGTTCATTTCCAGTAACAGTTTGAATTTTTAGGTTTCACTCTGTTTTCTCCTATATTGATAGATGTGTTTGGAACTCTAAATCCAACACGGTTTGTGCTAGCTTCTTGAAACTTGACACAACAAAGAAGTTTCACGTTCTATCTCTACGTTTGGTTTCCTCTTGATGTAGCCCTAAGCAGTGACTGGCGAGAAACACTTTCATGGGAAGGGGTTGCCAAGCTTCCAAAAATTACGAATCTCCAGAAATCTCAGCAAATATTTTTTCACCCAAACTGGATGATACTTTCAGGTAATGATCAGTACACTAAGGCGACTTGGTTCCCCAAATTTCGGTCTTCTATGTTGAAGCGTTCATTTCCAATAACAGTTTGAATTTTTAGGTTTCACTCTCTTTTCTCCTATATTGATAGATGTATTTGGAACTCTAAATCCAACACGGTTTGTGCTAGCTTCTTGAAACTTGACACAACAAAGTAGTTTCACGTTCTATATCTACGTTTTGTTTCCTCTTGATGTAGCCCTAAGCAGTGACTGGCGAGAAACACTTTCATGGGAAGGGGTTGCCAAGCTTCCAAAAATTACGAATCTCCAGAAATTTCAGCAAATATTTTTTCACCCAAACTGGATGATACTTTCAGGTAATGATCAGTACACTAAGGCGACTTGGTTCCCCAAATTTCGTTCTTCTATGTTGAAGCGTTCATTTCCAGTAACAGTTTGAATTTTTAGGTTTCACTCTGTTTCCTCCTATATTGATAGATGTATTTGGAACTCTAAATCCAACACGGTTTGTGCTAGCTTCTTGAAACTTGACACAACAAAGTAGTTTCACGTTCTATCTCTATGTTTTGTTTCCTCTTGATGTAGCCCTAAGCAGTGACTTGCGAGAAACACTTTCATGGGAAGGGGTTGCCAAGCTTCCAAAAATTACGAATCTCCAGAAATCTCAGCAAATATTTTTTCACCCAAACTGGATGATACTTTCAGGTAATGATCAGTACACTAAGGCGACTTGGTTCCCCAAATTTCGTTCTTCTATGTTGAAGCGTTCATTTCCAGTAACAGTTTGAATTTTTAGGTTTCACTCTGTTTTCTCCTATATTGATAGATGTGTTTGGAACTCTAAATCCAACACGGTTTGTGCTAGCTTCTTGAAACTTGACACAACAAAGTAGTTTCACGTTCTATATCTACGTTTTGTTTCCTCTTGATGTAGCCCTAAGCAGTGACTGGCGAGAAACACTTTCATAGGAAGGGGTTGCCAAGCTTCCAAAAATTACGAATCTCCAGAAATCTCAGCAAATATTTTTTCACCCAAACTGGATGATACTTTCAGGTAATGATCAGTACACTAAGGTGACTTGGTTCCCCAAATTTCGTTCTTCTATGTTGAAGCGTTCATTTCCAGTAACAGTTTGAATTTTTAGGTTTCACTCTGTTTTCTCCTATATTTATAGAGGTATTTGGAACTCTAAATCCAACACGGTTTGTGCTAGCTTCTTGAAACTTGTCACAATAAAGTAGTTTCACGTTGTATATCTACGTTTTGTTTCCTCTTGATGTAGCCCTAAGCAGTGACTGGCGAGAAACACTTTCATGGGAAGGGGTTGCCAAGCTTCCAAAAATTACGAATCTCCAGAAATCTCAGCAAATATTTTTTCACCCAAACTGGATGATACTTTCAGGTAATGATCAGTACACTAAGGCGACTTGGTTCCCCAAATTTCGTTCTTCTATGTTGAAGCGTTCATTTCCAGTAACAGTTTGAATTTTTAGGTTTCACTCTGTTTTCTCCTATATTGATAGATGTATTTGGAACTCTAAATCCAACACGGTTTGTGCTAGCTTCTTGAAACTTGACACGACAAAGTAGTTTCACGTTCTATCTCTACGTTTTGTTTCCTCTTGATGTAGCCCTAAGCAGTGACTGGCGAGAAACACTTTCATGGGAAGGGGTTGCCAAGCTTCCAAAAATTACGAATCTCCAGAAATCTCAGCAAATATTTTTTCACTCAAACTGGATGATACTTTCAGGTAATGATCAGTACACTAAGGCGACTTGGTTCCCCAAATTTCGTTCTTCTATGTTGAAGCGTTCATTTCCAGTAACAGTTTGAATTTTTAGGTTTCACTCTGTTTTCTCCTATATTGATAGATGTATTTGGAACTCTAAATCCAACACGGTTTGTGCTAGCTTCTTGAAACTTGACACAACAAAGTAGTTTCACGTTCTATCTCTACGTTTTGTTTCCTCTTGATGTAGCCCTAAGCAGTGACTGGCGAGAAACACTTTCATGGGAAGGGGTTGCCAAGCTTCCAAAAATTACGAATCTCCAGAAATCTCAGCAAATATTGTTTCACCCAAACTGGATGATACTTTCAGGTAATGATCAGTACACTAAGGCGACTTGGTTCCCCAAATTTCGTTCTTCTATGTTGAAGCGTTCATTTCCAGTAAAAGTTTGAATTTTTAGGTTTCACTTTGTTTTCTCCTATATTGATAGATGTGTTTGGAACTCTAAATCCAACACGGTTTGTGCTAGCTTCTTGAAACTTGACACAACAAATTAGTTTCACGTTCTATCTCTACGTTTGGTTTCCTCTTGATGTAGCCCTAAGCAGTGACTGGCGAGAAACACTTTCATGGGAAGGGGTTGCCAAGCTTCCAAAAATTACGAATCTCCAGAAATCTCAGCAAATATTTTTTCACCCAAACTGGATGATACTTTCAGGTAATGATTAGTACACTAAGGTGACTTGGTTCCCCAAATTTCGGTCTTCTATGTTGAAGCGTTCATTTCCAATAACAGTTTGAATTTTTAGGTTTCACTCTCTTTTCTCCTATATTGATAGATGTATTTGGAACTCTAAATCCAACACGGTTTGTGCTAGCTTCTTGAAACTTGACACAACAAAGTAGTTTCACGTTCTATATCTACGTTTTGTTTCCTCTTGATGTAGCCCTAAGCAGTGACTGGCGAGAAACACTTTCATAGGAAGGGGTTGCCAAGCTTCCAAAAATTACGAATCTCCAGAAATCTCAGCAAATATTTTTTCACCCAAACTGGATGAATCTTTCAGGTAATGATCAGTACACTAAGGCGACTTGGTTCCCCAAATTTCGTTCTTCTATGTTGAAGCGTTCATTTCCAGTAACAGTTTGAATTTTTAGGTTTCACTCTGTTTTCTCCTATATTGATAGATGTATTTGGAACTCTAAATCCAACACGGTTTGTGCTAGCTTCTTGAAACTTGACACAACAAAGTAGTTTCACGTTCTATCTCTACGTTTTGTTTCCTCTTGATGTAGCCCTAAGCAGTGACTGGCGAGAAACACTTTCATGGGAAGGGGTTGCCAAGCTTCCAAAAATTACGAATCTCCAGAAATCTCAGCAAATATTGTTTCACCCAAACTGGATGATACTTTCAGGTAATGATCAGTACACTAAGGCGACGTGGTTCCCCAAATTTCGTTCTTCTATGTTGAAGCGTTCATTTCCAGTAACAGTTTGAATTTTTAGGTTTCACTCTGTTTTCTCCTATATTGATAGATGTATTTGGAACTCTAAATCCAACACGGGTTGTGCTAGCTTCTTGAAACTTGACACAACAAAGTAGTTTCACGTTCTATCTCTACATTTTGTTTCCTCTTGATGTAGCCCTAAGCAGTGACTGGCGAGAAACACTTTCATGGGAAGGGGTTGCCAAGCTTCCAAAAATTACGAATCTCCAGAAATCTCAGCAAATATTTTTTCACCCAAACTGGATGATACTTTCAGGTAATGATCAGTACACTAAGGCGACTTGGTTCCCCAAATTTCGTTCTTCTATGTTGAAGCGTTCATTTCCAGTAACAGTTTGAATTTTTAGGTTTCACTCTGTTTTCTCCTATATTGATAGATGTATTTGGAACTCTAAATCCAACACGGTTTGTGCTAGCTTCTTGAAACTTGACACAACAAACTAGTTTCACGTTCTATCTCTACGTTTTGTTTCCTCTTGATGTAGCCCTAAGCAGTGACTGGCGAGAAACACTTTCATGGGAAGGGGTTGCCAAGCTTCCAAAAATTACGAATCTCCAGAAATCTCAGCAAATATTGTTTCACCCAAACTGGATGATACTTTCAGGTAATGATCAGTACACTAAGGCGACTTGGTTCCCCAAATTTCGTTCTTCTATGTTGAAGCGTTCATTTCCAGTAACAGTTTGAATTTTTAGGTTTCACTCTGTTTTCTCCTATATTGATAGATGTATTTGGAACTCTAAATCCAACACGGTTTGTGCTAGCTTCTTGAAACTTGACACAACAAAGTAATTTCACGTTCTATCTCTACGTTTTGTTTCCTCTTGATGTAGCTCTAAGCAGTGACTTCGAGAAACACTTTCATGGGAAGGGGTTGCCAAGCTTCCAAAAATTACGAATCTCCAGAAATCTCAGCAAATATTTTTTCACCCAAACTGGATGATACTTTCAGGTAATGATCAGTACACTAAGGCGACTTGGTTCCCCAAATTTCGTTCTTCTATGTTGAAGCGTTCATTTCCAGTAACAGTTTGAATTTTTAGGTTTCACTCTGTTTTCTCCTATATTGATAGATGTATTTGGAACTCTAAATCCAACACGGTTTGTGCTAGCTTCTTGAAACTTGACACAACAAAGTAGATTCACTTTCTATCTCTACGTTTTGATTCCCCTGAAATAGCTCTAAGCAGTGACCTGCGAGAAACCATTTCATGGAACCGGGTTGCCAAGCTTCCAAAAATTACGAATCTCCAGAAATCTCAGCAAATATTGTTTCACCCAAACTGGATGATACTTTCAGGTAATGATGAGTACACTAAGGCGACTTGGTTCCCCAAATTTCATTCTTCTATGTTGAAGCGTTCATTTCCAGTAACAGTTTGAATTTTTAGGTTTCACTCTGTTTTCTCCTATATTGATAGTTGTATTTGGAACTCTAAATCCAACACGGTTTGTGCTAGCTTCTTGAAACTTGACACAACAAAGTAGTTTCACGTTCTATCTCTACATTTTGTTTCCTCTTGATGTAGCCCTAAGCAGTGACTGGCGAGAACCACTTTCATGGGAAGGGGTTGCCAAGCTTCCAAAAATTACGAATCTCCAGAAATCTCAGCAAATATTGTTTCACCCAAACTGGATGATACTTTCAGGTAATGATCAGTACACTAAGGCGACTTGGTTCCCCAAATTTCGTTCTTCTATGTTGAAGCGTTCATTTCCAGTAACAGTTTGAATTTTTAGGTTTCACTCTGTTTTCTCCTATATTGATAGATGTATTTGGAACTCTAAATCCAACACGGGTTGTGCTAGCTTCTTGAAACTTGACACAACAAAGTAGTTTCACGTTCTATCTCTACATTTTGTTTCCTCTTGACGTAGCCCTAAGCAGTGACTGGCGAGAAACACTTTCATGGGAAGGGGTTGCCAAGCTTCCAAAAATTACGAATCTCCAGAAATCTCAGCAAATATTTTTTCACCCAAACTGGATGATACTTTCAGGTAATGATCAGTACACTAAGGCGACTTGGTTCCCCAAATTTCGTTCTTCTATGTTGAAGCGTTCATTTCCAGTAACAGTTTGAATTTTTAGGTTTCACTCTGTTTTCTCCTATATTGATAGATGTATTTGGAACTCTAAATCCAACACGGTTTGTGCTAGCTTCTTGAAACTTGACACAACAAACTAGTTTCACTTTCTATCTCTACGTTTTGTTTCCTCTTGATGTAGCCCTAAGCAGTGACTGGAGAGAAACACTTTCATGGGAAGGGGTTGCCAAGCTTCCAAAAATTACGAATCTCCAGAAATCTCAGCAAATATTTTTTCACCCAAACTGGATGATACTTTCAGGTAATGATCAGTACACTAAGGCGACTTGGTTCCCCAAATTTCGTTCTTCTATGTTGAAGCGTTCATTTCCAGTAACAGTTTGAATTTTTAGGTTTCACTCTGTTTTCTCCTATATTGATAGATGTATTTGGAACTCTAAATCCAACACGGTTTGTGCTAGCTTCTTGAAACTTGACACAACAAAGTAGTCTCACGTTCTATCTCTACGTTTTGTTTCCTCTTAATGGAGCCCTAAGCAGTGACTGGCGAGAAACCCTTTCATGGAAGGGGGTTGCCAAGCTTCCAAAAATTACGAATCTCCAGAAATCTCAGCAAATATTTTTTCACCCAAACTGGATGATACTTTCAGGTAATGATCAGTAAACTAAGGCGACTTGGTTCCCCAAATTTCGTTCTTCTATGTTGAAGCGTTCATTTCCAGTAACAGTTTGAATTTTTAGGTTTCACTCTGTTTTCTCCTATATTGATAGATGTATTTGGAACTCTAAGTCCAACACGGTTTGTGCTAGCTTCTTGAAACTTGACACAACAAAGTAGTTTCATGTTCTATCTCTACGTTTTGTTTCCTCTTGATGTAGCCCTAAGCAGTGACTGGCGAGAAACACTTTCATGGGAAGGGGTTGCCAAGCTTCCAAAAATTACGAATCTCCAGAAATCTCAGCAAATATTTTTTCACCCAAACTGGATGATACTTTCAGGTAATGATCAGTACACTAAGGCGACTTGGTTCCCCAAATTTCGTTCTTCTATGTTGAAGCGTTCATTTCCAGTAACAGTTTGAATTTTTAGGTTTCACTCTGTTTTCTCCTATATTGATAGATGTGTTTGGAACTCTAAATCCAACACGGTTTGTGCTAGCTTCTTGAAACTTGACACAACAAAGTAGTTTCACGTTCTATCTCTACGTTTTGTTTCCTCTTGATGTAGCCCTAAGCAGTGACTGGCGAGAAACACTTTCATGGGAAGGGGTTGCCAAGCTTCCAAAAATTACGAATCTCCAGAAATCTCAGCAAATATTTTTTCACCCAAACTGGATGATACTTTCAGGTAATGATCAGTACACTAAGGCGACTTGGTTCCCCAAATTTCGTTCTTCTATGTTGAAGCGTTCATTTCCAGTAACAGTTTGAATTTTTAGGTTTCACTCTGTTTTCTCCTATATTGATAGATGTGTTTGGAACTCTAAATCCAACACGGTTTGTGCTAGCTTCTTGAAACTTGACACAACAAAGTAGTTTCACGTTCTATCTCTACGTTTGGTTTCCTCTTGATGTAGCCCTAAGCAGTGACTGGCGAGAAACACTTTCATGGGAAGGGGTTGCCAAGCTTCCAAAAATTACGAATCTCCAGAAATCTCAGCAAATATTTTTTCACCCAAACTGGATGATACTTTCAGGTAATGATCAGTACACTAAGGCGACTTGGTTCCCCAAATTTCGGTCTTCTATGTTGAAGCGTTCATTTCCAATAACAGTTTGAATTTTTAGGTTTCACTCTGTTTTCTCCTATATTGATAGATGTATTTGGAACTCTAAATCCAACACGGTTTGTGCTAGCTTCTTGAAACTTGACACAACAAAGTAGTCTCACGTTCTATCTCTACGTTTTGTTTCCTCGTAATGGAGCCCTAAGCAGTGACTGGCGAGAAACCCTTTCATGGAACGGGGTTGCCAAGCTTCCAAAAATTACGAATCTCCAGAAATCTCAGCAAATATTTTTTCACCCAAACTGGATGATATTTTCAGGTAATGATCAGTACACTAAGGCGACTTGGTTCCCCAAATTTCGTTCTTCTATGTTGAAATGTTCATTTCCAGTAACAGTTTGAATTTTTAGGTTTCACTCTGTTTTCTCCTATATTGATAGATGTATTTAGAACTCTAAATCCAACACGGTTTGTGCTAGCTTCTTGAAACTTGACACAACAAAGTAGTTTCACGTTCTATCTCTACGTTTTGTTTCCTCTTGATGTAGCCCTAAGCAGTGACTGGCGAGAAACACTTTCATGGGAAGGGGTTGCCAAGCTTCCAAAAATTACGAATCTCCAGAAATCTCAGCAAATATTTTTTCACCCAAACTGGATGGTACTTTCAGGTAATGATCAGTACACTAAGGCGACTTGGTTCCCCAAATTTCGTTCTTCTATGTTGAAGCGTTCATTTCCAGTAACAGTTTGAATTTTTAGGTTTCACTCTGTTTTCTCCTATATTTATAGAGGTATTTGGAACTCTAAATCCAACACGGTTTGTGCTAGCTTCTTGAAACTTGTCACAATAAAGTAGTTTCACGTTCTATATCTACGTTTTGTTTCCTCTTGATGTAGCCCTAAGCAGTGACTGGCGAGAAACACTTTCATGGGAAGGGGTTGCCAAGCTTCCAAAAATTACGAATCTCCAGAAATCTCAGCAAATATTTTTTCACCCAAACTGGATGATACTTTCAGGTAATGATCAGTACACTAAGGCGACTTGGTTCCCCAAATTTCGTTCTTCTATGTTGAAGCGTTCATTTCCAGTAACAGTTTGAATTTTTAGGTTTTACTCTGTTTTCTCCTATATTGATAGATGTATTTGGAACTCTAAATCCAACACGGTTTGTGCTAGCTTCTTGAAACTTGACACAACAAAGTAGTCTCACGTTCTATCTCTACGTTTTGTTTCCTCTTAATGGAGCCCTAAGCAGTGACTGGCGAGAAACCCTTTCATGGAAGGGGGTTGCCAAGCTTCCAAAAATTACGAATCTCCAGAAATCTCAGCAAATATTTTTTCACCCAAACTGGATGATACTTTCAGGTAATGATCAGTAAACTAAGGCGACTTGGTTCCCCAAATTTCGTTCTTCTATGTTGAAGCGTTCATTTCCAGTAACAGTTTGAATTTTTAGGTTTCACATTGTTTTCTCCTATATTGATAGATGTATTTGGAACTCTAAATCCAACACGGTTTGTGCTAGCTTCTTGAAACTTGACACAACAAAGTAGTTTCACGTTCTATCTCTATGTTTTGTTTCCTCTTGATGTAGCTCTAAGCAGTGACTGGCGAGAAACACTTTCATGGGAAGGGGTTGCCAAGCTTCCAAAAATTACGAATCTCCAGAAATCTCAGCAAATATTTTTTCACCCAAACTGGATGATACTTTCAGGTAATGATCAGTACACTAAGGCGACTTGTTTCCCCAAATTTCGTTCTTCTATGTTGAAGCGTTCATTTCCAGTAACAGTTTGAATTTTTAGGTTTCACTCTGTTTTCTCCTATAATGATAGATGTGTTTGGAACTCTAAATCCAACACGGTTTGTGCTAGCTTCTTGAAACTTGACACAACAAAGTAGTTTCACGTTCTATCTCTACGTTTTGTTTCCTCTTGATGTAGCCCTAAGCAGTGACTGGCGAGAAACACTTTCATGGGAAGGGGTTGCCAAGCTTCCAAAAATTACGAATCTCCAGAAATCTCAGCAAATATTTTTTCACCCAAACTGGATGATACTTTCAGGTAATGATCAGTACACTAAGGCGACTTGGTTCCCCAAATTTCGTTCTTCTATGTTGAAGCGTTCATTTCCAGTAACAGTTTGAATTTTTAGGTTTCACTCTGTTTTCTCCTATATTGATAGATGTGTTTGGAACTCTAAATCCAACACGGTTTGTGCTAGCTTCTTGAAACTTGACACAACAAAGTAGTTTCACGTTCTATCTCTACGTTTGGTTTCCTCTTGATGTAGCCCTAAGCAGTGACTGGCGAGAAACACTTTCATGGGAAGGGGTTGCCAAGCTTCCAAAAATTACGAATCTCCAGAAATCTCAGCAAATATTTTTTCACCCAAACTGGATGATACTTTCAGGTAATGATCAGTACACTAAGGCGACTTGGTTCCCCAAATTTCGTTCTTCTATGTTGAAGCGTTCATTTCCAGTAACAGTTTGAATTTTTAGGTTTCACTCTGTTTTCTCCTATATTGATAGATGTGTTTGGAACTCTAAATCCAACACGGTTTGTGCTAGCTTCTTGAAACTTGACACAACAAAGTAGTTTCACGTTCTATCTCTACGTTTGGTTTCCTCTTGATGTAGCCCTAAGCAGTGACTGGCGAGAAACACTTTCATGGGAAGGGGTTGCCAAGCTTCCAAAAATTACGAATCTCCAGAAATCTCAGCAAATATTTTTTCACCCAAACTGGATGATACTTTCAGGTAATGATCAGTACACTAAGGCGACTTGGTTCCCCAAATTTCGGTCTTCTATGTTGAAGCGTTCATTTCCAGTAACAGTTTGAATTTTTAGGTTTCACTCTGTTTTCTCCTATATTGATAGATGTATTTGGAACTCTAAATCCAACACGGTTTGTGCTAGCTTCTTGAAACTTGACACAACAAAGTAGTCTAACGTTCTATCTCTACGTTTTGTTTCCTCTTAATGGAGCCCTAAGCAGTGACTGGCGAGAAACCCTTTCATGGAAGGGGGTTGCCAAGCTTCCAAAAATTACGAATCTCCAGAAATCTCAGCAAATATTTTTTCACCCAAACTGGATGATACTTTCAGGTAATGATCAGTAAACTAAGGCGACTTGGTTCCCCAAATTTCGTTCTTCTATGTTGAAGCGTTCATTTCCAGTAACAGTTTGAATTTTTAGGTTTCACTCTGTTTTCTCCTATATTGATAGATGTATTTGGAACTCTAAATCCAACACGGTTTGTGCTAGCTTCTTGAAACTTGACACAACAAAGTAGTTTCACGTTCTATCTCTATGTTTTGTTTCCTCTTGATGTAGCCCTAAGCAGTGACTGGCGAGAAACACTTTCATGGGAAGGGGTTGCCAAGCTTCCAAAAATTACGAATCTCCAGAAATCTCAGCAAATATTTTTTCACCCAAACTGGATGATACTTTCAGGTAATGATCAGTACACTAAGGCGACTTGGTTCCCCAAATTTCGTTCTTCTATGTTGAAGCGTTCATTTCCAGTAACAGTTTGAATTTTTAGGTTTCACTCTGTTTTCTCCTATATTGATAGATGTGTTTGGAACTCTAAATCCAACACGGTTTGTGCTAGCTTCTTGAAACTTGACACAACAAAGTAGTTTCACGTTCTATCTCTACGTTTGGTTTCCTCTTGATGTAGCCCTAAGCAGTGACTGGCGAGAAACACTTTCATGGGAAGGGGTTGCCAAGCTTCCAAAAATTACGAATCTCCAGAAATCTCAGCAAATATTTTTTCACCCAAACTGGATGATACTTTCAGGTAATGATCAGTACACTAAGGCGACTTGGTTCCCCAAATTTCGGTCTTCTATGTTGAAGCGTTCATTTCCAATAACAGTTTGAATTTTTAGGTTTCACTCTCTTTTCTCCTATATTGATAGATGTATTTGGAACTCTAAATCCAACACGGTTTGTGCTAGCTTCTTGAAACTTGACACAACAAAGTAGTTTCACGTTCTATATCTACGTTTTGTTTCCTCTTGATGTAGCCCTAAGCAGTGACTGGCGAGAAACACTTTCATAGGAAGGGGTTGCCAAGCTTCCAAAAATTACGAATCTCCAGAAATCTCAACAAATATTTTTTCACCCAAACTGGATGATACTTTCAGGTAATGATCAGTACACTAAGGCGACTTGGTTCCCCAAATTTCGTTCTTCTATGTTGAAGCGTTCATTTCCAGTAACAGTTTGAATTTTTAGGTTTCACTCTGTTTTCTCCTATATTGATAGATGTATTTGGAACTCTAAATCCAACACGGTTTGTGCTAGCTTCTTGAAACTTGACACAACAAAGTAGTTTCACGTTCTATCTCTATGTTTTGTTTCCTCTTGATGTAGCCCTAAGCAGTGACTGGCGAGAAACACTTTCATGGGAAGGGGTTGCCAAGCTTCCAAAAATTACGAATCTCCAGAAATCTCAGCAAATATTTTTTCACCCAAACTGGATGATACTTTCAGGTAATGATCAGTACACTAAGGCGACTTGGTTCCCCAAATTTCGTTCTTCTATGTTGAA
Organism: Spermophilus citellus; assembly: GCF_964194105.1. Lineage (NCBI taxonomy): Eukaryota > Metazoa > Chordata > Mammalia > Rodentia > Sciuridae > Spermophilus > Spermophilus citellus. Next base: position 97,284,183 of record NC_138183.1, on the reverse strand, counting down.
GCGTTCATTTCCAGTAACAGTTTGAATTTTTAGGTTTCACTCTGTTTTCTCCTATATTGATAGATGTGTTTGGAACTCTAAATCCAACACGGTTTGTGCTAGCTTCTTGAAACTTGACACAACAAAGTAGTTTCACGTTCTATCTCTACGTTTTGTTTCCTCTTGATGTAGCCCTAAGCAGTGACTGGCGAGAAACACTTTCATGGGAAGGGGTTGCCAAGCTTCCAAAAATTACGAATCTCCAGAAATCTCAGCAAATATTTTTTCACCCAAACTGGATGATACTTTCAGGTAATGATCAGTACACTAAGGCGACTTGGTTCCCCAAATTTCGTTCTTCTATGTTGAAGCGTTCATTTCCAGTAACAGTTTGAATTTTTAGGTTTCACTCTGTTTTCTCCTATATTGATAGATGTGTTTGGAACTCTAAATCCAACACGGTTTGTGCTAGCTTCTTGAAACTTGACACAACAAAGTAGTTTCACGTTCTATCTCTACGTTTTGTTTCCTCTTGATGTAGCCCTAAGCAGTGACTGGCGAGAAACACTTTCATGGGAAGGGGTTGCCAAGCTTCCAAAAATTACGAATCTCCAGAAATCTCAGCAAATATTTTTTCACCCAAACTGGATGATACTTTCAGGTAATGATCAGTACACTAAGGCGACTTGGTTCCCCAAATTTCGTTCTTCTATGTTGAAGCGTTCATTTCCAGTAACAGTTTGAATTTTTAGGTTTCACTCTGTTTTCTCCTATATTGATAGATGTGTTTGGAACTCTAAATCCAACACGGTTTGTGCTAGCTTCTTGAAACTTGACACAACAAAGTAGTTTCACGTTCTATCTCTACGTTTGGTTTCCTCTTGATGTAGCCCTAAGCAGTGACTGGCGAGAAACACTTTCATGGGAAGGGGTTGCCAAGCTTCCAAAAATTACGAATCTCCAGAAATCTCAGCAAATATTTTTTCACCCAAACTGGATGATACTTTCAGGTAATGATCAGTACACTAAGGCGACTTGGTTCCCCAAATTTCGGTCTTCTATGTTGAAGCGTTCATTTCCAATAACAGTTTGAATTTTTAGGTTTCACTCTCTTTTCTCCTATATTGATAGATGTATTTGGAACTCTAAATCCAACACGGTTTGTGCTAGCTTCTTGAAACTTGACACAACAAAGTAGTTTCACGTTCTATATCTACGTTTTGTTTCCTCTTGATGTAGCCCTAAGCAGTGACTGGCGAGAAACACTTTCATGGGAAGGGGTTGCCAAGCTTCCAAAAATTACGAATCTCCAGAAATCTCAGCAAATATTTTTTCACCCAAACTGGATGATACTTTCAGGTAATGATCAGTACACTAAGGCGACTTGGTTCCCCAAATTTCGTTCTTCTATGTTGAAGCGTTCATTTCCAGTAACAGTTTGAATTTTTAGGTTTCACTCTGTTTCCTCCTATATTGATAGATGTATTTGGAACTCTAAATCCAACACGGTTTGTGCTAGCTTCTTGAAACTTGACACAACAAAGTAGTTTCACGTTCTATCTCTACGTTTTGTTTCCTCTTGATGTAGCCCTAAGCAGTGACTGGCGAGAAACACTTTCATGGGAAGGGGTTGCCAAGCTTCCAAAAATTACGAATCTCCAGAAATCTCAGCAAATATTTTTTCACCCAAACTGGATGATACTTTCAGGTAATGATCAGTACACTAAGGCGACTTGGTTCCCCAAATTTCGTTCTTCTATGTTGAAGCGTTCATTTCCAGTAACAGTTTGAATTTTTAGGTTTCACTCTGTTTTCTCCTATATTGATAGATGTGTTTGGAACTCTAAATCCAACACGGTTTGTGCTAGCTTCTTGAAACTTGACACAACAAAGTAGTTTCACGTTCTATCTCTACGTTTGGTTTCCTCTTGATGTAGCCCTAAGCAGTGACTGGCGAGAAACACTTTCATGGGAAGGGGTTGCCAAGCTTCCAAAAATTACGAATCTCCAGAAATCTCAGCAAATATTTTTTCACCCAAACTGGATGATACTTTCAGGTAATGATCAGTACACTAAGGCGACTTGGTTCCCCAAATTTCGGTCTTCTATGTTGAAGCGTTCATTTCCAATAACAGTTTGAATTTTTAGGTTTCACTCTCTTTTCTCCTATATTGATAGATGTATTTGGAACTCTAAATCCAACACGGTTTGTGCTAGCTTCTTGAAACTTGACACAACAAAGTAGTTTCACGTTCTATCTCTACGTTTGGTTTCCTCTTGATGTAGCCCTAAGCAGTGACTGGCGAGAAACACTTTCATGGGAAGGGGTTGCCAAGCTTCCAAAAATTACGAATCTCCAGAAATCTCAGCAAATATTTTTTCACCCAAACTGGATGATACTTTCAGGTAATGATCAGTACACTAAGGCGACTTGGTTCCCCAAATTTCGTTCTTCTATGTTGAAGCGTTCATTTCCAGTAACAGTTTGAATTTTTAGGTTTCACTCTGTTTTCTCCTATATTGATAGATGTATTTGGAACTCTAAATCCAACACGGTTTGTGCTAGCTTCTTGAAACTTGACACAACAAAGTAGTCTCACGTTCTATCTCTACGTTTTGTTTCCTCTTAATGGAGCCCTAAGCAGTGACTGGCGAGAAACCCTTTCATGGAAGGGGGTTGCCAAGCTTCCAAAAATTACGAATCTCCAGAAATCTCAGCAAATATTTTTTCACCCAAACTGGATGATACTTTCAGGTAATGATCAGTACACTAAGGCGACTTGGTTCCCCAAATTTCGTTCTTCTATGTTGAAGCGTTCATTTCCAGTAACAGTTTGAATTTTTAGGTTTCACTCTGTTTTCTCCTATATTGATAGATGTATTTGGAACTCTAAATCCAACACGGTTTGTGCTAGCTTCTTGAAACTTGACACAACAAAGTAGTTTCACGTTCTATCTCTATGTTTTGTTTCCTCTTGATGTAGCCCTAAGCAGTGACTGGCGAGAAACACTTTCATGGGAAGGGGTTGCCAAGCTTCCAAAAATTACGAATCTCCAGAAATCTCAGCAAATATTTTTTCACCCAAACTGGATGATACTTTCAGGTAATGATCAGTACACTAAGGCGACTTGGTTCCCCAAATTTCGTTCTTCTATGTTGAAGCGTTCATTTCCAGTAACAGTTTGAATTTTTAGGTTTCACTCTGTTTTCTCCTATATTGATAGATGTGTTTGGAACTCTAAATCCAACACGGTTTGTGCTAGCTTCTTGAAACTTGACACAACAAAGTAGTTTCACGTTCTATCTCTACGTTTTGTTTCCTCTTGATGTAGCCCTAAGCAGTGACTGGCGAGAAACACTTTCATGGGAAGGGGTTGCCAAGCTTCCAAAAATTACGAATCTCCAGAAATCTCAGCAAATATTTTTTCACCCAAACTGGATGATACTTTCAGGTAATGATCAGTACACTAAGGCGACTTGGTTCCCCAAATTTCGTTCTTCTATGTTGAAGCGTTCATTTCCAGTAACAGTTTGAATTTTTAGGTTTCACTCTGTTTTCTCCTATATTGATAGATGTGTTTGGAACTCTAAATCCAACACGGTTTGTGCTAGCTTCTTGAAACTTGACACAACAAAGTAGTTTCACGTTCTATCTCTACGTTTGGTTTCCTCTTGATGTAGCCCTAAGCAGTGACTGGCGAGAAACACTTTCATGGGAAGGGGTTGCCAAGCTTCCAAAAATTACGAATCTCCAGAAATCTCAGCAAATATTTTTTCACCCAAACTGGATGATACTTTCAGGTAATGATCAGTACACTAAGGCGACTTGGTTCCCCAAATTTCGGTCTTCTATGTTGAAGCGTTCATTTCCAATAACAGTTTGAATTTTTAGGTTTCACTCTCTTTTCTCCTATATTGATAGATGTATTTGGAACTCTAAATCCAACACGGTTTGTGCTAGCTTCTTGAAACTTGACACAACAAAGTAGTTTCACGTTCTATATCTACGTTTTGTTTCCTCTTGATGTAGCCCTAAGCAGTGACTGGCGAGAAACACTTTCATAGGAAGGGGTTGCCAAGCTTCCAAAAATTACGAATCTCCAGAAATCTCAGCAAATATTTTTTCACCCAAACTGGATGATACTTTCAGGTAATGATCAGTACACTAAGGCGACTTGGTTCCCCAAATTTCGTTCTTCTATGTTGAAGCGTTCATTTCCAGTAACAGTTTGAATTTTTAGGTTTCACTCTGTTTTCTCCTATATTGATAGATGTATTTGGAACTCTAAATCCAACACGGTTTGTGCTAGCTTCTTGAAACTTGACACAACAAAGTAGTCTCACGTTCTATCTCTACGTTTTGTTTCCTCTTAATGGAGCCCTAAGCAGTGACTGGCGAGAAACCCTTTCATGGAAGGGGGTTGCCAAGCTTCCAAAAATTACGAATCTCCAGAAATCTCAGCAAATATTTTTTCACCCAAACTGGATGATACTTTCAGGTAATGATCAGTAAACTAAGGCGACTTGGTTCCCCAAATTTCGTTCTTCTATGTTGAAGCGTTCATTTCCAGTAACAGTTTGAATTTTTAGGTTTCACTCTGTTTTCTCCTATATTGATAGATGTATTTGGAACTCTAAATCCAACACGGTTTGTGCTAGCTTCTTGAAACTTGACACAACAAAGTAGTTTCACGTTCTATCTCTATGTTTTGTTTCCTCTTGATGTAGCCCTAAGCAGTGACTGGCGAGAAACACTTTCATGGGAAGGGGTTGCCAAGCTTCCAAAAATTACGAATCTCCAGAAATCTCAGCAAATATTTTTTCACCCAAACTGGATGATACTTTCAGGTAATGATCAGTACACTAAGGCGACTTGGTTCCCCAAATTTCGTTCTTCTATGTTGAAGCGTTCATTTCCAGTAACAGTTTGAATTTTTAGGTTTCACTCTGTTTTCTCCTATATTGATAGATGTGTTTGGAACTCTAAATCCAACACGGTTTGTGCTAGCTTCTTGAAACTTGACACAACAAAGTAGTTTCACGTTCTATCTCTACGTTTTGTTTCCTCTTGATGTAGCCCTAAGCAGTGACTGGCGAGAAACACTTTCATGGGAAGGGGTTGCCAAGCTTCCAAAAATTACGAATCTCCAGAAATCTCAGCAAATATTTTTTCACCCAAACTGGATGATACTTTCAGGTAATGATCAGTACACTAAGGCGACTTGGTTCCCCAAATTTCGTTCTTCTATGTTGAAGCGTTCATTTCCAGTAACAGTTTGAATTTTTAGGTTTCACTCTGTTTTCTCCTATATTGATAGATGTGTTTGGAACTCTAAATCCAACACGGTTTGTGCTAGCTTCTTGAAACTTGACACAACAAAGTAGTTTCACGTTCTATCTCTACGTTTGGTTTCCTCTTGATGTAGCCCTAAGCAGTGACTGGCGAGAAACACTTTCATGGGAAGGGGTTGCCAAGCTTCCAAAAATTACGAATCTCCAGAAATCTCAGCAAATATTTTTTCACCCAAACTGGATGATACTTTCAGGTAATGATCAGTACACTAAGGCGACTTGGTTCCCCAAATTTCGGTCTTCTATGTTGAAGCGTTCATTTCCAATAACAGTTTGAATTTTTAGGTTTCACTCTCTTTTCTCCTATATTGATAGATGTATTTGGAACTCTAAATCCAACACGGTTTGTGCTAGCTTCTTGAAACTTGACACAACAAAGTAGTTTCACGTTCTATATCTACGTTTTGTTTCCTCTTGATGTAGCCCTAAGCAGTGACTGGCGAGAAACACTTTCATGGGAAGGGGTTGCCAAGCTTCCAAAAATTACGAATCTCCAGAAATCTCAGCAAATATTTTTTCACCCAAACTGGATGATACTTTCAGGTAATGATCAGTACACTAAGGCGACTTGGTTCCCCAAATTTCGTTCTTCTATGTTGAAGCATTCATTTCCAGTAACAGTTTGAATTTTTAGGTTTCACTCTGTTTCCTCCTATATTGATAGATGTATTTGGAACTCTAAATCCAACACGGTTTGTGCTAGCTTCTTGAAACTTGACACAACAAAGTAGTTTCACGTTCTATCTCTATGTATTGTTTCCTCTTGATGTAGCCCTAAGCAGTGACTGGCGAGAAACACTTTCATGGGAAGGGGTTGCCAAGCTTCCAAAAATTACGAATCTCCAGAAATCTCAGCAAATATTTTTTCACCCAAACTGGATGATACTTTCAGGTAATGATCAGTACACTAAGGCGACTTGGTTCCCCAAATTTCGTTCTTCTATGTTGAAGCGTTCATTTCCAGTAACAGTTTGAATTTTTAGGTTTCACTCTGTTTTCTCCTATATTGATAGATGTGTTTGGAACTCTAAATCCAACACGGTTTGTGCTAGCTTCTTGAAACTTGACACAACAAAGTAGTTTCACGTTCTATATCTACGTTTTGTTTCCTCTTGATGTAGCCCTAAGCAGTGACTGGCGAGAAACACTTTCATAGGAAGGGGTTGCCAAGCTTCCAAAAATTACGAATCTCCATAAATCTCAGCAAATATTTTTTCACCCAAACTGGATGATACTTTCAGGTAATGATCAGTACACTAAGGTGACTTGGTTCCCCAAATTTCGTTCTTCTATGTTGAAGCGTTCATTTCCAGTAACAGTTTGAATTTTTAGGTTTCACTCCGTTTTCTCCTATATTTATAGAGGTATTTGGAACTCTAAATCCAACACGGTTTGTGCTAGCTTCTTGAAACTTGTCACAATAAAGTAGTTTCACGTTGTATATCTACGTTTTGTTTCCTCTTGATGTAGCCCTAAGCAGTGACTGGCGAGAAACACTTTCATGGGAAGGGGTTGCCAAGCTTCCAAAAATTACGAATCTCCAGAAATCTCAGCAAATATTTTTTCACCCAAACTGGATGATACTTTCAGGTAATGATCAGTACACTAAGGCGACTTGGTTCCCCAAATTTCGTTCTTCTATGTTGAAGCGTTCATTTCCAGTAACAGTTTGAATTTTTAGGTTTTACTCTGTTTTCTCCTATATTGATAGATGTATTTGGAACTCTAAATCCAACACGGTTTGTGCTAGCTTCTTGAAACTTGACACAACAAAGTAGTCTCACGTTCTATCTCTACGTTTTGTTTCCTCTTAATGGAGCCCTAAGCAGTGACTGGCGAGAAACCCTTTCATGGAAGGGGGTTGCCAAGCTTCCAAAAATTACGAATCTCCAGAAATCTCAGCAAATATTTTTTCACCCAAACTGGATGATACTTTCAGGTAATGATCAGTAAACTAAGGCGACTTGGTTCCCCAAATTTCGTTCTTCTATGTTGAAGCGTTCATTTCCAGTAACAGTTTGAATTTTTAGGTTTCACTCTGTTTTCTCCTATATTGATAGATGTATTTGGAACTCTAAATCCAACACGGTTTGTGCTAGCTTCTTGAAACTTGACACAACAAAGTAGTTTCACGTTCTATCTCTACGTTTTGTTTCCTCTTGATGTAGCCCTAAGCAGTGACTGGCGAGAAACACTTTCATGGGAAGGGGTTGCCAAGCTTCCAAAAATTACGAATCTCCAGAAATCTCAGCAAATATTTTTTCACTCAAACTGGATGATACTTTCAGGTAATGATCAGTACACTAAGGCGACTTGGTTCCCCAAATTTCGTTCTTCTATGTTGAAGCGTTCATTTCCAGTAACAGTTTGAATTTTTAGGTTTCACTCTGTTTTCTCCTATATTGATAGATGTATTTGGAACTCTAAATCCAACACGGTTTGTGCTAGCTTCTTGAAACTTGACACAACAAAGTAGTTTCACGTTCTATCTCTACGTTTTGTTTCCTCTTGATGTAGCCCTAAGCAGTGACTGGCGAGAAACACTTTCATGGGAAGGGGTTGCCAAGCTTCCAAAAATTACGAATCTCCAGAAATCTCAGCAAATATTGTTTCACCCAAACTGGATGATACTTTCAGGTAATGATCAGTACACTAAGGCGACTTGGTTCCCCAAATTTCGTTCTTCTATGTTGAAGCGTTCATTTCCAGTAACAGTTTGAATTTTTAGGTTTCACTCTGTTTTCTCCTATATTGATAGATGTATTTGGAACTCTAAATCCAACACGGTTTGTGCTAGCTTCTTGAAACTTGACACAACAAAGTAGTTTCACGTTCTATCTCTACGTTTTTTTTTCCTCTTGATGTAGCTCTAAGCAGTGACTGGCGAGAAAAACTTTCATGGGAAGGGGTTGCCAAGCTTCCAAAAATTACGAATCTCCAGAAATCTCAGCAAATATTTTTTCACCCAAACTGGATGATACTTTCAGGTAATGATCAGTACACTAAGGCGACTTGGTTCCCCAAATTTCGTTCTTCTATGTTGAAGCGTTCATTTCCAGTAACAGTTTGAATTTTTAGGTTTCACTCTGTTTTCTCCTATATTGATAGATGTATTTGGAACTCTAAATCCAACACGGTTTGTGCTAGCTTCTTGAAACTTGACACAACAAAGTAGTTTCACTTTCTATCTCTACGTTTTGATTCCCCTAAAGTAGCTCTAAGCAGTGACCTGCGAGAAACCATTTCATGGAACGGGGTTGCCAAGCTTCCAAAAATTACGAATCTCCAGAAATCTCAGCAAATATTTTTTCACCCAAACTGGATGATACTTTCAGGTAATGATCAGTACACTAAGGCGACTTGGTTCCCCAAATTTCGTTCTTCTATGTTGAAGCGTTCATTTCCAGTAACAGTTTGAATTTTTAGGTTTCACTCTGTTTTCTCCTATATTGATAGATGTATTTGGAACTCTAAATCCAACACGGTTTGTGCTAGCTTCTTGAAACTTGACACAACAAAGTAGTTTCACGTTCTATCTCTACGTTTTATTTCCTCTTGATGTAGCCCTAAGCAGTGACTGGCGAGAAACACTTTCATGGGAAGGGGTTGCCAAGCTTCCAAAAATTACGAATCTCCAGAAATCTCAGCAAATATTGTTTCACCCAAACTGGATGATACTTTCAGGTAATGATCAGTACACTAAGGCGACGTGGTTCCCCAAATTTCGTTCTTCTATGTTGAAGCGTTCATTTCCAGTAACAGTTTGAATTTTTAGGTTTCACTCTGTTTTCTCCTATATTGATAGATGTATTTGGAACTCTAAATCCAACACGGGTTGTGCTAGCTTCTTGAAACTTGACACAACAAAGTAGTTTCACGTTCTATCTCTACATTTTGTTTCCTCTTGATGTAGCCCTAAGCAGTGACTGGCGAGAAACACTTTCATGGGAAGGGGTTGCCAAGCTTCCAAAAATTACGAATCTCCAGAAATCTCAGCAAATATTTTTTCACCCAAACTGGATGATACTTTCAGGTAATGATCAGTACACTAAGGCGACTTGGTTCCCCAAATTTCGTTCTTCTATGTTGAAGCGTTCATTTCCAGTAACAGTTTGAATTTTTAGGTTTCACTCTGTTTTCTCCTATATTGATAGATGTATTTGGAACTCTAAATCCAACACGGTTTGTGCTAGCTTCTTGAAACTTGACACAACAAACTAGTTTCACGTTCTATCTCTACGTTTTGTTTCCTCTTGATGTAGCCCTAAGCAGTGACTGGCGAGAAACACTTTCATGGGAAGGGGTTGCCAAGCTTCCAAAAATTACGAATCTCCAGAAATCTCAGCAAATATTGTTTCACCCAAACTGGATGATACTTTCAGGTAATGATCAGTACACTAAGGCGACTTGGTTCCCCAAATTTCGTTCTTCTATGTTGAAGCGTTCATTTCCAGTAACAGTTTGAATTTTTAGGTTTCACTCTGTTTTCTCCTATATTGATAGATGTATTTGGAACTCTAAATCCAACACGGTTTGTGCTAGCTTCTTGAAACTTGACACAACAAAGTAGTTTCACGTTCTATCTCTACGTTTTTTTTTCCTCTTGATGTAGCTCTAAGCAGTGACTGGCGAGAAACACTTTCATGGGAAGGGGTTGCCAAGCTTCCAAAAATTACGAATCTCCAGAAATCTCAGCAAATATTTTTTCACCCAAACTGGATGATACTTTCAGGTAATGATCAGTACACTAAGGCGACTTGGTTCCCCAAATTTCGTTCTTCTATGTTGAAGCGTTCATTTCCAGTAACAGTTTGAATTTTTAGGTTTCACTCTGTTTTCTCCTATATTGATAGATGTATTTGGAACTCTAAATCCAACACGGTTTGTGCTAGCTTCTTGAAACTTGACACAACAAAGTAGTTTCACTTTCTATCTCTACGTTTTGATTCCCCTGAAGTAGCTCTAAGCAGTGACCTGCGAGAAACCATTTCATGGAACGGGGTTGCCAAGCTTCCAAAAATTACGAATCTCCAGAAATCTCAGCAAATATTTTTTCACCCAAACTGGATGATACTTTCAGGTAATGATCAGTACACTAAGGCGACTTGGTTCCCCAAATTTCGTTCTTCTATATTGAAGCGTTCATTTCCAGTAACAGTTTGAATTTTTAGGTTTCACTCTGTTTTCTCCTATATTGATAGATGTATTTGGAACTCTAAAACCAACACGGTTTGTGCTAGCTTCTTGAAACTTGACACAACAAAGTAGATTCACGTTCTATCTCTACGTTTTGTTTCCTCTTGATGTAGCCCTAAGCAGTGACTGGCGAGAAACCCTTTCATGGAACGGGGTTGCCAAGCTTCCAAATATTACGAATCTCCAGAAATCTCAGCAAATATTTTTTCACCCAAACTGGATGATACTTTCAGGTAATGATCAGGACACTAAGGCGACTTGGTTCCCCAAATTTCGTTCTTCTATGTTGAAGCGTTCATTTCCAGTAACAGTTTCAATTTTTAGGTTTCACTCTGTTTTCTCCTATATTGATAGATGTATTTGGAACTCTAAATCCAACACGGTTTGTGCTAGCTTCTTGAAACTTGACACAACAAAGTAGTTTCACGTTCTATCTCTACGTTTTGTTTCCTCTTGATGTAGCCCTAAGCAGTGACTGGCGAGAAACACTTTCATGGGAAGGGGTTGCCAAGCTTCCAAAAATTACGAATCTCCAGAAATCTCAGCAAATATTTTTTCACCCAAACTGGATGATACTTTCAGGTAATGATCAGTACACTAAGGCGACTTGGTTCCCCAAATTTCATTCTTCTATGTTGAAGCGTTCATTTCCAGTAACAGTTTGAATTTTTAGGTTTCACTCTGTTTTCTCCTATATTGATAGTTGTATTTGGAACTCTAAATCCAACACGGTTTGTGCTAGCTTCTTGAAACTTGACACAACAAAGTAGTTTCACGTTCTATCTCTACATTTTGTTTCCTCTTGATGTAGCCCTAAGCAGTGACTGGCGAGAACCACTTTCATGGGAAGGGGTTGCCAAGCTTCCAAAAATTACGAATCTCCAGAAATCTCAGCAAATATTGTTTCACCCAAACTGGATGATACTTTCAGGTAATGATCAGTACACTAAGGCGACTTGGTTCCCCAAATTTCGTTCTTCTATGTTGAAGCGTTCATTTCCAGTAACAGTTTGAATTTTTAGGTTTCACTCTGTTTTCTCCTATATTGATAGATGTATTTGGAACTCTAAATCCAACATGGGTTGTGCTAGCTTCTTGAAACTTGACACAACAAAGTAGTTTCACGTTCTATCTCTACATTTTGTTTCCTCTTGATGTAGCCCTAAGCAGTGACTGGCGAGAAACACTTTCATGGGAAGGGGTTGCCAAGCTTCCAAAAATTACGAATCTCCAGAAATCTCAGCAAATATTTTTTCACCCAAACTGGATGATACTTTCAGGTAATGATCAGTACACTAAGGCGACTTGGTTCCCCAAATTTCGTTCTTCTATGTTGAAGCGTTCATTTCCAGTAACAGTTTGAATTTTTAGGTTTCACTCTGTTTTCTCCTATATTGATAGATGTATTTGGAACTCTAAATCCAACACGGTTTGTGCTAGCTTCTTGAAACTTGACACAACAAACTAGTTTCACTTTCTATCTCTACGTTTTGTTTCCTCTTGATGTAGCCCTAAGCAGTGACTGGCGAGAAACACTTTCATGGGAAGGGGTTGCCAAGCTTCCAAAAATTACGAATCTGCAGAAATCTCAGCAAATATTGTTTCACCCAAACTGGATGATACTTTCAGGTAATGATCAGTACACTAAGGCGACTTGGTTCCCCAAATTTCGTTCTTCTATGTTGAAGCGTTCATTTCCAGTAACAGTTTGAATTTTTAGGTTTCACTCTGTTTTCTCCTATATTGATAGATGTATTTGGAACTCTAAATCCAACACGGTTTGTGCTAGCTTCTTGAAACTTGACACAACAAAGTAGTTTCACGTTCTATCTCTACGTTTTTTTTTCCTCTTGATGTAGCTCTAAGCAGTGACTGGCGAGAAAAACTTTCATGGGAAGGGGTTGCCAAGCTTCCAAAAATTACGAATCTCCAGAAATCTCAGCAAATATTTTTTCACCCAAACTGGATGATACTTTCAGGTAATGATCAGTACACTAAGGCGACTTGGTTCCCTAAATTTCGTTCTTCTATATTGAAACGTTCATTTCCAGTAACAGTTTGAATTTTTAGGTTTCACTCTGTTTTCTCCTATATTGATAGATGTATTTGGAACTCTAAAACCAACACGGTTTGTGCTAGCTTCTTGAAACTTGACACAACAAAGTAGATTCACGTTCTATCTCTACATTTTGTTTCCTCTTCATGTAGCCCTAAGCAGTGACTGGCGAGAAACCCTTTCATGGAACGGGGTTGCCAAGCTTCCAAATATTACGAATCTCCAGAAATCTCAGCAAATATTTTTTCACCCAAACTGGATGATACTTTCAGGTAATGATCAGTACACTAAGGCGACTTGGTTCCCCAAATTTCGTTCTTCTATGTTGAAGCGTTCATTTCCAGTAACAGTTTCAATTTTTAGGTTTCACTCTGTTTTCTCCTATATTGATAGATGTATTTGGAACTCTAAATCCAACACGGTTTGTGCTAGCTTCTTGAAACTTGACACAACAAAGTAGTTTCACGTTCTATCTCTACGTTTTGTTTCCTCTTGATGTAGCCCTAAGCAGTGACTGGCGAGAAACACTTTCATGGGAAGGGGTTGCCAAGCATCCAAATATTACGAATCTCCAGAAATCTCAGCAAATATTTTTTCACCCAAACTGGATGATACTTTCAGGTAATGATCAGTACACTAAGGCGACTTGGTTCCCCAAATTTCATTCTTCTATGTTGAAGCGTTCATTTCCAGTAACAGTTTGAATTTTTAGGTTTCACTCTGTTTTCTCCTATATTGATAGTTGTATTTGGAACTCTAAATCCAACACGGTTTGTGCTAGCTTCTTGAAACTTGACACAACAAAGTAGTTTCACGTTCTATCTCTACATTTTGTTTCCTCTTGATGTAGCCCAAAGCAGTGACTGGCGAGAACCACTTTCATGGGAAGGGGTTGCCAAGCTTCCAAAAATTACGAATCTCCAGAAATCTCAGCAAATATTTTTTCACCCAAACTGGATGATACTTTCAGGTAATGATCAGTACACTAAGGCGACTTGGTTCCCCAAATTTCGTTTTTCTATGTTGAAGCGTTCATTTCCAGTAACAGTTTGAATTTTTAGGTTTCACTCTGTTTTCTCCTATATTGATAGATGTATTTGGAACTCTAAATCCAACACGGTTTGTGCTAGCTTCTTGAAACTTGACACAACAAAGTAGTTTCACGTTCTATCTCTACGTTTTGTTTCCTCTTGATGTAGCCCTAAGCAGTGACTGGAGAGAAACCCTTTCATGGAACGGGGTTGCCAAGCTTCCAAAAATTACGAATCTCCAGAAATCTCAGCAAATATTTTTTCACCCAAACTGGATGATACTTTCAGGTAATGATCAGTACACTAAGGCGACTTGGTTCCCCAAATTTCGTTCTTCTATGTTGAAGCGTTCATTTCCAGTAACAGTTTGAATTTTTAGGTTTCACTCTGTTTTCTCCTATATTGATAGAGGTATTTGGAACTCTAAATACAACACGGTTTGTGCTAGCTTCTTGAAACTTGTCACAACAAAGTAGTTTCACGTTCTATATCTACGTTTTGTTTCCTCTTGATGTAGCCCTAAGCAGTGACTGGCGAGAAACACTTTCATGGGAAGGGGTTGCCAAGCTTCCAAAAATTACGAATCTCCAGAAATCTCAGCAAATATTTTTTCACCCAAACTGGATGATACTTTCAGGTAATGATCAGTACACTAAGGCGACTTGGTTCCCCAAATTTCGTTTTTCTATGTTGAAGCGTTCATTTCCAGTAACAGTTTGAATTTTTAGGTTTCACTCTGTTTTCTCCTATATTGATAGATGTATTTGGAACTCTAAATCCAACACGGTTTGTGCTAGCTTCTTGAAACTTGACACAACAAAGTAGTTTCACGTTCTATCTCTACGTTTTGTTTCATCTTGATGTAGCCCTAAGCAGTGACTGGAGAGAAACCCTTTCATGGAACGGGGTTGCCAAGCTTCCAAAAATTACGAATCTCCAGAAATCTCAGCAAATATTTTTTCACCCAAACTGGATGATACTTTCAGGTAATGATCAGTACACTAAGGCGACTTGGTTCCCCAAATTTCGTTCTTCTATGTTGAAGCGTTCATTTCCAGTAACAGTTTGAATTTTTAGGTTTCACTCTGTTTTCTCCTATATTGATAGAGGTATTTGGAACTCTAAATACAACACGGTTTGTGCTAGCTTCTTGAAACTTGTCACAACAAAGTAGTTTCACGTTCTATATCTACGTTTTGTTTCCTCTTGATGTAGCCCTAAGCAGTGACTGGCGAGAAACACTTTCATGGGAAGGGGTTGCCAAGCTTCCAAAAATTACGAATCTCCAGAAATCTCAGCAAATATTTTTTCACCCAAACTGGATGATACTTTCAGGTAATGATCAGTACACTAAGGCGACTTGGTTCCCCAAATTTCGTTCTTCTATGTTGAAGCGTTCATTTCCAGTAACAGTTTGAATTTTTAGGTTTCACTCTGTTTTCTCCTATATTGATAGATGTATTTGGAACTCTAAATCCAACACGGTTTGTGCTAGCTTCTTGAAACTTGACACAACAAAGTAGTCTCACGTTCTATCTCTACGTTTTGTTTCCTCTTAATGGAGCCCTAAGCAGTGACTGGCGAGAAACCCTTTCATGGAAGGGGGTTGCCAAGCTTCCAAAAATTACGAATCTCCAGAAATCTCAGCAAATATTTTTTCACCCAACCTGGATGATACTTTCAGGTAATGATCAGTACACTAAGGCGACTTGGTTCCCCAAATTTCGTTCTTCTATGTTGAAGCGTTCATTTCCAGTAACAGTTTGAATTTTTAGGTTTCACTCTGTTTTCTCCTATATTGATAGATGTATTTGGAACTCTAAATCCAACACGGTTTGTGCTAGCTTCTTGAAACCTGACACAACAAAGTAGTTTCACTTTCTATCTCTACGTTTTGATTCCTCTTGAAGTAGCTCTAAGCAGTGACCTGCGAGAAACCATTTCATGGAACAGGGTTGCCAAGCTTCCAAAAATTACGAATCTCCAGAAATCTCAGCAAATATTGTTTCACCCAAACTGGATGATACTTTCAGGTAATGATCAGTACACTAAGGCGACTTGGTTCCCCAAATTTCGTTCTTCTATGTTGAAGCGTTCATTTCCAGTAACAGTTTGAATTTTTAGGTTTCACTCTGTTTTCTCCTATATTGATAGATGTATTTGGAACTCTAAATCCAACACGGGTTGTGCTATTTTCTTGAAACTTGACACAACAAAGTAGTTTCACGTTCTATCTGTACATTTTGTTTCCTCTTGATGTAGCCCTAAGAAGTGACTGGCGAGAAACACTTTCATGGGAAGGGGTTGCCAAGCTTCCAAAAATTACGAATCTCCAGAAATCTCAGCAAATATTTTTTCACCCAAACTGGATGATACTTTCAGGTAATGATCAGTACACTAAGGCGACTTGGTTCCCCAAATTTCGTTCTTCTATGTTGAAGCGTTCATTTCCAGTAACAGTTTGAATTTTTAGGTTTCACTCTGTTTTCTCCTATATTGATAGATGTATTTGGAACTCTAAATCCAACACGGTTTGTGCTAGCTTCTTGAAACTTGACACAACAAAGTAGTTTCACGTTCTATCTCTACGTTTTGTTTCCTCTTGATGTAGCCCTAAGCAGTGACTGGAGAGAAACCCTTTCATGGAACGGGGTTGCCAAGCTTCCAAAAATTACGAATCTCCAGAAATCTCAGCAAATATTTTTTCACCCAAACTGGATGATACTTTCAGGTAATGATCAGTACACTAAGGCGACTTGGTTCCCCAAATTTCGTTCTTCTATGTTGAAGCGTTCATTTCCAGTAACAGTTTGAATTTTTAGGTTTCACTCTGTTTTCTCCTATATTGATAGAGGTATTTGGAACTCTAAATACAACACGGTTTGTGCTAGCTTCTTGAAACTTGTCACAACAAAGTAGTTTCACGTTCTATATCTACGTTTTGTTTCCTCTTGATGTAGCCCTAAGCAGTGACTGGCGAGAAACACTTTCATGGGAAGGGGTTGCCAAGCTTCCAAAAATTACGAATCTCCAGAAATCTCAGCAAATATTTTTTCACCCAAACTGGATGATACTTTCAGGTAATGATCAGTACACTAAGGCGACTTGGTTCCCCAAATTTCGTTCTTCTATGTTGAAGCGTTCATTTCCAGTAACAGTTTGAATTTTTAGGTTTCACTCTGTTTTCTCCTATATTGATAGATGTATTTGGAACTCTAAATCCAACACGGTTTGTGCTAGCTTCTTGAAACTTGACACAACAAAGTAGTCTCACGTTCTATCTCTACGTTTTGTTTCCTCTTAATGGAGCCCTAAGCAGTGACTGGCGAGAAACCCTTTCATGGAAGGGGGTTGCCAAGCTTCCAAAAATTACGAAACTCCAGAAATCTCAGCAAATATTTTTTCACCCAACCTGGATGATACTTTCAGGTAATGATCAGTACACTAAGGCGACTTGGTTCCCCAAATTTCGTTCTTCTATGTTGAAGCGTTCATTTCCAGTAACAGTTTGAATTTTTAGGTTTCACTCTGTTTTCTCCTATATTGATAGATGTATTTGGAACTCTAAATCCAACACGGTTTGTGCTAGCTTCTTGAAACCTGACACAACAAAGTAGTTTCACTTTCTATCTCTACGTTTTGATTCCTCTTGAAGTAGCTCTAAGCAGTGACCTGCGAGAAACCATTTCATGGAACAGGGTTGCCAAGCTTCCAAAAATTACGAATCTCCAGAAATCTCAGCAAATATTGTTTCACCCAAACTGGATGATACTTTCAGGTAATGATCAGTACACTAAGGCGACTTGGTTCCCCAAATTTCGTTCTTCTATGTTGAAGCGTTCATTTCCAGTAACAGTTTGAATTTTTAGGTTTCACTCTGTTTTCTCCTATATTGATAGATGTATTTGGAACTCTAAATCCAACACGGGTTGTGCTATTTTCTTGAAACTTGACACAACAAAGTAGTTTCACGTTCTATCTGTACATTTTGTTTCCTCTTGATGTAGCCCTAAGCAGTGACTGGCGAGAAACACTTTCATGGGAAGGGGTTGCCAAGCTTCCAAAAATTACGAATCTCCAGAAATCTCAGCAAATATTTTTTCACCCAAACTGGATGATACTTTCAGGTAATGATCAGTACACTAAGGCGACTTGGTTCCCCAAATTTCGTTCTTCTATGTTGAAGCGTTCATTTCCAGTAACAGTTTGAATTTTTAGGTTTCACTCTGTTTTCTCCTATATTGATAGATGTATTTGGAACTCTAAATCCAACACGGTTTGTGCTAGCTTCTTGAAACTTGACACAACAAACTAGTTTCACGTTCTATCTCTACGTTTTGTTTCCTCTTGATGTAGCCCTAAGCAGTGACTGGCGAGAAACACTTTCATGGGAAGGGGTTGCCAAGCTTCCAAAAATTACGAATCTCCAGAAATCTCAGCAAATATTGTTTCACCCAAATTGGATGATACTTTCAGGTAATGATCAGTACACTAAGGCGACTTGGTTCCCCAAATTTCGTTCTTCTATGTTGAAGCGTTCATTTCCAGTAACAGTTTGAATTTTTAGGTTTCACTCTGTTTTCTCCTATATTGATAGATGTATTTGGAACTCTAAATCCAACACGGTTTGTGCTAGCTTCTTGAAACTTGACACAACAAAGTAGTTTCACGTTCTATCTCTACGTTTTGTTTCCTCTTGATGTAGCTCTAAGCAGTGACTGGCGAGAAACACTTTCATGGGAAGGGGTTGCCAAGCTTCCAAAAATTACGAATCTCCAGAAATCTCAGCAAATATTTTTTCACCCAAACTGGATGATACTTTCAGGTAATGATCAGTACACTAAGGCGACTTGGTTCCCCAAATTTCGTTCTTCTATGTTGAAGCGTTCATTTCCAGTAACAGTTTGAATTTTTAGGTTTCACTCTGTTTTCTCCTATATTGATAGATGTATTTGGAACTCTAAATCCAACACGGTTTGTGCTAGCTTCTTGAAACTTGACACAACAAAGTAGTTTCACTTTCTATCTCTACATTTTGATTCCCCTGAAGTAGCTCTAAGCAGTGACCTGCGAGAAACCATTTCATGGAACGGGGTTGCCAAGCTTCCAAAAATTACGAATCTCCAGAAATCTCAGCAAATATTTTTTCACCCAAACTGGATGATACTTTCAGGTAATGATCAGTACACTAAGGCGACTTGGTTCCCCAAATTTCGTTCTTCTATATTGAAGCGTTCATTTCCAGTAACAGTTTGAATTTTTAGGTTTCACTCTGTTTTCTCCTATATTGATAGATGTATTTGGAACTCTAAAACCAACACGGTTTGTGCTAGCTTCTTGAAACTTGACACAACAAAGTAGATTCACGTTCTATCTCTACGTTTTGTTTCCTCTTGATGTAGCCCTAAGCAGTGACTGGCGAGAAACCCTTTCATGGAACGGGGTTGCCAAGCTTCCAAATATTACGAATCTCCAGAAATCTCAGCAAATATTTTTTCACCCAAACTGGATGATACTTTCAGGTAATGATCAGTACACTAAGGCGACTTGGTTCCCCAAATTTCGTTCTTCTATGTTGAAGCGTTCATTTCCAGTAACAGTTTCAATTTTTAGGTTTCACTCTGTTTTCTCCTATATTGATAGATGTATTTGGAACTCTAAATCCAACACGGTTTGTGCTAGCTTCTTGAAACTTGACACAACAAAGTAGTTTCACGTTCTATCTCTACGTTTTGTTTCCTCTTGATGTAGCCCTAAGCAGTGACTGGCGAGAAACACTTTCATGGGAAGGGGTTGCCAAGCTTCCAAAAATTACGAATCTCCAGAAATCTCAGCAAATATTTTTTCACCCAAACTGGATGATACTTTCAGGTAATGATCAGTACACTAAGGCGACTTGGTTCCCCAAATTTCATTCTTCTATGTTGAAGCGTTCATTTCCAGTAACAGTTTGAATTTTTAGGTTTCACTCTGTTTTCTCCTATATTGATAGTTGTATTTGGAACTCTAAATCCAACACGGTTTGTGCTAGCTTCTTGAAACTTGACACAACAAAGTAGTTTCACGTTCTATCTCTACATTTTGTTTCCTCTTGATGTAGCCCTAAGCAGTGACTGGCGAGAACCACTTTCATGGGAAGGGGTTGCCAAGCTTCCAAAAATTACGAATCTCCAGAAATCTCAGCAAATATTGTTTCACCCAAACTGGATGATACTTTCAGGTAATGATCAGTACACTAAGGCGACTTGGTTCCCCAAATTTCGTTCTTCTATGTTGAAGCGTTCATTTCCAGTACCAGTTTGAATTTTTAGGTTTCACTCTGTTTTCTCCTATATTGATAGATGTATTTGGAACTCTAAATCCAACACGGGTTGTGCTAGCTTCTTGAAACTTGACACAACAAAGTAGTTTCACGTTCTATCTCTACATTTTGTTTCCTCTTGATGTAGCCCTAAGCAGTGACTGGCGAGAAACACTTTCATGGGAAGGGGTTGCCAAGCTTCCAAAAATTACGAATCTCCAGAAATCTCAGCAAATATTTTTTCACCCAAACTGGATGATACTTTCAGGTAATGATCAGTACACTAAGGCGACTTGGTTCCCCAAATTTCGTTCTTCTATGTTGAAGCGTTCATTTCCAGTAACAGTTTGAATTTTTAGGTTTCACTCTGTTTTCTCCTATATTGATAGATGTATTTGGAACTCTAAATCCAACACGGGTTGTGCTAGCTTCTTGAAACTTGACACAACAAAGTAGTTTCACGTTCTATCTCTACATTTTGTTTCCTCTTGATGTAGCCCTAAGCAGTGACTGGCGAGAAACACTTTCATGGGAAGGGGTTGCCAAGCTTCCAAAAATTACGAATCTCCAGAAATCTCAGCAAATATTTTTTCACCCAAACTGGATGATACTTTCAGGTAATGATCAGTACACTAAGGCGACTTGGTTCCCCAAATTTCGTTCTTCTATGTTGAAGCGTTCATTTCCAGTAACAGTTTGAATTTTTAGGTTTCACTCTGTTTTCTCCTATATTGATAGATGTATTTGGAACTCTAAATCCAACACGGTTTGTGCTAGCTTCTTGAAACTTGACACAACAAAGTAGTTTCACGTTCTATCTCTACGTTTTTTTTCCTCTTGATGTAGCTCTAAGCAGTGACTGGCGAGAAACACTTTCATGGGAAGGGGTTGCCAAGCTTCCAAAAATTACGAATCTCCAGAAATCTCAGCAAATATTTTTTCACCCAAACTGCATGATACTTTCAGGTAATGATCAGTACACTAAGGCGACTTGGTTCCCCAAATTTCGTTCTTCTATGTTGAAGCGTTCATTTCCAGTAACAGTTTGAATTTTTAGGTTTCACTCTGTTTTCTCCTATATTGATAGATGTATTTGGAACTCTAAATCCAACACGGTTTGTGCTAGCTTCTTGAAACCTGACACAACAAAGTAGTTTCACTTTCTATCTCTACGTTTTGATTCCTCTTGAAGTAGCTCTAAGCAGTGACCTGCGAGAAACCATTTCATGGAACAGGGTTGCCAAGCTTCCAAAAATTACGAATCTCCAGAAATCTCAGCAAATATTGTTTCACCCAAACTGGATGATACTTTCAGGTAATGATCAGTACACTAAGGCGACTTGGTTCCCCAAATTTCGTTCTTCTATGTTGAAGCGTTCATTTCCAGTAACAGTTTGAATTTTTAGGTTTCACTCTGTTTTCTCCTATATTGATAGATGTATTTGGAACTCTAAAACCAACACGGTTTGTGCTAGCTTCTTGAAACTTGACACAACAAAGTAGATTCACGTTCTATCTCTACGTTTTGTTTCCTCTTGATGTAGCCCTAAGCAGTGACTGGCGAGAAACCCTTTCATGGAACGGGGTTGCCAAGCTTCCAAATATTACGAATCTCCAGAAATCTCAGCAAATATTTTTTCACCCAAACTGGATGATACTTTCAGGTAATGATCAGTACACTAAGGCGACTTGGTTCCCCAAATTTCGTTCTTCTATGTTGAAGCGTTCATTTCCAGTAACAGTTTGAATTTTTAGGTTTCACTCTGTTTTCTCCTATATTGATAGATGTATTTGGAACTCTAAATCCAACACGGTTTGTGCTAGCTTCTTGAAACCTGACACAACAAAGTAGTTTCACTTTCTATCTCTACGTTTTGATTCCTCTTGAAGTAGCTCTAAGCAGTGACCTGCGAGAAACCATTTCATGGAACAGGGTTGCCAAGCTTCCAAAAATTACGAATCTCCAGAAATCTCAGCAAATATTGTTTCACCCAAACTGGATGATACTTTCAGGTAATGATCAGTACACTAAGGCGACTTGGTTCCCCAAATTTCGTTCTTCTATGTTGAAGCGTTCATTTCCAGTAACAGTTTGAATTTTTAGGTTTCACTCTGTTTTCTCCTATATTGATAGATGTATTTGGAACTCTAAAACCAACACGGTTTGTGCTAGCTTCTTGAAACTTGACACAACAAAGTAGATTCACGTTCTATCTCTACGTTTTGTTTCCTCTTGATGTAGCCCTAAGCAGTGACTGGCGAGAAACCCTTTCATGGAACGGGGTTGCCAAGCTTCCAAATATTACGAATCTCCAGAAATCTCAGCAAATATTTTTTCACCCAAACTGGATGATACTTTCAGGTAATGATCAGTACACTAAGGCGACTTGGTTCCCCAAATTTCGTTCTTCTATGTTGAAGCGTTCATTTCCAGTAACAGTTTCAATTTTTAGGTTTCACTCTGTTTTCTCCTATATTGATAGATGTATTTGGAACTCTAAATCCAACACGGTTTGTGCTAGCTTCTTGAAACTTGACACAACAAAGTAGTTTCACGTTCTATCTCTACGTTTTGTTTCCTCTTGATGTAGCCCTAAGCAGTGACTGGCGAGAAACACTTTCATGGGAAGGGGTTGCCAAGCATCCAAATATTACGAATCTCCAGAAATCTCAGCAAATATTTTTTCACCCAAACTGGATGATACTTTCAGGTAATGATCAGTACACTAAGGCGACTTGGTTCCCCAAATTTCATTCTTCTATGTTGAAGCGTTCATTTCCAGTAACAGTTTGAATTTTTAGGTTTCACTCTGTTTTCTCCTATATTGATAGTTGTATTTGGAACTCTAAATCCAACACGGTTTGTGCTAGCTTCTTGAAACTTGACACAACAAAGTAGTTTCACGTTCTATCTCTACATTTTGTTTCCTCTTGATGTAGCCCAAAGCAGTGACTGGCGAGAACCACTTTCATGGGAAGGGGTTGCCAAGCTTCCAAAAATTACGAATCTCCAGAAATCTCAGCAAATATTTTTTCACCCAAACTGGATGATACTTTCAGGTAATGATCAGTACACTAAGGCGACTTGGTTCCCCAAATTTCGTTTTTCTATGTTGAAGCGTTCATTTCCAGTAACAGTTTGAATTTTTAGGTTTCACTCTGTTTTCTCCTATATTGATAGATGTATTTGGAACTCTAAATCCAACACGGTTTGTGCTAGCTTCTTGAAACTTGACACAACAAAGTAGTTTCACGTTCTATCTCTACGTTTTGTTTCCTCTTGATGTAGCCCTAAGCAGTGACTGGAGAGAAACCCTTTCATGGAACGGGGTTGCCAAGCTTCCAAAAATTACGAATCTCCAGAAATCTCAGCAAATATTTTTTCACCCAAACTGGATGATACTTTCAGGTAATGATCAGTACACTAAGGCGACTTGGTTCCCCAAATTTCGTTCTTCTATGTTGAAGCGTTCATTTCCAGTAACAGTTTGAATTTTTAGGTTTCACTCTGTTTTCTCCTATATTGATAGAGGTATTTGGAACTCTAAATCCAACACGGTTTGTGCTAGCTTCTTGAAACTTGTCACAACAAAGTAGTTTCACGTTCTATATCTACGTTTTGTTTCCTCTTGATGTAGCCCTAAGCAGTGACTGGCGAGAAACACTTTCATGGGAAGGGGTTGCCAAGCTTCCAAAAATTACGAATCTCCAGAAATCTCAGCAAATATTTTTTCACCCAAACTGGATGATACTTTCAGGTAATGATCAGTACACTAAGGCGACTTGGTTCCCCAAATTTCGTTCTTCTATGTTGAAGCGTTCATTTCCAGTAACAGTTTGAATTTTTAGGTTTCACTCTGTTTTCTCCTATATTGATAGATGTATTTGGAACTCTAAATCCAACACGGTTTGTGCTAGCTTCTTGAAACTTGACACAACAAAGTAGTCTCACGTTCTATCTCTACGTTTTGTTTCCTCTTAATGGAGCCCTAAGCAGTGACTGGCGAGAAACCCTTTCATGGAAGGGGGTTGCCAAGCTTCCAAAAATTACGAATCTCCAGAAATCTCAGCAAATATTTTTTCACCCAACCTGGATGATACTTTCAGGTAATGATCAGTACACTAAGGCGACTTGGTTCCCCAAATTTCGTTCTTCTATGTTGAAGCGTTCATTTCCAGTAACAGTTTGAATTTTTAGGTTTCAATCTGTTTTCTCCTATATTGATAGATGTATTTGGAACTCTAAATCCAACACGGTTTGTGCTAGCTTCTTGAAACCTGACACAACAAAGTAGTTTCACTTTCTATCTCTACGTTTTGATTCCTCTTGAAGTAGCTCTAAGCAGTGACCTGCGAGAAACCATTTCATGGAACGGGGTTGCCAAGCTTCCAAAAATTACGAATCTCCAGAAATCTCAGCAAATATTGTTTCACCCAAACTGGATGATACTTTCAGGTAATGATCAGTACACTAAGGCGACTTGGTTCCCCAAATTTCGTTCTTCTATGTTGAAGCGTTCATTTCCAGTAACAGTTTGAATTTTTAGGTTTCACTCTGTTTTCTCCTATATTGATAGATGTATTTGGAACTCTAAATCCAACACGGGTTGTGCTATTTTCTTGAAACTTGACACAACAAAGTAGTTTCACGTTCTATCTCTACATTTTGTTTCCTCTTGATGTAGCCCTAAGCAGTGACTGGCGAGAAACACTTTCATGGGAAGGGGTTGCCAAGCTTCCAAAAATTACGAATCTCCAGAAATCTCAGCAAATATTTTTTCACCCAAACTGGATGATACTTTCAGGTAATGATCAGTACACTAAGGCGACTTGGTTCCCCAAATTTCGTTCTTCTATGTTGAAGCGTTCATTTCCAGTAACAGTTTGAATTTTTAGGTTTCACTCTGTTTTCTCCTATATTGATAGATGTATTTGGAACTCTAAATCCAACACGGTTTGTGCTAGCTTCTTGAAACTTGACACAACAAACTAGTTTCACGTTCTATCTCTACGTTTTGTTTCCTCTTGATGTAGCCCTAAGCAGTGACTGGCGAGAAACACTTTCATGGGAAGGGGTTGCCAAGCTTCCAAAAATTACGAATCTCCAGAAATCTCAGCAAATATTGTTTCACCCAAATTGGATGATACTTTCAGGTAATGATCAGTACACTAAGGCGACTTGGTTCCCCAAATTTCGTTCTTCTATGTTGAAGCGTTCATTTCCAGTAACAGTTTGAATTTTTAGGTTTCACTCTGTTTTCTCCTATATTGATAGATGTATTTGGAACTCTAAATCCAACACGGTTTGTGCTAGCTTCTTGAAACTTGACACAACAAAGTAGTTTCACGTTCTATCTCTACGTTTTGTTTCCTCTTGATGTAGCTCTAAGCAGTGACTGGCGAGAAACACTTTCATGGGAAGGGGTTGCCAAGCTTCCAAAAATTACGAATCTCCAGAAATCTCAGCAAATATTTTTTCACCCAAACTGGATGATACTTTCAGGTAATGATCAGTACACTAAGGCGACTTGGTTCCCCAAATTTCGTTCTTCTATGTTGAAGCGTTCATTTCCAGTAACAGTTTGAATTTTTAGGTTTCACTCTGTTTTCTCCTATATTGATAGATGTATTTGGAACTCTAAATCCAACACGGTTTGTGCTAGCTTCTTGAAACTTGACACAACAAAGTAGTTTCACTTTCTATCTCTACATTTTGATTCCCCTGAAGTAGCTCTAAGCAGTGACCTGCGAGAAACCATTTCATGGAACGGGGTTGCCAAGCTTCCAAAAATTACGAATCTCCAGAAATCTCAGCAAATATTTTTTCACCCAAACTGGATGATACTTTCAGGTAATGATCAGTACACTAAGGCGACTTGGTTCCCCAAATTTCGTTCTTCTATATTGAAGCGTTCATTTCCAGTAACAGTTTGAATTTTTAGGTTTCACTCTGCTTTCTCCTATATTGATAGATGTATTTGGAACTCTAAAACCAACACGGTTTGTGCTAGCTTCTTGAAACTTGACACAACAAAGTAGATTCACGTTCTATCTCTACGTTTTGTTTCCTCTTGATGTAGCCCTAAGCAGTGACTGGCGAGAAACCCTTTCATGGAACGGGGTTGCCAAGCTTCCAAATATTACGAATCTCCAGAAATCTCAGCAAATATTTTTTCACCCAAACTGGATGATACTTTCAGGTAATGATCAGTACACTAAGGCGACTTGGTTCCCCAAATTTCGTTCTTCTATGTTGAAGCGTTCATTTCCAGTAACAGTTTCAATTTTTAGGTTTCACTCTGTTTTCTCCTATATTGATAGATGTATTTGGAACTCTAAATCCAACACGGTTTGTGCTAGCTTCTTGAAACTTGACACAACAAAGTAGTTTCACGTTCTATCTCTACGTTTTGTTTCCTCTTGATGTAGCCCTAAGCAGTGACTGGCGAGAAACACTTTCATGGGAAGGGGTTGCCAAGCTTCCAAAAATTACGAATCTCCAGAAATCTCAGCAAATATTTTTTCACCCAAACTGGATGATACTTTCAGGTAATGATCAGTACACTAAGGCGACTTGGTTCCCCAAATTTCATTCTTCTATGTTGAAGCGTTCATTTCCAGTAACAGTTTGAATTTTTAGGTTTCACTCTGTTTTCTCCTATATTGATAGTTGTATTTGGAACTCTAAATCCAACACGGTTTGTGCTAGCTTCTTGAAACTTGACACAACAAAGTAGTTTCACGTTCTATCTCTACATTTTGTTTCCTCTTGATGTAGCCCTAAGCAGTGACTGGCGAGAACCACTTTCATGGGAAGGGGTTGCCAAGCTTCCAAAAATTACGAATCTCCAGAAATCTCAGCAAATATTGTTTCACCCAAACTGGATGATACTTTCAGGTAATGATCAGTACACTAAGGCGACTTGGTTCCCCAAATTTCGTTCTTCTATGTTGAAGCGTTCATTTCCAGTAACAGTTTGAATTTTTAGGTTTCACTCTGTTTTCTCCTATATTGATAGATGTATTTGGAACTCTAAATCCAACACGGGTTGTGCTAGCTTCTTGAAACTTGACACAACAAAGTAGTTTCACGTTCTATCTCTACATTTTGTTTCCTCTTGATGTAGCCCTAAGCAGTGACTGGCGAGAAACACTTTCATGGGAAGGGGTTGCCAAGCTTCCAAAAATTACGAATCTCCAGAAATCTCAGCAAATATTTTTTCACCCAAACTGGATGATACTTTCAGGTAATGATCAGTACACTAAGGCGACTTGGTTCCCCAAATTTCGTTCTTCTATGTTGAAGCGTTCATTTCCAGTAACAGTTTGAATTTTTAGGTTTCACTCTGTTTTCTCCTATATTGATAGATGTATTTGGAACTCTAAATCCAACACGGTTTGTGCTAGCTTCTTGAAACTTGACACAACAAAGTAGTCTCACGTTCTATCTCTACGTTTTGTTTCCTCTTGATGTAGCCCTAAGCAGTGACTGGCGAGAAACACTTTCATGGGAAGGGGTTGCCAAGCTTCCAAAAATTACGAATCTCCAGAAATCTCAGCAAATATTTTTTCACCCAAACTGGATGATACTTTCAGGTAATGATCAGTACACTAAGGCGACTTGGTTCCCCAAATTTCGTTCTTCTATGTTGAAGCGTTCATTTCCAGTAACAGTTTGAATTTTTAGGTTTCACTCTGTTTTCTCCTATATTGATAGATGTATTTGGAACTCTAAATCCAACACGGTTTGTGCTAGCTTCTTGAAACTTGACACAACAAAGTAGTTTCACGTTCTATCTCTACGTTTTTTTTCCTCTTGATGTAGCTCTAAGCAGTGACTGGCGAGAAACACTTTCATGGGAAGGGGTTGCCAAGCTTCCAAAAATTACGAATCTCCAGAAATCTCAGCAAATATTTTTTCACCCAAACTGCATGATACTTTCAGGTAATGATCAGTACACTAAGGCGACTTGGTTCCCCAAATTTCGTTCTTCTATGTTGAAGTGTTCATTTCCAGTAACAGTTTGAATTTTTAGGTTTCACTCTGTTTTCTCCTATATTGATAGATGTATTTGGAACTCTAAATCCAACACGGTTTGTGCTAGCTTCTTGAAACTTGACACAACAAAGTAGTTTCACTTTCTATCTCTACGTTTTGATTCCCCTAAAGTAGCTCTAAGCAGTGACCTGCGAGAAACCATTTCATGGAACGGGGTTGCCAAGCTTCCAAAAATTACGAATCTCCAGAAATCTCAGCAAATATTTTTTCACCCAAACTGGATGATACTTTCAGGTAATGATCAGTACACTAAGGCGACTTGGTTCCCTAAATTTCGTTCTTCTATATTGAAGCGTTCATTTCCAGTAACAGTTTGAATTTTTAGGTTTCACTCTGTTTTCTCCTATATTGATAGATGTATTTGGAACTCTAAAACCAACACGGTTTGTGCTAGCTTCTTGAAACTTGACACAACAAAGTAGATTCACGTTCTATCTCTACGTTTTGTTTCCTCTTGATGTAGCCCTAAGCAGTGACTGGCGAGAAACCCTTTCATGGAACGGGGTTGCCAAGCTTCCAAATATTACGAATCTCCAGAAATCTCAGCAAATATTTTTTCACCCAAACTGGATGATACTTTCAGGTAATGATCAGTACACTAAGGCGACTTGGTTCCCCAAATTTCGTTCTTCTATGTTGAAGCGTTCATTTCCAGTAACAGTTTCAATTTTTAGGTTTCACTCTGTTTTCTCCTATATTGATAGATGTATTTGGAACTCTAAATCCAACACGGTTTGTGCTAGCTTCTTGAAACTTGACACAACAAAGTAGTTTCACGTTCTATCTCTACGTTTTGTTTCCTCTTGATGTAGCCCTAAGCAGTGACTGGCGAGAAACACTTTCATGGGAAGGGGTTGCCAAGCATCCAAATATTACGAATCTCCAGAAATCTCAGCAAATATTTTTTCACCCAAACTGGATGATACTTTCAAGTAATGATCAGTACACTAAGGCGACTTGGTTCCCCAAATTTCATTCTTCTATGTTGAAGCGTTCATTTCCAGTAACAGTTTGAATTTTTAGGTTTCACTCTGTTTTCTCCTATATTGATAGTTGTATTTGGAACTCTAAATCCAACACGGTTTGTGCTAGCTTCTTGAAACTTGACACAACAAAGTAGTTTCACGTTCTATCTCTACATTTTGTTTCCTCTTGATGTAGCCCAAAGCAGTGACTGGCGAGAACCACTTTCATGGGAAGGGGTTGCCAAGCTTCCAAAAATTACGAATCTCCAGAAATCTCAGCAAATATTTTTTCACCCAAACTGGATGATACTTTCAAGTAATGATCAGTACACTAAGGCGACTTGGTTCCCCAAATTTCATTCTTCTATGTTGAAGCGTTCATTTCCAGTAACAGTTTGAATTTTTAGGTTTCACTCTGTTTTCTCCTATATTGATAGTGGTATTTGGAACTCTAAATCCAACACGGTTTGTGCTAGCTTCTTGAAACTTGACACAACAAAGTAGTTTCACGTTCTATCTCTACATTTTGTTTCCTCTTGATGTAGCCCAAAGCAGTGACTGGCGAGAACCACTTTCATGGGAAGGGGTTGCCAAGCTTCCAAAAATTACGAATCTCCAGAAATCTCAGCAAATATTTTTTCACCCAAACTGGATGATACTTTCAGGTAATGATCAGTACACTAAGGCGACTTGGTTCCCCAAACTTCGTTTTTCTATGTTGAAGCGTTCATTTCCAGTAACAGTTTGAATTTTTAGGTTTCACTCTGTTTTCTCCTATATTGATAGATGTATTTGGAACTCTAAATCCAACACGGTTTGTGCTAGCTTCTTGAAACTTGACACAACAAAGTAGTTTCACGTTCTATCTCTACGTTTTGTTTCCTCTTGATGTAGCCCTAAGCAGTGACTGGAGAGAAACCCTTTCATGGAACGGGGTTGCCAAGCTTCCAAAAATTACGAATCTCCAGAAATCTCAGCAAATATTTTTTCACCCAAACTGGATGATACTTTCAGGTAATGATCAGTACACTAAGGCGACTTGGTTCCCCAAATTTCGTTCTTCTATGTTGAAGCGTTCATTTCCAGTAACAGTTTGAATTTTTAGGTTTCACTCTGTTTTCTCCTATATTGATAGAGGTATTTGGAACTCTAAATCCAACACGGTTTGTGCTAGCTTCTTGAAACTTGTCACAACAAAGTAGTTTCACGTTCTATATCTACGTTTTGTTTCCTCTTGATGTAGCCCTAAGCAGTGACTGGCGAGAAACACTTTCATGGGAAGGGGTTGCCAAGCTTCCAAAAATTATGAATCTCCAGAAATCTCAGCAAATATTTTTTCACCCAAACTGGATGATACTTTCAGGTAATGATCAGTACACTAAGGCGACTTGGTTCCCCAAATTTCGTTCTTCTATGTTGAAGCGTTCATTTCCAGTAACAGTTTGAATTTTTAGGTTTCACTCTGTTTTCTCCTATATTGATAGATGTATTTGGAACTCTAAATCCAACACGGTTTGTGCTAGCTTCTTGAAACTTGACACAACAAAGTAGTCTCACGTTCTATCTCTACGTTTTGTTTCCTCTTAATGGAGCCCTAAGCAGTGACTGGCGAGAAACCCTTTCATGGAAGGGGGTTGCCAAGCTTCCAAAAATTACGAATCTCCAGAAATCTCAGCAAATATTTTTTCACCCAACCTGGATGATACTTTCAGGTAATGATCAGTACACTAAGTCGACTTGGTTCCCCAAATTTCGTTCTTCTATGTTGAAGCGTTCATTTCCAGTAACAGTTTGAATTTTTAGGTTTCACTCTGTTTTCTCCTATATTGATAGATGTATTTGGAACTCTAAATCCAACACGGTTTGTGCTAGCTTCTTGAAACTTGACACAACAAAGTAGTTTCACTTTCTATCTCTACGTTTTGATTCCTCTTGAAGTAGCTCTAAGCAGTGACCTGCGAGAAACCATTTCATGGAACGGGGTTGCCAAGCTTCCAAAAATTACGAATCTCCAGAAATCTCAGCAAATATTGTTTCACCCAAACTGGATGATACTTTCAGGTAATGATCAGTACACTAAGGCGACTTGGTTCCCCAAATTTCGTTCTTCTATGTTGAAGCGTTCATTTCCAGTAACAGTTTGAATTTTTAGGTTTCACTCTGTTTTCTCCTATATTGATAGATGTATTTGGAACTCTAAATCCAACACGGGTTGTGCTATTTTCTTGAAACTTGACACAACAAAGTAGTTTCACGTTCTATCTCTACATTTTGTTTCCTCTTGATGTAGCCCTAAGCAGTGACTGGCGAGAAACACTTTCATGGGAAGGGGTTGCCAAGCTTCCAAAAATTACGAATCTCCAGAAATCTCAGCAAATATTTTTTCACCCAAACTGGATGATACTTTCAGGTAATGATCAGTACACTAAGGCGACTTGGTTCCCCAAATTTCGTTCTTCTATGTTGAAGCGTTCATTTCCAGTAACAGTTTGAATTTTTAGGTTTCACTCTGTTTTCTCCTATATTGATAGATGTATTTGGAACTCTAAATCCAACACGGTTTGTGCTAGCTTCTTGAAACTTGACACAACAAAGTAGTTTCACTTTCTATCTCTACGTTTTGATTCCCCTGAAGTAGCTCTAAGCAGTGACCTGCGAGAAACCATTTCATGGAACGGGGTTGCCAAGCTTCCAAAAATTACGAATCTCCAGAAATCTCAGCAAATATTTTTTCACCCAAACTGGATGATACTTTCAGGTGATGATCAGTACACTAAGGCGACTTGGTTCCCCAAATTTCGTTCTTCTATATTGAAGCGTTCATTTCCAGTAACAGTTTGAATTTTTAGGTTTCACTCTGTTTTCTCCTATATTGATAGATGTATTTGGAACTCTAAAACCAACACGGTTTGTGCTAGCTTCTTGAAACTTGACACAACAAAGTAGATTCACGTTCTATCTCTACGTTTTGTTTCCTCTTGATGTAGCCCTAAGCAGTGACTGGCGAGAAACCCTTTCATGGAACGGGGTTGCCAAGCTTCCAAATATTACGAATCTCCAGAAATCTCAGCAAATATTTTTTCACCCAAACTGGATGATACTTTCAGGTAATGATCAGTACACTAAGGCGACTTGGTTCCCCAAATTTCGTTCTTCTATGTTGAAGCGTTCATTTCCAGTAACAGTTTCAATTTTTAGGTTTCACTCTGTTTTCTCCTATATTGATAGATGTATTTGGAACTCTAAATCCAACACGGTTTGTGCTAGCTTCTTGAAACTTGACACAACAAAGTAGTTTCACGTTCTATCTCTACGTTTTGTTTCCTCTTGATGTAGCCCTAAGCAGTGACTGGCGAGAAACACTTTCATGGGAAGGGGTTGCCAAGCTTCCAAAAATTACGAATCTCCAGAAATCTCAGCAAATATTTTTTCACCCAAACTGGATGATACTTTCAGGTAATGATCAGTACACTAAGGCGACTTGGTTCCCCAAATTTCGTTCTTCTATGTTGAAGCGTTCATTTCCAGTAACAGTTTGAATTTTTAGGTTTCACTCTGTTTTCTCCTATATTGATAGATGTATTTGGAACTCTAAATCCAACACGGTTTGTGCTAGCTTCTTGAAACTTGACACAACAAAGTAGTTTCACGTTCTATCTCTACGTTTTGTTTCCTCTTGATGTAGCCCTAAGCAGTGACTGGCGAGAAACACTTTCATGGGAAGGGGTTGCCAAGCTTCCAAAAATTACGAATCTCCAGAAATCTCAGCAAATATTTTTTCACCCAAACTGGATGATACTTTCAGGTAATGATCAGTACACTAAGGCGACTTGGTTCCCCAAATTTCGTTCTTCTATGTTGAAGCGTTCATTTCCAGTAACAGTTTGAATTTTTAGGTTTCACTCTGTTTTCTCCTATATTGATAGATGTGTTTGGAACTCTAAATCCAACACGGTTTGTGCTAGCTTCATGAAACTTGACACAACAAAGTAGTTTCACGTTCTATCTCTACGTTTGGTTTCCTCTTGATGTAGCCCTAAGCAGTGACTGGCGAGAAACACTTTCATGGGAAGGGGTTGCCAAGCTTCCAAAAATTACGAATCTCCAGAAATCTCAGCAAATATTTTTTCACCCAAACTGGATGATACTTTCAGGTAATGATCAGTACACTAAGGCGACTTGGTTCCCCAAATTTCGGTCTTCTATGTTGAAGCGTTCATTTCCAATAACAGTTTGAATTTTTAGGTTTCACTCTCTTTTCTCCTATATTGATAGATGTATTTGGAACTCTAAATCCAACACGGTTTGTGCTAGCTTCTTGAAACTTGACACCACAAAGTAGTTTCACGTTCTATATCTACGTTTTGTTTCCTCTTGATGTAGCCCTAAGCAGTGACTGGCGAGAAACACTTTCATAGGAAGGGGTTGCCAAGCTTCCAAAAATTACGAATCTCCAGAAATCTCAGCAAATATTTTTTCACCCAAACTGGATGATACTTTCAGGTAATGATCAGTACACTAAGGCGACTTGGTTCCCCAAATTTCGTTCTTCTATGTTGAAGCGTTCATTTCCAGTAACAGTTTGAATTTTTAGGTTACACTCTGCTTTCTCCTATATTGATAGATGTATTTGGAACTCTAAATCCAACACGGTTTGTGCTAGCTTCTTGAAACTTGACACAACAAAGTAGTTTCACGTTCTATCTCTACGTTTTGTTTCCTCTTGATGTAGCCCTAAGCAGTGACTGGCAAGAAACCCTTTCATGGGAAGGGGTTGCCACGCTTCCAAAAATTACGAATCTCCAGAAATCTCAGCAAACATTTTTTCACCCAAACTGGATGATACTTTCAGGTAATGATCAGTACACTAAGGCGACTTGGTTCCCCAAACTTCGTTTTTCTATGTTGAAGCGTTCATTTCCAGTAACAGTTTGAATTTTTAGGTTTCACTCTGTTTTCTCCTATATTGATAGATGTATTTGGAACTCTAAATCCAACACGGTTTGTGCTAGCTTCTTGAAACTTGACACAACAAAGTAGTTTCACGTTCTATCTCTACGTTTTGTTTCCTCTTGATGTAGCCCTAAGCAGTGACTGGAGAGAAACCCTTTCATGGAACGGGGTTGCCAAGCTTCCAAAAATTACGAATCTCCAGAAATCTCAGCAAATATTTTTTCACCCAAACTGGATGATACTTTCAGGTAATGATCAGTACACTAAGGCGACTTGGTTCCCCAAATTTCGTTCTTCTATGTTGAAGCGTTCATTTCCAGTAACAGTTTGAATTTTTAGGTTTCACTCTGTTTTCTCCTATATTGATAGAGGTATTTGGAACTCTAAATCCAACACGGTTTGTGCTAGCTTCTTGAAACTTGTCACAACAAAGTAGTTTCACGTTCTATATCTACGTTTTGTTTCCTCTTGATGTAGCCCTAAGCAGTGACTGGCGAGAAACACTTTCATGGGAAGGGGTTGCCAAGCTTCCAAAAATTATGAATCTCCAGAAATCTCAGCAAATATTTTTTCACCCAAACTGGATGATACTTTCAGGTAATGATCAGTACACTAAGGCGACTTGGTTCCCCAAATTTCGTTCTTCTATGTTGAAGCGTTCATTTCCAGTAACAGTTTGAATTTTTAGGTTTCACTCTGTTTTCTCCTATATTGATAGATGTATTTGGAACTCTAAATCCAACACGGTTTGTGCTAGCTTCTTGAAACTTGACACAACAAAGTAGTCTCACGTTCTATCTCTACGTTTTGTTTCCTCTTAATGGAGCCCTAAGCAGTGACTGGCGAGAAACCCTTTCATGGAAGGGGGTTGCCAAGCTTCCAAAAATTACGAATCTCCAGAAATCTCAGCAAATATTTTTTCACCCAACCTGGATGATACTTTCAGGTAATGATCAGTACACTAAGTCGACTTGGTTCCCCAAATTTCGTTCTTCTATGTTGAAGCGTTCATTTCCAGTAACAGTTTGAATTTTTAGGTTTCACTCTGTTTTCTCCTATATTGATAGATGTATTTGGAACTCTAAATCCAACACGGTTTGTGCTAGCTTCTTGAAACTTGACACAACAAAGTAGTTTCACTTTCTATCTCTACGTTTTGATTCCTCTTGAAGTAGCTCTAAGCAGTGACCTGCGAGAAACCATTTCATGGAACGGGGTTGCCAAGCTTCCAAAAATTACGAATCTCCAGAAATCTCAGCAAATATTGTTTCACCCAAACTGGATGATACTTTCAGGTAATGATCAGTACATTAAGGCGACTTGGTTCCCCAAATTTCGTTCTTCTATGTTGAAGCGTTCATTTCCAGTAACAGTTTGAATTTTTAGGTTTCACTCTGTTTTCTCCTATATTGATAGATGTATTTGGAACTCTAAATCCAACACGGGTTGTGCTATTTTCTTGAAACTTGACACAACAAAGTAGTTTCACGTTCTATCTCTACATTTTGTTTCCTCTTGATGTAGCCCTAAGCAGTGACTGGCGAGAAACACTTTCATGGGAAGGGGTTGCCAAGCTTCCAAAAATTACGAATCTCCAGAAATCTCAGCAAATATTTTTTCACCCAAACTGGATGATACTTTCAGGTAATGATCAGTACACTAAGGCGACTTGGTTCCCCAAATTTCGTTCTTCTATGTTGAAGCGTTCATTTCCAGTAACAGTTTGAATTTTTAGGTTTCACTCTGTTTTCTCCTATATTGATAGATGTATTTGGAACTCTAAATCCAACACGGTTTGTGCTAGCTTCTTGAAACTTGACACAACAAAGTAGTTTCACGTTCTATCTCTACGTTTTGTTTCCTCTTGATGTAGCTCTAAGCAGTGACTGGCGAGAAACACTTTCATGGGAAGGGGTTGCCAAGCTTCCAAAAATTACGAATCTCCAGAAATCTCAGCAAATATTTTTTCACCCAAACTGGATGATACTTTCAGGTAATGATCAGTACACTAAGGCGACTTGGTTCCCCAAATTTCGTTCTTCTATGTTGAAGCGTTCATTTCCAGTAACAGTTTGAATTTTTAGGTTTCACTCTGTTTTCTCCTATATTGATAGATGTATTTGGAACTCTAAATCCAACACGGTTTGTGCTAGCTTCTTGAAACTTGACACAACAAAGTAGTTTCACTTTCTATCTCTACGTTTTGATTCCCCTGAAGTAGCTCTAAGCAGTGACCTGCGAGAAACCATTTCATGGAACGGGGTTGCCAAGCTTCCAAAAATTACGAATCTCCAGAAATCTCAGCAAATATTTTTTCACCCAAACTGGATGATACTTTCAGGTGATGATCAGTACACTAAGGCGACTTGGTTCCCCAAATTTCGTTCTTCTATATTGAAGCGTTCATTTCCAGTAACAGTTTGAATTTTTAGGTTTCACTCTGTTTTCTCCTATATTGATAGATGTATTTGGAACTCTAAAACCAACACGGTTTGTGCTAGCTTCTTGAAACTTGACACAACAAAGTAGATTCACGTTCTATCTCTACGTTTTCTTTCCTCTTGATGTAGCCCTAAGCAGTGACTGGCGAGAAACCCTTTCATGGAACGGGGTTGCCAAGCTTCCAAATATTACGAATCTCCAGAAATCTCAGCAAATATTTTTTCACCCAAACTGGATGATACTTTCAGGTAATGATCAGTACACTAAGGCGACTTGGTTCCCCAAATTTCGTTCTTCTATGTTGAAGCGTTCATTTCCAGTAACAGTTTCAATTTTTAGGTTTCACTCTGTTTTCTCCTATATTGATAGATGTATTTGGAACTCTAAATCCAACACGGTTTGTGCTAGCTTCTTGAAACTTGACACAACAAAGTAGTTTCACGTTCTATCTCTACGTTTTGTTTCCTCTTGATGTAGCCCTAAGCAGTGACTGGCGAGAAACACTTTCATGGGAAGGGGTTGCCAAGCTTCCAAAAATTACGAATCTCCAGAAATCTCAGCAAATATTTTTTCACCCAAACTGGATGATACTTTCAGGTAATGATCAGTACACTAAGGCGACTTGGTTCCCCAAATTTCGTTCTTCTATGTTGAAGCGTTCATTTCCAGTAACAGTTTGAATTTTTAGGTTTCACTCTGTTTTCTCCTATATTGATAGATGTATTTGGAACTCTAAATCCAACACGGTTTGTGCTAGCTTCTTGAAACTTGACACAACAAAGTAGTTTCACGTTCTATCTCTACGTTTTGTTTCCTCTTGATGTAGCCCTAAGCAGTGACTGGCGAGAAACACTTTCATGGGAAGGGGTTGCCAAGCTTCCAAAAATTACGAATCTCCAGAAATCTCAGCAAATATTTTTTCACCCAAACTGGATGATACTTTCAGGTAATGATCAGTACACTAAGGCGACTTGGTTCCCCAAATTTCGTTCTTCTATGTTGAAGCGTTCATTTCCAGTAACAGTTTGAATTTTTAGGTTTCACTCTGTTTTCTCCTATATTGATAGATGTATTTGGAACTCTAAATCCAACATGGTTTGTGCTAGCTTCTTGAAACTTGACACAACAAAGTAGTCTCACGTTCTATCTCTATGTTTTGTTTCCTCTTAATGGAGCCCTAAGCAGTGACTGGCGAGAAACCCTTTCATGGAACGGGGTTGCCAAGCTTCCAAAAATTACGAATCTCCAGAAATCTCAGCAAATATTTTTTCACCCAAACTGGATGATACTTTCAGGTAATGATCAGTACACTAAGGCGACTTGGTTCCCCAAATTTCGTTCTTCTATGTTGAAGCGTTCATTTCCAGTAACAGTTTGAATTTTTAGGTTTCACTCTGTTTTCTCCTATATTGATAGATGTATTTGGAACTCTAAATCCAACACGGTTTGTGCTAGCTTCTTGAAACTTGACACAACAAAGTAGTTTCACGTTCTATCTCTACGTTTTGTTTCCTCTTGATGTAGCCCTAAGCAGTGACTGGCGAGAAACACTTTCATGGGAAGGGGTTGCCAAGCTTCCAAAAATTACGAATCTCCAGAAATCTCAGCAAATATTTTTTCACCCAAACTGGATGATACTTTCAGGTAATGATCAGTACACTAAGGCGACTTGGTTCCCCAAATTTCGTTCTTCTATGTTGA
Organism: Spermophilus citellus; assembly: GCF_964194105.1. Lineage (NCBI taxonomy): Eukaryota > Metazoa > Chordata > Mammalia > Rodentia > Sciuridae > Spermophilus > Spermophilus citellus. The sequence goes on along the minus strand of NC_138183.1, from coordinate 97,246,147 downwards.
AGCGTTCATTTCCAGTAACAGTTTGAATTTTTAGGTTTCACTCTGTTTTCTCCTATATTGATAGATGTGTTTGGAACTCTAAATCCAACACGGTTTGTGCTAGCTTCATGAAACTTGACACAACAAAGTAGTTTCACGTTCTATCTCTACGTTTGGTTTCCTCTTGATGTAGCCCTAAGCAGTGACTGGCGAGAAACACTTTCATGGGAAGGGGTTGCCAAGCTTCCAAAAATTACGAATCTCCAGAAATCTCAGCAAATATTTTTTCACCCAAACTGGATGATACTTTCAGGTAATGATCAGTACACTAAGGCGACTTGGTTCCCCAAATTTCGGTCTTCTATGTTGAAGCGTTCATTTCCAATAACAGTTTGAATTTTTAGGTTTCACTCTCTTTTCTCCTATATTGATAGATGTATTTGGAACTCTAAATCCAACACGGTTTGTGCTAGCTTCTTGAAACTTGACACCACAAAGTAGTTTCACGTTCTATATCTACGTTTTGTTTCCTCTTGATGTAGCCCTAAGCAGTGACTGGCGAGAAACACTTTCATAGGAAGGGGTTGCCAAGCTTCCAAAAATTACGAATCTCCAGAAATCTCAGCAAATATTTTTTCACCCAAACTGGATGATACTTTCAGGTAATGATCAGTACACTAAGGCGACTTGGTTCCCCAAATTTCGTTCTTCTATGTTGAAGCGTTCATTTCCAGTAACAGTTTGAATTTTTAGGTTACACTCTGCTTTCTCCTATATTGATAGATGTATTTGGAACTCTAAATCCAACACGGTTTGTGCTAGCTTCTTGAAACTTGACACAACAAAGTAGTTTCACGTTCTATCTCTACGTTTTGTTTCCTCTTGATGTAGCCCTAAGCAGTGACTGGCAAGAAACCCTTTCATGGGAAGGGGTTGCCACGCTTCCAAAAATTACGAATCTCCAGAAATCTCAGCAAACATTTTTTCACCCAAACTGGATGATACTTTCAGGTAATGATCAGTACACTAAGGCGACTTGGTTCCCCAAATTTCGTTCTTCTATGTTGAAGCGTTCATTTCCAGTAACAGTTTGAATTTTTAGGTTTCACTCTGTTTTCTCCTATATTGATAGATGTATTTGGAACTCTAAATCCAACACGGTTTGTGCTAGCTTCTTGAAACTTGACACAACAAAGTAGTTTCACGTTCTATCTCTACGTTTTGTTTCCTCTTGATGTAGCCCTAAGCAGTGACTGGCGAGAAACACTTTCATGGGAAGGGGTTGCCAAGCTTCCAAAAATTACGAATCTCCAGAAATCTCAGCAAATATTTTTTCACCCAAACTGGATGATACTTTCAGGTAATGATCAGTACACTAAGGCGACTTGGTTCCCCAAATTTCGTTCTTCTATGTTGAAGCGTTCATTTCCAGTAACAGTTTGAATTTTTAGGTTTCACTCTGTTTTCTCCTATATTGATAGATGTATTTGGAACTCTAAATCCAACACGGTTTGTGCTAGCTTCTTGAAACTTGACACAACAAAGTAGTTTCACGTTCTATCTCTACGTTTTGTTTCCTCTTGATGTAGCCCTAAGCAGTGACTGGCGAGAAACACTTTCATGGGAAGGGGTTGCCAAGCTTCCAAAAATTACGAATCTCCAGAAATCTCAGCAAATATTTTTTCTCTCAAACTGGATGATACTTTCAGGTAATGATCAGTACACTAAGGCGACTTGGTTCCCCAAATTTCGTTCTTCTATGTTGAAGCGTTCATTTCCAGTAACAGTTTGAATTTTTAGGTTTCACTCTGTTTTCTCCTATATTGATAGATGTATTTGGAACTCTAAATCCAACACGGTTTGTGCTAGCTTCTTGAAACTTGACACAACAAAGTAGTTTCACGTTCTATCTCTACGTTTTGTTTCCTCTTGATGTAGCCCTAAGCAGTGACTGGCGAGAAACACTTTCATAGGAAGGGGTTGCCAAGCTTCCAAAAATTACGAATCTCCAGAAATCTCAGCAAATATTTTTTCACCCAAACTGGATGATACTTTCAGGTAATGATCAGTACACTAAGGCGACTTGGTTCCCCAAATTTCGTTCTTCTATGTTGAAGCGTTCATTTCCAGTAACAGTTTGAATTTTTAGGTTTCACTCTGTTTTCTCCTATATTGATAGATGTATTTGGAACTCTAAATCCAACACGGTTTGTGCTAGCTTCTTGAAACTTGACACAACAAAGTAGTTTCACGTTCTATCTCTACGTTTTGTTTCCTCTTGATGTAGCCCTAAGCAGTGACTGGCGAGAAACACTTTCATGGGAAGGGGTTGCCAAGCTTCCAAAAATTACGAATCTCCAGAAATCTCAGCAAATATTTTTTCACCCAAACTGGATGATACTTTCAGGTAATGATCAGTACACGAAGGTGACTTGGTTCCCCAAATTTCGTTCTTCTATGTTGAAGCGTTCATTTCCAGTAACAGTTTGAATTTTTAGGTTTCACTCTGTTTTCTCCTATATTGATAGATGTATTTGGAACTCTAAATCCAACACGGTTTGTGCTAGCTTCTTGAAACTTGACACAACAAACTAGTTTCACGTTCTATCTCTACGTTTTGTTTCCTCTTGATGTAGCCCTAAGCAGTGACTGGCGAGAAACACTTTCATGGGAAGGGGTTGCCTAGCTTCCAAAAATTACGAATCTCCAGAAATCTCAGCAAATATTGTTTCACCCAAGCTGGATGATACTTTCAGGTAATGATCAGTACACTAAGGCGACTTGGTTCCCCAAATTTCGTTCTTCTATGTTGAAGCGTTCATTTCCAGTAACAGTTTGAATTTTTAGGTTTCACTCTGTTTTCTCCTATATTGATAGATGTATTTGGAACTCTAAATACAACACGGTTTGTGCTAGCTTCTTGAAACTTGACACAACAAAGTAGTTTCACGTTCTATCTCTACGTTTTGTTTCCTCTTGATGTAGCTCTAAGCAGTGACTGGCGAGAAACACTTTCATGGGAAGGGGTTGCCAAGCTTCCAAAAATTACGAATCTCCAGAAATCTCAGCAAATATTTTTTCACCCAAACTGGATGATACTTTCAGGTAATGATCAGTACACTAAGGCGACTTGGTTCCCCAAATTTCGTTCTTCTATGTTGAAGCGTTCATTTCCAGTAACAGTTTGAATTTTTAGGTTTCACTCTGTTTTCTCCTATATTGATAGATGTATTTGGAACTCTAAATCCAACACGGTTTGTGCTAGCTTCTTGAAACTTGACACAACAAAGCAGTTTCACTTTCTATCTCTACGTTTTGATTCCCCTGAAGTAGCTCTAAGCAGTGACCTGCGAGAAACCATTTCATGGAACGGGGTTGCCAAGCTTCCAAAAATTACGAATCTCCAGAAATCTCAGCAAATATTTTTTCACCCAAACTGGATGATACTTTCAGGTAATGATCAGTACACTAAGTCGACTTGGTTCCCCAAATTTCGTTCTTCTATATTGAAGCGTTCATTTCCAGTAACAGTTTGAATTTTTAGGTTTCACTCTGTTTTCTCCTATATTGATAGATGTATTTGGAACTCTAAAACCAACACGGTTTGTGCTAGCTTCTTGAAACTTGACACAACAAAGTAGATTCACGTTCTATCTCTACGTTTTGTTTCCTCTTGATGTAGCCCTAAGCAGTGACTGGCGAGAAACCCTTTCATGGAACGGGGTTGCCAAGCTTCCAAATATTACGAATCTCCAGAAATCTCAGCAAATATTTTTTCACCCAAACTGGATGATACTTTCAGGTAATGATCAGTACACTAAGGCGACTTGGTTCCCCATTTTTCGTTCTTCTATGTTGAAGCGTTCATTTCCAGTAACAGTTTCAATTTTTAGGTTTCACTCTGTTTTCTCCTATATTGATAGATGTATTTGGAACTCTAAATCCAACACGGTTTGTGCTAGCTTCTTGAAACTTGACACAACAAAGTAGTTTCACGTTCTATCTCTACGTTTTGTTTCCTCTTGATGTAGCCCTAAGCAGTGACTGGCGAGAAACACTTTCATGGGAAGGGGTTGCCAAGCTTCCAAAAATTACGAATCTCCAGAAATCTCAGCAAATATTTTTTCACCCAAACTGGATGATACTTTCAGGTAATGATCAGTACACTAAGGCGACTTGGTTCCCCAAATTTCATTCTTCTATGTTGAAGCGTTCATTTCCAGTAACAGTTTGAATTTTTAGGTTTCACTCTGTTTTCTCCTATATTGATAGTTGTATTTGGAACTCTAAATCCAACACGGTTTGTGCTAGCTTCTTGAAACTTGACACAACAAAGTAGTTTCACGTTCTATCTCTACGTTTTGTTTCCTCTTGATGTAGCCCTAAGCAGTGACTGGCGAGAAACACTTTCATGGGAAGGGGTTGCCAAGCTTCCAAAAATTACGAATCTCCAGAAATCTCAGCAAATATTTTTTCACCCAAACTGGATGATACTTTCAGGTAATGATCAGTACACTAAGGCGACTTGGTTCCCCAAATTTCGTTCTTCTATGTTGAAGCGTTCATTTCCAGTAACAGTTTGAATTTTTAGGTTTCACTCTGTTTTCTCCTATATTGATAGATGTGTTTGGAACTCTAAATCCAACACGGTTTGTGCTAGCTTCTTGAAACTTGTCACAACAAAGTAGTTTCACGTTCTATCTCTACATTTTGTTTCCTCTTGATGTAGCTCTAAGCAGTGACTGGCGAGAAACACTTTCATGGGAAGGGGTTGCCAAGCTTCCAAAAATTACGAATCTCCAGAAATCTCAGCAAATATTTTTTCACCCAAACTGGATGATACTTTCAGGTAATGATCAGTACACTAAGGCGACTTGGTTCCCCAAATTTCGTTCTTCTATGTTGAAGCGTTCATTTCCAGTAACAGTTTGAATTTTTAGGTTTCACTCTGTTTTCTCCTATATTGATAGATGTATTTGGAACTCTAAATCCAACACGGTTTGTGCTAGCTTCTTGAAACTTGACACAACAAAGCAGTTTCACTTTCTATCTCTACGTTTTGATTCCCCTGAAGTAGCTCTAAGCAGTGACCTGCGAGAAACCATTTCATGGAACGGGGTTGCCAAGCTTCCAAAAATTACGAATCTCCAGAAATCATAGCAAATATTTTTTCACCCAAACTGGATGATACTTTCAGGTAATGATCAGTACACTAAGTCGACTTGCTTCCCCAAATTTCGTTCTTCTATATTGAAGCGTTCATTTCCAGTAACAGTTTGAATTTTTAGGTTTCACTCTGTTTTCTCCTATATTGATAGATGTATTTGGAACTCTAAAACCAACACGGTTTGTGCTAGCTTCTTGAAACTTGACACAACAAAGTAGATTCACGTTCTATCTCTACGTTTTGTTTCCTCTTGATGTAGCCCTAAGCAGTGACTGGCGAGAAACCCTTTCATGGAACGGGGTTGCCAAGCTTCCAAATATTACGAATCTCCAGAAATCTCAGCAAATATTTTTTCACCCAAACTGGATGATACTTTCAGGTAATGATCAGTACACTAAGGCGACTTGGTTCCCCATTTTTCGTTCTTCTATGTTGAAGCGTTCATTTCCAGTAACAGTTTCAATTTTTAGGTTTCACTCTGTTTTCTCCTATATTGATAGATGTATTTGGAACTCTAAATCCAACACGGTTTGTGCTAGCTTCTTGAAACTTGACACAACAAAGTAGTTTCACGTTCTATCTCTACGTTTTGTTTCCTCTTGATGTAGCCCTAAGCAGTGACTGGCGAGAAACACTTTCATGGGAAGGGGTTGCCAAGCTTCCAAAAATTACGAATCTCCAGAAATCTCAGCAAATATTTTTTCACCCAAACTGGATGATACTTTCAGGTAATGATCAGTACACTAAGGCGACTTGGTTCCCCAAATTTCATTCTTCTATGTTGAAGCGTTCATTTCCAGTAACAGTTTGAATTTTTAGGTTTCACTCTGTTTTCTCCTATATTGATAGTTGTATTTGGAACTCTAAATCCAACACGGTTTGTGCTAGCTTCTTGAAACTTGACACAACAAAGTAGTTTCACGTTCTATCTCTACGTTTTGTTTCCTCTTGATGTAGCCCTAAGCAGTGACTGGCGAGAAACACTTGCATGGGAAGGGGTTGCCAAGCTTCCAAAAATTACGAATCTCCAGAAATCTCAGCAAATATTTTTTCACCCAAACTGGATGATACTTTCAGGTAATGATCAGTACACTAAGGCGACTTGGTTCCCCAAATTTCGTTCTTCTATGTTGAAGCGTTCATTTCCAGTAACAGTTTGAATTTTTAGGTTTCACTCTGTTTTCTCCTATATTGATAGATGTGTTTGGAACTCTAAATCCAACACGGTTTGTGCTAGCTTCTTGAAACTTGTCACAACAAAGTAGTTTCACGTTCTATATCTACGTTTTGTTTCCTCTTGATGTAGCCCTAAGCAGTGACTGGCGAGAAACACTTTCATGGGAAGGGGTTGCCAAGCTTCCAAAAATTACGAATCTCCAGAAATCTCAGCAAATATTTTTTCTCTCAAACTGGATGATACTTTCAGGTAATGATCAGTACACTAAGGCGACTTGGTTCCCCAAATTTCGTTCTTCTATGTTGAAGCGTTCATTTCCAGTAACAGTTTGAATTTTTAGGTTTCACTCTGTTTTCTCCTATATTGATAGATGTATTTGGAACTCTAAATCCAACACGGTTTGTGCTAGCTTCTTGAAACTTGACACAACAAAGTAGTTTCACGTTCTATATCTACGTTTTGTTTCCTCTTGATGTAGCCCTAAGCAGTGACTGGCGAGAAACACTTTCATAGGAAGGGGTTGCCAAGCTTCCAAAAATTACGAATCTCCAGAAATCTCAGCAAATATTTTTTCACCCAAACTGGATGATACTTTCAGGTAATGATCAGTACACTAAGGCGACTTGGTTCCCCAAATTTCGTTCTTCTATGTTGAAGCGTTCATTTCCAGTAACAGTTTGAATTTTTAGGTTTCACTCTGTTTTCTCCTATATTGATAGATGTATTTGGAACTCTAAATCCAACACGGTTTGTGCTAGCTTCTTGAAACTTGACACAACAAAGTAGTTTCACGTTCTATCTCTACGTTTTGTTTCCTCTTGATGTAGCCCTAAGCAGTGACTGGCGAGAAACACTTTCATGGGAAGGGGTTGCCAAGCTTCCAAAAATTACGAATCTCCAGAAATCTCAGCAAATATTGTTTCACCCAAACTGGATGATACTTTCAGGTAATGATCAGTACACTAAGGCGACTTGGTTCCCCAAATTTCGTTCTTCTATGTTGAAGCGTTCATTTCCAGTAACAGTTTGAATTTTTAGGTTTCACTCTGTTTTCTCCTATATTGATAGATGTATTTGGAACTCTAAATCCAACACGGGTTGTGCTAGCTTCTTGAAACTTGACACAACAATGTAGTTTCACGTTCTATCTCTACATTTTGTTTCCTCTTGATGTAGCCCTAAGCAGTGACTGGCGAGAAACACTTTCATGGGAAGGGGTTGCCAAGCTTCCAAAAATTACGAATCTCCAGAAATCTCAGCAAATATTTTTTCACCCAAACTGGATGATACTTTCAGGTAATGATCAGTACACGAAGGTGACTTGGTTCCCCAAATTTCGTTCTTCTATGTTGAAGCGTTCATTTCCAGTAACAGTTTGAATTTTTAGGTTTCACTCTGTTTTCTCCTATATTGATAGATGTATTTGGAACTCTAAATCCAACACGGTTTGTGCTAGCTTCTTGAAACTTGACACAACAAACTAGTTTCACGTTCTATCTCTACGTTTTGTTTCCTCTTGATGTAGCCCTAAGCAGTGACTGGCGAGAAACACTTTCATGGGAAGGGGTTGCCTAGCTTCCAAAAATTACGAATCTCCAGAAATCTCAGCAAATATTGTTTCACCCAAACTGGATGATACTTTCAGGTAATGATCAGTACACTAAGGCGACTTGGTTCCCCAAATTTCGTTCTTCTATGTTGAAGCGTTCATTTCCAGTAACAGTTTGAATTTTTAGGTTTCACTCTGTTTTCTCCTATATTGATAGATGTATTTGGAACTCTAAATCCAACACGGTTTGTGCTAGCTTCTTGAAACTTGACACAACAAAGTAGTTTCACGTTCTATCTCTACGTTTTGTTTCCTCTTGATGTAGCTCTAAGCAGTGACTGGCGAGAAACACTTTCATGGGAAGGGGTTGCCAAGCTTCCAAAAATTACGAATCTCCAGAAATCTCAGCAAATATTTTTTCACCCAAACTGGATGATACTTTCAGGTAATGATCAGTACACTAAGGCGACTTGGTTCCCCAAATTTCGTTCTTCTATGTTGAAGCGTTCATTTCCAGTAACAGTTTGAATTTTTAGGTTTCACTCTGTTTTCTCCTATATTGATAGATGTATTTGGAACTCTAAATCCAACACGGTTTGTGCTAGCTTCTTGAAACTTGACACAACAAAGCAGTTTCACTTTCTATCTCTACGTTTTGATTCCCCTGAAGTAGCTCTAAGCAGTGACCTGCGAGAAACCATTTCATGGAACGGGGTTGCCAAGCTTCCAAAAATTACGAATCTCCAGAAATCTCAGCAAATATTTTTTCACCCAAACTGGATGATACTTTCAGGTAATGATCAGTACACTAAGTCGACTTGGTTCCCCAAATTTCGTTCTTCTATATTGAAGCGTTCATTTCCAGTAACAGTTTGAATTTTTAGGTTTCACTCTGTTTTCTCCTATATTGATAGATGTATTTGGAACTCTAAATCCAACACGGTTTGTGCTAGCTTCTTGAAACTTGACACAACAAAGTAGATTCACGTTCTATCTCTACGTTTTGTTTCCTCTTGATGTAGCCCTAAGCAGTGACTGGCGAGAAACCCTTTCATGGAACGGGGTTGCCAAGCTTCCAAATATTACGAATCTCCAGAAATCTCAGCAAATATTTTTTCACCCAAACTGGATGATACTTTCAGGTAATGATCAGTACACTACGGCGACTTGGTTCCCCATTTTTCGTTCTTCTATGTTGAAGCGTTCATTTCCAGTAACAGTTTCAATTTTTAGGTTTCACTCTGTTTTCTCCTATATTGATAGATGTATTTGGAACTCTAAATCCAACACGGTTTGTGCTAGCTTCTTGAAACTTGACACAACAAAGTAGTTTCACGTTCTATCTCTACGTTTTGTTTCCTCTTGATGTAGCCCTAAGCAGTGACTGGCGAGAAACACTTTCATGGGAAGGGGTTGCCAAGCTTCCAAAAATTACGAATCTCCAGAAATCTCAGCAAATATTTTTTCACCCAAACTGGATGATACTTTCAGGTAATGATCAGTACACTAAGGCGACTTGGTTCCCCAAATTTCATTCTTCTATGTTGAAGCGTTCATTTCCAGTAACAGTTTGAATTTTTAGGTTTCACTCTGTTTTCTCCTATATTGATAGTTGTATTTGGAACTCTAAATCCAACACGGTTTCTGCTAGCTTCTTGAAACTTGACACAACAAAGTAGTTTCACGTTCTATCTCTACGTTTTGTTTCCTCTTGATGTAGCCCTAAGCAGTGACTGGCGAGAAACACTTGCATGGGAAGGGGTTGCCAAGCTTCCAAAAATTACGAATCTCCAGAAATCTCAGCAAATATTTTTTCACCCAAACTGGATGATACTTTCAGGTAATGATCAGTACACTAAGGCGACTTGGTTCCCCAAATTTCGTTCTTCTATGTTGAAGCGTTCATTTCCAGTAACAGTTTGAATTTTTAGGTTTCACTCTGTTTTCTCCTATATTGATAGATGTGTTTGGAACTCTAAATCCAACACGGTTTGTGCTAGCTTCTTGAAACTTGTCACAACAAAGTAGTTTCACGTTCTATATCTACGTTTTGTTTCCTCTTGATGTAGCCCTAAGCAGTGACTGGCGAGAAACACTTTCATGGGAAGGGGTTGCCAAGCTTCCAAAAATTACGAATCTCCAGAAATCTCAGCAAATATTTTTTCACCCAAACTGGATGATACTTTCAGGTAATGATCAGTACTCTAAGGCGACTTGGTTCCCCAAATTTCGTTCTTCTATGTTGAAGCGTTCATTTCCAGTAACAGTTTGAATTTTTAGGTTTCACTCTGTTTTCTCCTATATTGATAGATGTATTTGGAACTCTAAATCCAACACGGTTTGTGCTAGCTTCTTGAAACTTGACACAACAAAGTAGTCTCACGTTCTATCTCTACGTTTTGTTTCCTCTTAATGGAGCCCTAAGCAGTGACTAGCGAGAAACCCTTTCATGGAAGGGGGTTGCCAAGCTTCCAAAAATTACGAATCTCCAGAAATCTCAGCAAATATTTTTTCACCCAACCTGGATGATACTTTCAGGTAATGATCAGTACACTAAGGCGACTTGGTTCCCCAAATTTCGTTCTTCTATGTTGAAGCGTTCATTTCCAGTAACAGTTTGAATTTTTAGGTTTCACTCTGTTTTCTCCTATATTGATAGATGTATTTGGAACTCTAAATCCAACACGGTTTGTGCTAGCTTCTTGAAACTTGACACAACAAAGTAGTTTCACTTTCTATCTCTACGTTTTGATTCCTCTTGAAGTAGCTCTAAGCAGTGACCTGCGAGAAACCATTTCATGGAACGGGGTTGCCAAGCTTCCAAAAATTACGAATCTCCAGAAATCTCAGCAAATATTTTTTCACCCAAACTGGATGATACTTTCAGGTAATGATCAGTACACTAAGGCGACTTGGTTCCCCAAATTTCGTTATTCTATATTGAAGCGTTCATTTCCAGTAACAGTTTGAATTTTTAGGTTTCACTCTGTTTTCTCCTATATTGATAGATGTATTTGGAACTCTAAAACCAACACGGTTTGTGCTAGCTTCTTGAAACTTGACACAACAAAGTAGATTCACGTTCTATCTCTACGTTTTGTTTCCTCTTGATGTAGCCCTAAGCAGTGACTGGCGAGAAACCCTTTCATGGAACGGGGTTGCCAAGCTTCCAAATATTACGAATCTCCAGAAATCTCAGCAAATATTTTTTCACCCAAACTGGATGATACTTTCAGGTAATGATCAGTACACTAAGGCGACTTGGTTCCCCAAATTTCGTTCTTCTATGTTGAAGCGTTCATTTCCAGTAACAGTTTGAATTTTTAGGTTTCACTCTGTTTTCTCCTATATTGATAGATGTATTTGGAACTCTAAATCCAACACGGTTTGTGCTAGCTTCTTGAAACTTGACACAACAAAGTAGTTTCACGTTCTATCTCTACGTTTTGTTTCCTCTTGATGTAGCCCTAAGCAGTGACTGGCGAGAAACACTTTCATGGGAAGGGGTTGCCAAGCTTCCAAAAATTACGAATCTCCAGAAATCTCAGCAAATATTTTTTCACCCAAACTGGATGATACTTTCAGGTAATGATCAGTACACTAAGGCGACTTGGTTCCCCAAATTTCATTCTTCTATGTTGAAGCGTTCATTTCCAGTAACAGTTTGAATTTTTAGGTTTCACTCTGTTTTCTCCCATATTGATAGTTGTATTTGGAACTCTAAATCCAACACGGTTTGTGCTAGCTTCTTGAAACTTGACACAACAAAGTAGTTTCACGTTCTATCTCTACATTTTGTTTCCTCTTGATGTAGCCCTAAGCAGTGACTGGCGAGAACCACTTTCATGGGAAGGGGTTGCCAAGCTTCCAAAAATTACGAATCTCCAGAAATCTCAGCAAATATTTTTTCACCCAAACTGGATGATACTTTCAGGTAATGATCAGTACACTAAGGCGACTTGGTTCCCCAAATTTCGTTCTTCTATATTAAAGCGTTCATTTCCAGTAACAGTTTGAATTTTTAGGTTTCACTCTGTTTTCTCCTATATTGATAGATGTATTTGGAACTCTAAATCCAACACGGTTTGTGCTAGCTTCTTGAAACTTGACACAACAAAGTAGTTTCACGTTCTATCTCTACGTTTTGTTTCCTCTTGATGTAGCCCTAAGCAGTGACTGGAGAGAAACCCTTTCATGGAACGGGGTTGCCAAGCTTCCAAAAATTACGAATCTCCAGAAATCTCAGCAAATATTTTTTCACCCAAACTGGATGATACTTTCAGGTAATGATCAGTACACTAAGGCGACTTGGTTCCCCAAATTTCGTTCTTCTATGTAGAAGCGTTCATTTCCAGTAACAGTTTGAATTTTTAGGTTTCACTCTGTTTTCTCCTATATTGATAGAGGTATTTGGAACTCTAAATCCAACACGGTTTGTGCTAGCTTCTTGAAACTTGTCACAACAAAGTAGTTTCACGTTCTATATCTACGTTTTGTTTCCTCTTGATGTAGCCCTAAGCAGTGACTGGCGAGAAACACTTTCATGGGAAGGGGTTGCCAAGCTTCCAAAAATTACGAATCTCCAGAAATCTCAGCAAATATTTTTTCACCCAAACTGGATGATACTTTCAGGTAATGATCAGTACACTAAGGCGACTTGGTTCCCCAAATTTCGTTCTTCTATGTTGAAGCGTTCATTTCCAGTAACAGTTTGAATTTTTAGGTTTCACTCTGTTTTCTCCTATATTGATAGATGTATTTGGAACTCTAAATCCAACACGGTTTGTGCTAGCTTCTTGAAACTTGACACAACAAAGTAGTCTCACGTTCTATCTCTACGTTTTGTTTCCTCTTAATGGAGCCCTAAGCAGTGACTGGCGAGAAACCCTTTCATGGAAGGGGGTTGCCAAGCTTCCAAAAATTACGAATCTCCAGAAATCTCAGCAAATATTTTTTCACCCAAACTGGATGATACTTTCAGGTAATGATCAGTACACTAAGGCGACTTGGTTCCCCAAATTTCGTTCTTCTATGTTGAAGCGTTCATTTCCAGTAACAGTTTGAATTTTTAGGTTTCACTCTGTTTTCTCCTATATTGATAGATGTATTTGGAACTCTAAATCCAACACGGTTTGTGCTAGCTTCTTGAAACTTGACACAACAAAGTAGTTTCACTTTCTATCTCTACGTTTTGATTCCTCTTGAAGTAGCTCTAAGCAGTGACCTGCGAGAAACCATTTCATGGAACGGGGTTGCCAAGCTTCCAAAAATTACGAATCTCCAGAAATCTCAGCAAATATTTTTTCACCCAAACTGGATGATACTTTCAGGTAATGATCAGTACACTAAGGCGACTTGGTACCCCAAATTTCGTTATTCTATATTGAAGCGTTCATTTCCAGTAACAGTTTGAATTTTTAGGTTTCACTCTGTTTTCTCCTATATTGATAGATGTATTTGGAACTCTAAAACCAACACGGTTTGTGCTAGCTTCTTGAAACTTGACACAACAAAGTAGATTCACGTTCTATCTCTACGTTTTGTTTCCTCTTGATGTAGCCCTAAGCAGTGACTGGCGAGAAACCCTTTCATGGAACGGGGTTGCCAAGCTTCCAAATATTACGAATCTCCAGAAATCTCAGCAAATATTTTTTCACCCAAACTGGATGATACTTTCAGGTAATGATCAGTACACTAAGGCGACTTGGTTCCCCAAATTTCGTTCTTCTATGTTGAAGCGTTCATTTCCAGTAACAGTTTCAATTTTTAGGTTTCACTCTGTTTTCTCCTATATTGATAGATGTATTTGGAACTCTAAATCCAACACGGTTTGTGCTAGCTTCTTGAAACTTGACATAACAAAGTAGTTTCACGTTCTATCTCTACGTTTTGTTTCCTCTTGATGTAGCCCTAAGCAGTGACTGGCGAGAAACACTTTCATGGGAAGGGGTTGCCAAGCTTCCAAAAATTACGAATCTCCAGAAATCTCAGCAAATATTTTTTCACCCAAACTGGATGATACTTTCAGGTAATGATCAGTACACTAAGGCGACTTGGTTCCCCAAATTTCGTTCTTCTATATTGAAGCGTTCATTTCCAGTAACAGTTTGAATTTTTAGGTTTCACTCTGTTTTCTCCTATATTGATAGATGTATTTGGAACTCTAAATCCAACACGGTTTGTGCTAGCTTCTTGAAACTTGACACAACAAAGTAGTTTCACGTTCTATCTCTACGTTTTGTTTCCTCTTGATGTAGCCCTAAGCAGTGACTGGAGAGAAACCCTTTCATGGAACGGGGTTGCCAAGCTTCCAAAAATTACGAATCTCCAGAAATCTCAGCAAATATTTTTTCACCCAAACTGGATGATACTTTCAGGTAATGATCAGTACACTAAGGCGACTTGGTTCCCCAAATTTCGTTCTTCTATGTAGAAGCGTTCATTTCCAGTAACAGTTTGAATTTTTAGGTTTCACTCTGTTTTCTCCTATATTGATAGAGGTATTTGGAACTCTAAATCCAACACGGTTTGTGCTAGCTTCTTGAAACTTGTCACAACAAAGTAGTTTCACGTTCTATATCTACGTTTTGTTTCCTCTTGATGTAGCCCTAAGCAGTGACTGGCGAGAAACACTTTCATGGGAAGGGGTTGCCAAGCTTCCAAAAATTACGAATCTCCAGAAATCTCAGCAAATATTTTTTCACCCAAACTGGATGATACTTTCAGGTAATGATCAGTACACTAAGGCGACTTGGTTCCCCAAATTTCGTTCTTCTATGTTGAAGCGTTCATTTCCAGTAACAGTTTGAATTTTTAGGTTTCACTCTGTTTTCTCCTATATTGATAGATGTATTTGGAACTCTAAATCCAACACGGTTTGTGCTAGCTTCTTGAAACTTGACACAACAAAGTAGTCTCACGTTCTATCTCTACGTTTTGTTTCCTCTTAATGGAGCCCTAAGCAGTGACTGGCGAGAAACCCTTTCATGGAAGGGGGTTGCCAAGCTTCCAAAAATTACGAATCTCCAGAAATCTCAGCAAATATTTTTTCACCCAAACTGGATGATACTTTCAGGTAATGATCAGTACACTAAGGCGACTTGGTTCCCCAAATTTCGTTCTTCTATGTTGAAGCGTTCATTTCCAGTAACAGTTTGAATTTTTAGGTTTCACTCTGTTTTCTCCTATATTGATAGATATATTTGGAACTCTAAATCCAACACGGTTTGTGCTAGCTTCTTGAAACTTGACACAACAAAGTAGTTTCACGTTCTATCTCTACGTTTTGTTTCCTCTTGATGTAGCCCTAAGCAGTGACTGGCGAGAAACACTTTCATGGGAAGGGGTTGCCAAGCTTCCAAAAATTACGAATCTCCAGAAATGTCAGCAAATATTTTTTCACCCAAACTGGATGATACTTTCAGGTAATGATCAGTACACTAAGGCGACTTGGTTCCCCAAATTTCGTTCTTCTATGTTGAAGCGTTCATTTCCAGTAACAGTTTGAATTTTTAGGTTTCACTCTGTTTTCTCCTATATTGATAGATGTGTTTGGAACTCTAAATCCAACACGGTTTGTGCTAGCTTCTTGAAACTTGACACAACAAAGTAGTTTCACGTTCTATCTCTACGTTTTGTTTCCTCTTGATGTAGCCCTAAGCAGTGACTGGCGAGAAACACTTTCATGGGAAGGGGTTGCCAAGCTTCCAAAAATTACGAATCTCCAGAAATCTCAGCAAATATTTTTTCACCCAAACTGGATGATACTTTCAGGTAATGATCAGTACACTAATGCGACTTGGTTCCCCAAATTTCGTTCTTCTATGTTGAAGCATTCATTTCCAGTAACAGTTTGAATTTTTAGGTTTCACTCTGTTTTCTCCTATATTGATAGATGTATTTGGAACTCTAAATCCAACACGGTTTGTGCTAGCTTCTTGAAACTTGACACAACAAAGTAGTTTCACGTTCTATCTCTACGTTTTGCTTCCTCTTGATGTAGCCCTAAGCAGTGACTGGCGAGAAACACTTTCATGGGAAGGGGTTGCCAAGCTTCCAAAAATTACGAATCTCCAGAAATCTCAGCAAATATTTTTTCACCCAAACTGGATGATACTTTCAGGTAATGATCAGTACACTAAGGCGACTTGGTTCCCCAAATTTCGTTCTTCTATGTTGAAGCATTCATTTCCAGTAACAGTTTCAATTTTTAGGTTTCACTCTGTTTTCTCCTATATTGATAGATGTATTTGGAACTCTAAATCCAACACGGTTTGTGCTAGCTTCTTGAAACTTGACACAACAAAGTAGTTTCACGTTCTATCTCTACGTTTTGTTTCCTCTTGATGTAGCCCTAAGCAGTGACTGGCGAGAAACACTTTCATGGGAAGGGGTTGCCAAGCTTCCAAAAATTACGAATCTCCAGAAATGTCAGCAAATATTTTTTCACCCAAACTGGATGATACTTTCAGGTAATGATCAGTACACTAAGGCGACTTGGTTCCCCAAATTTCGTTCTTCTATGTTGAAGCGTTCATTTCCAGTAACAGTTTGAATTTTTAGGTTTCACTCTGTTTTCTCCTATATTGATAGATGTGTTTGGAACTCTAAATCCAACACGGTTTGTGCTAGCTTCTTGAAACTTGACACAACAAAGTAGTTTCACGTTCTATCTCTACGTTTTGTTTCCTCTTGATGTAGCCCTAAGCAGTGACTGGTGAGAAACACTTTCATGGGAAGGGGTTGCCAAGCTTCCAAAAATTACGAATCTCCAGAAATCTCAGCAAATATTTTTTCACCCAAACTGGATGATACTTTCAGGTAATGATCAGTACACTAATGCGACTTGGTTCCCCAAATTTCGTTCTTCTATGTTGAAGCGTTCATTTCCAGTAACAGTTTGAATTTTTAGGTTTCACTCTGTTTTCTCCTATATTGATAGATGTATTTGGAACTGTAAATCCAACACGGTTTGTGCTAGCTTCTTGAAACTTGACACAACACAGTAGTTTCACGTTCTATCTCTACGTTTGGTTTCCTCTTGATGTAGCCCTAAGCAGTGACTGGCGAGAAACACTTTCATGGGAAGGGGTTGCCAAGCTTCCAAAAATTACGAATCTCCAGAAATCTCAGCAAATATTTTTTCACCCAAACTGGATGATACTTTCAGGTAATCATCAGTACACTAAGGCGACTTGGTTCCCCAAATTTCGTTCTTCTATGTTGAAGCGTTCATTTCCAGTAACAGTTTGAATTTTTAGGTTTCACTCTGTTTTCTCCTATATTGATAGAGGTATTTGGAACTCTAAATCCAACACGGTTTGTGCTAGCTTCTTGAAACTTGTCACAACAAAGTAGTTTCACGTTCTATATCTACGTTTTGTTTCCTCTTGATGTAGCCCTAAGCAGTGACTGGCGAGAAACACTTTCATGGGAAGGGGTTGCCAAGCTTCCAAAAATTACGAATCTCCAGAAATCTCAGCAAATATTTTTTCACCCAAACTGGATGATACTTTCAGGTAATGATCAGTACACTAAGGCGACTTGGTTCCCCAAATTTCGTTCTTCTATGTTGAAGCGTTCATTTCCAGTAACAGTTTGAATTTTTAGGTTTCACTCTGTTTTCTCCTATATTGATAGATGTATTTGGAACTCTAAATCCAACACGGTTTGTGCTAGCTTCTTGAAACTTGACACAACAAAGTAGTCTCACGTTCTATCTCTACGTTTTGTTTCCTCTTAATGGAGCCCTAAGCAGTGACTGGCGAGAAACCCTTTCATGGAAGGGGGTTGCCAAGCTTCCAAAAATTACGAATCTCCAGAAATCTCAGCAAATATTTTTTCACCCAAACTGGATGATACTTTCAGGTAATGATCAGTACACTAAGGCGACTTGGTTCCCCAAATTTCGTTCTTCTATGTTGAAGCGTTCATTTCCAGTAACTGTTTGAATTTTTAGGTTTCACTCTGTTTTCTCCTATATTGATAGATGTATTTGGAACTCTAAATCCAACACGGTTTGTGCTAGCTTCTTGAAACTTGACACAACAAAGTAGTTTCACGTTCTATCTCTACGTTTTGTTTCCTCTTGATGTAGCCCTAAGCAGTGACTGGCGAGAAACACTTTCATGGGAAGGGGTTGCCAAGCTTCCAAAAATTACGAATCTCCAGAAATGTCAGCAAATATTTTTTCACCCAAACTGGATGATACTTTCAGGTAATGATCAGTACACTAAGGCGACTTGGTTCCCCAAATTTCGTTCTTCTATGTTGAAGCGTTCATTTCCAGTAACAGTTTGAATTTTTAGGTTTCACTCTGTTTTCTCCTATATTGATAGATGTGTTTGGAACTCTAAATCCAACACGGTTTGTGCTAGCTTCTTGAAACTTGACACAACAAAGTAGTTTCACGTTCTATCTCTACGTTTTGTTTCCTCTTGATGTAGCCCTAAGCAGTGACTGGCGAGAAACACTTTCATGGGAAGGGGTTGCCAAGCTTCCAAAAATTACGAATCTCCAGAAATCTCAGCAAATATTTTTTCACCCAAACTGGATGATACTTTCAGGTAATGATCAGTACGCTAATGCGACTTGGTTCCCCAAATTTCGTTCTTCTATGTTGAAGCGTTCATTTCCAGTAACAGTTTGAATTTTTAGGTTTCACTCTGTTTTCTCCTATATTGATAGATGTATTTGGAACTCTAAATCCAACACGGTTTGTGCTAGCTTCTTGAAACTTGACACAACAAAGTAGTTTCACGTTCTATCTCTACGTTTGGTTTCCTCTTGATGTAGCCCTAAGCAGTGACTGGCGAGAAACACTTTCATGGGAAGGGGTTGCCAAGCTTCCAAAAATTACGAATCTCCAGAAATCTCAGCAAATATTTTTTCACCCAAACTGGATGATACTTTCAGGTAATGATCAGTACACTAATGCGACTTGGTTCCCCAAATTTCGTTCTTCTATGTTGAAGCGTTCATTTCCAGTAACAGTTTGAATTTTTAGGTTTCACTCTGTTTTCTCCTATATTGATAGATGTATTTGGAACTCTAAATCCAACACGGTTTGTGCTAGCTTCTTGAAACTTGACACAACACAGTAGTTTCACGTTCTATCTCTACGTTTGGTTTCCTCTTGATGTAGCCCTAAGCAGTGACTGGCGAGAAACACTTTCATGGGAAGGGGTTGCCAAGCTTCCAAAAATTACGAATCTCCAGAAATCTCAGCAAATATTTTTTCACCCAAACTGGATGATACTTTCAGGTAATCATCAGTACACTAAGGCGACTTGGTTCCCCAAATTTCGTTCTTCTATGTTGAAGCGTTCATTTCCAGTAACAGTTTGAATTTTTAGGTTTCACTCTGTTTTCTCCTATATTGATAGATGTATTTGGAACTCTAAATCCAACACGGTTTGTGCTAGCTTCTTGAAACTTGACACCACAAAGTAGTTTCATGTTCTCTCTCTACGTTTTGTTTCCTCTTGATGTAGCCCTAAGCAGTGACTGGCGAGAAACACTTTCATGGGAAGGGGTTGCCAAGCTTCCAAAAATTACGAATCTCCAGAAATCTCAGCAAATATTTTTTCACCCAAACTGGATGATACTTTCAGGTAATGATCAGTACACTAAGGCGACTTGGTTCCCCAAATTTCGTTCTTCTATGTTGAAGCGTTCATTTCCAGTAACAGTTTGAATTTTTAGGTTTCACTCTGTTTTCTCCTATATTGATAGATGTATTTGGAACTCTAAATCCAACACGGTTTGTGCTAGCTTCTTGAAACTTGACACAACAAAGTAGTCTCACGTTCTATCTCTACGTTTTGTTTCCTCTTAATGGAGCCCTAAGCAGTGACTGGCGAGAAACCCTTTCATGGAACGGGGTTAACAAGCTTCCAAAAATTACGAATCTCCAGAAATCTCAGCAAATATTTTTTCACCCAAACTGGATGATACTTTCAGGTAATGATCAGTACACTAAGGCGACTTGGTTCCCCAAATTTCGTTCTTCTATGTTGAAGCGTTCATTTCCAGTAACAGTTTGAATTTTTAGGTTTCACTCTGTTTTCTCCTATATTGATAGATGTATTTGGAACTCTAAATCCAACACGGTTTGTGCTAGCTTCTTGAAACTTGACACAACAAAGTAGTCTCACGTTCTATCTCTACGTTTTGTTTCCTCTTAATGGAGCCCTAAGCAGTGACTGGCGAGAAACACTTTCATGGGAAGGGGTTGCCAAGCTTCCAAAAATTACGAATCTCCAGAAATGTCAGCAAATATTTTTTCACCCAAACTGGATGATACTTTCAGGTAATGATCAGTACACTAAGGCGACTTGGTTCCCCAAATTTCGTTCTTCTATGTTGAAGCGTTCATTTCCAGTAACAGTTTGAATTTTTAGGTTTCACTCTGTTTTCTCCTATATTGATAGAGGTATTTGGAACTCTAAATCCAACACGGTTTGTGCTAGCTTCTTGAAACTTGTCACAACAAATTAGTTTCACGTTCTATATCTACGTTTTGTTTCCTCTTGATGTAGCCCTAAGCAGTGACTGGCGAGAAACACTTTCATGGGAAGGGGTTGCCAAGCTTCCAAAAATTACGAATCTCCAGAAATCTCAGCAAATATTTTTTCACCCAAACTGGATGATACTTTCAGGTAATGATCAGTACACTAATGCGACTTGGTTCCCCAAATTTCGTTCTTCTATGTTGAAGCGTTCATTTCCAGTAACAGTTTGAATTTTTAGGTTTCACTCTGTTTTCTCCTATATTGATAGATGTATTTGGAACTCTAAATCCAACACGGTTTGTGCTAGCTTCTTGAAACTTGACACAACAAAGTAGTCTCACGTTCTATCTCTACGTTTTGTTTCCTCTTAATGGAGCCCTAAGCAGTGACTGGCGAGAAACACTTTCATGGGAAGGGGTTGCCAAGCTTCCAAAAATTACGAATCTCCAGAAATCTAAGCAAATATTTTTTCACCCAAACTGGATGATACTTTCAGGTAATGATCAGTACAATAAGGCGACTTGGTTCCCCAAATTTCGTTCTTCTATGTTGAAGCGTTCATTTCCAGTAACAGTTTGAATTTTTAGGTTTCACTCTGTTTTCTCCTATATTGATAGATGTGTTTGGAACTCTAAATCCAACACGGTTTGTGCTAGCTTCTTGAAACTTGACACAACAAAGTAGTTTCACGTTCTATCTCTACGTTTTGTTTCCTCTTGATGTAGCCCTAAGCAGTGACTGGCGAGAAACACTTTCATGGGAAGGGGTTGCCAAGCTTCCAAAAATTACGAATCTCCAGAAATCTCAGCAAATATTTTTTCACCCAAACTGGATGATACTTTCAGGTAATGATCAGTACACTAAGGCGACTTGGTTCCCCAAATTTCGTTCTTCTATGTTGAAGCGTTCATTTCCAGTAACAGTTTGAATTTTTAGGTTTTACTCTGTTTTCTCCTATATTGATAGATGTATTTGGAACTCTAAATCCAACACGGTTTGTGCTAGCTTCTTGAAACTTGACACAACAAAGTAGTCTCACGTTCTATCTCTACGTTTTGTTTCCTCTTAATGGAGCCCTAAGCAGTGACTGGCGAGAAACACTTTCATGGGAAGGGGTTGCCAAGCTTCCAAAAATTACGAATCTCCAGAAATCTCAGCAAATATTTTTTCACCCAAACTGGATGATACTTTCAGGTAATGATCAGTACACTAAGGCGACTTGGTTCCCCAAATTTCGTTCTTCTATGTTGAAGCGTTCATTTCCAGTAACAGTTTTAATTTTTAGGTTTCACTCTGTTTTCTCCTATATTGATAGATGTGTTTGGAACTCTAAATCCAACACGGTTTGTGCTAGCTTCTTGAAACTTGACACAACAAATTAGTTTCACTTTCTATCTCTACGTTTGGTTTCCTCTTGATGTAGCCCTAAGCAGTGACTGGCGAGAAACACTTTCATGGGAAGGGGTTGCCAAGCTTCCAAAAATTACGAATCTCCAGAAATCTCAGCAAATATTTTTTCACCCAAACTGGATGATACTTTCAGGTAATGATCAGTACACTAAGGCGACTTGGTTCCCCAAATTTCGGTCTTCTATGTTGAAGCGTTCATTTCCAATAACAGTTTGAATTTTTAGGTTTCACTCTCTTTTCTCCTATATTGATAGATGTATTTGGAACTCTAAATCCAACACGGTTTGTGCTAGCTTCTTGAAACTTGAAACAACAAAGTAGTTTCACGTTCTGTATCTACGTTTTGTTTCCTCTTGATGTAGCCCAAAGCAGTGACTGGCGAGAAACACTTTCATAGGAAGGGGTTGCCAAGCTTCCAAAAATTACGAATCTCCAGAAATCTCAGCAAATATTTTTTCACCCAAACTGGATGATACTTTCAGGTAATGATCAGTACACTAA
Organism: Spermophilus citellus; assembly: GCF_964194105.1. Taxonomy (NCBI): domain Eukaryota; kingdom Metazoa; phylum Chordata; class Mammalia; order Rodentia; family Sciuridae; genus Spermophilus; species Spermophilus citellus. Next base: position 97,223,852 of record NC_138183.1, on the reverse strand, counting down.
GGCGACTTGGTTCCCCAAATTTCGTTCTTCTATGTTGAAGCGTTCATTTCCAGTAACAGTTTGAATTTTTAGGTTTCACTCTGTTTTCTCCTATATTGATAGATGTATTTGGAACTCTAAATCCAACACGGTTTGTGCTAGCTTCTTGAAACTTGACACAACAAAGTAGTTTCACGTTCTATCTCTACGTTTTGTTTCCTCTTGATGTAGCCCTAAGCAGTGACTGGCGAGAAACACTTTCATGGGAAGGGGTTGCCAAGCTTCCAAAAATTACGAATCTCCAGAAATCTCAGCAAATATTTTTTCACCCAAACTGGATGATACTTTCAGGTAATGATCAGTACACTAAGGCGACTTGGTTCCCCAAATTTCGTTCTTCTATGTTGAAGCGTTCATTTCCAGTAACAGTTTGAATTTTTAGGTTTCACTCTGTTTTCTCCTATATTGATAGATGTATTTGGAACTCTAAATCCAACACGGGTTGTGCTAGCTTCTTGAAACTTGACACAACAAAGTAGTTTCACGTTCTATCTCTACATTTTGTTTCCTCTTGATGTAGCCCTAAGCAGTGACTGGCGAGAAACACTTTCATGGGAAGGGGTTGCCAAGCTTCCAAAAATTAAGAATCTCCAGAAATCTCAGCAAATATTTTTTCACCCAAACTGGATGATACTTTCAGGTAATGATCAGTACACTAAGGCGACTTGGTTCCCCAAATTTCGTTCTTCTATGTTGAAGCGTTCATTTCCAGTAACAGTTTGAATTTTTAGGTTTCACTCTGTTTTCTCCTATATTGATAGATGTATTTGGAACTCAAAATCCAACATGGTTTCTGCTAGCTTCTTGAAACTTGACACAACAAAGTAGTTTCACGTTCTATCTCTACGTTTTGTTTCCTCTTGATGTAGCTCTAAGCAGTGACTGGCGAGAAACACTTTCATGGGAAGGGGTTGCCAAGCTTCCAAAAATTACGAATCTCCAGAAATCTCAGCCAATATATTTTCACCCAAAATGGATGATACATTCAGGTAATGATCAGTACACTAAGGCGACTTGGTTCCCCAAATTTCGTTCTTCTATGTTGAAGCGTTCATTTCCAGTAACAGTTTGAATTTTTAGGTTTCACTCTGTTTTCTCCTATATTGATAGATGTATTTGGAACTCTAAATCCAACACGGTTTGTGCTAGCTTCTTGAAACTTGACACAACAAAGTAGTTTCACTTTCTATCTCTACGTTTTGATTCCTCTTGAAGTAGCTCTAAGCAGTGACCTGCGAGAAACACTTTCATGGGAAGGGGTTGCCAAGCTTCCAAAAATTACGAATCTCTAGAAATCTCAGCAAATATTTTTTCACCCAAACTGGATGATACTTTCAGGTAATGATCAGTACAGTAAGGCGACTTGGTTCCCCAAATTTCATTCTTCTATATTGAAGCGTTCATTTCCAGTAACAGTTTGAATTTTTAGGTTTCACTCTCTTTTCTCCTGTATTGATAGATGTATTTGGAACTCTAAAACCAACACGGTTTGTGCTAGCTTCTTGAAACTTGACACAACAAAGTAGATTCACGTTCTATCTCTACGTTTTGTTTCCTCTTGATGTAGCCCTAAGCAGTGACTGGCAAGAAACCCTTTCATGGAACGGGGTTGCCAAGCTTCCAAATATTACGAATCTCCAGAAATCTCAGCAAATATTTTTTGACCCAAACTGGATGATACTTTCAGGTAATGATCAGTACACTAAGGCGACTTGGTTCCCCAAATTTCGTTCTTCTATGTTGAAGCGTTCATTTCCAGTAACAGTTTCAATTTTTAGGTTTCACTCTGTTTTCTCCTATATTGATAGATGTATTTGGAACTCTAAATCCAACACGGTTTGTGCTAGCTTCTTGAAACTTGACACAACAAAGTAGTTTCACGTTCTATCTCTATGTTTTGTTTCCTCTTGATGTAGCCCTAAGCAATTACTGGCGAGAAACACTTTCATGGGAAGGGGTTGCCAAGCTTCCAAAAATTACGAATCTCCAGAAATCTCAGCAAATATTTTTTCACCCAAACTGGATGATACTTTCAGGTAATGATCAGTACACTAAGGCGACTTGGTTCCCCAAATTTCATTCTTCTATGTTGAAGCGTTCATTTCCAGTAACAGTTTGAATTTGTAGGTTTCACTCTGTTTTCTCCTATATTGATAGTTGTATTTGGAACTCTAAATCCAACACGGTTTGTGCTAGCTTCTTGAAACTTGACACAACAAAGTAGTTTCACGTTCTATCTCTACATTTTGTTTCCTCTTGACGTAGCCCTAAGCAGTGACTGGCGAGAACCACTTTCATGGGAAGGGGTTGCCAAGCTTCCAAAAATTACGAATCTCCAGAAATCTCAGCCAATATTTTTTCACCCAAACTGGATGATACTTTCAGGTAATGATCAGTACACTAAGGCGACTTGGTTCCCCAAATTTCGTTCTTCTATGTTGAAGCGTTCATTTCCAGTAACAGTTTGAATTTTTAGGTTTCACTCTGTTTTCTCCTATATTGATAGATGTATTTGGAACTCTAAATCCAACACGGTTTGTGCTAGCTTCTTGAAACTTGATACAACAAAGTAGTTTCACGTTCTATCTCTACCTTTTGTTTCCTCTTGATGTAGCCCTAAGCAGTGACTGGAGAGAAACCCTTTCATGGAACGGGGTTGCCAAGCTTCCAAAAATTACGAATCTCCAGAAATCTCAGCAAATATTTTTTCACCCAAACTGGATGATACTTTCAGGTAATGATCAGTACACTAAGGCGACTTGGTTCCCCAAATTTCGTTCTTCTATGTTGAAGCGTTCATTTCCAGTAACAGTTTGAATTTTTAGGTTTCACTCTGTTTTCTCCTATATTGATAGATGTGTTTGGAACTCAAAATCCAACACGGTTTCTGCTAGCTTCTTGAAACTTGACACAACAAAGTAGTTTCACGTTCTATCACTACGTTTTGTTTCCTCTTGATGTAGCTCTAAGCAGTGACTGGCGAGAAACACTTTCATGGGAAGGGGTTGCCAAGCTTCCAAAAATTACGAATCTCCAGAAATCTCAGCCAATATATTTTCACCCAAAATGGATGATACTTTCAGGTAATGATCAGTACACTAAGGCGACTTGGTTCCCCAAATTTCGTTCTTCTATGTTGAAGCGTTCATTTCCAGTAACAGTTTGAATTTTTAGGTTTCACTCTGTTTTCTCCTATATTGATAGATGTATTTGGAACTCTAAATCCAACACGGTTTGTGCTAGCTTCTTGAAACTTGACACAACAAAGTAGTTTCACTTTCTATCTCTACGTTTTGATTCCTCTTGAAGTAGCTCTAAGCAGTGACCTGCGAGAACCCATTTCATGGAACGGGGTTGCCAAGCTTCCAAAAATTACGAATCTCTAGAAATCTCAGCAAATATTTTTTCACCCAAACTGGATGATACTTTCAGGTAATGATCAGTACACTAAGGCGACTTGGTTCCCCAAATTTCATTCTTCTATATTGAAGCGTTCATTTCCAGTAACAGTTTGAATTTTTAGGTTTCACTCTGTTTTCTCCTATATTGATAGATGTATTTGGAACTCTAAAACCAACACGGTTTGTGCTAGCTTCTTGAAACTTGACACAACAAAGTAGTTTCACGTTCTATCTCTACATTTTGTTTCCTCTTGACGTAGCCCTAAGCAGTGACTGGCGAGAACCACTTTCATGGGAAGGGGTTGCCAAGCTTCCAAAAATTACGAATCTCCAGAAATCTCAGCCAATATTTTTTCACCCAAACTGGATGATACTTTCAGGTAATGATCAGTACACTAAGGCGACTTGGTTCCCCAAATTTCGTTCTTCTATGTTGAAGCGTTCATTTCCAGTAACAGTTTGAATTTTTAGGTTTCACTCTGTTTTCTCCTATATTGATAGATGTATTTGGAACTCTAAATCCAACACGGTTTGTGCTAGCTTCTTGAAACTTGATACAACAAAGTAGTTTCACGTTCTATCTCTACCTTTTGTTTCCTCTTGATGTAGCCCTAAGCAGTGACTGGAGAGAAACCCTTTCATGGAACGGGGTTGCCAAGCTTCCAAAAATTACGAATCTCCAGAAATCTCAGCAAATATTTTTTCACCCAAACTGGATGATACTTTCAGGTAATGATCAGTACACTAAGGCGACTTGGTTCCCCAAATTTCGTTCTTCTATGTTGAAGCGTTCATTTCCAGTAACAGTTTGAATTTTTAGGTTTCACTCTGTTTTCTCCTATATTGATAGATGTATTTGGAACTCAAAATCCAACACGGTTTCTGCTAGCTTCTTGAAACTTGACACAACAAAGTAGTTTCACGTTCTATCACTACGTTTTGTTTCCTCTTGATGTAGCTCTAAGCAGTGACTGGCGAGAAACACTTTCATGGGAAGGGGTTGCCAAGCTTCCAAAAATTACGAATCTCCAGAAATCTCAGCCAATATATTTTCACCCAAAATGGATGATACTTTCAGGTAATGATCAGTACACTAAGGCGACTTGGTTCCCCAAATTTCGTTCTTCTATGTTGAAGCGTTCATTTCCAGTAACAGTTTGAATTTTTAGGTTTCACTCTGTTTTCTCCTATATTGATAGATGTATTTGGAACTCTAAATCCAACACGGTTTGTGCTAGCTTCTTGAAACTTGACACAACAATGTAGTTTCACTTTCTATCTCTACGTTTTGATTCCTCTTGAAGTAGCTCTAAGCAGTGACCTGCGAGAACCCATTTCATGGAACGGGGTTGCCAAGCTTCCAAAAATTACGAATCTCTAGAAATCTCAGCAAATATTTTTTCACCCAAACTGGATGATACTTTCAGGTAATGATCAGTACACTAAGGCAACTTGGTTCCCCAAATTTCATTCTTCTATATTGAAGCGTTCATTTCCAGTAACAGTTTGAATTTTTAGGTTTCACTCTGTTTTCTCCTATATTGATAGATGTATTTGGAACTCTAAAACCAACACGGTTTGTGCTAGCTTCTTGAAACTTGACACAACAAAGTAGTTTCACGTTCTATCTCTACATTTTGTTTCCTCTTGATGTAGCCCTAAGCAGTGACTGGCGAGAACCACTTTCATGGGAAGGGGTTGCCAAGCTTCCAAAAATTACGAATCTCCAGAAATCTCAGCAAATATTTTTTCACCCAAACTGGATGATACTTTCAGGTAATGATCAGTACACTAAGGCGACTTGGTTCCCCAAATTTCGTTCTTCTATGTTGAAGCGTTCAATTCCAGTAACAGTTTGAATTTTTAGGTTTCACTCTGTTTTCTCCTATATTGATAGATGTATTTGGAACTCAAAATCCAACACGGTTTGTGCTAGCTTCTTGAAACTTGACACAACAAAGTAGTTTCACGTTCTATCTCTACGTTTTGTTTCCTCTTGATGTAGCTCTAAGCAGTGACTGGCGAGAAACACTTTCATGGGAAGGGGTTGCCAAGCTTCCAAAAATTACGAATCTCCAGAAATCTCAGCCAATATATTTTCACCCAAAATGGATGATACATTCAGGTAATGATCAGTACACTAAGGCGACTTGGTTCCCCAAATTTCGTTCTTCTATGTTGAAGCGTTCATTTCCAGTAACAGTTTGAATTTTTAGGTTTCACTCTGTTTTCTCCTATATTGATAGATGTATTTGGAACTCTAAATCCAACACGGTTTGTGCTAGCTTCTTGAAACTTGACACAACAAAGTAGTTTCACTTTCTATCTCTACGTTTTGATTCCTCTTGAAGTAGCTCTAAGCAGTGACCTGCGAGAAACCATTTCATGGAACGGGGTTGCCAAGCTTCCAAAAATTACGAATCTCTAGAAATCTCAGCAAATATTTTTTCACCCAAACTGGATGATACTTTCAGATAATGATCAGTACACTAAGGCGACTTGGTTCCCCAAATTTCATTCTTCTATATTGAAGCGTTCATTTCCAGTAACAGTTTGAATTTTTAGGTTTCACTCTGTTTTCTCCTATATTGATAGATGTATTTGGAACTCTAAAACCAACACGGTTTGTGCTAGCTTCTTGAAACTTGACACAACAAAGTAGATTCACGTTCTATCTCTACGTTTTGTTTCCTCTTGATGTAGCCCTAAGCAGTGACTGGCGAGAAACCCTTTCATGGAACGGGGTTGCCAAGCTTCCAAATATTACGAATCTCCAGAAATCTCAGCAAATATTTTTTCACCCAAACTGGATGATACTTTCAGGTAATGATCAGTACACTAAGGCGACTTGGTTCCCCAAATTTCGTTCTTCTATGTTGAAGCGTTCATTTCCAGTAACAGTTTGAATTTTTAGGTTTCACTCTGTTTTCTCCTATATTGATAGATGTATTTGGAACTCTAAATCCAACACGGTTTGTGCTAGCTTCTTGAAACTTGACACAACAAAGTAGTTTCACGTTCTCTCTCTACGTTTTGTTTCCTCTTGATGTAGCCCTAAGCAGTGACTGGCGAGAAACACTTTCATGGGAAGGGGTTGCCAAGCTTCCAAAAATTACGAATCTCCAGAAATCTCAGCAAATATTTTTTCACCCAAACTGGATGATACTTTCAGGTAATGATCAGTACACTAAGGCGACTTGGTTCCCCAAATTTCATTCTTCTATGTTGAAGCGTTCATTTCCAGTAACAGTTTGAATTTTTAGGTTTCACTCTGTTTTCTCCTATATTGATAGTTGTATTTGGAACTCTAAATCCAACACGGTTTGTGCTAGCTTCTTGAAACTTGACACAACAAAGTAGTTTCACGTTCTATCTCTACATTTTGTTTCCTCTTGATGTAGCCCTAAGCAGTGACTGGCGAGAACCACTTTCATGGGAAGGGGTTGCCAAGCTTCCAAAAATTACGAATCTCCAGAAATCTCAGCCAATATTTTTTCACCCAAACTGGATGATACTTTCAGGTAATGATCAGTACACTAAGGCGACTTGGTTCCCCAAATTTTGTTCTTCTATGTTGAAGCGTTCATTTCCAGTAACAGTTTGAATTTTTAGGTTTCACTCTGTTTTCTCCTATATTGATAGATGTATTTGGAACTCTAAATCCAACACGGTTTGTGCTAGCTTCTTGAAACTTGATACAACAAAGTAGTTTCACGTTCTATCTCTACCTTTTGTTTCCTCTTGATGTAGCCCTAAGCAGTGACTGGAGAGAAACCCTTTCATGGAACGGGGTTGCCAAGCTTCCAAAAATTACGAATCTCCAGAAATCTCAGCAAATATTTTTTCACCCAAACTGGATGATACTTTCAGGTAATGATCAGTACACTAAGGCGACTTGGTTCCCCAAATTTCGTTCTTCTATGTTGAAGCGTTCATTTCCAGTAACAGTTTGAATTTTTAGGTTTCACTCTGTTTTCTCCTATATTGATAGATGTATTTGGAACTCAAAATCCAACACGGTTTCTGCTAGCTTCTTGAAACTTGACACAACAAAGTAGTTTCACGTTCTATCACTACGTTTTGTTTCCTCTTGATGTAGCTCTAAGCAGTGACTGGCGAGAAACACTTTCATGGGAAGGGGTTGCCAAGCTTCCAAAATTTACGAATCTCCAGAAATCTCAGCCAATATATTTTCACCCAAAATGGATGATACTTTCAGGTAATGATCAGTACACTAAGGCGACTTGGTTCCCCAAATTTCGTTCTTCTATATTGAAGCGTTCATTTCCAGTAACAGTTTGAATTTTTAGGTTTCACTCTGTTTTCTCCTATATTGATAGATGTATTTGGAACTCTAAATCCAACACGGTTTGTGCTAGCTTCTTGAAACTTGACACAACAAAGTAGTTTCACTTTCTATCTCTACGTTTTGATTCCTCTTGAAGTAGCTCTAAGCAGTGACCTGGGAGAACCCATTTCATGGAACGGGGTTGCCAAGCTTCCAAAAATTACGAATCTCTAGAAATCTCAGCAAATATTTTTTCACCCAAACTGGATGATACTTTCAGGTAATGATCAGTACACTAAGGCGACTTGGTTCCCCAAATTTCATTCTTCTATATTGAAGCGTTCATTTCCAGTAACAGTTTGAATTTTTAGGTTTCACTCTGTTTTCTCCTATATTGATAGATGTATTTGGAACTCTAAAACCAACACGGTTTGTGCTAGCTTCTTGAAACTTGACACAACAAAATAGATTCACGTTCTATCTCTACGTTTTGTTTCCTCTTGATGTAGCCCTAAGCAGTGACTGGCGAGAAACCCTTTCATGGAACGGGGTTGCCAAGCTTCCAAATATTACGAATCTCCAGAAATCTCAGCAAATATTTTTTCACCCAAACTGGATGATACTTTCAGGTAATGATCAGTACACTAAGGCGACTTGGTTCCCCAAATTTCGTTCTTCTATGTTGAAGCGTTCATTTCCAGTAACAGTTTCAATTTTTAGGTTTCACTCTGTTTTCTCCTATATTGATAGTTGTATTTGGAACTCTAAATCCAACACGGTTTGTGCTAGCTTCTTGAAACTTGACACAACAAAGTAGTTTCACGTTCTATCTCTACATTTTGTTTCCTCTTGATGTAGCCCTAAGCAGTGACTGGCGAGAACCACTTTCATGGGAAGGGGTTGCCAAGCTTCCAAAAATTACGAATCTCCAGAAATCTCAGCAAATATTTTTTCACCCAAACTGGATGATACTTTCAGGTAATGATCAGTACACTAAGGCGACTTGGTTCCCCAAATTTCGTTCTTCTATGTTGAAGCGTTCAATTCCAGTAACAGTTTGAATTTTTAGGTTTCACTCTGTTTTCTCCTATATTGATAGATGTATTTGGAACTCTAAATCCAACACGGTTTGTGCTAGCTTCTTGAAACTTGACACAACAAAGTAGTCTCACGTTCTATCTCTACGTTTTGTTTCCTCTTAATGGAGCCCTAAGCAGTGACTGGCGAGAAACCCTTTCATGGAAGGGGGTTGCCAAGCTTCCAAAAATTACGAATCTCCAGAAATCTCAGCAAATATTTTTTCACCCAAACTGGATGATACTTTCAGGTAATGATCATTACACTAAGGCGACTTGGTTCCCCAAATTTCGTTCTTCTATGTTGAAGCGTTCATTTCCAGTAACAGTTTGAATTTTTAGGTTTCACTCTGTTTTCTCCTATATTGATAGATGTATTTGGAACTCTAAATCCAACACGGTTTGTGCTAGCTTCTTGAAACTTGACACAACAAAGTAGTTTCACGTTCTATCTCTACGTTTTGTTTCCTCTTGATGTAGCCCTAAGCAGTGACTGGCGAGAAACACTTTCATGGGAAGGGGTTGCCAAGCTTCCAAAAATTACGAATCTCCAGAAATGTCAGCAAATATTTTTTCACCCAAACTGGATGATACTTTCAGGTAATGATCAGTACACTAAGGCGACTTGGTTCCCCAAATTTCGTTCTTCTATGTTGAAGCGTTCATTTCCAGTAACAGTTTGAATTTTTAGGTTTCACTCTGTTTTCTCCTATATTGATAGATGTGTTTGGAACTCTAAATCCAACACGGTTTGTGCTAGCTTCTTGAAACTTGACACAACAAAGTAGTTTCACGTTCTATCTCTACGTTTTGTTTCCTCTTGATGTAGCCCTAAGCAGTGACTGGCGAGAAACACTTTCATGGGAAGGGGTTGCCAAGCTTCCAAAAATTACGAATCTCCAGAAATGTCAGCAAATATTTTTTCACCCAAACTGGATGATACTTTCAGGTAATGATCAGTACACTAAGGCGACTTGGTTCCCCAAATTTCGTTCTTCTATGTTGAAGCGTTCATTTCCAGTAACAGTTTGAATTTTTAGGTTTCACTCTGTTTTCTCCTATATTGATAGATGTGTTTGGAACTCTAAATCCAACACGGTTTGTGCTAGCTTCTTGAAACTTGACACAACAAAGTAGTTTCACGTTCTATCTCTACGTTTTGTTTCCTCTTGATGTAGCCCTAAGCAGTGACTGGTGAGAAACACTTTCATGGGAAGGGGTTGCCAAGCTTCCAAAAATTACGAATCTCCAGAAATCTCAGCAAATATTTTTTCACCCAAACTGGATGATACTTTCAGGTAATGATCAGTACACTAATGCGACTTGGTTCCCCAAATTTCGTTCTTCTATGTTGAAGCGTTCATTTCCAGTAACAGTTTGAATTTTTAGGTTTCACTCTGTTTTCTCCTATATTGATAGATGTATTTGGAACTCTAAATCCAACACGGTTTGTGCTAGCTTCTTGAAACTTGACACAACACAGTAGTTTCACGTTCTATCTCTACGTTTGGTTTCCTCTTGATGTAGCCCTAAGCAGTGACTGGCGAGAAACACTTTCATGGGAAGGGGTTGCCAAGCTTCCAAAAATTACGAATCTCCAGAAATCTCAGCAAATATTTTTTCACCCAAACTGGATGATACTTTCAGGTAATCATCAGTACACTAAGGCGACTTGGTTCCCCAAATTTCGTTCTTCTATGTTGAAGCGTTCATTTCCAGTAACAGTTTGAATTTTTAGGTTTCACTCTGTTTTCTCCTATATTGATAGATGTATTTGGAACTCTAAATCCAACACGGTTTGTGCTAGCTTCTTGAAACTTGACACCACAAAGTAGTTTCATGTTCTCTCTCTACGTTTTGTTTCCTCTTGATGTAGCCCTAAGCAGTGACTGGCGAGAAACACTTTCATGGGAAGGGGTTGCCAAGCTTCCAAAAATTACGAATCTCCAGAAATCTCAGCAAATATTTTTTCACCCAAACTGGATGATACTTTCAGGTAATGATCAGTACACTAAGGCGACTTGGTTCCCCAAATTTCGTTCTTCTATGTTGAAGCGTTCATTTCCAGTAACAGTTTGAATTTTTAGGTTTCACTCTGTTTTCTCCTATATTGATAGATGTATTTGGAACTCTAAATCCAACACGGTTTGTGCTAGCTTCTTGAAACTTGACACAACAAAGTAGTCTCACGTTCTATCTCTACGTTTTGTTTCCTCTTAATGGAGCCCTAAGCAGTGACTGGCGAGAAACCCTTTCATGGAACGGGGTTAACAAGCTTCCAAAAATTACGAATCTCCAGAAATCTCAGCAAATATTTTTTCACCCAAACTGGATGATACTTTCAGGTAATGATCAGTACACTAAGGCGACTTGGTTCCCCAAATTTCGTTCTCTATGTTGAAGCGTTCATTTCCAGTAACAGTTTGAATTTTAAGTTTCACTCTTTTTTCTCCTATATTGATAGATGTATTTAGAACTCTAAATCCAACACGGTTTGTGCTAGCTTCTTGAAACTTGACACAACAAAGTAGTTTCACGTTCTATCTCTACGTTTTGTTTCCTCTTGATGTAGCACTAAGCAGTGACTGGCGAGAAACACTTTCATGGGAAGGGGTTGCCAAGCTTCCAAAAATTACGAATCTCCAGAAATGTCAGCAAATATTTTTTCACCCAAACTGGATGATACTTTCAGGTAATGATCAGTACACTAAGGCGACTTGGTTCCCCAAATTTCGTTCTTCTATGTTGAAGCGTTCATTTCCAGTAACAGTTTGAATTTTTAGGTTTCACTCTGTTTTCTCCTATATTGATAGAGGTATTTGGAACTCTAAATCCAACACGGTTTGTGCTAGCTTCTTGAAACTTGTCACAACAAATTAGTTTCACGTTCTATATCTACGTTTTGTTTCCTCTTGATGTAGCCCTAAGCAGTGACTGGCGAGAAACACTTTCATGGGAAGGGGTTGCCAAGCTTCCAAAAATTACGAATCTCCAGAAATCTCAGCAAATATTTTTTCACCCAAACTGGATGATACTTTCAGGTAATGATCAGTACACTAATGCGACTTGGTTCCCCAAATTTCGTTCTTCTATGTTGAAGCGTTCATTTCCAGTAACAGTTTGAATTTTTAGGTTTCACTCTCTTTTCTCCTATATTGATAGATGTATTTGGAACTCTAAATCCAACACGGTTTGTGCTAGCTTCTTGAAACTTGACACAACAAAGTAGTTTCACGTTCTATATCTACGTTTTGTTTCCTCTTGATGTAGCCCTAAGCAGTGACTGGCGAGAAACACTTTCATAGGAAGGGGTTGCCAAGCTTCCAAAAATTACGAATCTCCAGAAATCTCAGCCAATATTTTTTCACCCAAACTGGATGATACTTTCAGGTAATGATCAGTACACTAAGGCGACTTGGTTCCCCCAATTTCGTTCTTCTATGTTGAAGCGTTCATTTCCAGTAACAGTTTGAATTTTTAGGTTTCACTCTGTTTTCTCCTATATTGATAGATGTATTTGGAACTCTAAATCCAACACGGTTTGTGCTAGCTTCTTGAAACTTGACACAACAAAGTAGTTTCACGTTCTATCTCTACGTTTTGTTTCCCCTTGATGTAGCCCTAAGCAGTGACTGGAGAGAAACCCTTTCATGGAACGGGGTTGCCAAGCTTCCAAAAATTACGAATCTCCAGAAATCTCAGCAAATATTTTTTCACCCAAACTGGATGATACTTTCAGGTAATGATCAGTACACTAAGGCGACTTGGTTCCCCAAATTTCGTTCTTCTATGTTGAAGCGTTCATTTCCAGTAACAGTTTGAATTTTTAGGTTTCACTCTGTTTTCTCCTATATTGATAGATGTATTTGGAACTCTAAATCCAACACGGTTTGTGCTAGCTTCTTGAAACTTGACACAACAAAGTAGTCTCACGTTCTATCTCTACGTTTTGTTTCCTCTTAATGGAGCCCTAAGCAGTGACTGGCGAGAAACCCTTTCATGGAACGGGGTTAACAAGCTTCCAAAAATTACGAATCTCCAGAAATCTCAGCAAATATTTTTTCACCCAAACTGGATGATACTTTCAGGTAATGATCAGTACACTAAGGCGACTTGGTTCCCCAAATTTCGTTCTTCTATGTTGAAGCGTTCATTTCCAGTAACAGTTTGAATTTTAAGTTTCACTCTTTTTTCTCCTATATTGATAGATGTATTTAGAACTCTAAATCCAACACGGTTTGTGCTAGCTTCTTGAAACTTGACACAACAAAGTAGTTTCACGTTCTATCTCTACGTTTTGTTTCCTCTTGATGTAGCACTAAGCAGTGACTGGCGAGAAACACTTTCATGGGAAGGGGTTGCCAAGCTTCCAAAAATTACGAATCTCCAGAAATGTCAGCAAATATTTTTTCACCCAAACTGGATGATACTTTCAGGTAATGATCAGTACACTAAGGCGACATGGTTCCCCAAATTTCGTTCTTCTATGTTGAAGCGTTCATTTCCAGTAACAGTTTGAATTTTTAGGTTTCACTCTGTTTTCTCCTATATTGATAGAGGTATTTGGAACTCTAAATCCAACACGGTTTGTGCTAGCTTCTTGAAACTTGTCACAACAAATTAGTTTCACGTTCTATATCTACGTTTTGTTTCCTCTTGATGTAGCCCTAAGCAGTGACTGGCGAGAAACACTTTCATGGGAAGGGGTTGCCAAGCTTCCAAAAATTACGAATCTCCAGAAATCTCAGCAAATATTTTTTCACCCAAACTGGATGATACTTTCAGGTAATGATCAGTACACTAATGCGACTTGGTTCCCCAAATTTCGTTCTTCTATGTTGAAGCGTTCATTTCCAGTAACAGTTTGAATTTTTAGGTTTCACTCTCTTTTCTCCTATATTGATAGATGTATTTGGAACTCTAAATCCAACACGGTTTGTGCTAGCTTCTTGAAACTTGACACAACAAAGTAGTTTCACGTTCTATATCTACGTTTTGTTTCCTCTTGATGTAGCCCTAAGCAGTGACTGGCGAGAAACACTTTCATAGGAAGGGGTTGCCAAGCTTCCAAAAATTACGAATCTCCAGAAATCTCAGCCAATATTTTTTCACCCAAACTGGATGATACTTTCAGGTAATGATCAGTACACTAAGGCGACTTGGTTCCCCCAATTTCGTTCTTCTATGTTGAAGCGTTCATTTCCAGTAACAGTTTGAATTTTTAGGTTTCACTCTGTTTTCTCCTATATTGATAGATGTATTTGGAACTCTAAATCCAACACGGTTTGTGCTAGCTTCTTGAAACTTGACACAACAAAGTAGTTTCACGTTCTATCTCTACGTTTTGTTTCCCCTTGATGTAGCCCTAAGCAGTGACTGGAGAGAAACCCTTTCATGGAACGGGGTTGCCAAGCTTCCAAAAATTACGAATCTCCAGAAATCTCAGCAAATATTTTTTCACCCAAACTGGATGATACTTTCAGGTAATGATCAGTACACTAAGGCGACTTGGTTCCCCAAATTTCGTTCTTCTATGTTGAAGCGTTCATTTCCAGTAACAGTTTGAATTTTTAGGTTTCACTCTGTTTTCTCCTATATTGATAGATGTATTTGGAACTCTAAATCCAACACGGTTTGTGCTAGCTTCTTGAAACTTGACACAACAAAGTAGTTTCACGTTCTATCTCTACGTTTTGTTTCCTCTTGATGTAGCCCTAAGCAGTGACTGGCGAGAAACACTTTCATGGGAAGGGGTTGCCAAGCTTCCAAAAATTACGAATCTCCAGAAATCTCAGCAAATATTTTTTCACCCAAACTGGATGATACTTTCAGGTAATGATCAGTACACTAAGGCGACTTGGTTCCCCAAATTTCGTTCTTCTATGTTGAAGCGTTCATTTCCAGTAACAGTTTGAATTTTTAGGTTTCACTCTGTTTTCTCCTATATTGATAGATGTATTTGGAACTCTAAATCCAACACGGGTTGTGCTAGCTTCTTGAAACTTGACACAACAAAGTAGTTTCACGTTCTATCTCTACATTTTGTTTCCTCTTGATGTAGCCCTAAGCAGTGACTGGCGAGAAACACTTTCATGGGAAGGGGTTGCCAAGCTTCCAAAAATTAAGAATCTCCAGAAATCTCAGCAAATATTTTTTCACCCAAACTGGATGATACTTTCAGGTAATGATCAGTACACTAAGGCGACTTGGTTCCCCAAATTTCGTTCTTCTATGTTGAAGCGTTCATTTCCAGTAACAGTTTGAATTTTTAGGTTTCACTCTGTTTTCTCCTATATTGATAGATGTATTTGGAACTCAAAATCCAACATGGTTTCTGCTAGCTTCTTGAAACTTGACACAACAAAGTAGTTTCACGTTCTATCTCTACGTTTTGTTTCCTCTTGATGTAGCTCTAAGCAGTGACTGGCGAGAAACACTTTCATGGGAAGGGGTTGCCAAGCTTCCAAAAATTACGAATCTCCAGAAATCTCAGCCAATATATTTTCACCCAAAATGGATGATACATTCAGGTAATGATCAGTACACTAAGGCGACTTGGTTCCCCAAATTTCGTTCTTCTATGTTGAAGCGTTCATTTCCAGTAACAGTTTGAATTTTTAGGTTTCACTCTGTTTTCTCCTATATTGATAGATGTATTTGGAACTCTAAATCCAACACGGTTTGTGCTAGCTTCTTGAAACTTGACACAACAAAGTAGTTTCACTTTCTATCTCTACGTTTTGATTCCTCTTGAAGTAGCTCTAAGCAGTGACCTGCGAGAAACACTTTCATGGGAAGGGGTTGCCAAGCTTCCAAAAATTACGAATCTCTAGAAATCTCAGCAAATATTTTTTCACCCAAACTGGATGATACTTTCAGGTAATGATCAGTACAGTAAGGCGACTTGGTTCCCCAAATTTCATTCTTCTATATTGAAGCGTTCATTTCCAGTAACAGTTTGAATTTTTAGGTTTCACTCTCTTTTCTCCTGTATTGATAGATGTATTTGGAACTCTAAAACCAACACGGTTTGTGCTAGCTTCTTGAAACTTGACACAACAAAGTAGATTCACGTTCTATCTCTACGTTTTGTTTCCTCTTGATGTAGCCCTAAGCAGTGACTGGCGAGAAACCCTTTCATGGAACGGGGTTGCCAAGCTTCCAAATATTACGAATCTCCAGAAATCTCAGCAAATATTTTTTGACCCAAACTGGATGATACTTTCAGGTAATGATCAGTACACTAAGGCGACTTGGTTCCCCAAATTTCGTTCTTCTATGTTGAAGCGTTCATTTCCAGTAACAGTTTCAATTTTTAGGTTTCACTCTGTTTTCTCCTATATTGATAGATGTATTTGGAACTCTAAATCCAACACGGTTTGTGCTAGCTTCTTGAAACTTGACACAACAAAGTAGTTTCACGTTCTATCTCTATGTTTTGTTTCCTCTTGATGTAGCCCTAAGCAATTACTGGCGAGAAACACTTTCATGGGAAGGGGTTGCCAAGCTTCCAAAAATTACGAATCTCCAGAAATCTCAGCAAATATTTTTTCACCCAAACTGGATGATACTTTCAGGTAATGATCAGTACACTAAGGCGACTTGGTTCCCCAAATTTCATTCTTCTATGTTGAAGCGTTCATTTCCAGTAACAGTTTGAATTTGTAGGTTTCACTCTGTTTTCTCCTATATTGATAGTTGTATTTGGAACTCTAAATCCAACACGGTTTGTGCTAGCTTCTTGAAACTTGACACAACAAAGTAGTTTCACGTTCTATCTCTACATTTTGTTTCCTCTTGACGTAGCCCTAAGCAGTGACTGGCGAGAACCACTTTCATGGGAAGGGGTTGCCAAGCTTCCAAAAATTACGAATCTCCAGAAATCTCAGCCAATATTTTTTCACCCAAACTGGATGATACTTTCAGGTAATGATCAGTACACTAAGGCGACTTGGTTCCCCAAATTTCGTTCTTCTATGTTGAAGCGTTCATTTCCAGTAACAGTTTGAATTTTTAGGTTTCACTCTGTTTTCTCCTATATTGATAGATGTATTTGGAACTCTAAATCCAACACGGTTTGTGCTAGCTTCTTGAAACTTGATACAACAAAGTAGTTTCACGTTCTATCTCTACCTTTTGTTTCCTCTTGATGTAGCCCTAAGCAGTGACTGGAGAGAAACCCTTTCATGGAACGGGGTTGCCAAGCTTCCAAAAATTACGAATCTCCAGAAATCTCAGCAAATATTTTTTCACCCAAACTGGATGATACTTTCAGGTAATGATCAGTACACTAAGGCGACTTGGTTCCCCAAATTTCGTTCTTCTATGTTGAAGCGTTCATTTCCAGTAACAGTTTGAATTTTTAGGTTTCACTCTGTTTTCTCCTATATTGATAGATGTGTTTGGAACTCAAAATCCAACACGGTTTCTGCTAGCTTCTTGAAACTTGACACAACAAAGTAGTTTCACGTTCTATCACTACGTTTTGTTTCCTCTTGATGTAGCTCTAAGCAGTGACTGGCGAGAAACACTTTCATGGGAAGGGGTTGCCAAGCTTCCAAAAATTACGAATCTCCAGAAATCTCAGCCAATATATTTTCACCCAAAATGGATGATACTTTCAGGTAATGATCAGTACACTAAGGCGACTTGGTTCCCCAAATTTCGTTCTTCTATGTTGAAGCGTTCATTTCCAGTAACAGTTTGAATTTTTAGGTTTCACTCTGTTTTCTCCTATATTGATAGATGTATTTGGAACTCTAAATCCAACACGGTTTGTGCTAGCTTCTTGAAACTTGACACAACAAAGTAGTTTCACTTTCTATCTCTACGTTTTGATTCCTCTTGAAGTAGCTCTAAGCAGTGACCTGCGAGAACCCATTTCATGGAACGGGGTTGCCAAGCTTCCAAAAATTACGAATCTCTAGAAATCTCAGCAAATATTTTTTCACCCAAACTGGATGATACTTTCAGGTAATGATCAGTACACTAAGGCGACTTGGTTCCCCAAATTTCATTCTTCTATATTGAAGCGTTCATTTCCAGTAACAGTTTGAATTTTTAGGTTTCACTCTGTTTTCTCCTATATTGATAGATGTATTTGGAACTCTAAAACCAACACGGTTTGTGCTAGCTTCTTGAAACTTGACACAACAAAGTAGATTCACGTTGTATCTCTACATTTTGTTTCCTCTTGACGTAGCCCTAAGCAGTGACTGGCGAGAACCACTTTCATGGGAAGGGGTTGCCAAGCTTCCAAAAATTACGAATCTCCAGAAATCTCAGCCAATATTTTTTCACCCAAACTGGATGATACTTTCAGGTAATGATCAGTACACTAAGGCGACTTGGTTCCCCAAATTTCGTTCTTCTATGTTGAAGCGTTCATTTCCAGTAACAGTTTGAATTTTTAGGTTTCACTCTGTTTTCTCCTATATTGATAGATGTATTTGGAACTCTAAATCCAACACGGTTTGTGCTAGCTTCTTGAAACTTGATACAACAAAGTAGTTTCACGTTCTATCTCTACCTTTTGTTTCCTCTTGATGTAGCCCTAAGCAGTGACTGGAGAGAAACCCTTTCATGGAACGGGGTTGCCAAGCTTCCAAAAATTACGAATCTCCAGAAATCTCAGCAAATATTTTTTCACCCAAACTGGATGATACTTTCAGGTAATGATCAGTACACTAAGGCGACTTGGTTCCCCAAATTTCGTTCTTCTATGTTGAAGCGTTCATTTCCAGTAACAGTTTGAATTTTTAGGTTTCACTCTGTTTTCTCCTATATTGATAGATGTATTTGGAACTCAAAATCCAACACGGTTTCTGCTAGCTTCTTGAAACTTGACACAACAAAGTAGTTTCACGTTCTATCACTACGTTTTGTTTCCTCTTGATGTAGCTCTAAGCAGTGACTGGCGAGAAACACTTTCATGGGAAGGGGTTGCCAAGCTTCCAAAAATTACGAATCTCCAGAAATCTCAGCCAATATATTTTCACCCAAAATGGATGATACTTTCAGGTAATGATCAGTACACTAAGGCGACTTGGTTCCCCAAATTTCGTTCTTCTATGTTGAAGCGTTCATTTCCAGTAACAGTTTGAATTTTTAGGTTTCACTCTGTTTTCTCCTATATTGATAGATGTATTTGGAACTCTAAATCCAACACGGTTTGTGCTAGCTTCTTGAAACTTGACACAACAATGTAGTTTCACTTTCTATCTCTACGTTTTGATTCCTCTTGAGGTAGCTCTAAGCAGTGACCTGCGAGAACCCATTTCATGGAACGGGGTTGCCAAGCTTCCAAAAATTACGAATCTCTAGAAATCTCAGCAAATATTTTTTCACCCAAACTGGATGATACTTTCAGGTAATGATCAGTACACTAAGGCAACTTGGTTCCCCAAATTTCATTCTTCTATATTGAAGCGTTCATTTCCAGTAACAGTTTGAATTTTTAGGTTTCACTCTGTTTTCTCCTATATTGATAGATGTATTTGGAACTCTAAAACCAACACGGTTTGTGCTAGCTTCTTGAAACTTGACACAACAAAGTAGTTTCACGTTCTATCTCTACATTTTGTTTCCTCTTGATGTAGCCCTAAGCAGTGACTGGCGAGAACCACTTTCATGGGAAGGGGTTGCCAAGCTTCCAAAAATTACGAATCTCCAGAAATCTCAGCAAATATTTTTTCACCCAAACTGGATGATACTTTCAGGTAATGATCAGTACACTAAGGCGACTTGGTTCCCCAAATTTCGTTCTTCTATGTTGAAGCGTTCAATTCCAGTAACAGTTTGAATTTTTAGGTTTCACTCTGTTTTCTCCTATATTGATAGATGTATTTGGAACTCAAAATCCAACACGGTTTGTGCTAGCTTCTTGAAACTTGACACAACAAAGTAGTTTCACGTTCTATCTCTACGTTTTGTTTCCTCTTGATGTAGCTCTAAGCAGTGACTGGCGAGAAACACTTTCATGGGAAGGGGTTGCCAAGCTTCCAAAAATTACGAATCTCCAGAAATCTCAGCCAATATATTTTCACCCAAAATGGATGATACATTCAGGTAATGATCAGTACACTAAGGCGACTTGGTTCCCCAAATTTCGTTCTTCTATGTTGAAGCGTTCATTTCCAGTAACAGTTTGAATTTTTAGGTTTCACTCTGTTTTCTCCTATATTGATAGATGTATTTGGAACTCTAAATCCAACACGGTTTGTGCTAGCTTCTTGAAACTTGACACAACAAAGTAGTTTCACTTTCTATCTCTACGTTTTGATTCCTCTTGAAGTAGCTCTAAGCAGTGACCTGCGAGAAACCATTTCATGGAACGGGGTTGCCAAGCTTCCAAAAATTACGAATCTCTAGAAATCTCAGCAAATATTTTTTCACCCAAACTGGATGATACTTTCAGATAATGATCAGTACACTAAGGCGACTTGGTTCCCCAAATTTCATTCTTCTATATTGAAGCGTTCATTTCCAGTAACAGTTTGAATTTTTAGGTTTCACTCTGTTTTCTCCTATATTGATAGATGTATTTGGAACTCTAAAACCAACACGGTTTGTGCTAGCTTCTTGAAACTTGACACAACAAAGTAGATTCACGTTCTATCTCTACGTTTTGTTTCCTCTTGATGTAGCCCTAAGCAGTGACTGGCGAGAAACCCTTTCATGGAACGGGGTTGCCAAGCTTCCAAATATTACGAATCTCCAGAAATCTCAGCAAATATTTTTTCACCCAAACTGGATGATACTTTCAGGTAATGATCAGTACACTAAGGCGACTTGGTTCCCCAAATTTCGTTCTTCTATGTTGAAGCGTTCATTTCCAGTAACAGTTTCAATTTTTAGGTTTCACTCTGTTTTCTCCTATATTGATAGATGTATTTGGAACTCTAAATCCAACACGGTTTGTGCTAGCTTCTTGAAACTTGACACAACAAAGTAGTTTCACGTTCTCTCTCTACGTTTTGTTTCCTCTTGATGTAGCCCTAAGCAGTGACTGGCGAGAAACACTTTCATGGGAAGGGGTTGCCAAGCTTCCAAAAATTACGAATCTCCAGAAATCTCAGCAAATATTTTTTCACCCAAACTGGATGATACTTTCAGGTAATGATCAGTACACTAAGGCGACTTGGTTCCCCAAATTTCATTCTTCTATGTTGAAGCGTTCATTTCCAGTAACAGTTTGAATTTTTAGGTTTCACTCTGTTTTCTCCTATATTGATAGTTGTATATGGAACTCTAAATCCAACACGGTTTGTGCTAGCTTCTTGAAACTTGACACAACAAAGTAGTTTCACGTTCTATCTCTACATTTTGTTTCCTCTTGATGTAGCCCTAAGCAGTGACTGGCGAGAACCACTTTCATGGGAAGGGGTTGCCAAGCTTCCAAAAATTACGAATCTCCAGAAATCTCAGCCAATATTTTTTCACCCAAACTGGATGATACTTTCAGGTAATGATCAGTACACTAAGGCGACTTGGTTCCCCAAATTTTGTTCTTCTATGTTGAAGCGTTCATTTCCAGTAACAGTTTGAATTTTTAGGTTTCACTCTGTTTTCTCCTATATTGATAGATGTATTTGGAACTCTAAATCCAACACGGTTTGTGCTAGCTTCTTGAAACTTGATACAACAAAGTAGTTTCACGTTCTATCTCTACCTTTTGTTTCCTCTTGATGTAGCCCTAAGCAGTGACTGGAGAGAAACCCTTTCATGGAACGGGGTTGCCAAGCTTCCAAAAATTACGAATCTCCAGAAATCTCAGCCAATATTTTTTCACCCAAACTGGATGATACTTTCAGGTAATGATCAGTACACTAAGGCGACTTGGTTCCCCAAATTTCGTTCTTCTATGTTGAAGCGTTCATTTCCAGTAACAGTTTGAATTTTTAGGTTTCACTCTGTTTTCTCCTATATTGATAGATGTATTTGGAACTCTAAATCCAACACGGTTTGTGCTAGCTTCTTGAAACTTGATACAACAAAGTAGTTTCACGTTCTATCTCTACCTTTTGTTTCCTCTTGATGTAGCCCTAAGCAGTGACTGGAGAGAAACCCTTTCATGGAACGGGGTTGCCAAGCTTCCAAAAATTACGAATCTCCAGAAATCTCAGCAAATATTTTTTCACCCAAACTGGATGATACTTTCAGGTAATGATCAGTACACTAAGGCGACTTGGTTCCCCAAATTTCGTTCTTCTATGTTGAAGCGTTCATTTCCAGTAACAGTTTGAATTTTTAGGTTTCACTCTGTTTTCTCCTATATTGATAGATGTATTTGGAACTCAAAATCCAACACGGTTTCTGCTAGCTTCTTGAAACTTGACACAACAAAGTAGTTTCACGTTCTATCACTACGTTTTGTTTCCTCTTGATGTAGCTCTAAGCAGTGACTGGCGAGAAACACTTTCATGGGAAGGGGTTGCCAAGCTTCCAAAAATTACGAATCTCCAGAAATCTCAGCCAATATATTTTCACCCAAAATGGATGATACTTTCAGGTAATGATCAGTACACTAAGGCGACTTGGTTCCCCAAATTTCGTTCTTCTATGTTGAAGCGTTCATTTCCAGTAACAGTTTGAATTTTTAGGTTTCACTCTGTTTTCTCCTATATTGATAGATGTATTTGGAACTCTAAATCCAACACGGTTTGTGCTAGCTTCTTGAAACTTGACACAACAATGTAGTTTCACTTTCTATCTCTACGTTTTGATTCCTCTTGAGGTAGCTCTAAGCAGTGACCTGCGAGAACCCATTTCATGGAACGGGGTTGCCAAGCTTCCAAAAATTACGAATCTCTAGAAATCTCAGCAAATATTTTTTCACCCAAACTGGATGATACTTTCAGGTAATGATCAGTACACTAAGGCAACTTGGTTCCCCAAATTTCATTCTTCTATATTGAAGCGTTCATTTCCAGTAACAGTTTGAATTTTTAGGTTTCACTCTGTTTTCTCCTATATTGATAGATGTATTTGGAACTCTAAAACCAACACGGTTTGTGCTAGCTTCTTGAAACTTGACACAACAAAGTAGTTTCACGTTCTATCTCTACATTTTGTTTCCTCTTGATGTAGCCCTAAGCAGTGACTGGCGAGAACCACTTTCATGGGAAGGGGTTGCCAAGCTTCCAAAAATTACGAATCTCCAGAAATCTCAGCAAATATTTTTTCACCCAAACTGGATGATACTTTCAGGTAATGATCAGTACACTAAGGCGACTTGGTTCCCCAAATTTCGTTCTTCTATGTTGAAGCGTTCAATTCCAGTAACAGTTTGAATTTTTAGGTTTCACTCTGTTTTCTCCTATATTGATAGATGTATTTGGAACTCAAAATCCAACACGGTTTGTGCTAGCTTCTTGAAACTTGACACAACAAAGTAGTTTCACGTTCTATCTCTACGTTTTGTTTCCTCTTGATGTAGCTCTAAGCAGTGACTGGCGAGAAACACTTTCATGGGAAGGGGTTGCCAAGCTTCCAAAAATTACGAATCTCCAGAAATCTCAGCCAATATATTTTCACCCAAAATGGATGATACATTCAGGTAATGATCAGTACACTAAGGCGACTTGGTTCCCCAAATTTCGTTCTTCTATGTTGAAGCGTTCATTTCCAGTAACAGTTTGAATTTTTAGGTTTCACTCTGTTTTCTCCTATATTGATAGATGTATTTGGAACTCTAAATCCAACACGGTTTGTGCTAGCTTCTTGAAACTTGACACAACAAAGTAGTTTCACTTTCTATCTCTACGTTTTGATTCCTCTTGAAGTAGCTCTAAGCAGTGACCTGCGAGAAACCATTTCATGGAACGGGGTTGCCAAGCTTCCAAAATTTACGAATCTCTAGAAATCTCAGCAAATATTTTTTCACCCAAACTGGATGATACTTTCAGATAATGATCAGTACACTAAGGCGACTTGGTTCCCCAAATTTCATTCTTCTATATTGAAGCGTTCATTTCCAGTAACAGTTTGAATTTTTAGGTTTCACTCTGTTTTCTCCTATATTGATAGATGTATTTGGAACTCTAAAACCAACACGGTTTGTGCTAGCTTCTTGAAACTTGACACAACAAAGTAGATTCACGTTCTATCTCTACGTTTTGTTTCCTCTTGATGTAGCCCTAAGCAGTGACTGGCGAGAAACCCTTTCATGGAACGGGGTTGCCAAGCTTCCAAATATTACGAATCTCCAGAAATCTCAGCAAATATTTTTTCACCCAAACTGGATGATACTTTCAGGTAATGATCAGTACACTAAGGCGACTTGGTTCCCCAAATTTCGTTCTTCTATGTTGAAGCGTTCATTTCCAGTAACAGTTTGAATTTTTAGGTTTCACTCTGTTTTCTCCTATATTGATAGATGTGTTTGGAACTCTAAATCCAACACGGTTTGTGCTAGCTTCTTGAAACTTGACACAACAAAGTAGTTTCACGTTCTATCTCTACGTTTTGTTTCCTCTTGATGTAGCCCTAAGCAGTGACTGGCGAGAAACACTTTCATGGGAAGGGGTTGCCAAGCTTCCAAAAATTACGAATCTCCAGAAATCTCAGCAAATATTTTTTCACCCAAACTGGATGATACTTTCAGGTAATCATCAGTACACTAAGGCGACTTGGTTCCCCAAATTTCGTTCTTCTATGTTGAAGCGTTCATTTCCAGTAACAGTTTGAATTTTTAGGTTTCACTCTGTTTTCTCCTATATTGATAGATGTATTTGGAACTCTAAATCCAACACGGTTTGTGCTAGCTTCTTGAAACTTGACACAACAAAGTAGTTTCACGTTCTATCTCTACGTTTTGTTTCCTCTTGATGTAGCCCTAAGCAGTGACTGGCGAGAAACACTTTCATGGGAAGGGGTTGCCAAGCTTCCAAAAATTACGAATCTCCAGAAATCTCAGCAAATATCTTTTCACCCAAACTGGATGATACTTTCAGGTAATGATCAGTACACTAAGGCGACTTGGTTCCCCAAATTTCATTCTACTATATTGAAGCATTCATTTCCAGTAACAGTTTGAATTTTTAGGTTTCACTCTGTTTTCTCCTATATTGATAGTTGTATTTGGAACTCTAAATCCAACACGGTTTGTGCTAGCTTCTTGAAACTTGACACAACAAAGTAGTTTCACGTTCTATCTCTACATTTTGTTTCCTCTTGATGTAGCCCTAAGCAGTGACTGGCGAGAACCACTTTCATGGGAAGGGGTTGCCAAGCTTCCAAAAATTACGAATCTCCAGAAATCTCAGCAAATATTTTTTCACCCAAACTGGATGATACTTTCAGGTAATGATCAGTACACTAAGGCGACTTGGTTCCCCAAATTTCGTTCTTCTATGTTGAAGCGTTCAATTCCAGTAACAGTTTGAATTTTTAGGTTTCACTCTGTTTTCTCCTATATTGATAGATGTATTTGGAACTCTAAATCCAACACGGTTCGTGCTAGCTTCTTGAAACTTGACACAACAAAGTAGTCTCACGTTCTATCTCTACGTTTTGTTTCCTCTTAATGGAGCCCTAAGCAGTGACTGGCGAGAAAACCTTTCATGGAAGGGGGTTGCCAAGCTTCCAAAAATTACGAATCTCCAGAAATCTCAGCAAATATTTTTTCACCCAAACTGGATGATACTTTCAGGTAATGATCAGTACACTAAGGCGACTTGGTTCCCCAAATTTCGTTCTTCTATGTTGAAGCGTTCATTTCCAGTAACAGTTTGAATTTTTAGGTTTCACTCTGTTTTCTCCTATATTGATAGATGTATTTGGAACTCTAAATCCAACACCGTTTGTGCTAGCTTCTTGAAACTTGACACAACAAAGTAGTTTCACGTTCTATCTCTACGTTTTGTTTCCTCTTGATGTAGCCCTAAGCAGTGACTGGCGAGAAACACTTTCATGGGAAGGGGTTGCCAAGCTTCCAAAAATTACGAATCTCCAGAAATGTCAGCAAATATTTTTTCACCCAAACTGGATGATACTTTCAGGTAATGATCAGTACACTAAGGCGACTTGGTTCCCCAAATTTCGTTCTTCTATGTTGAAGCGTTCATTTCCAGTAACAGTTTGAATTTTTAGGTTTCACTCTGTTTTCTCCTATATTGATAGATGTGTTTGGAACTCTAAATCCAACACGGATTGTGCTAGCTTCTTGAAACTTGACACAACAAAGTAGTTTCACGTTCTATCTCTACGTTTTGTTTCCTCTTGATGTAGCCCTAAGCAGTGACTGGCGAGAAACACTTTCATGGGAAGGGGTTGCCAAGCTTCCAAAAATTACGAATCTCCAGAAATCTCAGCAAATATTTTTTCACCCAAACTGGATGATACTTTCAGGTAATGATCAGTACACTAATGTGACTTGGTTCCCCAAATTTCGTTCTTCTATGTTGAAGCGTTCATTTCCAGTAACAGTTTGAATTTTTAGGTTTCACTCTGTTTTCTCCTATATTGATAGATGTATTTGGAACTCTAAATCCAACACGGTTTGTGCTAGCTTCTTGAAACTTGACACAACAAAGTAGTTTCACGTTCTATCTCTACGTTTGGTTTCCTCTTGATGTAGCCCTAAGCAGTGACTGGCGAGAAACACTTTCATGGGAAGGGGTTGCCAAGCTTCCAAAAATTACGAATCTCCAGAAATCTCAGCAAATATTTTTTCACCCAAACTGGATGATACTTTCAGGTAATGATCAGTACACTAAGGCGACTTGGTTCCCCAAATTTCGGTCTTCTATGTTGAAGCGTTCATTTCCAATAACAGTTTGAATTTTTAGGTTTCACTCTCTTTTCTCCTATATTGATAGATGTATTTGGAACTCTAAATCCAACACGGTTTGTGCTAGCTTCTTGAAACTTGACACAACAAAGTAGTTTCACGTTCTATATCTACGTTTTGTTTCCTCTTGATGTAGCCCTAAGCAGTGACTGGCGAGAAACACTTTCATGGGAAGGGGTTGCCAAGCTTCCAAAAATTACGAATCTCCAGAAATCTCAGCCAATATTTTTTCACCCAAACTGGATGATACTGTCAGGTAATGATCAGTACACTAAGGCGACTTGGTTCCCCAAATTTCGTTCTTCTATGTTGAAGCGTTCATTTTCAGTAACAGTTTGAATTTTTAGGTTTCACTCTGTTTTCTCCTATATTGATAGATGTATTTGGAACTCTAAATCCAACACCGTTTGTGCTAGCTTCTTGAAACTTGTCACAACAAAGTAGTTTCACGTTCTATCTCTACCTTTTGTTTCCTCTTGATGTAGCCCTAAGCAGTGACTGGCGAGAAACACTTTCATGGGAAGGGGTTGCCAAGCTTCCAAAAATTACGAATCTCCAGAAATCTCAGCAAATATTTTTTCACCCAAACTGGATGATACTTTCAGGTAATGATCAGTACACTAAGGCGACTTGGTTCCCCAAATTTCGTTCTTCTATGTTGAAGCGTTCATTTCCAGTAAAAGTTTGAATTTTTAGGTTTCACTCTGTTTTCTCCTATATTGATAGATGTATTTGGAACTCTAAATCCAACACGGTTTGTGCTAGCTTCTTGAAACTTGACACCACAAAGTAGTTTCATGTTCTCTCTCTACGTTTTGTTTCCTCTTGATGTAGCCCTAAGCAGTGACTGGCGAGAAACACTTTCATGGGAAGGGGTTGCCAAGCTTCCAAAAATTACGAATCTCCAGAAATCTCAGCCAATATTTTTTCACCCAAACTGGATGATACTTTCAGGTAATGATCAGTACACTAAGGCGACTTGGTTCCCCAAATTTCGTTCTTCTATGTTGAAGCGTTCATTTCCAGTAACAGTTTGAATTTTTAGGTTTCACTCTGTTTTCTCCTATATTGATAGATGTATTTGGAACTCTAAATCCAACACGGTTTGTGCTAGCTTCTTGAAACTTGACACAACAAAGTAGTTTCACGTTCTATCTCTACCTTTTGTTTCCTCTTGATGTAGCCCTAAGCAGTGACTGGAGAGAAACCCTTTCATGGAACGGGGTTGCCAAGCTTCCAAAAATTACGAATCTCCAGAAATCTCAGCAAATATTTTTTCACCCAAACTGGATGATACTTTCAGGTAATGATCAGTACACTAAGGCGACTTGGTTCCCCAAATTTCGTTCTTCTATGTTGAAGCGTTCATTTCCAGTAACAGTTTGAATTTTTAGGTTTCACTCTGTTTTCTCCTATATTGATAGAGGTATTTGGAACTCTAAATCCAACACGGTTTGTGCTAGCTTCTTGAAACTTGTCACAACAAAGTAGTTTCCCGTTCTATATCTACGTTTTGTTTCCTCTTGATGTAGCCCTAAGCAGTGACTGGCGAGAAACACTTTCATGGGAAGGGGTTGCCAAGCTTCCAAAAATTACGAATCTCCAGAAATCTCAGCAAATATTTTTTCACCCAAACTGGATGATACTTTCAGGTAATGATCAGTACACTAAGGCGACTTGGTTCCCCAAATTTCGTTCTTCTATGTTGAAGCGTTCATTTCCAGTAACAGTTTGAATTTTTAGGTTTCACTCTGTTTTCTCCTATATTGATAGATGTATTTGGAACTCTAAATCCAACACGGTTTGCGCTGGCTTCTTGAAACTTGACACAACAAAGTAGTCTCACGTTCTATCTCTACGTTTGGTTTCCTATTGATGTAGCCCTAAGCAGTGACTGGCGAGAAACACTTTCATGGGAAGGGGTTGCCAAGCTTCCAAAAATTACGAATCTCCAGAAATCTCAGCAAATATTTTTTCACCCAAACTGGATGATACTTTCAGGTAATGATCAGTACACTAAGGCGACTTGGTTCCCCAAATTTCGGTCTTCTATGTTGAAGCGTTCATTTCCAATAACAGTTTGAATTTTTAGGTTTCACTCTCTTTTCTCCTATATTGATAGATGTATTTGGAACTCTAAATCCAACACGGTTTGTGCTAGCTTCTTGAAACTTGACACAACAAAGTAGTTTCACGTTCTATATCTACGTTTTGTTTCCTCTTGATGTAGCCCTAAGCAGTGACTGGCGAGAAACACTTTCATAGGAAGGGGTTGCCAAGCTTCCAAAAATTACGAATCTCCAGAAATCTCAGCCAATATTTTTTCACCCAAACTGGATGATACTTTCAGGTAATGATCAGTACACTAAGGCGACTTGGTTCCCCAAATTTCGTTCTTCTATGTTGAAGCGTTCATTTTCAGTAACAGTTTGAATTTTTAGGTTTCACTCTGTTTTCTCCTATATTGATAGATGTATTTGGAACTCTAAATCCAACACCGTTTGTGCTAGCTTCTTGAAACTTGTCACAACAAAGTAGTTTCACGTTCTATCTCTACCTTTTGTTTCCTCTTGATGTAGCCCTAAGCAGTGACTGGCGAGAAACACTTTCATGGGAAGGGGTTGCCAAGCTTCCAAAAATTACGAATCTCCAGAAATCTCAGCAAATATTTTTTCACCCAAACTGGATGATACTTTCAGGTAATGATCAGTACACTAAGGCGACTTGGTTCCCCAAATTTCGTTCTTCTATGTTGAAGCGTTCATTTCCAGTAAAAGTTTGAATTTTTAGGTTTCACTCTGTTTTCTCCTATATTGATAGATGTATTTGGAACTCTAAATCCAACACGGTTTGTGCTAGCTTCTTGAAACTTGACACCACAAAGTAGTTTCATGTTCTCTCTCTACGTTTTGTTTCCTCTTGATGTAGCCCTAAGCAGTGACTGGCGAGAAACACTTTCATGGGAAGGGGTTGCCAAGCTTCCAAAAATTACGAATCTCCAGAAATCTCAGCCAATATTTTTTCACCCAAACTGGATGATACTTTCAGGTAATGATCAGTACACTAAGGCGACTTGGTTCCCCAAATTTCGTTCTTCTATGTTGAAGCGTTCATTTCCAGTAACAGTTTGAATTTTTAGGTTTCACTCTGTTTTCTCCTATATTGATAGATGTATTTGGAACTCTAAATCCAACACGGTTTGTGCTAGCTTCTTGAAACTTGACACAACAAAGTAGTTTCACGTTCTATCTCTACCTTTTGTTTCCTCTTGATGTAGCCCTAAGCAGTGACTGGAGAGAAACCCCTTCATGGAACGGGGTTGCCAAGCTTCCAAAAATTACGAATCTCCAGAAATCTCAGCAAATATTTTTTCACCCAAACTGGATGATACTTTCAGGTAATGATCAGTACACTAAGGCGACTTGGTTCCCCAAATTTCGTTCTTCTATGTTGAAGCGTTCATTTCCAGTAACAGTTTGAATTTTTAGGTTTCACTCTGTTTTCTCCTATATTGATAGAGGTATTTGGAACTCTAAATCCAACACGGTTTGTGCTAGCTTCTTGAAACTTGTCACAACAAAGTAGTTTCCCGTTCTATATCTACGTTTTGTTTCCTCTTGATGTAGCCCTAAGCAGTGACTGGCGAGAAACACTTTCATGGGAAGGGGTTGCCAAGCTTCCAAAAATTACGAATCTCCAGAAATCTCAGCAAATATTTTTTCACCCAAACTGGATGATACTTTCAGGTAATGATCAGTACACTAAGGCGACTTGGTTCCCCAAATTTCGTTCTTCTATGTTGAAGCGTTCATTTCCAGTAACAGTTTGAATTTTTAGGTTTCACTCTGTTTTCTCCTATATTGATAGATGTATTTGGAACTCTAAATCCAACACGGTTTGCGCTGGCTTCTTGAAACTTGACACAACAAAGTAGTCTCACGTTCTATCTCTACGTTTTGTTTCCTCTTAATGGAGCCCTAAGCAGTGACTGGCGAGAAACCCTTTCATGAAAAGGGGTTGCCAAGCTTCCAAAAATTACGAATCTCCAGAAATCTCAGCAAATATTTTTTCACCCAAACTGGATGATACTTTCAGGTAATGATCAGTACACTAAGGCGACTTGGTTCCCCAAATTTCGTTCTTCTATGTTGAAGCGTTCATTTCCAGTAACAGTTTGAATTTTTAGGTTTCACTCTGTTTTCTCCTATATTGATAGATGTATTTGGAACACTAAATCCAACACGGTCTGTGCTAGCTTCTTGAAACTTGACACAACAAAGTAGTTTCACGTTCTATCTCTACGTTTTGTTTCCTCTTGATGTAGCCCTAATCAGTGACTGGCGAGAAACACTTTCATGGGAAGGGGTTGCCAAGCTTCCAAAAATTACGAATCTCCAGAAATCTCAGCAAATATTTTTTCACCCAAACTGGATGATACTTTCAGGTAATGATCAGTACACTAATGCGACTTGGTTCCCCAAATTTCGTTCTTCTATGTTGAAGCGTTCATTTCCAGTAACAGTTTGAATTTTTAGGTTTCACTCTGTTTTCTCCTATATTGATAGATGTATTTGGAACTCTAAATCCAACACGGTTTGTGCTAGCTTCTTGAAACTTGACACAACAAAGTAGTTTCACGTTCTATCTCTACGTTTGGTTTCCTATTGATGTAGCCCTAAGCAGTGACTGGCGAGAAACACTTTCATGGGAAGGGGTTGCCAAGCTTCCAAAAATTACGAATCTCCAGAAATCTCAGCAAATATTTTTTCACCCAAACTGGATGATACTTTCAGGTAATGATCAGTACACTAAGGCGACTTGGTTCCCCAAATTTCGGTCTTCTATGTTGAAGCGTTCATTTCCAATAACAGTTTGAATTTTTAGGTTTCACTCTCTTTTCTCCTATATTGATAGATGTATTTGGAACTCTAAATCCAACACGGTTTGTGCTAGCTTCTTGAAACTTGACACAACAAAGTAGTTTCACGTTCTATATCTATGTTTTGTTTCCTCTTGATGTAGCCCTAAGCAGTGACTGGCGAGAAACACTTTCATAGGAAGGGGTTGCCAAGCTTCCAAAAATTACGAATCTCCAGAAATCTCAGCAAATATTTTTTCACCCAAACTGGATGATACTTTCAGGTAATGATCAGTACACTAAGGCGACTTGGTTCCCCAAATTTCGTTCTTCTATGTTGAAGCGTTCATTTCCAGTAACAGTTTCAATTTTTAGGTTTCACTCTGTTTTCTCCTATATTGATAGATGTATTTGGAACTCTAAATCCAACACGGTTTGTGCTAGCTTCTTGAAACTTGACACGACAAAGTAGTTTCACGTTATATCTCTATGTTTTGTTTCCTCTTGATGTAGCCCTAAGCAGTGACTGGCGAGAAACACTTTCATGGGAAGGGGTTGCCAAGCTTCCAAAAATTACGAATCTCCATTAATCTCAGCAAATATTTTTTCACCCAAACTGGATGATACTTTCAGGTAATGATCAGTACACTAAGGCGACTTGGTTCCCCAAATTTCGTTCTTCTATGTTGAAGCGTTCATTTCCAGTAACAGTTTGAATTTTTAGGTTTCACTCTGTTTTCTCCTATATTGATAGATGTATTTGGAACTCTAAATCCAACACGGTTTGTGCTAGCTTCTTGAAACTTGACACCACAAAGTAGTTTCATGTTCTCTCTCTAAGTTTTGTTTCCTCTTTATGTAGCCCTAAGCAGTCACTGGCGAGAAACACTTTCATGGGAAGGGGTTGCCAAGCTTCCAAAAATTACGAATCTCCAGAAATCTCAGCAAATATTTTTTCACCCAAACTGGATGATACTTTCAGGTAATGATCAGTACACTAAGGCGACTTGGTTCCCCAAATTACGTTCTTCTATGTTGAAGCGTTCGTTTCCAGTAACAGTTTGAATTTTTAGGTTTCACTCTGTTTTCTCCTATATTGATAGATGTATTTGGAACTCTAAATCCAACACGGTTTGTGCTAGCTTCTTGAAACTTGACACAACAAAGTAGTTTCACGTTCTATCTCTACGTTTTGTTTCCTCTTGATGTAGCCCTAAGCAGTGACTGGCGAGAAACACTTTCATGGGAAGGGGTTGCCAAGCTTCCAAAAATTACGAATCTCCAGAAATCTCAGCAAATATTTTTTCACCCAAACTGGATGATACTTTCAGGTAATGATCAGTACACTAAGGCGACTTGGTTCCCCAAATTTCGTTCTTCTATGTTGAAGCGTTCATTTCCAGTAACAGTTTGAATTTTTAGGTTTCACTCTGTTTTCTCCTATATTGATAGATGTATTTGGAACTCTAAATCCAACACGGTTTGTGCTAGCTTCTTGAAACTTGACACAACAAAGTAGTCTCACGTTCCATCTCTACGTTTTGTTTCCTCTTGATGTAGCCCTAAGCAGTGACTGGCGAGAAACCCTTTCATGGAACGGGGTTGCCAAGCTTCCAAAAATTACGAATCTCCAGAAATCTCAGCATATATTTTTTCACTCAAACTGGATGATACTTTCAGGTAATGATCAGTACACTAAGGCGACTTCGTTCCCCAAATTTCGTTCTTCTATGTTGAAGCGTTCATTTCCAGTAACAGTTTGAATTTTTAGGTTTCACTCTGTTTTCTCCTATATTGATAGATGTATTTGGAACTCTAAATCCAACACGGTTTGTGCTAGCTTCTTGAAACTTGACACAACAAAGTAGTTTCATGTTCTATCTCTACGTTTTGTTTCCTCTTGATGTAGCCCTAAGCAGTGACTGGCGAGAAACACTTGCATGGGAAGGGGTTGCCAAGCTTCCAAAAATTACGAATCTCCAGAAATCTCAGCAAATATTTTTTCACCCAAACTGGATGATACTTTCAGGTAATGATCAGTACACTAAGGCGACTTGGTTCCCCAAATTTCGTTCTTCTATGTTGAAGCGTTCATTTCCAGTAACAGTTTGAATTTTTAGGTTTCACTCTGTTTTCTCCTATATTGATAGATGTGTTTGGAACTCTAAATCCAACACGGTTTGTGCTAGCTTCTTGAAACTTGACACAACAAATTAGTTTCACGTTCTATCTCTACGTTTGGTTTCCTCTTGATGTAGCCCTAAGCAGTGACTGGCGAGAAACACTTTCATGGGAAGGGGTTGCCAAGCTTCCAAAAATTACGAATCTCCAGAAATCTCAGCAAATATTTTTTCACCCAAACTGGATGATACTTTCAGGTAATGATCAGTACACTAAGGCGACTTGGTTCCCCAAATTTCGGTCTTCTATGTTGAAGCGTTCATTTCCAATAACAGTTTGAATTTTTAGGTTTCACTCTCTTTTCTCCTATATTGATAGATGTATTTGGAACTCTAAATCCAACACGGTTTGTGCTAGCTTCTTGAAACTTGACACAACAAAGTAGTTTCACGTTCTATATCTACGTTTTGTTTCCTCTTGATGTAGCCCTAAGCAGTGACTGGAGAGAAACACTTTCATAGGAAGGGGTTGCCAAGCTTCCAAAAATTACGAATCTCCAGAAATCTCAGCAAATATTTTTTCACCAAACTGGATGATACTTTCAGGTAATGATCAGTACACTAAGGCGACTTGGTTCCCCAAATTTCGTTATTCTATGTTGAAGCGTTCATTTCCAGTAACAGTTTGAATTTTTAGGTTTCACTCTGTTTTCTCCTATATTGATAGATGTATTTGGAACTCTAAATCCAACACCGTTTGTGCTAGCTTCTTGAAACTTGTCACAACAAAGTAGTTTCACGTTCTATCTCTACCTTTTGTTTCCTCTTGATGTAGCCCTAAGCAGTGACTGGCGAGAAACACTTTCATGGGAAGGGGTTGCCAAGCTTCCAAAAATTACGAATCTCCAGAAATCTCAGCAAATATTTTTTCACCCAAACTGGATGATACTTTCAGGTAATGATCAGTACACTAAGGCGACTTGGTTCCCCAAATTTCGTTCTTCTATGTTGAAGCGTTCATTTCCAGTAACAGTTTCAATTTTTAGGTTTCACTCTGTTTTCTCCTATATTGATAGATGTATTTGGAACCCTAAATCCAACACGGTTTGTGCTAGCTTCTTGAAACTTGACACCACAAAGTAGTTTCATGTTCTCTCTCTACGTTTTGTTTCCTCTTGATGTAGCCCTAAGCAGTGACTGGCGAGAAACACTTTCATGGGAAGGGGTTGCCAAGCTTCCAAAAATTACGAATCTCCAGAAATCTCAGCAAATATTTTTTCACCCAAACTGGATGATACTTTCAGGTAATGATCAGTACACTAAGGCGACTTGGTTCCCCAAATTTCGTTCTTCTATGTTGAAGCGTTCATTTCCAGTAACAGTTTGAATTTTTAGGTTTCACTCTGTTTTCTCCTATATTGATAGATGTATTTGGAACTCTAAATCCAACACGGTTTGTGCTAGCTTCTTGAAACTTGACACAACAAAGTAGTTTCATGTTCTATCTCTACGTTTTGTTTCCTCTTGATGTAGCCCTAAGCAGTGACTGGCGAGAAACACTTTCATGGGAAGGGGTTGCCAAGCTTCCAAAAATTACGAATCTCCAGAAATCTCAGCAAATATTTTTTCACCCAAACTGGATGATACTTTCAGGTAATGATCAGTACACTAAGGCGACTTGGTTCCCCAAATTTCGTTCTTCTATGTTGAAGCGTTCATTTCCAGTAACAGTTTGAATTTTTAGGTTTCACTCTGTTTTCTCCTATATTGATAGATGTGTTTGGAACTCTAAATCCAACACGGTTTGTGCTAGCTTCTTGAAACTTGACACAACAAATTAGTTTCACGTTCTATCTCTACGTTTGGTTTCCTCTTGATGTAGCCCTAAGCAGTGACTGGCGAGAAACACTTTCATGGGAAGGGGTTGCCAAGCTTCCAAAAATTACGAATCTCCAGAAATCTCAGCAAATATTTTTTCACCCAAACTGGATGATACTTTCAGGTAATGATCAGTACACTAAGGCGACTTGGTTCCCCAAATTTCGGTCTTCTATGTTGAAGCGTTCATTTCCAATAACAGTTTGAATTTTTAGGTTTCACTCTCTTTTCTCCTATATTGATAGATGTATTTGGAACTCTAAATCCAACACGGTTTGTGCTAGCTTCTTGAAACTTGACACAACAAAGTAGTTTCACGTTCTCTCTCTACGTTGTGTTTCCTCTTGATGTAGCCCTAAGCAGTGACTGGCGAGAAACACTTTCATAGGAAGGGGTTGCCAAGCTTCCAAAAATTACGAATCTCCAGAAATCTCAGCAAATATTTTTTCACCAAACTGGATGATACTTTCAGGTAATGATCAGTACACTAAGGCGACTTGGTTCCCCAAATTTCGTTCTTCTATGTTGAAGCGTTCATTTCCAGTAACAGTTTGAATTTTTAGGTTTCACTCTGTTTTCTCCTATATTGATAGATGTATTTGGAACTCTAAATCCAACACCGTTTGTGCTAGCTTCTTGAAACTTGTCACAACAAAGTAGTTTCACGTTCTATCTCTACCTTTTGTTTCCTCTTGATGTAGCCCTAAGCAGTGACTGGCGAGAAACACTTTCATGGGAAGGGGTTGCCAAGCTTCCAAAAATTACGAATCTCCAGAAATCTCAGCAAATATTTTTTCACCCAAACTGGATGATACTTTCAGGTAATGATCAGTACACTAAGGCGACTTGGTTCCCCAAATTTCGTTCTTCTATGTTGAAGCGTTCATTTCCAGTAACAGTTTCAATTTTTAGGTTTCACTCTGTTTTCTCCTATATTGATAGATGTATTTGGAACCCTAAATCCAACACGGTTTGTGCTAGCTTCTTGAAACTTGACACCACAAAGTAGTTTCATGTTCTCTCTCTATGTTTTGTTTCCTCTTGATGTAGCCCTAAGCAGTGACTGGCGAGAAACACTTTCATGGGAAGGGGTTGCCAAGCTTCCAAAAATTACGAATCTCCAGAAATCTCAGCAAATATTTTTTCACCCAAACTGGATGATACTTTCAGGTAATGATCAGTACACTAAGGCGACTTGGTTCCCCAAATTCGTTCTTCTATGTTGAAGCGTTCAATTCCAGTAACAGTTTGAATTTTTAGGTTTCACTCTGTTTTCTCCTATATTGATAGATGTATTTGGAACTCTAAATCCAACACGGTTTGTGCTAGCTTCTTGAAACTTGACACAACAAAGTAGTTTCACGTTTTATCTCTACGTTTTGTTTCCTCTTGATGTAGCCCTAAGCAGTGACTGGCAAGAAACCCTTTCATGGGAAGGGGTTGCCACGCTTCCAAAAATTACGAATCTCCAGAAATCTCAGCAAATATTTTTTCACCCAAACTGGATGATACTTTCAGGTAATGATCAGTACACTAAGGCGACTTGGTTCCCCAAATTTCGTTCTTCTATGTTGAAGCGTTCATTTCCAGTAACAGTTTGAATTTTTAGGTTTCACTCTGTTTTCTCCTATATTGATAGATGTATTTGGAACTCTAAATCCAACACCGTTTGTGCTAGCTTCTTGAAACTTGTCACAACAAAGTAGTTTCACGTTCTATCTCTACCTTTTGTTTCCTTTTGATGTAGCTCTAAGCAGTGACTGGCGAGAAACACTTTCATGGGAAGGGGTTGCCAAGCTTCCAAAAATTACGAATCTCCAGAAATCTCAGCAAATATTTTTTCACCCAAACTGGATGATACTTTCAGGTAATGATCAGTACACTAAGGCGACTTGGTTCCCCAAATTTCGGTCTTCTATGTTGAAGCGTTCATTTCCAGTAACAGTTTGAATTTTTAGGTTTCACTCTGTTTTCTCCTATATTGATAGATGTATTTGGAACTCTAAATCCAACACGGTTTGCGCTGGCTTCTTGAAACTTGACACAACAAAGTAGTCTCACGTTCTATCTCTACGTTTGGTTTCCTATTGATGTAGCCCTAAGCAGTGACTGGCGAGAAACACTTTCATGGGAAGGGGTTGCCAAGCTTCCAAAAATTACGAATCTCCAGAAATCTCAGCAAATATTTTTTCACCCAAACTGGATGATACTTTCAGGTAATGATCAGTACACTAAGGCGACTTGGTTCCCCAAATTTCGGTCTTCTATGTTGAAGCGTTCATTTCCAATAACAGTTTGAATTTTTAGGTTTCACTCTCTTTTCTCCTATATTGATAGATGTATTTGGAACTCTAAATCCAACACGGTTTGTGCTAGCTTCTTGAAACTTGACACAACAAAGTAGTTTCACGTTCTATATCTACGTTTTGTTTCCTCTTGATGTAGCCCTAAGCAGTGACTGGCGAGAAACACTTTCATAGGAAGGGGTTGCCAAGCTTCCAAAAATTACGAATCTCCAGAAATCTCAGCCAATATTTTTTCACCCAAACTGGATGATACTTTCAGGTAATGATCAGTACACTAAGGCGACTTGGTTCCCCAAATTTCGTTCTTCTATGTTGAAGCGTTCATTTTCAGTAACAGTTTGAATTTTTAGGTTTCACTCTGTTTTCTCCTATATTGATAGATGTATTTGGAACTCTAAATCCAACACCGTTTGTGCTAGCTTCTTGAAACTTGTCACAACAAAGTAGTTTCACGTTCTATCTCTACCTTTTGTTTCCTCTTGATGTAGCCCTAAGCAGTGACTGGCGAGAAACACTTTCATGGGAAGGGGTTGCCAAGCTTCCAAAAATTACGAATCTCCAGAAATCTCAGCAAATATTTTTTCACCCAAACTGGATGATACTTTCAGGTAATGATCAGTACACTAAGGCGACTTGGTTCCCCAAATTTCGTTCTTCTATGTTGAAGCGTTCATTTCCAGTAAAAGTTTGAATTTTTAGGTTTCACTCTGTTTTCTCCTATATTGATAGATGTATTTGGAACTCTAAATCCAACAAGGTTTGTGCTAGCTTCTTGAAACTTGACACCACAAAGTAGTTTCATGTTCTCTCTCTACGTTTTGTTTCCTCTTGATGTAGCCCTAAGCAGTGACTGGCGAGAAACACTTTCATGGGAAGGGGTTGCCAAGCTTCCAAAAATTACGAATCTCCAGAAATCTCAGCCAATATTTTTTCACCCAAACTGGATGATACTTTCAGGTAATGATCAGTACACTAAGGCGACTTGGTTCCCCAAATTTCGTTCTTCTATGTTGAAGCGTTCATTTCCAGTAACAGTTTGAATTTTTAGGTTTCACTCTGTTTTCTCCTATATTGATAGATGTATTTGGAACTCTAAATCCAACACGGTTTGTGCTAGCTTCTTGAAACTTGACACAACAAAGTAGTTTCACGTTCTATCTCTACCTTTTGTTTCCTCTTGATGTAGCCCTAAGCAGTGACTGGAGAGAAACCCCTTCATGGAACGGGGTTGCCAAGCTTCCAAAAATTACGAATCTCCAGAAATCTCAGCAAATATTTTTTCACCCAAACTGGATGATACTTTCAGGTAATGATCAGTACACTAAGGCGACTTGGTTCCCCAAATTTCGTTCTTCTATGTTGAAGCGTTCATTTCCAGTAACAGTTTGAATTTTTAGGTTTCACTCTGTTTTCTCCTATATTGATAGAGGTATTTGGAACTCTAAATCCAACACGGTTTGTGCTAGCTTCTTGAAACTTGTCACAACAAAGTAGTTTCCCGTTCTATATCTACGTTTTGTTTCCTCTTGATGTAGCCCTAAGCAGTGACTGGCGAGAAACACTTTCATGGGAAGGGGTTGCCAAGCTTCCAAAAATTACGAATCTCCAGAAATCTCAGCAAATATTTTTTCACCCAAACTGGATGATACTTTCAGGTAATGATCAGTACACTAAGGCGACTTGGTTCCCCAAATTTCGTTCTTCTATGTTGAAGCGTTCATTTCCAGTAACAGTTTGAATTTTTAGGTTTCACTCTGTTTTCTCCTATATTGATAGATGTATTTGGAACTCTAAATCCAACACGGTTTGCGCTGGCTTCTTGAAACTTGACACAACAAAGTAGTCTCACGTTCTATCTCTACGTTTTGTTTCCTCTTAATGGAGCCCTAAGCAGTGACTGGCGAGAAACCCTTTCATGAAAAGGGGTTGCCAAGCTTCCAAAAATTACGAATCTCCAGAAATCTCAGCAAATATTTTTTCACCCAAACTGGATGATACTTTCAGGTAATGATCAGTACACTAAGGCGACTTGGTTCCCCAAATTTCGTTCTTCTATGTTGAAGCGTTCATTTCCAGTAACAGTTTGAATTTTTAGGTTTCACTCTGTTTTCTCCTATATTGATAGATGTATTTGGAACACTAAATCCAACACGGTCTGTGCTAGCTTCTTGAAACTTGACACAACAAAGTAGTTTCACGTTCTATCTCTACGTTTTGTTTCCTCTTGATGTAGCCCTAATCAGTGACTGGCGAGAAACACTTTCATGGGAAGGGGTTGCCAAGCTTCCAAAAATTACGAATCTCCAGAAATCTCAGCAAATATTTTTTCACCCAAACTGGATGATACTTTCAGGTAATGATCAGTACACTAATGCGACTTGGTTCCCCAAATTTCGTTCTTCTATGTTGAAGCGTTCATTTCCAGTAACAGTTTGAATTTTTAGGTTTCACTCTGTTTTCTCCTATATTGATAGATGTATTTGGAACTCTAAATCCAACACGGTTTGTGCTAGCTTCTTGAAACTTGACACAACAAAGTAGTTTCACGTTCTATCTCTACGTTTGGTTTCCTATTGATGTAGCCCTAAGCAGTGACTGGCGAGAAACACTTTCATGGGAAGGGGTTGCCAAGCTTCCAAAAATTACGAATCTCCAGAAATCTCAGCAAATATTTTTTCACCCAAACTGGATGATACTTTCAGGTAATGATCAGTACACTAAGGCGACTTGGTTCCCCAAATTTCGGTCTTCTATGTTGAAGCGTTCATTTCCAATAACAGTTTGAATTTTTAGGTTTCACTCTCTTTTCTCCTATATTGATAGATGTATTTGGAACTCTAAATCCAACACGGTTTGTGCTAGCTTCTTGAAACTTGACACAACAAAGTAGTTTCACGTTCTATATCTACGTTTTGTTTCCTCTTGATGTAGCCCTAAGCACTGACTGGCGAGAAACACTTTCATAGGAAGGGGTTGCCAAGCTTCCAAAAATTACGAATCTCCAGAAATCTCAGCAAATATTTTTTCACCCAAACTGGATGATACTTTCAGGTAATGATCAGTACACTAAGGCGACTTGGTTCCCCAAATTTCGTTCTTCTATGTTGAAGCGTTCATTTCCAGTAACAGTTTCAATTTTTAGGTTTCACTCTGTTTTCTCCTATATTGATAGATGTATTTGGAACTCTAAATCCAACACGGTTTGTGCTAGCTTCTTGAAACTTGACACAACAAAGTAGTTTCACGTTCTATCTCTATGTTTTGTTTCCTCTTGATGTAGCCCTAAGCAGTGACTGGCGAGAAACACTTTCATGGGAAGGGGTTGCCAAGCTTCCAAAAATTACGAATCTCCAGAAATCTCAGCAAATATTTTTTCACCCAAACTGGATGATACTTTCAGGTAATGATCAGTACACTAAGGCGACTTGGTTCCCCAAATTTCGTTCTTCTATGTTGAAGCGTTCATTTCCAGTAACAGTTTGAATTTTTAGGTTTCACTCTGTTTTCTCCTATATTGATAGATGTATTTGGAACTCTAAATCCAACACGGTTTGTGCTAGCTTCTTGAAACTTGACACCACAAAGTAGTTTCATGTTCTCTCTCTAAGTTTTGTTTCCTCTTTATGTAGCCCTAAGCAGTCACTGGCGAGAAACACTTTCATGGGAAGGGGTTGCCAAGCTTCCAAAAATTACGAATCTCCAGAAATCTCAGCAAATATTTTTTCACCCAAACTGGATGATACTTTCAGGTAATGATCAGTACACTAAGGCGACTTGGTTCCCCAAATTACGTTCTTCTATGTTGAAGCGTTCATTTCCAGTAACAGTTTGAATTTTTAGGTTTCACTCTGTTTTCTCCTATATTGATAGATGTATTTGGAACTCTAAATCCAACACGGTTTGTGCTAGCTTCTTGAAACTTGACACAACAAAGTAGTTTCACGTTCTATCTCTACGTTTTGTTTCCTCTTGATGTAGCCCTAAGCAGTGACTGGCGAGAAACACTTTCATGGGAAGGGGTTGCCAAGCTTCCAAAAATTACGAATCTCCAGAAATCTCAGCAAATATTTTTTCACCCAAACTGGATGATACTTTCAGGTAATGATCAGTACACTAAGGCGACTTGGTTCCCCAAATTTCGTTCTTCTATGTTGAAGCGTTCATTTCCAGTAACAGTTTGAATTTTTAGGTTTCACTCTGTTTTCTCCTATATTGATAGATGTATTTGGAACTCTAAATCCAACACGGTTTGTGCTAGCTTCTTGAAACTTGACACAACAAAGTAGTCTCACGTTCCATCTCTACGTTTTGTTTCCTCTTGATGTAGCCCTAAGCAGTGACTGGCGAGAAACCCTTTCATGGAACGGGGTTGCCAAGCTTCCAAAAATTACGAATCTCCAGAAATCTCAGCAAATATTTTTTCACCCAAACTGGATGATACTTTCAGGTAATGATCAGTACACTAAGGCGACTTGGTTCCCCAAATTTCGTTCTTCTATGTTGAAGCGTTCATTTCCAGTAACAGTTTGAATTTTTAGGTTTCACTCTGTTTTCTCCTATATTGATAGATGTGTTTGGAACTCTAAATCCAACACGGTTTGTGCTAGCTTCTTGAAACTTGACACAACAAATTAGTTTCACGTTCTATCTCTACGTTTGGTTTCCTCTTGATGTAGCCCTAAGCAGTGACTGGCGAGAAACACTTTCATGGGAAGGGGTTGCCAAGCTTCCAAAAATTACGAATCTCCAGAAATCTCAGCAAATATTTTTTCACCCAAACTGGATGATACTTTCAGGTAATGATCAGTACACTAAGGCGACTTGGTTCCCCAAATTTCGGTCTTCTATGTTGAAGCGTTCATTTCCAATAACAGTTTGAATTTTTAGGTTTCACTCTCTTTTCTCCTATATTGATAGATGTATTTGGAACTCTAAATCCAACACGGTTTGTGCTAGCTTCTTGAAACTTGACACAACAAAGTAGTTTCACGTTCTATATCTACGTTTTGTTTCCTCTTGATGTAGCCCTAAGCAGTGACTGGCGAGAAACACTTTCATAGGAAGGGGTTGCCAAGCTTCCAAAAATTACGAATCTCCAGAAATCTCAGCAAATATTTTTTCACCAAACTGGATGATACTTTCAGGTAATGATCAGTACACTAAGGCGACTTGGTTCCCCAAATTTCGTTATTCTATGTTGAAGCGTTCATTTCCAGTAACAGTTTGAATTTTTAGGTTTCACTCTGTTTTCTCCTATATTGATAGATGTATTTGGAACTCTAAATCCAACACCGTTTGTGCTAGCTTCTTGAAACTTGTCACAACAAAGTAGTTTCACGTTCTATCTCTACCTTTTGTTTCCTCTTGATGTAGCCCTAAGCAGTGACTGGCGAGAAACACTTTCATGGGAAGGGGTTGCCAAGCTTCCAAAAATTACGAATCTCCAGAAATCTCAGCAAATATTTTTTCACCCAAACTGGATGATACTTTCAGGTAATGATCAGTACACTAAGGCGACTTGGTTCCCCAAATTTCGTTCTTCTATGTTGAAGCGTTCATTTCCAGTAACAGTTTCAATTTTTAGGTTTCACTCTGTTTTCTCCTATATTGATAGATGTATTTGGAACCCTAAATCCAACACGGTTTGTGCTAGCTTCTTGAAACTTGACACCACAAAGTAGTTTCATGTTCTCTCTCTACGTTTTGTTTCCTCTTGATGTAGCCCTAAGCAGTGACTGGCGAGAAACACTTTCATGGGAAGGGGTTGCCAAGCTTCCAAAAATTACGAATCTCCAGAAATCTCAGCAAATATTTTTTCACCCAAACTGGATGATACTTTCAGGTAATGATCAGTACACTAAGGCGACTTGGTTCCCCAAATTTCGTTCTTCTATGTTGAAGCGTTCATTTCCAGTAACAGTTTGAATTTTTAGGTTTCACTCTGTTTTCTCCTATATTGATAGATGTATTTGGAACTCTAAATCCAACACGGTTTGTGCTAGCTTCTTGAAACTTGACACAACAAAGTAGTCTCACGTTCCATCTCTACGTTTTGTTTCCTCTTGATGTAGCCCTAAGCAGTGACTGGCGAGAAACCCTTTCATGGAACGGGGTTGCCAAGCTTCCAAAAATTACGAATCTCCAGAAATCTCAGCAAATATTTTTTCACTCAAACTGGATGATACTTTCAGGTAATGATCAGTACACTAAGGCGACTTGGTTCCCCAAATTTCGTTCTTCTATGTTGAAGCGTTCATTTCCAGTAACAGTTTGAATTTTTAGGTTTCACTCTGTTTTCTCCTATATTGATAGATGTATTTGGAACTCTAAATCCAACACGGTTTGTGCTAGCTTCTTGAAACTTGACACAACAAAGTAGTTTCATGTTCTATCTCTACGTTTTGTTTCCTCTTGATGTAGCCC
The DNA here is from genome assembly GCF_964194105.1 of Spermophilus citellus. Classification (NCBI taxonomy): domain Eukaryota; kingdom Metazoa; phylum Chordata; class Mammalia; order Rodentia; family Sciuridae; genus Spermophilus; species Spermophilus citellus. The sequence continues at coordinate 97,179,672 of NC_138183.1, read as the reverse complement.
TAAGCAGTGACTGGCGAGAAACACTTTCATGGGAAGGGGTTGCCAAGCTTCCAAAAATTACGAATCTCCAGAAATCTCAGCAAATATTTTTTCACCCAAACTGGATGATACTTTCAGGTAATGATCAGTACACTAAGGCGACTTGGTTCCCCAAATTTCGTTCTTCTATGTTGAAGCGTTCATTTCCAGTAACAGTTTGAATTTTTAGGTTTCACTCTGTTTTCTCCTATATTGATAGATGTGTTTGGAACTCTAAATCCAACACGGTTTGTGCTAGCTTCTTGAAACTTGACACAACAAATTAGTTTCACGTTCTATCTCTACGTTTGGTTTCCTCTTGATGTAGCCCTAAGCAGTGACTGGCGAGAAACACTTTCATGGGAAGGGGTTGCCAAGCTTCCAAAAATTACGAATCTCCAGAAATCTCAGCAAATATTTTTTCACCCAAACTGGATGATACTTTCAGGTAATGATCAGTACACTAAGGCGACTTGGTTCCCCAAATTTCGGTCTTCTATGTTGAAGCGTTCATTTCCAATAACAGTTTGAATTTTTAGGTTTCACTCTCTTTTCTCCTATATTGATAGATGTATTTGGAACTCTAAATCCAACACGGTTTGTGCTAGCTTCTTGAAACTTGACACAACAAAGTAGTTTCACGTTCTCTCTCTACGTTGTGTTTCCTCTTGATGTAGCCCTAAGCAGTGACTGGCGAGAAACACTTTCATAGGAAGGGGTTGCCAAGCTTCCAAAAATTACGAATCTCCAGAAATCTCAGCAAATATTTTTTCACCAAACTGGATGATACTTTCAGGTAATGATCAGTACACTAAGGCGACTTGGTTCCCCAAATTTCGTTCTTCTATGTTGAAGCGTTCATTTCCAGTAACAGTTTGAATTTTTAGGTTTCACTCTGTTTTCTCCTATATTGATAGATGTATTTGGAACTCTAAATCCAACACCGTTTGTGCTAGCTTCTTGAAACTTGTCACAACAAAGTAGTTTCACGTTCTATCTCTACCTTTTGTTTCCTCTTGATGTAGCCCTAAGCAGTGACTGGCGAGAAACACTTTCATGGGAAGGGGTTGCCAAGCTTCCAAAAATTACGAATCTCCAGAAATCTCAGCAAATATTTTTTCACCCAAACTGGATGATACTTTCAGGTAATGATCAGTACACTAAGGCGACTTGGTTCCCCAAATTTCGTTCTTCTATGTTGAAGCGTTCATTTCCAGTAACAGTTTCAATTTTTAGGTTTCACTCTGTTTTCTCCTATATTGATAGATGTATTTGGAACCCTAAATCCAACACGGTTTGTGCTAGCTTCTTGAAACTTGACACCACAAAGTAGTTTCATGTTCTCTCTCTATGTTTTGTTTCCTCTTGATGTAGCCCTAAGCAGTGACTGGCGAGAAACACTTTCATGGGAAGGGGTTGCCAAGCTTCCAAAAATTACGAATCTCCAGAAATCTCAGCAAATATTTTTTCACCCAAACTGGATGATACTTTCAGGTAATGATCAGTACACTAAGGCGACTTGGTTCCCCAAATTTCGTTCTTCTATGTTGAAGCGTTCATTTCCAGTAACAGTTTGAATTTTTAGGTTTCACTCTGTTTTCTCCTATATTGATAGATGTATTTGGAACTCTAAATCCAACACCGTTTGTGCTAGCTTCTTGAAACTTGTCACAACAAAGTAGTTTCACGTTCTATCTCTACCTTTTGTTTCCTTTTGATGTAGCCCTAAGCAGTGACTGGCGAGAAACACTTTCATGGGAAGGGGTTGCCAAGCTTCCAAAAATTACGAATCTCCAGAAATCTCAGCAAATATTTTTTCACCCAAACTGGATGATACTTTCAGGTAATGATCAGTACACTAAGGCGACTTGGTTCCCCAAATTTCGGTCTTCTATGTTGAAGCGTTCATTTCCAGTAACAGTTTGAATTTTTAGGTTTCACTCTGTTTTCTCCTATATTGATAGATGTATTTGGAACTCTAAATCCAACACGGTTTGTGCTAGCTTCTTGAAACTTGACACCACAAAGTAGTTTCATGTTCTCTCTCTACGTTTTGTTTCCTCTTGATGTAGCCCTAAGCAGTGACTGGCGAGAAACACTTTCATGGGAAGGGGTTGCCAAGCTTCCAAAAATTACGAATCTCCAGAAATCTCAGCAAATATTGTTTCACCCAAACTGGATGATACTTTCAGGTAATGATCAGTACACTAAGGCGACTTGGTTCCCCAAATTTCGTTCTTCTATGTTGAAGCGTTCATTTCCAGTAACAGGTTGAATTTTTAGGTTTCACTCTGTTTTCTCCTATATTGATAGATGTATTTGGAACTCTAAATCCAACACGGTTTCTGCTAGCTTCTTGAAACTTGACACAACAAAGTAGTTCCACGTTCTATCTCTACGTTTTGTTTCCTCTTGATGTAGCCCTAAGCAGTGACTGGCGAGAAACACTTTCATGGGAAGGGGTTGCCAAGCTTCCAAAAATTACGAATCTCCAGAAATCTTAGCCAATATATTTTCACCCAAACTGGATGATACTTTCAGGTAATGATCAGTACACTAAGGCGACTTGGTTCCCCAAATTACGTTCTTCTATGTTGAAGCGTTCATTTCCAGTAACAGTTTGAATTTTTAGGTTTCACTGTTTTCTCATATATTGATAGATGTATTTGGAACTCTAAATCCAACACGGTTTGTGCTAGCTTCTTGAAACTTGACACAACAAAGTAGTTTCACTTTCTATCTCTACGTTTTGTTTCCTCTTGATGTAGCCCTAAGCAGTGACTGGCGAGAAACACTTTCATGGGAAGGGGTTGCCAAGCTTCCAAAAATTACGAATCTCCAGAAATCTCAGCAAATATTTTTTCACCCAATCTGGATGATACTTTCAGGTAATGATCAGTACACTAATGCGACTTGGTTCCCCAAATTTCGTTCTTCTATGTTGAAGCGTTCATTTCCAGTAACAGTTTGAATTTTTAGGTTTCACTCTGTTTTCTCCTATATTGATAGATGTATTTGGAACTCTAAATCCAACACGGTTTGTGCTAGCTTCTTGAAACTTGACACAACAAAGTAGTTTCACGTTCTATCTCTACGTTTGGTTTCCTCTTGATGTAGCCCTAAGCAGTGACTGGCGAGAAACACTTTCATGGGAAGGGGTTGCCAAGCTTCCAAAAATTACGAATCTCCAGAAATCTCAGCAAATATTTTTTCACCCAAACTGGATGATACTTTCAGGTAATGATCAGTACACTAAGGCGACTTGGTTCCCCAAATTTCGGTCTTCTATGTTGAAGCGTTCATTTCCAATAACAGTTTGAATTTTTAGGTTTCACTCTCTTTTCTCCTATATTGATAGATGTATTTGGAACTCTAAATCCAACACGGTTTGTGCTAGCTTCTTGAAACTTGACACAACAAAGTAGTTTCACGTTCTATATCTACGTTTTGTTTCCTCTTGATGTAGCCCTAAGCAGTGACTGGCGAGAAACACTTTCATAGGAAGGGGTTGCCAAGCTTCCAAAAATTACGAATCTCCAGAAATCTCAGCCAATATTTTTTCACCCAAACTGGATGATACTTTCAGGTAATGATCAGTACACTAAGGCGACTTGGTTCCCCAAATTTCGTTCTTCTATGTTGAAGCGTTCATTTCCAGTAACAGTTTGAATTTTTAGGTTTCACTCTGTTTTCTCCTATATTGATAGATGTATTTGGAACTCTAAATCCAACACCGTTTGTGCTAGCTTCTTGAAACTTGTCACAACAAAGTAGTTTCACGTTCTATCTCTACCTTTTGTTTCCTCTTGATGTAGCCCTAAGCAGTGACTGGCGAGAAACACTTTCATGGGAAGGGGTTGCCAAGCTTCCAAAAATTACGAATCTCCAGAAATCTCAGCAAATATTTTTTCACCCAAACTGGATGATACTTTCAGGTAATGATCAGTACACTAAGGCGACTTGGTTCCCCAAATTTCGTTCTTCTATGTTGAAGCGTTCATTTCCAGTAACAGTTTCAATTTTTAGGTTTCACTCTGTTTTCTCCTATATTGATAGATGTATTTGGAACCCTAAATCCAACACGGTTTGTGCTAGCTTCTTGAAACTTGACACCACAAAGTAGTTTCATGTTCTCTCTCTACGTTTTGTTTCCTCTTGATGTAGCCCTAAGCAGTGACTGGCGAGAAACACTTTCATGGGAAGGGGTTGCCAAGCTTCCAAAAATTACGAATCTCCAGAAATCTCAGCAAATATTTTTTCACCCAAACTGGATGAAACTTTCAGGTAATGATCAGTACACTAAGGCGACTTGGTTCCCCAAATTCGATCTTCTATGTTGAAGCGTTCAATTCCAGTAACAGTTTGAATTTTTAGGTTTCACTCTGTTTTCTCCTATATTGATAGATGTATTTGGAACTCTAAATCCAACACGGTTTGTGCTAGCTTCTTGAAACTTGACACAACAAAGTAGTTTCACGTTTTATCTCTACGTTTTGTTTCCTCTTGATGTAGCCCTAAGCAGTGACTGGCAAGAAACCCTTTCATGGGAAGGGGTTGCCACGCTTCCAAAAATTACGAATCTCCAGAAATCTCAGCAAATATTTTTTCACCCAAACTGGATGATACTTTCAGGTAATGATCAGTACACTAAGGCGACTTGGTTCCCCAAATTTCGTTCTTCTATGTTGAAGCGTTCATTTCCAGTAACAGTTTGAATTTTTAGGTTTCACTCTGTTTTCTCCTATATTGATAGATGTATTTGGAACTCTAAATCCAACACCGTTTGTGCTAGCTTCTTGAAACTTGTCACAACAAAGTAGTTTCACGTTCTATCTCTACCTTTTGTTTCCTTTTGATGTAGCCCTAAGCAGTGACTGGCGAGAAACACTTTCATGGGAAGGGGTTGCCAAGCTTCCAAAAATTACGAATCTCCAGAAATCTCAGCAAATATTTTTTCACCCAAACTGGATGATACTTTCAGGTAATGATCAGTACACTAAGGCGACTTGGTTCCCCAAATTTCGGTCTTCTATGTTGAAGCGTTCATTTCCAGTAACAGTTTGAATTTTTAGGTTTCACTCTGTTTTCTCCTATATTGATAGATGTATTTGGAACTCTAAATCCAACACGGTTTGTGCTAGCTTCTTGAAACTTGACACCACAAAGTAGTTTCATGTTCTCTCTCTACGTTTTGTTTCCTCTTGATGTAGCCCTAAGCAGTGACTGGCGAGAAACACTTTCATGGGAAGGGGTTGCCAAGCTTCCAAAAATTACGAATCTCCAGAAATCTCAGCCAATATATTTTCACCCAAACTGGATGATACTTTCAGGTAATGATCAGTACACTAAGGCGACTTGGTTCCCCAAATTACGTTCTTCTATGTTGAAGCGTTCATTTCCAGTAACAGTTTGAATTTTTAGGTTTCACTGTTTTCTCCTATATTGATAGATGTATTTGGAACTCTAAATCCAACACGGTTTGTGCTAGCTTCTTGAAACTTGACACAACAAAGTAGTTTCACTTTCTATCTCTACGTTTTGTTTCCTCTTGATGTAGCCCTAAGCAGTGACTGGCGAGAAACACTTTCATGGGAAGGGGTTGCCAAGCTTCCAAAAATTACGAATCTCCAGAAATCTCAGCAAATATTTTTTCACCCAAACTGGATGATACTTTCAGGTAATGATCAGTACACTAATGCGACTTGGTTCCCCAAATTTCGTTCTTCTATGTTGAAGCGTTCATTTCCAGTAACAGTTTGAATTTTTAGGTTTCACTCTGTTTTCTCCTATATTGATAGATGTATTTGGAACTCTAAATCCATCACGGTTTGTGCTAGCTTCTTGAAACTTGACACAACAAAGTAGTTTCACGTTCTATCTCTACGTTTGGTTTCCTCTTGATGTAGCCCTAAGCAGTGACTGGCGAGAAACACTTTCATGGGAAGGGGTTGCCAAGCTTCCAAAAATTACGAATCTCCAGAAATCTCAGCAAATATTTTTTCACCCAAACTGGATGATACTTTCAGGTAATGATCAGTACACTAAGGCGACTTGGTTCCACAAATTCGTTCTTCTATGTTGAAGCGTTCAATTCCAGTAACAGTTTGAATTTTTAGGTTTCACTCTGTTTTCTCCTATATTGATAGATGTATTTGGAACTCTAAATCCAACACGGTTTGTGCTAGCTTCTTGAAACTTGACACAACAAAGTAGTTTCACGTTTTATCTCTACGTTTTGTTTCCTCTTGATGTAGCCCTAAGCAGTGACTGGCAAGAAACCCTTTCATGGGAAGGGGTTGCCACGCTTCCAAAAATTACGAATCTCCAGAAATCTCAGCAAATATTTTTTCACCCAAACTGGATGATACTTTCAGGTAATGATCAGTACACTAAGGCGACTTGGTTCCCCAAATTTCGTTCTTCTATGTTGAAGCGTTCATTTCCAGTAACAGTTTGAATTTTTAGGTTTCACTCTGTTTTCTCCTATATTGATAGATGTATTTGGAACTCTAAATCCAACACCGTTTGTGCTAGCTTCTTGAAACTTGTCACAACAAAGTAGTTTCACGTTCTATCTCTACCTTTTGTTTCCTTTTGATGTAGCCCTAAGCAGTGACTGGCGAGAAACACTTTCATGGGAAGGGGTTGCCAAGCTTCCAAAAATTACGAATCTCCAGAAATCTCAGCAAATATTTTTTCACCCAAACTGGATGATACTTTCAGGTAATGATCAGTACACTAAGGCGACTTGGTTCCCCAAATTTCGGTCTTCTATGTTGAAGCGTTCATTTCCAGTAACAGTTTGAATTTTTAGGTTTCACTCTGTTTTCTCCTATATTGATAGATGTATTTGGAACTCTAAATCCAACACGGTTTGTGCTAGCTTCTTGAAACTTGACACCACAAAGTAGTTTCATGTTCTCTCTCTACGTTTTGTTTCCTCTTGATGTAGCCCTAAGCAGTGACTGGCGAGAAACACTTTCATGGGAAGGGGTTGCCAAGCTTCCAAAAATTACGAATCTCCAGAAATCTCAGCAAATATTGTTTCACCCAAACTGGATGATACTTTCAGGTAATGATCAGTACACTAAGGCGACTTGGTTCCCCAAATTTCGTTCTTCTATGTTGAAGCGTTCATTTCCAGTAACAGGTTGAATTTTTAGGTTTCACTCTGTTTTCTCCTATATTGATAGATGTATTTGGAACTCTAAATCCAACACGGTTTCTGCTAGCTTCTTGAAACTTGACACAACAAAGTAGTTCCACGTTCTATCTCTACGTTTTGTTTCCTCTTGATGTAGCCCTAAGCAGTGACTGGCGAGAAACACTTTCATGGGAAGGGGTTGCCAAGCTTCCAAAAATTACGAATCTCCAGAAATCTCAGCCAATATATTTTCACCCAAACTGGATGATACTTTCAGGTAATGATCAGTACACTAAGGCGACTTGGTTCCCCAAATTACGTTCTTCTATGTTGAAGCGTTCATTTCCAGTAACAGTTTGAATTTTTAGGTTTCACTGTTTTCTCATATATTGATAGATGTATTTGGAACTCTAAATCCAACACGGTTTGTGCTAGCTTCTTGAAACTTGACACAACAAAGTAGTTTCACTTTCTATCTCTACGTTTTGTTTCCTCTTGATGTAGCCCTAAGCAGTGACTGGCGAGAAACACTTTCATGGGAAGGGGTTGCCAAGCTTCCAAAAATTACGAATCTCCAGAAATCTCAGCAAATATTTTTTCACCCAAACTGGATGATACTTTCAGGTAATGATCAGTACACTAATGCGACTTGGTTCCCCAAATTTCGTTCTTCTATGTTGAAGCGTTCATTTCCAGTAACAGTTTGAATTTTTAGGTTTCACTCTGTTTTCTCCTATATTGATAGATGTATTTGGAACTCTAAATCCAACACGGTTTGTGCTAGCTTCTTGAAACTTGACACAACAAAGTAGTTTCACGTTCTATATCTACGTTTTGTTTCCTCTTGATGTAGCCCTAAGCAGTGACTGGCGAGAAACACTTTCATAGGAAGGGGTTGCCAAGCTTCCAAAAATTACGAATCTCCAGAAATCTCAGCCAATATTTTTTCACCCAAACTGGATGATACTTTCAGGTAATGATCAGTACACTAAGGCGACTTGGTTCCCCAAATTTCGTTCTTCTATGTTGAAGCGTTCATTTCCAGTAACAGTTTGAATTTTTAGGTTTCACTCTGTTTTCTCCTATATTGATAGATGTATTTGGAACTCTAAATCCAACACCGTTTGTGCTAGCTTCTTGAAACTTGTCACAACAAAGTAGTTTCACGTTCTATCTCTACCTTTTGTTTCCTCTTGATGTAGCCCTAAGCAGTGACTGGCGAGAAACACTTTCATGGGAAGGGGTTGCCAAGCTTCCAAAAATTACGAATCTCCAGAAATCTCAGCAAATATTTTTTCACCCAAACTGGATGATACTTTCAGGTAATGATCAGTAATCTAAGGCGACTTGGTTCCCCAAATTTCGTTCTTCTATGTTGAAGCGTTCATTTCCAGTAACAGTTTGAATTTTTAGGTTTCACTCTGTTTTCTCCTATATTGATAGATGTATTTGGAACTCTAAATCCAACACGGTTTGTGCTAGCTTCTTGAAACTTGACACCACAAAGTAGTTTCATGTTCTCTCTCTACGTTTTGTTTCCTCTTGATGTAGCCCTAAGCAGTGACTGGGGAGAAACACTTTCATGGGAAGGGGTTGCCAAGCTTCCAAAAATTACGAATCTCCAGAAATCTCAGCAAATATTTTTTCACCCAAACTGGATGATACTTTCAGGTAATGATCAGTACACTAAGGCGACTTGGTTCTCCAAATTTCGTTCTTCTATGTTGAAGCGTTCATTTCCAGTAACAGTTTCAATTTTTAGGTTTCACTCTGTTTTCTCCTATATTGATAGATGTATTTGGAACTCTAAATCCAACACGGTTTGTGCTAGCTTCTTGAAACTTGACACAACAAAGTAGTTTCACGTTCTATCTCTACGTTTTGTTTCCTCTTGATGTAGCCCTAAGCAGTGACAGGCGAGAAACACTTTCATGGGAAGGGGTTGCCAAGCTTCCAAAAATTACGAATCTCCAGAAATCTCAGCAAATATTTTTTCACCCAAACTGGATGATACTTTCAGGTAATGATCAGTACACTAAGGCGACTTGGTTCCCCAAATTTCATTCTTCTATGTTGAAGCGTTCATTTCCAGTAACAGTTTGAATTTTTAGGTTTCACTCTGTTTTCTCCTATATTGATAGTTGTATTTGGAACTCTAAATCCAACACGGTTTGTGCTAGCTTCTTGAAACTTGACACAACAAAGTAGTTTCACGTTCTATATCTACGTTTTGTTTCCTCTTGATGTAGCCCTAAGCAGTGACTGGCGAGAAACACTTTCATGGGAAGGGGTTGCCAAGCTTCCAAAAATTACGAATCTCCAGAAATCTCAGCAAATATTTTTTCACCCAAACTGGATGATACTTTCAGGTAATGATCAGTACACTAAGGCGACTTGGTTCCCCAAATTTCGTTCTTCTATGTTGAAGCGTTCATTTCCAGTAACAGTTTGAATTTTTAGGTTTCACTCTGTTTTCTCCTATATTGATAGATGTATTTGGAACTCTAAATCCAACACGGTTTGTGCTAGCTTCTTGAAACTTGACACAACAGAGTAGTCTCACGTTCTATCTCTACATTTTGTTTCCTCTTAATGGAGCCCTAAGCAGTGACTGGCGAGAAACCCTTTCATGGAAGGGGGTTGCCAAGCTTCCAAAAATTACGAATCTCCAGAAATCTCAGCAAATATTTTTTCACCCAAACTGGATGATACTTTCAGGTAATGATCAGTACACTAAGGCGACTTGGTTCCCCAAATTTCGTTCTTCTATGTTGAAGCGTTCATTTCCAGTAACAGTTTGAATTTTTAGGTTTCACTCTGTTTTCTCCTATATTGATAGATGTATTTGGAACTCTAAATCCAACACGGTTTCTGCTAGCTTCTTGAAACTTGACACAACAAAGTAGTTTCACGTTCTATCTCTACGTTTTGTTTCCTCTTGATGTAGCCCTAAGCAGTGACTGGCGAGAAACACTTTCATGGGAAGGGGTTGCCAAGCTTCCAAAAATTACGAATCTCCAGAAATGTCAGCAAATATTTTTTCACCCAAACTGGATGATACTTTCAGGTAATGATCAGTACACTAAGGCGACTTGTTTCCCCAAATTTCGTTCTTCTATGTTGAAGCGTTCATTTCCAGTAACAGTTTGAATTTTTAGGTTTCACTCTGTTTTCTCCTATATTAATAGATGTATTTGGAACTCTAAATCCAACACGGTTTGTGCTAGGTTCTTTAAACTTGTCACAACAAAGTAGTTTCACGTTCTATATCTACGTTTTGTTTCCTCTTGATGTAGCCCTAAGCAGTGATTGGCGAGAAACACTTTCATGGGAAGGGGTTGCCAAGCTTCCAAAAATTACGAATCTCCAGAAATCTCAGCAAATATTTTTTCACCCAAACTGGATGATACTTTCAGGTAATGATCAGTACACTAAGGTGACTTGGTTCCCCAAATTTCGTTCTTCTATGTTGAAGCGTTCATTTCCAGTAACAGTTTGAATTTTTAGGTTTCACTCTGTTTTCTCCTATATTGATAGATGTATTTGGAACTCTAAATCCAACACGGTTTGTGCTAGCTTCTTGAAACTTGTCACAGCAAAGTAGTTTCACGTTCTATCTCTACGTTTTTTTTCCTCTTGATGTAGCCCTAAGCAGTGACTGGCGAGAAACACTTTCATGGGAAGGGGTTGCCAAGCTTCCAAAAATTACGAAACTCCAGAAATCTCAGCAAATATTTTTTCACCCAAATTGGATGATACTTTCAAGTAATGATCAGTACACTAAGGCGACTTGGTTCCCCAAATTTCGTTCTTCTATATTGAAGCGTTCATTTCCAGTAACAGTTTGAAATTTTAGGTTTCACTCTGTTTTCTCCTATATTGATAGATGTATTTGGAACTCTAAATCCAACACGGTTTTTGCTACCTTCTTGAAACTTGACACAACAAAATAGTTTCACGTTCTATCTCTACGTTTTGTTTCCTCTTAATGGAGCCCTAAGCAGTGACTGGCGAGAAACCCTTTCATGGAACGTGGTTGCCAAGCTTCCAAAAATTACGAATCTCCAGAAATCTCAGCAAATATTTTTTCACCCAAACTGGATGATACTTTCAGGTAATGATCAGTACACTAAGGCGACTTGGTTCCCCAAATTTCGTTCTTCTATGTTGAAGCGTTCATTTCCAGTAACAGTTTGAATTTTTAGGTTTCACTCTGTTTTCTCCTATATTGATAGATGTATTTGGAACTCTAAATCCAACACGGTTTGTGCTAGCTTCTTGAAACTTGACACAACAGAGTAGTCTCACGTTCTATCTCTACATTTTGTTTCCTCTTAATGGAGCCCTAAGCAGTGACTGGCGAGAAACCCTTTCATGGAAGGGGGTTGCCAAGCTTCCAAAAATTACGAATCTCCAGAAATCTCAGCAAATATTTTTTCACCCAAACTGGATGATACTTTCAGGTAATGATCAGTACACTAAGGCGACTTGGTTCCCCAAATTTCGTTCTTCTATGTTGAAGCGTTCATTTCCAGTAACAGTTTGAATTTTTAGGTTTCACTCTGTTTTCTCCTATATTGATAGATGTATTTGGAACTCTAAATCCAACACGGTTTCTGCTAGCTTCTTGAAACTTGACACAACAAAGTAGTTTCACGTTCTATCTCTACGTTTTGTTTCCTCTTGATGTAGCCCTAAGCAGTGACTGGCGAGAAACACTTTCATGGGAAGGGGTTGCCAAGCTTCCAAAAATTACGAATCTCCAGAAATGTCAGCAAATATTTTTTCACCCAAACTGGATGATACTTTCAGGTAATGATCAGTACACTAAGGCGACTTGTTTCCCCAAATTTCGTTCTTCTATGTTGAAGCGTTCATTTCCAGTAACAGTTTGAATTTTTAGGTTTCACTCTGTTTTCTCCTATATTAATAGATGTATTTGGAACTCTAAATCCAACACGGTTTGTGCTAGGTTCTTTAAACTTGTCACAACAAAGTAGTTTCACGTTCTATATCTACGTTTTGTTTCCTCTTGATGTAGCCCTAAGCAGTGATTGGCGAGAAACACTTTCATGGGAAGGGGTTGCCAAGCTTCCAAAAATTACGAATCTCCAGAAATCTCAGCAAATATTTTTTCACCCAAACTGGATGATACTTTCAGGTAATGATCAGTACACTAAGGTGACTTGGTTCCCCAAATTTCGTTCTTCTATGTTGAAGCGTTCATTTCCAGTAACAGTTTGAATTTTTAGGTTTCACTCTGTTTTCTCCTATATTGATAGATGTATTTGGAACTCTAAATCCAACACGGTTTGTGCTAGCTTCTTGAAACTTGTCACAGCAAAGTAGTTTCACGTTCTATCTCTACGTTTTTTTTCCTCTTGATGTAGCCCTAAGCAGTGACTGGCGAGAAACACTTTCATGGGAAGGGGTTGCCAAGCTTCCAAAAATTACGAAACTCCAGAAATCTCAGCAAATATTTTTTCACCCAAATTGGATGATACTTTCAAGTAATGATCAGTACACTAAGGCGACTTGGTTCCCCAAATTTCGTTCTTCTATATTGAAGCGTTCATTTCCAGTAACAGTTTGAAATTTTAGGTTTCACTCTGTTTTCTCCTATATTGATAGATGTATTTGGAACTCTAAATCCAACACGGTTTTTGCTACCTTCTTGAAACTTGACACAACAAAATAGTTTCACGTTCTATCTCTACGTTTTGTATCCTCTTAATGGAGCCCTAAGCAGTGACTGGCGAGAAACCCTTTCATGGAACGTGGTTGCCAAGCTTCCAAAAATTACGAATCTCCAGAAATCTCAGCAAATATTTTTTCACCCAAACTGGATGATACTTTCAGGTAATGATCAGTACACTAAGGCGACTTGGTTCCCCAAATTTCGTTCTTCTATGTTGAAGCGTTCATTTCCAGTAACAGTTTGAATTTTTAGGTTTCACTCTGTTTTCTCCTATATTGATAGATGTATTTGGAACTCTAAATCCAACACGGTTTGTGCTAGCTTCTTGAAACTTGACACAACAGAGTAGTCTCACGTTCTATCTCTACATTTTGTTTCCTCTTAATGGAGCCCTAAGCAGTGACTGGCGAGAAACCCTTTCATGGAAGGGGGTTGCCAAGCTTCCAAAAATTACGAATCTCCAGAAATCTCAGCAAATATTTTTTCACCCAAACTGGATGATACTTTCAGGTAATGATCAGTACACTAAGGCGACTTGGTTCCCCAAATTTCGTTCTTCTATGTTGAAGCGTTCATTTCCAGTAACAGTTTGAATTTTTAGGTTTCACTCTGTTTTCTCCTATATTGATAGATGTATTTGGAACTCTAAATCCAACACGGTTTCTGCTAGCTTCTTGAAACTTGACACAACAAAGTAGTTTCACGTTCTATCTCTACGTTTTGTTTCCTCTTGATGTAGCCCTAAGCAGTGACTGGCGAGAAACACTTTCATGGGAAGGGGTTGCCAAGCTTCCAAAAATTACGAATCTCCAGAAATGTCAGCAAATATTTTTTCACCCAAACTGGATGATACTTTCAGGTAATGATCAGTACACTAAGGCGACTTGTTTCCCCAAATTTCGTTCTTCTATGTTGAAGCGTTCATTTCCAGTAACAGTTTGAATTTTTAGGTTTCACTCTGTTTTCTCCTATATTAATAGATGTATTTGGAACTCTAAATCCAACACGGTTTGTGCTAGGTTCTTTAAACTTGTCACAACAAAGTAGTTTCACGTTCTATATCTACGTTTTGTTTCCTCTTGATGTAGCCCTAAGCAGTGATTGGCGAGAAACACTTTCATGGGAAGGGGTTGCCAAGCTTCCAAAAATTACGAATCTCCAGAAATCTCAGCAAATATTTTTTCACCCAAACTGGATGATACTTTCAGGTAATGATCAGTACACTAAGGTGACTTGGTTCCCCAAATTTCGTTCTTCTATGTTGAAGCGTTCATTTCCAGTAACAGTTTGAATTTTTAGGTTTCACTCTGTTTTCTCCTATATTGATAGATGTATTTGGAACTCTAAATCCAACACGGTTTGTGCTAGCTTCTTGAAACTTGTCACAGCAAAGTAGTTTCACGTTCTATCTCTACGTTTTTTTTCCTCTTGATGTAGCCCTAAGCAGTGACTGGCGAGAAACACTTTCATGGGAAGGGGTTGCCAAGCTTCCAAAAATTACGAAACTCCAGAAATCTCAGCAAATATTTTTTCACCCAAATTGGATGATACTTTCAAGTAATGATCAGTACACTAAGGCGACTTGGTTCCCCAAATTTCGTTCTTCTATATTGAAGCGTTCATTTCCAGTAACAGTTTGAAATTTTAGGTTTCACTCTGTTTTCTCCTATATTGATAGATGTATTTGGAACTCTAAATCCAACACGGTTTTTGCTACCTTCTTGAAACTTGACACAACAAAATAGTTTCACGTTCTATCTCTACGTTTTGTTTCCTCTTAATGGAGCCCTAAGCAGTGACTGGCGAGAAACCCTTTCATGGAACGTGGTTGCCAAGCTTCCAAAAATTACGAATCTCCAGAAATCTCAGCAAATATTTTTTCACCCAAACTGGATGATACTTTCAGGTAATGATCAGTACACTAAGGCGACTTGGTTCCCCAAATTTCGTTCTTCTATGTTGAAGCGTTCATTTCCAGTAACAGTTTGAATTTTTAGGTTTCACTCTGTTTTCTCCTATATTGATAGATGTATTTGGAACTCTAAATCCAACACGGTTTCTGCTAGCTTCTTGAAACTTGACACAACAAAGTAGTTTCACTTTCTATCTCTACGTTTTGTTTCCTCTTGATGTAGCTCTAAGCAGTGACTGGCGAGAAACACTTTCATGGGAAGGGGTTGCCAAGCTTCCAAAAATTACGAATCTCCAGAAATCTCAGCAAATATTTTTTCACCCAAACTGGATGATACTTTCAGGTAATGATCAGTACACTAAGGCGACTTGGTTCCCCAAATTTCGTTCTTCTATGTTGAAGCGTTCATTTCCAGTAACAGTTTCAATTTTTAGGTTTCACTCTGTTTTCTCCTATATTGATAGATGTATTTGGAACTCTAAATCCAACACGGTTTGTGCTAGCTTCTTGAAACTTGACACAACAAAGTAGTTTCACGTTCTATCTCTACGATTTGTTTCCTCTTGATGTAGCCCTAAGCAGTGACTGGCGAGAAACACTTTCATGGGAAGGGGTTGCCAAGCTTCCAAAAATTACGAATCTCCAGAAATCTCAGCAAATATTTTTTCACCCAAACTGGATGATACTTTCAGGTAATGATCAGTACACTAAGGCGACTTGGTTCCCCAAATTTCATTCTTCTATGTTGAAGCGTTCATTTCCAGTAACAGTTTGAATTTTTAGGTTTCACTCTGTTTTCTCCTATATTGATAGTTGTATTTGGAACTCTAAATCCAACACGGTTTGTGCTAGCTTCTTGAAACTTGACACAACAAAGTAGTTTCACATTCTATCTCTACATTTTGTTTCCTCTTGATGTAGCCCTAAGCAGTGACTGGCGAGAACCACTTTCATGTGAAGGGGTTGCCAAGCTTCCAAAAATTACGAATCTCCAGAAATCTCAGCAAATATTTTTTCACCCAAACTGGATGATACTTTCAGGTAATGATCAGTACACTAAGGCGACTTGGTTCCCCAAATTTCGTTCTTCTATGTTGAAGCGTTCATTTCCAGTAACAGTTTGAATTTTTAGGTTTCACTCTGTTTTCTCCTATATTGATAGATGTATTTGGAACTCTAAATCCAACACGGTTTGTGCTAGCTTCTTGAAACTTGACACAACAAAATAGTTTCACGTTCTATCTCTACGTTTTGTTTCCTCTTGATGTAGCCCTAAGCAGTGACTGGAGAGAAACCCTTTCATGGAACGGGGTTGCCAAGCTTCCAAAAATTACGAATCTCCAGAAATCTCAGCAAATATTTTTTCACCCAAACTGGATGATACTTTCAGGTAATGATCAGTACACTAAGGCGACTTGGTTCCCCAAATTTCGTTCTTCTATGTTGAAGCGTTCATTTCCAGTAACAGTTTGAATTTTTAGGTTTCACTCTGTTTTCTCCTATATTGATAGAGGTATTTGGAAATCTAAATCCAACACGGTTTGTGCTAGCTTCTTGAAACTTGTCACAACAAAGTATTTTCACGTTCTATATCTACGTTTTGTTTCCTCTTGATGTAGCCCTAAGCAGTGACTGGCGAGAAACACTTTCATGGGAAGGGGTTGCCAAGCTTCCAAAAATTACGAATCTCCAGAAATCTCAGCAAATATTTTTTCACCCAAACTGGATGATACTTTCAGGTAATGATCAGTACACTAAGGCGACTTGGTTCCCCAAATTTCGTTCTTCTATGTTGAAGCGTTCATTTCCAGTAACAGTTTGAATTTTTAGGTTTCACTCTGTTTTCTCCTATATTGATAGATGTATTTGGAACTCTAAATCCAACACGGTTTGTGCTAGCTTCTTGAAACTTGACACAACAAAGTAGTCTCACGTTCTATCTCTACGTTTTGTTTCCTCTTAATGGAGCCCTAAGCAGTGACTGGCGAGAAACCCTTTCATGGAAGGGGGTTGCCAAGCTTCCAAAAATTACGAATCTCCAGAAATCTCAGCAAATATTTTTTCACCCAAACTGGATGATACTTTCAGGTAATGATCAGTACACTAAGGCGACTTGGTTCCCCAAATTTCGTTCTTCTATGTTGAAGCGTTCATTTCCAGTAACAGTTTGAATTTTTAGGTTTCACTCTGTTTTCTCCTATATTGATAGATGTATTTGGAACTCTAAATCCAACACGGTTTGTGCTAGCTTCTTGAAACTTGACACAACAAAGTAGTCTCACGTTCTATCTCTACGTTTTGTTTCCTCTTAATGGAGCCCTAAGCAGTGACTGGCGAGAAACCCTTTCATGGAAGGGGGTTGCCAAGCTTCCAAAAATTACGAATCTCCAGAAATCTCAGCAAATATTTTTTCACCCAAACTGGATGATACTTTCAGGTAATGATCAGTACACTAAGGCGACTTGGTTCCCCAAATTTCGTTCTTCTATGTTGAAGCGTTCATTTCCAGTAACAGTTTGAATTTTTAGGTTTCACTCTGTTTTCTCCTATATTGATAGATGTATTTGGAACTCTAAATCCAACACGGTTTGTGCTAGCTTCTTGAAACTTGACACCACAAAGTAGTTTCATGTTCTCTCTCTACGTTTTGTTTCCTCTTGATGTAGCCCTAAGCAGTGACTGGCGAGAAACACTTTCATGGGAAGGGGTTGCCAAGCTTCCAAAAATTACGAATCTCCAGAAATCTCAGCAAATATTTTTTCACCCAAACTGGATGATACTTTCAGGTAATGATCAGTACACTAAGGCGACTTGGTTCCCCAAATTTCGTTCTTCTATGTTGAAGCGTTCATTTCCAGTAACAGTTTCAATTTTTAGGTTTCACTCTGTTTTCTCCTATATTGATAGATGTATTTGGAACTCTAAATCCAACACGGTTTGTGCTAGCTTCTTGAAACTTGACAAAACAAAGTAGTTTCACGTTCTATCTCTACGTTTTGTTTCCTCTTGATGTAGCCCTAAGCAGTGACTGGTGAGAAACACTTTCATGGGAAGGGGTTGCCAAGCTTCCAAAAATTACGAATCTCCAGAAATCTCAGCAAATATTTTTTCACCCAAACTGGATGATACTTTCAGGTAATGATCAGTACACTAAGGCGACTTGGTTCCCCAAATTTCATTCTTCTATGTTGAAGCGTTCATTTCCAGTAACAGTTTGAATTTTTAGGTTTCACTCTGTTTTCTCCTATATTGATAGTTGTATTTGGAACTCTAAATCCAACACGGTTTGTGCTAGCTTCTTGAAACTTGACACAACAAAGTAGTTTCACGTTCTATTTCTACGTTTTGTTTCCTCTTGATGTAGCCCTAAGCAGTGACTGGCGAGAAACACTTTCATGGGAAGGGGTTGCCAAGCTTCCAAAAATTACGAATCTCCAGAAATCTCAGCAAATATTTTTTCACCCAAACTGGATGATACTTTCAGGTAATGATCAGTACACTAAGGCGACTTGGTTCCCCAAATTTCATTCTTCTATGTTGAAGCGTTCATTTCCAGTAACAGTTTGAATTTTTAGGTTTCACTCTGTTTTCTCCTATATTGATAGATGTATTTGGAACTCTAAATCCAACACGGTTTGTGCTAGCTTCTTGAAACTTGACACAACAGAGTAGTCTCACGTTCTATCTCTACATTTTGTTTCCTCTTAATGGAGCCCTAAGCAGTGACTGGCGAGAAACCCTTTCATGGAAGGGGGTTGCCAAGCTTCCAAAAATTACGAATCTCCAGAAATCTCAGCAAATATTTTTTCACCCAAACTGGATGATACTTTCAGGTAATGATCAGTACACTAAGGCGACTTGGTTCCCCAAATTTCGTTCTTCTATGTTGAAGCGTTCATTTCCAGTAACAGTTTGAATTTTTAGGTTTCACTCTGTTTTCTCCTACATTGATAGATGTATTTGGAACTCTAAATCCAACACGGTTTGTGCTAGCTTCTTGAAACTTGACACAACAAAGTAGTTTCACGTTCTCTCTCTACGTTTTGTTTCCTCTTGATGTAGCCCTAAGCAGTGACTGGCGAGAAACACTTTCATGGGAAGGGGTTGCCAAGCTTCCAAAAATTACGAATCTCCAGAAATCTCAGCAAATATTTTTTCACCCAAACTGGATGATACTTTCAGGTATTGATCAGTACACTAAGGCGACTTGG
Organism: Spermophilus citellus; assembly: GCF_964194105.1. Lineage (NCBI taxonomy): Eukaryota > Metazoa > Chordata > Mammalia > Rodentia > Sciuridae > Spermophilus > Spermophilus citellus. The sequence goes on along the minus strand of NC_138183.1, from coordinate 97,160,689 downwards.
TTCCCCAAATTTCGTTCTTCTATGTTGAAGCGTTCATTTCCAGTAACAGTTTCAATTTTTAGGTTTCACTCTGTTTTCTCCTATATTGATAGATGTATTTGGAACTCTAAATCCAACACGGTTTGTGCTAGCTTCTTGAAACTTGACAAAACAAAGTAGTTTCACGTTCTATCTCTACGTTTTGTTTCCTCTTGATGTAGCCCTAAGCAGTGACTGGTGAGAAACACTTTCATGGGAAGGGGTTGCCAAGCTTCCAAAAATTACGAATCTCCAGAAATCTCAGCAAATATTTTTTCACCCAAACTGGATGATACTTTCAGGTAATGATCAGTACACTAAGGCGACTTGGTTCCCCAAATTTCATTCTTCTATGTTGAAGCGTTCATTTCCAGTAACAGTTTGAATTTTTAGGTTTCACTCTGTTTTCTCCTATATTGATAGTTGTATTTGGAACTCTAAATCCAACACGGTTTGTGCTAGCTTCTTGAAACTTGACACAACAAAGTAGTTTCACGTTCTATTTCTACGTTTTGTTTCCTCTTGATGTAGCCCTAAGCAGTGACTGGCGAGAAACACTTTCATGGGAAGGGGTTGCCAAGCTTCCAAAAATTACGAATCTCCAGAAATCTCAGCAAATATTTTTTCACCCAAACTGGATGATACTTTCAGGTAATGATCAGTACACTAAGGCGACTTGGTTCCCCAAATTTCATTCTTCTATGTTGAAGCGTTCATTTCCAGTAACAGTTTGAATTTTTAGGTTTCACTCTGTTTTCTCCTATATTGATAGATGTATTTGGAACTCTAAATCCAACACGGTTTGTGCTAGCTTCTTGAAACTTGACACAACAGAGTAGTCTCACGTTCTATCTCTACATTTTGTTTCCTCTTAATGGAGCCCTAAGCAGTGACTGGCGAGAAACCCTTTCATGGAAGGGGGTTGCCAAGCTTCCAAAAATTACGAATCTCCAGAAATCTCAGCAAATATTTTTTCACCCAAACTGGATGATACTTTCAGGTAATGATCAGTACACTAAGGCGACTTGGTTCCCCAAATTTCGTTCTTCTATGTTGAAGCGTTCATTTCCAGTAACAGTTTGAATTTTTAGGTTTCACTCTGTTTTCTCCTACATTGATAGATGTATTTGGAACTCTAAATCCAACACGGTTTGTGCTAGCTTCTTGAAACTTGACACAACAAAGTAGTTTCACGTTCTATCTCTACGTTTTGTTTCCTCTTGATGTAGCCCTAAGCAGTGACTGGCGAGAAACACTTTCATGGGAAGGGGTTGCCAAGCTTCCAAAAATTACGAATCTCCAGAAATGTCAGCAAATATTTTTTCACCCAAACTGGATGATACTTTCAGGTAATGATCAGTACACTAAGGCGACTTGGTTCCCCAAATTTCGTTCTTCTATGTTGAAGCGTTCATTTCCAGTAACAGTTTGAATTTTTAGGTTTCACTCTGTTTTCTCCTATATTAATAGATGTATTTGGAACTCTAAATCCAACACGGTTTGTGCTAGGTTCTTTAAACTTGTCACAACAAAGTAGTTTCACGTTCTATATCTACGTTTTGTTTCCTCTTGATGTAGCCCTAAGCAGTGATTGGCGAGAAACACTTTCATGGGAAGGGGTTGCCAAGCTTCCAAAAATTACGAATCTCCAGAAATCTCAGCCAATATTTTTTCACCCAAACTGGATGATACTTTTAGGTAATGATCAGTACACTAAGGCGACTTGGTTCCCCAAATTTCGTTCTTCTATGTTGAAGCGTTCATTTCCAGTAACAGTTTGAATTTTTAGGTTTCACTCTGTTTTCTCCTATATTGATAGATGTATTTGGAACTCTAAATCCAACACCGTTTGTGCTAGCTTCTTGAAACTTGTCACAACAAAGTAGTTTCACGTTCTATCTCTACCTTTTGTTTCCTCTTGATGTAGCCCTAAGCAGTGACTGGCGAGAAACACTTTCATGGGAAGGGGTTGCCAAGCTTCCAAAAATTACGAATCTCCAGAAATCTCAGCCAATATTTTTTCACCCAAACTGGATGATACTTTCAGGTAATGATCAGTACACTAAGGCGACTTGGTTCCCCAAATTTCGTTCTTCTATGTTGAAGCGTTCATTTCCAGTAACAGTTTGAATTTTTAGGTTTCACTCTGTTTTCTCCTATATTGATAGATGTATTTGGAACTCTAAATCCAACACGGTTTGTGCTAGCTTCTTGAAACTTGACACCACAAAGTAGTTTCATGTTCTCTCTCTACGTTTTGTTTCCTCTTGATGTAGCCCTAAGCAGTGACTGGCGAGAAACACTTTCATGGGAAGGGGTTGCCAAGCTTCCAAAAATTACGAATCTCCAGAAATCTCAGCAAATATTTTTTCACCCAAACTGGATGATACTTTCAGGTAATGATCAGTACACTAAGGCGACTTGGTTCCCCAAATTTCGTTCTTCTATGTTGAAGCGTTCATTTCCAGTAACAGTTTCAATTTTTAGGTTTCACTCTGTTTTCTCCTATATTGATAGATGTATTTGGAACTCTAAATCCAACACGGTTTGTGCTAGCTTCTTGAAACTTGACACAACAAAGTAGTTTCACGTTCTATCTCTACGTTTTGTTTCCTCTTGATGTAGCCCTAAGCAGTGACTGGTGAGAAACACTTTCATGGGAAGGGGTTGCCAAGCTTCCAAAAATTACGAATCTCCAGAAATCTCAGCAAATATTTTTTCACCCAAACTGGATGATACTTTCAGGTAATGATCAGTACACTAAGGCGACTTGGTTCCCCAAATTTCATTCTTCTATGTTGAAGCGTTCATTTCCAGTAACAGTTTGAATTTTTAGGTTTCACTCTGTTTTCTCCTATATTGATAGTTGTATTTGGAACTCTAAATCCAACACGGTTTCTGCTAGCTTCTTGAAACTTGACACAACAAAGTAGTTTCACGTTCTATATCTACGTTTTGTTTCCTCTTGATGTAGCCCTAAGCAGTGACTGGCGAGAAACACTTTCATGGGAAGGGGTTGCCAAGCTTCCAAAAATTACGAATCTCCAGAAATCTCAGCAAATATTTTTTCACCCAAACTGGATGATACGTTCAGGTAATGATCAGTACACTAAGGCGACTTGGTTCCCCAAATTTCGTTCTTCTATGTTGAAGCGTTCATTTCCAGTAACAGTTTGAATTTTTTGGTTTCACTCTGTTTTCTCCTATATTGATAGATGTATTTGGAACTCTAAATCCAACACGGTTTGTGCTAGCTTCTTGAAACTTGACACAACAGAGTAGTCTCACGTTCTATCTCTACATTTTGTTTCCTCTTAATGGAGCCCTAAGCAGTGACTGGCGAGAAACCCTTTCATGGAAGGGGGTTGCCAAGCTTCCCAAAATAACGAATCTCCAGAAATCTCAGCAAATATTTTTTCACCCAAACTGGATGATACTTTCAGGTAATGATCAGTACACTAAGGCGACTTGGTTCCCCAAATTTCGTTCTTCTATGTTGAAGCGTTCATTTCCAGTAACAGTTTGAATTTTTAGGTTTCACTCTGTTTTCTCCTATATTGATAGAGGTATTTGGAAATCTAAATCCAACACGGTTTGTGCTAGCTTCTTGAAACTTGTCACAACAAAGTATTTTCACGTTCTATATCTACGTTTTGTTTCCTCTTGATGTAGCCCTAAGCAGTGACTGGCGAGAAACACTTTCATGGGAAGGGGTTGCCAAGCTTCCAAAAATTACGAATCTCCAGAAATCTCAGCAAATATTTTTTCACCCAAACTGGATGATACTTTCAGGTAATGATCAGTACACTAAGGCGACTTGGTTCCCCAAATTTCGTTCTTCTATGTTGAAGCGTTCATTTCCAGTAACAGTTTGAATTTTTAGGTTTCACTCTGTTTTCTCCTATATTGATAGATGTATTTGGAACTCTAAATCCAACACGGTTTGTGCTAGCTTCTTGAAACTTGACACAACAAAGTAGTCTCACGTTCTATCTCTACGTTTTGTTTCCTCTTAATGGAGCCCTAAGCAGTGACTGGCGAGAAACCCTTTCATGGAAGGGGGTTGCCAAGCTTCCAAAAATTACGAATCTCCAGAAATCTCAGCAAATATTTTTTCACCCAAACTGGATGATACTTTCAGGTAATGATCAGTACACTAAGGCGACTTGGTTCCCCAAATTTCGTTCTTCTATGTTGAAGCGTTCATTTCCAGTAACAGTTTGAATTTTTAGGTTTCACTCTGTTTTCTCCTACATTGATAGATGTATTTGGAACTCTAAATCCAACACGGTTTGTGCTAGCTTCTTGAAACTTGACACAACAAAGTAGTTTCACGTTCTATCTCTACGTTTTGTTTCCTCTTGATGTAGCCCTAAGCAGTGACTGGCGAGAAACACTTTCATGGGAAGGGGTTGCCAAGCTTCCAAAAATTACGAATCTCCAGAAATGTCAGCAAATATTTTTTCACCCAAACTGGATGATACTTTCAGGTAATGATCAGTACACTAAGGCGACTTGGTTCCCCAAATTTCGTTCTTCTATGTTGAAGCGTTCATTTCCAGTAACAGTTTGAATTTTTAGGTTTCACTCTGTTTTCTCCTATATTAATAGATGTATTTGGAACTCTAAATCCAACACGGTTTGTGCTAGGTTCTTGAAACTTGTCACAACAAAGTAGTTTCACGTTCTATATCTACGTTTTGTTTCCTCTTGATGTAGCCCTAAGCAGTGATTGGCGAGAAACACTTTCATGGGAAGGGGTTGCCAAGCTTCCAAAAATTACGAATCTCCAGAAATCTCAGCCAATATTTTTTCACCCAAACTGGATGATACTTTCAGGTAATGATCAGTACACTAAGGCGACTTGGTTCCCCAAATTACGTTCTTCTATGTTGAAGCGTTCATTTCCAGTAACAGTTTGAATTTTTAGGTTTCACTCTGTTTTCTCCTATATTGATAGATGTATTTGGAACTCTAAATCCAACACCGTTTGTGCTAGCTTCTTGAAACTTGTCACAACAAAGTAGTTTCACGTTCTATCTCTACCTTTTGTTTCCTCTTGATGTAGCCCTAAGCAGTGACTGGCGAGAAACACTTTCATGGGAAGGGGTTGCCAAGCTTCCAAAAATTACGAATCTCCAGAAATCTCAGCCAATATTTTTTCACCCAAACTGGATGATACTTTCAGGTAATGATCAGTACACTAAGGCGACTTGGTTCCCCAAATTTCGTTCTTCTATGTTGAAGCGTTCATTTCCAGTAACAGTTTGAATTTTTAGGTTTCACTCTGTTTTCTCCTATATTGATAGATGTATTTGGAACTCTAAATCCAACACGGTTTGTGCTAGCTTCTTGAAACTTGACACCACAAAGTAGTTTCATGTTCTCTCTCTACGTTTTGTTTCCTCTTGATGTAGCCCTAAGCAGTGACTGGCGAGAAACACTTTCATGGGAAGGGGTTGCCAAGCTTCCAAAAATTACGAATCTCCAGAAATCTCAGCAAATATTTTTTCACCCAAACTGGATGATACTTTCAGGTAATGATCAGTACACTAAGGCGACTTGGTTCCCCAAATTTCGTTCTTCTATGTTGAAGCGTTCATTTCCAGTAACAGTTTCAATTTTTAGGTTTCACTCTGTTTTCTCCTATATTGATAGATGTATTTGGAACTCTAAATCCAACACGGTTTGTGCTAGCTTCTTGAAACTTGACACAACAAAGTAGTTTCACGTTCTATCTCTACGTTTTGTTTCCTCTTGATGTAGCCCTAAGCAGTGACTGGTGAGAAACACTTTCATGGGAAGGGGTTGCCAAGCTTCCAAAAATTACGAATCTCCAGAAATCTCAGCAAATATTTTTTCACCCAAACTGGATGATACTTTCAGGTAATGATCAGTACACTAAGGCGACTTGGTTCCCCAAATTTCATTCTTCTATGTTGAAGCGTTCATTTCCAGTAACAGTTTGAATTTTTAGGTTTCACTCTGTTTTCTCCTATATTGATAGTTGTATTTGGAACTCTAAATCCAACACGGTTTGTGCTAGCTTCTTGAAACTTGACACAACAAAGTAGTTTCACGTTCTATATCTACGTTTTGTTTCCTCTTGATGTAGCCCTAAGCAGTGACTGGCGAGAAACACTTTCATGGGAAGGGGTTGCCAAGCTTCCAAAAATTACGAATCTCCAGAAATCTCAGCAAATATTTTTTCACCCAAACTGGATGATACGTTCAGGTAATGATCAGTACACTAAGGCGACTTGGTTCCCCAAATTTCGTTCTTCTATGTTGAAGCGTTCATTTCCAGTAACAGTTTGAATTTTTTGGTTTCACTCTGTTTTCTCCTATATTGATAGATGTATTTGGAACTCTAAATCCAACACGGTTTGTGCTAGCTTCTTGAAACTTGACACAACAGAGTAGTCTCACGTTCTATCTCTACATTTTGTTTCCTCTTAATGGAGCCCTAAGCAGTGACTGGCGAGAAACCCTTTCATGGAAGGGGGTTGCCAAGCTTCCCAAAATAACGAATCTCCAGAAATCTCAGCAAATATTTTTTCACCCAAACTGGATGATACTTTCAGGTAATGATCAGTACACTAAGGCGACTTGGTTCCCCAAATTTCGTTCTTCTATGTTGAAGCGTTCATTTCCAGTAACAGTTTGAATTTTTAGGTTTCACTCTGTTTTCTCCTATATTGATAGAGGTATTTGGAAATCTAAATCCAACACGGTTTGTGCTAGCTTCTTGAAACTTGTCACAACAAAGTATTTTCACGTTCTATATCTACGTTTTGTTTCCTCTTGATGTAGCCCTAAGCAGTGACTGGCGAGAAACACTTTCATGGGAAGGGGTTGCCAAGCTTCCAAAAATTACGAATCTCCAGAAATCTCAGCAAATATTTTTTCACCCAAACTGGATGATACTTTCAGGTAATGATCAGTACACTAAGGCGACTTGGTTCCCCAAATTTCGTTCTTCTATGTTGAAGCGTTCATTTCCAGTAACAGTTTGAATTTTTAGGTTTCACTCTGTTTTCTCCTATATTGATAGATGTATTTGGAACTCTAAATCCAACACGGTTTGTGCTAGCTTCTTGAAACTTGACACAACAAAGTAGTCTCACGTTCTATCTCTACGTTTTGTTTCCTCTTAATGGAGCCCTAAGCAGTGACTGGCGAGAAACCCTTTCATGGAAGGGGGTTGCCAAGCTTCCAAAAATTACGAATCTCCAGAAATCTCAGCAAATATTTTTTCACCCAAACTGGATGATACTTTCAGGTAATGATCAGTACACTAAGGCGACTTGGTTCCCCAAATTTCGTTCTTCTATGTTGAAGCGTTCATTTCCAGTAACAGTTTGAATTTTTAGGTTTCACTCTGTTTTCTCCTATATTGATAGATGTATTTGGAACTCTAAATCCAACACGGTTTGTGCTAGCTTCTTGAAACTTGACACAACAAAGTAGTTTCACGTTCTATCACTACGTTTTGTTTCCTCTTGATGTAGCCCTAAGCAGTGACTGGTGAGAAACACTTTCATGGGAAGGTGTTGCCAAGCTTCCAAAAATTACGAATCTCCAGAAATCTCAGCAAATATTTTTTCACCCAAACTGGATGATACTTTCAGGTAATGATCAGTACACTAAGGCGACTTGGTTCCCCAAATTTCGTTCTTCTATGTTGAAGCGTTCATTTCCAGTAACAGTTTGAATTTTTAGGTTTCACTCTGTTTTCTCCTATATTGATAGATGTATTTGGAACTCTAAATCCAACACGGTTTGTGCTAGCTTCTTGAAACTTGACACCACAAAGTAGTTTCATGTTCTCTCTCTACGTTTTGTTTCCTCTTGATGTAGCCCTAAGCAGTGACTGGCGAGAAACACTTTCATGGGAAGGGGTTGCCAAGCTTCCAAAAATTACGAATCTCCAGAAATCTCAGCAAATATTTTTTCACCCAAACTGGATGATACTTTCAGGTAATGATCAGTACACTAAGGCGACTTGGTTCCCCAAATTTCGTTCTTCTATGTTGAAGCGTTCATTTCCAGTAACAGTTTCAATTTTTAGGTTTCACTCTGTTTTCTCCTATATTGATAGATGTATTTGGAACTCTAAATCCAACACGGTTTGTGCTAGCTTCTTGAAACTTGACAAAACAAAGTAGTTTCACGTTCTATCTCTACGTTTTGTTTCCTCTTGATGTAGCCCTAAGCAGTGACTGGTGAGAAACACTTTCATGGGAAGGGGTTGCCAAGCTTCCAAAAATTACGAATCTCCAGAAATCTCAGCAAATATTTTTTCACCCAAACTGGATGATACTTTCAGGTAATGATCAGTACACTAAGGCGACTTGGTTCCCCAAATTTCATTCTTCTATGTTGAAGCGTTCATTTCCAGTAACAGTTTGAATTTTTAGGTTTCACTCTGTTTTCTCCTATATTGATAGTTGTATTTGGAACTCTAAATCCAACACGGTTTGTGCTAGCTTCTTGAAACTTGACACAACAAAGTAGTTTCACGTTCTATTTCTACGTTTTGTTTCCTCTTGATGTAGCCCTAAGCAGTGACTGGCGAGAAACACTTTCATGGGAAGGGGTTGCCAAGCTTCCAAAAATTACGAATCTCCAGAAATCTCAGCAAATATTTTTTCACCCAAACTGGATGATACTTTCAGGTAATGAACAGTACACTAAGGCGACTTGGTTCCCCAAATTTCATTCTTCTATGTTGAAGCGTTCATTTCCAGTAACAGTTTGAATTTTTAGGTTTCACTCTGTTTTCTCCTATATTGATAGATGTATTTGGAACTCTAAATCCAACACGGTTTGTGCTAGCTTCTTGAAACTTGACACAACAGAGTAGTCTCACGTTCTATCTCTACATTTTGTTTCCTCTTAATGGAGCCCTAAGCAGTGACTGGCGAGAAACCCTTTCATGGAAGGGGGTTGCCAAGCTTCCAAAAATTACGAATCTCCAGAAATCTCAGCAAATATTTTTTCACCCAAACTGGATGATACTTTCAGGTAATGATCAGTACACTAAGGCGACTTGGTTCCCCAAATTTCGTTCTTCTATGTTGAAGCGTTCATTTCCAGTAACAGTTTGAATTTTTAGGTTTCACTCTGTTTTCTCCTACATTGATAGATGTATTTGGAACTCTAAATCCAACACGGTTTGTGCTAGCTTCTTGAAACTTGACACAACAAAGTAGTTTCACGTTCTATCTCTACGTTTTGTTTCCTCTTGATGTAGCCCTAAGCAGTGACTGGCGAGAAACACTTTCATGGGAAGGGGTTGCCAAGCTTCCAAAAATTACGAATCTCCAGAAATGTCAGCAAATATTTTTTCACCCAAACTGGATGATACTTTCAGGTAATGATCAGTACACTAAGGCGACTTGGTTCCCCAAATTTCGTTCTTCTATGTTGAAGCGTTCATTTCCAGTAACAGTTTGAATTTTTAGGTTTCACTCTGTTTTCTCCTATATTGATAGATGTATTTGGAACTCTAAATCCAACACGGTTTGTGCTAGGTTCTTTAAACTTGTCACAACAAAGTAGTTTCACGTTCTATATCTACGTTTTGTTTCCTCTTGATGTAGCCCTAAGCAGTGATTGGCGAGAAACACTTTCATGGGAAGGGGTTGCCAAGCTTCCAAAAATTACGAATCTCCAGAAATCTCAGCCAATATTTTTTCACCCAAACTGGATGATACTTTCAGGTAATGATCAGTACACTAAGGCGACTTGGTTCCCCAAATTTCGTTCTTCTATGTTGAAGCGTTCATTTCCAGTAACAGTTTGAATTTTTAGGTTTCACTCTGTTTTCTCCTATATTGATAGATGTATTTGGAACTCTAAATCCAACACCGTTTGTGCTAGCTTCTTGAAACTTGTCACAACAAAGTAGTTTCACGTTCTATCTCTACCTTTTGTTTCCTCTTGATGTAGCCCTAAGCAGTGACTGGCGAGAAACACTTTCATGGGAAGGGGTTGCCAAGCTTCCAAAAATTACGAATCTCCAGAAATCTCAGCAAATATTTTTTCACCCAAACTGGATGATACTTTCAGGTAATGATCAGTACACTAAGGCGACTTGGTTCCCCAAATTTCGTTCTTCTATGTTGAAGCGTTCATTTCCAGTAACAGTTTGAATTTTTAGGTTTCACTCTGTTTTCTCCTATATTGATAGATGTATTTGGAACTCTAAATCCAACACGGTTTGTGCTAGCTTCTTGAAACTTGACACCACAAAGTAGTTTCATGTTCTCTCTCTACGTTTTGTTTCCTCTTGATGTAGCCCTAAGCAGTGACTGGCGAGAAACACTTTCATGGGAAGGGGTTGCCAAGCTTCCAAAAATTACGAATCTCCAGAAATCTCAGCAAATATTTTTTCACCCAAACTGGATGATACTTTCAGGTAATGATCAGTACACTAAGGCGACTTGGTTCCCCAAATTTCGTTCTTCTATGTTGAAGCGTTCATTTCCAGTAACAGTTTCAATTTTTAGGTTTCACTCTGTTTTCTCCTATATTGATAGATGTATTTGGAACTCTAAATCCAACACGGTTTGTGCTAGCTTCTTGAAACTTGACACAACAAAGTAGTTTCACGTTCTATCTCTACGTTTTGTTTCCTCTTGATGTAGCCCTAAGCAGTGACTGGTGAGAAACACTTTCATGGGAAGGGGTTGCCAAGCTTCCAAAAATTACGAATCTCCAGAAATCTCAGCAAATATTTTTTCACCCAAACTGGATGATACTTTCAGGTAATGATCAGTACACTAAGGCGACTTGGTTCCCCAAATTTCATTCTTCTATGTTGAAGCGTTCATTTCCAGTAACAGTTTGAATTTTTAGGTTTCACTCTGTTTTCTCCTATATTGATAGTTGTATTTGGAACTCTAAATCCAACACGGTTTGTGCTAGCTTCTTGAAACTTGACACAACAAAGTAGTTTCACGTTCTATATCTACGTTTTGTTTCCTCTTGATGTAGCCCTAAGCAGTGACTGGCGAGAAACACTTTCATGGGAAGGGGTTGCCAAGCTTCCAAAAATTACGAATCTCCAGAAATCTCAGCAAATATTTTTTCACCCAAACTGGATGATACGTTCAGGTAATGATCAGTACACTAAGGCGACTTGGTTCCCCAAATTTCGTTCTTCTATGTTGAAGCGTTCATTTCCAGTAACAGTTTGAATTTTTAGGTTTCACTCTGTTTTCTCCTATATTGATAGATGTATTTGGAACTCTAAATCCAACACGGTTTGTGCTAGCTTCTTGAAACTTGACACAACAGAGTAGTCTCACGTTCTATCTCTACATTTTGTTTCCTCTTAATGGAGCCCTAAGCAGTGACTGGCGAGAAACCCTTTCATGGAAGGGGGTTGCCAAGCTTCCAAAAATTACGAATCTCCAGAAATCTCAGCAAATATTTTTTCACCCAAACTGGATGATACTTTCAGGTAATGATCAGTACACTAAGGCGACTTGGTTCCCCAAATTTCGTTCTTCTATGTTGAAGCGTTCATTTCCAGTAACAGTTTGAATTTTTAGGTTTCACTCTGTTTTCTCCTATATTGATAGATGTATTTGGAACTCTAAATCCAACACGGTTTGTGCTAGCTTCTTGAAACTTGACACAACAAAGTAGTTTCACGTTCTATCTCTACGTTTTGTTTCCTCTTGATGTAGCCCTAAGCAGTGACTGGCGAGAAACACTTTCATGGGAAGGGGTTGCCAAGCTTCCAAAAATTACGAATCTCCAGAAATCTCAGCAAATATTTTTTCACCCAAACTGGATGATACTTTCAGGTAATGATCAGTACACTAAGGCGACTTGGTTCCCCAAATTTCGTTCTTCTATGTTGAAGCGTTCATTTCCAGTAACAGTTTGAATTTTTAGGTTTCACTCTGTTTTCTCCTATATTAATAGATGTATTTGGAACTCTAAATCCAACACGGTTTGTGCTAGGTTCTTTAAACTTGTCACAACAAAGTAGTTTCACGTTCTATATCTACGTTTTGTTTCCTCTTGATGTAGCCCTAAGCAGTGATTGGCGAGAAACCCTTTCATGGGAAGGGGTTGCCAAGCTTCCAAAAATTACGAATCTCCAGAAATCTCAGCAAATATTTTTTCACCCAAACTGGATGATACTTTCAGGTAATGATCAGTACACTTAGGTGACTTGGTTCCCCAAATTTCGTTCTTCTATGTTGAAGCGTTCATTTCCAGTAACAGTTTGAATTTTTAGGTTTCACTCTGTTTTCTCCTATATTGATAGATGTATTTGGAACTCTAAATCCAACACGGTTTGTGCTAGCTTCTTGAAAAATGTCACAGCAAAGTAGTTTCACGTTCTATCTCTACGTTTTGTTTCCTCTTGATGTAGCCCTAAGCAGTGACTGGCGAGAAACACTTTCATGGGAAGGGGTTGCCAAGCTTCCAAAAATTACGAAACTCCAGAAATCTCAGCAAATATTTTTTCACCCAAATTGGATGATACTTTCAAGTAATGATCAGTACACTAAGGCGACTTGGTTCCCCAAATTTCGTTCTTCTATGTTGAAGCGTTCATTTCCAGTAACAGTTTGAAATTTTAGGTTTCACTCTGTTTTCTCCTATATTGATAGATGTATTTGGAACTCTAAATCCAACACGGTTTTTGCTACCTTCTTGAAACTTGACACAACAAAATAGTTTCACGTTCTATCTCTACGTTTTGTTTCCTCTTAATGGAGTCCTAAGCAGTGACTGGCGAGAAACCCTTTCATGGAACGTCGTTGCCAAGCTTCCAAAAATTACGAATCTCCAGAAATCTCAGCAAATATTTTTTCACCCAAACTGGATGATACTTTCAGGTAATGATCAGTACACTAAGGCGACTTGGTTCCCCAAATTTCGTTCTTCTATGTTGAAGCGTTCATTTCCAGTAACAGTTTGAATTTTTAGGTTTCACTCTGTTTTCTCCTATATTGATAGATGTATTTGGAACTCTAAATCCAACACGGTTTGTGCTAGCTTCTTGAAACTTGACACAACAAAGTAGTCTCACGTTCTATCTCTACGTTTTGTTTCCTCTTAATGGAGCCCTAAGCAGTGACTGGCGAGAAACCCTTTCATGGAAGGGGGTTGCCAAGCTTCCAAAAATTACGAATCTCCAGAAATCTCAGCAAATATTGTTTCACCCAAACTGGATGATACTTTCAGGTAATGATCAGTACACTAAGGCGACTTGGTTCCCCAAATTTCGTTCTTCTATGTTGAAGCGTTCATTTCCAGTAACAGTTTGAATTTTTAGGTTTCACTCTGTTTTCTCCTATATTGATAGATGTATTTGGAACTCTAAATCCAACACGGGTTGTGCTAGCTTCTTGAAACTTGACACAACAAACTAGTTTCACGTTCTATCTCTACGTTTTGTTTCCTCTTGATGTAGCCCTAAGCAGTGACTGACGAGAAACACTTTCATGGGAAGGGGTTGCCAAGCTTCCAAAAATTACGAATCTCCAGAAATCTCAGCAAATATTGTTTCACCCAAACTGGATGATACTTTCAGGTAATGATCAGTACACTAAGGCGACTTGGTTCCCCAAATTTCGTTCTTCTATGTTGAAGCGTTCATTTCCAGTAACAGTTTGAATTTTTAGGTTTCACTCTGTTTTCTCCTATATTGATAGATGTATTTGGAACTCTAAATCCAACACGGGTTGTGCTAGCTTCTTGAAACTTGACACAACAAACTAGTTTCACGTTCTATCTCTACGTTTTGTTTCCTCTTGATGTAGCCCTAAGCAGTGACTGACGAGAAACACTTTCATGGGAAGGGGTTGCCAAGCTTCCAAAAATTACAAATCTCCAGAAATCTCAGCAAATATTGTTTCACCCAAACTGGATGATACTTTCAGGTAATGATCAGTACACTAAGGCGACTTGGTTCCCCAAATTTCGTTCTTCTATGTTGAAGCGTTCATTTCCAGTAAAAGTTTGAATTTTTAGGTTTCACTCTGTTTTCTCCTATATTGATAGATGTATTTGGAACTCTAAATCCAACACGTTTTCTGCTAGCTTCTTGAAACTTGACACAACAAAGTAGTTTCACTTTCTATCTCTACGTTTTGTTTCCTCTTGATGTAGCTCTAAGCAGTGACTGGCGAGAAACACTTTCATGGGAAGGGGTTGCCAAGCTTCCATAAATTACGAATCTCCAGAAATCTCAGCCAATATATTTTCACCCAAACTGGATGATACTTTCAGGTAATGATCAGTACACTAAGGCGACTTGGTTCCCCAAATTTCGTTCTTCTATGTTGAAGCGTTCATTTCCAGTAACAGTTTGAATTTTTAGGTTTCAATCTGTTTTCTCCTATATTGATAGATGTATTTGGAACTCTAAATCCAACACGGTTTGTGCTAGCTTCTTGAAACTTGACACAACAAAGTAGTTTCACTTTCTATCTCTACGTTTTGTTTCCTCTTGATGTAGCCCTAAGCAGTGACTGGCGAGAAACACTTTCATGGAACGGGGTTGCCAAGCTTCCAAAAATTACGAATCTCCAGAAATCTCAGCAAATATTTTTTCACCCAAACTGGATGATACTTTCAGGTAATGATCAGTACACTAAGGCGACTTGGTTCCCCAAATTTCGTTCTTCTATGTTGAAGCGTTCATTTCCAGTAACAGTTTGAATTTTTAGGTTTCACTCTGTTTTCTCCTATATTGATAGAGGTATTTGGAAATCTAAATCCAACACGGTTTGTGCTAGCTTCTTGAAACTTGTCACAACAAAGTAGTTTCACGTTCTATATCTATGTTTTGTTTCCTCTTGATGTAGCCCTAAGCAGTGACTGGCGAGAAACACTTTCATGGGAAGGGGTTGCCAAGCTTCCAAAAATTACGAATCTCCAGAAATCTCAGCAAATATTTTTTCACCCAAACTGGATGATACTTTCAGGTAATGATCAGTACACTAAGGCGACTTGGTTCCCCAAATTTCGTTCTTCTATGTTGAAGCGTTCATTTCCAGTAACAGTTTGAATTTTTAGGTTTCACTCTGTTTTCTCCTATATTGATAGATGTATTTGGAACTCTAAATCCAACACGGTTTGTGCTAGCTTCTTGAAACTTGACACAACAAAGTACTCTCACGTTCTATCTCTACCTTTTGTTTCCTCTTAATGGAGCCCTAAGCAGTGACTGGCGAGAAACCCTTTCATGGAAGGGGGTTGCCAAGCTTCCAAAAATTACGAATCTCCAGAAATCTCAGCAAATATTTTTTCACCCAAACTGGATGATACTTTCAGGTAATGATCAGTACACTAAGGCGACTTGGTTCCCCAAATTTCGTTCTTCTATGTTGAAGCGTTCATTTCCAGTAACAGTTTGAATTTTTAGGTTTCACTCTGTTTTCTCCTATATTGATAGATGTATTTGGAACTCTAAATCCAACACGGTTTGTGCTAGCTTCTTGAAACTTGACACAACAAAGTAGTTTCACGTTCTATCTCTACGTTTTGTTTCCTCTTGATGTAGCCCTAAGCAGTGACTGGCGAGAAACACTTTCATGGGAAGGGTTTGCCAAGCTTCCAAAAATTACGAATCTCCAGAAATGTCAGCAAATATTTTTTCACCCAAACTGGATGATACTTTCAGGTAATGATCAGTACACTAAGGCGACTTGGTTCCCCAAATTTCGTTCTTCTATGTTGAAGCGTTCATTTCCAGTAACAGTTTGAATTTTTAGGTTTCACTCTGTTTTCTCCTATATTGATAGATGTGTTTGGAACTCTAAATCCAACACGGTTTGTGCTAGCTTCTTGAAACTTGACACAACAAAGTAGTTTCACGTTCTATATCTACGTTTTGTTTCCTCTTGATGTAGCCCTAAGCAGTGACTGGCGAGAAACACTTTCATAGGAAGGGGTTGCCAAGCTTCCAAAAATTACGAATCTCCAGAAATCTCAGCAAATATTTTTTCACCCAAACTGGATGATACTTTCAGGTAATGATCAGTACACTAAGGCGACTTGGTTCCCCAAATTTCGTTCTTCTATGTTGAAGCGTTCATTTCCAGTAACAGTTTGAATTTTTAGGTTTCACTCTGTTTTCTCCTATATTGATAGATGTACTTGGAACTCTAAATCCAACACCGTTTGTGCTAGCTTCTTGAAACTTGTCACAACAAAGTAGTTTCACGTTCTATCTCTACGTTTTGTTTCCTCTTGATGTAGCCCTAAGCAGTGACTGGCGAGAAACACTTTCATGGGAAGGGGTTGCCAAGCTTCCAAAAATTACGAATCTCCAGAAATCTCAGCAAATATTTTTTCACCCAAACTGGATGATACTTTCAGGTAATGATCAGTACACTAAGGCGACTTGGTTCCCCAAATTTCGTTCTTCTATGTTGAAGCGTTCATTTCCAGTAACAGTTTGAATTTTTAGGTTTCACACTGTTTTCTCCTATATTGATAGATGTATTTGGAACTCTAAATCCAACACGGTTTGTGCTAGCTTCTTGAAACTTGACACCACAAAGTAGTTTCATGTTCTCTCTCTACGTTTTGTTTCCTCTTGATGTAGCCCTAAGCAGTGACTGGCGAGAAACACTTTCATGGGAAGGGGTTGCCAAGCTTCCAAAAATTACGAATCTCCAGAAATCTCAACAAATATTTTTTCACCCAAACTGGATGATACTTTCAGGTAATGATCAGTACACTAAGGCGACTTGGTTCCCCAAATTTCGTTCTTCTATGTTGAAGCGTTCATTTCCAGTAACAGTTTGAATTTTTAGGTTTCACTCTGTTTTCTCCTATATAGATAGATGTGTTTGGAACTCTAAATCCAACACGGTTTGTGCTAGCTTCTTGAAACTTGACACAACAAAGTAGTTTCACGTTCTATCTCTACGTTTTGTTTCCTCTTGATGTAGCCCTAAGCAGTGACTGGCGAGAAACACTTTCATGGGAAGGGGTTGCCAAGCTTCCAAAAATTACGAATCTCCAGAAATCTCAGCAAATATTTTTTCACCCAAACTGGATGATACTTTCAGGTAATGATCAGTACACTAATGCGACTTGGTTCCCCAAATTTCGTTCTTCTATGTTGAAGCGTTCATTTCCAGTAACAGTTTGAATTTTTAGGTTTCACTCTGTTTTCTCCTATATTGATAGATGTATTTGGAACTCTAAATCCAACACGGTTTGTGCTAGCTTCTTGAAACTTGACACAAGAAAGTAGTTTCACGTTCTATCTCTACGTTTGGTTTCCTCTTGATGTAGCCCTAAGCAGTGACTGGCGAGAAACACTTTCATGGGAAGGGTTGCCAAGCTTCCAAAAATTACGAATCTCCAGAAATCTCAGCAAATATTTTTTCACCCAAACTGGATGATACTTTCAGGTAATGATCAGTACACTAAGGCGACTTGGTTCCCCAAATTTCGGTCTTCTATGTTGAAGCATTCATTTCCAATAACAGTTTGAATTTTTAGGTTTCACTCTCTTTTCTCCTATATTGATAGATGTATTTGGAACTCTAAATCCAACACGGTTTGTGCTAGCTTCTTGAAACTTGACACAACAAAGTAGTTTCACGTTCTATATCTACGTTTTGTTTCCTCTTGATGTAGCCCTAAGCAGTGACTGGCGAGAAACACTTTCATAGGAAGGGGTTGCCAAGCTTCCAAAAATTACGAATCTCCAGAAATCTCAGCCAATATTTTTTCACCCAAACTGGATGATACTTTCAGGTAATGATCAGTACACTAAGGCGACTTGGTTCCCCAAATTTCGTTCTTCTATGTTGAAGCGTTCATTTCCAGTAACAGTTTGAATTTTTAGGTTTCACTCTGTTTTCTCCTATATTGATAGATGTATTTGGAACTCTAAATCCAACACCGTTTGTGCTAGCTTCTTGAAACTTGTCACAACAAAGTAGTTTCACGTTCTATCTCTACCTTTTGTTTCCTCTTGATGTAGCCCTAAGCAGTGACTGGCGAGAAACACTTTCATGGGAAGGGGTTGCCAAGCTTCCAAAAATTACGAATCTCCAGAAATCTCAGCAAATATTTTTTCACCCAAACTGGATGATACTTTCAGGTAATGATCAGTACACTAAGGCGACTTGGTTCCCCAAATTTCGTTCTTCTATGTTGAAGCGTTCATTTCCAGTAACAGTTTGAATTTTTAGGTTTCACTCTGTTTTCTCCTATATTGATAGATGTATTTGGAACTCTAAATCCAACACGGTTTGTGCTAGCTTCTTGAAACTTGACACCACAAAGTAGTTTCATGTTCTCTCTCTACGTTTTGTTTCCTCTTGATGTAGCCCTAAGCAGTGACTGGCGAGAAACACTTTCATGCGAAGGGGTTGCCAAGCTTCCAAAAATTACGAATCTCCAGAAATCTCAGCAAATATTTTTTCACCCAAACTGGATGATACTTTCAGGTAATGATCAGTACACTAAGGCGACTTGGTTCCCCAAATTCGTTCTTCTATGTTGAAGCGTTCAATTCCAGTAACAGTTTGAATTTTTAGGTTTCACTCTGTTTTCTCCTATATTGATAGATGTATTTGGAACTCTAAATCCAACACGGTTTGTGCTAGCTTCTTGAAACTTGACACAACAAAGTAGTTTCACGCTCTATCTCTACGTTTTGTTTCCTCTTGATGTAGCCCTAAGCAGTGACTGGCAAGAAACCCTTTCATGGGAAGGGGTTGCCACGCTTCCAAAAATTACGAATCTCCAGAAATCTCAGCCAATATTTTTTCACCCAAACTGGATGATACTTTCAGGTAATGATCAGTACACTAAGGCGACTTGGTTCCCCAAATTTCGTTCTTCTATGTTGAAGCGTTCATTTCCAGTAACAGTTTGAATTTTTAGGTTTCACTCTGTTTTCTCCTATATTGATAGATGTATTTGGAACTCTAAATCCAACACGGTTTGTGCTAGCTTCTTGAAACTTGACACAACAAAGTAGTCTCACGTTCTATCTCTACGTTTTGCTTCCTCTTGATGTAGCCCTAAGCAGTGACTGGCGAGAAACACTTTCATGGGAAGGGGTTGCCAAGCTTCCAAAAATTACGAATCTCCAGAAATCTCAGCAAATATTTTTTCACCCAAACTGGATGATACTTTCAGGTAATGATCAGTACACTAAGGCGACTTGGTTCCCCAAATTTCGTTCTTCTATGTTGAAGCGTTCATTTCCAGTAACAGTTTGAATTTTTAGGTTTCACTCTGTTTTCTCCTATATTGATAGATGTATTTGGAACTCTAAATCCAACACGGTTTGTGCTAGCTTCTTGAAACTTGACACAACAAAGTAGTCTCACGTTCTATCTCTACCTTTTGTTTCCTCTTAATGGAGCCCTAAGCAGTGACTGGCGAGAAACCCTTTCATGGAACGGGGTTGCCAAGCTTCCAAAAATTACGAATCTCCAGAAATCTCAGCAAATATTTTTTCACCCAAACTGGATGATACTTTCAGGTAATGATCAGTACACTAAGGCGACTTGGTTCCCCAAATTTCGTTCTTCTATGTTGAAGCATTCATTTCCAGTAACAGTTTGAATTTTTAGGTTTCACTCTGTTTTCTCCTATATTGATAGATGTATTTAGAACTCTAAATCCAACACGGTTTGTGCTAGCTTCTTGAAACTTGACACAACAAAGTAGTTTCACGTTCTATCTCTACGTTTGCTTTCCTCTTGATGTAGCCCTAAGCAGTGACTGGCGAGAAACACTTTCATGGGAAGGGGTTGCCAAGCTTCCAAAAATTACGAATCTCCAGAAATCTCAGCAAATATTTTTTCACCCAAACTGGATGATACTTTCAGGTAATGATCAGTACACTAAGGCGACTTGGTTCCCCAAATTTCGGTCTTCTATGTTGAAGCGTTCATTTCCAATAACAGTTTGAATTTTTAGGTTTCACTCTCTTTTCTCCTATATTGATAGATGTATTTGGAACTCTAAATCCAACACGGTTTGTGCTAGCTTCTTGAAACTTGACACAACAAAGTAGTTTCACGTTCTATATCTACGTTTTGTTTCCTCTTGATGTAGCCCTAAGCAGTGACTGGCGAGAAACACTTTCATAGGAAGGGGTTGCCAAGCTTCCAAAAATTACGAATCTCCAGAAATCTCAGCCAATATTTTTTCACCCAAACTGGATGATACTTTCAGGTAATGATCAGTACACTAAGGCGACTTGGTTCCCCAAATTTCGTTCTTCTATGTTGAAGCGTTCATTTCCAGTAACAGTTTGAATTTTTAGGTTTCACTCTGTTTTCTCCTATATTGACAGATGTATTTGGAACTCTAAATCCAACACCGTTTGTGCTAGCTTCTTGAAACTTGTCACAACAAAGTAGTTTCACGTTCTATCTCTACCTTTTGTTTCCTCTTGATGTAGCCCTAAGCAGTGACTGGCGAGAAACACTTTCATGGGAAGGGGTTGCCAAGCTTCCAAAAATTACGAATCTCCAGAAATCTCAGCAAATATTTTTTCACCCAAACTGGATGATACTTTCAGGTAATGATCAGTACACTAAGGTGACTTGGTTCCCCAAATTTCGTTCTTCTATGTTGAAGCGTTCATTTCCAGTAACAGTTTGAATTTTTAGGTTTCACTCTGTTTTCTCCTATATTGATAGATGTATTTGGAACTCTAAATCCAACACGGTTTGTGCTAGCTTCTTGAAACTTGACACCACAAAGTAGTTTCATGTTCTCTCTCTACGTTTTGTTTCCTCTTGATGTAGCCCTAAGCAGTGACTGGCGAGAAACACTTTCATGGGAAGGGGTTGCAAAGCTTCCAAAAATTACGAATCTCCAGAAATCTCAGCAAATATTTTTTCACCCAAACTGGATGATACTTTCAGGTAATGATCAGTACACTAAGGCGACTTGGTTCCCCAAATTCATTCTTCTATGTTGAAGCGTTCAATTCCAGTAACAGTTTGAATTTTTAGGTTTCACTCTGTTTTCTCCTATATTGATAGATGTATTTGGAACTCTAAATCCAACACGGTTTGTGCTAGCTTCTTGAAACTTGACACAACAAAGTAGTTTCACGCTCTATCTCTACGTTTTGTTTCCTCTTGATGTAGCCCTAAGCAGTGACTGGCAAGAAACCCTTTCATGGGAAGGGGTTGCCACGCTTCCAAAAATTACGAATCTCCAGAAATCTCAGCCAATATTTTTTCACCCAAACTGGATGATACTTTCAGGTAATGATCAGTACACTAAGGCGACTTGGTTCCCCAAATTTCGTTCTTCTATGTTGAAGCGTTCATTTCCAGTAACAGTTTGAATTTTTAGGTTTCACTCTGTTTTCTCCTATATTGATAGATGTATTTGGAACTCTAAATCCAACACGGTTTGTGCTAGCTTCTTGAAACTTGACACAACAAAGTAGTCTCACGTTCTATCTCTACGTTTTGCTTCCTCTTGATGTAGCCCTAAGCAGTGACTGGCGAGAAACACTTTCATGGGAAGGGGTTGCCAAGCTTCCAAAAATTACGAATCTCCAGAAATCTCAGCAAATATTTTTTCACCCAAACTGGATGATACTTTCAGGTAATGATCAGTACACTAAGGCGACTTGGTTCCCCAAATTTCGTTCTTCTATGTTGAAGCGTTCATTTCCAGTAACAGTTTGAATTTTTAGGTTTCACTCTGTTTTCTCCTATATTGATAGATGTATTTGGAACTCTAAATCCAACACGGTTTGTGCTAGCTTCTTGAAACTTGACACAACAATGTAGTCTCACGTTCTATCTCTACGTTTTGTTTCCTCTTAATGGAGCCCTAAGCAGTGACTGGCGAGAAACCCTTTCATGGAACGGGGTTGCCAAGCTTCCAAAAATTACGAATCTCCAGAAATCTCAGCAAATATTTTTTCACCCAAACTGGATGATACTTTCAGGTAATGATCAGTACACTAAGGCGACTTGGTTCCCCAAATTTCGTTCTTCTATGTTGAAGCATTCATTTCCAGTAACAGTTTGAATTTTTAGGTTTCACTCTGTTTTCTCCTATATTGATAGATGTATTTAGAACTCTAAATCCAACACGGTTTGTGCTCGCTTCTTGAAACTTGACACAACAAAGTAGTTTCACGTTCTATCTCTACGTTTGGTTTCCTCTTGATGTAGCCCTAAGCAGTGACTGGCGAGAAACACTTTCATGGGAAGGGGTTGCCAAGCTTCCAAAAATTACGAATCTCCAGAAATCTCAGCAAATATTTTTTCACCCAAACTGGATGATACTTTCAGGTAATGATCAGTACACTAAGGCGACTTGGTTCCCCAAATTTCGTTCTTCTATGTTGAAGCGTTCATTTCCACGAACAGTTTGAATTTTTAGGTTTCACTCTGTTTTCTCCTATATTGATAGAGGTATTTGGAACTCTAAATCCAACACGGTTTGTGCTAGCTTCTTGAAACTTGTCACAACAAAGTAGTTTCACGTTCTATATCTACGTTTTGTTTCCTCTTGATGTAGCCCTAAGCAGTGACTGGCGAGAAACACTTTCATGGGAAGGGGTTGCCAAGCTTCCAAAAATTACGAATCTCCAGAAATCTCAGCAAATATTTTTTCACCCAAACTGGATGATACTTTCAGGTAATGATCAGTACACTAAGGCGACTTGGTTCCCCAAATTTCGTTCTTCTATGTTGAAGCGTTCATTTCCAGTAACAGTTTGAATTTTTACGTTTTACTCTGTTTTCTCCTATATTGATAGATGTATTTGGAACTCTAAATCCAACACGGTTTGTGCTAGCTTCTTGAAACTTGACACAACAAAGTAGTCTCACGTTCTATCTCTACGTTTTGTTTCCTCTTATTGGAGCCCTAAGCAGTGACTGGCGAGAAACCCTTTCATGGAAGGGGGTTGCCAAGCTTCCAAAAATTACGAATCTCCAGAAATCTCAGCAAATATTTTTTCACCCAAACTGGATGATACTTTCAGGTAATGATCAGGACACTAAGGCGACTTGGTTCCCCAAATTTCGATCTTCTATGTTGAAGCGTTCATTTCCAGTAACAGTTTGAATTTTTAGGTTTCACTCTGTTTTCTCCTATATTGATAGATGTATTTGGAACTCTAAATCCAACACGGGTTGTGCTAGCTTCTTGAAACTTGACACAACAAACTAGTTTCACGTTCTATCTCTACGTTTTGTTTCCTCTTGATGTAGCCCTAAGCAGTGACTGGCGAGAAACACTTTCATGGGAAGGGGTTGCCAAGCTTCCAAAAATTACAAATCTCCAGAAATCTCAGCAAATATTGTTTCACCCAAACTGGATGATACTTTCAGGTAATGATCAGTACACTAAGGCGACTTGGTTCCCCAAATTTCGTTCTTCTATGTTGAAGCGTTCATTTCCAGTAACAGTTTGAATTTTTAGGTTTCACACTGTTTTCTCCTATATTGATAGATGTATTTGGAACACTAAATCCAACACGGTTTCTGCTAGCTTCTTGAAACTTGACACAACAAAGTAGTTTCACGTTCTATCTCTACTTTTTGTTTCCTCTTGATGTAGCTCTAAGCAGTGACTGGCGAGAAACACTTTCATGGGAAGGGGTTGCCAAGCTTCCATAAATTACGAATCTCCAGAAATCTCAGCCAATATATTTTCACCCAAACTGGATGATACTTTCAGGTAATGATCAGTACACTAAGGCGACTTGGTTCCCCAAATTTCGTTCTTCTATGTTGAAGCGTTCATTTCCAGTAACAGTTTGAATTTTTAGGTTTCACTCTGTTTTCTCCTATATGGATAGATGTATTTGGAACTCTAAATCCAACACGGTTTGTGCTAGCTTCTTGAAACTTGACACAACAAAGTAGTTTCACTTTCTATCTCTACGTTTTGATTCCTCTTGATGTAGCTCTAAGCAGTGACCTGCGAGAAACCATTTCATGGAACGGGGTTGCCAAGCTTCCAAAAATTACGAATCTCCAGAAATCTCAGCAAATATTTTTTCACCCAAACTGGATGATACTTTCAGGTAATGATCAGTACACTAAGGTGACTTGGTTCCCCAAATTTCGTTCTTCTATATTGAAGCGTTCATTTCCAGTAACAGTTTGAATTTTTAGGTTTCACTCTGTTTTCTCCTATATTGATAGATGTATTTGGAACTCTAAATCCAACACTGGTTGTGCTAGCTTCTTGAAACTTGACACAACAAACTAGTTTCACGTTCTATCTCTACGTTTTGTTTCCTCTTGATGTAGCCCTAAGCAGTGACTGGCGAGAAACACTTTCATGGGAAGGGGTTGCCAAGCTTCCAAAAATTACAAATCTCCAGAAATCTCAGCAAATATTGTTTCACCCAAACTGGATGATACTTTCAGGTAATGATCAGTACACTAAGGCGACTTGGTTCCCCAAATTTCGTTCTTCTATGTTGAAGCGTTCATTTCCAATAACAGTTTGAATTTTTAGGTTTCACTCTGTTTTCTCCTATATTGATAGATGTATTTGGAACACTAAATCCAACACGGTTTCTGCTAGCTTCTTGAAACTTGACACAACAAAGTAGTTTCACGTTCTATCTCTACATTTTGTTTCCTCTTGATGTAGCCCTAAGCAGTGACTGGCGAGAACCACTTTCATGTGAAGGGGTTGCCAAGCTTCCAAAAATTACGAATCTCCAGAAATCTCAGCAAATATTTTTTCACCCAAACTGGATGATACTTTCAGGTAATGATCAGTACACTAAGGCGACTTGGTTCCCCAAATTTCGTTCTTCTATGTTGAAGCGTTCATTTCCAGTAACAGTTTGAATTTTTAGGTTTCACTCTGTTTTCTCCTATATTGATAGATGTATTTGGAACTCTAAATCCAACACGGTTTGTGCTAGCTTCTTGAAACTTGACACAACAAAGTAGTCTCACGTTCTATCTCTACCTTTTGTTTCCTCTTAATGGAGCCCTAAGCAGTGACTGGCGAGAAACCCTTTCATGGAACGGGGTTGCCAAGCTTCCAAAAATTACGAATCTCCAGAAATCTCAGCAAATATTTTTTCACCCAAACTGGATGATACTTTCAGGTAATGATCAGTACACTAAGGCGACTTGGTTCCCCAAATTTCGTTCTTCTATGTTGAAGCGTTCATTTCCAGTAACAGTTTGAATTTTTAGGTTTCACTCTGTTTTCTCCTATATTGATAGAGGTATTTGGAAATCTAAATCCAACACGGTTTGTGCTAGCTTCTTGAAACTTGTCACAACAAAGTAGTTTCACGTTCTATATCTACGTTTTGTTTCCTCTTGATGTAGCCCTAAGCAGTGACTGGCGAAAAACACTTTCATGGGAAGGGGTTGCCAAGCTTCCAAAAATTACGAATCTCCATAAATCTCAGCAAATATTTTTTCACCCAAACTGGATGATACTTTCAGGTAATGATCAGTACACTAAGGCGACTTGGTTCCCCAAATTTCGTTCTTCTATGTTGAAGCGTTCATTTCCAGTAACAGTTTGAATTTTTAGGTTTCACTCTGTTTTCTCCTATATTGATAGATGTATTTGGAACTCTAAATCCAACACCGTTTGTGCTAGCTTCTTGAAACTTGTCACAACAAAGTAGTTTCACGTTCTATCTCTACCTTTTGTTTCCTCTTGATGTAGCCCTAAGCAGTGACTGGCGAGAAACACTTTCATGGGAAGGGGTTGCCAAGCTTCCAAAAATTACGAATCTCCAGAAATCTCAGCAAATATTTTTTCACCCAAACTGGATGATACTTTCAGGTAATGATCAGTACACTAAGGCGACTTGGTTCCCCAAATTTCGTTCTTCTATGTTGAAGCGTTCATTTCCAGTAACAGTTTGAATTTTTAGGTTTCACTCTGTTTTCTCCTATATTGATAGATGTATTTGGAACTCTAAATCCAACACGGTTTGTGCTAGCTTCTTGAAACTTGACACCACAAAGTAGTTTCATGTTCTCTCTCTACGTTTTGTTTCCTCTTGATGTAGCCCTAAGCAGTGACTGGCGAGAAACACTTTCATGGGAAGGGGTTGCCAAGCTTCCAAAAATTACGAATCTCCAGAAATCTCAGCAAATATTTTTTCACCCAAACTGGATGATACTTTCAGGTAATGATCAGTACACTAAGGCGACTTGGTTCCCCAAATTCGTTCTTCTATGTTGAAGCGTTAAATTCCAGTAACAGTTTGAATTTTTAGGTTTCACTCTGTTTTCTCCTATATTGATAGATGTATTTGGAACTCTAAATCCAACACGGTTTGTGCTAGCTTCTTGAAACTTGACACAACAAAGTAGTTTCACGCTCTATCTCTACGTTTTGTTTCCTCTTGATGTAGCCCTAAGCAGTGACTGGCAAGAAACCCTTTCATGGGAAGGGTTGCCACGCTTCCAAAAATTACGAATCTCCAGAAATCTCAGCCAATATTTTTTCACCCAAACTGGATGATACTTTCAGGTAATGATCAGTACACTAAGGCGACTTGGTTCCCCAAATTTCGTTCTTCTATGTTGAAGCGTTCATTTCCAGTAACAGTTTGAATTTTTAGGTTTCACTCTTTTTTCTCCTATATTGATAGATGTATTTGGAACTCTAAATCCAACACGGTTTGTGCTAGCTTCTTGAAACTTGACACAACAAAGTAGTCTCACGTTCTATCTCTACGTTTTGCTTCCTCTTGATGTAGCCCTAAGCAGTGACTGGCGAGAAACACTTTCATGGGAAGGGGTTGCCAAGCTTCCAAAAATTACGAATCTCCAGAAATCTCAGCAAATATTTTTTCACCCAAACTGGATGATACTTTCAGGTAATGATCAGTACACTAAGGCGACTTGGTTCCCCAAATTTCGTTCTTCTATGTTGAAGCGTTCATTTCCAGTAACAGTTTGAATTTTTAGGTTTCACTCTGTTTTCTCCTATATTGATAGATGTATTTGGAACTCTAAATCCAACACGGTTTGTGCTAGCTTCTTGAAACTTGACACAACAAAGTAGTCTCACGTTCTATCTCTACGTTTTGTTTCCTCTTAATGGAGCCCTAAGCAGTGACTGGCGAGAAACCCTTTCATGGAACGGGGTTGCCAAGCTTCCAAAAATTACGAATCTCCAGAAATCTCAGCAAATATTTTTTCACCCAAACTGGATGATACTTTCAGGTAATGATCAGTACACTAAGGCGACTTGGTTCCCCAAATTTCGTTCTTCTATGTTGAAGCATTCATTTCCAGTAACAGTTTGAATTTTTAGGTTTCACTCTGTTTTCTCCTATATTGATAGATGTATTTGGAACTCTAAATCCAACACGGTTTGTGCTAGCTTCTTGAAACTTGACACAACAAAGTAGTTTCACGTTCTATCTCTACGTTTGGTTTCCTCTTGATGTAGCCCTAAGCAGTGACTGGCGAGAAACACTTTCATGGGAAGGGGTTGCCAAGCTTCCAAAAATTACGAATCTCCACAAATCTCAGCAAATATTTTTTCACCCAAACTGGATGATACTTTCAGGTAATGATCAGTACACTAAGGCGACTTGGTTCCCCAAATTTCGTTCTTCTATGTTGAAGCGTTCATTTCCACGAACAGTTTGAATTTTTAGGTTTCACTCTGTTTTCTCCTATATTGATAGAGGTATTTGGAACTCTAAATCCAACACGGTTTGTGCTAGCTTCTTGAAACTTGTCACAACAAAGTAGTTTCACGTTCTATATCTACGTTTTGTTTCCTCTTGATGTAGCCCTAAGCAGTGACTGGCGAGAAACACTTTCATGGGAAGGGGTTGCCAAGCTTCCCAAAATTACGAATCTCCATTAATCTCAGCAAATATTTTTTCACCCAAACTGGATGATACTTTCAGGTAATGATCAGTACACTAAGGCGACTTGGTTCCCCAAATTTCGTTCTTCTATGTTGAAGCGTTCATTTCCAGTAACAGTTTGAATTTTTAGGTTTTACTCTGTTTTCTCCTATATTGATAGATGTATTTGGAACTCTAAATCCAACACGGTTTGTGCTAGCTTCTTGAAACTTGACACAACAAAGTAGTCTCACGTTCTATCTCTACGTTTTGTTTCCTCTTAATGGAGCCCTAAGCAGTGACTGGCGAGAAACCCTTTCATGGAAGGGGGTTGCCAAGCTTCCAAAAATTACGAATCTCCAGAAATCTCAGCAAATATTTTTTCACCCAAACTGGATGATACTTTCAGGTAATGATCAGTACACTAAGGCGACTTGGTTCCCCAAATTTCGTTCTTCTATGTTGAAGCGTTCATTTCCAGTAACAGTTTGAATTTTTAGGTTTCACTCTGTTTTCTCCTATATTGATAGATGTATTTGGAACTCTAAATCCAACACGGGTTGTGCTAGCTTCTTGAAACTTGACACAACAAACTAGTTTCACGTTCTATCTCTACGTTTTGTTTCCTCTTGATGTAGCCCTAAGCAGTGACTGGCGAGAAACACTTTCATGGGAAGGGGTTGCCAAGCTTCCAAAAATTACAAATCTCCAGAAATCTCAGCAAATATTGTTTCACCCAAACTGGATGATACTTTCAGGTAATGATCAGTACACTAAGGCGACTTGGTTCCCCAAATTTCGTTCTTCTATGTTGAAGCGTTCATTTCCAGTAACAGTTTGAATTTTTAGGTTTCACTCTGTTTTCTCCTATATTGATAGATGTATTTGGAACACTAAATCCAACACGGTTTCTGCTAGCTTCTTGAAACTTGACACAACAAAGTAGTTTCACGTTCTATCTCTACGTTTTGTTTCCTCTTGATGTAGCTCTAAGCAGTGACTGGCGAGAAACACTTTCATGGGAAGGGGTTGCCAAGCTTCCATAAATTACGAATCTCCAGAAATCTCAGCCAATATATTTTCACCCAAACTGGATGATACTTTCAGGTAATGATCAGTACACTAAGGCGACTTGGTTCCCCAAATTTCGTTCTTCTATGTTGAAGCGTTCATTTCCAGTAACAGTTTGAATTTTTAGGTTTCACTCTGTTTTCTCCTATATGGATAGATGTATTTGGAACTCTAAATCCAACACGGTTTGTGCTAGCTTCTAGAAACTTGACACAACAAAGTAGTTTCACTTTCTATCTCTACGTTTTGATTCCTCTTGATGTAGCTCTAAGCAGTGACCTGCGAGAAACCATTTCATGGAACGGGGTTGCCAAGCTTCCAAAAATTACGAATCTCCAGAAATCTCAGCAAATATTTTTTCACCCAAACTGGATGATACTTTCAGGTAATGATCAGTACACTAAGGTGACTTGGTTCCCCAAATTTCGTTCTTCTATATTGAAGCGTTCATTTCCAGTAACAGTTTGAATTTTTAGGTTTCACTCTGTTTTCTCCTATATTGATAGATGTATTTGGAACTCTAAATCCAACACGGGTTGTGCTAGCTTCTTGAAACTTGACACAACAAACTAGTTTCACGTTCTATCTCTACGTTTTGTTTCCTCTTGATGTAGCCCTAAGCAGTGACTGGCGAGAAACACTTTCATGGGAAGGGGTTGCCAAGCTTCCAAAAATTACAAATCTCCAGAAATCTCAGCAAATATTGTTTCACCCAAACTGGATGATACTTTCAGGTAATGATCAGTACACTAAGGCGACTTGGTTCCCCAAATTTCGTTCTTCTATGTTGAAGCGTTCATTTCCAGTAACAGTTTGAATTTATAGGTTTCACTCTGTTTTCTCCTATATTGATAGATGTATTTGGAACTCTAAATCCAACACGGTTTGTGCTAGCTTCTTGAAACTTGACACCACAAAGTAGTTTCATGTTCTCTCTCTACCTTTTGTTTCCTCTTAATGGAGCCCTAAGCAGTGACTGGCGAGAAACCCTTTCATGGAACGGGGTTGCCAAGCTTCCAAAAATTACGAATCTCCAGAAATCTCAGCAAATATTTTTTCACCCAAACTGGATGATACTTTCAGGTAATGATCAGTACACTAAGGCGACTTGGTTCCCCAAATTTCGTTCTTCTATGTTGAAGCGTTCATTTCCAGTAACAGTTTGAATTTTTAGGTTTCACTCTGTTTTCTCCTATATTGATAGATGTATTTGGAACTCTAAATCCAACACGGTTTGTGCTAGCTTCTTGAAACTTGACACAACAAAGTAGTCTCACGTTCTATCTCTACGTTTTGTTTCCTCTTAATGGAGCCCTAAGCAGTGACTGGCGAGAAACCCTTTCATGGAACGGGGTTGCCAAGCTTCCAAAAATTACGAATCTCCAGAAATCTCAGCAAATATTTTTTCACCCAAACTGGATGATACTTTCAGGTAATGATCAGTACACTAAGGCGACTTGGTTCCCCAAATTTCGTTCTTCTATGTTGAAGCATTCATTTCCAGTAACAGTTTGAATTTTTAGGTTTCACTCTGTTTTCTCCTATATTGATAGATGTATTTAGAACTCTAAATCCAACACGGTTTGTGCTAGCTTCTTGAAACTTGACACAACAAAGTAGTTTCACGTTCTATCTCTACGTTTGGTTTCCTCTTGATGTAGCCCTAAGCAGTGACTGGCGAGAAACACTTTCATGGGAAGGGGTTGCCAAGCTTCCAAAAATTACGAATCTCCAGAAATCTCAGCAAATATTTTTTCACCCAAACTGGATGATACTTTCAGGTAATGATCAGTACACTAAGGCGACTTGGTTCCCCAAATTTCGTTCTTCTATGTTGAAGCGTTCATTTCCACGAACAGTTTGAATTTTTAGGTTTCACTCTGTTTTCTCCTATATTGATAGAGGTATTTGGAACTCTAAATCCAACACGGTTTGTGCTAGCTTCTTGAAACTTGTCACAACAAAGTAGTTTCACGTTCTATATCTACGTTTTGTTTCCTCTTGATGTAGCCCTAAGCAGTGACTGGCGAGAAACACTTTCATGGGAAGGGGTTGCCAAGCTTCCAAAAATTACGAATCTCCAGTAATCTCAGCAAATATTTTTTCACCCAAACTGGATGATACTTTCAGGTAATGATCAGTACACTAAGGCGACTTGGTTCCCCAAATTTCGTTCTTCTATGTTGAAGCGTTCATTTCCAGTAACAGTTTGAATTTTTAGGTTTTACTCTGTTTTCTCCTATATTGATAGATGTATTTGGAACTCTAAATCCAACACGGTTTGTGCTAGCTTCTTGAAACTTGACACAACAAAGTAGTCTCACGTTCTATCTCTACGTTTTGTTTCCTCTTAATGGAGCCCTAAGCAGTGACTGGCGAGAAACCCTTTCATGGAAGGGGGTTGCCAAGCTTCCAAAAATTACGAATCTCCAGAAATCTCAGCAAATATTTTTTCACCCAAACTGGATGATACTTTCAGGTAATGATCAGTACACTAAGGCGACTTGGTTCCCCAAATTTCGTTCTTCTATGTTGAAGCGTTCATTTCCAGTAACAGTTTGAATTTTTAGGTTTCACTCTGTTTTCTCCTATATTGATAGATGTATTTGGAACTCTAAATCCAACACGGGTTGTGCTAGCTTCTTGAAACTTGACACAACAAACTAGTTTCACGTTCTATCTCTACGTTTTGTTTCCTCTTGATGTAGCCCTAAGCAGTGACTGGCGAGAAACACTTTCATGGGAAGGGGTTGCCAAGCTTCCAAAAATTACAAATCTCCAGAAATCTCAGCAAATATTGTTTCACCCAAACTGGATGATACTTTCAGGTAATGATCAGTACACTAAGGCGACTTGGTTCCCCAAATTTCGTTCTTCTATGTTGAAGCGTTCATTTCCAGTAACAGTTTGAATTTTTAGGTTTCACTCTGTTTTCTCCTATATTGATAGATGTATTTGGAACACTAAATCCAACACGGTTTCTGCTAGCTTCTTGAAACTTGACACAACAAAGTAGTTTCACGTTCTATCTCTACGTTTTGTTTCCTCTTGATGTAGCTCTAAGCAGTGACTGGCGAGAAACGCTTTCATGGGAAGGGGTTGCCAAGCTTCCATAAATTACGAATCTCCAGAAATCTCAGCCAATATATTTTCACCCAAACTGGATGATACTTTCAGGTAATGATCAGTACACTAAGGCGACTTGGTTCCCCAAATTTCGTTCTTCTATGTTGAAGCGTTCATTTCCAGTAACAGTTTGAATTTTTAGGTTTCACTCTGTTTTCTCCTATATGGATAGATGTATTTGGAACTCTAAATCCAACACGGTTTGTGCTAGCTTCTTGAAACTTGACACAACAAAGTAGTTTCACTTTCTATCTCTACGTTTTGATTCCTCTTGATGTAGCTCTAAGCAGTGACCTGCGAGAAACCATTTCATGGAACGGGGTTGCCAAGCTTCCAAAAATTACGAATCTCCAGAAATCTCAGCAAATATTTTTTCACCCAAACTGGATGATACTTTCAGGTAATGATCAGTACACTAAGGTGACTTGGTTCCCCAAATTTCGTTCTTCTATATTGAAGCGTTCATTTCCAGTAACAGTTTGAATTTTTAGGTTTCACTCTGTTTTCTCCTATATTGATAGATGTATTTGGAACTCTAAATCCAACACGGGTTGTGCTAGCTTCTTGAAACTTGACACAACAAACTAGTTTCACGTTCTATCTCTACGTTTTGTTTCCTCTTGATGTAGCCCTAAGCAGTGACTGGCGAGAAACACTTTCATGGGAAGGGGTTGCCAAGCTTCCAAAAATTACAAATCTCCAGAAATCTCAGCAAATATTGTTTCACCCAAACTGGATGATACTTTCAGGTAATGATCAGTACACTAAGGCGACTTGGTTCCCCAAATTTCGTTCTTCTATGTTGAAGCGTTCATTTCCAGTAACAGTTTGAATTTTTAGGTTTCACTCTGTTTTCTCCTATATTGATAGATGTATTTGGAACACTAAATCCAACACGGTTTCTGCTAGCTTCTTGAAACTTGACACAACAAAGTAGTTTCACGTTCTATCTCTACATTTTGTTTCCTCTTGATGTAGCCCTAAGCAGTGACTGGCGAGAACCACTTTCATGTGAAGGGGTTGCCAAGCTTCCAAAAATTACGAATCTCCAGAAATCTCAGCAAATATTTTTTCACCCAAACTGGATGATACTTTCAGGTAATGATCAGTACACTAAGGCGACTTGGTTCCCCAAATTTCGTTCTTCTATGTTGAAGCGTTCATTTCCAGTAACAGTTTGAATTTTTAGGTTTCACTCTGTTTTCTCCTATATTGATAGATGTATTTGGAACTCTAAATCCAACACGGTTTGTGCTAGCTTCTTGAAAATTGACACAACAAAGTAGTTTCACGTTCTATCTCTACGTTTTGTTTCCTCTTGATGTAGCCCTAAGCAGTGACTGGAGAGAAACCCTTTCATGGAACGGGGTTGCCAAGCTTCCAAAAATTACGAATCTCCAGAAATCTCAGCAAATATTTTTTCACCCAAACTGGATGATACTTTCAGGTAATGATCAGTACACTAAGGCGACTTGGTTCCCCAAATTTCGTTCTTCTATGTTGAAGCGTTCATTTCCAGTAACAGTTTGAATTTTTAGGTTTCACTCTGTTTTCTCCTATATTTATAGAGGTATTTGGAAATCTAAATCCAACACGGTTTGTGCTAGCTTCTTGAAACTTGTCACAACAAAGTAGTTTCACGTTCTATATCTACGTTTTGTTTCCTCTTGATGTAGCCCTAAGCAGTGACTGGCGAGAAACACTTTCATGGGAAGGGGTTGCCAAGCTTCCAAAAATTACGAATCTCCATAAATCTCAGCAAATATTTTTTCACCCAAACTGGATGATACTTTCAGGTAATGATCAGTACACTAAGGCGACTTGGTTCCCCAAATTTCGTTCTTCTATGTTGAAGCGTTCATTTCCAGTAACAGTTTGAATTTTTAGGTTTCACTCTGTTTTCTCCTATATTGATAGATGTATTTGGAACTCTAAATCCAACACGGTTTGTGCTAGCTTCTTGAAACTTGACACAACAAAGTAGTCTCACGTTCTATCTCTACGTTTTGTTTCCTCTTAATGGAGCCCTAAGCAGTGACTGGCGAGAAACCCTTTCATGGAAGGGGGTTGCCAAGCTTCCAAAAATTACGAATCTCCAGAAATCTCAGCAAATATTTTTTCACCCAAACTGGATGATACTTTCAGGTAATGATCAGTACACTAAGGCGACTTGGTTCCCCAAATTTCGTTCTTCTATGTTGAAGCGTTCATTTCCAGTAACAGTTTGAATTTTTAGGTTTCACTCTGTTTTCTCCTATATTGATAGATGTATTTGGAACTCTAAATCCAACACGGTTTGTGCTAGCTTCTTGAAACTTGACACAACAAAGTAGTTTCACGTTCTATCTCTACGTTTTGTTTCCTCTTGATGTAGCCCTAAGCAGTGACTGGCGAGAAACACTTTCATGGGAAGGGTTTGCCAAGCTTCCAAAAATTACGAATCTCCAGAAATGTCAGCAAATATTTTTTCACCCAAACTGGATGATACTTTCAGGTAATGATCAGTACACTAAGGCGACTTGGTTCCCCAAATTTCGTTCTTCTATGTTGAAGCGTTCATTTCCAGTAACAGTTTGAATTTTTAGGTTTCACTCTGTTTTCTCCTATATTGATAGATGTGTTTGGAACTCTAAATCCAACACGGTTTGTGCTAGCTTCTTGAAACTTGACACAACAAAGTAGTTTCACGTTCTATCTCTACGTTTTGTTTCCTCTTGATGTAGCCCTAAGCAGTGACTGGTGAGAAACACTTTCATGGGAAGGGGTTGCCAAGCTTCCAAAAATTACGAATCTCCAGAAATCTCAGCAAATATTTTTTCACCCAAACTGGATGATACTTTCAGGTAATGATCAGTACACTAATGCGACTTGGTTCCCCAAATTTCGTTCTTCTATGTTGAAGCGTTCATTTCCAGTAACAGTTTGAATTTTTAGGTTTCACTCTGTTTTCTCCTATATTGATAGATGTATTTGGAACTCTAAATCCAACACGGTTTGGGCTAGCTTCTTGAAACTTGACACAACAAAGTAGTTTCACGTTCTATCTCTACGTTTGGTTTCCTCTTGATGTAGCCCTAAGCAGTGACTGGCGAGAAACACTTTCATGGGAAGGGGTTGCCAAGCTTCCAAAAATTACGAATCTCCAGAAATCTCAGCAAATATTTTTTCACCCAAACTGGATGATACTTTCAGGTAATGATCAGTACACTAAGGCGACTTGGTTCCCCAAATTTCGGTCTTCTATGTTGAAGCGTTCATTTCCAATAACAGTTTGAATTTTTAGGTTTCACTCTCTTTTCTCCTATATTGATAGATGTATTTGGAACTCTAAATCCAACACGGTTTGTGCTAGCTTCTTGAAACTTGACACAACAAAGTAGTTTCACGTTCTATATCTACGTTTTGTTTCCTCTTGATGTAGCCCTAAGCAGTGACTGGCGAGAAACACTTTCATAGGAAGGGGTTGCCAAGCTTCCAAAAATTACGAATCTCCAGAAATCTCAGCAAATATTTTTTCACCCAAACTGGATGATACTTTCAGGTAATGATCAGTACACTAAGGCGACTTGGTTCCCCAAATTTCGTTCTTCTATGTTGAAGCGTTCATTTCCAGTAACAGTTTGAATTTTTAGGTTTCACTCTGTTTTCTCCTATATTGATAGATGTATTTTGAACTCTAAATCCAACACCGTTTGTGCTAGCTTCTTGAAACTTGTCACAACAAAGTAGTTTCACGTTCTATCTCTACCTTTTGTTTCCTCTTGATGTAGCCCTAAGCAGTGACTGGCGAGAAACACTTTCATGGGAAGGGGTTGCCAAGCTTCCAAAAATTACGAATCTCCAGAAATCTCAGCAAATATTTTTTCACCCAAACTGGATGATACTTTCAGGTAATGATCAGTACACTAAGGCGACTTGGTTCCCCAAATTTCGTTCTTCTATGTTGAAGCGTTCATTTCCAGTAACAGTTTGAATTTTTAGGTTTCACTCTGTTTTCTCCTATATTGATAGAGGTATTTGGAAATCTAAATCCAACACGGTTTGTGCTAGCTTCTTGAAACTTGTCACAACAAAGTAGTTTCACGTTCTATATCTACGTTTTGTTTCCTCTTGATGTAGCCCTAAGCAGTGACTGGCGAAAAACACTTTCATGGGAAGGGGTTGCCAAGCTTCCAAAAATTACGAATCTCCATAAATCTCAGCAAATATTTTTTCACCCAAACTGGATGATACTTTCAGGTAATGATCAGTACACTAAGGCGACTTGGTTCCCCAAATTTCGTTCTTCTATGTTGAAGCGTTCATTTCCAGTAACAGTTTGAATTTTTAGGTTTCACTCTGTTTTCTCCTATATTGATAGATGTATTTGGAACTCTAAATCCAACACCGTTTGTGCTAGCTTCTTGAAACTTGTCACAACAAAGTAGTTTCACGTTCTATCTCTACCTTTTGTTTCCTCTTGATGTAGCCCTAAGCAGTGACTGGCGAGAAACACTTTCATGGGAAGGGGTTGCCAAGCTTCCAAAAATTACGAATCTCCAGAAATCTCAGCAAATATTTTTTCACCCAAACTGGATGATACTTTCAGGTAATGATCAGTACACTAAGGCGACTTGGTTCCCCAAATTTCGTTCTTCTATGTTGAAGCGTTCATTTCCAGTAACAGTTTGAATTTTTAGGTTTCACTCTGTTTTCTCCTATATTGATAGATGTATTTGGAACTCTAAATCCAACACGGTTTGTGCTAGCTTCTTGAAACTTGACACCACAAAGTAGTTTCATGTTCTCTCTCTACGTTTTGTTTCCTCTTGATGTAGCCCTAAGCAGTGACTGGCGAGAAACACTTTCATGGGAAGGGGTTGCCAAGCTTCCAAAAATTACGAATCTCCAGAAATCTCAGCAAATATTTTTTCACCCAAACTGGATGATACTTTCAGGTAATGATCAGTACACTAAGGCGACTTGGTTCCCCAAATTCGTTCTTCTATGTTGAAGCGTTAAATTCCAGTAACAGTTTGAATTTTTAGGTTTCACTCTGTTTTCTCCTATATTGATAGATGTATTTGGAACTCTAAATCCAACACGGTTTGTGCTAGCTTCTTGAAACTTGACACAACAAAGTAGTTTCACGCTCTATCTCTACGTTTTGTTTCCTCTTGATGTAGCCCTAAGCAGTGACTGGCAAGAAACCCTTTCATGGGAAGGGTTGCCACGCTTCCAAAAATTACGAATCTCCAGAAATCTCAGCCAATATTTTTTCACCCAAACTGGATGATACTTTCAGGTAATGATCAGTACACTAAGGCGACTTGGTTCCCCAAATTTCGTTCTTCTATGTTGAAGCGTTCATTTCCAGTAACAGTTTGAATTTTTAGGTTTCACTCTTTTTTCTCCTATATTGATAGATGTATTTGGAACTCTAAATCCAACACGGTTTGTGCTAGCTTCTTGAAACTTGACACAACAAAGTAGTCTCACGTTCTATCTCTACGTTTTGCTTCCTCTTGATGTAGCCCTAAGCAGTGACTGGCGAGAAACACTTTCATGGGAAGGGGTTGCCAAGCTTCCAAAAATTACGAATCTCCAGAAATCTCAGCAAATATTTTTTCACCCAAACTGGATGATACTTTCAGGTAATGATCAGTACACTAAGGCGACTTGGTTCCCCAAATTTCGTTCTTCTATGTTGAAGCGTTCATTTCCAGTAACAGTTTGAATTTTTAGGTTTCACTCTGTTTTCTCCTATATTGATAGATGTATTTGGAACTCTAAATCCAACACGGTTTGTGCTAGCTTCTTGAAACTTGACACAACAAAGTAGTCTCACGTTCTATCTCTACGTTTTGTTTCCTCTT
The DNA here is from genome assembly GCF_964194105.1 of Spermophilus citellus. NCBI lineage: Eukaryota > Metazoa > Chordata > Mammalia > Rodentia > Sciuridae > Spermophilus > Spermophilus citellus. Next base: position 97,122,811 of record NC_138183.1, on the reverse strand, counting down.
AATGGAGCCCTAAGCAGTGACTGGCGAGAAACCCTTTCATGGAACGGGGTTGCCAAGCTTCCAAAAATTACGAATCTCCAGAAATCTCAGCAAATATTTTTTCACCCAAACTGGATGATACTTTCAGGTAATGATCAGTACACTAAGGCGACTTGGTTCCCCAAATTTCGTTCTTCTATGTTGAAGCATTCATTTCCAGTAACAGTTTGAATTTTTAGGTTTCACTCTGTTTTCTCCTATATTGATAGATGTATTTGGAACTCTAAATCCAACACGGTTTGTGCTAGCTTCTTGAAACTTGACACAACAAAGTAGTTTCACGTTCTATCTCTACGTTTGGTTTCCTCTTGATGTAGCCCTAAGCAGTGACTGGCGAGAAACACTTTCATGGGAAGGGGTTGCCAAGCTTCCAAAAATTACGAATCTCCACAAATCTCAGCAAATATTTTTTCACCCAAACTGGATGATACTTTCAGGTAATGATCAGTACACTAAGGCGACTTGGTTCCCCAAATTTCGTTCTTCTATGTTGAAGCGTTCATTTCCACGAACAGTTTGAATTTTTAGGTTTCACTCTGTTTTCTCCTATATTGATAGAGGTATTTGGAACTCTAAATCCAACACGGTTTGTGCTAGCTTCTTGAAACTTGTCACAACAAAGTAGTTTCACGTTCTATATCTACGTTTTGTTTCCTCTTGATGTAGCCCTAAGCAGTGACTGGCGAGAAACACTTTCATGGGAAGGGGTTGCCAAGCTTCCCAAAATTACGAATCTCCATTAATCTCAGCAAATATTTTTTCACCCAAACTGGATGATACTTTCAGGTAATGATCAGTACACTAAGGCGACTTGGTTCCCCAAATTTCGTTCTTCTATGTTGAAGCGTTCATTTCCAGTAACAGTTTGAATTTTTAGGTTTTACTCTGTTTTCTCCTATATTGATAGATGTATTTGGAACTCTAAATCCAACACGGTTTGTGCTAGCTTCTTGAAACTTGACACAACAAAGTAGTCTCACGTTCTATCTCTACGTTTTGTTTCCTCTTAATGGAGCCCTAAGCAGTGACTGGCGAGAAACCCTTTCATGGAAGGGGGTTGCCAAGCTTCCAAAAATTACGAATCTCCAGAAATCTCAGCAAATATTTTTTCACCCAAACTGGATGATACTTTCAGGTAATGATCAGTACACTAAGGCGACTTGGTTCCCCAAATTTCGTTCTTCTATGTTGAAGCGTTCATTTCCAGTAACAGTTTGAATTTTTAGGTTTCACTCTGTTTTCTCCTATATTGATAGATGTATTTGGAACTCTAAATCCAACACGGGTTGTGCTAGCTTCTTGAAACTTGACACAACAAACTAGTTTCACGTTCTATCTCTACGTTTTGTTTCCTCTTGATGTAGCCCTAAGCAGTGACTGGCGAGAAACACTTTCATGGGAAGGGGTTGCCAAGCTTCCAAAAATTACAAATCTCCAGAAATCTCAGCAAATATTGTTTCACCCAAACTGGATGATACTTTCAGGTAATGATCAGTACACTAAGGCGACTTGGTTCCCCAAATTTCGTTCTTCTATGTTGAAGCGTTCATTTCCAGTAACAGTTTGAATTTTTAGGTTTCACTCTGTTTTCTCCTATATTGATAGATGTATTTGGAACACTAAATCCAACACGGTTTCTGCTAGCTTCTTGAAACTTGACACAACAAAGTAGTTTCACGTTCTATCTCTACGTTTTGTTTCCTCTTGATGTAGCTCTAAGCAGTGACTGGCGAGAAACACTTTCATGGGAAGGGGTTGCCAAGCTTCCATAAATTACGAATCTCCAGAAATCTCAGCCAATATATTTTCACCCAAACTGGATGATACTTTCAGGTAATGATCAGTACACTAAGGCGACTTGGTTCCCCAAATTTCGTTCTTCTATGTTGAAGCGTTCATTTCCAGTAACAGTTTGAATTTTTAGGTTTCACTCTGTTTTCTCCTATATGGATAGATGTATTTGGAACTCTAAATCCAACACGGTTTGTGCTAGCTTCTAGAAACTTGACACAACAAAGTAGTTTCACTTTCTATCTCTACGTTTTGATTCCTCTTGATGTAGCTCTAAGCAGTGACCTGCGAGAAACCATTTCATGGAACGGGGTTGCCAAGCTTCCAAAAATTACGAATCTCCAGAAATCTCAGCAAATATTTTTTCACCCAAACTGGATGATACTTTCAGGTAATGATCAGTACACTAAGGTGACTTGGTTCCCCAAATTTCGTTCTTCTATATTGAAGCGTTCATTTCCAGTAACAGTTTGAATTTTTAGGTTTCACTCTGTTTTCTCCTATATTGATAGATGTATTTGGAACTCTAAATCCAACACGGGTTGTGCTAGCTTCTTGAAACTTGACACAACAAACTAGTTTCACGTTCTATCTCTACGTTTTGTTTCCTCTTGATGTAGCCCTAAGCAGTGACTGGCGAGAAACACTTTCATGGGAAGGGGTTGCCAAGCTTCCAAAAATTACAAATCTCCAGAAATCTCAGCAAATATTGTTTCACCCAAACTGGATGATACTTTCAGGTAATGATCAGTACACTAAGGCGACTTGGTTCCCCAAATTTCGTTCTTCTATGTTGAAGCGTTCATTTCCAGTAACAGTTTGAATTTATAGGTTTCACTCTGTTTTCTCCTATATTGATAGATGTATTTGGAACTCTAAATCCAACACGGTTTGTGCTAGCTTCTTGAAACTTGACACCACAAAGTAGTTTCATGTTCTCTCTCTACCTTTTGTTTCCTCTTAATGGAGCCCTAAGCAGTGACTGGCGAGAAACCCTTTCATGGAACGGGGTTGCCAAGCTTCCAAAAATTACGAATCTCCAGAAATCTCAGCAAATATTTTTTCACCCAAACTGGATGATACTTTCAGGTAATGATCAGTACACTAAGGCGACTTGGTTCCCCAAATTCGTTCTTCTATGTTGAAGCGTTAAATTCCAGTAACAGTTTGAATTTTTAGGTTTCACTCTGTTTTCTCCTATATTGATAGATGTATTTGGAACTCTAAATCCAACACGGTTTGTGCTAGCTTCTTGAAACTTGACACAACAAAGTAGTTTCACGCTCTATCTCTACGTTTTGTTTCCTCTTGATGTAGCCCTAAGCAGTGACTGGCAAGAAACCCTTTCATGGGAAGGGTTGCCACGCTTCCAAAAATTACGAATCTCCAGAAATCTCAGCCAATATTTTTTCACCCAAACTGGATGATACTTTCAGGTAATGATCAGTACACTAAGGCGACTTGGTTCCCCAAATTTCGTTCTTCTATGTTGAAGCGTTCATTTCCAGTAACAGTTTGAATTTTTAGGTTTCACTCTGTTTTCTCCTATATTGATAGATGTATTTGGAACTCTAAATCCAACACGGTTTGTGCTAGCTTCTTGAAACTTGACACAACAAAGTAGTCTCACGTTCTATCTCTACGTTTTGCTTCCTCTTGATGTAGCCCTAAGCAGTGACTGGCGAGAAACACTTTCATGGGAAGGGGTTGCCAAGCTTCCAAAAATTACGAATCTCCAGAAATCTCAGCAAATATTTTTTCACCCAAACTGGATGATACTTTCAGGTAATGATCAGTACACTAAGGCGACTTGGTTCCCCAAATTTCGTTCTTCTATGTTGAAGCGTTCATTTCCAGTAACAGTTTGAATTTTTAGGTTTCACTCTGTTTTCTCCTATATTGATAGATGTATTTGGAACTCTAAATCCAACACGGTTTGTGCTAGCTTCTTGAAACTTGACACAACAAAGTAGTCTCACGTTCTATCTCTACGTTTTGTTTCCTCTTAATGGAGCCCTAAGCAGTGACTGGCGAGAAACCCTTTCATGGAACGGGGTTGCCAAGCTTCCAAAAATTACGAATCTCCAGAAATCTCAGCAAATATTTTTTCACCCAAACTGGATGATACTTTCAGGTAATGATCAGTACACTAAGGCGACTTGGTTCCCCAAATTTCGTTCTTCTATGTTGAAGCATTCATTTCCAGTAACAGTTTGAATTTTTAGGTTTCACTCTGTTTTCTCCTATATTGATAGATGTATTTAGAACTCTAAATCCAACACGGTTTGTGCTAGCTTCTTGAAACTTGACACAACAAAGTAGTTTCACGTTCTATCTCTACGTTTGGTTTCCTCTTGATGTAGCCCTAAGCAGTGACTGGCGAGAAACACTTTCATGGGAAGGGGTTGCCAAGCTTCCAAAAATTACGAATCTCCAGAAATCTCAGCAAATATTTTTTCACCCAAACTGGATGATACTTTCAGGTAATGATCAGTACACTAAGGCGACTTGGTTCCCCAAATTTCGTTCTTCTATGTTGAAGCGTTCATTTCCACGAACAGTTTGAATTTTTAGGTTTCACTCTGTTTTCTCCTATATTGATAGAGGTATTTGGAACTCTAAATCCAACACGGTTTGTGCTAGCTTCTTGAAACTTGTCACAACAAAGTAGTTTCACGTTCTATATCTACGTTTTGTTTCCTCTTGATGTAGCCCTAAGCAGTGACTGGCGAGAAACACTTTCATGGGAAGGGGTTGCCAAGCTTCCAAAAATTACGAATCTCCAGTAATCTCAGCAAATATTTTTTCACCCAAACTGGATGATACTTTCAGGTAATGATCAGTACACTAAGGCGACTTGGTTCCCCAAATTTCGTTCTTCTATGTTGAAGCGTTCATTTCCAGTAACAGTTTGAATTTTTAGGTTTTACTCTGTTTTCTCCTATATTGATAGATGTATTTGGAACTCTAAATCCAACACGGTTTGTGCTAGCTTCTTGAAACTTGACACAACAAAGTAGTCTCACGTTCTATCTCTACGTTTTGTTTCCTCTTAATGGAGCCCTAAGCAGTGACTGGCGAGAAACCCTTTCATGGAAGGGGGTTGCCAAGCTTCCAAAAATTACGAATCTCCAGAAATCTCAGCAAATATTTTTTCACCCAAACTGGATGATACTTTCAGGTAATGATCAGTACACTAAGGCGACTTGGTTCCCCAAATTTCGTTCTTCTATGTTGAAGCGTTCATTTCCAGTAACAGTTTGAATTTTTAGGTTTCACTCTGTTTTCTCCTATATTGATAGATGTATTTGGAACTCTAAATCCAACACGGGTTGTGCTAGCTTCTTGAAACTTGACACAACAAACTAGTTTCACGTTCTATCTCTACGTTTTGTTTCCTCTTGATGTAGCCCTAAGCAGTGACTGGCGAGAAACACTTTCATGGGAAGGGGTTGCCAAGCTTCCAAAAATTACAAATCTCCAGAAATCTCAGCAAATATTGTTTCACCCAAACTGGATGATACTTTCAGGTAATGATCAGTACACTAAGGCGACTTGGTTCCCCAAATTTCGTTCTTCTATGTTGAAGCGTTCATTTCCAGTAACAGTTTGAATTTTTAGGTTTCACTCTGTTTTCTCCTATATTGATAGATGTATTTGGAACACTAAATCCAACACGGTTTCTGCTAGCTTCTTGAAACTTGACACAACAAAGTAGTTTCACGTTCTATCTCTACGTTTTGTTTCCTCTTGATGTAGCTCTAAGCAGTGACTGGCGAGAAACACTTTCATGGGAAGGGGTTGCCAAGCTTCCATAAATTACGAATCTCCAGAAATCTCAGCCAATATATTTTCACCCAAACTGGATGATACTTTCAGGTAATGATCAGTACACTAAGGCGACTTGGTTCCCCAAATTTCGTTCTTCTATGTTGAAGCGTTCATTTCCAGTAACAGTTTGAATTTTTAGGTTTCACTCTGTTTTCTCCTATATGGATAGATGTATTTGGAACTCTAAATCCAACACGGTTTGTGCTAGCTTCTTGAAACTTGACACAACAAAGTAGTTTCACTTTCTATCTCTACGTTTTGATTCCTCTTGATGTAGCTCTAAGCAGTGACCTGCGAGAAACCATTTCATGGAACGGGGTTGCCAAGCTTCCAAAAATTACGAATCTCCAGAAATCTCAGCAAATATTTTTTCACCCAAACTGGATGATACTTTCAGGTAATGATCAGTACACTAAGGTGACTTGGTTCCCCAAATTTCGTTCTTCTATATTGAAGCGTTCATTTCCAGTAACAGTTTGAATTTTTAGGTTTCACTCTGTTTTCTCCTATATTGATAGATGTATTTGGAACTCTAAATCCAACACGGGTTGTGCTAGCTTCTTGAAACTTGACACAACAAACTAGTTTCACGTTCTATCTCTACGTTTTGTTTCCTCTTGATGTAGCCCTAAGCAGTGACTGGCGAGAAACACTTTCATGGGAAGGGGTTGCCAAGCTTCCAAAAATTACAAATCTCCAGAAATCTCAGCAAATATTGTTTCACCCAAACTGGATGATACTTTCAGGTAATGATCAGTACACTAAGGCGACTTGGTTCCCCAAATTTCGTTCTTCTATGTTGAAGCGTTCATTTCCAGTAACAGTTTGAATTTTTAGGTTTCACTCTGTTTTCTCCTATATTGATAGATGTATTTGGAACACTAAATCCAACACGGTTTCTGCTAGCTTCTTGAAACTTGACACAACAAAGTAGTTTCACGTTCTATCTCTACATTTTGTTTCCTCTTGATGTAGCCCTAAGCAGTGACTGGCGAGAACCACTTTCATGTGAAGGGGTTGCCAAGCTTCCAAAAATTACGAATCTCCAGAAATCTCAGCAAATATTTTTTCACCCAAACTGGATGATACTTTCAGGTAATGATCAGTACACTAAGGCGACTTGGTTCCCCAAATTTCGTTCTTCTATGTTGAAGCGTTCATTTCCAGTAACAGTTTGAATTTTTAGGTTTCACTCTGTTTTCTCCTATATTGATAGATGTATTTGGAACTCTAAATCCAACACGGTTTGTGCTAGCTTCTTGAAAATTGACACAACAAAGTAGTTTCACGTTCTATCTCTACGTTTTGTTTCCTCTTGATGTAGCCCTAAGCAGTGACTGGAGAGAAACCCTTTCATGGAACGGGGTTGCCAAGCTTCCAAAAATTACGAATCTCCAGAAATCTCAGCAAATATTTTTTCACCCAAACTGGATGATACTTTCAGGTAATGATCAGTACACTAAGGCGACTTGGTTCCCCAAATTTCGTTCTTCTATGTTGAAGCGTTCATTTCCAGTAACAGTTTGAATTTTTAGGTTTCACTCTGTTTTCTCCTATATTTATAGAGGTATTTGGAAATCTAAATCCAACACGGTTTGTGCTAGCTTCTTGAAACTTGTCACAACAAAGTAGTTTCACGTTCTATATCTACGTTTTGTTTCCTCTTGATGTAGCCCTAAGCAGTGACTGGCGAGAAACACTTTCATGGGAAGGGGTTGCCAAGCTTCCAAAAATTACGAATCTCCATAAATCTCAGCAAATATTTTTTCACCCAAACTGGATGATACTTTCAGGTAATGATCAGTACACTAAGGCGACTTGGTTCCCCAAATTTCGTTCTTCTATGTTGAAGCGTTCATTTCCAGTAACAGTTTGAATTTTTAGGTTTCACTCTGTTTTCTCCTATATTGATAGATGTATTTGGAACTCTAAATCCAACACGGTTTGTGCTAGCTTCTTGAAACTTGACACAACAAAGTAGTCTCACGTTCTATCTCTACGTTTTGTTTCCTCTTAATGGAGCCCTAAGCAGTGACTGGCGAGAAACCCTTTCATGGAAGGGGGTTGCCAAGCTTCCAAAAATTACGAATCTCCAGAAATCTCAGCAAATATTTTTTCACCCAAACTGGATGATACTTTCAGGTAATGATCAGTACACTAAGGCGACTTGGTTCCCCAAATTTCGTTCTTCTATGTTGAAGCGTTCATTTCCAGTAACAGTTTGAATTTTTAGGTTTCACTCTGTTTTCTCCTATATTGATAGATGTATTTGGAACTCTAAATCCAACACGGTTTGTGCTAGCTTCTTGAAACTTGACACAACAAAGTAGTTTCACGTTCTATCTCTACGTTTTGTTTCCTCTTGATGTAGCCCTAAGCAGTGACTGGCGAGAAACACTTTCATGGGAAGGGTTTGCCAAGCTTCCAAAAATTACGAATCTCCAGAAATGTCAGCAAATATTTTTTCACCCAAACTGGATGATACTTTCAGGTAATGATCAGTACACTAAGGCGACTTGGTTCCCCAAATTTCGTTCTTCTATGTTGAAGCGTTCATTTCCAGTAACAGTTTGAATTTTTAGGTTTCACTCTGTTTTCTCCTATATTGATAGATGTGTTTGGAACTCTAAATCCAACACGGTTTGTGCTAGCTTCTTGAAACTTGACACAACAAAGTAGTTTCACGTTCTATCTCTACGTTTTGTTTCCTCTTGATGTAGCCCTAAGCAGTGACTGGTGAGAAACACTTTCATGGGAAGGGGTTGCCAAGCTTCCAAAAATTACGAATCTCCAGAAATCTCAGCAAATATTTTTTCACCCAAACTGGATGATACTTTCAGGTAATGATCAGTACACTAATGCGACTTGGTTCCCCAAATTTCGTTCTTCTATGTTGAAGCGTTCATTTCCAGTAACAGTTTGAATTTTTAGGTTTCACTCTGTTTTCTCCTATATTGATAGATGTATTTGGAACTCTAAATCCAACACGGTTTGGGCTAGCTTCTTGAAACTTGACACAACAAAGTAGTTTCACGTTCTATCTCTACGTTTGGTTTCCTCTTGATGTAGCCCTAAGCAGTGACTGGCGAGAAACACTTTCATGGGAAGGGGTTGCCAAGCTTCCAAAAATTACGAATCTCCAGAAATCTCAGCAAATATTTTTTCACCCAAACTGGATGATACTTTCAGGTAATGATCAGTACACTAAGGCGACTTGGTTCCCCAAATTTCGGTCTTCTATGTTGAAGCGTTCATTTCCAATAACAGTTTGAATTTTTAGGTTTCACTCTCTTTTCTCCTATATTGATAGATGTATTTGGAACTCTAAATCCAACACGGTTTGTGCTAGCTTCTTGAAACTTGACACAACAAAGTAGTTTCACGTTCTATATCTACGTTTTGTTTCCTCTTGATGTAGCCCTAAGCAGTGACTGGCGAGAAACACTTTCATAGGAAGGGGTTGCCAAGCTTCCAAAAATTACGAATCTCCAGAAATCTCAGCAAATATTTTTTCACCCAAACTGGATGATACTTTCAGGTAATGATCAGTACACTAAGGCGACTTGGTTCCCCAAATTTCGTTCTTCTATGTTGAAGCGTTCATTTCCAGTAACAGTTTGAATTTTTAGGTTTCACTCTGTTTTCTCCTATATTGATAGATGTATTTTGAACTCTAAATCCAACACCGTTTGTGCTAGCTTCTTGAAACTTGTCACAACAAAGTAGTTTCACGTTCTATCTCTACCTTTTGTTTCCTCTTGATGTAGCCCTAAGCAGTGACTGGCGAGAAACACTTTCATGGGAAGGGGTTGCCAAGCTTCCAAAAATTACGAATCTCCAGAAATCTCAGCAAATATTTTTTCACCCAAACTGGATGATACTTTCAGGTAATGATCAGTACACTAAGGCGACTTGGTTCCCCAAATTTCGTTCTTCTATGTTGAAGCGTTCATTTCCAGTAACAGTTTGAATTTTTAGGTTTCACGCTGTTTTCTCCTATATTGATAGATGTATTTGGAACTCTAAATCCAACACGGTTTGTGCTAGCTTCTTGAAACTTGACACCACAAAGTAGTTTCATGTTCTCTCTCTACGTTTTGTTTCCTCTTGATGTAGCCTTAAGCAGTGACTGGCGAGAAACACTTTCATGGGAAGGGGTTGCCAAGCTTCCAAAAATTACGAATCTCCAGAAATCTCAGCAAATATTTTTTCACCCAAACTGGATGATACTTTCAGGTAATGATCAGTACACTAAGGCGACTTGGTTCCCCAAATTTCGTTCTTCTATGTTGAAGCGTTCATTTCCAGTAACAGTTTCAATTTTTAGGTTTCACTCTGTTTTCTCCTATATTGATAGTTGTATTTGGAACTCTAAATCCAACACGGTTTGTGCTAGCTTCTTGAAACTTGACACAACAAAGTAGTTTCACGTTCTATATCTAGGTTTTGTTTCCTCTTGATGTAGCCCTAAGCAGTGACTGGCGAGAAACACTTTCATGGGAAGGGGTTGCCAAGCTTCCAAAAATTACGAATCTCCAGAAATCTCAGCAAATATTTTTTCACCCAAACTGGATGATACTTTCAGGTAATGATCAGTACACTAAGGCGACTTGGTTCCCCAAATTTCGTTCTTCTATGTTGAAGCGTTCATTTCCAGTAACAGTTTGAATTTTTAGGTTTCACTCTGTTTTCTCCTATATTGATAGATGTATTTGGAACTCTAAATCCAACACGGTTTGTGCTAGCTTCTTGAAACTTGACACAACAGAGTAGTCTCACGTTCTATCTCTACATTTTGTTTCCTCTTAATGGAGCCCTAAGCAGTGACTGGCGAGAAACCCTTTCATGGAAGGGGGTTGCCAAGCTTCCAAAAATTACGAATCTCCAGAAATCTCAGCAAATATTTTTTCACCCAAACTGGATGATACTTTCAGGTAATGATCAGTACACTAAGGCGACTTGGTTCCCCAAATTTCGTTCTTCTATGTTGAAGCGTTCATTTCCAGTAACAGTTTGAATTTTTAGGTTTCACTCTGTTTTCTCCTATATTGATAGATGTATTTGGAACTCTAAATCCAACACGGTTTGTGCTAGCTTCTTGAAACTTGACACAACAAAGTAGTTTCACGTTCTATCTCTACGTTTTGTTTCCTCTTGATGTAGCCCTAAGCAGTGACTGGCGAGAAACACTTTCATGGGAAGGGGTTGCCAAGCTTCCAAAAATTACGAATCTCCAGAAATGTCAGCAAATATTTTTTCACCCAAACTGGATGATACTTTCAGGTAATGATCAGTACACTAAGGCGACTTGGTTCCCCAAATTTCGTTCTTCTATGTTGAAGCGTTCATTTCCAGTAACAGTTTGAATTTTTAGGTTTCACTCTGTTTTCTCCTATATAGATAGATGTGTTTGGAACTCTAAATCCAACACGGTTTGTGCTAGCTTCTTGAAACTTGACACAACAAAGTAGTTTCATGTTCTATCTCTACGTTTTGTTTCCTCTTGATGTAGCCCTAAGCAGTGACTGGCGAGAAACACTTTCATGGGAAGGGGTTGCCAAGCTTCCAAAAATTACGAATCTCCAGAAATCTCAGCCAATATTTTTTCACCCAAACTGGATGATACTTTCAGGTAATGATCAGTACACTAATGCGACTTGGTTCCCCAAATTTCATTCTTCTATGTTGAAGCGTTCATTTCCAGTAACAGTTTGAATTTTTAGGTTTCACTCTGTTTTCTCCTATATTGATAGATGTATTTGGAACTCTAAATCCAACACGGTTTGTGCTAGCTTCTTGAAACTTGACACAACAAAGTAGTTTCACGTTCTATCTCTACTTTTGGTTTCCTCTTGATGTAGCCCTAAGCAGTGACTGGCGAGAAACACTTTCATGGGAAGGGGTTGCCAAGCTTCCAAAAATTACGAATCTCCAGAAATCTCAGCAAATATTTTTTCACCCAAACTGGATGATACTTTCAGGTAATGATCAGTACACTAAGGCGACTTGGTTCCCCAAATTTCGGTCTTCTATGTTGAAGCGTTCATTTCCAATAACAGTTTGAATTTTTAGGTTTCACTCTCTTTTCTCCTATATTGATAGATGTATTTGGAACTCTAAATCCAACACGGTTTGTGCTAGCTTCTTGAAACTTGACACAACAAAGTAGTTTCACGTTCTATATCTACGTTTTGTTTCCTCTTGATGTAGCCCTAAGCAGTGACTGGCGAGAAACACTTTCATAGGAAGAGGTTGCCAAGCTTCCAAAAATTACGAATCTCCAGAAATCTCAGCCAATATTTTTTCACCCAAACTGGATGATACTTTCAGGTAATGATCAGTACACTAAGGCGACTTGGTTCCCCAAATTTCGTTCTTCTATGTTGAAGCGTTCATTTCCAGTAACAGTTTGAATTTTTAGGTTTCACTCTGTTTTCTCCTATATTGATAGATGTATTTGGAACTCTAAATCCAACACCGTTTGTGCTAGCTTCTTGAAACTTGTCACAACAAAGTAGTTTCACTTTCTATCTCTACCTTTTGTTTCCTCTTGATGTAGCCCTAAGCAGTGACTGGCGAGAAACACTTTCATGGGAAGGGGTTGCCAAGCTTCCAAAAATTACGAATCTCCAGAAATCTCAGCAAATATTTTTTCACCCAAACTGGATGATACTTTCAGGTAATGATCAGTACACTAAGGCGACTTGGTTCCCCAAATTTCGTTCTTCTATGTTGAAGCGTTCATTTCCAGTAACAGTTTGAATTTTTAGGTTTCACTCTGTTTTCTCCTATATTGATAGATGTATTTGGAACTCTAAATCCAACACGGTTTGTGCTAGCTTCTTGAAACTTGACACCACAATGTAGTTTCATGTTCTCTCTCTACGTTTTGTTTCCTCTTGATGTAGCCCTAAGCAGTGACTGGCGAGAAACACTTTCATGGGAAGGGGTTGCCAAGCTTCCAAAAATTACGAATCTCCAGAAATCTCAGCAAATATTTTTTCACCCAAACTGGATGATACTTTCAGGTAATGATCAGTACACTAAGGCGACTTGGTTCCCCAAATTCGTTCTTCTATGTTGAAGCGTTCAATTCCAGTAACAGTTTGAATTTTTAGGTTTCACTCTGTTTTCTCCTATATTGATAGATGTATTTGGAACTCTAAATCCAACACGGTTTGTGCTAGCTTCTTGAAACTTGACACAACAAAGTAGTTTCACGCTCTATCTCTACGTTTTGTTTCCTCTTGATGTAGCCCTAAGCAGTGACTGGCAAGAAACCCTTTCATGGGAAGGGGTTGCCACGCTTCCAAAAATTACGAATCTCCAGAAATCTCAGCCAATATTTTTTCACCCAAACTGGATGATACTTTCAGGTAATGATCAGTACACTAAGGCGACTTGGTTCCCCAAATTTCGTTCTTCTATGTTGAAGCGTTCATTTCCAGTAACAGTTTGAATTTTTAGGTTTCACTCTGTTTTCTCCTATATTGATAGATGTATTTGGAACTCTAAATCCAACACGGTTTGTGCTAGCTTCTTGAAACTTGACACAACAAAGTAGTTTCACGTTCTATCTCTACGTTTTGCTTCCTCTTGATGTAGCCCTAAGCAGTGAGTGGCGAGAAACACTTTCATGGGAAGGGGTTGCCAAGCTTCCAAAAATTACGAATCTCCAGAAATCTCCGCAAATATTTTTTCACCCAAACTGGATGATACTTTCAGGTAATGATCAGTACACTAAGGCGACTTGGTTCCCCAAATTTCGTTCTTCTATATTGAAGCGTTCATTTCCAGTAACAGTTTGAATTTTTAGGTTTCACTCTGTTTTCTCCTATATTGATAGATGTATTTGGAACTCTAAATCCAACACGGTTTGTGCTAGCTTCTTGAAACTTGACACAACAAAGTAGTTTCACGCTCTATCTCTACGTTTTGTTTCCTCTTGATGTAGCCCTAAGCAGTGACTGGCAAGAAACCCTTTCATGGGAAGGGGTTGCCACGCTTCCAAAAATTACGAATCTCCAGAAATCTCAGCCAATATTTTTTCACCCAAACTGGATGATACTTTCAGGTAATGATCAGTACACTAAGGCGACTTGGTTCCCCAAATTTCGTTCTTCTATGTTGAAGCGTTCATTTCCAGTAACAGTTTGAATTTTTAGGTTTCACTCTGTTTTCTCCTATATTGATAGATGTATTTGGAACTCTAAATCCAACACGGTTTGTGCTAGCTTCTTGAAACTTGACACAACAAAGTAGTTTCACGTTCTATCTCTACGTTTTGCTTCCTCTTGATGTAGCCCTAAGCAGTGACTGGCGAGAAACACTTTCATGGGAAGGGGTTGCCAAGCTTCCAAAAATTACGAATCTCCAGAAATCTCAGCAAATATTTTTTCACCCAAACTGGATGATACTTTCAGGTAATGATCAGTACACTAAGGCGACTTGGTTCCCCAAATTTCGTTCTTCTATGTTGAAGCATTCATTTCCAGTAACAGTTTGAATTTTTAGGTTTCACTCTGTTTTCTCCTATATTGATAGATGTATTTGGAACTCTAAATCCAACACGGTTTGTGCTAGCTTCTTGAAACTTGACACAACAAAGTAGTCTCACGTTCTATCTCTACGTTTTGTTTCCTCTTAATGGAGCCCTAAGCAGTGACTGGCGAGAAACCCTTTCATGGAACGGGGTTGCCAAGCTTCCAAAAATTACGAATCTCCAGAAATCTCAGCAAATATTTTTTCACCCAAACTGGATGATACTTTCAGGTAATGATCAGTACACTAAGGCGACTTGGTTCCCCAAATTTCGTTCTTCTATGTTGAAGCATTCATTTCCAGTAACAGTTTGAATTTTTAGGTTTCTCTCTGTTTTCTCCTATATTGATAGATGTATTTAGAACTCTAAATCCAACACGGTTTGTGCTAGCTTCTTGAAACTTGACACAACAAAGTAGTTTCACGTTCTATCTCTACGTTTGGTTTCCTCTTGATGTAGCCCTAAGCAGTGACTGGCGAGAAACACTTTCATGGGAAGGGGTTGCCAAGCTTCCAAAAATTACGAATCTCCAGAAATCTCAGCAAATATTTTTTCACCCAAACTGGATGATACTTTCAGGTAATGATCAGTACACTAAGGCGACTTGGTTCCCCAAATTTCGTTCTTCTATGTTGAAGCATTCATTTCCAGTAACAGTTTGAATTTTTAGGTTTCACTCTGTTTTCTCCTATATTGATAGATGTATTTAGAACTCTAAATCCAACACGGTTTGTGCTAGCTTCTTGAAACTTGACACCACAAAGTAGTTTCATGTTCTCTCTCTACGTTTTGTTTCCTCTTGATGTAGCCCTAAGCAGTGACTGGCGAGAAACACTTTCATGGGTAGGGGTTGCCAAGCTTCCAAAAATTACGAATCTCCAGAAATGTCAGCAAATATTTTTTCACCCAAACTGGATGATACTTTCAGGTAATGATCAGTACACTAAGGCGACTTGGTTCCCCAAATTTCGTTCTTCTATGTTGAAGCGTTCATTTCCAGTAACAGTTTGAATTTTTAGGTTTCACTCTTTTTCTCCTATATTGATAGATGTATTTGGAACTCTAAATCCAACACGGTTTGTGCTAGCTTCTTGAAACTTGACACAACAAAGTAGTTTCACGTTCTATCTCTACGTTTTGCTTCCTCTTGATGTAGCCCTAAGCAGTGACTGGCGAGAAACACTTTCATGGGAAGGGGTTGCCAAGCTTCCAAAAATTACGAATCTCCAGAAATCTCAGCAAATATTTTTTCACCCAAACTGGATGATACTTTCAGGTAATGATCAGTACACTAAGGCGACTTGGTTCCCCAAATTTCGTTCTTCTATGTTGAAGCATTCATTTCCAGTAACAGTTTGAATTTTTAGGTTTCACTCTGTTTTCTCCTATATTGATAGATGTATTTGGAACTCTAAATCCAACACGGTTTGTGCTAGCTTCTTGAAACTTGACACAACAAAGTAGTCTCACATTCTATCTCTACGTTTTGTTTCCTCTTAATGGAGCCCTAAGCAGTGACTGGCGAGAAACCCTTTCATGGAACGGGGTTGCCAAGCTTCCAAAAATTACGAATCTCCAGAAATCTCAGCAAATATTTTTTCACCCAAACTGGATGATACTTTCAGGTAATGATCAGTACACTAAGGCGACTTGGTTCCCCAAATTTCGTTCTTCTATGTTGAAGCATTCATTTCCAGTAACAGTTTGAATTCTTAGGTTTCTCTCTGTTTTCTCCTATATTGATAGATGTATTTAGAACTCTAAATCCAACACGGTTTGTGCTAGCTTCTTGAAACTTGACACAACAAAGTAGTTTCACGTTCTATCTCTACGTTTGGTTTCCTCTTGATGTAGCCCTAAGCAGTGACTGGCGAGAAACACTTTCATGGGAAGGGGTTGCCAAGCTTCCAAAAATTACGAATCTCCAGAAATCTCAGCAAATATTTTTTCACCCAAACTGGATGATACTTTCAGGTAATGATCAGTACACTAAGGCGACTTGGTTCCCCAAATTTCGGTCTTCTATGTTGAAGCGTTCATTTCCAATAACAGTTTGAATTTTTAGGTTTCACTCTCTTTTCTCCTATATTGATAGATGTATTTGGAACTCTAAATCCAACACGGTTTGTGCTAGCTTCTTGAAACTTGACACAACAAAGTAGTTTCACGTTCTATATCTACGTTTTGTTTCCTCTTGATGTAGCCCTAAGCAGTGACTGGCGAGAAACACTTTCATAGGAAGGGGTTGCCAAGCTTCCAAAAATTACGAATCTCCAGAAATCTCAGCCAATATTTTTTCACCCAAACTGGATGATACTTTCAGGTAATGATCAGTACACTAAGGCGACTTGGTTCCCCAAATTTCGTTCTTCTATGTTGAAGCGTTCATTTCAAGTAACAGTTTGAATTTTTAGGTTTCACTCTCTTTTCTCCTATATTGATAGATGTATTTGGAACTCTAAATCCAACACCGTTTGTGCTAGCTTCTTGAAACTTGTCACAAAAAAGTAGTTTCACGTTCTATCTCTACCTTTTGTTTCCTCTTGATGTAGCCCTAAGCAGTGACTGGCGAGAAACACTTTCATGGGAAGGGGTTGCCAAGCTTCCAAAAATTACGAATCTCCAGAAATCTCAGCAAATATTTTTTCACCCAAACTGGATGATACTTTCAGGTAATGATCAGTACACTAAGGCGACTTGGTTCCCCAAATTTCGTTCTTCTATGTTGAAGCGTTCATTTCCAGTAACAGTTTGAATTTTTAGGTTTCACTCTGTTTTCTCCTATATTGATAGATGTATTTGGAACTCTAAATCTAACACGGTTTGTGCTAGCTTCTTGAAACTTGACACCACAAAGTAGTTTCATGTTCTCTCTCTACGTTTTGTTTCCTCTTGATGTAGCCCTAAGCAGTGACTGGCGAGAAACACTTTCATGGGAAGGGGTTGCCAAGCTTCCAAAAATTACGAATCTCCAGAAATCTCAGCAAATATTTTTTCACCCAAACTGGATGATACTTTCAGGTAATGATCAGTACACTAAGGCGACTTGGTTCCCCAAATTCGTTCTTCTATGTTGAAGCGTTCAATTCCAGTAACAGTTTGAATTTTTAGGTTTCACTCTGTTTTCTCCTATATTGATAGATGTATTTGGAACTCTGAATCCAACACGGTTTGTGCTAGCTTCTTGAAACTTGACACAACAAAGTAGTTTCACGCTCTATCTCTACGTTTTGTTTCCTCTTGATGTAGCCCTAAGCAGTGACTGGCAAGAAACCCTTTAAAGGGAAGGGGTTGCCACGCTTCCAAAAATTACGAATCTCCAGAAATCTCAGCCAATATTTTTTCACCCAAACTGGATGATACTTTCAGGTAATGATCAGTACACTAAGGCGACTTGGTTCCCCAAATTTCGTTCTTCTATGTTGAAGCGTTCATTTCCAGTAACAGTTTGAATTTTTAGGTTTTACTCTGTTTTCTCCTATATTGATAGATGTATTTGGAACTCTAAATACAACACGGTTTGTGCTAGCTTCTTGAAACTTGACACAACAAAGTAGTCTCACGTTCTATCTCTACGTTTTGTTTCCTCTTAATGGAGCCCTAAGCAGTGACTGGCGAGAAACCCTTTCATGGAAGGGGGTTGCCAAGCTTCCAAAAATTACGAATCTCCAGAAATCTCAGCAAATATTTTTTCACCCAAACTGGATGATACTTTCAGGTAATTATCAGTACACTAAGGCGACTTGGTTCCCCAAATTTCGTTCTTCTATGTTGAAGCGTTCATTTCCAGTAACAGTTTGAATTTTTAGGTTTCACTCTGTTTTCTCCTATATTGATAGATGTATTTGGAACTCTAAATCCAACACGGTTTGTGCTAGCTTCTTGAAACTTGACACAACAAAGTAGTTTCACGTTCTATCTCCATGTTTTGTTTCCTCTTGATGTAGCCCTAAGCAGTGACTGGCGAGAAACACTTTCATGGGAAGGGGTTGCCAAGCTTCCAAAAATTACGAATCTCCAGAAATCTCAGCAAATATTTTTTCACCCAAACTGGATGATACTTTCAGGTAATGATCAGTACACTAAGGCGACTTGGTTCCCCAAATTTCGTTCTTCTATGTTGAAGCGTTCATTTCCAGTAACAGTTTGAATTTTTAGGTTTCACTCTGTTTTCTCCTATATTGATAGATGTGTTTGGAACTCTAAATCCAACACGGTTTGTGCTAGCTTCTTGAAACTTGACACAACAAAGTAGTTTCACGTTCTATCTCTACGTTTTATTTCCTCTTGATGTAGCCCTAAGCAGTGACTGACGAGAAACACTTTCATGGGAAGGTGTTGCCAAGCTTCCAAAAATTACGAATCTCCAGAAATCTCAGCAAATATTTTTTCACCCAAACTGGATGATACTTTCAGGTAATGATCAGTACACTAATGCGACTTGGTTCCCCAAATTTCGTTCTTCTATGTTGAAGCGTTCATTTGCAGTAACAGTTTGAATTTTTAGGTTTCACTCTGTTTTCTCCTATATTGATAGATGTATTTGGAACTCTAAATCCAACACGGTTTGTGCTAGCTTCTTGAAACTTGACACAACAAAGTAGTTTAACGTTCTATCTCTACGTTTGGTTTCCTCTTGATGTAGCCCTAAGCAGTGACTGGCGAGAAACACTTTCATGGGAAGGGGTTGCCAAGCTTCCAAAAATTACGAATCTCCAGAAATCTCAGCAAATATTTTTTCACCCAAACTGGATGATACTTTCAGGTAATGATCAGTACACTAAGGCGACTTGGTTCCCCAAATTTCGGTCTTCTATATTGAAGCGTTCATTTCCAATAACAGTTTGAATTTTTAGGTTTCACTCTCTTTTCTCCTATATTGATAGATGTATTTGGAACTCTAAATCCAACACGGTTTGTGCTAGCTTCTTGAAACTTGACACAACAAAGTAGTTTCACGTTCTATATCTATGTTTTGTTTCCTCTTGATGTAGCCCTAAGCAGTGACTGGCAAGAAACCCTTTAAAGGGAAGGGGTTGCCACGCTTCCAAAAATTACGAATCTCCAGAAATCTCAGCCAATACTTTTTCACCCAAACTGGATGATACTTTCAGGTAATGATCAGTACACTAAGGCGACTTGGTTCCCCAAATTTCGTTCTTCTATGTTGAAGCGTTCATTTCCAGTAACAGTTTGAATTTTTAGGTTTCACTCTGTTTTCTCCTATATTGATAGATGTATTTGGAACTCTAAATCCAACACGGTTTGTGCTAGCTTCTTGAAACTTGACACAACAAAGTAGTCTCACGTTCTGTCTCTACGTTTTGCTTCCTCTTGATGTAGCCCTAAGCAGTGACTGGCGAGAAACACTTTCATGGGAAGGGGTTGCCAAGCTTCCAAAAATTACGAATCTCCAGAAATCTCAGCAAATATTTTTTCACCCAAACTGGATGATACTTTCAGGTAATGATCAGTACACTAAGGCGACTTGGTTCCCCAAATTTCGTTCTTCTATGTTGAAGCGTTCATTTCTAGTAACAGTTTGAATTTTTAGGTTTCACTCTGTTTTCTCCTATATTGATAGATGTATTTGGAACTCTAAATCCAACACGGTTTGTGCTAGCTTCTTGAAACTTGACACAACAAAGTAGTCTCACGTTCTATCTCTACGTTTTGTTTCCTCTTAATGGAGCCCTAAGCAGTGACTGGCGAGAAACCCTTTCATGGAACGGGGTTGCCAAGCTTCCAAAAATTACAAATCTCCAGAAATCTCAGCAAATATTTTTTCACCCAAACTGGATGATACTTTCAGGTAATGATCAGTACACTAAGGCGACTTGGTTCCCCAAATTTCGTTCTTCTATATTGAAGCATTCATTTCCAGTAACAGTTTGAATTTTTAGGTTTCACTCTGTTTTCTCCTATATTGATAGATGTATTTAGAACTCTAAATCCAACACGGTTTGTGCTAGCTTCTTGAAACTTGACACAACAAAGTAGTTTCACGTTCTATCTCTATGTTTTGTTTCCTCTTGATGTAGCCCTAAGCAGTGACTGGCGAGAAACACTTTCATGGGAAGGGGTTGCCAAGCTTCCAAAAATTACGAATCTCCAGAAATCTCAGCAAATATTTTTTCACCCAAACTGGATGATACTTTCAGGTAATGATCAGTACACTAAGGCGACTTGGTTCCCCAAATTTCGTTCTTCTATGTTGAAGCGTTCATTTCCAGTAACAGTTTGAATTTTTAGGTTTCACTCTGTTTTCTCCTATATTGATAGAGGTATTTGGAAATCTAAATCCAACACGGTTTGTGCTAGCTTCTTGAAACTTGTCACAACAAAGTAGTTTCACGTTCTATATCTACGTTTTGTTTCCTCTTGATGTAGCCCTAAGCAGTGACTGGCGAGAAACACTTTCATGGGAAGGGGTTGCCAAGCTTCCAAAAATTACGAATCTCCAGAAATCTCAGCAAATATTTTTTCACCCAAACTGGATGATACTTTCAGGTAATGATCAGTACACTAAGGCGACTTGGTTCCCCAAATTTCGTTCTTCTATGTTGAAGCGTTCATTTCCAGTAACAGTTTGAATTTTTAGGTTTCACTCTGTTTTCTCCTATATTGATAGATGTGTTTGGAACTCTAAATCCAACACGGTTTGTGCTAGCTTCTTGAAACTTGACACAACAAAGTAGTTTCACGTTCTATCTCTACGTTTTATTTCCTCTTGATGTAGTCCTAAGCAGTGACTGGCGAGAAACACTTTCATGGGAAGGGGTTGCCAAGCTTCCAAAAATTACGAATCTCCAGAAATCTCAGCAAATATTTTTTCACCCAAACTGGATGATACTTTCAGGTAATGATCAGTACACTAATGCGACTTGGTTCCCCAAATTTCGTTCTTCTATGTTGAAGCGTTCATTTCCAGTAACAGTTTGAATTTTCAGGTTTCACTCTGTTTTCTCCTATATTGATAGATGTATTTGGAACTCTAAATCCAACACGGTTTGTGCTAGCTTCTTGAAACTTGACACAACAAAGTAGTTTCACGTTCTATCTCTACGTTTGGTTTCCTCTTGATGTAGCCCTAAGCAGTGACTGGCGAGAAACACTTTCATGGGAAGGGGTTGCCAAGCTTCCAAAAATTACGAATCTCCAGAAATCTCAGCAAATATTTTTTCACCCAAACTGGATGATACTTTCAGGTAATGATCAGTACACTAAGGCGACTTGGTTCCCCAAATTTCGTTCTTCTATGTTGAAGCGTTCATTTCCAGTAACAGTTTGAATTTTTAGGTTTCACTCTGTTTTCTCCTATATTGATAGATGTATTTGGAACTCTAAATCCAACACCGTTTGTGCTAGCTTCTTGAAACTTGTCACAACAAAGTAGTTTCACGTTCTATCTCTACCTTTTGTTTCCACTTGATGTAGCCCTAAGCAGTGACTGGCGAGAAACACTTTCATGGGAAGGGGTTGCCAAGCTTCCAAAAATTACGAATCTCCAGAAATCTCAGCAAATATTTTTTCACCCAAACTGGATGATACTTTCAGGTAATGATCAGTACACTAAGGCGACTTGGTTCCCCAAATTTCGGTCTTCTATATTTAAGCGTTCATTTCCAATAACAGTTTGAATTTTTAGGTTTCACTCTGTTTTCTCCTATATTGATAGATGTATTTGGAACTCTAAATCCAACACGGTTTGTGCTAGCTTCTTGAAACTTGACACAACAAAGTAGTTTCACGTTCTATATCTATGTTTTGTTTCCTCTTGATGTAGCCCTAAGCAGTGACTGGCGAGAAACACTTTCATAGGAAGGGGTTGCCAAGCTTCCAAAAATTACGAATCTCCAGAAATCTCAGCAAATATTTTTTCACCCAAACTGGATGATACTTTCAGGTAATGATCAGTACACTAAGGCGACTTGGTTCCCCAAATTTCGTTCTTCTATGTTGAAGCGTTCATTTCCAGTAACAGTTTGAATTTTTAGGTTTCACTCTGTTTTCTCCTATATTGATAAATGTATTTGGAACTCTAAATCCAACACCGTTTGTGCTAGCTTCTTGAAACTTGTCACAACAAAGTAGTTTCACGTTCTATCTCTACCTTTTGTTTCCTCTTGATGTAGCCCTAAGCAGTGACTGGCGAGAAACACTTTCATAGGAAGGGGTTGCCAAGCTTCCAAAAATTACGAATCTCCAGAAATCTCAGCAAATATTTTTTCACCCAAACTGGATGATACTTTCAGGTAATGATCAGTACACTAAGGCGACTTGGTTCCCCAAATTTCGTTCTTCTATGTTGAAGCGTTCATTTCCAGTAACAGTTTGAATTTTTAGGTTTCACTCTGTTTTCTCCTATATTGATAGATGTATTTGGAACTCTAAATCCAACACCGTTTGTGCTAGCTTCTTGAAACTTGTCACAACAAAGTAGTTTCACGTTCTATCTCTACCTTTTGTTTCCTCTTGATGTAGCCCTAAGCAGTGACTGGCGAGAAACACTTTCATGGGAAGGGGTTGCCAAGCTTCCAAAAATTACGAATCTCCAGAAATCTCAGCAAATATTTTTTCACCCAAACTGGATGATACTTTCAGGTAATGGTCAGTACACTAAGGCGACTTGGTTCCCCAAATTTCGTTCTTCTATGTTGAAGCGTTCATTTCCAGTAACAGTTTGAATTTTTAGGTTTCACTCTGTTTTCTCCTATATTGATAGATGTATTTGGAACTCTAAATCCAACACGGTTTGTGCTAGCTTCTTGAAACTTGACACAACAAAGTAGTTTCACGTTCTATATCTATGTTTTGTTTCCTCTTGATGTAGCCCTAAGCAGTGACTGGCGAGAAACCCTTTAAAGGGAAGGGGTTGCCACGCTTCCTAAAATTACGAATCTCCAGAAATCTCAGCCAATACTTTTTCACCCAAACTGGATGATACTTTCAGGTAATGATCAGTACACTAAGGCGACTTGGTTCCCCAAATTTCGTTCTTCTATGTTGAAGCGTTCATTTCCAGTAACAGTTTGAATTTTTAGGTTTCACTCTGTTTTCTCCTATATTGATAGATGTATTTGGAACTCTAAATCCAACACGGTTTGTGCTAGCTTCTTGAAACTTGACACAACAAAGTAGTCTCACGTTCTGTCTCTACGTTTTGCTTCCTCTTGATGTAGCCCTAAGCAGTGACTGGCGAGAAACACTTTCATGGGAAGGGGTTGCCAAGCTTCCAAAAATTACGAATCTCCAGAAATCTCAGCAAATATTTTTTCACCCAAACTGGATGATACTTTCAGGTAATGATCAGTACACTAAGGCGACTTGGTTCCCCAAATTTCGTTCTTCTATGTTGAAGCGTTCATTTCTAGTAACAGTTTGAATTTTTAGGTTTCACTCTGTTTTCTCCTATATTGATAGATGTATTTGGAACTCTAAATCCAACACGGTTTGTGCTAGCTTCTTGAAACTTGACACAACAAAGTAGTCTCACGTTCTATCTCTACGTTTTGTTTCCTCTTAATGGAGCCCTAAGCAGTGACTGGCGAGAAACCCTTTCATGGAACGTGGTTGCCAAGCTTCCAAAAATTACAAATCTCCAGAAATCTCAGCAAATATTTTTTCACCCAAACTGGATGATACTTTCAGGTAATGATCAGTACACTAAGGCGACTTGGTTCCCCAAATTTCGTTCTTCTATATTGAAGCATTCATTTCCAGTAACAGTTTGAATTTTTAGGTTTCACTCTGTTTTCTCCTATATTGATAGATGTATTTAGAACTCTAAATCCAACACGGTTTGTGCTAGCTTCTTGAAACTTGACACAACAAAGTAGTTTCACGTTCTATCTCTATGTTTTGTTTCCTCTTGATGTAGCCCTAAGCAGTGACTGGCGAGAAACACTTTCATGGGAAGGGGTTGCCAAGCTTCCAAAAATTACGAATCTCCAGAAATGTCAGCAAATATTTTTTCACCCAAACTGGATGATACTTTCAGGTAATGATCAGTACACTAAGGCGACTTGGTTCCCCAAATTTCGTTCTTCTATGTTGAAGCGTTCATTTCCAGTAACAGTTTGAATTTTTAGGTTTCACTCTGTTTTCTCCTATATTGATAGAGGTATTTGGAAATCTAAATCCAACACGGTTTGTGCTAGCTTCTTGAAACTTGTCACAACAAAGTAGTTTCACGTTCTATATCTACGTTTTGTTTCCTCTTGATGTAGCCCTAAGCAGTGACTGGCGAGAAACACTTTCATGGGAAGGGGTTGCCAAGCTTCCAAAAATTACGTATCTCCAGAAATCTCAGCAAATATTTTTTCACCCAAACTGGATGATACTTTCAGGTAATGATCAGTACACTAAGGCGACTTGGTTCCCCAAATTTCGTTCTTCTATGTTGAAGCGTTCATTTCCAGTAACAGTTTGAATTTTTAGGTTTTACTCTGTTTTCTCCTATATTGATAGATGTATTTGGAACTCTAAATCCAACACGGTTTGTGCTAGCTTCTTGAAACTTGACACAACAAAGTAGTCTCACGTTCTATCTCTACGTTTTGTTTCCTCTTAATGGAGCCCTAAGCAGTGACTGGCGAGAAACCCTTTCATGGAAGGGGGTTGCCAAGCTTCCAAAAATTACGAATCTCCAGAAATCTCAGCAAATATTTTTTCACCCAAACTGGATGATACTTTCAGGTAATTATCAGTACACTAAGGCGACTTGGTTCCCCAAATTTCGTTCTTCTATGTTGAAGCGTTCATTTCCAGTAACAGTTTGAATTTTTAGGTTTCACTCTGTTTTCTCCTATATTGATAGATATATTTGGAACTCTAAATCCAACACGGTTTGTGCTAGCTTCTTGAAACTTGACACAACAAAGTAGTTTCACGTTCTATCTCTATGTTTTGTTTCCTCTTGATGTAGCCCTAAGCAGTGACTGGCGAGAAACACTTTCATGGGAAGGGGTTGCCAAGCTTCCAAAAATTACGAATCTCCAGAAATCTCAGCAAATATTTTTTCACCCAAACTGGATGATACTTTCAGGTAATGATCAGTACACTAAGGCGACTTGGTTCCCCAAATTTCGTTCTTCTATATTGAAGCATTCATTTCCAGTAACAGTTTGAATTTTTAGGTTTCACTCTGTTTTCTCCTATATTGATAGATGTATTTAGAACTCTAAATCCAACACGGTTTGTGCTAGCTTCTTGAAACTTGACACAACAAAGTAGTTTCACGTTCTATCTCTATGTTTTGTTTCCTCTTGATGTAGCCCTAAGCAGTGACTGGCGAGAAACACTTTCATGGGAAGGGGTTGCCAAGCTTCCAAAAATTACGAATCTCCAGAAATGTCAGCAAATATTTTTTCACCCAAACTGGATGATACTTTCAGGTAATGATCAGTACACTAAGGCGACTTGGTTCCCCAAATTTCGTTCTTCTATGTTGAAGCGTTCATTTCCAGTAACAGTTTGAATTTTTAGGTTTCACTCTGTTTTCTCCTATATTGATAGAGGTATTTGGAAATCTAAATCCAACACGGTTTGTGCTAGCTTCTTGAAACTTGTCACAACAAAGTAGTTTCACGTTCTATATCTACGTTTTGTTTCCTCTTGATGTAGCCCTAAGCAGTGACTGGCGAGAAACACTTTCATGGGAAGGGGTTGCCAAGCTTCCAAAAATTACGTATCTCCAGAAATCTCAGCAAATATTTTTTCACCCAAACTGGATGATACTTTCAGGTAATGATCAGTACACTAAGGCGACTTGGTTCCCCAAATTTCGTTCTTCTATGTTGAAGCGTTCATTTCCAGTAACAGTTTGAATTTTTAGGTTTTACTCTGTTTTCTCCTATATTGATAGATGTATTTGGAACTCTAAATCCAACACGGTTTGTGCTAGCTTCTTGAAACTTGACACAACAAAGTAGTCTCACGTTCTATCTCTACGTTTTGTTTCCTCTTAATGGAGCCCTAAGCAGTGACTGGCGAGAAACCCTTTCATGGAAGGGGGTTGCCAAGCTTCCAAAAATTACGAATCTCCAGAAATCTCAGCAAATATTTTTTCACCCAAACTGGATGATACTTTCAGGTAATTATCAGTACACTAAGGCGACTTGGTTCCCCAAATTTCGTTCTTCTATGTTGAAGCGTTCATTTCCAGTAACAGTTTGAATTTTTAGGTTTCACTCTGTTTTCTCCTATATTGATAGATATATTTGGAACTCTAAATCCAACACGGTTTGTGCTAGCTTCTTGAAACTTGACACAACAAAGTAGTTTCACGTTCTATCTCTATGTTTTGTTTCCTCTTGATGTAGCCCTAAGCAGTGACTGGCGAGAAACACTTTCATGGGAAGGGGTTGCCAAGCTTCCAAAAATTACGAATCTCCAGAAATCTCAGCAAATATTTTTTCACCCAAACTGGATGATACTTTCAGGTAATGATCAGTACACTAAGGCGACTTGGTTCCCCAAATTTCGTTCTTCTATGTTGAAGCGTTCATTTCCAGTAACAGTTTGAATTTTTAGGTTTCACTCTGTTTTCTCCTATATTGATAGATGTGTTTGGAACTCTAAATCCAACACGGTTTGTGCTAGCTTCTTGAAACTTGACACAACAAAGTAGTTTCACGTTCTATCTCTACGTTTTATTTCCTCTTGATGTAGCCCTAAGCAGTGACTGGCGAGAAACACTTTCATGGGAAGGGGTTGCCAAGCTTCCAAAAATTACGAATCTCCAGAAATCTCAGCAAATATTTTTTCACCCAAACTGGATGATACTTTCAGGTAATGATCAGTACACTAATGCGACTTGGTTCCCCAAATTTCGTTCTTCTATGTTGAAGCGTTCATTTCCAGTA
This sequence comes from Spermophilus citellus, assembly GCF_964194105.1. Classification (NCBI taxonomy): domain Eukaryota; kingdom Metazoa; phylum Chordata; class Mammalia; order Rodentia; family Sciuridae; genus Spermophilus; species Spermophilus citellus. The sequence continues at coordinate 97,095,742 of NC_138183.1, read as the reverse complement.
ACAGTTTGAATTTTCAGGTTTCACTCTGTTTTCTCCTATATTGATAGATGTATTTGGAACTCTAAATCCAACACGGTTTGTGCTAGCTTCTTGAAACTTGACACAACAAAGTAGTTTCACGTTCTATCTCTACGTTTGGTTTCCTCTTGATGTAGCCCTAAGCAGTGACTGGCGAGAAACACTTTCATGGGAAGGGGTTGCCAAGCTTCCAAAAATTACGAATCTCCAGAAATCTCAGCAAATATTTTTTCACCCAAACTGGATGATACTTTCAGGTAATGATCAGTACACTAAGGCGACTTGGTTCCCCAAATTTCGGTCTTCTATATTGAAGCGTTCATTTCCAATAACAGTTTGAATTTTTAGGTTTCACTCTGTTTTCTCCTATATTGATAGATGTATTTGGAACTCTAAATCCAACACGGTTTGTGCTAGCTTCTTGAAACTTGACACAACAAAGTAGTTTCACGTTCTATATCTATGTTTTGTTTCCTCTTGATGTAGCCCTAAGCAGTGACTGGCGAGAAACACTTTCATAGGAAGGGGTTGCCAAGCTTCCAAAAATTATGAATCTCCAGAAATGTCAGCAAATATTTTTTCACCCAAACTGGATGATACTTTCAGGTAATGATCAGTACACTAAGGCGACTTGGTTCCCCAAATTTCGTTCTTCTATGTTGAAGCGTTCATTTCCAGTAACAGTTTGAATTTTTAGGTTTCACTCTGTTTTCTCCTATATTGATAGAGGTATTTGGAAATCTAAATCCAACACGGTTTGTGCTAGCTTCTTGAAACTTGTCACAACAAAGTAGTTTCACGTTCTATATCTACGTTTTGTTTCCTCTTGATGTAGCCCTAAGCAGTGACTGGCGAGAAACACTTTCATGGGAAGGGGTTGCCAAGCTTCCAAAAATTACGAATCTCCAGAAATCTCAGCAAATATTTTTTCACCCAAACTGGATGATACTTTCAGGTAATGATCAGTACACTAAGGCGACTTGGTTCCCCAAATTTCGTTCTTCTATGTTGAAGCGTTCATTTCCAGTAACAGTTTGAATTTTTAGGTTTCACTCTGTTTTCTCCTATATTGATAGATGTATTTGGAACTCTAAATCCAACACGGTTTGTGCTAGCTTCTTGAAACTTGACACAACAAAGTAGTCTCACGTTCTATCTCTACGTTTTGTTTCCTCTTAATGGAGCCCTAAGCAGTGACTGGCGAGAAACCCTTTCATGGAAGGGGGTTGCCAAGCTTCCAAAAATTACGAATCTCCAGAAATCTCAGCAAATATTTTTTCACCCAAACTGGATGATACTTTCAGGTAATTATCAGTACACTAAGGCGACTTGGTTCCCCAAATTTCGTTCTTCTATGTTGAAGCGTTCATTTCCAGTAACAGTTTGAATTTTTAGGTTTCACTCTGTTTTCTCCTATATTGATAGATGTATTTGGAACTCTAAATCCAACACGGTTTGTGCTAGCTTCTTGAAACTTGACACAACAAAGTAGTCTCACGTTCTATCTCTACGTTTTGTTTCCTCTTAATGGAGCCCTAAGCAGTGACTGGCGAGAAACCCTTTCATGGAACGGGGTTGCCAAGCTTCCAAAAATTACAAATCTCCAGAAATCTCAGCAAATATTTTTTCACCCAAACTGGATGATACTTTCAGGTAATGATCAGTACACTAAGGCGACTTGGTTCCCCAAATTTCGTTCTTCTATATTGAAGCATTCATTTCCAGTAACAGTTTGAATTTTTAGGTTTCACTCTGTTTTCTCCTATATTGATAGATGTATTTAGAACTCTAAATCCAACACGGTTTGTGCTAGCTTCTTGAAACTTGACACAACAAAGTAGTTTCACGTTCTATCTCTATGTTTTGTTTCCTCTTGATGTAGCCCTAAGCAGTGACTGGCGAGAAACACTTTCATGGGAAGGGGTTGCCAAGCTTCCAAAAATTACGAATCTCCAGAAATGTCAGCAAATATTTTTTCACCCAAACTGGATGATACTTTCAGGTAATGATCAGTACACTAAGGCGACTTGGTTCCCCAAATTTCGTTCTTCTATGTTGAAGCGTTCATTTCCAGTAACAGTTTGAATTTTTAGGTTTCACTCTGTTTTCTCCTATATTGATAGAGGTATTTGGAAATCTAAATCCAACACGGTTTGTGCTAGCTTCTTGAAACTTGTCACAACAAAGTAGTTTCACGTTCTATATCTACGTTTTGTTTCCTCTTGATGTAGCCCTAAGCAGTGACTGGCGAGAAACACTTTCATGGGAAGGGGTTGCCAAGCTTCCAAAAATTACGTATCTCCAGAAATCTCAGCAAATATTTTTTCACCCAAACTGGATGATACTTTCAGGTAATGATCAGTACACTAAGGCGACTTGGTTCCCCAAATTTCGTTCTTCTATGTTGAAGCGTTCATTTCCAGTAACAGTTTGAATTTTTAGGTTTTACTCTGTTTTCTCCTATATTGATAGATGTATTTGGAACTCTAAATCCAACACGGTTTGTGCTAGCTTCTTGAAACTTGACACAACAAAGTAGTCTCACGTTCTATCTCTACGTTTTGTTTCCTCTTAATGGAGCCCTAAGCAGTGACTGGCGAGAAACCCTTTCATGGAAGGGGGTTGCCAAGCTTCCAAAAATTACGAATCTCCAGAAATCTCAGCAAATATTTTTTCACCCAAACTGGATGATACTTTCAGGTAATTATCAGTACACTAAGGCGACTTGGTTCCCCAAATTTCGTTCTTCTATGTTGAAGCGTTCATTTCCAGTAACAGTTTGAATTTTTAGGTTTCACTCTGTTTTCTCCTATATTGATAGATATATTTGGAACTCTAAATCCAACACGGTTTGTGCTAGCTTCTTGAAACTTGACACAACAAAGTAGTTTCACGTTCTATCTCTATGTTTTGTTTCCTCTTGATGTAGCCCTAAGCAGTGACTGGCGAGAAACACTTTCATGGGAAGGGGTTGCCAAGCTTCCAAAAATTACGAATCTCCAGAAATCTCAGCAAATATTTTTTCACCCAAACTGGATGATACTTTCAGGTAATGATCAGTACACTAAGGCGACTTGGTTCCCCAAATTTCGTTCTTCTATGTTGAAGCGTTCATTTCCAGTAACAGTTTGAATTTTTAGGTTTCACTCTGTTTTCTCCTATATTGATAGATGTGTTTGGAACTCTAAATCCAACACGGTTTGTGCTAGCTTCTTGAAACTTGACACAACAAAGTAGTTTCACGTTCTATCTCTACGTTTTATTTCCTCTTGATGTAGCCCTAAGCAGTGACTGGCGAGAAACACTTTCATGGGAAGGGGTTGCCAAGCTTCCAAAAATTACGAATCTCCAGAAATCTCAGCAAATATTTTTTCACCCAAACTGGATGATACTTTCAGGTAATGATCAGTACACTAATGCGACTTGGTTCCCCAAATTTCGTTCTTCTATGTTGAAGCGTTCATTTCCAGTAACAGTTTGAATTTTCAGGTTTCACTCTGTTTTCTCCTATATTGATAGATGTATTTGGAACTCTAAATCCAACACGGTTTGTGCTAGCTTCTTGAAACTTGACACAACAAAGTAGTTTCACGTTCTATCTCTACGTTTGGTTTCCTCTTGATGTAGCCCTAAGCAGTGACTGGCGAGAAACACTTTCATGGGAAGGGGTTGCCAAGCTTCCAAAAATTACGAATCTCCAGAAATCTCAGCAAATATTTTTTCACCCAAACTGGATGATACTTTCAGGTAATGATCAGTACACTAAGGCGACTTGGTTCCCCAAATTTCGGTCTTCTATATTGAAGCGTTCATTTCCAATAACAGTTTGAATTTTTAGGTTTCACTCTGTTTTCTCCTATATTGATAGATGTATTTGGAACTCTAAATCCAACACGGTTTGTGCTAGCTTCTTGAAACTTGACACAACAAAGTAGTTTCACGTTCTATATCTATGTTTTGTTTCCTCTTGATGTAGCCCTAAGCAGTGACTGGCGAGAAACACTTTCATAGGAAGGGGTTGCCAAGCTTCCAAAAATTACGAATCTCCAGAAATGTCAGCAAATATTTTTTCACCCAAACTGGATGATACTCTCAGGTAATGATCAGTACACTAAGGCGACTTGGTTCCCCAAATTTCGTTCTTCTATGTTGAAGCGTTCATTTCCAGTAACAGTTTGAATTTTTAGGTTTCACTCTGTTTTCTCCTATATTGATAGAGGTATTTGGAAATCTAAATCCAACACGGTTTGTGCTAGCTTCTTGAAACTTGTCACAACAAAGTAGTTTCACGTTCTATATCTACGTTTTGTTTCCTCTTGATGTAGCCCTAAGCAGTGACTGGCGAGAAACACTTTCATGGGAAGGGGTTGCCAAGCTTCCAAAAATTACGAATCTCCAGAAATCTCAGCAAATATTTTTTCACCCAAACTGGATGATACTTTCAGGTAATGATCAGTACACTAAGGCGACTTGGTTCCCCAAATTTCGTTCTTCTATGTTGAAGCGTTCATTTCCAGTAACAGTTTGAATTTTTAGGTTTTACTCTGTTTTCTCCTATATTGATAGATGTATTTGGAACTCTAAATCCAACACGGTTTGTGCTAGCTTCTTGAAACTTGACACAACAAAGTAGTCTCACGTTCTATCTCTACGTTTTGTTTCCTCTTAATGGAGCCCTAAGCAGTGACTGGCGAGAAACCCTTTCATGGAAGGGGGTTGCCAAGCTTCCAAAAATTACGAATCTCCAGAAATCTCAGCAAATATTTTTTCACCCAAACTGGATGATACTTTCAGGTAATTATCAGTACACTAAGGCGACTTGGTTCCCCAAATTTCGTTCTTCTATGTTGAAGCGTTCATTTCCAGTAACAGTTTGAATTTTTAGGTTTCACTCTGTTTTCTCCTATATTGATAGATATATTTGGAACTCTAAATCCAACACGGTTTGTGCTAGCTTCTTGAAACTTGACACAACAAAGTAGTTTCACGTTCTATCTCTATGTTTTGTTTCCTCTTGATGTAGCCCTAAGCAGTGACTGGCGAGAAACACTTTCATGGGAAGGGGTTGCCAAGCTTCCAAAAATTACGAATCTCCAGAAATCTCAGCAAATATTTTTTCACCCAAACTGGATGATACTTTCAGGTAATGATCAGTACACTAAGGCGACTTGGTTCCCCAAATTTCGTTCTTCTATGTTGAAGCGTTCATTTCCAGTAACAGTTTGAATTTTTAGGTTTCACTCTGTTTTCTCCTATATTGATAGATGTGTTTGGAACTCTAAATCCAACACGGTTTGTGCTAGCTTCTTGAAACTTGACACAACAAAGTAGTTTCACGTTCTATCTCTATGTTTTATTTCCTCTTGATGTAGCCCTAAGCAGTGACTGGCGAGAAACACTTTCATGGGAAGGGGTTGCCAAGCTTCCAAAAATTACGAATCTCCAGAAATCTCAGCAAATATTTTTTCACCCAAACTGGATGATACTTTCAGGTAATGATCAGTACACTAATGCGACTTGGTTCCCCAAATTTCGTTCTTCTATGTTGAAGCGTTCATTTCCAGTAACAGTTTGAATTTTCAGGTTTCACTCTGTTTTCTCCTATATTGATAGATGTATTTGGAACTCTAAATCCAACACGGTTTGTGCTAGCTTCTTGAAACTTGACACAACAAAGTAGTTTCACGTTCTATCTCTACGTTTGGTTTCCTCTTGATGTAGCCCTAAGCAGTGACTGGCGAGAAACACTTTCATGGGAAGGGGTTGCCAAGCTTCCAAAAATTACGAATCTCCAGAAATCTCAGCAAATATTTTTTCACCCAAACTGGATGATACTTTCAGGTAATGATCAGTACACTAAGGCGACTTGGTTCCCCAAATTTCGGTCTTCTATATTGAAGCGTTCATTTCCAATAACAGTTTGAATTTTTAGGTTTCACTCTGTTTTCTCCTATATTGATAGATGTATTTGGAACTCTAAATCCAACACGGTTTGTGCTAGCTTCTTGAAACTTGACACAACAAAGTAGTTTCACGTTCTATATCTATGTTTTGTTTCCTCTTGATGTAGCCCTAAGCAGTGACTGGCGAGAAACACTTTCATAGGAAGGGGTTGCCAAGCTTCCAAAAATTACGAATCTCCAGAAATCTCAGCAAATATTTTCTCACCCAAACTGGATGATACTTTCAGGTAATGATCAGTACACTAAGGCGACTTGGTTCCCCAAATTTCGTTCTTCTATGTTGAAGCGTTCATTTCCAGTAACAGTTTGAATTTTTAGGTTTCACTCTGTTTTCTCCTATATTGATAGATGTATTTGGAACTCTAAATCCAACACCGTTTGTGCTAGCTTCTTGAAACTTGTCACAACAAAGTAGTTTCACGTTCTATCTCTACCTTTTGTTTCCACTTGATGTAGCCCTAAGCAGTGACTGGCGAGAAACACTTTCATGGGAAGGGGTTGCCAAGCTTCCAAAAATTACGAATCTCCAGAAATCTCAGCAAATATTTTTTCACCCAAACTGGATGATACTTTCAGGTAATGATCAGTACACTAAGGCGACTTGGTTCCCCAAATTTCGGTCTTCTATATTTAAGCGTTCATTTCCAATAACAGTTTGAATTTTTAGGTTTCACTCTGTTTTCTCCTATATTGATAGATGTATTTGGAACTCTAAATCCAACACGGTTTGTGCTAGCTTCTTGAAACTTGACACAACAAAGTAGTTTCACGTTCTATATCTATGTTTTGTTTCCTCTTGATGTAGCCCTAAGCAGTGACTGGCGAGAAACACTTTCATAGGAAGGGGTTGCCAAGCTTCCAAAAATTACGAATCTCCAGAAATCTCAGCAAATATTTTTTCACCCAAACTGGATGATACTTTCAGGTAATTATCAGTACACTAAGGCGACTTGGTTCCCCAAATTTCGTTCTTCTATGTTGAAGCGTTCATTTCCAGTAACAGTTTGAATTTTTAGGTTTCACTCTGTTTTCTCCTATATTGATAGATGTATTTGGAACTCTAAATCCAACACCGTTTGTGCTAGCTTCTTGAAACTTGTCACAACAAAGTAGTTTCACGTTCTATCTCTACCTTTTGTTTCCTCTTGATGTAGCCCTAAGCAGTGACTGGCGAGAAACACTATCATAGAAAGGGGTTGCCAAGCTTCCAAAAATTACGAATCTCCAGAAATCTCAGCAAATATTTTTTCACCCAAACTGGATGATACTTTCAGGTAATGATCAGTACACTAAGGCGACTTGGTTCCCCAAATTTCGTTCTTCTATGTTGAAGCGTTCATTTCCAGTAACAGTTTGAATTTTTAGGTTTCACTCTGTTTTCTCCTATATTGATAGATGTATTTGGAACTCTAAATCCAACACCGTTTGTGCTAGCTTCTTGAAACTTGTCACAACAAAGTAGTTTCACGTTCTATCTCTACCTTTTGTTTCCTCTTGATGTAGCCCTAAGCAGTGACTGGCGAGAAACACTTTCATGGGAAGGGGTTGCCAAGCTTCCAAAAATTACGAATCTCCAGAAATCTCAGCAAATATTTTTTCACCCAAACTGGATGATACTTTCAGGTAATGGTCAGTACACTAAGGCGACTTGGTTCCCCAAATTTCGTTCTTCTATGTTGAAGCGTTCATTTCCAGTAACAGTTTGAATTTTTAGGTTTCACTCTGTTTTCTCCTATATTGATAGATGTATTTGGAACTCTAAATCCAACACGGTTTGTGCTAGCTTCTTGAAACTTGACACAACAAAGTAGTTTCACGTTCTATCTCTATGTTTTGTTTCCTCTTGATGTAGCCCTAAGCAGTGACTGGCGAGAAACTCTTTCATGGGAAGGGGTTGCCAAGCTTCCAAAAATTACGAATCTCCAGAAATCTTAGCATATATTTTTTCACCCAAACTGGATGATACTTTCAGGTAATGATCAGTACACTAAGGCGACTTGGTTCCCCAAATTTCGTTCTTCTATGTTGAAGCGTTCATTTCCAGTAACAGTTTGAATTTTTAGGTTTCACTCTGTTTTCTCCTATATTGATAGATATGTTTGGAACTCTAAATCCAACACGGTTTGTGCTAGCTTCTTGAAACTTGACACAACAAAGTAGTTTCACGTTCTATCTCTACGTTTTGTTTCCTCTTGATGTAGCCCTAAGCAGTGACTGGCGAGAAACACTTTCATGGGAAGGGGTTGCCAAGCTTCCAAAAATTACGAATCTCCAGAAATCTCAGCAAATATTTTTTCACCCAAACTGGATGATACTTTCAGGTAATGATCAGTACACTAAGGCGACTTGGTTCCCCAAATTTCGTTCTTCTATGTTGAAGCGTTCATTTCCAGTAACAGTTTGAATTTTTAGGTTTCACTCTGTTTTCTCCTATATTGATAGATGTATTTGGAACTCTAAATCCAACACGGTTTGTGCTAGCTTCTTGAAACTTGACACAACAAAGTAGTCTCACGTTCTATCTCTACGTTTTGTTTCCTCTTAATGGAGCCCTAAGCAGTGACTGGCGAGAAACCCTTTCATGGAACGGGGTTGCCAAGCTTCCAAAAATTACGAATCTCCAGAAATCTCAGCAAATATTTTTTCACCCAAACTGGATGATACTTTCAGGTAATGATCAGTACACTAAGGCGACTTGGTTCCCCAAATTTCGTTCTTCTATGTTGAAGCGTTCATTTCCAGTAACAGTTTGAATTTTTAGGTTTCACTCTGTTTTCTCCTATATTGATAGATGTATTTGGAACTCTAAATCCAACACGGTTTGTGCTAGCTTCTTGAAACTTGACACCACAAAGTAGTTTCATGTTCTCTCTCTACGTTTTTTTTCCTCTTGATGTAGCCCTAAGCAGTGACTGGCGAGAAACACTTTCATGGGAAGGGGTTGCCAAGCTTCCAAAAATTACGAATCTCCAGAAATCTCAGCAAATATTTTTTCACCCAAACTGGATGATACTTTCAGGTAATGATCAGTACACTAAGGCGACTTGGTTCCCCAAATTCGTTCTTCTATGTTGAAGCGTTCATTTCCAGTAACAGTTTGAATTTTTAGGTTTCACTCTGTTTTCTCCTATATTGATAGATGTATTTGGAACTCTAAATCCAACACGGTTTGTGCTAGCTTCTTGAAACTTGACACAACAAAGTAGTTTCACGTTCTATCTCTACGTTTTGTTTCCTCTTGATGTAGCCCTAAGCAGTGACTGGCAAGAAACCCTTTCATGGGAAGGGGTTGCCACGCTTCCAAAAATTACGAATCTCCAGAAATCTCAGCAAATATTTTTTCACCCAAACTGGATGATACTTTCAGGTAATGATCAGTACACTAAGGCGACTTTGTTCCCCAAATTTCGTTCTTCTATGTTGAAGCATTCATTTCCAGTAACAGTTTGAATTTTTAGGTTTCACTCTGTTTTCTCCTATATTGATAGATGTATTTGGAACTCTAAATCCAACACGGTTTGTGCTAGCTTCTTGAAACTTGACACAACAAAGTAGTTTCACGTTCTATCTCTACGTTTTGTTTCCTCTTGATGTAGCCCTAAGCAGTGACTGGCGAGAAACACTTTCATGGGAAGGGGTAGCCAAGCTTCCAAAAATTACGAATCTCCAGAAATCTCAGCAAATATTTTTTCACCCAAACTGGATGATACTTTCAGGTAATGATCAGTACACTAAGGCGACTTGGTTCCCCAAATTTCGTTCTTCTATGTTGAAGCGTTCATTTCCAGTAACAGTTTGAATTTTTAGGTTTCACTCTGTTTTCTCCTATATTGATAGATGTATTTGGAACTCTAAATCCAACACGGTTTGTGCTAGCTTCTTGAAACTTGACACCACAAAGTAGTTTCATGTTCTCTCTCTACGTTTTTTTTCCTCTTGATGTAGCCCTAAGCAGTGACTGGCGAGAAACACTTTCATGGGAAGGGGTTGCCAAGCTTCCAAAAATTACGAATCTCCAGAAATCTCAGCAAATATTTTTTCACCCAAACTGGATGATACTTTCAGGTAATGATCAGTACACTAAGGCGACTTGGTTCCCCAAATTCGTTCTTCTATGTTGAAGCGTTCATTTCCAGTAACAGTTTGAATTTTTAGGTTTCACTCTGTTTTCTCCTATATTGATAGATGTATTTGGAACTCTAAATCCAACACGGTTTGTGCTAGCTTCTTGAAACTTGACACAACAAAGTAGTTTCACGTTCTATCTCTACGTTTTGTTTCCTCTTGATGTAGCCCTAAGCAGTGACTGGCAAGAAACCCTTTCATGGGAAGGGGTTGCCACGCTTCCAAAAATTACGAATCTCCAGAAATCTCAGCAAATATTTTTTCACCCAAACTGGATGATACTTTCAGGTAATGATCAGTACACTAAGGCGACTTTGTTCCCCAAATTTCGTTCTTCTATGTTGAAGCATTCATTTCCAGTAACAGTTTGAATTTTTAGGTTTCACTCTGTTTTCTCCTATATTGATAGATGTATTTGGAACTCTAAATCCAACACGGTTTGTGCTAGCTTCTTGAAACTTGACACAACAAAGTAGTTTCACGTTCTATCTCTACGTTTTGTTTCCTCTTGATGTAGCCCTAAGCAGTGACTGGCGAGAAACACTTTCATGGGAAGGGGTAGCCAAGCTTCCAAAAATTACGAATCTCCAGAAATCTCAGCAAATATTTTTTCACCCAAACTGGATGATACTTTCAGGTAATGATCAGTACACTAAGGCGACTTGGTTCCCCAAATTTCGTTCTTCTATGTTGAAGCGTTCATTTCCAGTAACAGTTTGAATTTTTAGGTTTCACTCTGTTTTCTCCTATATTGATAGATGTATTTGGAACTCTAAATCCAACACGGTTTGTGCTAGCTTCTTGAAACTTGACACCACAAAGTAGTTTCATGTTCTCTCTCTACGTTTTCTTTCCTCTTGATGTAGCCCTAAGCAGTCACTGGCGAGAAACACTTTCATGGGAAGGGGTTGCCAAGCTTCCAAAAATTACGAATCTCCAGAAATCTCAGCAAATATTTTTTCACCCAAACTGGATGATACTTTCAGGTAATGATCAGTACACTAAGGCGACTTGGTTCCCCAAATTCGTTCTTCTATGTTGAAGCGTTCATTTCCAGTAACAGTTTGAATTTTTAGGTTTCACTCTGTTTTCTCCTATATTGATAGATGTATTTGGAACTCTAAATCCAACACGGTTTGTGCTAGCTTCTTGAAACTTGACACAACAAAGTAGTTTCACGTTCTATATCTACGTTTTGTTTCCTCTTGATGTAGCCCTAAGCAGTGACTGGCAAGAAACCCTTTCATGGGAAGGGGTTGCCACGCTTCCAAAAATTACGAATCTCCAGAAATCTCAGCAAATATTTTTTCACCCAAACTGGATGATACTTTCAGGTAATGATCAGTACACTAAGGTGACTTGGTTCCCCAAATTTCGTTCTTCTATGTTGAAGCGTTCATTTCCAGTAACAGTTTGAATTTTTAGGTTTCACTCTGTTTTCTCCTATATTGATAGATGTATTTGGAACTCTAAATCCAACACGGTTTGTGCTAGCTTCTTGAAACTTGACACAACAAAGTAGTCTCACGTTCTATCTCTACGTTTTGTTTCCTCTTAATGGAGCCCTAAGCAGTGACTGGCGAGAAACCCTTTCATGGAACGGGGTTGCCAAGCTTCCAAAAATTACGAATCTCCAGAAATCTCAGCAAATATTTTTTCACCCAAACTGGATGATACTTTCAGGTAATGATCAGTACACTAAGGCGACTTGGTTCCCCAAATTTCGTTCTTCTATGTTGAAGCGTTCATTTCCAGTAACAGTTTGAATTTTTAGGTTTCACTCTGTTTTCTCCTATATTGATAGATGTATTTGGAACTCTAAATCCAACACGGTTTGTGCTAGCTTCTTGAAACTTGACACAACAAAGTAGTTTCACGTTCTATCTCTACGTTTTGTTTCCTCTTGATGTAGCCCTAAGCAGTGACTGGCGAGAAACACTTTCATGGGAAGGGGTTGCCAAGCTTCCAAAAATTACGAATCTCCAGAAATCTCAGCAAATATTTTTTCACCCAAACTGGATGATACTTTCAGGTAATGATCAGTACACTAAGGCGACTTGGTTCCCCAAATTTCGTTCTTCTATGTTGAAGCGTTCATTTCCAGTAACAGTTTGAATTTTTAGGTTTCACTCTGTTTTCTCCTATATTGATAGATGTGTTTGGAACTCTAAATCCAACACGGTTTGTGCTAGCTTCTTGAAACTTGACACAACAAATTAGTTTCACGTTCTATCTCTACGTTTGGTTTCCTCTTGATGTAGCCCTAAGCAGTGACTGGCGAGAAACACTTTCATGGGAAGGGGTTGCCAAGCTTCCAAAAATTACGAATCTCCAGAAATCTCAGCAAATATTTTTTCACCCAAACTGGATGATACTTTCAGGTAATGATCAGTACACTAAGGCGACTTGGTTCCCCAAATTTCGGTCTTCTATGTTGAAGCGTTCATTTCCAATAACAGTTTGAATTTTTAGGTTTCACTCTCTTTTCTCCTATATTGATAGATGTATTTGGAACTCTAAATCCAACACGGTTTGTGCTAGCTTCTTGAAACTTGACACAACAAAGTAGTTTCACGTTCTATATCTACGTTTTGTTTCCTCTTGATGTAGCCCTAAGCAGTGACTGGCGAGAAACACTTTCATAGGAAGGGGTTGCCAAGCTTCCAAAAATTACGAATCTCCAGAAAACTCAGCAAATATTTTTTCACCCCAACTGGATGATAATTTCAGGTAATGATCAGTACACTAAGGCGACTTGGTTCCCCAAATTTCGTTCTTCTATGTTGAAGCGTTCATTTCCAGTAACAGTTTGAATTTTTACGTTTCACTCTGTTTTCTCCTATATTGATAGATGTATTTGGAACTCTAAATCCAACACCGTTTGTGCTAGCTTCTTGAAACTTGACACCACAAAGTAGTTTCATGTTCTCTCTCTACGTTTTGTTTCCTCTTGATGTAGCCCTAAGCAGTGACTGGCGAGAAACACTTTCATGGGAAGGGGTTGCCAAGCTTCCAAAAATTACGAATCTCCAGAAATCTCAGCAAATATTTTTTCACCCAAACTGGATGATACTTTCAGGTAATGATCAGTACACTAAGGCGACTTGGTTCCCCAAATTTCGTTCTTCTATGTTGAAGCGTTCAATTCCAGTAACAGTTTGAATTTTTAGGTTTCACTCTGTTTTCTCCTATATTGATAGATGTATTTGGAACTCTAAATCCAACACGGTTTGTGCTAGCTTCTTGAAACTTGACACAACAAAGTAGTTTCACGTTCTATCTCTCCGTTTTGTTTCCTCTTGATGTAGCCCTAAGCAGTGACTGGCAAGAAACCCTTTCATGGGAAGGGATTGCCATGCTTCCAAAAATTACGAATCTCCAGAAATCTCAGCAAATATTTTTTCACCCAAACTGGATGATACTTTCAGGTAATGATCAGTACACTAAGGCGACTTGGTTCCCCAAATTTCGTTCTTCTATGTTGAAGCATTCATTTCCAGTAACAGTTTGAATTTTTAGGTTTCACTGTGTTTTCTCCTATATTGATAGATGTATTTGGAACTCTAAATCCAACACGGTTTGTGCTAGCTTCTTGAAACTTGACACAACCAAGTAGTTTCACGTTCTCTCTCTACGTTTTGTTTCCTCTTGATGTAGCCCTAAGCAGTGACTGGCGAGAAACACTTTCATGGGAAGGGGTTGCCAAGCTTCCCAAAATTTCGAATCTCCAGAAATCTCAGCAAATATTTTTTCACCCAAACTGGATGATACTTTCAGGTAATGATCAGTACACTAAGGCGACTTGGTTCCCCAAATTTCGTTCTTCTATGTTGAAGCGTTCATTTCCAGTAACAGTTTGAATTTTTAGGTTTCATTCTGTTTTCTCCTATATTGATAGATGTATTTGGAACTCTAAATCCAACACGGTTTGTGCTAGCTTCTTGAAACTTGACACAACACAGTAGTCTCACGTTCTATCTCTACGTTTTGTTTCCTCTTAATGGAGCCCTAAGCAGTGACTGGCGAGAAACCCTTTCATGGAACGGGGTGGCCAAGATTCCAAAAATTACGAATCTCCAGAAATCTCAGCAAATATTTTTTCACCCAAACTGGATGATACTTTCAGGTAATGATCAGTACACTAAGGCGACTTGGTTCCCCAAATTTCGTTCTTCTATGTTGAAGCGTTCATTTCCAGTAACAGTTTGAATTTTTAGGTTTCACTCTGTTTTCTCCTATATTGATAGATGTATTTGGAACTCTAAATCCAACACGGTTTGTGCTAGCTTCTTGAAACTTGACACAACAAAGTAGTCTCACGTTCTATCTCTACGTTTTGTTTCCTCTTAATGGAGCCCTAAGCAGTGACTGGCGAGAAACCCTTTCATGGAACGGGGTTGCCAAGCTTCCAAAAATTACGAATCTCCAGAAATCTCAGCAAATATTTTTTCACCCAAACTGGATGATACTTTCAGGTAATGATCAGTACACTAAGGCGACTTGGTTCCCCAAATTTCGTTCTTCTATGTTGAAGCATTCATTTCCAGTAACAGTTTGAATTTTTAGGTTTCACTCTGTTTTCTCCTATATTGATAGATGTATTTGGAACTCTAAATCCAACACGGTTTGTGCTAGCTTCTTGAAACTTGACACAACAAAGTAGTTTCACGTTCTATCTCTACGTTTGGTTTCCTCTTGATGTAGCCCTAAGCAGTGACTGGCGAGAAACACTTTCATGGGAAGGGGTAGCCAAGCTTCCAAAAATTACGAATCTCCAGAAATCTCAGCAAATATTTTTTCACCCAAACTGGATGATACTTTCAGGTAATGATCAGTACACTAAGGCGACTTGGTTCCCCAAATTTCGTTCTTCTATGTTGAAGCGTTCATTTCCAGTAACAGTTTGAATTTTTAGGTTTCACTCTGTTTTCTCCTATATTGATAGATGTATTTGGAACTCTAAATCCAACACGGTTTGTGCTAGCTTCTTGAAACTTGACACCACAAAGTAGTTTCATGTTCTCTCTCTACGTTTTGTTTCCTCTTGATGTAGCCCTAAGCAGTCACTGGCGAGAAACACTTTCATGGGAAGGGGTTGCCAAGCTTCCAAAAATTACGAATCTCCAGAAATCTCAGCAAATATTTTTTCACCCAAACTGGATGATACTTTCAGGTAATGATCAGTACACTAAGGCGACTTGGTTCCCCAAATTCGTTCTTCTATGTTGAAGCGTTCATTTCCAGTAACAGTTTGAATTTTTAGGTTTCACTCTGTTTTCTCCTATATTGATAGATGTATTTGGAACTCTAAATCCAACACGGTTTGTGCTAGCTTCTTGAAACTTGACACAACAAAGTAGTTTCACGTTCTATCTCTACGTTTTGTTTCCTCTTGATGTAGCCCTAAGCAGTGACTGGCAAGAAACCCTTTCTTGGGAAGGGGTTGCCACGCTTCCAAAAATTACGAATCTCCAGAAATCTCAGCAAATATTTTTTCACCCAAACTGGATGATACTTTCAGGTAATGATCAGTACACTAAGGCGACTTGGTTCCCCAAATTTCGTTCTTCTATGTTGAAGCGTTCATTTCCAGTAACAGTTTGAATTTTTAGGTTTCACTCTGTTTTCTCCTATATTGATAGATGTATTTGGAACTCTAAATCCAACACGGTTTGTGCTAGCTTCTTGAAACTTGACACAACAAAGTAGTTTCACGTTCTATCTCTACGTTTTGTTTCCTCTTGATGTAGCCCTAAGCAGTGACTGGCGAGAAACACTTTCATGGGAAGGGGTTGCCAAGCTTCCAAAAATTACGAATCTCCAGAAATCTCAGCAAATATTTTTTCACCCAAACTGGATGATACTTTCAAGTAATGATCAGTACACTAAGGCGACTTGGTTCCCCAAATTTCGTTCTTCTATGTTGAAGCGTTCATTTCCAGTAACAGTTTGAATTTTTAGGTTTCACTCTGTTTTCTCCTATATTGATAGATGTATTTGGAACTCTAAATCCAACATGGTTTGTGCTAGCTTCTTGAAACTTGACACAATAAAGTAGTTTCACGTTCTATCTCTACGTTTTGTTTCCTCTTGATGTAGCCCTAAGCAGTGACTGGCGAGAAACACTTTCATGGGAAGGGGTTGCCAAGCTTCCAAAAATTACGAATCTCCAGAAATCTCAGCAAATATTTTTTCACCCAAACTGGATGATACTTTCAGGTAATGATCAGTACACTAAGGCGACTTGGTTCCCCAAATTTCGTTCTTCTATGTTGAAGCGTTCATTTCCAGTAACAGTTTGAATTTTTAGGTTTCACTCTGTTTTCTCCTATATTGATAGATGTGTTTGGAAATCTAAATCCAACACGGTTTGTGCTAGCTTCTTGAAACTTGACACAACAAAGTAGTTTCATGTTCTATATCTACGTTTTGTTTCCTCTTGATGTAGCCCTAAGCAGTGACTGGCGAGAAACACTTTCATAGGAAGGGGTTGCCAAGCTTCCAAAAATTACGAATCTCCAGAAATCTCAGCAAATATTTTTTCACCCAAACTGGATGATACTTTCAGGTAATGATCAGTACACTAAGGCGACTTGGTTCCCCAAATTTCGTTCTATGTTGAAGCGTTCATTTCCAGTAACAGTTTGAATTTTTAGGTTTCACTCTGTTTTCTCCTATATTGATAGATGTATTTGGAACTCTAAATCCAACACCGTTTGTGCTAGCTTCTTGAAACTTGTCACAACAAAGTAGTTTCACGTTCTATCTCTATGTTTTGTTTCCTCTTGATGTAGCCCTAAGCAGTGACTGGCGAGAAACACTTTCATGGGAAGGGGTTGCCAAGCTTCCAAAAATTACGAATCTCCAGAAATCTCAGCAAATATTTTTTCACCCAAACTGGATGATACTTTCAGGTAATGATCAGTACACTAAGGCGACTTGGTTCCCCAAATTTCGTTCTTCTATGTTGAAGCGTTCATTTCCAGTAACAGTTTGAATTTTTAGGTTTCACTCTGTTTTCTCCTATATTGATAGATGTATTTGGAACTCTAAATCCAACACGGTTTGTGCTAGCTTCTTGAAACTTGACACCACAAAGTAGTTTCATGTTCTCTCTCTACATTTTGTTTCCTCTTGATGTAGCCCTAAGCAGTGACTGGCGAGAAACACTTTCATGGGAAGGGGTTGCCAAGCTTCCAAAAATTACGAATCTCCAGAAATCTCAGCAAATATTTTTTCAC
This sequence comes from Spermophilus citellus, assembly GCF_964194105.1. Taxonomy (NCBI): domain Eukaryota; kingdom Metazoa; phylum Chordata; class Mammalia; order Rodentia; family Sciuridae; genus Spermophilus; species Spermophilus citellus. The sequence continues at coordinate 97,078,395 of NC_138183.1, read as the reverse complement.
CCAAACTGGATGATACTTTCAGGTAATGATCAGTACACTAAGGCGACTTGGTTCCCCAAATTCGTTCTTCTATGTTGAAGCGTTCAATTCCAGTAACAGTTTGAATTTTTAGGTTTCACTCTGTTTTCTCCTATATTGATAGATGTATTTGGAACTCTAAATCCAACACGGTTTGTGCTAGCTTCTTGAAACTTGACACAACAAAGTAGTCTCACGTTCTATCTCTACGTTTTGTTTCCTCTTAATGGAGCCCTAAGCAGTGACTGGCGAGAAACCCTTTCATGGAACGGGGTTGCCAAGCTTCCAAAAATTACGAATCTCCAGAAATCTCAGCAAATATTTTTTCACCCAAACTGGATGATACTTTCAGGTAATGATCAGTACACTAAGGCGATTTGGTTCCCCAAATTTCGTTCTTCTATGTTGAAGCGTTCATTTCCAGTAACAGTTTGAATTTTTACGTTTCACTCTGTTTTCTCCTATATTGATAGATGTATTTGGAACTCTAAATCCAACACCGTTTGTGCTAGCTTCTTGAAACTTGACACCACAAAGTAGTTTCATGTTCTCTCTCTACGTTTTGTTTCCTCTTGATGTAGCCCTAAGCAGTGACTGGCGAGAAACACTTTCATGGGAAGGGGTTGCCAAGCTTCCAAAAATTACGAATCTCCAGAAATCTCAGCAAATATTTTTTCAACCAAACTGGATGATACTTTCAGGTAATGATCAGTACACTAAGGCGACTTGGTTCCCCAAATTCGTTCTTCTATGTTGAAGCGTTCAATTCCAGTAACAGTTTGAATTTTTAGGTTTCACTCTGTTTTCTCCTATATTGATAGATGTATTTGGAACTCTAAATCCAACACGGTTTGTGCTAGCTTCTTGAAACTTGACACAACAAAGTAGTTTCACGTTCTATCTCTCCGTTTTGTTTCCTCTTGATGTAGCCCTAAGCAGTGACTGGCAAGAAACCCTTTCATGGGAAGGGGTTGCCATGCTTCCAAAAATTACGAATCTCCAGAAATCTCAGCAAATATTTTTTCACCCAAACTGGATGATACTTTCAGGTAATGATCAGTACACTAAGGCGACTTGGTTCCCCAAATTTCGTTCTTCTATGTTGAAGCATTCATTTCCAGTAACAGTTTGAATTTTTAGGTTTCACTGTGTTTTCTCCTATATTGATAGATGTATTTGGAACTCTAAATCCAACACGGTTTGTGCTAGCTTCTTGAAACTTGACACAACCAAGTAGTTTCACGTTCTCTCTCTACGTTTTGTTTCCTCTTGATGTAGCCCTAAGCAGTGACTGGCGAGAAACACTTTCATGGGAAGGGGTTGCCAAGCTTCCCAAAATTTCGAATCTCCAGAAATCTCAGCAAATATTTTTTCACCCAAACTGGATGATACTTTCAGGTAATGATCAGTACACTAAGGCGACTTGGTTCCCCAAATTTCGTTCTTCTATGTTGAAGCGTTCATTTCCAGTAACAGTTTGAATTTTTAGGTTTCATTCTGTTTTCTCCTATATTGATAGATGTATTTGGAACTCTAAATCCAACACGGTTTGTGCTAGCTTCTTGAAACTTGACACAACACAGTAGTCTCACGTTCTATCTCTACGTTTTGTTTCCTCTTAATGGAGCCCTAAGCAGTGACTGGCGAGAAACCCTTTCATGGAACGGGGTGGCCAAGATTCCAAAAATTACGAATCTCCAGAAATCTCAGCAAATATTTTTTCACCCAAACTGGATGATACTTTCAGGTAATGATCAGTACACTAAGGCGACTTGGTTCCCCAAATTTCGTTCTTCTATGTTGAAGCGTTCATTTCCAGTAACAGTTTGAATTTTTAGGTTTCACTCTGTTTTCTCCTATATTGATAGATGTATTTGGAACTCTAAATCCAACACGGTTTGTGCTAGCTTCTTGAAACTTGACACAACAAAGTAGTTTGACGTTCTATCTCTACGTTTTGTTTCCTCTTGATGTAGCCCTAAGCAGTGACTGGCGAGAAACACTTTCATGGGAAGGGGTTGCCAAGCTTCCAAAAATTACGAATCTCCAGAAATCTCAGCAAATATTTTTTCACCCAAACTGGATGATACTTTCAGGTAATGATCAGTACACTAAGGCGACTTGGTTCCACAAATTTCGTTCTTCTATGTTGAAGCGTTCATTTCCAGTAACAGTTTGAATTTTTAGGTTTCACTCTGTTTTCTCCTATATTGATAGATGTATTTGGAACTCTAAATCCAACACGGTTTGTGCTAGCTTCTTGAAACTTGACACAACAAAGTAGTCTCACGTTCTATCTCTACGTTTTGTTTCCTCTTAATGGAGCCCTAAGCAGTGACTGGCGAGAAACCCTTTCATGGAACGGGGTTGCCAAGCTTCCAAAAATTACGAATCTCCAGAAATCTCAGCAAATATTTTTTCACCCAAACTGGATGATACTTTCAGGTAATGATCAGTACACTAAGGCGACTTGGTTCCCCAAATTTCGTTCTTCTATGTTGAAGCGTTCATTTCCAGTAACAGTTTGAATTTTTAGGTTTCACTCTGTTTTCTCCTATATTGATAGATGTATTTGGAACTCTAAATCCAACACGGTTTGTGCTAGCTTCTTGAAACTTGACACAACAAAGTAGTTTGACGTTTATCTCTACGTTTTGTTTCCTCTTGATGTAGCCCTAAGCAGTGACTGGCGAGAAACACTTTCATGGGAAGGGGTTGCCAAGCTTCCAAAAATTACGAATCTCCAGAAATCTCAGCAAATATTTTTTCACCCAAACTGGATGATACTTTCAGGTAATGATCAGTACACTAAGGCGACTTGGTTCCCCAAATTTCGTTCTTCTATGTTGAAGCGTTCATTTCCAGTAACAGTTTGAATTTTTAGGTTTCACTCTGTTTTCTCCTATATTGATAGATGTATTTGGAACTCTAAATCCAACACGGTTTGTGCTAGCTTCTTGAAACTTGACACCACAAAGTAGTTTCATGTTCTCTCTCTACGTTTTGTTTCCTCTTGATGTAGCCCTAAGCAGTGACTGGCGAGAAACACTTTCATGGGAAGGGGTTGCCAAGCTTCCAAAAATTACGAATCTCCAGAAATCTCAGCAAATATTTTTTCACCTAAACTGGATGATACTTTCAGGTAATGATCAGTACACTAAGGCGACTTGGTTCCCCAAATTCGTTCTTCTATGTTGAAGCGTTCAATTCCAGTAACAGTTTGAATTTTTAGGTTTCACTCTGTTTTCTCCTATATTGATAGATGTATTTGGAACTCTAAATCCAACACGGTTTGTGCTAGCTTCTTGAAACTTGACACAACAAAGTAGTTTCACGTTCTATCTCTACGTTTTGTTTCCTCTTGATGTAGCCCTAAGCAGTGACTGGCAAGAAACCCTTTCATGGGAAGGGGTTGCCACGCTTCCAAAAATTACGAATCTCCAGAAATCTCAGCAAATATTTTTTCACCCAAACTGGATGATACTTTCAGGTAATGATCAGTACACTAAGGCAACTTGGTTCCCCAAATTTCGTTCTTCTATGTTGAAGCGTTCATTTCCAGTAACAGTTTGAATTTTTAGGTTTCACTCTGTTTTCTCCTATATTGATAGATGTATTTGGAACTCTAAATCCAACACGGTTTGTGCTAGCTTCTTGAAACTTGACACAACAAAGTAGTTTCATGTTCTATCTCTACGTTTTGTTTCCTCTTGATGTAGCCCTAAGCAGTGACTGGCGAGAAACACTTTCATGGGAAGGGGTTGCCAAGCTTCCAAAAATTACGAATCTCCAGAAATCTCAGCAAATATTTTTTCACCCAAACTGGATGATACTTTCAGGTAATGATCAGTACACTAAGGCGACTTGTTTCCCCAAATTTCGTTCTTCTATGTTGAAGCGTTCATTTCCAGTAACAGTTTGAATTTTTAGGTTTCACTCTGTTTTCTCCTATATTGATAGATGTATTTGGAACTCTAAATCCAACACGGTTTGTGCTAGCTTCTTGAAACTTGACACAACAAAGTAGTCTCACGTTCTATCTCTACGTTTTGTTTCCTCTTAATGGAGCCCTAAGCAGTGACTGGCGAGAAACCCTTTCATGGAACGGGGTTGCCAAGCTTCCAAAAATTACGAATCTCCAGAAATCTCAGCAAATATTTTTTCACCCAAACTGGATGATACTTTCAGGTAATGATCAGTACACTAAGGCGACTTGGTTCCCCAAATTTCGTTCTTCTATGTTGAAGCGTTCATTTCCAGTAACAGTTTGAATTTTTAGGTTTCACTCTGTTTTCTCCTATATTGATAGATGTATTTGGAACTCTAAATCCAACACGGTTTGTGCTAGCTTCTTGAAACTTGACACAACAAAGTAGTCTCACGTTCTATCTCTACGTTTTGTTTCCTCTTAATGGAGCCCTAAGCAGTGACTGGCGAGAAACCCTTTCATGGAACGGGGTTGCCAAGCTTCCAAAAATTACGAATCTCCAGAAATCTCAGCAAATATTTTTTCACCCAAACTGGATGATACTTTCAGGTAATGATCAGTACACTAAGGCGACTTGGTTCCCCAAATTTCGTTCTTCTATGTTGAAGCGTTCATTTCCAGTAACAGTTTGAATTTTTAGGTTTCACTCTGTTTTCTCCTATATTGATAGATGTATTTGGAACTCTAAATCCAACACGGTTTGTGCTAGCTTCTTGAAACTTGACACAACAAAGTAGTTTCACGTTCTATCTCTACGTTTTGTTTCCTCTTGATGTAGCCCTAAGCAGTGACTGGCGAGAAACACTTTCATGGGAAGGGGTTGCCAAGCTTCCAAAAATTACGAATCTCCAGAAATCTCAGCAAATATTTTTTCACCCAAACTGGATGATACTTTCAGGTAATGATCAGTACACTAAGGCGACTTGGTTCCCCAAATTTCGTTCTTCTATGTTGAAGCGTTCATTTCCAGTAACAGTTTGAATTTTTAGGTTTCACTCTGTTTTCTCCTATATTGATAGATGTGTTTGGAACTCTAAATCCAACACGGTTTGTGCTAGCTTCTTGAAACTTGACACAACAAATTAGTTTCACGTTCTATCTCTACGTTTGGTTTCCTCTTGATGTAGCCCTAAGCAGTGACTGGCGAGAAACACTTTCATGGGAAGGGGTTGCCAAGCTTCCAAAAATTACGAATCTCCAGAAATCTCAGCAAATATTTTTTCACCCAAACTGGATGATACTTTCAGGTAATGATCAGTACACTAAGGCGACTTGGTTCCCCAAATTTCGTTCTTCTATGTTGAAGCGTTCATTTCCAGTAACAGTTTGAATTTTTAGGTTTCATTCTGTTTTCTCCTATATTGATAGATGTATTTGGAACTCTAAATCCAACACGGTTTGTGCTAGCTTCTTGAAACTTGACACAACAAAGTAGTCTCACGTTCTATCTCTACGTTTTGTTTCCTCTTAATGGAGCCCTAAGCAGTGACTGGCGAGAAACACTTTCATGGGAAGGGGTTGCCAAGATTCCAAAAATTAAGAATCTCCAGAAATCTCAGCAAATATTTTTTCACCCAAACTGGATGATACTTTCAGGTAATGATCAGTACACTAAGGCGACTTGGTTCCCCAAATTTCGTTCTTCTATGTTGAAGCGTTCATTTCCAGTAACAGTTTGAATTTTTAGGTTTCACTCTGTTTTCTCCTATATTGATAGATGTATTTGGAACTCTAAATCCAACACGGTTTGTGCTAGCTTCTTGAAACTTGACACCACAAAGTAGTTTCATGTTCTTTCTCTACGTTTTGTTTCCTCTTGATATAGCCCTAAGCAGTGACTGGCGAGAAACACTTTCATGGGAAGGGGTTGCCAAGCTTCCAAAAATTACGAATCTCCAGAAATCTCAGCAAATATTTTTTCACCCAAACTGGATGATACTTTCAGGTAATGATCAGTACACTAAGGCGACTTGGTTCCCCAAATTCGGTCTTCTATGTTGAAGCGTTCAATTCCAGTAACAGTTTGAATTTTTAGGTTTCACTCTGTTTTCTCCTATATTGATAGATGTATTTGGAACTCTAAATCCAACACGGTTTGTGCTAGCTTCTTGAAACTTGACACAACAAAGTAGTTTCACGTTCTATCTCTACGTTTTGTTTCCTCTTGATGTAGCCCTAAGCAGTGACTGGCAAGAAACCCTTTCATGGGAAGGGGTTGCCACGCTTCCAAAAATTACGAATCTCCAGAAATCTCAGCAAATATTTTTTCACCCAAACTGGATGATTCTTTCAGGTAATGATCAGTACACTAAGGCAACTTGGTTCCCCAAATTTCGTTCTTCTATGTTGAAGCGTTCATTTCCAGTAACAGTTTGAATTTTTAGGTTTCACTCTGTTTTCTCCTATATTGATAGATGTATTTGGAACTCTAAATCCAACACGGTTTGTGCTAGCTTCTTGAAACTTGACACAACAAAGTAGTTTCACGTTCTATCTCTACGTTTTGTTTCCTCTTGATGTAGCCCTAAGCAATGACTGGCGAGAAACACTTTCATGGGAAGGGGTTGCCAAGCTTCCAAAAATTACGAATCTCCAGAAATCTCAGCAAATATTTTTTCACCCAAACTGGATGATACTTTCAGGTAATGATCAGTACACTAAGGCGACTTGGTTCCCCAAATTTCGTTCTTCTATGTTGAAGCGTTCATTTCCAGTAACAGTTTGAATTTTTAGGTTTCACTCTGTTTTCTCCTATATTGATAGATGTATTTGGAACTCTAAATCCAACACGGTTTGTGCTAGCTTCTTGAAACTTGACACAACAAAGTAGTCTCACGTTCTATCTCTACGTTTTGTTTCCTCTTAATGGAGCCCTAAGCAGTGACTGGCGAGAAACCCTTTCATGGAACGGGGTTGCCAAGCTTCCAAAAATTACGAATCTCCAGAAATCTCAGCAAATATTTTTTCACCCAAACTGGATACTTTCAGGTAATGATCAGTACACTAAGGCGACTTGGTTCCCCAAATTTCGTTCTTCTATGTTGAAGCGTTCATTTCCAGTAACAGTTTGAATTTTTAGGTTTCACTCTGTTTTCTCCTATATTGATAGATGTATTTGGAACTCTAAATCCAACACGGTTTGTGCTAGCTTCTTGAAACTTGACACAACAAAGTAGTTTGACGTTCTATCTCTACGTTCGCTTTCCTCTTGATGTAGCCCTAAGCAGTGACTGGCGAGAAACACTTTCATGGGAAGGGGTTGCCAAGCTTCCAAAAATTACGAATCTCCAGAAATCTCAGCAAATATTTTTTCACCCAAACTGGATGATACTTTCAGGTAATGATCAGTACACTAAGGCGACTTGGTTCCCCAAATTCGTTCTTCTATGTTGAAGCGTTCAATTCCAGTAACAGTTTGAATTTTTAGGTTTCACTCTGTTTTCTCCTATATTGATAGATGTATTTGGAACTCTAAATCCAACACGGTTTGTGCTAGCTTCTTGAAACTTGACACAACAAAGTAGTTTCACGTTCTATCTCTACGTTTTGTTTCCTCTTGATGTAGCCCTAAGCAGTGACTGGCAAGAAACCCTTTCATGGGAAGGGGTTGCCACGCTTCCAAAAATTACGAATCTCCAGAAATCACAGCAAATATTTTTTCACCCAAACTGGATGATACTTTCAGGTAATGATCAGTACACTAAGGCGACTTGGTTCCCCAAATTTCGTTCTTCTATGTTGAAGCGTTCATTTCCAGTAACAGTTTGAATTTTTAGGTTTCACTCTGTTTTCTCCTATATTGATAGATGTATTTGGAACTCTAAATCCAACACGGTTTGTGCTAGCTTCTTGAAACTTGACACAACAAAGTAGTTTCACGTTCTATCTCTACGTTTTCTTTCCTCTTGATGTAGCCCTAAGCAGTGACTGGCGAGAAACACTTTCATGGGAAGGGGTTTCCAAGCTTCCAAAAATTACGAATCTCCAGAAATCTCAGCAAATATTTTTTCACCCAAACTGGATGATACTTTCAGGTAATGATCAGTACACTAAGGCGACTTGGTTCCCCAAATTTCGTTCTTCTATGTTGAAGCGTTCATTTCCAGTAACAGTTTGAATTTTTAGGTTTCACTCTGTTTTCTCCTATATTGATAGATGTATTTGGAACTCTAAATCCAACACGGTTTGTGCTAGCTTCTTGAAACTTGACACAACAAAGTAGTCTCACGTTCTTTCTCTACGTTTTGTTTCCTCTTAATGGAGCCCTAAGCAGTGACTGGCGAGAAACCCTTTCATGGAACGGGGTTGCCAAGCTTCCAAAAATTACGAATCTCCAGAAATCTCAGCAAATATTTTTTCACCCAAACTGGATGATACTTTCAGGTAATGATCAGTACACTAAGGCGACTTGGTTCCCCAAATTTCGTTCTTCTATGTTGAAGCGTTCATTTCCAGTAACAGTTTGAATTTTTAGGTTTCACTCTGTTTTCTCCTATATTGATAGATGTATTTGGAACTCTAAATCCAACACGGTTTGTGCTAGCTTCTTGAAACTTGAGACAACAAAGTAGTTTGACGTTCTATCTCTACGTTTTGTTTCCTCTTGATGTAGCCCTAAGCAGTGACTGGCGAGAAACACTTTCATGGGAAGGGGTTGCCAAGCTTCCAAAAATTACGAATCTCCAGAAATCTCAGCAAATATTTTTTCACCCAAACTGGATGATACTTTCAGGTAATGATCAGTACACTAAGGCGACTTGGTTCCCCAAATTTCGTTCTTCTATGTTGAAGCGTTCATTTCCAGTAACAGTTTGAATTTTTAGGTTTCACTCTGTTTAATCCTATATTGATAGATGTGTTTGGAACTCTAAATCCAACACGGTTTGTGCTAGCTTCTTGAAACTTGACACAACAAAGTAGTTTCACGTTCTATATCTACGTTTTGTTTCCTCTTGATGTAGCCCTAAGCAGTGACTGGCGAGAAACACTTTCATAGGAAGGGGTTGCCAAGCTTCCAAAAATTACGAATCTCCAGAAATCTCAGCAAATATTTTTTCACCCAAACTGGATGATACTTTCAGGTAATGATCAGTACACTAAGGCGACTTGGTTCCCCAAATTTCGTTTTTCTATGTTGAAGCGTTCATTTCCAGTAACAGTTTGAATTTTTAGGTTTCACTCTGTTTTCTCCTATATTGATAGATGTATTTGGAACTCTAAATCCAACACCGTTTGTGCTAGCTTCTTGAAACTTGACACAACAAAGTAGTCTCACGTTCTTTCTCTACGTTTTGTTTCCTCTTAATGGAGCCCTAAGCAGTGACTGGCGAGAAACCCTTTCATTGAACGGGGTTGCCAAGCTTCCAAAAATTACGAATCTCCAGATATCTCAGCAAATATTTTTTCACCCAAACTGGATGATACTTTCAGGTAATGATCAGTACACTAAGGCGACTTGGTTCCCCAAATTTCGTTCTTCTATGTTGAAGCGTTCATTTCCAGTAAAAATTTGAATTTTTAGGTTTCACTCTGTTTTCTCCTATATTGATAGATGTATTTGGAACTCTAAATCCAACACGGTTTGTGCTAGCTTCTTGAAACTTGACACCACAAAGTAGTTTCATGTTCTCTCTCTACGTTTTGTTTCCTCTTGATGTAGCCCTAAGCAGTGACTGGCGAGAAACACTTTCATGGGAAGGGGTTGCCAAGCTTCCAAAAATTACGAATCTCCAGAAATCTCAGCAAATATTTTTTCACCCAAACTGGATGATACTTTCAGGTAATGATCAGTACACTAAGGCGACTTGGTTCCCCAAATTCGTTCTTCTATGTTGAAGCGTTCAATTCCAGTAACAGTTTGAATTTTTAGGTTTCACTCTGTTTTCTCCTATATTGATAGATGTATTTGGAACTCTAAATCCAACACGGTTTGTGCTAGCTTCTTGAAACTTGACACAACATAGTAGTTTCACGTTCTATCTCTACGTTTTGTTTCCTCTTGATGTAGCCCTAAGCAGTGACTGGCAAGAAACCCTTTCATGGGAAGGGGCTGCCACGCTTCCAAAAATTACGAATCTCCAGAAATCTCAGCAAATATTTTTTCACCCAAACTGGATGATACTTTCAGGTAATGATCAGTACACTAAGGCGACTTGGTTCCCAAAATTTCGTTCTTCTATGTTGAAGCGTTCATTTCCAGTAACAGTTTGAATTTTTAGGTTTCACTCTGTTTTCTCCTATATTGATAGATGTATTTGGAACTCTAAATCCAACACGGTTTGTGCTAGCTTCTTGAAACTTGACACAACAAAGTAGTCTCACGTTCTATCTCTACGTTTTGTTTCCTCTTGATGTAGCCCTAAGCAGTGACTGGCGAGAAACACTTTCATGGGAAGGGGTTGCCAAGCTTCCAAAAATTACGAATCTCCAGAAATCTCAGCAAATATTTTTTCACCCAAACTGGATGATACTTTCAGGTAATGATCAGTACACTAAGGCGACTTGGTTCCCCAAATTTCGTTCTTCTATGTTGAAGCGTTCATTTCCAGTAACAGTTTGAATTTTTAGTTTCACTCTGTTTTCTCCTATATTGATAGATGTATTTGGAACTCTAAATCGAACACGGTTTGAGCTAGCTTCTTGAAACTTGACACAACAAAGTAGTTTCACGTTCTATCTCTACGTTTTGTTTCCTCTTGATGTAGCCCTAAGCAGTGACTGGCAAGAAACCCTTTCATGGGAAGGGGTTGCCACGCTTCCAAAAATTACGAATCTCCAGAAATCTCAGCAAATATTTTTTCGCCCAAACTTAATGATACTTTCAGGTAATGATCAGTACACTAAGGCGACTTGGTTCCCCAAATTTCGTTCTTCTATGTTGAAGCGTTCATTTCCAGTAACAGTTTGAATTTTTAGGTTTCACTCTGTTTTCTCCTATATTGATAGATGTATTTGGAACTCTAAATCCAACACGGTTTGTGCTAGATTCTTGAAACTTGTCACAACAAAGTAGTTTCACGTTCTATCTCTACGTTTTGTTTCCTCTTGATGTAGCCCTAAGCAGTGACTGGCGAGAAACACTTTCATGGGAAGGGGTTGCCAAGCTTCCAAAAATTACGAATCTCCAGAAATCTCAGCAAATATTTTTTCACCCAAACTGGATGATACTTTCAGGTAATGATCAGTACACTAAGGCGACTTGGTTCCCCAAATTTCGTTCTTCTATGTTGAAGCGTTCATTTCCAGTAACAGTTTGAATTTTTAGGTTTCACTCTGTTTTCTCCTATATTGATAGATGTATTTGGAACTCTAAATCCAACACGGTTTGTGCTAGCTTCTTGAAACTTGACACAACAAAGTAGTTTGACGTTCTATCTCTACGTTTTGTTTCCTCTTGATGTAGCCCTAAGCAGTGACTGGCGAGAAACACTTTCATGGGAAGGGGTTGCCAAGCTTCCAAAAATTACGAATCTCCAGAAATCTCAGCAAATATTTTTTCACCCAAACTGGATGATACTTTCAGGTAATGATCAGTACACTAAGGCGACTTGGTTCCCCAAATTTCGTTCTTCTATGTTGAAGCGTTCATTTCCAGTAACAGTTTGAATTTTTAGGTTTCACTCTGTTTAATCCTATATTGATAGATGTGTTTGGAACTCTAAATCCAACACGGTTTGTGCTAGCTTCTTGAAACTTGACACAACAAAGTAGTTTCACGTTCTATATCTACGTTTTGTTTCCTCTTGATGTAGCCCTAAGCAGTGACTGGCGAGAAACACTTTCATAGGAAGGGGTTGCCAAGCTTCCAAAAATTACGAATCTCCAGAAATCTCAGCAAATATTTTTTCACCCAAACTGGATGATACTTTCAGGTAATGATCAGTACACTAAGGCGACTTGGTTCCCCAAATTTCGTTTTTCTATGTTGAAGCGTTCATTTCCAGTAACAGTTTGAATTTTTAGGTTTCACTCTGTTTTCTCCTATATTGATAGATGTATTTGGAACTCTAAATCCAACACCGTTTGTGCTAGCTTCTTGAAACTTGTCACAACAAAGTAGTTTCACGTTCTATCTCTACCTTTTGTTTCCTCTTGATGTAGCCCTAAGCAGTGACTGGCGAGAAACACTTTCATGGGAAGGGGTTGCCAAGCTTCCAAAAATTACGAATCTCCAGAAATCTCAGCAAATATTTTTTCACCCAAACTGGATGATACTTTCAGGTAATGATCAGTACACTAAGGCGACTTGGTTCCCCAAATTTCGTTCTTCTATGTTGAAGCGTTCATTTCCAGTAAAAGTTTGAATTTTTAGGTTTCACTCTGTTTTCTCCTATATTGATAGATGTATTTGGAACTCTAAATCCAACACGGTTTGTGCTAGCTTCTTGAAACTTGACACCACAAAGTAGTTTCATGTTCTCTCTCTACGTTTTGTTTCCTCTTGATGTAGCCCTAAGCAGTGACTGGCGAGAAACACTTTCATGGGAAGGGGTTGCCAAGCTTCCAAAAATTACGAATCTCCAGAAATCTCAGCAAATATTTTTTCACCCAAACTGGATGATACTTTCAGGTAATGATCAGTACACTAAGGCGACTTGGTTCCCCAAATTCGTTCTTCTATGTTGAAGCGTTCAATTCCAGTAACAGTTTGAATTTTTAGGTTTCACTCTGTTTTCTCCTATATTGATAGATGTATTTGGAACTCTAAATCCAACACGGTTTGTGCTAGCTTCTTGAAACTTGACACAACAAAGTAGTTTCACGTTCTATATCTACGTTTTGTTTCCTCTTGATGTAGCCCTAAGCAGTGACTGGCAAGAAACCCTTTCATGGGAAGGGGCTGCCACGCTTCCAAAAATTACGAATCTCCAGAAATCTCAGCAAATATTTTTTCACCCAAACTGGATGATACTTTCAGGTAATGATCAGTACACTAAGGCGACTTGGTTCCCAAAATTTCGTTCTTCTATGTTGAAGCGTTCATTTCCAGTAACAGTTTGAATTTTTAGGTTTCACTCTGTTTTCTCCTATATTGATAGATGTATTTGGAACTCTAAATCCAACACGGTTTGTGCTAGCTTCTTGAAACTTGACACAACAAAGTAGTCTCACGTTCTATCTCTACGTTTTGTTTCCTCTTGATGTAGCCCTAAGCAGTGACTGGCGAGAAACACTTTCATGGGAAGGGGTTGCCAAGCTTCCAAAAATTACGAATCTCCAGAAATCTCAGCAAATATTTTTTCACCCAAACTGGATGATACTTTCAGGTAATGATCAGTACACTAAGGTGACTTGGTTCCCCAAATTTCGTTCTTCTATGTTGAAGCGTTCATTTCCAGTAACAGTTTGAATTTTTAGGTTTCACTCTGTTTTCTCCTATATTGATAGATGTGTTTGGAACTCTAAATCCAACACGGTTTGTGCTAGCTTCTTGAAACTTGACACAACAAATTAGTTTCACGTTCTATCTCTACGTTTGGTTTCCTCTTGATGTAGCCCTAAGCTGTGACTGGCGAGAAACACTTTCATGGGAAGGGGTTGCCAAGCTTCCAAAAATTACGAATCTCCAGAAATCTCAGCAAATATTTTTTCACCCAAACTGGATGATACTTTCAGGTAATGATCAGTACACTAAGGCGACTTGGTTCCCCAAATTTCGTTCTTCTATGTTGAAGCGTTCATTTCCAGTAACAGTTTGAATTTTTAGGTTTCACTCTGTTTTCTCCTATATTGATAGATGTATTTGGAACTCTAAATCCAACACGGTTTGTGCTAGCTTCTTGAAACTTGACACCACAAAGTAGTTTCAAGTTCTCTCTCTACGTTTTGTTTCCTCTTGATGTAGCCCTAAGCAGTGACTGGCGAGAAACACTTTCATGGGAAGGGGTTGCCAAGCTTCCAAAAATTACGAATCTCCAGAAATCTCAGCAAATATTTTTTCACCCAAACTGGATGATACTTTCAGGTAATTATCAGTACACTAAGGCGACTTGGTTCCCCAAATTCGTTCTTCTATGTTGAAGCGTTCAATTCCAATAACAGTTTGAATTTTTAGTTTCACTCTGTTTTCTCCTATATTGATAGATGTATTTGGAACTCTAAATCCAACACGGTTTGAGCTAGCTTCTTGAAACTTGACACAACAAAGTAGTTTCACGTTCTATCTCTACGTTTTGTTTCCTCTTGATGTAGCCCTAAGCAGTGACTGGCAAGAAACCCTTTCATGGGAAGGGGTTGCCACGCTTCCAAAAATTACGAATCTCCAGAAATCTCAGCAAATATTTTTTCACCCAAACTTAATGATACTTTCAGGTAATGATCAGTACACTAAGGCGACTTGGTTCCCCAAATTTCGTTCTTCTATGTTGAAGCGTTCATTTCCAGTAACAGTTTGAATTTTTAGGTTTCACTCTGTTTTCTCCTATATTGATAGATGTATTTGGAACTCTAAATCCAACACGGTTTGTGCTAGATTCTTGAAACTTGTCACAACAAAGTAGTTTCACGTTCTATCTCTACGTTTTGTTTCCTCTTGATGTAGCCCTAAGCAGTGACTGGCGAGAAACACTTTCATGGGAAGGGGTTGCCAAGCTTCCAAAAATTACGAATCTCCAGAAATCTCAGCAAATATTTTTTCACCCAAACTGGATGATACTTTCAGGTAATGATCAGTACACTAAGGCGACTTGGTTCCCCAAATTTCGTTCTTCTATGTTGAAGCGTTCATTTCCAGTAACAGTTTGAATTTTTAGGTTTCACTCTGTTTTCTCCTATATTGATAGATGTATTTGGAACTCTAAATCCAACACGGTTTGTGCTAGCTTCTTGAAACTTGACACAACAAAGTAGTTTGACGTTCTATCTCTACGTTTTGTTTCCTCTTGATGTAGCCCTAAGCAGTGACTGGCGAGAAACACTTTCATGGGAAGGGGTTGCCAAGCTTCCAAAAATTACGAATCTCCAGAAATCTCAGCAAATATTTTTTCACCCAAACTGGATGATACTTTCAGGTAATGATCAGTACACTAAGGCGACTTGGTTCCCCAAATTTCGTTCTTCTATGTTGAAGCGTTCATTTCCAGTAACAGTTTGAATTTTTAGGTTTCACTCTGTTTAATCCTATATTGATAGATGTGTTTGGAACTCTAAATCCAACACGGTTTGTGCTAGCTTCTTGAAACTTGACACAACAAAGTAGTTTCACGTTCTATATCTACGTTTTGTTTCCTCTTGATGTAGCCCTAAGCAGTGACTGGCGAGAAACACTTTCATAGGAAGGGGTTGCCAAGCTTCCAAAAATTACGAATCTCCAGAAATCTCAGCAAATATTTTTTCACCCAAACTGGATGATACTTTCAGGTAATGATCAGTACACTAAGGCGACTTGGTTCCCCAAATTTCGTTTTTCTATGTTGAAGCGTTCATTTCCAGTAACAGTTTGAATTTTTAGGTTTCACTCTGTTTTCTCCTATATTGATAGATGTATTTGGAACTCTAAATCCAACACCGTTTGTGCTAGCTTCTTGAAACTTGTCACAACAAAGTAGTTTCACGTTCTATCTCTACCTTTTGTTTCCTCTTGATGTAGCCCTAAGCAGTGACTGGCGAGAAACACTTTCATGGGAAGGGGTTGCCAAGCTTCCAAAAATTACGAATCTCCAGAAATCTCAGCAAATATTTTTTCACCCAAACTGGATGATACTTTCAGGTAATGATCAGTACACTAAGGCGACTTGGTTCCCCAAATTTCGTTCTTCTATGTTGAAGCGTTCATTTCCAGTAAAAGTTTGAATTTTTAGGTTTCACTCTGTTTTCTCCTATATTGATAGATGTATTTGGAACTCTAAATCCAACACGGTTTGTGCTAGCTTCTTGAAACTTGACACCACAAAGTAGTTTCATGTTCTCTCTCTACGTTTTGTTTCCTCTTGATGTAGCCCTAAGCAGTGACTGGCGAGAAACACTTTCATGGGAAGGGGTTGCCAAGCTTCCAAAAATTACGAATCTCCAGAAATCTCAGCAAATATTTTTTCACCCAAACTGGATGATACTTTCAGGTAATGATCAGTACACTAAGGCGACTTGGTTCCCCAAATTCGTTCTTCTATGTTGAAGCGTTCAATTCCAGTAACAGTTTGAATTTTTAGGTTTCACTCTGTTTTCTCCTATATTGATAGATGTATTTGGAACTCTAAATCCAACACGGTTTGTGCTAGCTTCTTGAAACTTGACACAACAAAGTAGTTTCACGTTCTATCTCTACGTTTTGTTTCCTCTTGATGTAGCCCTAAGCAGTGACTGGCAAGAAACCCTTTCATGGGAAGCGGTTGCCACGCTTCCAAAAATTACGAATCTCCAGAAATCTCAGCAAATATTTTTTCACCCAAACTGGATGATACTTTCAGGTAATGATCAGTACACTAAGGCGACTTGGTTCCCCAAATTTCGTTCTTCTATGTTGAAGCGTTCATTTCCAGTAACAGTTTGAATTTTTAGGTTTCACTCTGTTTTCTCCTATATTGATAGATGTATTTGGAACTCTAAATCCAACACGGTTTGTGCTAGCTTCTTGAAACTTGACACAACAAAGTAGTCTCACGTTCTATCTCTACGTTTTGTTTCCTCTTAATGGAGGCCTAAACAGTGACTGGCGAGAAACCCTTTCATGGAACGGGGTTGCCAAGCTTCCAAAAATTACGAATCTCCAGAAATCTCAGCAAATATTTTTTCACCCAAACTGGATGATACTTTCAGGTAATGATCAGTACACTAAGGCGACTTGGTTCCCCAAATTTCGTTCTTCTATGTTGAAGCGTTCATTTCCAGTAACAGTTTGAATTTTTAGGTTTCACTCTGTTTTCTCCTATATTGATAGATGTATTTGGAACTCTAAATCCAACACGGTTTGTGCTAGCTTCTTGAAACTTGACACAACAAAGTAGTTTCACGTTCTATCTCTACGTTTTGTTTCCTCTTGATGTAGCCCTAAGCAGTGACTGGCGAGAAACACTTTCATGGGAAGGGGTTGCCAAGCTTCCAAAAATTACGAATCTCCAGAAATCTCAGCAAATATTTTTTCACCCAAACTGGATGATACTTTCAGGTAATGATCAGTACACTAAGGCGACTTGGTTCCCCAAATTTCGTTCTTCTATGTTGAAGCGTTCATTTCCAGTAACAGTTTGAATTTTTAGGTTTCACTCTGTTTTCTCCTATATTGATAGATGTATTTGGAACTCTAAATCCAACACGGTTTGTGCTAGCTTCTTGAAACTTGACACAACAAAGTAGTTTCACGTTCTATCTCTACGTTTTGTTTCCTCTTGATGTAGCCCTAAGCAGTGACTGGCGAGAAACACTTTCATGGGAAGGGGTTGCCAAGCTTCCAAAAATTACGAATCTCCAGAAATCTCAGCAAATATTTTTTCACCCAAACTGGATGATACTTTCAGGTAATGATCAGTACACTAAGGCGACTTGGTTCCCCAAATTTCGTTCTTCTATATTGAAGCGTTCATTTCCAGTAACAGTTTGAATTTTTAGGTTTCACTCTGTTTTCTCCTATATTGATAGATGTATTTGGAACTCTAAATCCAACACGGTTTGTGCTAGCTTCTTGAAACTTGACACAACAAAGTAGTTTCACGCTCTATCTCTACGTTTTGTTTCCTCTTGATGTAGCCCTAAGCAGTGACTGGCAAGAAACCCTTTCATGGGAAGGGGTTGCCACGCTTCCAAAAATTACGAATCTCCAGAAATCTCCGCAAATATTTTTTCACCCAAACTGGATGATACTTTCAGGTAATGATCAGTACACTAAGGCGACTTGGTTCCCCAAATTTCGTTCTTCTATGTTGAAGCGTCCATTTCCAGTAACAGTTTGAATTTTTAGGTTTCACTCTGTTTTCTCCTATATTGATAGATGTATTTGGAACTCTAAATCCAACACGGTTTGTGCTAGCTTCTTGAAACTTGACACAACAAAGTAGTTTCACGTTCTATCTCTACGTTTTGCTTCCTCTTGATGTAGCCCTAAGCAGTGACTGGCGAGAAACACTTTCATGGGAAGGGGTTGCCAAGCTTCCAAAAATTACGAATCTCCAGAAATCTCAGCAAATATTTTTTCACCCAAACTGGATGATACTTTCAGGTAATGATCAGTACACTAAGGCGACTTGGTTCCCCAAATTTCGTTCTTCTATGTTGAAGCGTTCATTTCCAGTAACAGTTTGAATTTTTAGGTTTCACTCTGTTTTCTCCTATATTGATAGATGTATTTGGAACTCTAAATCCAACACGGTTTGTGCTAGCTTCTTGAAACTTGACACAACAAAGTAGTCTCACGTTCTATCTCTACGTTTTGTTTCCTCTTAATGGAGCCCTAAGCAGTGACTGGCGAGAAACCCTTTCATGGAACGGGGTTGCCAAGCTTCCAAAAATTACGAATCTCCAGAAATCTCAGCAAATATTTTTTCACCCAAACTGGATGATACTTTCAGATAATGATCAGTACACTAAGGTGACTTGGTTCCCCAAATTTCGTTCTTCTATGTTGAAGCATTCATTTCCAGTAACAGTTTGAATTTTTAGGTTTCACTCTGTTTTCTCCTATATTGATAGATGTATTTAGAACTCTAAATCCAACACGGTTTGTGCTAGCTTCTTGAAACTTGACACAACAAAGTAGTTTCACGTTCTATCTCTACGTTTGGTTTCCTCTTGATGTAGCCCTAAGCAGTGACTGGCGAGAAACACTTTCATGGGAAGGGGTTGCCAAGCTTCCAAAAATTAGGAATCTCCAGAAATCTCAGCAAATATTTTTTCACCCAAACTGGATGATACTTTCAGGTAATGATCAGTACACTAAGGCGACTTGGTTCCCCAAATTTCGGTCTTCTATGTTGAAGCGTTCATTTCCAATAACAGTTTGAATTTTTAGGTTTCACTCTCTTTTCTCCTATATTGATAGATGTATTTGGAACTCTAAATACAACACGGTTCGTGCTAGCTTCTTGAAACTTGACACAACAAAGTAGTTTCACGTTCTATATCTACGTTTTGTTTCCTCTTGATGTAGCCCTAAGCAGTGACTGGCGAGAAACACTTTCATAGGAAGGGGTTGCCAAGCTTCCAAAAATTACGAATCTCCAGAAATCTCAGCCAATATTTTTTCACCCAAACTGGATGATACTTTCAGGTAATGATCAGTACACTAAGGCGACTTGGTTCCCCAAATTTCGTTCTTCTATGTTGAAGCGTTCATTTCCAGTAACAGTTTGAATTTTTACGTTTCACTCTGTTTTCTCCTATATTGATAGATGTATTTGGAACTCTAAATCCAACACCGTTTGTGCTAGCTTCTTGAAACTTGTCACAAAAAAGTAGTTTCACGTTCTATCTCTACCTTTTGTTTCCTCTTGATGTAGCCCTAAGCAGTGACTGGCGAGAAACACTTTCATGGGAAGGGGTTGCCAAGCTTCCAAAAATTACGAATCTCCAGAAATCTCAGCAAATATTTTTTCACCCAAACTGGATGATACTTTCAGGTAATGATCAGTACACTAAGGCGACTTGGTTCCCCAAATTTCGTTCTTCTATGTTGAAGCGTTCATTTCCAGTAACAGTTTGAATTTTTAGGTTTCACTCTGTTTTCTCCTATATTGATAGATGTATTTGGAACTCTAAATCCAACACGGTTTGTGCTAGCTTCTTGAAACTTGACACCACAAAGTAGTTTCATGTTCTCTCTCTACGTTTTGTTTCCTCTTGATGTAGCCCTAAGCAGTGACTGGCGAGAACCACTTTCATGGGAAGGGGTTGCCAAGCTTCCAAAAATTACGAATCTCCAGAAATCTCAGCAAATATTTTTTCACCCAAAGTGGATGATACTTTCAGGTAATGATCAGTACACTAAGGCGACTTGGTTCCCCAAATTTCGTTCTTCTATGTTGAAGCGTTCATTTCCAGTAACAGTTTGAATTTTTAGGTTTCACTCTGTTTTCTCCTATATTGATAGATGTGTTTGGAACTCTAAATCCAACACGGTTTGTGCTAGCTTCTTGAAACTTGACACAACAAAGTAGTTTCACGTTCTATCTGTACGTTTTATTTCCTCTTGATGTAGCCCTAAGCAGTGACTGGCGAGAAACACTTTCATGGGAAGGGGTTGCCAAGCTTCCAAAAATTACGCATCTCCAGAAATCTCAGCAAATATTTTTTCACCCAAACTGGATGATACTTTCAGGTAATGATCAGTACACTAAGGCGACTTGGTTCCCCAAATTCGTTCTTCTATGTTGAAGCGTTCAATTCCAGTAACAGTTTGAATTTTTAGGTTTCACTCTGTTTTCTCCTATATTGATAGATGTATTTGGAACTCTAAATACAACACGGTTTGTGCTAGCTTCTTGAAACTTGACACAACAAAGTAGTTTCACGTTCTATCTCTACGTTTTGTTTCCTCTTGATGTAGCCCTAAGCAGTGACTGGCAAGAAACCCTTTCATGGGAAAGGGTTGCCACGCTTCCAAAAATTACGAATCTCCAGAAATCTCAGCAAATATTTTTTCACCCAAACTTAATGATACTTTCAGGTAATGATCAGTACACTAAGGCGACTTGGTTCCCCAAATTTTGTTCTTCTATGTTGAAGCGTTCATTTCCAGTAACAGTTTGAATTTTTAGGTTTCACTCTGTTTTCTCCTATATTGATAGATGTATTTGGAACTCTAAATCCAACACGGTTTGTGCTAGCTTCTTGAAACTTGACACAACAAAGTAGTTTCACGTTCTATCTCTACGTTTTGTTTCCTCTTGATGTAGCCCTAAGCAGTGACTGGCGAGAAACACTTTCATGGGAAGGGGTTGCCAAGCTTCCAAAAATTACGAATCTCCAGAAATCTCAGCAAATATTTTTTCACCCAAACTGGATGATACTTTCAGGTAATGATCAGTACACTAAGGCGACTTGGTTCCCCAAATTTCGTTCTTCTATATTGAAGCGTTCATTTCCAGTAACAGTTTGAATTTTTAGGTTTCACTCTGTTTTCTCCTATATTGATAGATGTATTTGGAACTCTAAATCCAACACGGTTTGTGCTAGCTTCTTGAAACTTGACACAACAAAGTAGTTTCACGCTCTATCTCTACGTTTTGTTTCCTCTTGATGTAGCCCTAAGCAGTGACTGGCAAGAAACCCTTTCATGGGAAGGGGTTGCCACGCTTCCAAAAATTACGAATCTCCAGAAATCTCCGCAAATATTTTTTCACCCAAACTGGATGATACTTTCAGGTAATGATCAGTACACTAAGGCGACTTGGTTCCCCAAATTTCGTTCTTCTATGTTGAAGCGTCCATTTCCAGTAACAGTTTGAATTTTTAGGTTTCACTCTGTTTTCTCCTATATTGATAGATGTATTTGGAACTCTAAATCCAACACGGTTTGTGCTAGCTTCTTGAAACTTGACACAACAAAGTAGTTTCACGTTCTATCTCTACGTTTTGCTTCCTCTTGATGTAGCCCTAAGCAGTGACTGGCGAGAAACACTTTCATGGGAAGGGGTTGCCAAGCTTCCAAAAATTACGAATCTCCAGAAATCTCAGCAAATATTTTTTCACCCAAACTGGATGATACTTTCAGGTAATGATCAGTACACTAAGGCGACTTGGTTCCCCAAATTTCGTTCTTCTATGTTGAAGCGTTCATTTCCAGTAACAGTTTGAATTTTTAGGTTTCACTCTGTTTTCTCCTATATTGATAGATGTATTTGGAACTCTAAATCCAACACGGTTTGTGCTAGCTTCTTGAAACTTGACACAACAAAGTAGTCTCACGTTCTATCTCTACGTTTTGTTTCCTCTTAATGGAGCCCTAAGCAGTGACTGGCGAGAAACCCTTTCATGGAACGGGGTTGCCAAGCTTCCAAAAATTACGAATCTCCAGAAATCTCAGCAAATATTTTTTCACCCAAACTGGATGATACTTTCAGGTAATGATCAGTACACTAAGGTGACTTGGTTCCCCAAATTTCGTTCTTCTATGTTGAAGCATTCATTTCCAGTAACAGTTTGAATTTTTAGGTTTCACTCTGTTTTCTCCTATATTGATAGATGTATTTAGAACTCTAAATCCAACACGGTTTGTGCTAGCTTCTTGAAACTTGACACAACAAAGTAGTTTCACGTTCTATCTCTACGTTTGGTTTCCTCTTGATGTAGCCCTAAGCAGTGACTGGCGAGAAACACTTTCATGGGAAGGGGTTGCCAAGCTTCCAAAAATTAGGAATCTCCAGAAATCTCAGCAAATATTTTTTCACCCAAACTGGATGATACTTTCAGGTAATGATCAGTACACTAAGGCGACTTGGTTCCCCAAATTTCGGTCTTCTATGTTGAAGCGTTCATTTCCAATAACAGTTTGAATTTTTAGGTTTCACTCTCTTTTCTCCTATATTGATAGATGTATTTGGAACTCTAAATACAACACGGTTTGTGCTAGCTTCTTGAAACTTGACACAACAAAGTAGTTTCACGTTCTATATCTACGTTTTGTTTCCTCTTGATGTAGCCCTAAGCAGTGACTGGCGAGAAACACTTTCATAGGAAGGGGTTGCCAAGCTTCCAAAAATTACGAATCTCCAGAAATCTCAGCCAATATTTTTTCACCCAAACTGGATGATACTTTCAGGTAATGATCAGTACACTAAGGCGACTTGGTTCCCCAAATTTCGTTCTTCTATGTTGAAGCGTTCATTTCCAGTAACAGTTTGAATTTTTAGGTTTCACTCTGTTTTCTCCTATATTGATAGATGTATTTGGAACTCTAAATCCAACACCGTTTGTGCTAGCTTCTTGAAACTTGTCACAAAAAAGTAGTTTCACGTTCTATCTCTACCTTTTGTTTCCTCTTGATGTAGCCCTAAGCAGTGACTGGCGAGAAACACTTTCATGGGAAGGGGTTGCCAAGCTTCCAAAAATTACGAATCTCCAGAAATCTCAGCAAATATTTTTTCACCCAAACTGGATGATACTTTCAGGTAATGATCAGTACACTAAGGCGACTTGGTTCCCCAAATTTCGTTCTTCTATGTTGAAGCGTTCATTTCCAGTAACAGTTTGAATTTTTAGGTTTCACTCTGTTTTCTCCTATATTGATAGATGTATTTGGAACTCTAAATCCAACACGGTTTGTGCTAGCTTCTTGAAACTTGACACCACAAAGTAGTTTCATGTTCTCTCTCTACGTTTTGTTTCCTCTTGATGTAGCCCTAAGCAGTGACTGGCGAGAACCACTTTCATGGGAAGGGGTTGCCAAGCTTCCAAAAATTACGAATCTCCAGAAATCTCAGCAAATATTTTTTCACCCAAAGTGGATGATACTTTCAGGTAATGATCAGTACACTAATGCGACTTGGTTCCCCAAATTTCGTTCTTCTATGTTGAAGCGTTCATTTCCAGTAACAGTTTGAATTTTTAGGTTTCACTCTGTTTTCTCCTATATTGATAGATGTATTTGGAACTCTAAATCCAACACGGTTTGTGCTAGCTTCTTGAAACTTGACACAACAAAGTAGTTTCACGTTCTATCTCTACGTTTGGTTTCCTCTTGATGTAGCCCTAAGCAGTGACTGGCGAGAAACACTTTCATGGGAAGGGGTTGCCAAGCTTCCAAAAATTACGAATCTCCAGAAATCTCAGCAAATATTTTTTCACCCAAACTGGATGATACTTTCAGGTAATGATCAGTACACTAAGGCGACGTGGTTCCCCAAATTTCGGGCTTCTATATTGAAGCGTTCATTTCCAATAACAGTTTGAATTTTTAGGATTCACTCTGTTTTCTCCTATATTGATAGATGTATTTGGAACTCTAAATCCAACACGGTTTGTGCTAGCTTCTTGAAACTTGACACAACAAAGTAGTTTCACGTTCTATATCTATGTTTTGTTTCCTCTTGATGTAGCCCTAAGCAGTGACTGGCGAGAAACACTTTCATAGGAAGGGGTTGCCAAGCTTCCAAAAATTACGAATCTCCAGAAATCTCAGCAAATATTTTTTCACCCAAACTGGATGATACTTTCAGGTAATGATCAGTACACTAAGGCGACTTGGTTCCCCAAATTTCGTTCTTCTATGTTGAAGCGTTCATTTCCAGTAACAGTTTGAATTTTTAGGTTTCACTCTGTTTTCTCCTATATTGATAGATGTATTTGGAACTCTAAATCCAACACCGTTTGTGCTAGCTTCTTGAAACTTGTCACAACAAAGTAGTTTCACGTTCTATCTCTACCTTTTGTTTCCTCTTGATGTAGCCCTAAGCAGTGACTGGCGAGAAACACTTTCATGGGAAGGGGTTGCCAAGCTTCCAAAAATTACGAATCTCCAGAAATCTCAGCAAATATTTTTTCAACCAAACTGGATGATACTCTCAGGTAATGGTCAGTACACTAAGGCGACTTGGTTCCCCAAATTTCGTTCTTCTATGTTGAAGCGTTCATTTCCAGTAACAGTTTGAATTTTTAGGTTTCACTCTGTTTTCTCCTATATTGATAGATGTATTTGGAACTCTAAATCCAACACCGTTTGTGCTAGCTTCTTGAAACTTGTCACAACAAAGTAGTTTCACGTTCTATCTCTACCTTTTGTTTCCTCTTGATGTAGCCCTAAGCAGTGACTGGCGAGAAACACTTTCATAGGAAGGGGTTGCCAAGCTTCCAAAAATTACGAATCTCCAGAAATCTCAGCAAATATTTTTTCACCCAAACTGGATGATACTTTCAGGTAATGATCAGTACACTAAGGCGACTTGGTTCCCCAAATTTCGTTCTTCTATGTTGAAGCGTTCATTTCCAGTAACAGTTTGAATTTTTAGGTTTCACTCTGTTTTCTCCTATATTGATAGATGTATTTGGAACTCTGAATCCAACACCGTTTGTGCTAGCTTCTTGAAACTTGTCACAACAAAGTAGTTTCACGTTCTATCTCTACGTTTTGTTTCCTCTTGATGTAGCCCTAAGCAGTGACTGGCGAGAAACACTTTCATGGGAAGGAGTTGCCAAGCTTCCAAAAATTACGAATCTCCAGAAACCTCAGCAAATATTTTTTCACCCAAACTGGATGATACTTTCAGGTAATGATCAGTACACTAATGCGACTTGGTTCCCCAAATTTCTTTCTTCTATGTTGAAGCGTTCATTTCCAGTAACAGTTTGAATTTTTAGGTTTCACTCTGTTTTCTCCTATATTGATAGATGTATTTGGAACTCTAAATCCAACACGGTTTGTGCTAGCTTCCTGAAACTTGACACAACAAAGTAGTTTCACGTTCTATCTCTACGTTTGGTTTCCTCTTGATGTAGCCCTAAGCAGTGACTGGCGAGAAACACTTTCATTGGAAGGGGTTGCCAAGCTTCCAAAAATTACGAATCTCCAGAAATCTCAGCAAATATTTTTTCACCCAAACTGGATGATACTTTCAGGTAATGATCAGTACACTAAGGCGACTTGGTTCCCCAAATTTCGGTCTTCTATGTTGAAGCGTTCATTTCCAATAACAGTTTGAATTTTTAGGTTTCACTCTGTTTTCTCCTATATTGATAGATGTATTTGGAACTCTAAATCCAACACGGTTTGTGCTAGCTTCTTGAAACTTGACACAACAAAGTAGTTTCACGTTCTATATCTACGTTTTGTTTCCTCTTGATGTAGCCCTAAGCAGTGACTGGCGAGAAACACTTTCATAGGAAGGGGTTGCCAAGCTTCCAAAAATTACGAATCTCCAGAAATCTCAGCAAATATTTTTTCACCCAAACTGGATGATACTTTCAGGTAATGATCAGTACACTAAGGCGACTTGGTTCCCCAAATTTTGTTCTTCTATGTTGAAGCGTTCATTTCCAGTAACAGTTTGAATTTTTAGGTTTCACTCTGTTTTCTCCTATATTGATAGATGTATTTGGAACTCTAAATCCAACACGGTTTGTGCTAGCTTCTTGAAACTTGACACAACAAAGTAGTCTCACGTAATATCTCTACGTTTTGTTTCCTCTTAATGGAGCCCTAAGCAGTGACTGGCGAGAAACCCTTTCATGGAACGGGGTTGCCAAGCTTCCAAAAATTACGAATCTCCAGAAATCTCAGCAAATATTTTTTCACCCAAACTGGATGATACTTTCAGGTAATGATCAGTACACTAAGGCGACTTGGTTCCCCAAATTTTGTTCTTCTATGTTGAAGCGTTCATTTCCAGTAACAGTTTGAATTTTTTGGTTTCACTCTGTTTTCTCCTATATTGATAGATGTATTTGGAACTCTAAATCCAACACGGTTTGTGCTAGCTTCTTGAAACTTGACACCACAAAGTAGTTTCATGTTCTCTCTCTACGTTTTGTTTCCTCTTGATGTAGCCCTAAGCAGTGACTGGCGAGAAACACTTTCATGGGAAGGGGTTGCCAAGCTTCCAAAAATTACGAATCTCCAGAAATCTCAGCAAATATTTTTTCACCCAAACTGGATGATACTTTCAGGTAATGATCAGTACACTAAGGCGACTTGGTTCCCCAAATTCGTTCTTCTATGTTGAAGCGTTCAATTCCAGTAACAGTTTGAATTTTTAGGTTTCACTCTGTTTTCTCCTATATTGATAGATGTATTTGGAACTCTAAATCCAACACGGTTTGTGCTAGCTTCTTGAAACTTGACACAACAAAGTAGTTTCACGTTCTATCTCTACGTTTTGTTTCCTCTTGATGTAGCCCTAAGCAGTGACTGGCAAGAAACCCTTTCATGGGAAGCGGTTGCCACGCTTCCAAAAATTACGAATCTCCAGAAATCTCAGCAAATATTTTTTCACCCAAACTGGATGATACTTTCAGGTAATGATCAGTACACTAAGGCGACTTGGTTCCCCAAATTTCGTTCTTCTATGTTGAAGCGTTCATTTCCAGTAACAGTTTGAATTTTTAGGTTTCACTCTGTTTTCTCCTATATTGATAGATGTATTTGGAACTCTAAATCCAACACGGTTTGTGCTAGCTTCTTGAAACTTGACACAACAAAGTAGTCTCACGTTCTATCTCTACGTTTTGTTTCCTCTTAATGGAGGCCTAAACAGTGACTGGCGAGAAACCCTTTCATGGAACGGGGTTGCCAAGCTTCCAAAAATTACGAATCTCCAGAAATCTCAGCAAATATTTTTTCACCCAAACTGGATGATACTTTCAGGTAATGATCAGTACACTAAGGCGACTTGGTTCCCCAAATTTCGTTCTTCTATGTTGAAGCGTTCATTTCCAGTAACAGTTTGAATTTTTAGGTTTCACTCTGTTTTCTCCTATATTGATAGATGTATTTGGAACTCTAAATCCAACACGGTTTGTGCTAGCTTCTTGAAACTTGACACAACAAAGTAGTTTCACGTTCTATCTCTACGTTTTGTTTCCTCTTGATGTAGCCCTAAGCAGTGACTGGCGAGAAACACTTTCATGGGAAGGGGTTGCCAAGCTTCCAAAAATTACGAATCTCCAGAAATCTCAGCAAATATTTTTTCACCCAAACTGGATGATACTTTCAGGTAATGATCAGTACACTAAGGCGACTTGGTTCCCCAAATTTCGTTCTTCTATGTTGAAGCGTTCATTTCCAGTAACAGTTTGAATTTTTAGGTTTCACTCTGTTTTCTCCTATATTGATAGATGTATTTGGAACTCTAAATCCAACACGGTTTGTGCTAGCTTCTTGAAACTTGACACAACAAAGTAGTTTCACGTTCTATCTCTACGTTTTGTTTCCTCTTGATGTAGCCCTAAGCAGTGACTGGCGAGAAACACTTTCATGGGAAGGGGTTGCCAAGCTTCCAAAAATTACGAATCTCCAGAAATCTCAGCAAATATTTTTTCACCCAAACTGGATGATACTTTCAGGTAATGATCAGTACACTAAGGCGACTTGGTTCCCCAAATTTCGTTCTTCTATATTGAAGCGTTCATTTCCAGTAACAGTTTGAATTTTTAGGTTTCACTCTGTTTTCTCCTATATTGATAGATGTATTTGGAACTCTAAATCCAACACGGTTTGTGCTAGCTTCTTGAAACTTGACACAACAAAGTAGTTTCACGCTCTATCTCTACGTTTTGTTTCCTCTTGATGTAGCCCTAAGCAGTGACTGGCAAGAAACCCTTTCATGGGAAGGGGTTGCCACGCTTCCAAAAATTACGAATCTCCAGAAATCTCCGCAAATATTTTTTCACCCAAACTGGATGATACTTTCAGGTAATGATCAGTACACTAAGGCGACTTGGTTCCCCAAATTTCGTTCTTCTATGTTGAAGCGTCCATTTCCAGTAACAGTTTGAATTTTTAGGTTTCACTCTGTTTTCTCCTATATTGATAGATGTATTTGGAACTCTAAATCCAACACGGTTTGTGCTAGCTTCTTGAAACTTGACACAACAAAGTAGTTTCACGTTCTATCTCTACGTTTTGCTTCCTCTTGATGTAGCCCTAAGCAGTGACTGGCGAGAAACACTTTCATGGGAAGGGGTTGCCAAGCTTCCAAAAATTACGAATCTCCAGAAATCTCAGCAAATATTTTTTCACCCAAACTGGATGATACTTTCAGGTAATGATCAGTACACTAAGGCGACTTGGTTCCCCAAATTTCGTTCTTCTATGTTGAAGCGTTCATTTCCAGTAACAGTTTGAATTTTTAGGTTTCACTCTATTTTCTCCTATATTGATAGATGTATTTGGAACTCTAAATCCAACACGGTTTGTGCTAGCTTCTTGAAACTTGACACAACAAAGTAGTCTCACGTTCTATCTCTACGTTTTGTTTCCTCTTAATGGAGCCCTAAGCAGTGACTGGCGAGAAACCCTTTCATGGAACGGGGTTGCCAAGCTTCCAAAAATTACGAATCTCCAGAAATCTCAGCAAATATTTTTTCACCCAAACTGGATGATACTTTCAGGTAATGATCAGTACACTAAGGTGACTTGGTTCCCCAAATTTCGTTCTTCTATGTTGAAGCATTCATTTCCAGTAACAGTTTGAATTTTTAGGTTTCACTCTGTTTTCTCCTATATTGATAGATGTATTTAGAACTCTAAATCCAACACGGTTTGTGCTAGCTTCTTGAAACTTGACACAACAAAGTAGTTTCACGTTCTATCTCTACGTTTGGTTTCCTCTTGATGTAGCCCTAAGCAGTGACTGGCGAGAAACACTTTCATGGGAAGGGGTTGCCAAGCTTCCAAAAATTAGGAATCTCCAGAAATCTCAGCAAATATTTTTTCACCCAAACTGGATGATACTTTCAGGTAATGATCAGTACACTAAGGCGACTTGGTTCCCCAAATTTCGGTCTTCTATGTTGAAGCGTTCATTTCCAATAACAGTTTGAATTTTTAGGTTTCACTCTCTTTTCTCCTATATTGATAGATGTATTTGGAACTCTAAATACAACACGGTTCGTGCTAGCTTCTTGAAACTTGACACAACAAAGTAGTTTCACGTTCTATATCTACGTTTTGTTTCCTCTTGATGTAGCCCTAAGCAGTGACTGGCGAGAAACACTTTCATAGGAAGGGGTTGCCAAGCTTCCAAAAATTACGAATCTCCAGAAATCTCAGCCAATATTTTTTCACCCAAACTGGATGATACTTTCAGGTAATGATCAGTACACTAAGGCGACTTGGTTCCCCAAATTTCGTTCTTCTATGTTGAAGCGTTCATTTCCAGTAACAGTTTGAATTTTTACGTTTCACTCTGTTTTCTCCTATATTGATAGATGTATTTGGAACTCTAAATCCAACACCGTTTGTGCTAGCTTCTTGAAACTTGTCACAAAAAAGTAGTTTCACGTTCTATCTCTACCTTTTGTTTCCTCTTGATGTAGCCCTAAGCAGTGACTGGCGAGAAACACTTTCATGGGAAGGGGTTGCCAAGCTTCCAAAAATTACGAATCTCCAGAAATCTCAGCAAATATTTTTTCACCCAAACTGGATGATACTTTCAGGTAATGATCAGTACACTAAGGCGACTTGGTTCCCCAAATTTCGTTCTTCTATGTTGAAGCGTTCATTTCCAGTAACAGTTTGAATTTTTAGGTTTCACTCTGTTTTCTCCTATATTGATAGATGTATTTGGAACTCTAAATCCAACACGGTTTGTGCTAGCTTCTTGAAACTTGACACCACAAAGTAGTTTCATGTTCTCTCTCTACGTTTTGTTTCCTCTTGATGTAGCCCTAAGCAGTGACTGGCGAGAACCACTTTCATGGGAAGGGGTTGCCAAGCTTCCAAAAATTACGAATCTCCAGAAATCTCAGCAAATATTTTTTCACCCAAAGTGGATGATACTTTCAGGTAATGATCAGTACACTAAGGCGACTTGGTTCCCCAAATTTCGTTCTTCTATGTTGAAGCGTTCATTTCCAGTAACAGTTTGAATTTTTAGGTTTCACTCTGTTTTCTCCTATATTGATAGATGTGTTTGGAACTCTAAATCCAACACGGTTTGTGCTAGCTTCTTGAAACTTGACACAACAAAGTAGTTTCACGTTCTATCTGTACGTTTTATTTCCTCTTGATGTAGCCCTAAGCAGTGACTGGCGAGAAACACTTTCATGGGAAGGGGTTGCCAAGCTTCCAAAAATTACGCATCTCCAGAAATCTCAGCAAATATTTTTTCACCCAAACTGGATGATACTTTCAGGTAATGATCAGTACACTAAGGCGACTTGGTTCCCCAAATTCGTTCTTCTATGTTGAAGCGTTCAATTCCAGTAACAGTTTGAATTTTTAGGTTTCACTCTGTTTTCTCCTATATTGATAGATGTATTTGGAACTCTAAATACAACACGGTTTGTGCTAGCTTCTTGAAACTTGACACAACAAAGTAGTTTCACGTTCTATCTCTACGTTTTGTTTCCTCTTGATGTAGCCCTAAGCAGTGACTGGCAAGAAACCCTTTCATGGGAAAGGGTTGCCACGCTTCCAAAAATTACGAATCTCCAGAAATCTCAGCAAATATTTTTTCACCCAAACTTAATGATACTTTCAGGTAATGATCAGTACACTAAGGCGACTTGGTTCCCCAAATTTTGTTCTTCTATGTTGAAGCGTTCATTTCCAGTAACAGTTTGAATTTTTAGGTTTCACTCTGTTTTCTCCTATATTGATAGATGTATTTGGAACTCTAAATCCAACACGGTTTGTGCTAGCTTCTTGAAACTTGACACAACAAAGTAGTTTCACGTTCTATCTCTACGTTTTGTTTCCTCTTGATGTAGCCCTAAGCAGTGACTGGCGAGAAACACTTTCATGGGAAGGGGTTGCCAAGCTTCCAAAAATTACGAATCTCCAGAAATCTCAGCAAATATTTTTTCACCCAAACTGGATGATACTTTCAGGTAATGATCAGTACACTAAGGCGACTTGGTTCCCCAAATTTCGTTCTTCTATATTGAAGCGTTCATTTCCAGTAACAGTTTGAATTTTTAGGTTTCACTCTGTTTTCTCCTATATTGATAGATGTATTTGGAACTCTAAATCCAACACGGTTTGTGCTAGCTTCTTGAAACTTGACACAACAAAGTAGTTTCACGCTCTATCTCTACGTTTTGTTTCCTCTTGATGTAGCCCTAAGCAGTGACTGGCAAGAAACCCTTTCATGGGAAGGGGTTGCCACGCTTCCAAAAATTACGAATCTCCAGAAATCTCCGCAAATATTTTTTCACCCAAACTGGATGATACTTTCAGGTAATGATCAGTACACTAAGGCGACTTGGTTCCCCAAATTTCGTTCTTCTATGTTGAAGCGTCCATTTCCAGTAACAGTTTGAATTTTTAGGTTTCACTCTGTTTTCTCCTATATTGATAGATGTATTTGGAACTCTAAATCCAACACGGTTTGTGCTAGCTTCTTGAAACTTGACACAACAAAGTAGTTTCACGTTCTATCTCTACGTTTTGCTTCCTCTTGATGTAGCCCTAAGCAGTGACTGGCGAGAAACACTTTCATGGGAAGGGGTTGCCAAGCTTCCAAAAATTACGAATCTCCAGAAATCTCAGCAAATATTTTTTCACCCAAACTGGATGATACTTTCAGGTAATGATCAGTACACTAAGGCGACTTGGTTCCCCAAATTTCGTTCTTCTATGTTGAAGCGTTCATTTCCAGTAACAGTTTGAATTTTTAGGTTTCACTCTGTTTTCTCCTATATTGATAGATGTATTTGGAACTCTAAATCCAACACGGTTTGTGCTAGCTTCTTGAAACTTGACACAACAAAGTAGTCTCACGTTCTATCTCTACGTTTTGTTTCCTCTTAATGGAGCCCTAAGCAGTGACTGGCGAGAAACCCTTTCATGGAACGGGGTTGCCAAGCTTCCAAAAATTACGAATCTCCAGAAATCTCAGCAAATATTTTTTCACCCAAACTGGATGATACTTTCAGGTAATGATCAGTACACTAAGGTGACTTGGTTCCCCAAATTTCGTTCTTCTATGTTGAAGCATTCATTTCCAGTAACAGTTTGAATTTTTAGGTTTCACTCTGTTTTCTCCTATATTGATAGATGTATTTAGAACTCTAAATCCAACACGGTTTGTGCTAGCTTCTTGAAACTTGACACAACAAAGTAGTTTCACGTTCTATCTCTACGTTTGGTTTCCTCTTGATGTAGCCCTAAGCAGTGACTGGCGAGAAACACTTTCATGGGAAGGGGTTGCCAAGCTTCCAAAAATTAGGAATCTCCAGAAATCTCAGCAAATATTTTTTCACCCAAACTGGATGATACTTTCAGGTAATGATCAGTACACTAAGGCGACTTGGTTCCCCAAATTTCGGTCTTCTATGTTGAAGCGTTCATTTCCAATAACAGTTTGAATTTTTAGGTTTCACTCTCTTTTCTCCTATATTGATAGATGTATTTGGAACTCTAAATACAACACGGTTTGTGCTAGCTTCTTGAAACTTGACACAACAAAGTAGTTTCACGTTCTATATCTACGTTTTGTTTCCTCTTGATGTAGCCCTAAGCAGTGACTGGCGAGAAACACTTTCATAGGAAGGGGTTGCCAAGCTTCCAAAAATTACGAATCTCCAGAAATCTCAGCCAATATTTTTTCACCCAAACTGGATGATACTTTCAGGTAATGATCAGTACACTAAGGCGACTTGGTTCCCCAAATTTCGTTCTTCTATGTTGAAGCGTTCATTTCCAGTAACAGTTTGAATTTTTAGGTTTCACTCTGTTTTCTCCTATATTGATAGATGTATTTGGAACTCTAAATCCAACACCGTTTGTGCTAGCTTCTTGAAACTTGTCACAAAAAAGTAGTTTCACGTTCTATCTCTACCTTTTGTTTCCTCTTGATGTAGCCCTAAGCAGTGACTGGCGAGAAACACTTTCATGGGAAGGGGTTGCCAAGCTTCCAAAAATTACGAATCTCCAGAAATCTCAGCAAATATTTTTTCACCCAAACTGGATGATACTTTCAGGTAATGATCAGTACACTAAGGCGACTTGGTTCCCCAAATTTCGTTCTTCTATGTTGAAGCGTTCATTTCCAGTAACAGTTTGAATTTTTAGGTTTCACTCTGTTTTCTCCTATATTGATAGATGTATTTGGAACTCTAAATCCAACACGGTTTGTGCTAGCTTCTTGAAACTTGACACCACAAAGTAGTTTCATGTTCTCTCTCTACGTTTTGTTTCCTCTTGATGTAGCCCTAAGCAGTGACTGGCGAGAAACACTTTCATGGGAAGGGGTTGCCAAGCTTCCAAAAATTACGAATCTCCAGAAATCTCAGCAAATATTTTTTCACCCAAAGTGGATGATACTTTCAGGTAATGATCAGTACACTAATGCGACTTGGTTCCCCAAATTTCGTTCTTCTATGTTGAAGCGTTCATTTCCAGTAACAGTTTGAATTTTTAGGTTTCACTCTGTTTTCTCCTATATTGATAGATGTATTTGGAACTCTAAATCCAACACGGTTTGTGCTAGCTTCTTGAAACTTGACACAACAAAGTAGTTTCACGTTCTATCTCTACGTTTGGTTTCCTCTTGATGTAGCCCTAAGCAGTGACTGGCGAGAAACACTTTCATGGGAAGGGGTTGCCAAGCTTCCAAAAATTACGAATCTCCAGAAATCTCAGCAAATATTTTTTCACCCAAACTGGATGATACTTTCAGGTAATGATCAGTACACTAAGGCGACGTGGTTCCCCAAATTTCGGGCTTCTATATTGAAGCGTTCATTTCCAATAACAGTTTGAATTTTTAGGATTCACTCTGTTTTCTCCTATATTGATAGATGTATTTGGAACTCTAAATCCAACACGGTTTGTGCTAGCTTCTTGAAACTTGACACAACAAAGTAGTTTCACGTTCTATATCTATGTTTTGTTTCCTCTTGATGTAGCCCTAAGCAGTGACTGGCGAGAAACACTTTCATAGGAAGGGGTTGCCAAGCTTCCAAAAATTACGAATCTCCAGAAATCTCAGCAAATATTTTTTCACCCAAACTGGATGATACTTTCAGGTAATGATCAGTACACTAAGGCGACTTGGTTCCCCAAATTTCGTTCTTCTATGTTGAAGCGTTCATTTCCAGTAACAGTTTGAATTTTTAGGTTTCACTCTGTTTTCTCCTATATTGATAGATGTATTTGGAACTCTAAATCCAACACCGTTTGTGCTAGCTTCTTGAAACTTGTCACAACAAAGTAGTTTCACGTTCTATCTCTACCTTTTGTTTCCTCTTGATGTAGCCCTAAGCAGTGACTGGCGAGAAACACTTTCATGGGAAGGGGTTGCCAAGCTTCCAAAAATTACGAATCTCCAGAAATCTCAGCAAATATTTTTTCAACCAAACTGGATGATACTCTCAGGTAATGGTCAGTACACTAAGGCGACTTGGTTCCCCAAATTTCGTTCTTCTATGTTGAAGCGTTCATTTCCAGTAACAGTTTGAATTTTTAGGTTTCACTCTGTTTTCTCCTATATTGATAGATGTATTTGGAACTCTAAATCCAACACCGTTTGTGCTAGCTTCTTGAAACTTGTCACAACAAAGTAGTTTCACGTTCTATCTCTACCTTTTGTTTCCTCTTGATGTAGCCCTAAGCAGTGACTGGCGAGAAACACTTTCATAGGAAGGGGTTGCCAAGCTTCCAAAAATTACGAATCTCCAGAAATCTCAGCAAATATTTTTTCACCCAAACTGGATGATACTTTCAGGTAATGATCAGTACACTAAGGCGACTTGGTTCCCCAAATTTCGTTCTTCTATGTTGAAGCGTTCATTTCCAGTAACAGTTTGAATTTTTAGGTTTCACTCTGTTTTCTCCTATATTGATAGATGTATTTGGAACTCTGAATCCAACACCGTTTGTGCTAGCTTCTTGAAACTTGTCACAACAAAGTAGTTTCACGTTCTATCTCTACGTTTTGTTTCCTCTTGATGTAGCCCTAAGCAGTGACTGGCGAGAAACACTTTCATGGGAAGGAGTTGCCAAGCTTCCAAAAATTACGAATCTCCAGAAACCTCAGCAAATATTTTTTCACCCAAACTGGATGATACTTTCAGGTAATGATCAGTACACTAATGCGACTTGGTTCCCCAAATTTCTTTCTTCTATGTTGAAGCGTTCATTTCCAGTAACAGTTTGAATTTTTAGGTTTCACTCTGTTTTCTCCTATATTGATAGATGTATTTGGAACTCTAAATCCAACACGGTTTGTGCTAGCTTCCTGAAACTTGACACAACAAAGTAGTTTCACGTTCTATCTCTACGTTTGGTTTCCTCTTGATGTAGCCCTAAGCAGTGACTGGCGAGAAACACTTTCATTGGAAGGGGTTGCCAAGCTTCCAAAAATTACGAATCTCCAGAAATCTCAGCAAATATTTTTTCACCCAAACTGGATGATACTTTCAGGTAATGATCAGTACACTAAGGCGACTTGGTTCCCCAAATTTCGGTCTTCTATGTTGAAGCGTTCATTTCCAATAACAGTTTGAATTTTTAGGTTTCACTCTGTTTTCTCCTATATTGATAGATGTATTTGGAACTCTAAATCCAACACGGTTTGTGCTAGCTTCTTGAAACTTGACACAACAAAGTAGTTTCACGTTCTATATCTACGTTTTGTTTCCTCTTGATGTAGCCCTAAGCAGTGACTGGCGAGAAACACTTTCATAGGAAGGGGTTGCCAAGCTTCCAAAAATTACGAATCTCCAGAAATCTCAGCAAATATTTTTTCACCCAAACTGGATGATACTTTCAGGTAATGATCAGTACACTAAGGCGACTTGGTTCCCCAAATTTCGTTCTTCTATGTTGAAGCGTTCATTTCCAGTAACAGTTTGAATTTTTAGGTTTCACTCTGTTTTCTCCTATATTGATAGATGTATTTGGAACTCTAAATCCAACACGGTTTGTGCTAGCTTCTTGAAACTTGACACAACAAAGTAGTCTCACGTAATATCTCTACGTTTTGTTTCCTCTTAATGGAGCCCTAAGCAGTGACTGGCGAGAAACCCTTTCATGGAACGGGGTTGCCAAGCTTCCAAAAATTACGAATCTCCAGAAATCTCAGCAAATATTTTTTCACCCAAACTGGATGATACTTTCAGGTAATGATCAGTACACTAAGGCGACTTGGTTCCCCAAATTTTGTTCTTCTATGTTGAAGCGTTCATTTCCAGTAACAGTTTGAATTTTTTGGTTTCACTCTGTTTTCTCCTATATTGATAGATGTATTTGGAACTCTAAATCCAACACGGTTTGTGCTAGCTTCTTGAAACTTGACACCACAAAGTAGTTTCATGTTCTCTCTCTACGTTTTGTTTCCTCTTGATGTAGCCCTAAGCAGTGACTGGCGAGAAACACTTTCATGGGAAGGGGTTGCCAAGCTTCCAAAAATTACGAATCTCCAGAAATCTCAGCAAATATTTTTTCACCCAAACTGGATGATACTTTCAGGTAATGATCAGTACACTAAGGCGACTTGGTTCCCCAAATTCGTTCTTCTATGTTGAAGCGTTCAATTCCAGTAACAGTTTGAATTTTTAGGTTTCACTCTGTTTTCTCCTATATTGATAGATGTATTTGGAACTCTAAATCCAACACGGTTTGTGCTAGCTTCTTGAAACTTGACACAACAAAGTAGTTTCACGTTCTATCTCTACGTTTTGTTTCCTCTTGATGTAGCCCTAAGCAGTGACTGGCGAGAAACACTTTCATGGGAAGGGGTTGCCAAGCTTCCAAAAATTACGAATCTCCAGAAATCTCAGCAAATATTTTTTCACCCAAACTGGATGATACTTTCAGGTAATGATCAGTACACTAAGGCGACTTGGTTCCCCAAATTTCGTTCTTCTATATTGAAGCGTTCATTTCCAGTAACAGTTTGAATTTTTAGGTTTCACTCTGTTTTCTCCTATATTGATAGATGTATTTGGAACTCTAAATCCAACACGGTTTGTGCTAGCTTCTTGAAACTTGACACAACAAAGTAGTTTCACGCTCTATCTCTACGTTTTGTTTCCTCTTGATGTAGCCCTAAGCAGTGACTGGCAAGAAACCCTTTCATGGGAAGGGGTTGCCACGCTTCCAAAAATTACGAATCTCCAGAAATCTCCGCAAATATTTTTTCACCCAAACTGGATGATACTTTCAGGTAATGATCAGTACACTAAGGCGACTTGGTTCCCCAAATTTCGTTCTTCTATGTTGAAGCGTTCATTTCCAGTAACAGTTTGAATTTTTAGGTTTCACTCTGTTTTCTCCTATATTGATAGATGTATTTGGAACTCTAAATCCAACACGGTTTGTGCTAGCTTCTTGAAACTTGACACAACAAAGTAGTCTCACGTTCTATCTCTACGTTTTGTTTCCTCTTAATGGAGCCCTAAGCAGTGACTGGCGAGAAACCCTTTCATGGAACGGGGTTGCCAAGCTTCCCAAAATTACGAATCTCCAGAAATCTCAGCAAATATTTTTTCACCCAAACTGGATGATACTTTCAGGTAATGATCAGTACACTAAGGTGACTTGGTTCCCCAAATTTCGTTCTTCTATTTTGAAGCATTCATTTCCAGTAACAGTTTGAATTTTTAGGTTTCACTCTGTTTTCTCCTATATTGATAGATGTATTTAGAACTCTAAATCCAACACGGTTTGTGCTAGCTTCTTGAAACTTGACACAACAAAGTAGTTTCACGTTCTATCTCTACGTTTGGTTTCCTCTTGATGTAGCCCTAAGCAGTGACTGGCGAGAAACACTTTCATGGGAAGGGGTTGCCAAGCTTCCAAAAATTAGGAATCTCCAGAAATCTCAGCAAATATTTTTTCACCCAAACTGGATGATACTTTCAGGTAATGATCAGTACACTAAGGCGACTTGGTTCCCCAAATTTCGGTCTTCTATGTTGAAGCGTTCATTTCCAATAACAGTTTGAATTTTTAGGTTTCACTCTCTTTTCTCCTATATTGATAGATGTATTTGGAACTCTAAATACAACACGGTTTGTGCTAGCTTCTTGAAACTTGACACAACAAAGTAGTTTCACGTTCTATATCTACGTTTTGTTTCCTCTTGATGTAGCCCTAAGCAGTGACTGGCGAGAAACACTTTCATAGGAAGGGGTTGCCAAGCTTCCAAAAATTACGAATCTCCAGAAATCTCAGCCAATATTTTTTCACCCAAACTGGATGATACTTTCAGGTAATGATCAGTACACTAAGGCGACTTGGTTCCCCAAATTTCGTTCTTCTATGTTGAAGCGTTCATTTCCAGTAACAGTTTGAATTTTTAGGTTTCACTCTGTTTTCTCCTATATTGATAGATGTATTTGGAACTCTAAATCCAACACCGTTTGTGCTAGCTTCTTGAAACTTGTCACAAAAAAGTAGTTTCACGTTCTATCTCTACCTTTTGTTTCCTCTTGATGTAGCCCTAAGCAGTGACTGGCGAGAAACACTTTCATGGGAAGGGGTTGCCAAGCTTCCAAAAATTACGAATCTCCAGAAATCTCAGCAAATATTTTTTCACCCAAACTGGATGATACTTTCAGGTAATGATCAGTACACTAAGGCGACTTGGTTCCCCAAATTTCGTTCTTCTATGTTGAAGCGTTCATTTCCAGTAACAGTTTGAATTTTTAGGTTTCACTCTGTTTTCTCCTATATTGATAGATGTGTTTGGAACTCTAAATCCAACACGGTTTGTGCTAGCTTCTTGAAACTTGACACAACAAAGTAGTTTCACGTTCTATCTGTACGTTTTATTTCCTCTTGATGTAGCCCTAAGCAGTGACTGGCGAGAAACACTTTCATGGGAAGGGGTTGCCAAGCTTCCAAAAATTACGAATCTCCAGAAATCTCAGCAAATATTTTTTCACCCAAACTGGATGATACTTTCAGGTAATGATCAGTACACTAATGCGACTTGGTTCCCCAAATTTCGTTCTTCTATGTTGAAGCGTTCATTTCCAGTAACAGTTTGAATTTTTAGGTTTCACTCTGTTTTCTCATATATTGATAGATGTATTTGGAACTCTAAATCCAACACGGTTTGTGCTAGCTTCTTGAAACTTGACACAACAAAGTAGTTTCACGTTCTATCTCTACGTTTGGTTTCCTCTTGATGTAGCCCTAAGCAGTGACTGGCGAGAAACACTTTCATGGGAAGGGGTTGCCAAGCTTCCAAAAATTACGAATCTCCAGAAATCTCAGCAAATATTTTTTCACCCAAACTGGATGATACTTTCAGGTAATGATCAGTACACTAAGGCGACGTGGTTCCCCAAATTTCGGGCTTCTATATTGAAGCGTTCATTTCCAATAACAGTTTGAATTTTTAGGATTCACTCTGTTTTCTCCTATATTGATAGATGTATTTGGAACTCTAAATCCAACACGGTTTGTGCTAGCTTCTTGAAACTTGACACAACAAAGTAGTTTCACGTTCTATATCTATGTTTTGTTTCCTCTTGATGTAGCCCTAAGCAGTGACTGGCGAGAAACACTTTCATAGGAAGGGGTTGCCAAGCTTCCAAAAATTACGAATCTCCAGAAATCTCAGCCAATATTTTTTCACCCAAACTGGATGATACTTTCAGGTAATGATCAGTACACTAAGGCGACTTGGTTCCCCAAATTTCGTTCTTCTATGTTGAAGCGTTCATTTCCAGTAACAGTTTGAATTTTTAGGTTTCACTCTGTTTTCTCCTATATTGATAGATGTATTTGGAACTCTAAATCCAACACCGTTTGTGCTAGCTTCTTGAAACTTGTCACAACAAAGTAGTTTCACGTTCTATCTCTACCTTTTGTTTCCTCTTGATGTAGCCCTAAGCAGTGACTGGCGAGAAACACTTTCATGGGAAGGGGTTGCCAAGCTTCCAAAAATTACGAATCTCCAGAAATCTCAGCAAATATTTTTTCAACCAAACTGGATGATACTCTCAGGTAATGGTCAGTACACTAAGGCGACTTGGTTCCCCAAATTTCGTTCTTCTATGTTGAAGCGTTCATTTCCAGTAACAGTTTGAATTTTTAGGTTTCACTCTGTTTTCTCCTATATTGATAGATGTATTTGGAACTCTAAATCCAACACCGTTTGTGCTAGCTTCTTGAAACTTGTCACAACAAAGTAGTTTCACGTTCTATCTCTACCTTTTGTTTCCTCTTGATGTAGCCCTAAGCAGTGACTGGCGAGAAACACTTTCATAGGAAGGGGTTGCCAAGCTTCCAAAAATTACGAATCTCCAGAAATCTCAGCAAATATTTTTTCACCCAAACTGGATGATACTTTCAGGTAATGATCAGTACACTAAGGCGACTTGGTTCCCCAAATTTCGTTCTTCTATGTTGAAGCGTTCATTTCCAGTAACAGTTTGAATTTTTAGGTTTCACTCTGTTTTCTCCTATATTGATAGATGTATTTGGAACTCTGAATCCAACACCGTTTGTGCTAGCTTCTTGAAACTTGTCACAACAAAGTAGTTTCACGTTCTATCTCTTCGTTTTGTTTCCTCTTGATGTAGCCCTAAGCAGTGACTGGCGAGAAACACTTTCATGGGAAGGAGTTGCCAAGCTTCCAAAAATTACGAATCTCCAGAAACCTCAGCAAATATTTTTTCACCCAAACTGGATGATACTTTCAGGTAATGATCAGTACACTAATGCGACTTGGTTCCCCAAATTTCTTTCTTCTATGTTGAAGCGTTCATTTCCAGTAACAGTTTGAATTTTTAGGTTTCACTCTGTTTTCTCCTATATTGATAGATGTATTTGGAACTCTAAATCCAACACGGTTTGTGCTAGCTTCCTGAAACTTGACACAACAAAGTAGTTTCACGTTCTATCTCTACGTTTGGTTTCCTCTTGATGTAGCCCTAAGCAGTGACTGGCGAGAAACACTTTCATTGGAAGGGGTTGCCAAGCTTCCAAAAATTACGAATCTCCAGAAATCTCAGCAAATATTTTTTCACCCAAACTGGATGATACTTTCAGGTAATGATCAGTACACTAAGGCGACTTGGTTCCCCAAATTTCGGTCTTCTATGTTGAAGCGTTCATTTCCAATAACAGTTTGAATTTTTAGGTTTCACTCTCTTTTCTCCTATATTGATAGATGTATTTGGAACTCTAAATCCAACACGGTTTGTGCTAGCTTCTTGAAACTTGACACAACAAAGTAGTTTCACGTTCTATATCTACGTTTTGTTTCCTCTTGATGTAGCCCTAAGCAGTGACTGGCGAGAAACACTTTCATAGGAAGGGGTTGCCAAGCTTCCAAAAATTACGAATCTCCAGAAATCTCAGCAAATATTTTTTCACCCAAACTGGATGATACTTTCAGGTAATGATCAGTACACTAAGGCGACTTGGTTCCCCAAATTTTGTTCTTCTATGTTGAAGCGTTCATTTCCAGTAACAGTTTGAATTTTTTGGTTTCACTCTGTTTTCTCCTATATTGATAGATGTATTTGGAACTCTAAATCCAACACGGTTTGTGCTAGCTTCTTGAAACTTGACACCACAAAGTAGTTTCATGTTCTCTCTCTACGTTTTGTTTCCTCTTGATGTAGCCCTAAGCAGTGACTGGCGAGAAACACTTTCATGGGAAGGGGTTGCCAAGCTTCCAAAAATTACGAATCTCCAGAAATCTCAGCAAATATTTTTTCACCCAAACTGGATGATACTTTCAGGTAATGATCAGTACACTAAGGCGACTTGGTTCCCCAAATTCGTTCTTCTATGTTGAAGCGTTCA
Organism: Spermophilus citellus; assembly: GCF_964194105.1. Lineage (NCBI taxonomy): Eukaryota > Metazoa > Chordata > Mammalia > Rodentia > Sciuridae > Spermophilus > Spermophilus citellus. Next base: position 97,036,099 of record NC_138183.1, on the reverse strand, counting down.
ATTCCAGTAACAGTTTGAATTTTTAGGTTTCACTCTGTTTTCTCCTATATTGATAGATGTATTTGGAACTCTAAATCCAACACGGTTTGTGCTAGCTTCTTGAAACTTGACACAACAAAGTAGTTTCACGTTCTATCTCTACGTTTTGTTTCCTCTTGATGTAGCCCTAAGCAGTGACTGGCAAGAAACCCTTTCATGGGAAGGGGTTGCCATGCTTCCAAAAATTACGAATCTCCAGAAATCTCAGCAAATATTTTTTCACCCAAACTGGATGATACTTTCAGGTAATGATCAGTACACTAAGGCGACTTGGTTCCCCAAATTTCGTTCTTCTATGTTGAAGCGTTCATTTCCAGTAACAGTTTGAATTTTTAGGTTTCACTCTGTTTTCTCCTATATGATAGATGTATTTGGAACTCTAAATCCAACACGGTTTGTGCTAGCTTCTTGAAACTTGACACAACAAAGTAGTTTCACGTTCTATCGCTACGTTTTGTTTCCTCTTGATGTAGCCCTAAGCAGTGACTGGCGAGAAACACTTTCATGGGAAGGGGTTTCCAAGCTTCCCAAAATTTCGAATCTCCAGAAATCTCAGCAAATATTTTTTCACCCAAACTGGATGATACTTTCAGGTAATGATCAGTACACTAAGGCGACTTGGTTCCCCAAATTTCGTTCTTCTATGTTGAAGCGTTCATTTCCAGTAACAGTTTGAATTTTTAGGTTTCATTCTGTTTTCTCCTATATTGATAGATGTATTTGGAACTCTAAATCCAACACGGTTTGTGCTAGCTTCTTGAAACTTGACACAACAAAGTACTCTCACGTTCTATCTCTACGTTTTGTTTCCTCTTAATGGAGCCCTAAGCAGTGACTGGCGAGAAACCCTTTCATGGAACGGGGTGGACAAGATTCCAAAAATTACGAATCTCCAGAAATCACAGCAAATATTTTTTCACCCAAACTGGATGATACTTTCAGGTAATGATCAGTACACTAAGGCGACTTGGTTCCCCAAATTTCGTTCTTCTATGTTGAAGCGTTCATTTCCAGTAACAGTTTGAATTTTTAGGTTTCACTCTGTTTTCTCCTATATTGATAGATGTATTTGGAACTCTAAATCCAACACGGTTTGTGCTAGCTTCTTGAAACTTGACACAACAAAGTAGTTTCACGTTCTATCTCTACGTTTTGTTTCCTCTTGATGTAGCCCTAAGCAGTGACTGGCGAGAAACACTTTCATGGGAAGGGGTAGCCAAGCTTCCAAAAATTACGAATCTCCAGAAATCTCAGCAAATATTTTTTCACCCAAACTGGATGATACTTTCAGGTAATGATCAGTACACTAAGGCGACTTGGTTCCCCAAATTTCGTTCTTCTATGTTGAAGCGTTCATTTCCAGTAACAGTTTGAATTTTTAGGTTTCACTCTGTTTTCTCCTATATTGATAGATGTATTTGGAACTCTAAATCCAACACGGTTTGTGCTAGCTTCTTGAAACTTGACACCACAAAGTAGTTTCATGTTCTCTCTCTACGTTTTGTTTCCTCTTGATGTAGCCCTAAGCAGTCACTGGCGAGAAACACTTTCATGGGAAGGGGTTGCCAAGCTTCCAAAAATTACGAATCTCCAGAAATCTCAGCAAATATTTTTTCACCCAAACTGGATGATACTTTCAGGTAATGATCAGTACACTAAGGCGACTTGGTTCCCCAAATTCGTTCTTCTATGTTGAAGCGTTCATTTCCAGTAACAGTTTGAATTTTTAGGTTTCACTCTGTTTTCTCCTATATTGATAGATGTATTTGGAACTCTAAATCCAACACGGTTTGTGCTAGCTTATTGAAACTTGACACAACAAAGTAGTGTCACGTTCTATCTCTACGTTTTGTTTCCTCTTGATGTAGCCCTAAGCAGTGACTGGCAAGAAACCCTTTCATGGGAAGGGGTTGCCACGCTTCCAAAAATTACGAATCTCCAGAAATCTCAGCAAATATTTTTTCACCCAAACTGGATGATACTTTCAGGTAATGATCAGTACACTAAGGCGACTTGGTTCCCCAAATTTCGTTCTTCTATGTTGAAGCGTTCATTTCCAGTAACAGTTTGAATTTTTAGGTTTCACTCTGTTTTCTCCTATATTGATAGATGTATTTGGAACTCTAAATCCAACACGGTTTGTGCTAGCTTCTTGAAACTTGACACAACAAAGTAGTTTCACGTTCTATCTCTACGTTTTGTTTCCTCTTGATGTAGCCCTAAGCAGTGACTGGCGAGAAACACTTTCATGGGAAGGGGTTGCCAAGCTTCCAAAAATTACGAATCTCCAGAAATCTCAGCAAATATTTTTTCACCCAAACTGGATGATACTTTCAGGTAATGATCAGTACACTAAGGCGACTTGGTTCCCCAAATTTCGTTCTTCTATGTTGAAGCGTTCATTTCCAGTAACAGTTTGAATTTTTAGGTTTCACTCTGTTTTCTCCTATATTGATAGATGTATTTGGAACTCTAAATCCAACACGGTTTGTGCTAGCTTCTTGAAACTTGACACAACAAAGTAGTCTCACGTTCTATCTCTACGTTTTGTTTCCTCTTAATGGAGCCCTAAGCAGTGACTGGCGAGAAACCCTTTCATGGAACGGGGTTGCCAAGCTTCCAAAAATTACGAATCTCCAGAAATCTCAGCAAATATTTTTTCACCCAAACTGGATGATACTTTCAGGTAATGATCAGTACACTAAGGCGACTTGGTTCCCCAAATTTCGTTCTTCTATGTTGAAGCGTTCATTTCCAGTAACAGTTTGAATTTTTAGGTTTCACTCTGTTTTCTCCTATATTGATAGATGTATTTGGAACTCTAAATCCAACATGGTGTGTGCTGGCTTCTTGAAACTTGACACAACAAAGTAGTTTCACGTTCTATCTCTACGTTTTGTTTCCTCTTGATGTAGCCCTAAGCAGTGACTGGCGAGAAACACTTTCATGGGAAGGGGTTGCCAAGCTTCCAAAAATTACGAATCTCCAGAAATCTCAGCAAATATTTTTTCACCCAAAGTGGATGATACTTTCAGGTAATGATCAGTACACTAAGGCGACTTGGTTCCCCAAATTTCGTTCTTCTATGTTGAAGCGTTCATTTCCAGTAACAGTTTGAATTTTTAGGTTTCACTCTGTTTTCTCCTATATTGATAGATGTGTTTGGAACTCTAAATCCAACACGGTTTGTGCTAGCTTCTTGAAACTTGACACAACAAAGTAGTTTCATGTTCTATATCTACGTTTTGTTTCCTCTTGATGTAGCCCTAAGCAGTGACTGGCGAGAAACACTTTCATAGGAAGGGGTTGCCAAGCTTCCAAAAATTACGAATCTCCAGAAATCTCAGCAAATATTTTTTCACCCAAACTGGATGATACTTTCAGGTAATGATCAGTACACTAAGGCGACTTGGTTCCCCAAATTTCGTTCTTCTATGTTGAAGCGTTCATTTCCAGTAACAGTTTGAATTTTTAGGTTTCACTCTGTTTTCTCCTATATTGATAGATGTATTTGGAACTCTAAATCCAACACCGTTTGTGCTAGCTTCTTGAAACTTGTCACAACAAAGTAGTATCACGTTCTATCTCTATGTTTTGTTTCCTCTTGATGTAGCCCTAAGCAGTGACTGGCGAGAAACACTTTCATGGGAAGGGGTTGCCAAGCTTCCAAAAATTACGAATCTCCAGAAATCTCAGCAAATATTTTTTCACCCAAACTGGATGATACTTTCAGGTAATGATCAGTACACTAAGGCGACTTGGTTCCCCAAATTTCGTTCTTCTATGTTGAAGCGTTCATTTCCAGTAACAGTTTGAATTTTTAGGTTTCACTCTGTTTTCTCCTATATTGATAGATGTATTTGGAACTCTAAATCCAACACGGTTTGTGCTAGCTTCTTGAAACTTGACACCACAAAGTAGTTTCATGTTCTCTCTCTACATTTTGTTTCCTCTTGATGTAGCCCTAAGCAGTGACTGGCGAGAAACACTTTCATGGGAAGGGGTTGCCAAGCTTCCAAAAATTACGAATCTCCAGAAATCTCAGCAAATATTTTTTCACCCAAACTGGATGATACTTTCAGGTAATGATCAGTACACTAAGGTGACTTGGTTCCCCAAATTTCGTTCTTCTATGTTGAAGCGTTCAATTCCAGTAACAGTTTGAATTTTTAGGTTTCACTCTGTTTTCTCCTATATTGATAGATGTATTTGGAACTCTAAATCCAACACGGTTTGTGCTAGCTTCTTGAAACTTGACACAACAAAGTAGTTTCACGTTCTATCTCTACGTTTTGTTTCCTCTTGATGTAGCCCGAAGCAGTGACTGGCGAGAAACACTTTCATGGGAAGGGGTTGCCAAGCTTCCAAAAATTACGAATCTCCAGAAATCTCAGCAAATATTTTTTCACCCAAACTGGGTGATACTTTCAGGTAATGAACAGTACACTAAGGCGACTTGGTTCCCCAAATTTCGTTCTTCTATGTTGAAGCGTTCATTTCCAGTAACAGTTTGAATTTTTAGGTTTCACTCTGTTTTCTCCTATATTGATAGATGTATTTGGAACTCTAAATCCAACACGGTTTGTGCTAGCTTCTTGAAACTTGACACAACAAAGTAGTTTCACGTTCTATCTCTACGTTTTGTTTCCTCTTGATGTAGCCCGAAGCAGTGACTGGCGAGAAACACTTTCATGGGAAGGGGTTGCCAAGCTTCCAAAAATTACGAATCTCCAGAAATCTCAGCAAATATTTTTTCACCCAAACTGGGTGATACTTTCAGGTAATGAACAGTACACTAATGCGACTTGGTTCCCCAAATTTCGTTCTTCTATGTTGAAGCGTTCATTTCCAGTAACAGTTTGAATTTTTAGGTTTCACTCTGTTTTCTCCTATATTGATAGATGTATTTGGAACTCTAAATCCAACACGGTTTGTGCTAGCTTCTTGAAACTTGACACAACAAAGTAGTTTCACGTTCTATCTCTACGTTTTGTTTCCTCTTGATGTAGCCCGAAGCAGTGACTGGCGAGAAACACTTTCATGGGAAGGGGTTGCCAAGCTTCCAAAAATTACGAATCTCCAGAAATCTCAGCAAATATTTTTTCACCCAAACTGGGTGATACTTTCAGGTAATGAACAGTACACTAAGGCGACTTGGTTCCCCAAATTTCGTTCTTCTATGTTGAAGCGTTCATTTCCAGTAACAGTTTGAATTTTTAGGTTTCACTCTGTTTTCTCCTATATTGATAGATGTATTTGGAACTCTAAATCCAACACGGTTTGTGCTAGCTTCTTGAAACTTGACACAACAAAGTAGTCTCACGTTCTATCTCTACGTTTTGTTTCCTCTTAATGGAGCCCTAAGCAGTGACTGGCGAGAAACCCTTTCATGGAACGGGGTTGCCAAGCTTCCAAAAATTACGAATCTCCAGAAATCTCAGCAAATATTTTTTCACCCAAACTGGATGATACTTTCAGGTAATGATCAGTACACTAAGGCGACTTGGTTCCCCAAATTTTGGTCTTCTATGTTGAAGCGTTCATTTCCAATAACAGTTTGAATTTTTAGGTTTCACTCTCTTTTCTCCTATATTGATAGATGTATTTGGAACTCTAAATCCAACACGGTTTGTGCTAGCTTCTTGAAACTTGACACAACAAAGTAGTTTCACGTTCTATATCTACGTTTTGTTTCCTCTTGATGTAGCCCTAAGCAGTGACTGGCGAGAAACACTTTCATAGGAAGGGGTTGCCAAGCTTCCAAAAATTACGAATCTCCAGAAAACTCAGCAAATATTTTTTTCACCCAAACTGGATGATAATTTCAGGTAATGATCAGTACACTAAGGCGACTTGGTTCCCCAAATTTCGTTCTTCTATGTTGAAGCGTTCATTTCCAGTAACAGTTTGAATTTTTACGTTTCACTCTGTTTTCTCCTATATTGATAGATGTATTTGGAACTCTAAATCCAACACCGTTTGTGCTAGCTTCTTGAAACTTGACACCACAAAGTAGTTTCATGTTCTCTCTCTACGTTTTGTTTCCTCTTGATGTAGCCCTAAGCAGTGACTGGCGAGAAACACTTTCATGGGAAGGGGTTGCCAAGCTTCCAAAAATTACGAATCTCCAGAAATCTCAGCAAATATTTTTTCACCCAAACTGGATGATACTTTCAGGTAATGATCAGTACACTAAGGCGACTTGGTTCCCCAAATTCGTTCTTCTATGTTGAAGCGTTCAATTCCAGTAACAGTTTGAATTTTTAGGTTTCACTCTGTTTTCTCCTATATTGATAGATGTATTTGGAACTCTAAATCCAACACGGTTTGTGCTAGCTTCTTGAAACTTGACACAACAAAGTAGTTTCACGTTCTATCTCTACGTTTTGTTTCCTCTTGATGTAGCACTAAGCAGTGACTGGCAAGAAACCCTTTCATGGGAAGGGGTTGCCATGCTTCCAAAAATTACGAATCTCCAGAAATCTCAGCAAATATTTTTTCACCCAAACTGGATGATACTTTCATGTAATGATCAGTACACTAAGGCGACTTGGTTCCCCAAATTTCGTTCTTCTATGTTGAAGCATTCATTTCCAGTAACAGTTTGAATTTTTAGGTTTCACTCTGTTTTCTCCTATATTGATAGATGTATTTGGAACTCTAAATCCAACACGGTTTGTGCTAGCTTCTTGAAACTTGACACAACAAAGTAGTTTCACGTTCTCTCTCTACGTTTTGTTTCCTCTTGATGTAGCCCTAAGCAGTGACTGGCGAGAAACACTTTCATGGGAAGGGGTTGCCAAGCTTCCCAAAATTTCGAATCTCCAGAAATCTCAGCAAATATTTTTTCACCCAAACTGGATGATACTTTCAGGTAATGATCAGTACACTAAGGCGACTTGGTTCCCCAAATTTCGTTCTTCTATGTTGAAGCGTTCATTTCCAGTAACAGTTTGAATTTTTAGGTTTCATTCTGTTTTCTCCTATATTGATAGATGTATTTGGAACTCTAAATCCAACACGGTTTGTGCTAGCTTCTTGAAACTTGACACAACAAAGTAGTCTCACGTTCTATCTCTACGTTTTGTTTCCTCTTAATGGAGCCCTAAGCAGTGACTGGCGAGAAACCCTTTCATGGAACAGGGTGGCCAAGATTCCAAAAATTACGAATCTCCAGAAATCTCAGCAAATATTTTTTCACCCAAACTGGATGATACTTTCAGGTAATGATCAGTACACTAAGGCGACTTGGTTCCCCAAATTTCGTTCTTCTATGTTGAAGCGTTCATTTCCAGTAACAGTTTGAATTTTTAGGTTTCACTCTGTTTTCTCCTATATTGATAGATGTATTTGGAACTCTAAATCCAACACGGTTTGTGCTAGCTTCTTGAAACTTGACACAACAAAGTAGTTTGACGTTCTATCTCTACGTTTTGTTTCCTCTTGATGTAGCCCTAAGCAGTGACTGGCGAGAAACACTTTCATGGGAAGGGGTTGCCAAGCTTCCAAAAATTACGAATCTCCAGAAATCTCAGCAAATATTTTTTCACCCAAACTGGATGATACTTTCAGGTAATGATCAGTACACTAAGGCGACTTGGTTCCCCAAATTTCGTTCTTCTATGTTGAAGCGTTCATTTCCAGTAACAGTTTGAATTTTTAGGTTTCACTCTGTTTTCTCCTATATTGATAGATGTATTTGGAACTCTAAATCCAACACGGTTTGTGCTAGCTTCTTGAAACTTGACACAACAAAGTAGTCTCACGTTCTATCTCTACGTTTTGTTTCCTCTTAATGGAGCCCTAAGCAGTGACTGGCGAGAAACCCTTTCATGGAACGGGGTTGCCAAGCTTCCAAAAATTACGAATCTCCAGAAATCTCAGCAAATATTTTTTCACCCAAACTGGATGATACTTTCAGGTAATGATCAGTACACTAAGGCGACTTGGTTCCCCAAATTTCGTTCTTCTATGTTGAAGCGTTCATTTCCAGTAACAGTTTGAATTTTTAGGTTTCACTCTGTTTTCTCCTATATTGATAGATGTATTTGGAACTCTAAATCCAACACGGTTTGTGCTAGCTTCTTGAAACTTGACACAACAAAGTAGTCTCACGTTCTATCTCTACGTTTTGTTTCCTCTTAATGGAGCCCTAAGCAGTGACTGGCGAGAAACCCTTTCATGGAACGGGGTTGCCAAGCTTCCAAAAATTACGAATCTCCAGAAATCTCAGCAAATATTTTTTCACCCAAACTGGATGATACTTTCAGGTAATGATCAGTACACTAAGGCGACTTGGTTCCCCAAATTTCGTTCTTCTATGTTGAAGCGTTCATTTCCAGTAACAGTTTGAATTTTTAGGTTTCACTCTGTTTTCTCCTATATTGATAGATGTATTTGGAACTCTAAATCCAACACGGTTTGTGCTAGCTTCTTGAAACTTGACACAACAAAGTAGTTTGACGTTTATCTCTACGTTTTGTTTCCTCTTGATGTAGCCCTAAGCAGTGACTGGCGAGAAACACTTTCATGGGAAGGGGTTGCCAAGCTTCCAAAAATTACGAATCTCCAGAAATCTCAGCAAATATTTTTTCACCCAAACTGGATGATACTTTCAGGTAATGATCAGTACACTAAGGCGACTTGGTTCCCCAAATTTCGTTCTTCTATGTTGAAGCGTTCATTTCCAGTAACAGTTTGAATTTTTAGGTTTCACTCTGTTTTCTCCTATATTGATAGATGTGTTTGGAACTCTAAATCCAACACGGTTTGTGCTAGCTTCTTGAAACTTGACACAACAAAGTAGTTTCACGTTCTATATCTACGTTTTGTTTCCTCTTGATGTAGCCCTAAGCAGTGACTGGCGAGAAACACTTTCATGGGAAGGGGTTGCCAAGCTTCCAAAAATTACGAATCTCCAGAAATCTCAGCAAATATTTTTTCACCCAAACTGGATGATACTTTCAGGTAATGATCAGTACACTAAGGCGACTTGGTTCCCCTAATTCGTTCTTCTATGTTGAAGCGTTCAATTCCAGTAACAGTTTGAATTTTTAGGTTTCACTCTGTTTTCTCCTATATTGATACATGTATTTGGAACTCTAAATCCAACACGGTTTGTGCTAGCTTCTTGAAACTTGACACAACAAAGTAGTTTCACGTTCTATCTCTACGTTTTGTTTCCTCTTGATGTAGCCCTAAGCAGTGACTGGCGAGAAACACTTTCATGGGAAGGGGTTGCCAAGCTTCCAAAAATTACGAATCTCCAGAAATCTCAGCAAATATTTTTTCACCCAAACTGGATGATACTTTCAGGTAATGATCAGTACACTAAGGCGACTTGGCTCCCCAAATTTCGTTCTTCTATGTTGAAGCGTTCATTTCCAGTAACAGTTTGAATTTTTAGGTTTCACTCTGTTTTCTCCTATATTGATAGATGTATTTGGAACTCTAAATCCAACACGGTTTGTGCTAGCTTCTTGAAACTTGACACAACAAAGTAGTTTCACGTTCTATCTCTACGTTTTGTTTCCTCTTGATGTAGCCCGAAGCAGTGACTGGCGAGAAACACTTTCATGGGAAGGGGTTGCCAAGCTTCCAAAAATTACGAATCTCCAGAAATCTCAGCAAATATTTTTTCACCCAAACTGGGTGATACTTTCAGGTAATGAACAGTACACTAAGGCGACTTGGTTCCCCAAATTTCGTTCTTCTATGTTGAAGCGTTCATTTCCAGTAACAGTTTGAATTTTTAGGTTTCACTCTGTTTTCTCCTATATTGATAGATGTATTTGGAACTCTAAATCCAACACGGTTTGTGCTAGCTTCTTGAAACTTGACACAACAAAGTAGTCTCACGTTCTATCTCTACGTTTTGTTTCCTCTTAATGGAGCCCTAAGCAGTGACTGGCGAGAAACCCTTTCATGGAACGAGGTTGCCAAGCTTCCAAAAATTACGAATCTCCAGAAATCTCAGCAAATATTTTTTCACCCAAACTGGATGATACTTTCAGGTAATGATCAGTACACTAAGGCGACTTGGTTCCCCAAATTTCGTTCTTCTATGTTGAAGCGTTCATTTCCAGTAACAGTTTGAATTTTTAGGTTTCACTCTGTTTTCTCCTATATTGATAGATGTATTTGGAACTCTAAATCCAACACGGTTTGTGCTAGCTTCTTGAAACTTGACACAACAAAGTAGTTTCACGTTCTATCTCTACGTTTTGTTTCCTCTTGATGTAGCCCTAAGCAGTGACTGGCGAGAAACACTTTCATGGGAAGGGGTTGCCAAGCTTCCAAAAATTACGAATCTCCAGAAATCTCAGCAAATATTTTTTCACCCAAACTGGATGATACTTTCAGGTAATGAGCAGTACACTAAGGCGACTTGGTTCCCCAAATTTCGTTCTTCTATGTTGAAGCGTTCATTTCCAGTAACAGTTTGAATTTTTAGGTTTCACTCTGTTTTCTCCTATATTGATAGATGTGTTTGGAACTCTAAATCCAACACGGTTTGTGCTAGCTTCTTGAAACTTGACACAACAAATTAGTTTCACGTTCTATATCTACGTTTTGTTTCCTCTTGATGTAGCCCTAAGCAGTGACTGGCGAGAAACACTTTCATGGGAAGGGGTTGCCAAGCTTCCAAAAATTACGAATCTCCAGAAATCTCAGCAAATATTTTTTCACCCAAACTGGATGATACTTTCAGGTAATGATCAGTACACTAAGGCGACTTGGTTCCCCAAATTTCGTTCTTCTATGTTGAAGCGTTCATTTCCAGTAACAGTTTGAATTTTTAGGTTTCACTCTGTTTTCTCCTATATTGATAGATGTGTTTGGAACTCTAAATCCAACACGGTTTGTGCTAGCTTCTTGAAACTTGACACAACAAAGTAGTTTCACGTTCTATATCTACGTTTTGTTTCCTCTTGATGTAGCCCTAAGCAGTGACTGGCGAGAAACACTTTCATAGGAAGGGGTTGCCAAGCTTCCAAAAATTACGAATCTCCAGAAATCTCAGCAAATATTTTTTCACCCAAACTGGATGATACTTAAAGGTAATGATCAGTCCACTAAGGCGACTTGGTTCCCCAAATTTCGTTCTTCTATGTTGAAGCGTTCATTTCCAGTAACAGTTTGAATTTTTAGGTTTCACTCTGTTTTCTCCTATATTGATAGATGTATTTGGAACTCTAAATCCAACACGGTTTGTGCTAGCTTCTTGAAACTTGACACCACAAAGTAGTTTCATGTTCTCTCTCTACGTTTTGTTTCCTCTTGATGTAGCCCTAAGCAGTCACTGGCGAGAAACACTTTCATGGGAAGGGGTTGCCAAGCTTCCAAAAATTACGAATCTCCAGAAATCTCAGCAAATATTTTTTCACCCAAACTGGATGATACTTTCAGGTAATGATCAGTACACTAAGGCGACTTGGTTCCCCAAATTCGTTCTTCTATGTTGAAGCGTTCATTTCCAGTAACAGTTTGAATTTTTAGGTTTCACTCTGTTTTCTCCTATATTGATAGATGTATTTGGAACTCTAAATCCAACACGGTTTGTGCTAGCTTCTTGAAACTTGACACAACAAAGTAGTTTCACGTTCTATCTCTACGTTTTGTTTCCTCTTGATGTAGCCCTAAGCAGTGACTGGCGAGAAACACTTTCATGGGAAGGGGTTGCCAAGCTTCCAAAAATTACGAATCTCCAGAAATCTCAGCAAATATTTTTTCACCCAAACTGGATGATACTTTCAGGTAATGATCAGTACACTAAGGCGACTTGGTTCCCCAAATTTCGTTCTTCTATGTTGAAGCGTTCATTTCCAGTAACAGTTTGAATTTTTAGGTTTCACTCTGTTTTCTCCTATATTGATAGATGTATTTGGAACTCTAAATCCAACACGGTTTGTGCTAGCTTCTTGAAACTTGACACAACAAAGTAGTTTCACGTTCTATCTCTACGTTTTGTTTCCTCTTGATGTAGCCCGAAGCAGTGACTGGCGAGAAACACTTTCATGGGAAGGGGTTGCCAAGCTTCCAAAAATTACGAATCTCCAGAAATCTCAGCAAATATTTTTTCACCCAAACTGGGTGATACTTTCAGGTAATGAACAGTACACTAAGGCGACTTGGTTCCCCAAATTTCGTTCTTCTATGTTGAAGCGTTCATTTCCAGTAACAGTTTGAATTTTTAGGTTTCACTCTGTTTTCTCCTATATTGATAGATGTATTTGGAACTCTAAATCCAACACGGTTTGTGCTAGCTTCTTGAAACTTGACACAACAAAGTAGTCTCACGTTCTATCTCTACGTTTTGTTTCCTCTTAATGGAGCCCTAAGCAGTGACTGGCGAGAAACCCTTTCATGGAACGGGGTTGCCAAGCTTCCAAAAATTACGAATCTCCAGAAATCTCAGCAAATATTTTTTCACCCAAACTGGATGATACTTTCAGGTAATGATCAGTACACTAAGGCGACTTGGTTCCCCAAATTTTGGTCTTCTATGTTGAAGCGTTCATTTCCAATAACAGTTTGAATTTTTAGGTTTCACTCTCTTTTCTCCTATATTGATAGATGTATTTGGAACTCTAAATCCAACACGGTTTGTGCTAGCTTCTTGAAACTTGACACAACAAAGTAGTTTCACGTTCTATATCTACGTTTTGTTTCCTCTTGATGTAGCCCTAAGCAGTGACTGGCGAGAAACACTTTCATAGGAAGGGGTTGCCAAGCTTCCAAAAATTACGAATCTCCAGAAAACTCAGCAAATATTTTTTCACCCAAACTGGATGATAATTTCAGGTAATGATCAGTACACTAAGGCGACTTGGTTCCCCAAATTTCGTTCTTCTATGTTGAAGCGTTCATTTCCAGTAACAGTTTGAATTTTTACGTTTCACTCTGTTTTCTCCTATATTGATAGATGTATTTGGAACTCTAAATCCAACACCGTTTGTGCTAGCTTCTTGAAACTTGACACCACAAAGTAGTTTCATGTTCTCTCTCTACGTTTTGTTTCCTCTTGATGTAGCCCTAAGCAGTGACTGGCGAGAAACACTTTCATGGGAAGGGGTTGCCAAGCTTCCAAAAATTACGAATCTCCAGAAATCTCAGCAAATATTTTTTCACCCAAACTGGATGATACTTTCAGGTAATGATCAGTACACTAAGGCGACTTGGTTCCCCAAATTCGTTCTTCTATGTTGAAGCGTTCAATTCCAGTAACAGTTTGAATTTTTAGGTTTCACTCTGTTTTCTCCTATATTGATAGATATATTTGGAACTCTAAATCCAACACGGTTTGTGCTAGCTTCTTGAAACTTGACACAACAAAGTAGTTTCACGTTCTATCTCTACGTTTTGTTTCCTCTTGATGTAGCACTAAGCAGTGACTGGCAAGAAACCCTTTCATGGGAAGGGGTTGCCATGCTTCCAAAAATTACGAATCTCCAGAAATCTCAGCAAATATTTTTTCACCCAAACTGGATGATACTTTCACGTAATGATCAGTACACTAAGGCGACTTGGTTCCCCAAATTTCGTTCTTCTATGTTGAAGCATTCATTTCCAGTAACAGTTTGAATTTTTAGGTTTCACTCTGTTTTCTCCTATATTGATAGATGTATTTGGAACTCTAAATCCAACACGGTTTGTGCTAGCTTCTTGAAACTTGACACAACAAAGTAGTTTCACGTTCTCTCTCTACGTTTTGTTTCCTCTTGATGTAGCCCTAAGCAGTGACTGGCGAGAAACACTTTCATGGGAAGGGGTTGCCAAGCTTCCCAAAATTTCGAATCTCCAGAAATCTCAGCAAATATTTTTTCACCCAAACTGGATGATACTTTCAGGTAATGATCAGTACACTAAGGCGACTTGGTTCCCCAAATTTCGTTCTTCTATGTTGAAGCGTTCATTTCCAGTAACAGTTTGAATTTTTAGGTTTCATTCTGTTTTCTCCTATATTGATAGATGTATTTGGAACTCTAAATCCAACACGGTTTGTGCTAGCTTCTTGAAACTTGACACAACAAAGTAGTCTCACGTTCTATCTCTACGTTTTGTTTCCTCTTAATGGAGCCCTAAGCAGTGACTGGCGAGAAACCCTTTCATGGAACAGGGTGGCCAAGATTCCAAAAATTACGAATCTCCAGAAATCTCAGCAAATATTTTTTCACCCAAACTGGATGATACTTTCAGGTAATGATCAGTACACTAAGGCGACTTGGTTCCCCAAATTTCGTTCTTCTATGTTGAAGCGTTCATTTCCAGTAACAGTTTGAATTTTTAGGTTTCACTCTGTTTTCTCCTATATTGATAGATGTATTTGGAACTCTAAATCCAACACGGTTTGTGCTAGCTTCTTGAAACTTGACACAACAAAGTAGTTTGACGTTCTATCTCTACGTTTTGTTTCCTCTTGATGTAGCCCTAAGCAGTGACTGGCGAGAAACACTTTCATGGGAAGGGGTTGCCAAGCTTCCAAAAATTACGAATCTCCAGAAATCTCAGCAAATATTTTTTCACCCAAACTGGATGATACTTTCAGGTAATGATCAGTACACTAAGGCGACTTGGTTCCCCAAATTTCGTTCTTCTATGTTGAAGCGTTCATTTCCAGTAACAGTTTGAATTTTTAGGTTTCACTCTGTTTTCTCCTATATTGATAGATGTATTTGGAACTCTAAATCCAACACGGTTTGTGCTAGCTTCTTGAAACTTGACACAACAAAGTAGTCTCACGTTCTATCTCTACGTTTTGTTTCCTCTTAATGGAGCCCTAAGCAGTGACTGGCGAGAAACCCTTTCATGGAACGGGGTTGCCAAGCTTCCAAAAATTACGAATCTCCAGAAATCTCAGCAAATATTTTTTCACCCAAACTGGATGATACTTTCAGGTAATGATCAGTACACTAAGGCGACTTGGTTCCCCAAATTTCGTTCTTCTATGTTGAAGCGTTCATTTCCAGTAACAGTTTGAATTTTTAGGTTTCACTCTGTTTTCTCCTATATTGATAGATGTATTTGGAACTCTAAATCCAACACGGTTTGTGCTAGCTTCTTGAAACTTGACACAACAAAGTAGTTTGACGTTTATCTCTACGTTTTGTTTCCTCTTGATGTAGCCCTAAGCAGTGACTGGCGAGAAACACTTTCATGGGAAGGGGTTGCCAAGCTTCCAAAAATTACGAATCTCCAGAAATCTCAGCAAATATTTTTTCACCCAAACTGGATGATACTTTCAGGTAATGATCAGTACACTAAGGCGACTTGGTTCCCCAAATTTCGTTCTTCTATGTTGAAGCGTTCATTTCCAGTAACAGTTTGAATTTTTAGGTTTCACTCTGTTTTCTCCTATATTGATAGATGTGTTTGGAACTCTAAATCCAACACGGTTTGTGCTAGCTTCTTGAAACTTGACACAACAAAGTAGTTTCACGTTCTATATCTACGTTTTGTTTCCTCTTGATGTAGCCCTAAGCAGTGACTGGCGAGAAACACTTTCATAGGAAGGGGTTGCCAAGCTTCCAAAAATTACGAATCTCCAGAAATCTCAGCAAATATTTTTTCACCCAAACTGGATGATACTTAAAGGTAATGATCAGTCCACTAAGGCGACTTGGTTCCCCAAATTTCGTTCTTCTATGTTGAAGCGTTCATTTCCAGTAACAGTTTGAATTTTTAGGTTTCACTCTGTTTTCTCCTATATTGATAGATGTATTTGGAACTCTAAATCCAACACGGTTTGTGCTAGCATCTTGAAACTTGACACCACAAAGTAGTTTCATGTTCTCTCTCTACGTTTTGTTTCCTCTTGATGTAGCCCTAAGCAGTGACTGGCGAGAAACACTTTCATGGGAAGGGGTTGCCAAGCTTCCAAAAATTACGAATCTCCAGAAATCTCAGCAAATATTTTTTCACCCAAACTGGATGATACTTTCAGGTAATGATCAGTACACTAAGGCGACTTGGTTCCCCAAATTTCGTTCTTCTATGTTGAAGCGTTCATTTCCAGTAACAGTTTGAATTTTTAGGTTTCACTCTGTTTTCTCCTATATTGATAGATGTATTTGGAACTCTAAATCCAACACGGTTTGTGCTAGCTTCTTGAAACTTGACACCACAAAGTAGTTTCATGTTCTCTCTCTACGTTTTGTTTCCTCTTGATGTAGCCCTAAGCAGTCACTGGCGAGAAACACTTTCATGGGAAGGGGTTGCCAAGCTTCCAAAAATTAAGAATCTCCAGAAATCTCAGCAAATATTTTTTCACCCAAACTGGATGATACTTTCAGGTAATGATCAGTACACTAAGGCGACTTGGTTCCCCAAATTCGTTCTTCTATGTTGAAGCGTTCATTTCCAGTAACAGTTTGAATTTTTAGGTTTCACTCTGTTTTCTCCTATATTGATAGATGTATTTGGAACTCTAAATCCAACACGGTTTGTGCTAGCTTCTTGAAACTTGACACAACAAAGTAGTTTCACGTTCTATCTCTACGTTTTGTTTCCTCTTGATGTAGCCCTAAGCAGTGACTGGCGAGAAACACTTTCATGGGAAGGGGTTGCCAAGCTTCCAAAAATTACGAATCTCCAGAAATCTCAGCAAATATTTTTTCACCCAAACTGGATGATACTTTCAGGTAATGATCAGTACACTAAGGCGACTTGGTTCCCCAAATTTCGTTCTTCTATGTTGAAGCGTTCATTTCCAGTAACAGTTTGAATTTTTAGGTTTCACTCTGTTTTCTCCTATATTGATAGATGTATTTGGAACTCTAAATCCAACACGGTTTGTGCTAGCTTCTTGAAACTTGACACAACAAAGTAGTTTCACGTTCTATCTCTACGTTTTGTTTCCTCTTGATGTAGCCCTAAGCAGTGACTGGCGAGAAACACTTTCATGGGAAGGGGTTGCCAAGCTTCCAAAAATTACGAATCTCCAGAAATCTCAGCAAATATTTTTTCACCCAAACTGGATGATACTTTCAGGTAATGAACAGTACACTAAGGCGACTTGGTTCCCCAAATTTCGTTCTTCTATGTTGAAGCGTTCATTTCCAGTAACAGTTTGAATTTTTAGGTTTCACTCTGTTTTCTCCTATATTGATAGATGTGTTTGGAACTCTAAATCCAACACAGTTTGTGCTAGCTTCTTGAAACTTGACACAACAAATTAGTTTCACGTTCTATCTCTACGTTTGGTTTCCTCTTGATGTAGCCCTAAGCAGTGACTGGCGAGAAACACTTTCATGGGAAGGGGTTGCCAAGCTTCCAAAAATTACGAATCTCCAGAAATCTCAGCAAATATTTTTTCACCCAAACTGGATGATACTTTCAGGTAATGATCAGTACACTAAGGCGACTTGGTTCCCCAAATTTTGGTCTTCTATGTTGAAGCGTTCATTTCCAATAACAGTTTGAATTTTTAGGTTTCACTCTCTTTTCTCCTATATTGATAGATGTATTTGGAACTCTAAATCCAACACGGTTTGTGCTAGCTTCTTGAAACTTGACACAACAAAGTAGTTTCACGTTCTATATCTACGTTTTGTTTCCTCTTGATGTAGCCCTAAGCAGTGACTGGCGAGAAACACTTTCATAGGAAGGGGTTGCCAAGCTTCCAAAAATTACGAATCTCCAGAAAACTCAGCAAATATTTTTTCACCCAAACTGGATGATAATTTCAGGTAATGATCAGTACACTAAGGCGACTTGGTTCCCCAAATTTCGTTCTTCTATGTTGAAGCGTTCATTTCCAGTAACAGTTTGAATTTTTACGTTTCACTCTGTTTTCTCCTATATTGATAGATGTATTTGGAACTCTAAATCCAACACCGTTTGTGCTAGCTTCTTGAAACTTGACACCACAAAGTAGTTTCATGTTCTCTCTATACGTTTTGTTTCCTCTTGATGTAGCCCTAAGCAGTGACTGGCGAGAAACACTTTCATGGGAAGGGGTTGCCAAGCTTCCAAAAATTACGAATCTCCAGATATCTCAGCAAATATTTTTTCACCCAAACTGGATGATACTTTCAGGTAATGATCAGTACACTAAGGCGACTTGGTTCCCCAAATTCGTTCTTCTATGTTGAAGCGTTCAATTCCAGTAACAGTTTGAATTTTTAGGTTTCACTCTGTTTTCTCCTATATTGATAGATGTATTTGGAACTCTAAATCCAACACGGTTTGTGCTAGCTTCTTGAAACTTGACACAACAAAGTAGTTTCACGTTCTATCTCTACGTTTTGTTTCCTCTTGATGTAGCCCTAAGCAGTGACTGGCAAGAAACCCTTTCATGGGAAGGGGTTGCCATGTTTCCAAAAATTACGAATCTCCAGAAATCTCAGCAAATATTTTTTCACCCAAACTGGATGATACTTTCAGGTAATGATCAGTACACTAACGCGACTTGGTTCCCCAAATTTCGTTCTTCTATGTTGAAGCATTCATTTCCAGTAACAGTTTGAATTTTTAGGTTTCACTCTGTTTTCTCCTATATTGATAGATGTATTTGGAACTCTAAATCCAACACGGTTTGTGCTAGCTACTTGAAACTTGACACAACAAAGTAGTTTCACGTTCTCTCTCTACGTTTTGTTTCCTCTTGATGTAGCCCTAAGCAGTGACTGGCGAGAAACACTTTCATGGGAAGGGGTTGCCAAGCTTCCCAAAATTTCGAATCTCCAGAAATCTCAGCAAATATTTTTTCACCCTAACTGGATGATACTTTCAGGTAATGATCAGTACACTAAGGCGACTTGGTTCCCCAAATTTCGTTCTTCTATGTTGAAGCGTTCATTTCCAGTAACAGTTTGAATTTTTAGGTTTCATTCTGTTTTCTCCTATATTGATAGATGTATTTGGAACTCTAAATCCAACACGGTTTGTGCTAGCTTCTTGAAACTTGACACAACAAAGTAGTTTCACGTTCTATCTCTACGTTTTGTTTCCTCTTGATGTAGCCCTAAGCAGTGACTGGCGAGAAACACTTTCATGGGAAGGGGTTGCCAAGCTTCCAAAAATTACGAATCTCCAGAAATCTCAGCAAATATTTTTTCACCCAAACTGGATGATACTTTCAGGTAATGATCAGTACACTAAGGCGACTTGGTTCCCCAAATTTCGTTCTTCTATGTTGAAGCGTTCATTTCCAGTAACAGTTTGAATTTTTAGGTTTCACTCTGTTTTCTCCTATATTGATAGATGTATTTGGAACTCTAAATCCAACACGGTTTGTGCTAGCTTCTTGAAACTTGACACAACAAAGTAGTTTGACGTTCTATCTCTACGTTTTGTTTCCTCTTGATGTAGCCCTAAGCAGTGACTGGCGAGAAACACTTTCATGGGAAGGGGTTGCCAAGCTTCCAAAAATTACGAATCTCCAGAAATCTCAGCAAATATTTTTTCACCCAAACTGGATGATACTTTCAGGTAATGATCAGTACACTAAGGCGACTTGGTTCCCCAAATTTCGTTCTTCTATGTTGAAGCGTTCATTTCCAGTAACAGTTTGAATTTTTAGGTTTCACTCTGTTTTCTCCTATATTGATAGATGTATTTGGAACTCTAAATCCAACACGGTTTGTGCTAGCTTCTTGAAACTTGACACAACAAAGTAGTCTCACGTTCTATCTCTACGTTTTGTTTCCTCTTAATGGAGCCCTAAGCAGTGACTGGCGAGAAACCCTTTCATGGAACGGGGTTGCCAAGCTTCCAAAAATTACGAATCTCCAGAAATCTCAGCAAATATTTTTTCACCCAAACTGGATGATACTTTCAGGTAATGATCAGTACACTAAGGCGACTTGGTTCCCCAAATTTCGTTCTTCTATGTTGAAGCGTTCATTTCCAGTAACAGTTTGAATTTTTAGGTTTCACTCTGTTTTCTCCTATATTGATAGATGTATTTGGAACTCTAAATCCAACACGGTTTGTGCTAGCTTCTTGAAACTTGACACAACAAAGTAGTTTGACGTTTATCTCTACGTTTTGTTTCCTCTTGATGTAGCCCTAAGCAGTGACTGGCGAGAAACACTTTCATGGGAAGGGGTTGCCAAGCTTCCAAAAATTACGAATCTCCAGAAATCTCAGCAAATATTTTTTCACCCAAACTGGATGATACTTTCAGGTAATGATCAGTACACTAAGGCGACTTGGTTCCCCAAATTTCGTTCTTCTATGTTGAAGCGTTCATTTCCAGTAACAGTTTGAATTTTTAGGTTTCACTCTGTTTTCTCCTATATTGATAGATGTGTTTGGAACTCTAAATCCAACACGGTTTGTGCTAGCTTCTTGAAACTTGACACAACAAAGTAGTTTCACGTTCTATATCTACGTTTTGTTTCCTCTTGATGTAGCCCTAAGCAGTGACTGGCGAGAAACACTTTCATAGGAAGGGGTTGCCAAGCTTCCAAAAATTACGAATCTCCAGAAATCTCAGCAAATATTTTTTCACCCAAACTGGATGATACTTAAATTAATGATCAGTCCACTAAGGCGACTTGGTTCCCCAAATTTCGTTCTTCTATGTTGAAGCGTTCATTTCCAGTAACAGTTTGAATTTTTAGGTTTCACTCTGTTTTCTCCTATATTGATAGATGTATTTGGAACTCTAAATCCAACACGGTTTGTGCTAGCTTCTTGAAACTTGACACCACAAAGTAGTTTCATGTTCTCTCTCTACGTTTTGTTTCCTCTTGATGTAGCCCTAAGCAGTGACTGGCGAGAAACACTTTCATGGGAAGGGGTTGCCAAGCTT
The DNA here is from genome assembly GCF_964194105.1 of Spermophilus citellus. NCBI lineage: Eukaryota > Metazoa > Chordata > Mammalia > Rodentia > Sciuridae > Spermophilus > Spermophilus citellus. The sequence goes on along the minus strand of NC_138183.1, from coordinate 97,015,302 downwards.
CCAAAAATTACGAATCTCCAGAAATCTCAGCAAATATTTTTTCACCCAAACTGGATGATACTTTCAGGTAATGATCAGTACACTAAGGCGACTTGGTTCCCCAAATTCGTTCTTCTATGTTGAAGCGTTCAATTCCAGTAACAGTTTGAATTTTTAGGTTTCACTCTGTTTTCTCCTATATTGATAGATGTATTTGGAACTCTAAATCCAACACGGTTTGTGCTAGCTTCTTGAAACTTGACACAACAAAGTAGTTTCACGTTCTATCTCTACGTTTTGTTTCCTCTTGATGTAGCCCTAAGCAGTGACTGGCAAGAAACCCTTTCATGGGAAGGGGTTGCCACGCTTCCAAAAATTACGAATCTCCAGAAATCTCAGCAAATATTTTTTCACCCAAACTTAATGATACTTTCAGGTAATGATCAGTACACTAAGGCGACTTGGTTCCCCAAATTTCGTTCTTCTATGTTGAAGCGTTCATTTCCAGTAACAGTTTGAATTTTTAGGTTTCACTCTGTTTTCTCCTATATTGATAGATGTATTTGGAACTCTAAATCCAACACGGTTTGTGCTAGATTCTTGAAACTTGTCACAACAAACTAGTTTCACGTTCTATCTCTACGTTTTGTTTCCTCTTGATGTAGCCCTAAGCAGTGACTGGCGAGAAACACTTTCATGGGAAGGGGTTGCCAAGCTTCCAAAAATTACGAATCTCCAGAAATCTCAGCAAATATTTTTTCACCCAAACTGGATGATACTTTCAGGTAATGATCAGTACACTAAGGCGACTTGGTTCCCCAAATTTCGTTCTTCTATGTTGAAGCGTTCATTTCCAGTAACAGTTTGAATTTTTAGGTTTCACTCTGTTTTCTCCTATATTGATAGATGTATTTGGAACTCTAAATCCAACACGGTTTGTGCTAGCTTCTTGAAACTTGACACAACACAGTAGTCTCACGTTCTATCTCTACGTTTTGTTTCCTCTTAATGGAGCCCTAAGCAGTGACTGGCGAGAAACCCTTTCATGGAACGGGGTTGCCAAGATTCCAAAAATTACGAATCTCCAGAAATCTCAGCAAATATTTTTTCACCCAAACTGGATGATACTTTCAGGTAATGATCAGTACACTAAGGCGACTTGGTTCCCCAAATTTCGTTCTTCTATGTTGAAGCGTTCATTTCCAGTAACAGTTTGAATTTTTAGGTTTCACTCTGTTTTCTCCTATATTGATAGATGTATTTGGAACTCTAAATCCAACACGGTTTGTGCTAGCTTCTTGAAACTTGACACAACAAAGTAGTTTGACGTTCTATCTCTACGTTTTGTTTCCTCTTGATGTAGCCCTAAGCAGTGACTGGCGAGAAACACTTTCATGGGAAGGGGTTGCCAAGCTTCCAAAAATTACGAATCTCCAGAAATCTCAGCAAATATTTTTTCACCCAAACTGGATGATACTTTCAGGTAATGATCAGTACACTAAGGCGACTTGGTTCCCCAAATTTCGTTCTTCTATGTTGAAGCGTTCATTTCCAGTAACAGTTTGAATTTTTAGGTTTCACTCTGTTTTCTCCTATATTGATAGATGTATTTGGAACTCTAAATCCAACACGGTTTGTGCTAGCTTCTTGAAACTTGACACAACAAAGTAGTCTCACGTTCTATCTCTACGTTTTGTTTCCTCTTAATGGAGCCCTAAGCAGTGACTGGCGAGAAACCCTTTCATGGAACGGGGTTGCCAAGCTTCCAAAAATTACGAATCTCCAGAAATCTCAGCAAATATTTTTTCACCCAAACTGGATGATACTTTCAGGTAATGATCAGTACACTAAGGCGACTTGGTTCCCCAAATTTCGTTCTTCTATGTTGAAGCGTTCATTTCCAGTAACAGTTTGAATTTTTAGGTTTCACTCTGTTTTCTCCTATATTGATAGATGTATTTGGAACTCTAAATCCAACACGGTTTGTGCTAGCTTCTTGAAACTTGACACAACAAAGTAGTTTGACGTTTATCTCTACGTTTTGTTTCCTCTTGATGTAGCCCTAAGCAGTGACTGGCGAGAAACACTTTCATGGGAAGGGGTTGCCAAGCTTCCAAAAATTACGAATCTCCAGAAATCTCAGCAAATATTTTTTCACCCAAACTGGATGATACTTTCAGGTAATGATCAGTACACTAAGGCGACTTGGTTCCCCAAATTTCGTTCTTCTATGTTGAAGCGTTCATTTCCAGTAACAGTTTGAATTTTTAGGTTTCACTCTGTTTTCTCCTATATTGATAGATGTGTTTGGAACTCTAAATCCAACACGGTTTGTGCTAGCTTCTTGAAACTTGACACAACAAAGTAGTTTCACGTTCTATATCTACGTTTTGTTTCCTCTTGATGTAGCCCTAAGCAGTGACTGGCGAGAAACACTTTCATAGGAAGGGGTTGCCAAGCTTCCAAAAATTACGAATCTCCAGAAATCTCAGCAAATATTTTTTCACCCAAACTGGATGATACTTAAATTAATGATCAGTCCACTAAGGCGACTTGGTTCCCCAAATTTCGTTCTTCTATGTTGAAGCGTTCATTTCCAGTAACAGTTTGAATTTTTAGGTTTCACTCTGTTTTCTCCTATATTGATAGATGTATTTGGAACTCTAAATCCAACACGGTTTGTGCTAGCTTCTTGAAACTTGACACCACAAAGTAGTTTCATGTTCTCTCTCTACGTTTTGTTTCCTCTTGATGTAGCTCTAAGCAGTGACTGGCGAGAAACACTTTCATGGGAAGGGGTTGCCAAGCTTCCAAAAATTACGAATCTCCAGAAATCTCAGCAAATATTTTTTCACCCAAACTGGATGATACTTTCAGGTAATGATCAGTACACTAAGGCGACTTGGTTCCCCAAATTCGTTCTTCTATGTTGAAGCGTTCAATTCCAGTAACAGTTTGAATTTTTAGGTTTCACTCTGTTTTCTCCTATATTGATAGATGTATTTGGAACTCTAAATCCAACACGGTTTGTGCTAGCTTCTTGAAACTTGACACAACAAAGTAGTTTCACGTTCTATCTCTACGTTTTGTTTCCTCTTGATGTAGCCCTAAGCAGTGACTGGCAAGAAACCCTTTCATGGGAAGGGGTTGCCACGCTTCCAAAAATTACGAATCTCCAGAAATCTCAGCAAATATTTTTTCACCCAAACTTAATGATACTTTCAGGTAATGATCAGTACACTAAGGCGACTTGGTTCCCCAAATTTCGTTCTTCTATGTTGAAGCGTTCATTTCCAGTAACAGTTTGAATTTTTAGGTTTCACTCTGTTTTCTCCTATATTGATAGATGTATTTGGAACTCTAAATCCAACACGGTTTGTGCTAGATTCTTGAAACTTGTCACAACAAACTAGTTTCACGTTCTATCTCTACGTTTTGTTTCCTCTTGATGTAGCCCTAAGCAGTGACTGGCGAGAAACACTTTCATGGGAAGGGGTTGCCAAGCTTCCAAAAATTACGAATCTCCAGAAATCTCAGCAAATATTTTTTCACCCAAACTGGATGATACTTTCAGGTAATGATCAGTACACTAAGGCGACTTGGTTCCCCAAATTTCGTTCTTCTATGTTGAAGCGTTCATTTCCAGTAACAGTTTGAATTTTTAGGTTTCACTCTGTTTTCTCCTATATTGATAGATGTATTTGGAACTCTAAATCCAACACGGTTTGTGCTAGCTTCTTGAAACTTGACACAACAAAGTAGTCTCACGTTCTATCTCTACGTTTTGTTTCCTCTTAATGGAGCCCTAAGCAGTGACTGGCGAGAAACCCTTTCATGGAACGGGGTTGCCAAGCTTCCAAAAATTACGAATCTCCAGAAATCTCAGCAAATATTTTTTCACCCAAACTGGATGATACTTTCAGGTAATGATCAGTACACTAAGGCGACTTGGTTCCCCAAATTTCGTTCTTCTATGTTGAAGCGTTCATTTCCAGTAACAGTTTGAATTTTTAGGTTTCACTCTGTTTTCTCCTATATTGATAGATGTATTTGGAACTCTAAATCCAACACGGTTTGTGCTAGCTTCTTGAAACTTGACACAACAAAGTAGTCTCACGTTCTATCTCTACGTTTTGTTTCCTCTTAATGGAGCCCTAAGCAGTGACTGGCAAGAAACCCTTTCATGGGAAGGGGTTGCCATGCTTCCAAAAATTACGAATCTCCAGAAATCTCAGCAAATATTTTTTCACCCAAACTGGATGATACTTTCAGGTAATGATCAGTACACTAAGGCGACTTGGTTCCCCAAATTTCGTTCTTCTATGTTGAAGCGTTCATTTCCAGTAACAGTTTGAATTTTTAGGTTTCACTCTGTTTTCTCCTATATTGATAGATGTATTTGGAACTCTAAATCCAACACGGTTTGTGCTAGCTTCTTGAAACTTGACACAACAAAGTAGTTTCACGTTCTATCTCTACGTTTTGTTTCCTCTTGATGTAGCCCTAAGCAGTGACTGGCGAGAAACACTTTCATGGGAAGGGGTTGCCAAGCTTCCAAAAATTACGAATCTCCAGAAATCTCAGCAAATATTTTTTCACCCAAACTGGATGATACTTTCAGGTAATGATCAGTACACTAAGGCGACTTGGTTCCCCAAATTTCGTTCTTCTATGTTGAAGCGTTCATTTCCAGTAACAGTTTGAATTTTTAGGTTTCACTCTGTTTTCTCCTATATTGATAGATGTGTTTGGAACTCTAAATCCAACACGGTTTGTGCTAGCTTCTTGAAACTTGACACAACAAATTAGTTTCACGTTCTATCTCTACGTTTGGTTTCCTCTTGATGTAGCCCTAAGCAGTGACTGGCGAGAAACACTTTCATGGGAAGGGGTTGCCAAGCTTCCAAAAATTACGAATCTCCAGAAATCTCAGCAAATATTTTTTCACCCAAACTGGATGATACTTTCAGGTAATGATCAGTACACTAAGGCGACTTGGTTCCCCAAATTTCGGTCTTCTATGTTGAAGCGTTCATTTCCAATAACAGTTTGAATTTTTAGGTTTCACTCTCTTTTCTCCTATATTGATAGATGTATTTGGAACTCTAAATCCAACACGGTTTGTGCTAGCTTCTAGAAACTTGACACAACAAAGTAGTTTCACGTCCTACATCTACGTTTTGTTTCCTCTTGATGTAGCCCTAAGCAGTGACTGGCGAGAAACACTTTCATAGGAAGGGGTTGCCAAGCTTCCAAAAATTACGAATCTCCAGAACACTCAGCAAATATTTATTCACCCAAACTGGATGATAATTTCAGGTAATGATCAGTACACTAAGGCGACTTGGTTCCCCAAATTTCGTTCTTCTATGTTGAAGCGTTCATTTCCAGTAACAGTTTGAATTTTTACGTTTCACTCTGTTTTCTCCTATATTGATAGATGTATTTGGAACTCTAAATCCAACACCGTTTGTGCTAGCTTCTTGAAACTTGACACCACAAAGTATTTTCATGTTCTCTCTCTACGTTTTGTTTCCTCTTGATGTAGCCCTAAGCAGTGACTGGCGAGAAACACTTTCATGGGAAGGGGTTGCCAAGCTTCCAAAAATTACGAATCTCCAGAAATCTCAGCAAATATTTTTTCACCCAAACTGGATGATACTTTCAGGTAATGATCAGTACACTAAGGCGACTTGGTTCCCCAAATTTGTTCTTCTATGTTGAAGCGTTCAATTCCAGTAACAGTTTGAATTTTTAGGTTTCACTCTGTTTTCTCCTATATTGATAGATGTATTTGGAACTCTAAATCCAACACGGTTTGTGCTAGCTTCTTGAAACTTGACACAACAAAGTAGTTTCACGTTCTATCTCTACGTTTTGTTTCCTCTTGATGTAGCCCTAAGCAGTGACTGGCAAGAAACCCTTTCATGAAAAGGGGTTGCCATGCTTCCAAAAATTACGAATCTCCAGAAATCTCAGCAAATATTTTTTCACCCAAACTGGATGATACTTTCAGGTAATGATCAGTACACTAAGGCGACTTGGTTCCCCAAATTTCGTTCTTCTATGTTGAAGCGTTCATTTCCAGTAACAGTTTGAATTTTTAGGTTTCACTCTGTTTTCTCCTATATTGATAGATGTATTTGGAACTCTAAATCCAACACGGTTTGTGCTAGCTTCTTGAAACTTGACACAACAAAGTAGTTTGACGTTTATCTCTACGTTTTGTTTCCTCTTGATGTAGCCCTAAGCAGTGACTGGCGAGAAACACTTTCATGGGAAGGGGTTGCCAAGCTTCCAAAAATTACGAATCTCCAGAAATCTCAGCAAATATTTTTTCACCCAAACTGGATGATACTTTCAGGTAATGATCAGTACACTAAGGCGACTTGGTTCCCCAAATTTCGTTCTTCTATGTTGAAGCGTTCATTTCCAGTAACAGTTTGAATTTTTAGGTTTCACTCTGTTTTCTCCTATATTGATAGATGTGTTTGGAACTCTAAATCCAACACGGTTTGTGCTAGCTTCTTGAAACTTCACACAACAAAGTAGTTTCACGTTCTATATCTACGTTTTGTTTCCTCTTGATGTAGCCCTAAGCAGTGACTGGCGAGAAACACTTTCATAGGAAGGGGTTTGCCAAGCTTCCAAAAATTACGAATCTCCAGAAATCTCAGCAAATATTTTTTCACCCAAACTGGATGATACTTAAAGGTAATGATCAGTACACTAAGGCGACTTGGTTCCCCAAATTTCGTTCTTCTATGTTGAAGCGTTCATTTCCAGTAACAGTTTGAATTTTTAGGTTTCACTCTGTTTTCTCCTATATTGATAGATGTATTTGGAACTCTAAATCCAACACCGTTTGTGCTAGCTTCTTGAAACTTGTCACAACAAAGTAGTTTCACGTTCTATCTCTACCTTTTGTTTCCTCTTGATGTAGCCCTAAGCAGTGACTGGCGAGAAACACTTTCATGGGAAGGGGTTGCCAAGCTTCCAAAAATTACGAATCTCCAGAAATCTCAGCAAATATTTTTTCACCCAAACTGGATGATACTTTCAGGTAATGATCAGTACACTAAGGCGACTTGGTTCCCCAAATTTCGTTCTTCTATGTTGAAGCGTTCATTTCCAGTAACAGTTTGAATTTTTAGGTTTCACTCTGTTTTCTCCTATATTGATAGATGTATTTGGAACTCTAAATCCAACACGGTTTGTGCTAGCTTCTTGAAACTTGACACCACAAAGTAGTTTCATGTTCTCTCTCTACGTTTTGTTTCCTCTTGATGTAGCCCTAAGCAGTGACTGGCGAGAAACACTTTCATGGGAAGGGGTTGCCAAGCTTCCAAAAATTACGAATCTCCAGAAATCTCAGCAAATATTTTTTCACCCAAACTGGATGATACTTTCAGGTAATGATCAGTACACTAAGGCGACTTGGTTCCCCAAATTCGTTCTTCTATGTTGAAGCGTTCAATTCCAGTAACAGTTTGAATTTTTAGGTTTCACTCTGTTTTCTCCTATATTGATAGATGTATTTGGAACTCTAAATCCAACACGGTTTGTGCTAGCTTCTTGAAACTTGACACAACAAAGTAGTTTCACGTTCTATCTCTACGTTTTGTTTCCTCTTGATGTAGCCCTAAACAGTGACTGGCAAGAAACCCTTTCATGGGAAGGGGTTGCCACGCTTCCAAAAATTACGAATCTCCAGAAATCTCAGCAAATATTTTTTCACCCAAACTGGATGATACTTTCAGGTAATGATCAGTACACTAAGGCGACTTGGTTCCCCAAATTTCGTTCTTCTATGTTGAAGCGTTCATTTCCAGTAACAGTTTGAATTTTTAGGTTTCACTCTGTTTTCTCCTATATTGATAGATGTGTTTGGAACTCTAAATCCAACACGGTTTGTGCTAGCTTCTTGAAACTTGACACAACAAATTAGTTTCACGTTCTATCTCTACGTTTGGTTTCCTCTTGATGTAGCCCTAAGCAGTGACTGGCGAGAAACACTTTCATGGGAAGGGGTTGCCAAGCTTCCAAAAATTACGAATCTCCAGAAATCTCAGCAAATATTTTTTCACCCAAACTGGATGATACTTTCAGGTAATGATCAGTACACTAAGGCGACTTGGTTCCCCAAATTTCGGTCTTCTATGTTGAAGCGTTCATTTCCAGTAACAGTTTGAATTTTTAGGTTTCACTCTCTTTTCTCCTATATTGATAGATGTATTTGGAACTCTAAATCCAACACGGTTTGTGCTAGCTTCTAGAAACTTGACACAACAAAGTAGTTTCACGTCCTATATCTACGTTTTGTTTCCTCTTGATGTAGCCCTAAGCAGTGACTGGCGAGAAACACTTTCATAGGAAGGGGTTGCCAAGCTTCCAAAAATTACGAATCTCCAGAAAACTCAGCAAATATTTTTTCACCCAAACTGGATGATAATTTCAGGTAATGATCAGTACACTAAGGCGACTTGGTTCCCCAAATTTCGTTCTTCTATGTTGAAGCGTTCATTTCCAGTAACAGTTTGAATTTTTACGTTTCACTCTGTTTTCTCCTATATTGATAGATGTATTTGGAACTCTAAATCCAACACCGTTTGTGCTAGCTTCTTGAAACTTGAAACCACAAAGTAGTTTCATGTTCTCTCTCTACGTTTTGTTTCCTCTTGATGTAGCCCTAAGCAGTGACTGGCGAGAAACACTTTCATGGGAAGGGGTTGCCAAGCTTCCAAAAATTATGAATCTCCAGAAATCTCAGCAAATATTTTTTCACCCAAACTGGATGATACTTTCAGGTAATGATCAGTACACTAAGGCGACTTGGTTCCCCAAATTTGTTCTTCTATGTTGAAGCGTTCAATTCCAGTAACAGTATGAATTTTTAGGTTTCACTCTGTTTTCTCCTATATTGATAGATGTATTTGGAACTCTAAATCCAACACGGTTTGTGCTAGCTTCTTGAAACTTGACACAACAAAGTAGTTTCACGTTCTATCTCTACGTTTTGTTTCCTCTTGATGTAGCCCTAAGCAGTGACTGGCAAGAAACCCTTTCATGGGAAGGGGTTGCCATGCTTCCAAAAATTACGAATCTCCAGAAATCTCAGCAAATATTTTTTCACCCAAACTGGATGATACTTTCAGGTAATGATCAGTACACTAAGGCGACTTGGTTCCCCAAATTTTGTTCTTCTATGTTGAAGCGTTCATTTCCAGTAACAGTTTGAATTTTTAGGTTTCACTCTGTTTTCTCCTATATTGATAGATGTATTTGGAACTCTAAATCCAACACGGTTTGTGCTAGCTTCTTGAAACTTGACACAACAAAGTAGTCTCACGTTCTATCTCTACGTTTTGTTTCCTCTTAATGGAGCCCTAAGCAGTGACTGGCGAGAAACCCTTTCATGGAACGGGGTTGCCAAGCTTCCAAAAATTACGAATCTCCAGAAATCTCAGCAAATATTTTTTCACCCAAACTGGATGATACTTTCAGGTAATGATCAGTACACTAAGGCGACTTGGTTCCCCAAATTTCGTTCTTCTATGTTGAAGCGTTCATTTCCAGTAACAGTTTGAATTTTTAGGTTTCACTCTGTTTTCTCCTATATTGATAGATGTATTTGGAACTCTAAATCCAACACGGTTTGTGCTAGCTTCTTGAAACTTGACACAACAAAGTAGTTTGACGTTTATCTCTACGTTTTGTTTCCTCTTGATGTAGCCCTAAGCAGTGACTGGCGAGAAACACTTTCATGGGAAGGGGTTGCCAAGCTTCCAAAAATTACGAATCTCCAGAAATCTCAGCAAATATTTTTTCACCCAAACTGGATGATACTTTCAGGTAATGATCAGTACACTAAGGCGACTTGGTTCCCCAAATTTCGTTCTTCTATGTTGAAGCGTTCATTTCCAGTAACAGTTTGAATTTTTAGGTTTCACTCTGTTTTCTCCTATATTGATAGATGTGTTTGGAACTCTAAATCCAACACGGTTTGTGCTAGCTTCTTGAAACTTGACACAACAAAGTAGTTTCACGTTCTATATCTACGTTTTGTTTCCTCTTGATGTAGCCCTAAGCAGTGACTGGCGAGAAACACTTTCATAGGAAGGGGTTGCCAAGCTTCCAAAAATTACGAATCTCCAGAAATCTCAGCAAATATTTTTTCACCCAAACTGGATGATACTTAAAGGTAATGATCAGTACACTAAGGCGACTTGGTTCCCCAAATTTCGTTCTTCTATGTTGAAGCGTTCATTTCCAGTAACAGTTTGAATTTTTAGGTTTCACTCTGTTTTCTCCTATATTGATAGATGTATTTGGAACTCTAAATCCAACACCGTTTGTGCTAGCTTCTTGAAACTTGTCACAACAAAGTAGTTTCACGTTCTATCTCTACGTTTGGTTTCCTCTTGATGTAGCCCTAAGCAGTGACTGGCGAGAAACACTTTCATGGGAAGGGGTTGCCAAGCTTTCAAAAATTACGAATCTCCAGAAATCTCAGCAAATATTTTTTCACCCAAACTGGATGATACTTTCAGGTAATGATCAGTACACTAAGGCGACTTGTTTCCCCAAATTTCGTTCTTCTATGTTGAAGCGTTCATTTCCAGTAACAGTTTGAATTTTTAGGTTTCACTCTGTTTTCTCCTATATTGATAGATGTATTTGGAACTCTAAATCCAACACGGTTTGTGCTAGCTTCTTGAAACTTGACACCACAAAGTAGTTTCATGTTCTCTCTCTATGTTTTGTTTCCTCTTGATGTAGCCCTAAGCAGTGACTGGCGAGAAACACTTTCATGGGAAGGGGTTGCCAAGCTTCCAAAAATTACGAATCTCCAGAAATCTCAGCAAATATTTTTTCACCCAAACTGGATGATACTTTCAGGTAATGATCAGTACACTAAGGCGACTTGGTTCCCCAAATTCGTTCTTCTATGTTGAAGCGTTCAATTCCAGTAACAGTTTGAATTTTTAGGTTTCACTCTGTTTTCTCCTATATTGATAGATGTATTTGGAACTCTAAATCCAACACGGTTTGTGCTAGCTTCTTGAAACTTGACACAACAAAGTAGTTTCACGTTCTATCTCTACGTTTTGTTTCCTCTTGATGTAGCCCTAAGCAGTGACTGGCAAGAAACCCTTTCATGGGAAGGGGTTGCCACGCTTCCAAAAATTACGAATCTCCAGAAATCTCAGCAAATATTTTTTCACCCAAACTGGATGATACTTTCAGGTAATGATCAGTACACTAAGGCGACTTGGTTCCCCAAATTTCGTTCTTCTATGTTGAAGCGTTCATTTCCAGTAACAGTTTGAATTTTTAGGTTTCACTCTGTTTTCTCCTATATTGATAGATGTGTTTGGAACTCTAAATCCAACACGGTTTGTGCTAGCTTCTTGAAACTTGACACAACAAATTAGTTTCACGTTCTATCTCTACGTTTGGTTTCCTCTTGATGTAGCCCTAAGCAGTGACTGGCGAGAAACACTTTCATGGGAAGGGGTTGCCAAGCTTCCAAAAATTACGAATCTCCAGAAATCTCAGCAAATATTTTTTCACCCAAACTGGATGATACTTTCAGGTAATGATCAGTACACTAAGGCGACTTGGTTCCCCAAATTTCGGTCTTCTATGTTGAAGCGTTCATTTCCAATAACAGTTTGAATTTTTAGGTTTCACTCTCTTTTCTCCTATATTGATAGATGTATTTGGAACTCTAAATCCAACACGGTTTGTGCTAGCTTCTAGAAACTTGACACAACAAAGTAGTTTCACGTCCTATATCTACGTTTTGTTTCCTCTTGATGTAGCCCTAAGCAGTGACTGGCGAGAAACACTTTCATAGGAAGGGGTTGCCAAGCTTCCAAAAATTACGAATCTCCAGAAAACTCAGCAAATATTTTTTCACCCAAACTGGATGATAATTTCAGGTAATGATCAGTACACTAAGGCGACTTGGTTCCCCAAATTTCGTTCTTCTATGTTGAAGCGTTCATTTCCAGTAACAGTTTGAATTTTTACGTTTCACTCTGTTTTCTCCTATATTGATAGATGTATTTGGAACTCTAAATCCAACACCGTTTGTGCTAGCTTCTTGAAACTTGAAACCACAAAGTAGTTTCATGTTCTCTCTCTACGTTTTGTTTCCTCTTGATGTAGCCCTAAGCAGTGACTGGCGAGAAACACTTTCATGGGAAGGGGTTGCCAAGCTTCCAAAAATTATGAATCTCCAGAAATCTCAGCAAATATTTTTTCACCCAAACTGGATGATACTTTCAGGTAATGATCAGTACACTAAGGCGACTTGGTTCCCCAAATTTGTTCTTCTATGTTGAAGCGTTCAATTCCAGTAACAGTATGAATTTTTAGGTTTCACTCTGTTTTCTCCTATATTGATAGATGTATTTGGAACTCTAAATCCAACACGGTTTGTGCTAGCTTCTTGAAACTTGACACAACAAAGTAGTTTCACGTTCTATCTCTACGTTTTGTTTCCTCTTGATGTAGCCCTAAGCAGTGACTGGCAAGAAACCCTTTCATGGGAAGGGGTTGCCATGCTTCCAAAAATTACGAATCTCCAGAAATCTCAGCAAATATTTTTTCACCCAAACTGGATGATACTTTCAGGTAATGATCAGTACACTAAGGCGACTTGGTTCCCCAAATTTTGTTCTTCTATGTTGAAGCGTTCATTTCCAGTAACAGTTTGAATTTTTAGGTTTCACTCTGTTTTCTCCTATATTGATAGATGTATTTGGAACTCTAAATCCAACACGGTTTGTGCTAGCTTCTTGAAACTTGACACAACAAAGTAGTCTCACGTTCTATCTCTACGTTTTGTTTCCTCTTAATGGAGCCCTAAGCAGTGACTGGCGAGAAACCCTTTCATGGAACGGGGTTGCCAAGCTTCCAAAAATTACGAATCTCCAGAAATCTCAGCAAATATTTTTTCACCCAAACTGGATGATACTTTCAGGTAATGATCAGTACACTAAGGCGACTTGGTTCCCCAAATTTCGTTCTTCTATGTTGAAGCGTTCATTTCCAGTAACAGTTTGAATTTTTAGGTTTCACTCTGTTTTCTCCTATATTGATAGATGTATTTGGAACTCTAAATCCAACACGGTTTGTGCTAGCTTCTTGAAACTTGACACAACAAAGTAGTTTGACGTTTATCTCTACGTTTTGTTTCCTCTTGATGTAGCCCTAAGCAGTGACTGGCGAGAAACACTTTCATGGGAAGGGGTTGCCAAGCTTCCAAAAATTACGAATCTCCAGAAATCTCAGCAAATATTTTTTCACCCAAACTGGATGATACTTTCAGGTAATGATCAGTACACTAAGGTGACTTGGTTCCCCAAATTTCGTTCTTCTATGTTGAAGCGTTCATTTCCAGTAACAGTTTGAATTTTTAGGTTTCACTCTGTTTTCTCCTATATTGATAGATGTGTTTGGAACTCTAAATCCAACACGGTTTGTGCTAGCTTCTTGAAACTTGACACAACAAAGTAGTTTCACGTTCTATATCTACGTTTTGTTTCCTCTTGATGTAGCCCTAAGCAGTGACTGGCGAGAAACACTTTCATAGGAAGGGGTTGCCAAGCTTCCAAAAATTACGAATCTCCAGAAATCTCAGCAAATATTTTTTCACCCAAACTGGATGATACTTAAAGGTAATGATCAGTACACTAAGGCGACTTGGTTCCCCAAATTTCGTTCTTCTATGTTGAAGCGTTCATTTCCAGTAACAGTTTGAATTTTTAGGTTTCACTCTGTTTTCTCCTATATTGATAGATGTATTTGGAACTCTAAATCCAACACCGTTTGTGCTAGCTTCTTGAAACTTGTCACAACAAAGTAGTTTCACGTTCTATCTCTACGTTTGGTTTCCTCTTGATGTAGCCCTAAGCAGTGACTGGCGAGAAACACTTTCATGGGAAGGGGTTGCCAAGCTTCCAAAAATTACGAATCTCCAGAAATCTCAGCAAATATTTTTTCACCCAAACTGGATGATACTTTCAGGTAATGATCAGTACACTAAGGCGACTTGTTTCCCCAAATTTCGTTCTTCTATGTTGAAGCGTTCATTTCCAGTAACAGTTTGAATTTTTAGGTTTCACTCTGTTTTCTCCTATATTGATAGATGTATTTGGAACTCTAAATCCAACACGGTTTGTGCTAGCTTCTTGAAACTTGACACCACAAAGTAGTTTCATGTTCTCTCTCTACGTTTTGTTTCCTCTTGATGTAGCCCTAAGCAGTGACTGGCGAGAAACACTTTCATGGGAAGGGGTTGCCAAGCTTCCAAAAATTACGAATCTCCAGAAATCTCAGCAAATATTTTTTCACCCAAACTGGATGATACTTTCAGGTAATGATCAGTACACTAAGGCGACTTGGTTCCCCAAATTCGTTCTTCTATGTTGAAGCGTTCAATTCCAGTAACAGTTTGAATTTTTAGGTTTCACTCTGTTTTCTCCTATATTGATAGATGTATTTGGAACTCTAAATCCAACACGGTTTGTGCTAGCTTCTTGAAACTTGACACAACAAAGTAGTTTCACGTTCTATCTCTACGTTTTGTTTCCTCTTGATGTAGCCCTAAGCAGTGACTGGCAAGAAACCCTTTCATGGGAAGGGGTTGCCACGCTTCCAAAAATTACGAATCTCCAGAAATCTCAGCAAATATTTTTTCACCCAAACTGGATGATACTTTCAGGTAATGATCAGTACACTAAGGCGACTTGGTTCCCCAAATTTCGTTCTTCTATGTTGAAGCGTTCATTTCCAGTAACAGTTTGAATTTTTAGGTTTCACTCTGTTTTCTCCTATATTGATAGATGTATTTGGAACTCTAAATCCAACACGGTTTGTGCTAGCTTCTTGAAACTTGACACAACAAAGTAGTTTCATGTTCTATCTCTACGTTTTGTTTCCTCTTGATGTAGCCCTAAGCAGTGACTGGCGAGAAACACTTTCATTGGAAGGGGTTGCCAAGCTTCCAAAAATTACGAATCTCCAGAAATCTCAGCAAATATTTTTTCACCCAAACTGGATGATACTTTCAGGTAATGATCAGTACACTAAGGCGACGTGGTTCCCCAAATTTCGTTCTTCTATGTTGAAGCGTTCATTTCCAGTAACAGTTTGAATTTTTAGGTTTCACTCTGTTTTCTCCTATATTGATAGATGTATTTGGAACTCTAAATCCAACACGGTTTGTGCTAGCTTCTTGAAACTTGACACAACAAAGTAGTCTCACGTTCTATCTCTACGTTTTGTTTCCTCTTAATGGAGCCCTAAGCAGTGACTGGCGAGAAACCCTTTCATGGAACGGGGTTGCCAAGCTTCCAAAAATTACGAATCTCCAGAAATCTCAGCAAATATTTTTTCACCCAAACTGGATGATACTTTCAGGTAATGATCAGTACACTAAGGCGACTTGGTTCCCCAAATTTCGTTCTTCTATGTTGAAGCGTTCATTTCCAGTAACAGTTTGAATTTTTAGGTTTCACTCTGTTTTCTCCTATATTGATAGATGTATTTGGAACTCTAAATCCAACACGGTTTGTGCTAGCTTCTTGAAACTTGACACAACAAAGTAGTCTCACGTTCTATCTCTACGTTTTGTTTCCTCTTAATGGAGCCCTAAGCAGTGACTGGCGAGAAACCCTTTCATGGAACGGGGTTGCCAAGCTTCCTAAAATTACGAATCTCCAGAAATCTCAGCAAATATTTTTTCACCCAAACAGGATGATACTTTCAGGTAATGATCAGTACACTAAGGCGACTTGGTTCCCCAAATTTCGTTCTTCTATGTTGAAGCGTTCATTTCCAGTAACAGTTTGAATTTTTAGGTTTCACTCTGTTTTCTCCTATATTGATAGATGTATTTGGAACTCTAAATCCAACACGGTTTGTGCTAGCTTCTTGAAACTTGACACAACAAAGTAGTTTCACGTTCTATCTCTACGTTTTGTTTCCTCTTGATGTAGGCCTAAGCAGTGACTGGCGAGAAACACTTTCATGGGAAGGGGTTGCCAAGCTTCCAAAAATTACGAATCTCCAGAAATCTCAGCAAATATTTTTTCACCCAAACTGGATGATACTTTCAGGTAATGATCAGTACACTAAGGCGACTTGGTTCCCCAAATTTCGTTCTTCTATGTTGAAGCGTTCATTTCCAGTAACAGTTTGAATTTTTAGGTTTCACTCTGTTTTCTCCTATATTGATAGATGTGTTTGGAACTCTAAATCCAACACGGTTTGTGCTAGCTTCTTGAAACTTGACACAACAAATTAGTTTCACGTTCTATCTCTACGTTTGGTTTCCTCTTGATGTAGCCCTAAGCAGTGACTGGCGAGAAACACTTACATGGGAAGGGGTTGCCAAGCTTCCAAAAATTACGAATCTCCAGAAATCTCAGCAAATATTTTTTAACCCAAACTGGATGATACTTTCAGGTAATGATCAGTACACTAAGGCGACTTGGTTCCCCAAATTTCGGTCTTCTATGTTGAAGCGTTCATTTCCAGTAACAGTTTGAATTTTTAGGTTTCACTCTCTTTTCTCCTATATTGATATATGTATTTGGAACTCTAAATCCAACACGGTTTGTGCTAGCTTCTAGAAACTTGACACAACAAAGTAGTTTCACGTCCTATATCTACGTTTTGTTTCCTCTTGATGTAGCCCTAAGCAGTGACTGGCGAGAAACACTTTCATAGGAAGGGGTTGCCAAGCTTCCAAAAATTACGAATCTCCAGAAAACTCAGCAAATATTTTTTCACCCAAACTGGATGATAATTTCAGGTAATGATCAGTACACTAAGGCGACTTGGTTCCCCAAATTTCGTTCTTCTATGTTGAAGCGTTCATTTCCAGTAACAGTTTGAATTTTTACGTTTCACTCTGTTTTCTCCTATATTGATAGATGTATTTGGAACTCTAAATCCAACACCATTTGTGCTAGCTTCTTGAAACTTGACACCACAAAGTAGTTTCATGTTCTCTCTCTACGTTTTGTTTCCTCTTGATGTAGCCCTAAGCATTGACTGGCGAGAAACACTTTCATGGGAAGGGGTTGCCAAGCTTCCAAAAATTACGAATCTCCAGAAATCTCAGCAAATATTTTTTCACCCAAACTGGATGATACTTTCAGGTAATGATCAGTACACTAAGGCGACTTGGTTCCCCAAATTCGTTCTTCTATGTTGAAGCGTTCAATTCCAGTAACAGTTTGAATTTTTAGGTTTCACTCTGTTTTCTCCTATATTGATAGATGTATTTGGAACTCTAAATCCAACACGGTTTGTGCTAGCTTCTTGAAACTTGACACAACAAAGTAGTTTCACGTTCTATCTCTACGTTTTGTTTCCTCTTGATGTAGCCCTAAGCAGTGACTGGCAAGAAACCCTTTCATGGGAAGGGGTTGCCACGCTTCCAAAAATTACGAATCTCCAGAAATCTCAGCAAATATTTTTTCACCCAAACTGGATGATACTTTCAGGTAATGATCAGTACACTAAGGCGACTTGGTTCCCCAAATTTCGTTCTTCTATGTTGAAGCGTTCATTTCCAGTAACAGTTTGAATTTTTAGGTTTCACTCTGTTTTCTCCTATATTGATAGATGTATTTGGAACTCTAAATCCAACACGGTTTGTGCTAGCTTCTTGAAACTTGACACAACAAAGTAGTTTCATGTTCTATCTCTACGTTTTGTTTCCTCTTGATGTAGCCCTAAGCAGTGACTGGCGAGAAACACTTTCATGGGAAGGGGTTGCCAAGCTTCCAAAAATTACGAATCTCCAGAAATCTCAGCAAATATTTTTTCACCCAAACTGGATGATACTTTCAGGTAATGATCAGTACACTAAGGCGACTTGGTTCCCCAAATTTCGTTCTTCTATGTTGAAGCGTTCATTTCCAGTAACAGTTTGAATTTTTAGGTTTCACTCTGTTTTCTCCTATATTGATAGATGTATTTGGAACTCTAAATCCAACACGGTTTGTGCTAGCTTCTTGAAACTTGACACAACAAAGTAGTCTCACGTTCTATCTCTACGTTTTGTTTCCTCTTAATGGAGCCCTAAGCAGTGACTGGCGAGAAACCCTTTCATGGAACGGGGTTGCCAAGCTTCCAAAAATTACGAATCTCCAGAAATCTCAGCAAATATTTTTTCACCCAAACTGGATGATACTTTCAGGTAATGATCAGTACACTAAGGCGACTTGGTTCCCCAAATTTCGTTCTTCTATGTTGAAGCGTTCATTTCCAGTAACAGTTTGAATTTTTAGGTTTCACTCTGTTTTCTCCTATATTGATAGATGTATTTGGAACTCTAAATCCAACACGGTTTGTGCTAGCTTCTTGAAACTTGACACAACAAAGTAGTCTCACGTTCTATCTCTACGTTTTGTTTCCTCTTAATGGAGCCCTAAGCAGTGACTGGCGAGAAACCCTTTCATGGAACGGGGTTGCCAAGCTTCCAAAAATTACGAATCTCCAGAAATCTCAGCAAATATTTTTTCACCCAAACTGGATGATACTTTCAGGTAATGATCAGTACACTAAGGCGACTTGGTTCCCCAAATTTCGGTCTTCTATGTTGAAGCGTTCATTTCCAGTAACAGTTTGAATTTTTAGGTTTCACTCTCTTTTCTCCTATATTGATAGATGTATTTGGAACTCTAAATCCAACACGGTTTGTGCTAGCTTCTAGAAACTTGACACAACAAAGTAGTTTCACGTCCTATATCTACGTTTTGTTTCCTCTTGATGTAGCCCTAAGCAGTGACTGGCGAGAAACACTTTCATAGGAAGGGGTTGCCAAGCTTCCAAAAATTACGAATCTCAAGAAAACTCAGCAAATATTTTTTCACCCAAACTGGATGATAATTTCAGGTAATAATCAGTACACTAAGGCGACTTGGTTCCCCAAATTTCGTTCTTCTATGTTGAAGCGTTCATTTCCAGTAACAGTTTGAATTTTTACGTTTCACTCTGTTTTCTCCTATATTGATAGATGTATTTGGAACTCTAAATCCAACACCGTTTGTGCTAGCTTCTTGAAACTTGACACCACAAAGTAGTTTCATGTTCTCTCTCTACGTTTTGTTTCCTCTTGATGTAGCCCTAAGCAGTGACTGGCGAGAAACACTTTCATGGGAAGGGGTTGCCAAGCTTCCAAAAATTACGAATCTCCAGAAATCTCAGCAAATATTTTTTCACCCAAACTGGATGATACTTTCAGGTAATGATCAGTACACTAAGGCGACTTGGTTCCCCAAATTTGCTCTTCTATGTTGAAGCGTTCAATTCCAGTAACAGTTTGAATTTTTAGGTTTCACTCTGTTTTCTCCTATATTGATAGATGTATTTGGAACTCTAAATCCAACACGGTTTGTGCTAGCTTCTTGAAACTTGACACAACAAAGTAGTTTCACGTTCTATCTCTACGTTTTGTTTCCTCTTGATGTAGCCCTAAGCAGTGACTGGCAAGAAACCCTTTCATGGGAAGGGGTTGCCATGCTTCCAAAAATTACGAATCTCCAGAAATCTCAGCAAATATTTTTTCACCCAAACTGGATGATACTTTCAGGTAATGATCAGTACACTAAGGCGACTTGGTTCCCCAAATTTCGTTCTTCTATGTTGAAGCATTCATTTCCAGTAACAGTTTGAATTTTTAGGTTTCACTCTGTTTTCTCCTATATTGATAGATGTATTTGGAACTCTAAATCCAACACGGTTTGTGCTAGCTTCTTGAAAATTGACACAACACAGTAGTTTCACGTTCTCTCTCTACGTTTTGTTTCCTCTTGATGTAGCCCTAAGCAGTGACTGGCGAGAAACACTTTCATGGGAAGGGGTTGCCAATCTTCCCAAAATTTCGAATCTCCAGAAATCTCAGCAAATATTTTTTCACCCAAACTGGATGATACTTTCAGGTAATGATCAGTACACTAAGGCGACTTGGTTCCCCAAATTTCGTTCTTCTATGTTGAAGCGTTCATTTCCAGTAACAGTTTGAATTTTTAGGTTTCATTCTGTTTTCTCCTATATTGATAGATGTATTTGGAACTCTAAATCCAACACGGTTTGTGCTAGCTTCTTGAAACTTGACACAACACAGTAGTCTCACGTTCTATCTCTACGTTTTGTTTCCTCTTAATGGAGCCCTAAGCAGTGACTGGCGAGAAACCCTTTCATGGAACGGGGTGGCCAAGATTCCAAAAATTACGAATCTCCAGAAATCTCAGCAAATATTTTTTCACCCAAACTGGATGATACTTTCAGGTAATGATCAGTACACTAAGGCGACTTGGTTCCCCAAATTTCGTTCTTCTATGTTGAAGCGTTCATTTCCAGTAACAGTTTGAATTTTTAGGTTTCATTCTGTTTTCTCCTATATTGATAGATGTATTTGGAACTCTAAATCCAACACGGTTTGTGCTAGCTTCTTGAAACTTGACACAACAAAGTAGTCTCACGTTCTATCTCTACGTTTTGTTTCCTCTTAATGGAGCCCTAAGCAGTGACTGGCGAGAAACCCTTTCATGGAACGGGGTGGCCAAGATTCCAAAAATTACGAATCTCCAGAAATCTCAGCAAATATTTTTTCACCCAAACTGGATGATACTTTCAGGTAATGATCAGTACACTAAGGCGACTTGGTTCCCCAAATTTCGGTCTTCTATGTTGAAGCGTTCATTTCCAGTAACAGTTTGAATTTTTAGGTTTCACTCTCTTTTCTCCTATATTGATAGATGTATTTGGAACTCTAAATCCAACACGGTTTGTGCTAGCTTCTAGAAACTTGACACAACAAAGTAGTTTCACGTCCTATATCTACGTTTTGTTTCCTCTTGATGTAGCCCTAAGCAGTGACTGGCGAGAAACACTTTCATAGGAAGGGGTTGCCAAGCTTCCAAAAATTACGAATCTCAAGAAAACTCAGCAAATATTTTTTCACCCAAACTGGATGATAATTTCAGGTAATAATCAGTACACTAAGGCGACTTGGTTCCCCAAATTTCGTTCTTCTATGTTGAAGCGTTCATTTCCAGTAACAGTTTGAATTTTTACGTTTCACTCTGTTTTCTCCTATATTGATAGATGTATTTGGAACTCTAAATCCAACACCGTTTGTGCTAGCTTCTTGAAACTTGACACCACAAAGTAGTTTCATGTTCTCTCTCTACGTTTTGTTTCCTCTTGATGTAGCCCTAAGCAGTGACTGGCGAGAAACACTTTCATGGGAAGGGGTTGCCAAGCTTCCAAAAATTACGAATCTCCAGAAATCTCAGCAAATATTTTTTCACCCAAACTGGATGATACTTTCAGGTAATGATCAGTACACTAAGGCGACTTGGTTCCCCAAATTTGCTCTTCTATGTTGAAGCGTTCAATTCCAGTAACAGTTTGAATTTTTAGGTTTCACTCTGTTTTCTCCTATATTGATAGATGTATTTGGAACTCTAAATCCAACACGGTTTGTGCTAGCTTCTTGAAACTTGACACAACAAAGTAGTTTCACGTTCTATCTCTACGTTTTGTTTCCTCTTGATGTAGCCCTAAGCAGTGACTGGCAAGAAACCCTTTCATGGGAAGGGGTTGCCATGCTTCCAAAAATTACGAATCTCCAGAAATCTCAGCAAATATTTTTTCACCCAAACTGGATGATACTTTCAGGTAATGATCAGTACACTAAGGCGACTTGGTTCCCCAAATTTCGTTCTTCTATGTTGAAGCATTCATTTCCAGTAACAGTTTGAATTTTTAGGTTTCACTCTGTTTTCTCCTATATTGATAGATGTATTTGGAACTCTAAATCCAACACGGTTTGTGCTAGCTTCTTGAAAATTGACACAACACAGTAGTTTCACGTTCTCTCTCTACGTTTTGTTTCCTCTTGATGTAGCCCTAAGCAGTGACTGGCGAGAAACACTTTCATGGGAAGGGGTTGCCAATCTTCCCAAAATTTCGAATCTCCAGAAATCTCAGCAAATATTTTTTCACCCAAACTGGATGATACTTTCAGGTAATGATCAGTACACTAAGGCGACTTGGTTCCCCAAATTTCGTTCTTCTATGTTGAAGCGTTCATTTCCAGTAACAGTTTGAATTTTTAGGTTTCATTCTGTTTTCTCCTATATTGATAGATGTATTTGGAACTCTAAATCCAACACGGTTTGTGCTAGCTTCTTGAAACTTGACACAACACAGTAGTCTCACGTTCTATCTCTACGTTTTGTTTCCTCTTAATGGAGCCCTAAGCAGTGACTGGCGAGAAACCCTTTCATGGAACGGGGTGGCCAAGATTCCAAAAATTACGAATCTCCAGAAATCTCAGCAAATATTTTTTCACCCAAACTGGATGATACTTTCAGGTAATGATCAGTACTCTAAGGCGACTTGGTTCCCCAAATTTCGTTCTTCTATGTTGAAGCGTTCATTTCCAGTAACAGTTTGAATTTTTAGGTTTCATTCTGTTTTCTCCTATATTGATAGATGTATTTGGAACTCTAAATCCAACACGGTTTGTGCTAGCTTCTTGAAACTTGACACAACAAAGTAGTCTCACGTTCTATCTCTACGTTTTGTTTCCTCTTAATGGAGCCCTAAGCAGTGACTGGCGAGAAACCCTTTCATGGAACGGGGTGGCCAAGATTCCAAAAATTACGAATCTCCAGAAATCTCAGCAAATATTTTTTCACCCAAACAGGATGATACTTTCAGGTAATGATCAGTACACTAAGGCGACTTGGTTCCCCAAATTTCGTTCTTCTATGTTGAAGCGTTCATTTCCAGTAACAGTTTGAATTTTTAGGTTTCACTCTGTTTTCTCCTATATTGATAGATGTATTTGGAACTCTAAATCCAACACGGTTTGTGCTAGCTTCTTGAAACTTGACACCACAAAGTAGTTTCATGTTCTCTCTCTACGTTTTGTTTCCTCTTGATGTAGCCCTAAGCAGTCACTGGCGAGAAACACTTTCATGGGAAGGGGTTGCCAAGCTTCCAAAAATTACGAATCTCCAGAAATCTCAGCAAATATTTTTTCACCCAAACTGGATGATACTTTCAGGTAATGATCAGTACACTAAGGCGACTTGGTTCCCCAAATTCGTTCTTCTATGTTGAAGCGTTCAATTCCAGTAACAGTTTGAATTTTTAGGTTTCACTCTGTTTTCTCCTATATTGATAGATGTATTTGGAACTCTAAATCCAACACGGTTTGTGCTAGCTTCTTGAAACTTGACACAACAAAGTAGTTTCACGTTCTATCTCTACGTTTTGTTTCCTCTTGATGTAGCCCTAAGCAGTGACTGGCAAGAAACCCTTTCATGGGAAGGGGTTGCCACGCTTCCAAAAATTACGAATCTCCAGAAATCTCAGCAAATATTTTTTCACCCAAGCTGGATGATACTTTCAGGTAATGATCAGTACACTAAGGCGACTTGGTTCCCCAAATTTCGTTCTTCTATGTTGAAGCGTTCATTTCCAGTAACAGTTTGAATTTTTAGGTTTCACTCTGTTTTCTCCTATATTGATAGATGTATTTGGAACTCTAAATCCAACACGGTTTGTGCTAGCTTCTTGAAACTTGACACAACAAAGTAGTTTCACGTTCTATCTATACGTTTTGTTTCCTCTTGATGTAGCCCTAAGCAGTGACTGGCGAGAAACACTTTCATGGGAAGGGGTTGCCAAGCTTCCAAAAATTACGAATCTCCAGAAATCTCAGCAAATATTTTTTCACCCAAACTGGATGATACTTTCAGGTAATGATCAGTACACTAAAGCGACTTGGTTCCCCAAATTTCGTTCTTCTATGTTGAAGCGTTCATTTCCAGTAACAGTTTGAATTTTTAGGTTTCACTCTGTTTTCTCCTATATTGATAGATGTATTTGGAACTCTAAATCCAAAACGGTTTGTGCTAGCTTCTTGAAACTTGACACAACAAAGTAGTCTCACGTTCTATCTCTACGTTTTGTTTCCTCTTAATGGAGCCCTAAGCAGTGACTGGCGAGAAACCCTTTCATGGAACGGGGTTGCCAAGCTTCCAAAAATTACGAATCTCCAGAAATCACAGCAAATATTTTTTCACCCAAACTGGATGATACTTTCAGGTAATGATCAGTACACTAAGGCGACTTGGTTCCCCAAATTTCGTTCTTCTATGTTGAAGCGTTCATTTCCAGTAACAGTTTGAATTTTTAGGTTTCACTCTGTTTTCTCCTATATTGATAGATGTATTTGGAACTCTAAATCCAACACGGTTTGTGCTAGCTTCTTGAAACTTGACACAACAAAGTAGTTTCACGTTCTATCTATACGTTTTGTTTCCTCTTGATGTAGCCCTAAGCAGTG
The DNA here is from genome assembly GCF_964194105.1 of Spermophilus citellus. Classification (NCBI taxonomy): domain Eukaryota; kingdom Metazoa; phylum Chordata; class Mammalia; order Rodentia; family Sciuridae; genus Spermophilus; species Spermophilus citellus. The sequence goes on along the minus strand of NC_138183.1, from coordinate 96,990,929 downwards.
ACTGGCGAGAAACACTTTCATGGGAAGGGGTTGCCAAGCTTCCAAAAATTACGAATCTCCAGAAATCTCAGCAAATATTTTTTCACCCAAACTGGATGATACTTTCAGGTAATGATCAGTACACTAAAGCGACTTGGTTCCCCAAATTTCGTTCTTCTATGTTGAAGCGTTCATTTCCAGTAACAGTTTGAATTTTTAGGTTTCACTCTGTTTTCTCCTATATTGATAGATGTATTTGGAACTCTAAATCCAACACGGTTTTTGCTAGCTTCTTGAAACTTGACACAACAAAGTAGTTTCACGTTCTATCTCTACGTTTTGTTTCCTCTTGATGTAGCCCTAAGCAGTGACTGGCGAGAAACACTTTCATGGGAAGGGGTTGCCAAGTTTCCAAAAATTACGAGTCTCCAGAAATCTCAGCAAATATTTTTTCACCCAAACTGGATGATACTTTCAGGTAATGATCAGTACACTAAGGCGACTTGGTTCCCCAAATTCGTTCTTCTATGTTGAAGCGTTCAATTCCAGTAACAGTTTGAATTTTTAGGTTTCACTCTGTTTTCTCCTATATTGATAGATGTATTTGGAACTCTAAATCCAACACGGTTTGTGCTAGCTTCTTGAAACTTGACACAACAAAGTAGTTTCACGTTCTATCTCTACGTTTTGTTTCCTCTTGATGTAGCCCTAAGCAGTGACTGGCAAGAAACCCTTTCATGGGAAGGGGTTGCCACGCTTCCAAAAATTACGAATCTCCAGAAATCTCAGCAAATATTTTTTCACCCAAACTGGATGATTCTTTCAGGTAATGATCAGTACACTAAGGCAACTTGGTTCCCCAAATTTCGTTCTTCTATGTTGAAGCGTTCATTTCCAGTAACAGTTTGAATTTTTAGGTTTCACTCTGTTTTCTCCTATATTGATAGATGTATTTGGAACTCTAAATCCAACACGGTTTGTGCTAGCTTCTTGAAACTTGACACAACAAAGTAGTTTCACGTTCTATCTCTACGTTTTGTTTCCTCTTGATGTAGCCCTAAGCAGTGACTGGCGAGAAACACTTTCATGGGAAGGGGTTGCCAAGCTTCCAAAAATTACGAATCTCCAGAAATCTCAGCAAATATTTTTTCACCCAAACTGGATGATACTTTCAGGTAATGATCAGTACACTAAGGCGACTTGGTTCCCCAAATTTCGTTCTTCTATGTTGAAGCGTTCATTTCCAGTAACAGTTTGAATTTTTAGGTTTCACTCTGTTTTCTCCTATATTGATAGATGTATTTGGAACTCTAAATCCAACACGGTTTGTGCTAGCTTCTTGAAACTTGACACAACAAAGTAGTCTCACGTTCTATCTCTACGTTTTGTTTCCTCTTAATGGAGGCCTAAGCAGTGACTGGCGAGAAACCCTTTCATGGAACGGGGTTGCCAAGCTTCCAAAAATTACGAATCTCCAGAAATCTCAGCAAATATTTTTTCACCCAAACTGGATGATACTTTCAGGTAATGATCAGTACACTAAGGCGACTTGGTTCCCCAAATTTCGTTCTTCTATGTTGAAGCGTTCATTTCCAGTAACAGTTTGAATTTTTAGGTTTCACTCTGTTTTCTCCTATATTGATAGATGTATTTGGAACTCTAAATCCAACACTGTTTGTGCTAGCTTCTTGAAACTTGACACAACAAAGTAGTTTCACGTTCTATCTCTACGTTTTGTTTCCTCTTGATGTAGCCCTAAGCAGTGACTGGCGAGAAACACTTTCATGGGAAGGGGTTGCCAAGCTTCCAAAAATTACGAATCTCCAGAAATCTCAGCAAATATTTTTTCACCCAAACTGGATGATACTTTCAGGTAATGATCAGTACACTAAGGCGACTTGGTTCCCCAAATTTCGTTCTTCTATGTTGAAGCGTTCATTTCCAGTAACAGTTTGAATTTTTAGGTTTCACTCTGTTTTCTCCTATATTGATAGATATGTTTGGAACTCTAAATCCAACACGGTTTGTGCTAGCTTCTTGAAACTTGACACAACAAATTAGTTTCACGTTCTATATCTACGTTTTGTTTCCTCTTGATGTAGCCCTAAGCAGTGACTGGCGAGAAACACTTTCATGGGAAGGGGTTGCCAAGCTTCCAAAAATTACGAATCTCCAGAAATCTCAGCAAATATTTTTTCACCCAAACTGGATGATACTTTCAGGTAATGATCAGTACACTAATGCGACTTGGTTCCCCAAATTTCGTTCTTCTATGTTGAAGCGTTCATTTCCAGTAACAGTTTGAATTTTTAGGTTTCACTCTGTTTTCTCCTATATTGATAGATGTGTTTGGAACTCTAAATCCAACACGGTTTGTGCTAGCTTCTTGAAACTTGACACAACAAATTAGTTTCACGTTCTATCTCTACGTTTGGTTTCCTCTTGATGTAGCCCTAAGCAGTGACTGGCGAGAAACACTTTCATGGGAAGGGGTTGCCAAGCTTCCAAAAATTACGAATCTCCAGAAATCTCAGCAAATATTTTTTCACCCAAACTGGATGATACTTTCAGGTAATGATCAGTACACTAAGGCGACTTGCTTCCCCAAATTTCGGTCTTCTATGTTGAAGCGTTCATTTCCAATAACAGTTTGATTTTTAGGTTTCACTCTCTTTTCTCCTATATTGATAGATGTATTTGGAACTCTAAATCCAACACGGTTTGTGCTAGCTTCTTGAAACTTGACACAACAAAGTAGTTTCACGTTCTATATCTACGTTTTGTTTCCTCTTGATGTAGCCCTAAGCAGTGACTGGCGAGAAACACTTTCATAGGAAGGGGTTGCCAAGCTTCCAAAAATTACGAATCTCCAGAAAACTCAGCAAATATTTTTTCACCCAAACTGGATGATAATTTCAGGTAATGATCAGTACACTACGGCGACTTGGTTCCCCAGATTTCGTTCTTCTATGTTGAAGCGTTCATTTCCAGTAACAGTTTGAATTTTTAGGTTTCACTCTGTTTTCTCATATATTGATAGATGTATTTGGAACTCTAAATCCAACACTGTTTGTGCTAGCTTCTTGAAACTTGTCACAACAAAGTAGTTTCACGTTCTATCTCTACCTTTTGTTTCCTCTTGATGTAGCCCTAAGCAGTGACTGGCGAGAAACACTTTCATGGGAAGGGGTTGCCAAGCTTCCAAAAATTACGAATCTCCAGAAATCTCAGCAAATATTTTTTCACCCAAACTGGATGATACTTTCAGGTAATGATCAGTACACTAAGGCGACTTGGCTCCCCAAATTCGTTCTTCTATGTTGAAGCGTTCAATTCCAGTAACAGTTTGAATTTTTAGGTTTCACTCTGTTTTCTCCTATATTGATAGATGTATTTGGAACTCTAAATCCAACACAGTTTGTGCTAGCTTCTTGAAACTTGACACAACAAAGTAGTCTCACGTTCTATCTCTACGTTTTGTTTCCTCTTGATGTAGCCCTAAGCAGTGACTGGCAAGAAACCCTTTCATGGGAAGGGGTTGCCACGCTTCCAAAAATTACGAATCTCCAGAAATCTCAGCAAATATTTTTTCACCCAAACTGGATGATACTTTCAGGTAATGATCAGTACACTAAGGCGACTTGGTTCCCCAAATTTCGTTCTTCTATGTTGAAGCATTCATTTCCAGTAACAGTTTGAATTTTTAGGTTTCACTCTGTTTTCTCCTATATTGATAGATGTATTTGGAACTCTAAATCCAACACGGTTTGTGCTAGCTTCTTGAAACTTGACACAACAAAGTAGTTTCACGTTCTATCTCTACGTTTTGTTTCCTCTTGATGTAGCCCTAAGCAGTGACTGGCGAGAAACACTTTCATGGGAAGGGGTTGCCAAGCTTCCAGAAATTACGAATCTCCAGAAATCTCAGCAAATATTTTTTCACCCAAACTGGATGATACTTTCAGGAAATGATCAGTACACTAAGGCGAATTGGTTCCCCAAATTTCGTTCTTCTATGTTGAAGTGTTCATTTCCAGTAACAGTTTGAATTTTTAGGTTTCACTCTGTTTTCTCCTATATTGATAGATGTATTTGGAACTCTAAATCCAACACCGTTTGTGCTAGCTTCTTGAAACTTGACACAACAAAGTAGTCTCACGTTCTATCTCTACGTTTTGTTTCCTCTTAATGGAGCCCTAAGCAGTGACTGGCGAGAAACCCTTTCATGGAACGGGGTTGCCAAGCTTCCAAAAATTACGAATCTCCAGAAATCTCAGCAAATATTTTTTCACCCAAACTGGATGATACTTTCAGGTAATGATCAGTACACTAAGGCGACTTGGTTCCCCAAATTTCGGTCTTCTATGTTGAAGCGTTCATTTCCAGTAACAGTTTGAATTTTTAGGTTTCACTCTCTTTTCTCCTATATTGATAGATGTATTTGGAACTCTAAATCCAACACGGTTTGTGCTAGCTTCTAGAAACTTGACACAACAAAGTAGTTTCACGTCCTATATCTACGTTTTGTTTCCTCTTGATGTAGCCCTAAGCAGTGACTGGCGAGAAACACTTTCATAGGAAGGGGTTGCCAAGCTTCCAAAAATTACGAATCTCCAGAAAAGTCAGCAAATATTTTTTCACCCAAACTGGATGATAATTTCAGGTAATGATCAGTACACTAAGGCGACTTGGTTCCCCAAATTTCGTTCTTCTATGTTGAAGCGTTCATTTCCAGTAACAGTTTGAATTTTTACGTTTCACTCTGTTTTCTCCTATATTGATAGATGTATTTGGAACTCTAAATCCAACACCATTTGTGCTAGCTTCTTGAAACTTGACACCACAAAGTAGTTTCATGTTCTCTCTCTACGTTTTGTTTCCTCTTGATGTAGCCCTAAGCATTGACTGGCGAGAAACACTTTCATGGGAAGGGGTTGCCAAGCTTCCAAAAATTACGAATCTCCAGAAATCTCAGCAAATATTTTTTCACCCAAACTGGATGATACTTTCAGGTAATGATCAGTACACTAAGGCGACTTGGTTCCCCAAATTCGTTCTTCTATGTTGAAGCGTTCAATTCCAGTAACAGTTTGAATTTTTAGGTTTCACTCTGTTTTCTCCTATATTGATAGATGTATTTGGAACTCTAAATCCAACACGGTTTTTGCTAGCTTCTTGAAACTTGACACAACAAAGTAGTTTCACGTTCTATCTCTACGTTTTGTTTCCTCTTGATGTAGCCCTAAGCAGTGACTGGCAAGAAACCCTTTCATGGGAAGGGGTTGCCACGCTTCCAAAAATTACGAATCTCCAGAAATCTCAGCAAATATTTTTTCACCCAAACTGGATGATACTTTCAGGTAATGATCAGTACACTAAGGCGACTTGGTTCCCCAAATTTCGTTCTTCTATGTTGAAGCGTTCATTTCCAGTAACAGTTTGAATTTTTAGGTTTCACTCTGTTTTCTCCTATATTGATAGATGTATTTGGAACTCTAAATCCAACACGGTTTGTGCTAGCTTCTTGAAACTTGACACAACAAAGTAGTCTCACGTTCTATCTCTACGTTTTGTTTCCTCTTAATGGAGCCCTAAGCAGTGACTGGCGAGAAACCCTTTCATGGAACGGGGTTGCCAAGCTTCCAAAAATTACGAATCTCCAGAAATCTCAGCAAATATTTTTTCACCCAAACTGGATGATACTTTCAGGTAATGATCAGTACACTAAGGCGACTTGGTTCCCCAAATTTCGTTCTTCTATGTTGAAGCGTTCATTTCCAGTAACAGTTTGAATTTTTAGGTTTCACTCTGTTTTCTCCTATATTGATAGATGTATTTGGAACTCTAAATCCAACACGGTTTGTGCTAGCTTCTTGAAACTTGACACTACAAAGTAGTCTCACGTTCTATCTCTACGTTTTGTTTCCTCTTAATGGAGCCCTAAGCAGTGACTGGCGAGAAACCCTTTCATGGAACGGGGTTGCCAAGCTTCCAAAAATTACGAATCTCCAGAAATCTCAGCAAATATTTTTTCACCCAAACTGGATGATACTTTCAGGTAATGATCAGTACACTAAGGCGACTTGGTTCCCCAAATTTCGTTCTTCTATGTTGAAGCGTTCATTTCCAGTAACAGTTTGAATTTTTAGGTTTCACTCTGTTTTCTCCTATATTGATAGATGTATTTGGAACTCTAAATCCAACACGGTTTGTGCTAGCTTCTTGAAACTTGACACAACAAAGTAGTTTCACGTTCTATCTCTACGTTTTGTTTCCTCTTGATGTAGCCCTAAGCAGTGACTGGCGAGAAACACTTTCATGGGAAGGGGTTGCCAAGCTTCCAAAAATTACGAATCTCCAGAAATCTCAGCAAATATTTTTTCACCCAAACTGGATGATACTTTCAGGTAATGATCAGTACACTAAGGCGACTTGGTTCCCCAAATTTCGTTCTTCTATGTTGAAGCGTTCATTTCCAGTAACAGTTTGAATTTTTAGGTTTCACTCTGTTTTCTCCTATATTAATAGATGTGTTTGGAACTCTAAATCCAACACGGTTTGTGCTAGCTTCTTGAAACTTGACACAACAAAGTAGTTTGACGTTCTATCTCTACGTTTTGTTTCCTCTTGATGTAGCCCTAAGCAGTGACTGGCGAGAAACACTTTCATGGGAAGGGGTTGCCAGGCTTCCAAAAATTACGAGTCTCCAGAAATCTCAGCAAATATTTTTTCACCCAAACTGGATGATACTTTCAGGTAATGATCAGTACACTAAGGCGACTTGGTTCCCCAAATTCGTTCTTCTATGTTGAAGCGTTCAATTCCAGTAACAGTTTGAATTTTTAGGTTTCACTCTGTTTTCTCCTATATTGATAGATGTATTTGGAACTCTAAATCCAACACGGTTTGTGCTAGCTTCTTGAAACTTGACACAACAAAGTAGTTTCACGTTCTATCTCTACGTTTTGTTTCCTCTTGATGTAGCCCTAAGCAGTGACTGGCAAGAAACCCTTTCATGGGAAGGGGTTGCCACGCTTCCAAAAATTACGAATCTTCAGAAATCTCAGCAAATATTTTTTCACCCAAACTGGATGATACTTTCAGGTAATGATCAGTACACTAAGGCGACTTGGTTCCCCAAATTTCGTTCTTCTATGTTGAAGCGTTCATTTCCAGTAACAGTTTGAATTTTTAGGTTTCACTCTGTTTTCTCCTATATTGATAGATGTATTTGGAACTCTAAATCCAACACGGTTTGTGCTAGCTTCTTGAAACTTGACACAACAAAGTAGTTTCACGTTCTATCTCTACGTTTTGTTTCCTCTTGATGTAGCCCTAAGCAGTGACTGGCGAGAAACACTTTCATGGGAAGGGGTTGCCAAGCTTCCAAAAATTACGAATCTCCAGAAATCTCAGCAAATATTTTTTCACCCAAACTGGATGATACTTTCAGGTAATGATCAGTACACTAAGGCGACTTGGTTCCCCAAATTTCGTTCTTCTATGTTGAAGCGTTCATTTCCAGTAACAGTTTGAATTTTTAGGTTTCACTCTGTTTTCTCCTATATTGATAGATGTATTTGGAACTCTAAATCCAACACGGTTTGTGCTAGCTTCTTGAAACTTGACACAACAAAGTAGTCTCACGTTCTTTCTCTACGTTTTGTTTCCTCTTAATGGAGCCCTAAGCAGTGACTGGCGAGAAACACTTTCATGGGAAGGGGTTGCCAAGCTTCCAAAAATTACGAATCTCCAGAAATCTCAGCAAATATTTTTTCACCCAAACTGGATGATACTTTCAGGTAATGATCAGTACACTAAGGCGACTTGGTTCCCCAAATTTCGTTCTTCTATGTTGAAGCGTTCATTTCCAGTAACAGTTTGAATTTTTAGGTTTCACTCTGTTTTCTCCTATATTGATAGATGTATTTGGAACTCTAAATCCAACACGGTTTGTGCTAGCTTCTTGAAACTTGACACAACAAAGTAGTTTCACGTTCTATCTCTACGTTTTGTTTCCTCTTGATGTAGCCCTAAGCAGTGACTGGCAAGAAACCCTTTCATGGGAAGGGGTTGCCACGCTTCCAAAAATTACGAATCTTCAGAAATCTCACCAAATATTTTTTCACCCAAACTGGATGATACTTTCAGGTAATGATCAGTACACTAAGGCGACTTGGTTCCCCAAATTTCGTTCTTCTATGTTGAAGCGTTCATTTCCAGTAACAGTTTGAATTTTTAGGTTTCACTCTGTTTTCTCCTATATTGATAGATGTATTTGGAACTCTAAATCCAACACGGTTTGTGCTAGCTTCTTGAAACTTGACACAACAAAGTAGTTTCACGTTCTATCTCTACGTTTTGTTTCCTCTTGATGTAGCCCTAAGCAGTGACTGGCGAGAAACACTTTCATGGGAAGGGGTTGCCAAGCTTCCAAAAATTACGAATCTCCAGAAATCTCAGCAAATATTTTTTCACCCAAACTGGATGATACTTTCAGGTAATGATCAGTACACTAAGGCGACTTGGTTCCCCAAATTTCGTTCTTCTATGTTGAAGCGTTCATTTCCAGTAACAGTTTGAATTTTTAGGTTTCACTCTGTTTTCTCCTATATTGATAGATGTATTTGGAACTCTAAATCAAACACGGTTTGTGCTAGCTTCTTGAAACTTGACACAACAAAGTAGTCTCACGTTCTTTCTCTACGTTTTGTTTCCTCTTAATGGAGCCCTAAGCAGTGACTGGCGAGAAACACTTTCATGGGAAGGGGTTGCCAAGCTTCCAAAAATTACGAATCTCCAGAAATCTCAGCAAATATTTTTTCACCCAAACTGGATGATACTTTCAGGTAATGATCAGTACACTAAGGCGACTTGGTTCCCCAAATTTCGTTCTTCTATGTTGAAGCGTTCATTTCCAGTAACAGTTTGAATTTTTAGGTTTCACTCTGTTTTCTCCTATATTGATAGATGTATTTGGAACTCTAAATCCAACACGGTTTGTGCTAGCTTCTTGAAACTTGACACAACAAAGTAGTTTCACGTTCTATCTCTACGTTTTGTTTCCTCTTGATGTAGCCCTAAGCAGTGACTGGCAAGAAACCCTTTCATGGGAAGGGGTTGCCACGCTTCCAAAAATTACGAATCTCCAGAAATCTCAGCAAATATTTTTTCACCCAAACTGGATGATTCTTTCAGGTAATGATCAGTACACTAAGGCAACTTGGTTCCCCAAATTTCGTTCTTCTATGTTGAAGCGTTCATTTCCAGTAACAGTTTGAATTTTTAGGTTTCACTCTGTTTTCTCCTATATTGATAGATGTATTTGGAACTCTAAATCCAACACGGTTTGTGCTAGCTTCTTGAAACTTGACACAACAAAGTAGTTTCACGTTCTATCTCTACGTTTTGTTTCCTCTTGATGTAGCCCTAAGCAGTGACTGGCGAGAAACACTTTCATGGGAAGGGGTTGCCAAGCTTCCAAAAATTACGAATCTCCAGAAATCTCAGCAAATATTTTTTCACCCAAACTGGATGATACTTTCAGGTAATGATCAGTACACTAAGGCGACTTGGTTCCCCAAATTTCGTTCTTCTATGTTGAAGCGTTCATTTCCAGTAACAGTTTGAATTTTTAGGTTTCACTCTGTTTTCTCCTATATTGATAGATGTATTTGGAACTCTAAATCCAACACGGTTTGTGCTAGCTTCTTGAAACTTGACACAACAAAGTAGTTTCACGTTCTATCTCTACGTTTTGTTTCCTCTTGATGTAGCCCTAAGCAGTGACTGGCAAGAAACCCTTTCATGGGAAGGGGTTGCCACGCTTCCAAAAATTACGAATCTCCAGAAATCTCAGCAAATATTTTTTCACCCAAACTGGATGATACTTTCAGGTAATGATCAGTACACTAAGGCGACTTGGTTCCCCAAATTTCGTTCTTCTATGTTGAAGCGTTCATTTCCAGTAACAGTTTGAATTTTTAGGTTTCACTCTGTTTTCTCCTATATTGATAGATGTATTTGGAACTCTAAATCCAACACGGTTTGTGCTAGCTTCTTGAAACTTGACACAACAAAGTAGTCTCACGTTCTATCTCTACGTTTTGTTTCCTCTTAATGGAGCCCTAAGCAGTGACTGGCGAGAAACCCTTTCATGGAACGGGGTTGCCAAGCTTCCAAAAATTACGAATCTCCAGAAATCTCAGCAAATATTTTTTCACCCAAACTGGATGATACTTTCAGGTAATGATCAGTACACTAAGGCGACTTGGTTCCCCAAATTTCGTTCTTCTATGTTGAAGCGTTCATTTCCAGTAACAGTTTGAATTTTTAGGTTTCACTCTGTTTTCTCCTATATTGATAGATGTATTTGGAACTCTAAATCCAACACGGTTTGTGCTAGCTTCTTGAAACTTGACACTACAAAGTAGTCTCACGTTCTATCTCTACGTTTTGTTTCCTCTTAATGGAGCCCTAAGCAGTGACTGGCGAGAAACCCTTTCATGGAACGGGGTTGCCAAGCTTCCAAAAATTACGAATCTCCAGAAATCTCAGCAAATATTTTTTCACCCAAACTGGATGATACTTTCAGGTAATGATCAGTACACTAAGGCGACTTGGTTCCCCAAATTTCGTTCTTCTATGTTGAAGCGTTCATTTCCAGTAACAGTTTGAATTTTTAGGTTTCACTCTGTTTTCTCCTATATTGATAGATGTATTTGGAACTCTAAATCCAACACGGTTTGTGCTAGCTTCTTGAAACTTGACACAACAAAGTAGTTTCACGTTCTATGTCTACGTTTTGTTTCCTCTTGATGTAGCCCTAAGCAGTGACTGGCGAGAAACACTTTCATGGGAAGGGGTTGCCAAGCTTCCAAAAATTACGAATCTCCAGAAATCTCAGCAAATATTTTTTCACCCAAACTGGATGATACTTTCAGGTAATGATCAGTACACTAAGGCGACTTGGTTCCCCAAATTTCGTTCTTCTATGTTGAAGCGTTCATTTCCAGTAACAGTTTGAATTTTTAGGTTTCACTCTGTTTTCTCCTATATTAATAGATGTGTTTGGAACTCTAAATCCAACACGGTTTGTGCTAGCTTCTTGAAACTTGACACAACAAAGTAGTTTGACGTTCTATCTCTACGTTTTGTTTCCTCTTGATGTAGCCCTAAGCAGTGACTGGCGAGAAACACTTTCATGGGAAGGGGTTGCCAAGCTTCCAAAAATTACGAGTCTCCAGAAATCTCAGCAAATATTTTTTCACCCAAACTGGATGATACTTTCAGGTAATGATCAGTACACTAAGGCGACTTGGTTCCCCAAATTCGTTCTTCTATGTTGAAGCGTTCAATTCCAGTAACAGTTTGAATTTTTAGGTTTCACTCTGTTTTCTCCTATATTGATAGATGTATTTGGAACTCTAAATCCAACACGGTTTGTGCTAGCTTCTTGAAAGTTGACACAACAAAGTAGTTTCACGTTCAATCTCTACGTTTTGTTTCCTCTTGATGTAGCCCTAAGCAGTGACTGGCAAGAAACCCTTTCATGGGAAGGGGTTGCCACGCTTCCAAAAATTACGAATCTTCAGAAATCTCAGCAAATATTTTTTCACCCAAACTGGATGATACTTTCAGGTAATGATCAGTACACTAAGGCGACTTGGTTCCCCAAATTTCGTTCTTCTATGTTGAAGCGTTCATTTCCAGTAACAGTTTGAATTTTTAGGTTTCACTCTGTTTTCTCCTATATTGATAGATGTATTTGGAACTCTAAATCCAACACGGTTTGTGCTAGCTTCTTGAAACTTGACACAACAAAGTAGTTTCACGTTCTATCTCTACGTTTTGTTTCCTCTTGATGTAGCCCTAAGCAGTGACTGGCGAGAAACACTTTCATGGGAAGGGGTTGCCAAGCTTCCAAAAATTACGAATCTCCAGAAATCTCAGCAAATATTTTTTCACCCAAACTGGATGATACTTTCAGGTAATGATCAGTACACTAAGGCGACTTGGTTCCCCAAATTTCGTTCTTCTATGTTGAAGCGTTCATTTCCAGTAACAGTTTGAATTTTTAGGTTTCACTCTGTTTTCTCCTATATTGATAGATGTATTTGGAACTCTAAATCAAACACGGTTTGTGCTAGCTTCTTGAAACTTGACACAACAAAGTAGTCACACGTTCTTTCTCTACGTTTTGTTTCCTCTTAATGGAGCCCTAAGCAGTGACTGGCGAGAAACACTTTCATGGGAAGGGGTTGCCAAGCTTCCAAAAATTACGAATCTCCAGAAATCTCAGCAAATATTTTTTCACCCAAACTGGATGATACTTTCAGGTAATGATCAGTACACTAAGGCGACTTGGTTCCCCAAATTTCGGTCTTCTATGTTGAAGCGTTCATTTCCAGTAACAGTTTGAATTTTTAGGTTTCACTCTCTTTTCTCCTATATTGATAGATGTATTTGGAACTCTAAATCCAACACGGTTTGTGCTAGCTTCTAGAAACTTGACACAACAAAGTAGTTTCACGTCCTATATCTACGTTTTGTTTCCTCTTGATGTAGCCCTAAGCAGTGACTGGCGAGAAACACTTTCATAGGAAGGGGTTGCCAAGCTTCCAAAAATTACGAATCTCCAGAAAACTCAGCAAATATTTTTTCACCCAAACTGGATGATAATTTCAGGTAATGATCAGTACACTAAGGCGACTTGGTTCCCCAAATTTCGTTCTTCTATGTTGAAGCGTTCATTTCCAGTAACAGTTTGAATTTTTACGTTTCACTCTGTTTTCTCCTATATTGATAGATGTATTTGGAACTCTAAATCCAACACCATTTGTGCTAGCTTCTTGAAACTTGACACCACAAAGTAGTTTCATGTTCTCTCTCTACGTTTTGTTTCCTCTTGATGTAGCCCTAAGCATTGACTGGCGAGAAACACTTTCATGGGAAGGGGTTGCCAAGCTTCCAAAAATTACGAATCTCCAGAAATCTCAGCAAATATTTTTTCACCCAAACTGGATGATACTTTCAGGTAATGATCAGTACACTAAGGCGACTTGGTTCCCCAAATTCGTTCTTCTATGTTGAAGCGTTCAATTCCAGTAACAGTTTGAATTTTTAGGTTTCACTCTGTTTTCTCCTATATTGATAGATGTATTTGGAACTCTAAATCCAACACGGTTTGTGCTAGCTTCTAGAAACTTGACACAACAAAGTAGTTTCACGTCCTATATCTACGTTTTGTTTCCTCTTGATGTAGCCCTAAGCAGTGACTGGCGAGAAACACTTTCATGGGAAGGGGTTGCCAAGCTTCCAAAAATTACGAATCTCCAGAAAACTCAGCAAATATTTTTTCACCCAAACTGGATGATAATTTCAGGTAATGATCAGTACACTAAGGCGACTTGGTTCCCCAAATTTCGTTCTTCTATGTTGAAGCGTTCATTTCCAGTAACAGTTTGAATTTTTACGTTTCACTCTGTTTTCTCCTATATTGATAGATGTATTTGGAACTCTAAATCCAACACCATTTGTGCTAGCTTCTTGAAACTTGACACCACAAAGTAGTTTCATGTTCTCTCTCTACGTTTTGTTTCCTCTTGATGTAGCCCTAAGCATTGACTGGCGAGAAACACTTTCATGGGAAGGGGTTGCCAAGCTTCCAAAAATTACGAATCTCCAGAAATCTCAGCAAATATTTTTTCACCCAAACTGGATGATACTTTCAGGTAATGATCAGTACACTAAGGCGACTTGGTTCCCCAAATTCGTTCTTCTATGTTGAAGCGTTCAATTCCAGTAACAGTTTGAATTTTTAGGTTTCACTCTGTTTTCTCCTATATTGATAGATGTATTTGGAACTCTAAATCCAACACGGTTTGTGCTAGCTTCTTGAAACTTGACACAACAAAGTAGTTTCACGTTCTATCTCTACGTTTTGTTTCCTCTTGATGTAGCCCTAAGCAGTGACTGGCAAGAAACCCTTTCATGGGAAGGGGTTGCCACGCTTCCAAAAATTACGAATCTCCAGAAATCTCAGCAAATATTTTTTCACCCAAACTGGATGATACTTTCAGGTAATGATCAGTACACTAAGGCGACTTGGTTCCCCAAATTTCGTTCTTCTATGTTGAAGCGTTCATTTCCAGTAACAGTTTGAATTTTTAGGTTTCACTCTGTTTTCTCCTATATTGATAGATGTATTTGGAACTCTAAATCCAACACGGTTTGTGCTAGCTTCTTGAAACTTGACACAACAAAGTAGTTTCATGTTCTATCTCTACGTTTTGTTTCCTCTTGATGTAGCCCTAAGCAGTGACTGGCGAGAAACACTTTCATGGGAAGGGGTTGCCAAGCTTCCAAAAATTACGAATCTCCAGAAATCTCAGCAAATATTTTTTCACCCAAACTGGATGATACTTTCAGGTAATGATCAGTACACTAAGGCGACTTGGTTCCCCAAATTTCGTTCTTCTATGTTGAAGCGTTCATTTCCAGTAACAGTTTGAATTTTTAGGTTTCACTCTGTTTTCTCCTATATTGATAGATGTATTTGGAACTCTAAATCCAACACGGTTTGTGCTAGCTTCTTGAAACTTGACACAACAAAGTAGTCTCACGTTCTATCTCTACGTTTTGTTTCCTCTTAATGGAGCCCTAAGCTGTGACTGGCGAGAAACCCTTTCATGGAACGGGGTTGCCAAGCTTCCAAAAATTACGAATCTCCAGAAATCTCAGCAAATATTTTTTCACCCAAACTGGATGATACTTTCAGGTAATGATCAGTACACTAAGGCGACTTGGTTCCCCAAATTTCGTTCTTCTATGTTGAAGCGTTCATTTCCAGTAACAGTTTGAATTTTTAGGTTTCACTCTGTTTTCTCCTATATTGATAGATGTATTTGGAACTCTAAATCCAACACGGTTTGTGCTAGCTTCTTGAAACTTGACACTACAAAGTAGTCTCACGTTCTATCTCTACGTTTTGTTTCCTCTTAATGGAGCCCTAAGCAGTGACTGGCGAGAAACCCTTTCATGGAACGGGGTTGCCAAGCTTCCAAAAATTACGAATCTCCAGAAATCTCAGCAAATATTTTTTCACCCAAACTGGATGATACTTTCAGGTAATGATCAGTACACTAAGGCGACTTGGTTCCCCAAATTTCGTTCTTCTATGTTGAAGCGTTCATTTCCAGTAACAGTTTGAATTTTTAGGTTTCACTCTGTTTTCTCCTATATTGATAGATGTATTTGGAACTCTAAATCCAACACGGTTTGTGCTAGCTTCTTGAAACTTGACACAACAAAGTAGTTTCACGTTCTATGTCTACGTTTTGTTTCCTCTTGATGTAGCCCTAAGCAGTGACTGGCGAGAAACACTTTCATGGGAAGGGGTTGCCAAGCTTCCAAAAATTACGAATCTCCAGAAATCTCAGCAAATATTTTTTCACCCAAACTGGATGATACTTTCAGGTAATGATCAGTACACTAAGGCGACTTGCTTCCCCAAATTTCGTTCTTCTATGTTGAAGCGTTCATTTCCAGTAACAGTTTGAATTTTTAGGTTTCACTCTGTTTTCTCCTATATTAATAGATGTGTTTGGAACTCTAAATCCAACACGGTTTGTGCTAGCTTCTTGAAACTTGACACAACAAATTAGTTTCACGTTCTATCTCTACGTTTGGTTTCCTCTTGATGTAGCCCTAAGCAGTGACTGTCGAGAAACACTTTCATGGGAAGGGGTTGCCAAGCTTCCAAAAATTACGAATCTCCAGAAATCTCAGCAAATATTTTTTCACCCAAACTGGATGATACTTTCAGGTAATGATCAGTACACTAAGGCGACTTGGTTCCCCAAATTTCGGTCTTCTATGTTGAAGCGTTCATTTCCAGTAACAGTTTGAATTTTTAGGTTTCACTCTCTTTTCTCCTATATTGATAGATGTATTTGGAACTCTAAATCCAACACGGTTTGTGCTAGCTTCTAGAAACTTGACACAACAAAGTAGTTTCACGTCCTATATCTACGTTTTGTTTCCTCTTGATGTAGCCCTAAGCAGTGACTGGCGAGAAACACTTTCATAGGAAGGGGTTACCAAGCTTCCAAAAATTACGAATCTCAAGAAAACTCAGCAAATATTTTTTCACCCAAACTGGATGATAATTTCAGGTAATGATCAGTACACTAAGGCGACTTGGTTCCCCAAATTTCGTTCTTCTATGTTGAAGCGTTCATTTCCAGTAACAGTTTGAATTTTTACGTTTCACTCTGTTTTCTCCTATATTGATAGATGTATTTGGAACTCTAAATCCAACACCGTTTGTGCTAGCTTCTTGAAACTTGACACCACAAAGTAGTTTCATGTTCTCTCTCTACGTTTTGTTTCCTCTTGATGTAGCCCTAAGCAGTGACTGGCGAGAAACACTTTCATGGGAAGGGGTTGCCAAGCTTCCAAAAATTACGAATCTCCAGAAATCTCAGCAAATATTTTTTCACCCAAACTGGATGATACTTTCAGGTAATGATCAGTACACTAAGGCGACTTGGTTCCCCAAATTTGCTCTTCTATGTTGAAGCGTTCAATTCCAGTAACAGTTTGAATTTTTAGGTTTCACTCTGTTTTCTCCTATATTGATAGATGTATTTGGAACTCTAAATCCAACACGGTTTGTGCTAGCTTCTTGAAACTTGACACAACAAAGTAGTTTCACGTTCTATCTCTACGTTTTGTTTCCTCTTGATGTAGCCCTAAGCAGTGACTGGCAAGAAACCCTTTCATGGGAAGGGGTTGCCATGCTTCCAAAAATTACGAATCTCCAGAAATCTCAGCAAATATTTTTTCACCCAAACTGGATGATACTTTCAGGTAATGATCAGTACACTAAGGCGACTTGGTTCCCCAAATTTCGTTCTTCTATGTTGAAGCATTCATTTCCAGTAACAGTTTGAATTTTTAGGTTTCACTCAGTTTTCTCCTATATTGATAGATGTATTTGGAACTCTAAATCCAACACGGTTTGTGCTAGCTTCTTGAAAATTGACACAACACAGTAGTTTCACGTTCTCTCTCTACGTTTTGTTTCCTCTTGATGTAGCCCTAAGCAGTGACTGGCGAGAAACACTTTCATGGGAAGGGGTTGCCAATCTTCCCAAAATTTCGAATCTCCAGAAATCTCAGCAAATATTTTTTCACCCAAACTGGATGATACTTTCAGGTAATGATCAGTACACTAAGGCGACTTGGTTCCCCAAATTTCGTTCTTCTATGTTGAAGCGTTCATTTCCAGTAACAGTTTGAATTTTTAGGTTTCATTCTGTTTTCTCCTATATTGATAGATGTATTTGGAACTCTAAATCTAACACGGTTTGTGCTAGCTTCTTGAAACTTGACACAACACAGTAGTCTCACGTTCTATCTCTACGTTTTGTTTCCTCTTGATGTAGCCCTAAGCAGTGACTGGCGAGAAACCCTTTCATGGAACGGGGTGGCCAAGATTCCAAAAATTACGAATCTCCAGAAATCTCAGCAAATATTTTTTCACCCAAACTGGATGATACTTTCAGGTAATGATCAGTACACTAAGGCGACTTGGTTCCCCAAATTTCGTTCTTCTATGTTGAAGCGTTCATTTCCAGTAACAGTTTGAATTTTTAGGTTTCATTCTGTTTTCTCCTATATTGATAGATGTATTTGGAACTCTAAATCCAACACGGTTTGTGCTAGCTTCTTGAAACTTGACACAACAAAGTAGTCTCACGTTCTATCTCTACGTTTTGTTTCCTCTTAATGGAGCCCTAAGCAGTGACTGGCGAGAAACCCTTTCATGGAACGGGGTGGCCAAGATTCCAAAAATTACGAATCTCCAGAAATCTCAGCAAATATTTTTTCACCCAAACTGGATGATACTTTCAGGTAATGATCAGTACACTAAGGCGACTTGGTTCCCCAAATTTCGTTCTTCTATGTTGAAGCGTTCATTTCCAGTAACAGTTTGAATTTTTAGGTTTCACTCTGTTTTCTCCTATATTGATAGATGTATTTGGAACTCTAAATCCAACACGGTTTGTGCTAGCTTCTTGAAACTTGACACCACAAAGTAGTTTCATGTTCTCTCTCTACGTTTTGTTTCCTCTTGATGTAGCCCTAAGCAGTCACTGGCGAGAAACACTTTCATGGGAAGGGGTTGCCAAGCTTCCAAAAATTACGAATCTCCAGAAATCTCAGCAAATATTTTTTCACCCAAACTGGATGATACTTTCAGGTAATGATCAGTACACTAAGGCGACTTGGTTCCCCAAATTCGTTCTTCTATGTTGAAGCGTTCAATTCCAGTAACAGTTTGAATTTTTAGGTTTCACTCTGTTTTCTCCTATATTGATAGATGTATTTGGAACTCTAAATCCAACACGGTTTGTGCTAGCTTCTTGAAACTTGACACAACAAAGTAGTTTCACGTTCTATCTCTACGTTTTGTTTCCTCTTGATGTAGCCCTAAGCAGTGACTGGCAAGAAACCCTTTCATGGGAAGGGGTTGCCACGCTTCCAAAAATTACGAATCTCCAGAAATCTCAGCAAATATTTTTTCACCCAAGCTGGATGATACTTTCAGGTAATGATCAGTACACTAAGGCGACTTGGTTCCCCAAATTTCGTTCTTCTATGTTGAAGCGTTCATTTCCAGTAACAGTTTGAATTTTTAGGTTTCACTCTGTTTTCTCCTATATTGATAGATGTATTTGGAACTCTAAATCCAACACGGTTTGTGCTAGCTTCTTGAAACTTGACACAACAAAGTAGTTTCACGTTCTATCTATACGTTTTGTTTCCTCTTGATGTAGCCCTAAGCAGTGACTGGCGAGAAACACTTTCATGGGAAGGGGTTGCCAAGCTTCCAAAAATTACGAATCTCCAGAAATCTCAGCAAATATTTTTTCACCCAAACTGGATGATACTTTCAGGTAATGATCAGTACACTAAAGCGACTTGGTTCCCCAAATTTCGTTCTTCTATGTTGAAGCGTTCATTTCCAGTAACAGTTTGAATTTTTAGGTTTCACTCTGTTTTCTCCTATATTGATAGATGTATTTGGAACTCTAAATCCAAAACGGTTTGTGCTAGCTTCTTGAAACTTGACACAACAAAGTAGTCTCACGTTCTATCTCTACGTTTTGTTTCCTCTTAATGGAGCCCTAAGCAGTGACTGGCGAGAAACCCTTTCATGGAACGGGGTTGCCAAGCTTCCAAAAATTACGAATCTCCAGAAATCTCAGCAAATATTTTTTCACCCAAACTGGATGATACTTTCAGGTAATGATCAGTACACTAAGGCGACTTGGTTCCCCAAATTTCGTTCTTCTATGTTGAAGCGTTCATTTCCAGTAACAGTTTGAATTTTTAGGTTTCACTCTGTTTTCTCCTATATTGATAGATGTATTTGGAACTCTAAATCCAACACGGTTTGTGCTAGCTTCTTGATACTTGACACAACAAAGTAGTTTCACGTTCTATCTATACGTTTTGTTTCCTCTTGATGTAGCCCTAAGCAGTGACTGGCGAGAAACACTTTCATGGGAAGGGGTTGCCAAGCTTCCAAAAATTACGAATCTCCAGAAATCTCAGCAAATATTTTTTCACCCAAACTGGATGATACTTTCAGGTAATGATCAGTACACTAAAGCGACTTGGTTCCCCAAATTTCGTTCTTCTATGTTGAAGCGTTCATTTCCAGTAACAGTTTGAATTTTTAGGTTTCACTCTGTTTTCTCCTATATTGATAGATGTATTTGGAACTCTAAATCCAACACAGTTTGTGCTAGCTTCTTGAAACTTGACACAACAAAGTAGTTTGACGTTCTATCTCTACGTTTTGTTTCCTCTTGATGTAGCCCTAAGCAGTGACTGGCGAGAAACACTTTCATGGGAAGGGGTTGCCAAGCTTCCAAAAATTACGAATCTCCAGAAATCTCAGCAAATATTTTTTCACCCAAACTGGATGATACTTTCAGGTAATGATCAGTACACTAAGGCGACTTGGTTCCCCAAATTCGTTCTTCTATGTTGAAGCGTTCAATTCCAGTAACAGTTTGAATTTTTAGGTTTCACTCTGTTTTCTCCTATATTGATAGATGTATTTGGAACTCTAAATCCAACACGGTTTGTGCTAGCTTCTTGAAACTTGACACAACAAAGTAGTTTCACGTTCTATCTCTACGTTTTGTTTCCTCTTGATGTAGCCCTAAGCAGTGACTGGCAAGAAACCCTTTCATGGGAAGGGGTTGCCACGCTTCCAAAAATTACGAATCTTCAGAAATCTCAGCAAATATTTTTTCACCCAAACTGGATGATACTTTCAGGTAATGATCAGTACACTAAGGCGACTTGGTTCCCCAAATTTCGTTCTTCTATGTTGAAGCGTTCATTTCCAGTAACAGTTTGAATTTTTAGGTTTCACTCTGTTTTCTCCTATATTGATAGATGTATTTGGAACTCTAAATCCAACACGGTTTGTGCTAGCTTCTTGAAACTTGACACAACAAAGTAGTTTCACGTTCTATCTCTACGTTTTGTTTCCTCTTGATGGAGCCCTAAGCAGTGACTGGCGAGAAACACTTTCATGGGAAGGGGTTGCCAAGCTTCCAAAAATTACGAATCTCCAGAAATCTCAGCAAATATTTTTTCACCCAAACTGGATGATACTTTCAGGTAATGATCAGTACACTAAGGCGACTTGGTTCCCCAAATTTCGTTCTTCTATGTTGAAGCGTTCATTTCCAGTAACAGTTTGAATTTTTAGGTTTCACTCTGTTTTCTCCTATATTGATAGATGTATTTGGAACTCTAAATCAAACACGGTTTGTGCTAGCTTCTTGAAACTTGACACAACAAAGTAGTCTCACGTTCTTTCTCTACGTTTTGTTTCCTCTTAATGGAGCCCTAAGCAGTGACTGGCGAGAAACACTTTCATGGGAAGGGGTTGCCAAGCTTCCAAAAATTACGAATCTCCAGAAATCTCAGCAAATATTTTTTCACCCAAACTGGATGATACTTTCAGGTAATGATCAGTACACTAAGGCGACTTGGTTCCCCAAATTTCGTTCTTCTATGTTGAAGCGTTCATTTCCAGTAACAGTTTGAATTTTTAGGTTTCATTCTGTTTTCTCCTATATTGATAGATGTATTTGGAACTCTAAATCCAACACGGTTTGTGCTAGCTTCTTGAAACTTGACACAACAAAGTAGTCTCACGTTCTATCTCTACGTTTTGTTTCCTCTTAATGGAGCCCTAAGCAGTGACTGGCGAGAAACCCTTTCATGGAACGGGGTGGCCAAGATTCCAAAAATTAAGAATCTCCAGAAATCTCAGCAAATATTTTTTCACCCAAACTGGATGATACTTTCAGGTAATGATCAGTACACTAAGGCGACTTGGTTCCCCAAATTTCGTTCTTCTATGTTGAAGCGTTCATTTCCAGTAACAGTTTGAATTTTTAGGTTTCACTCTGTTTTCTCCTATATTGATAGATGTATTTGGAACTCTAAATCCAACACGGTTTGTGCTAGCTTCTTGAAACTTGACACCACAAAGTAGTTTCATGTTCTCTCTCTACGTTTTGTTTCCTCTTGATATAGCCCTAAGCAGTCACTGGCGAGAAACACTTTCATGGGAAGGGGTTGCCAAGCTTCCAAAAATTACGAATCTCCAGAAATCTCAGCAAATATTTTTTCACCCAAACTGGATGATACTTTCAGGTAATGATCAGTACACTAAGGCGACTTGGTTCCCCAAATTCGTTCTTCTAAGTTGAAGCGTTCAATTCCAGTAACAGTTTGAATTTTTAGGTTTCACTCTGTTTTCTCCTATATTGATAGATGTATTTGGAACTCTAAATCCAACACGGTTTGTGCTAGCTTCTTGAAACTTGACACAACAAAGTAGTTTCACGTTCTATCTCTACGTTTTGTTTCCTCTTGATGTAGCCCTAAGCAGTGACTGGCAAGAAACCCTTTCATGGGAAGGGGTTGCCACGCTTCCAAAAATTACGAATCTCCAGAAATCTCAGCAAATATTTTTTCACCCAAACTGGATGATTCTTTCAGGTAATGATCAGTACACTAAGGCAACTTGGTTCCCCAAATTTCGTTCTTCTATGTTGAAGCGTTCATTTCCAGTAACAGTTTGAATTTTTAGGTTTCACTCTGTTTTCTCCTATATTGATAGATGTATTTGGAACTCTAAATCCAACACGGTTTGTGCTAGCTTCTTGAAACTTGACACAACAAAGTAGTTTCACGTTCTATCTCTACGTTTTGTTTCCTCTTGATGTAGCCCTAAGCAGTGACTGGCGAGAAACACTTTCATGGGAAGGGGTTGCCAAGCTTCCAAAAATTACGAATCTCCAGAAATCTCAGCAAATATTTTTTCACCCAAACTGGATGATACTTTCAGGTAATGATCAGTACACTAAGGCGACTTGGTTCCCCAAATTTCGTTCTTCTATGTTGAAGCGTTCATTTCCAGTAACAGTTTGAATTTTTAGGTTTCACTCTGTTTTCTCCTATATTGATAGATGTATTTGGAACTCTAAATCCAACACGGTTTGTGCTAGCTTCTTGAAACTTGACACAACAAAGTAGTTTCACGTTCTATATCTACGTTTTGTTTCCTCTTGATGTAGCCCTAAGCAGTGACTGGCGAGAAACACTTTCATAGGAAGGGGTTGCCAAGCTTCCAAAAATTACGAATCTCCAGAAAACTCAGCAAATATTTTTTCACCCAAACTGGATGATACTTTCAGGTAATGATCAGTACACTACGGCGACTTGGTTCCCCAGATTTCGTTCTTCTATGTTGAAGCGTTCATTTCCAGTAACAGTTTGAATTTTTAGGTTTCACTCTGTTTTCTCCTATATTGATAGATGTATTTGGAACTCTAAATCCAACACTGTTTGTGCTAGCTTCTTGAAACTTGTCACAACAAAGTAGTTTCACGTTCTATCTCTACCTTTTGTTTCCACTTGATGTAGCCCTAAGCAGTGACTGGCGAGAAACACTTTCATGGGAAGGGGTTGCCAAGCTTCCAAAAATTACGAATCTCCAGAAATCTCAGCAAATATTTTTTCACCCAAACTGGATGATACTTTCAGGTAATGATCAGTACACTAAGGCGACTTGGCTCCCCAAATTCGTTCTTCTATGTTGAAGCGTTCAATTCCAGTAACAGTTTGAATTTTTAGGTTTCACTCTGTTTTCTCCTATATTGATAGATGTATTTGGAACTCTAAATCCAACACGGTTTGTGCTAGCTTCTTGAAACTTGACACAACAAAGTAGTCTCACGTTCTATCTCTACGTTTTGTTTCCTCTTGATGTAGCCCTAAGCAGTGACTGGCGAGAAACACTTTCATGGGAAGGGGTTGCCAAGCTTCCAGAAATTACGAATCTCCAGAAATCTCAGCAAATATTTTTTCACCCAAACTGGATGATACTTTCAGGTAATGATCAGTACACTAAGGCGAATTGGTTCCCCAAATTTCGTTCTTCTATGTTGAAGTGTTCATTTCCAGTAACAGTTTGAATTTTTAGGTTTCACTCTGTTTTCTCCTATATTGATAGATGTATTTGGAACTCTAAATCCAACACCGTTTGTGCTAGCTTCTTGAAACTTGACACAACAAAGTAGTCTCACGTTCTATCTCTACGTTTTGTTTCCTCTTAATGGAGCCCTAAGCAGTGACTGGCGAGAAACCCTTTCATGGAACGGGGTTGCCAAGCTTCCAAAAATTACGAATCTCCAGAAATCTCAGCAAATATTTTTTCACCCAAACTGGATGATACTTTCAGGTAATGATCAGTACACTAAGGCGACTTGGTTCCCCAAATTTCGTTCTTCTATGTTGAAGCGTTCATTTCCAGTAACAGTTTGAATTTTTAGGTTTCACTCTGTTTTCTCCTATATTGATAGATGTATTTGGAACTCTAAATCCAACACGGTTTGTGCTAGCTTCTTGAAACTTGACACAACAAAGTAGTTTCACGTTCTATCTCTACGTTTTGTTTCCTCTTGATGTAGCCCTAAGCAGTGACTGGCGAGAAACACTTTCATGGGAAGGGGTTGCCAAGCTTCCAAAAATTACGAATCTCCAGAAATCTCAGCAAATATTTTTTCACCCAAACTGGATGATACTTTCAGGTAATGATCAGTACACTAAGGCGACTTGGTTCCCCAAATTTCGTTCTTCTATGTTGAAGCGTTCATTTCCAGTAACAGTTTGAATTTTTAGGTTTCACTCTGTTTTCTCCTATATTGATAGATGTATTTGGAACTCTAAATCCAACACGGTTTGTGCTAGCTTCTTGAAACTTGACACAACAAAGTAGTTTCACGTTCTATATCTACGTTTTGTTTCCTCTTGATGTAGCCCTAAGCAGTGACTGGCGAGAAACACTTTCATAGGAAGGGGTTGCCAAGCTTCCAAAAATTACGAATCTCCAGAAAACTCAGCAAATATTTTTTCACCCAAACTGGATGATACTTTCAGGTAATGATCAGTACACTACGGCGACTTGGTTCCCCAGATTTCGTTCTTCTATGTTGAAGCGTTCATTTCCAGTAACAGTTTGAATTTTTAGGTTTCACTCTGTTTTCTCCTATATTGATAGATGTATTTGGAACTCTAAATCCAACACTGTTTGTGCTAGCTTCTTGAAACTTGTCACAACAAAGTAGTTTCACGTTCTATCTCTACCTTTTGTTTCCACTTGATGTAGCCCTAAGCAGTGACTGGCGAGAAACACTTTCATGGGAAGGGGTTGCCAAGCTTCCAAAAATTACGAATCTCCAGAAATCTCAGCAAATATTTTTTCACCCAAACTGGATGATACTTTCAGGTAATGATCAGTACACTAAGGCGACTTGGCTCCCCAAATTCGTTCTTCTATGTTGAAGCGTTCAATTCCAGTAACAGTTTGAATTTTTAGGTTTCACTCTGTTTTCTCCTATATTGATAGATGTATTTGGAACTCTAAATCCAACACGGTTTGTGCTAGCTTCTTGAAACTTGACACAACAAAGTAGTCTCACGTTCTATCTCTACGTTTTGTTTCCTCTTGATGTAGCCCTAAGCAGTGACTGGCGAGAAACACTTTCATGGGAAGGGGTTGCCAAGCTTCCAGAAATTACGAATCTCCAGAAATCTCAGCAAATATTTTTTCACCCAAACTGGATGATACTTTCAGGTAATGATCAGTACACTAAGGCGAATTGGTTCCCCAAATTTCGTTCTTCTATGTTGAAGTGTTCATTTCCAGTAACAGTTTGAATTTTTAGGTTTCACTCTGTTTTCTCCTATATTGATAGATATATTTGGAACTCTAAATCCAACACCGTTTGTGCTAGCTTCTTGAAACTTGACACAACAAAGTAGTCTCACGTTCTATCTCTACGTTTTGTTTCCTCTTAATGGAGCCCTAAGCAGTGACTGGCGAGAAACCCTTTCATGGAACGGGGTTGCCAAGCTTCCAAAAATTACGAATCTCCAGAAATCTCAGCAAATATTTTTTCACCCAAACTGGATGATACTTTCAGGTAATGATCAGTACACTAAGGCGACTTGGTTCCCCAAATTTCGTTCTTCTATGTTGAAGCGTTCATTTCCAGTAACAGTTTGAATTTTTAGGTTTCACTCTGTTTTCTCCTATATTGATAGATGTATTTGGAACTCTAAATCCAACACGGTTTGTGCTAGCTTCTTGAAACTTGACACAACAAAGTAGTTTCACGTTCTATCTCTACGTTTTGTTTCCTCTTGATGTAGCCCTAAGCAGTGACTGGCGAGAAACACTTTCATGGGAAGGGGTTGCCAAGCTTCCAAAAATTACGAATCTCCAGAAATCTCAGCAAATATTTTTTCACCCAAACTGGATGATACTTTCAGGTAATGATCAGTACACTAAGGCGACTTGGTTCCCCAAATTTCGTTCTTCTATGTTGAAGCGTTCATTTCCAGTAACAGTTTGAATTTTTAGGTTTCACTCTGTTTTCTCCTATATTGATAGATGTGTTTGGAACTCTAAATCCAACACGGTTTGTGCTAGCTTCTTGAAACTTGACACAACAAATTAGTTTCACGTTCTATCTCTACGTTTGGTTTCCTCTTGATGTAGCCCTAAGCAGTGACTGGCGAGAAACACTTTCATGGGAAGGGGTTGCCAAGCTTCCAAAAATTACGAATCTCCAGAAATCTCAGCAAATATTTTTTCACCCAAACTGGATGATACTTTCAGGTAATGATCAGTACACTAAGGCGACTTGGTTCCCCAAATTTCGTTCTTCTATGTTGAAGCGTTCATTTCCAGTAACAGTTTGAATTTTTAGGTTTCAATCTGTTTTCTCCTATATTGATAGATGTGTTTGGAACTCTAAATCCAACACGGTTTGTGCTAGCTTCTTGAAACTTGACACAACAAAGTAGTTTCACGTTCTATATCTACGTTTTGTTTCCTCTTGATGTAGCCCTAAGCAGTGACTGGCGAGAAACACTTTCATAGGAAGGGGTTGCCAAGCTTCCAAAAATTACGAATCTCCAGAAATCTCAGCAAATATTTTTTCACCCAAACTGGATGATAATTTCAGGTAATGATCAGTACACTAAGGCGACTTGGTTCCCCAAATTTCGTTCTTCTATGTTGAAGCGTTCATTTCCAGTAACAGTTTGAATTTTTAGGTTTCACTCTGTTTTCTCCTATATTGATAGATGTATTTGGAACTCTAAATCCAACACTGTTTGTGCTAGCTTCTTGAAACTTGTCACAACAAAGTAGTTTCACGTTCTATCTCTACCTTTTGTTTCCTCTTGATGTAGCCCTAAGCAGTGACTGGCGAGAAACACTTTCATGGGAAGGGGTTGCCAAGCTTCCAAAAATTACGAATCTCCAGAAATCTCAGCAAATATTTTTTCACCCAAACTGGATGATACTTTCAGGTAATGATCAGTACACTAAGGCGACTTGGTTCCCCAAATTTCGTTCTTCTATGTTGAAGCGTTCATTTCCAGTAACAGTTTGAATTTTTAGGTTTCACTCTGTTTTCTCCTATATTGATAGATGTATTTGGAACTCTAAATCCAACACGGTTTGTGCTAGCTTCTTGAAACTTGACACAACAAAGTAGTTTCACGTTCTATCTCTACGTTTTGTTTCCTCTTGATGTAGCCCTAAGCAGTGACTGGCGAGAAACACTTTCATGGGAAGGGGTTGCCAAGCTTCCAAAAATTACGAATCTCCAGACATCTCAGCAAATATTTTTTCACCCAAACTGGATGATACTTTCAGGTAATGATCAGTACACTAAGGCGACTTGGTTCCCCAAATTCGTTCTTCTATGTTGAAGCGTTCAATTCCAGTAACAGTTTGAATTTTTAGGTTTCACTCTGTTTTCTCCTATATTGATAGATGTATTTGGAACTCTAAATCCAACACGGTTTGTGCTAGCTTCTTGAAACTTGACACAACAAAGTAGTTTCACGTTCTATCTCTACGTTTTGTTTCCTCTTGATGTAGCCCTAAGCAGTGACTGGTAAGAAACCCTTTCATGGGAAGGGGTTGCCACGCTTCCAAAAATTACGAATCTCCAGAAATCTCAGCAAATATTTTTTCACCCAAACTGGATGATACTTTCAGGTAATGATCAGTACACTAAGGCGACTTGGTTCCCCAAATTTCGTTCTTCTATGTTGAAGCGTTCATTTCCAGTAACAGTTTGAATTTTTAGGTTTCACTGTTTTCTCCTATATTGATAGATGTATTTGGAACTCTAAATCCAACACGGTTTGTGCTAGCTTCTTGAAACTTGACACAACAAAGTAGTTTCACGTTCTATCTCTACGTTTTGTTTCCTCTTGATGTAGCCCTAAGCAGTGACTGGCGAGAAACACTTTCATGGGAAGGGGTTGCCAAGCTTCCAAAAATTACGAATCTCCAGAAATCTCAGCAAATATTTTTTCACCCAAACTGGATGATACTTTCAGGTAATGATCAGTACACTAAGGCGACTTGGTTCCCCAAATTTCGTTCTTCTATGTTGAAGCGTTCATTTCCAGTAACAGTTTGAATTTTTAGGTTTCACTCTGTTTTCTCCTATATTGATAGATGTATTTGGAACTCTAAATCCAACACGGTTTGTGCTAGCTTCTTGAAACTTGACACAACAAAGTAGTTTGACGTTCTATCTCTACGTTTTGTTTCCTCTTGATGTAGCCCTAAGCAGTGACTGGCGAGAAACACTTTCATGGGAAGGGGTTGCCAAGCTTCCAAAAATTACGAATCTCCAGAAATCTCAGCAAATATTTTTTCACCCAAACTGGATGATACTTTCAGGTAATGATCAGTACACTAAGGCGACTTGGTTCCCCAAATTTCGTTCTTCTATGTTGAAGCGTTCATTTCCAGTAACAGTTTGAATTTTTAGGTTTCACTCTGTTTTCTCCTATATTGATAGATGTGTTTGGAACTCTAAATCCAACACGGTTTGTGCTAGCTTCTTGAAACTTGACACAACAAATTAGTTTCACGTTCTATCTCTACGTTTGGTTTCCTCTTGATGTAGCCCTAAGCAGTGACTGGCGAGAAACACTTTCATGGGAAGGGGTTGCCAAGCTTCCAAAAATTACGAATCTCCAGAAATCTCAGCAAATATTTTTTCACCCAAACTGGATGATACTTTCAGGTAATGATCAGTACACTAAGGCGACTTGGTTCCCCAAATTTCGGTCTTCTATGTTGAAGCGTTCATTTCCAATAACAGTTTGAATTTTTAGGTTTCACTCTCTTTTCTCCTATATTGATAGATGTATTTGGAACTATAAATCCAACACGGTTTGTGCTAGCTTCTTGAAACTTGACACAACAAAGTAGTTTCACGTTCTATATCTATGTTTTGTTTCCTCTTGATGTAGCCCTAAGCAGTGACTGGCGAGAAACACTTTCATAGGAAGGGGTTGCCAAGCTTCCAAAAATTACGAATCTCCAGAAAACTCAGCAAATATTTTTTCACCCAAACTGGATGATAATTTCAGGTAATGATCAGTACACTAAGGCGACTTGGTTCCCCAAATTTCGTTCTTCTATGTTGAAGCGTTCATTTCCAGTAACAGTTTGAATTTTTAGGTTTCACTCTGTTTTCTCCTATATTGATAGATGTATTTGGAACTCTAAATCCAACACGGTTTGTGCTAGCTTCTTGAAACTTGACACAACAAAGTAGTCTCACGTTCTATCTCTACGTTTTGTTTCCTCTTAATGGAGCCCTAAGCAGTGACTGGCGAGAAACCCTTTCATGGAACGGGGTTGCCAAGCTTCCAAAAATTACGAATCTCCAGAAATCTCAGCAAATATTTTTTCACCCAAACTGGATGATACTTTCAGGTAATGATCAGTACACTAAGGCGACTTGGTTCCCCAAATTTCGTTCTTCTATGTTGAAGCGTTCATTTCCAGTAACAGTTTGAATTTTTAGGTTTCACTCTGTTTTCTCCTATATTGATAGATGTATTTGGAACTCTAAATCCAACACGGTTTGTGCTAGCTTCTTGAAACTTGACACAACAAAGTAGTTTCACGTTCTATCTCTACGTTTTGTTTCCTCTTGATGTAGCCCTAAGCAGTGACTGGCGAGAAACACTTTCATGGGAAGGGGTTGCCAAGCTTCCAAAAATTACGAATCTCCAGAAATCTCAGCAAATATTTTTTCACCCAAACTGGATGATACTTTCAGGTAATGATCAGTACACTAAGGCGACTTGGTTCCCCAAATTTCGTTCTTCTATGTTGAAGCGTTCATTTCCAGTAACAGTTTGAATTTTTAGGTTTCACTCTGTTTTCTCCTATATTGATAGATGTGTTTGGAACTCTAAATCCAACACGGTTTGTGCTAGCTTCTTGAAACTTGACACAACAAATTAGTTTCACGTTCTATCTCTACGTTTGGTTTCCTCTTGATGTAGCCCTAAGCAGTGACTGGCGAGAAACACTTTCATGGGAAGGGGTTGCCAAGCTTCCAAAAATTACGAATCTCCAGAAATCTCAGCAAATATTTTTTCACCCAAACTGGATGATACTTTCAGGTAATGATCAGTACACTAAGGCGACTTGGTTCCCCAAATTTCGTTCTTCTATGTTGAAGCGTTCATTTCCAGTAACAGTTTGAATTTTTAGGTTTCAATCTGTTTTCTCCTATATTGATAGATGTGTTTGGAACTCTAAATCCAACACGGTTTGTGCTAGCTTCTTGAAACTTGACACAACAAAGTAGTTTCACGTTCTATATCTACGTTTTGTTTCCTCTTGATGTAGCCCTAAGCAGTGACTGGCGAGAAACACTTTCATAGGAAGGGGTTGCCAAGCTTCCAAAAATTACGAATCTCCAGAAATCTCAGCAAATATTTTTTCACCCAAACTGGATGATAATTTCAGGTAATGATCAGTACACTAAGGCGACTTGGTTCCCCAAATTTCGTTCTTCTATGTTGAAGCGTTCATTTCCAGTAACAGTTTGAATTTTTAGGTTTCACTCTGTTTTCTCCTATATTGATAGATGTATTTGGAACTCTAAATCCAACACTGTTTGTGCTAGCTTCTTGAAACTTGTCACAACAAAGTAGTTTCACGTTCTATCTCTACCTTTTGTTTCCTCTTGATGTAGCCCTAAGCAGTGACTGGCGAGAAACACTTTCATGGGAAGGGGTTGCCAAGCTTCCAAAAATTACGAATCTCCAGAAATCTCAGCAAATATTTTTTCACCCAAACTGGATGATACTTTCAGGTAATGATCAGTACACTAAGGCGACTTGGTTCCCCAAATTTCGTTCTTCTATGTTGAAGCGTTCATTTCCAGTAACAGTTTGAATTTTTAGGTTTCACTCTGTTTTCTCCTATATTGATAGATGTATTTGGAACTCTAAATCCAACACGGTTTGTGCTAGCTTCTTGAAACTTGACACAACAAAGTAGTTTCACGTTCTATCTCTACGTTTTGTTTCCTCTTGATGTAGCCCTAAGCAGTGACTGGCGAGAAACACTTTCATGGGAAGGGGTTGCCAAGCTTCCAAAAATTACGAATCTCCAGAAATCTCAGCAAATATTTTTTCACCCAAACTGGATGATACTTTCAGGTAATGATCAGTACACTAAGGCGACTTGGTTCCCCAAATTCGTTCTTCTATGTTGAAGCGTTCATTTCCAGTAACAGTTTGAATTTTTAGGTTTCACTCTGTTTTCTCCTATATTGATAGATGTATTTGGAACTCTAAATCCAACACGGTTTGTGCTAGCTTCTTGAAACTTGACACAACAAAGTAGTTTCACGTTCTATCTCTACGTTTTGTTTCCTCTTGATGTAGCCCTAAGCAGTGACTGGTAAGAAACCCTTTCATGGGAAGGGGTTGCCACGCTTCCAAAAATTACGAATCTCCAGAAATCTCAGCAAATATTTTTTCACCCAAACTGGATGATACTTTCAGGTAATGATCAGTACACTAAGGCGACTTGGTTCCCCAAATTTCGTTCTTCTATGTTGAAGCGTTCATTTCCAGTAACAGTTTGAATTTTTAGGTTTCACTGTTTTCTCCTATATTGATAGATGTATTTGGAACTCTAAATCCAACACTGTTTGTGCTAGCTTCTTGAAACTTGACACAACAAAGTAGTTTCACGTTCTATCTCTACGTTTTGTTTCCTCTTGATGTAGCCCTAAGCAGTGACTGGCGAGAAACACTTTCATGGGAAGGGGTTGCCAAGCTTCCAAAAATTACGAATCTCCAGAAATCTCAGCAAATATTTTTTCACCCAAACTGGATGATACTTTCAGGTAATGATCAGTACACTAAGGCGACTTGGTTCCCCAAATTTCGTTCTTCTATGTTGATGTGTTCATTTCCAGTAACAGTTTGAATTTTTAGGTTTCAATCTGTTTTCTCCTATATTGATAGATGTGTTTGGAACTCTAAATCCAACACGGTTTGTGCTAGCTTCTTGAAACTTGACACAACAAAGTAGTTTCACGTTCTATATCTACGTTTTGTTTCCTCTTGATGTAGCCCTAAGCAGTGACTGGCGAGAAACACTTTCATAGGAAGGGGTTGCCAAGCTTCCAAAAATTACGAATCTCCAGAAATCTCAGCAAATATTTTTTCACCCAAACTGGATGATTCTTTCAGGTAATGATCAGTACACTAAGGCGACTTGGTTCCCCAAATTTCATTCTTCTATGTTGAAGCGTTCATTTCCAGTAACAGTTTGAATTTTTAGGTTTCACTCTGTTTTCTCCTATATTGATAGATGTATTTGGAACTCTAAATCCAACACCGTTTGTGCTAGCTTCTTGAAACTTGTCACAACAAAGTAGTTTCACGTTCTATCTCTACCTTTTGTTTCCTCTTGATGTAGCCATAAGCAGTGACTGGCGAGAAACACTTTCATGGGAAGCTGTTGCCAAGCTTCCAAAAATTACGAATCTCCAGAAATCTCAGCAAATATTTTTTCACCCAAACTGGATGATACTTTCAGGTAATGATCAGTACACTAAGGCGACTTGGTTCCCCAAATTTCGTTCTTCTATGTTGAAGCGTTCATTTCCAGTAACAGTTTGAATTTTTAGGTTTCACTCTGTTTTCTCCTATATTGATAGATGTATTTGGAACTCTAAATCCAACACGGTTTGTGCTAGCTTCTTGAAACTTGACACAACAAAGTAGTCTCACGTTCTATCTCTACGTTTTGTTTCCTCTTAATGGAGCCCTAAGCAGTGACTGGCGAGAAACCCTTTCATGGAACGGGGTTGCCAAGCTTCCAAAAATTACGAATCTCCAGAAATCTCAGCAAATATTTTTTCACCCAAACTGGATGATACTTTCAGGTAATGATCAGTACACTAAGGCGACTTGGTTCCCCAAATTTCGTTCTTCTATGTTGAAGCGTTCATTTCCAGTAACAGTTTGAATTTTTAGGTTTCACTCTGTTTTCTCCTATATTGATAGATGTATTTGGAACTCTAAATCCAACACGGTTTGTGCTAGCTTCTTGAAACTTGACACAACAAAGTAGTTTGACGTTCTATCTCTACGTTTTGTTTCCTCTTGATGTAGCCCTAAGCAGTGACTGGCGAGAAACACTTTCATGGGAAGGGGTTGCCAAGCTTCCAAAAATTACGAATCTCCAGAAATCTCAGCAAATATTTTTTCACCCAAACTGGATGATACTTTCAGGTAATGATCAGTACACTAAGGCGACTTGGTTCCCCAAATTTCGTTCTTCTATGTTGAAGCGTTCATTTCCAGTAACAGTTTGAATTTTTAGGTTTCACTCTGTTTTCTCCTATATTGATAGATGTGTTTGGAACTCTAAATCCAACACGGTTTGTGCTAGCTTCTTGAAACTTGACACAACAAATTAGTTTCACGTTCTATCTCTACGTTTGGTTTCCTCTTGATGTAGCCCTAAGCAGTGACTGGCGAGAAACACTTTCATGGGAAGGGGTTGCCACGCTTCCAAAAATTACGAATCTCCAGAAATCTCAGCAAATATTTTTTCACCCAAACTGGATGATACTTTCAGGTAATGATCAGTACACTAAGGCGACTTGGTTCCCCAAATTTCGTTCTTCTATGTTGAAGCGTTCATTTCCAGTAACAGTTTGAATTTTTAGGTTTCACTCTGTTTTCTCCTATATTGATAGATGTATTTGGAACTCTAAATCCAACAGGGTTTGTGCTAACTTCTTGAAACTTGACACAACAAAGTAGTTTCACGTTCTATCTCTACGTTTTGTTTCCTCTTGATGTAGCCCTAAGCAGTGACTGGCGAGAAACACTTTCATGGGAAGGGGTTGCCAAGCTTCCAAAAATTACGAATCTCCAGAAATCTCAGCAAATATTTTTTCACCCAAACTGGATGATACTTTCAGGTAATGATCAGTACACTAAGGCGACTTGGTTCCCCAAATTTCGTTCTTCTATGTTGAAGCGTTCATTTCCAGTAACAGTTTGAATTTTTAGGTTTCACTCTGTTTTCTCCTATATTGATAGATGTATTTGGAACTCTAAATCCAACACGGTTTGTGCTAGCTTCTTGAAACTTGACACAACAAAGTATTTTCACGTTCTATCTCTACGTTTTGTTTCCTCTTGATGTAGCACTAAGCAGTGACTGGCGAGAAACACTTTCATGGGAAGGGGTTGCCAAGCTTCCAAAAATTACGAATCTCCAGAAATCTCAGCAAATATTTTTTCACCCAAACTGGATGATACTTTCAGGTAATGATCAGTACACTAAGGCGACTTGGTTCCCCAAATTTCGTTCTTCTATGTTGAAGCGTTCATTTCCAGTAACAGTTTGAATTTTTAGGTTTCACTCTGTTTTCTCCTATATTGATAGATGTGTTTGGAACTCTAAATCCAACACGGTTTGTGCTAGCTTCTTGAAACTTGACACAACAAAGTAGTTTCACGTTCTATCTCTACGTTTTGTTTCCTCTTGATGTAGCCCTAAGCAGTGACTGGCGAGAAACACTTTCATGGGAAGGGGTTGCCAAGCTTCCAAAAATTACGAATCTCCAGAAATCTCAGCAAATATTTTTTCACCGAAACTGGATGATACTTTCAGGTAATGATCAGTACACTAATGCGACTTGGTTCCCCAAATTTCGTTCTTCTATGTTGAAGCGTTCATTTCCAGTAACAGTTTGAATTTTTAGGTTTCACTCTGTTTTCTCCTATATTGATAGATGTATTTGGAACTCTAAATCCAACACGGTTTGTGCTAGCTTCTTGAAACTTGACACAACAAAGTAGTTTCACGTTCTATCTCTACGTTTGGTTTCCTCTTGATGTAGCCCTAAGCAGTGACTGGCGAGAAACACTTTCATGGGAAGGGGTTGCCAAGCTTCCAAAAATTACGAATCTCCAGAAATCTCAGCAAATATTTTTTGACCCAAACTGGATGATACTTTCAGGTAATGATCAGTACACTAAGGCGACTTGGTTCCCCAAATTCGTTCTTCTATGTTGAAGCGTTCAATTCCAGTAACAGTTTGAATTTTTAGGTTTCACTCTGTTTTCTCCTATATTGATAGATGTATTTGGAACTCTAAATCCAACACGGTTTGTGCTAGCTTCTTGAAACTTGACACAACAAAGTAGTTTCACGCTCTATCTCTACGTTTTGTTTCCTCTTGATGTAGCCCTAAGCAGTGACTGGCAAGAAACCCTTTCATGGGAAGGGGTTGCCACGCTTCCAAAAACTACGAATCTCCAGAAATCTCAGCAAATATTGTTTCACCCAAACTGGATGATACTTTCAGGTAATGATCAGTACACTAAGGCGACTTGGTTCCCCAAATTTCGTTCTTCTATGTTGAAGCGTTCATTTCCAGTAACAGTTTGAATTTTTAGGTTTCACTCTGTTTTCTCCTATATTGATAGATGTATTTGGAACTCTAAATCCAACACGGTTTGTGCTAGCTTCTTGAAACTTGACACAACAAAGTAGTTTCACGTTCTTTCTCTACGTTTTGTTTCCTCTTAATGGAGCCCTAAGCAGTGACTGGTGAGAAACCCTTTAATGGAACGGGGTTGCCAAGCTTCCAAAAATTACGAATCTCCAGAAATCTCAGCAAATATTTTTTCACCCAAACTGGATGATACTTTCAGGTAATGATCAGTACACTAAGGCGACTTGGTTCCCCAAATTTCGTTCTTCTATGTTGAAGCGTTCATTTCCAGTAACAGTTTGAATTTTTAGGTTTCACTCTGTTTTCTCCTATATTGATAGATGTATTTGGAACTCTAAATCCAACACGGTTTGTGCTAGCTTCTTGAAACTTGACACCACAAAGTAGTTTCATGTTCTATCTCTACGTTTTGTTTCCAATTGATGTAGCCCTAAGCAGTGACTGGCGAGAAACACTTTCATGGGAAGGGGTTGCCAAGCTTCCAAAAATTACGAATCTCCAGATATCTCAGCAAATATTTTTTCACCCAAACTTGATGATACTTTCAGGTAATGATCAGTACACTAAGGCGACTTGGTTCCCCAAATTCGTTCTTATATATTGAAGCGTTCAATTCCAGTAACAGTTTGAATTTTTAGGTTTCACTCTGTTTTCTCCTATATTGATAGATGTATTTGGAACTCTAAATCCAACACGGTTTGTGCTAGCTTCTTGAAACTTGACACAACAAAGTAGTTTCACGTTCTATCTCTACATTTTGTTTCCTCTTGATGTAGCCCTAAGCAGTGACTGGCAAGAAACCCTTTCATGGGAAGGGGTTGCCACGCTTCCAAAAATTACGAATCTCCAGAAATCTCAGCAAATATTTTTTCACCCAAACTGGATGATACTTTCAGGTAATGATCGGTACACTAAGGCGACTTGGTTCCCCAAATTTCGTTCTTCTATGTTGAAGCGTTCATTTCCAGTAACAGTTTGAATTTTTAGGTTTCACTCTGTTTTCTCCTAAATTGATAGATGTATTTGGAACTCTAAATCCAACAGGGTTTGTGCTAACTTCTTGAAACTTGACACAACAAAGTAGTTTCACGTTCTATCTCTACGTTTTGTTTCCTCTTGATGTAGCCCTAAGCAGTGACTGGCGAGAAACACTTTCATGGGAAGGGGTTGCCAAGCTTCCAAAAATTACGAATCTCCAGAAATCTCAGCAAATATTTTTTCACCCAAACTGGATGATACTTTCAGGTAATGATCAGTACACTAAGGCGACTTGGTTCCCCAAATTTCGTTCTTCTATGTTGAAGCGTTCATTTCCAGTAACAGTTTGAATTTTTAGGTTTCACTCTGTTTTCTCCTATATTGATAGATGTATTTGGAACTCTAAATCCAACACGGTTTGTGCTAGCTTCTTGAAACTTGACACAACAAAGTATTTTCACGTTCTATCTCTACGTTTTGTTTCCTCTTGATGTAGCACTAAGCAGTGACTGGCGAGAAACACTTTCATGGGAAGGGGTTGCCAAGCTTCCAAAAATTACGAATCTCCAGAAATCTCAGCAAATATTTTTTCACCCAAACTGGATGATACTTTCAGGTAATGATCAGTACACTAAGGCGACTTGGTTCCCCAAATTTCGTTCTTCTATGTTGAAGCGTTCATTTCCAGTAACAGTTTGAATTTTTAGGTTTCACTCTGTTTTCTCCTATATTGATAGATGTGTTTGGAACTCTAAATCCAACAC
Source organism: Spermophilus citellus (assembly GCF_964194105.1). Lineage (NCBI taxonomy): Eukaryota > Metazoa > Chordata > Mammalia > Rodentia > Sciuridae > Spermophilus > Spermophilus citellus. The sequence goes on along the minus strand of NC_138183.1, from coordinate 96,953,701 downwards.
GGTTTGTGCTAGCTTCTTGAAACTTGACACAACAAAGTAGTTTCACGTTCTATCTCTACGTTTTGTTTCCTCTTGATGTAGCCCTAAGCAGTGACTGGCGAGAAACACTTTCATGGGAAGGGGTTGCCAAGCTTCCAAAAATTACGAATCTCCAGAAATCTCAGCAAATATTTTTTCACCCAAACTGGATGATACTTTCAGGTAATGATCAGTACACTAAGGCGACTTGGTTCCCCAAATTTCGTTCTTCTATGTTGAAGCGTTCATTTCCAGTAACAGTTTGAATTTTTAGGTTTCACTCTGTTTTCTCCTATATTGATAGATGTATTTGGAACTCTAAATCCAACACGGTTTGTGCTAGCTTCTTGAAACTTGACACAACAAAGTAGTTTCACGTTCTATCTCTACGTTTGGTTTCCTCTTGATGTAGCCCTAAGCAGTGACTGGCGAGAAACTCTTTCATGGGAAGGGGTTGCCAAGCTTCCAAAAATTACGAATCTCCAGAAATCTCAGCAAATATTTTTTCACCCAAACTGGATGATACTTTCAGGTAATGATCAGTACACTAAGGCGACTTGGTTTCCCAAATTTCGGTCTTCTATGTTGAAGCGTTCATTTCCAATAACAGTTTGAATTTTTAGGTTTCACTCTCTTTTCTCCTATATTGATAGATGTATTTGGAACTCTAAATCCAACACGGTTTGTGCTAGCTTCTTGAAACTTGACACAACAAAGTAGTTTCACGTTCTATATCTACGTTTTGTTTCCTCTTGATGTAGCCCTAAGCAGTGACTGGCGAGAAACACTTTCATAGGAAGGGGTTGCCAAGCTTCCAAAAATTACGAATCTCCAGAAATCTCAGCAAATATTTTTTCACCCAAACTGGATGATACTTTCAGGTAATGATCAGTACACTAAGGCGACTTGGTTCCCCAAATTCGTTCTTATATATTGAAGCGTTCAATTCCAGTAACAGTTTGAATTTTTAGGTTTCACTCTGTTTTCTCCTATATTGATAGATGTATTTGGAACTCTAAATCCAACACGGTTTGTGCTAGCTTCTTGAAACTTGACACAACAAAGTAGTTTCACGTTCTATCTCTACGTTTTGTTTCCTCTTGATGTAGCCCTAAGCAGTGACTGGCAAGAAACCCTTTCATGGGAAGGGGTTGCCACGCTTCCAAAAATTACGAATCTCCAGAAATCTCAGCAAATATTTTTTCACCCAAACTGGATGATACTTTCAGGTAATGATCAGTACACTAAGGCGACTTGGTTCCCCAAATTTCGTTCTTCTATGTTGAAGCGTTCATTTCCAGTAACAGTTTGAATTTTTAGGTTTCACTCTGTTTTCTCCTATATAGATAGATGTATTTGGAACTCTAAATCCAACACGGTTTGTGCTAGCTTCTTGAAACTTGACACAACAAAGTAGTTTCACGTTCTATCTCTACGTTTTGTTTCCTCTTGATGTAGCCCTAAGCAGTGACTGGCGAGAAACACTTTCATGGGAAGGGGTTGCCAAGCTTCCAAAACTTACGAATCTCCAGAAATCTCAGCAAATATTTTTTCACCCAAACTGGATGATACTTTCAGGTAATGATCAGTACACTAAGGCGACTTGGTTCCCCAAATTTCGTTCTTCTATGTTGAAGCGTTCATTTCCAGTAACAGTTTGAATTTTTAGGTTTCACTCTGTTTTCTCCTATATTGATAGATGTATTTGGAACTCTAAATCCAACACGGTTTGTGCTAGCTTCTTGAAACTTGACACAACAAAGTAGTTTCATGTTCTATCTCTACGTTTTGTTTCCTCTTGATGTAGCACTAAGCAGTGACTGGCGAGAAACGCTTTCATGGGAAGGGGTTGCCAAGCTTCCAAAAATTACGAATCTCCAGAAATGTCAGCAAATATTTTTTCACCCAAACTGGATGATACTATCAGGTAATGATCAGTACACTAAGGCGACTTGGTTCCCCAAATTTCGTTCTTCTATGTTGAAGCGTTCATTTCCAGTAACAGTTTGAATTTTTAGGTTTCACTCTGTTTTCTCCTATATTGATAGATGTATTTGGAACTCTAAATCCAACACGGTTTGTGCTAGCTTCTTGAAACTTGACACAACAAAGTAGTTTCACGTTCTATCTCTACGTTTTGTTTCCTCTTGATGTAGCCCTAAGCAGTGACTGGCGAGAAACACTTTCATGGGAAGGGGTTGCCAAGCTTCCAAAAATTACGAATCTCCAGAAATCTCAGCAAATATTTTTTCACCCAAACTGGATGATACTTTCAGGTAATGATCAGTACACTAATGCGACTTGGTTCCCCAAATTTCGTTCTTCTATGTTGAAGCGTTCATTTCCAGTAACAGTTTGAATTTTTAGGTTTCACTCTGTTTTCTCCTATATTGATAGATGTATTTGGAACTCTAAATCCAACACGGTTTGTGCTAGCTTCTTGAAACTTGACACAACAAAGTAGTTTCACGTTCTATCTCTACGTTTGGTTTCCTCTTGATGTAGCCCTAAGCAGTGACTGGCGAGAAACTCTTTCATGGGAAGGGGTTGCCAAGCTTCCAAAAATTACGAATCTCCAGAAATCTCAGCAAATATTTTTTCACCCAAACTGGATGATACTTTCAGGTAATGATCAGTACACTAAGGCGACTTGGTTCCCCAAATTTCGGTCTTCTATGTTGAAGCGTTCATTTCCAATAACAGTTTGAATTTTTAGGTTTCACTCTCTTTTCTCCTATATTGATAGATGTATTTGGAACTCTAAATCCAACACGGTTTGTGCTAGCTTCTTGAAACTTGACACAACAAAGTAGTTTCACGTTCTATATCTACGTTTTGTTTCCTCTTGATGTAGCCCTAAGCAGTGACTGGCGAGAAACACTTTCATAGGAAGGGGTTGCCAAGCTTCCAAAAATTACGAATCTCCAGAAATCTCAGCAAATATTTTTTCACCCAAACTGGATGATACTTTCAGGTAATGATCAGTACACTAAGGCGACTTGGTTCCCCAAATTTCGTTCTTCTATGTTGAAGCGTTCATTTCCAGTAACAGTTTGAATTTTTAGGTTTCACTCTGTTTTCTCCTATATTGATAGATGTATTTGGAACTCTAAATCCAACACGGTTTGTGCTAGCTTCTTGAAACTTGTCACAACAAAGTAGTTTCACGTTCTATCTCTACGTTTTGTTTCCTCTTCATGTAGCCCTAAGCAGTAACTGGCGAGAAACACTTTCATGGGAAGGGGTTGCCAAGCTTCCAAAAATTACGAATCTCCAGAAATCTCAGCAAATATTTTTTCACCCAAACTGAATGATACTTTCAGGTAATGATCAGTACACTAAGGCAACTTGGTTCCCCACATTTCGTTCTTCTATGTTGAAGCATTCATTTCCAGTAACAGTTTGAATTTTTAGGTTTCACTCTGTTTTCTCCTATATTGATAGATGTATTTGGAACTCTAAATCCAACACGGTTTGTGCTAGCTTCTTGAAACTTGACACAACAAAGTAGTTTCACGTTCTATCTCTACGTTTTGTTTCCTCTTGATGTAGCCCTAAGCAGTGACTGGCGAGAAACACTTTCATGGGAAGGGGTTGCCAAGCTTCCAAAAATTACGAATCTCCAGAAATCTCAGCAAATATTTTTTCACCCAAACTGGATGATACTTTCAGGTAATGATCAGTACACTAAGGCGACTTGGTTCCCCAAATTTCGTTCTTCTATGTTGAAGCGTTCATTTCCAGTAACAGTTTGAATTTTTAGGTTTCACTCTGTTTTCTCCTATATTGATAGATGTATTTGGAACTCTAAATCCAACACGGTTTGTGCTAGCTTCTTGAAACTTGACACAACAAAGTAGTTTCACGTTCTATCTCTACGTTTTGTTTCCTCTTGATGTAGCCCTAAGCAGTGACTGGCGAGAAACACTTTCATGGGAAGGGGTTGCCAAGCTTCCAAAAATTACGAATCTCCAGAAATGTCAGCAAATATTTTTTCACCCAAACTGGATGATACTTTCAGGTAATGATCAGTACACTAAGGCGACTTGATTCCCCAAATTTCGTTCTTCTATGTTGAAGCGTTCATTTCCAGTAACAGTTTGAATTTTTAGGTTTCACTCTGTTTTCTCCTATATTGATAGATGTGTTTGGAACTCTAAATCCAACACGGTTTGTGCTAGCTTCTTGAAACTTGACACAACAAAGTAGTTTCACGTTCTATCTCTACGTTTTGTTTCCTCTTGATGTAGCCCTAAGCAGTGACTGGCGAGAAACACTTTCATGGGAAGGGGTTGCCAAGCTTCCAAAAATTACGAACCTCCAGAAATCTCAGCAAATATTTTTTCACCCAAACTGGATGATACTTTCAGGTAATGATCAGTACACTAATGCGACTTGGTTCCCCAAACTTCGTTCTTCTATGTTGAAGCGTTCATTTCCAGTAACAGTTTGAATTTTTAGGTTTCACTCTGTTTTCTCCTATATTGATAGATGTATTTGGAACTCTAAATCCAACACGGTTTGTGCTAGCTTCTTGAAACTTGACACAACAAAGTAGTTTCATGTTCTATCTCTACGTTTGGTTTCCTCTTGATGTAGCCCTAAGCAGTGACTGGCGAGAAACACTTTCATGGGAAGGGGTTGCCAAGCTTCCAAAAATTACGAATCTCCAGAAATCTCAGCAAATATTTTTTGACCCAAACTGGATGATACTTTCAGGTAATGATCAGTACACTAAGGCGACTTGGTTCCCCAAATTCGTTCTTCTATGTTGAAGCGTTCAATTCCAGTAACAGTTTGAATTTTTAGGTTTCACTCTGTTTTCTCCTATATTGATAGATGTATTTGGAACTCTAAATCCAACACGGTTTGCGCTACCTTCTTGAAACTTGACACAACAAAGTAGTTTCACGCTCTATCTCTACGTTTTGTTTCCTCTTGATGTAGCCCTAAGCAGTGACTGGCAAGAAACCCTTTCATGGGAAGGGGTTGCCACGCTTCCAAAAATTACGAATCTCCAGAAATCTCAGCAAATATTGTTTCACCCAAACTGGATGATACTTTCAGGTAATGATCAGTACACTAAGGCGACTTGGTTCCCCAAATTTCGTTCTTCTATGTTGAAGCGTTCATTTCCAGTAACAGTTTGAATTTTTAGGTTTCACTCTGTTTTCTCCTATATTGATAGATGTATTTGGAACTCTAAATCCAACACGGTTTGTGCTAGCTTCTTGAAACTTGACACAACAAAGTAGTTTCACGTTCTTTCTGTACGTTTTGTTTCCTCTTGATGTAGCCCTAAGCAGTGACTGGCGAGAAACACTTTCATGGGAAGGGGTTGCCAAGCTTCCAAAAATTACGAATCTCCAGAAATCTCAGCAAATATTTTTTCACCCAAACTGGATGATACTTTCAGGTAATGATCAGTACACTAAGGCGACTTGGTTCCCCAAATTTCGTTCTTCTATGTTGAAGCGTTCATTTCCAGTAACAGTTTGAATTTTTAGGTTTCACTGTGTTTTCTCCTATATTGATAGATGTATTTGGAACTCTAAATCCAACACGGTTTGTGCTAGCTTCTTGAAACTTGACACAACAAAGTAGTCTCACGTTCTATCTCTACGTTTTGTTTCCCCTTAATGGAGCCCTAAGCAGTGACTGGCGAGAAACCCTTTAATGGAACGGGGTTGCCAAGCTTCCAAAAATTACGAATCTCCAGAAATCTCAGCAAATATTTTTTCACCCAAACTGGATGATACTTTCAGGTAATGATCAGTACACTAAGGCGACTTGGTTCCCCAAATTTTGTTCTTCTATGTTGAAGCGTTCATTTCCAGTAACAGTTTGAATTTTTAGGTTTCACTCTGTTTTCTCCTATATTGATAGATGTATTTGGAACTCTAAATCCAACACGGTTTGTGCTAGCTTCTTGAAACTTGACACCACAAAGTAGTTTCATGTTCTCTCTCTACGTTTTGTTTCCTCTTGATGTAGCCCTAAGCAGTGACTGGCGAGAAACACTTTCATGGGAAGGGGTTGCCAAGCTTCCAAAAATTACGAATCTCCAGAAATCTCAGCAAATATTTTTTCACCCAAACTTGATGATACTTTCAGGTAATGATCAGTACACTAAGGCGACTTGGTTCCCCAAATTCGTTCTTATATATTGAAGCGTTCAATTCCAGTAACAGTTTGAATTTTTAGGTTTCACTCTGTTTTCTCCTATATTGATAGATGTATTTGGAACTCTAAATCCAACACGGTTTGTGCTAGCTTCTTGAAACTTGACACAACAAAGTAGTTTCACGTTCTATCTCTACATTTTGTTTCCTCTTGATGTAGCCCTAAGCAGTGACTGGCAAGAAACCCTTTCATGGGAAGGGGTTGCCACGCTTCCAAAAATTACGAATCTCCAGAAATCTCAGCAAATATTTTTTCACCCAAACTGGATGATACTTTCAGGTAATGATCAGTACACTAAGGCGACTTGGTTCCCCAAATTTCGTTCTTCTATGTTGAAGCGTTCATTTCCAGTAACAGTTTGAATTTTTAGGTTTCACTCTGTTTTCTCCTATATTGATAGATGTATTTGGAACTCTAAATCCAACAGGGTTTGTGCTAACTTCTTGAAACTTGACACAACAAAGTAGTTTCACGTTCTATCTCTACGTTTTGTTTCCTCTTGATGTAGCCCTAAGCAGTGACTGGCGAGAAACACTTTCATGGGAAGGGGTTGCCAAGCTTCCAAAAATTACGAATCTCCAGAAATCTCAGCAAATATTTTTTCACCCAAACTGGATGATACTTTCAGGTAATGATCAGTACACTAAGGCGACTTGGTTCCCCAAATTTCGTTCTTCTATGTTGAAGCGTTCATTTCCAGTAACAGTTTGAATTTTTAGGTTTCACTCTGTTTTCTCCTATATTGATAGATGTATTTGGAACTCTAAATCCAACACGGTTTGTGCTAGCTTCTTGAAACTTGACACAACAAAGTATTTTCACGTTCTATCTCTACGTTTTGTTTCCTCTTGATGTAGCACTAAGCAGTGACTGGCGAGAAACACTTTCATGGGAAGGGGTTGCCAAGCTTCCAAAAATTACGAATCTCCAGAAATCTCAGCAAATATTTTTTCACCCAAACTGGATGGTACTTTCAGGTAATGATCAGTACACTAAGGCGACTTGGTTCCCCAAATTTCGTTCTTCTATGTTGAAGCGTTCATTTCCAGTAACAGTTTGAATTTTTAGGTTTCACTCTGTTTTCTCCTATATTGATAGATGTGTTTGGAACTCTAAATCCAACACGGTTTGTGCTAGCTTCTTGAAACTTGACACAACAAAGTAGTTTCACGTTCTATCTCTACGTTTTGTTTCCTCTTGATGTAGCCCTAAGCAGTGACTGGCGAGAAACACTTTCATGGGAAGGGGTTGCCAAGCTTCCAAAAATTACGAATCTCCAGAAATCTCAGCAAATATTTTTTCACCGAAACTGGATGATACTTTCAGGTAATGATCAGTACACTAATGCGACTTGGTTCCCCAAATTTCGTTCTTCTATGTTGAAGCGTTCATTTCCAGTAACAGTTTGAATTTTTAGGTTTCACTCTGTTTTCTCCTATATTGATAGATGTATTTGGAACTCTAAATCCAACACGGTTTGTGCTAGCTTCTTGAAACTTGACACAACAAAGTAGTTTCACGTTCTATCTCTACGTTTGGTTTCCTCTTGATGTAGCCCTAAGCAGTGACTGGCGAGAAACACTTTCATGGGAAGGGGTTGCCAAGCTTCCAAAAATTACGAATCTCCAGAAATCTCAGCAAATATTTTTTGACCCAAACTGGATGATACTTTCAGGTAATGATCAGTACACTAAGGCGACTTGGTTCCCCAAATTCGTTCTTCTATGTTGAAGCGTTCAATTCCAGTAACAGTTTGAATTTTTAGGTTTCACTCTGTTTTCTCCTATATTGATAGATGTATTTGGAACTCTAAATCCAACACGGTTTGTGCTAGCTTCTTGAAACTTGTCACAACAAAGTAGTTTCACGTTCTATCTCTACGTTTTGTTTCCTCTTGATGTAGCCCTAAGCAGTGACTGGCAAGAAACCCTTTCATGGGAAGGGGTTGCCACGCTTCCAAAAACTACGAATCTCCAGAAATCTCAGCAAATATTGTTTCACCCAAACTGGATGATACTTTCAGGTAATGATCAGTACACTAAGGCGACTTGGTTCCCCAAATTTCGTTCTTCTATGTTGAAGCGTTCATTTCCAGTAACAGTTTGAATTTTTAGGTTTCACTCTGTTTTCTCCTATATTGATAGATGTATTTGGAACTCTAAATCCAACACGGTTTGTGCTAGCTTCTTGAAACTTGACACAACAATGTAGTTTCACGTTCTTTCTCTACGTTTTGTTTCCTCTTGATGTAGCCCTAAGCAGTGACTGGCGAGAAACACTTTCATGGGAAGGGGTTGCCAAGCTTCCAAAAATTACGAATCTCCAGAAATCTCAGCAAATATTTTTTCACCCAAACTGGATGATACTTTCAGGTAATGATCAGTACACTAAGGCGACTTGGTTCCCCAAATTTCGTTCTTCTATGTTGAAGCGTTCATTTCCAGTAACAGTTTGAATTTTTAGGTTTCACTGTGTTTTCTCCTATATTGATAGATGTATTTGGAACTCTAAATCCAACACGGTTTGTGCTAGCTTCTTGAAACTTGACACAACAAAGTAGTCTCACGTTCTATCTCTACGTTTTGTTTCCTCTTAATGGAGCCCTAAGCAGTGACTGGCGAGAAACCCTTTAATGGAACGGGGTTGCCAAGCTTCCAAAAATTACGAATCTCCAGAAATCTCAGCAAATATTTTTTCACCCAAACTGGATGATACTTTCAGGTAATGATCAGTACACTAAGGCGACTTGGTTCCCCAAATTTCGTTCTTCTATGTTGAAGCGTTCATTTCCAGTAACAGTTTGAATTTTTAGGTTTCACTCTGTTTTCTCCTATATTGATAGATGTATTTGGAACTCTAAATCCAACACGGTTTGTGCTAGCTTCTTGAAACTTGACACCACAAAGTAGTTTCATGTTCTATCTCTACGTTTTGTTTCCAATTGATGTAGTCCTAAGCAGTGACTGGCGAGAAACACTTTCATGGGAAGGGGTTGCCAAGCTTCCAAAAATTACGAATCTCCAGATATCTCAGCAAATATTTTTTCACCCAAACTTGATGATACTTTCAGGTAATGATCAGTACACTAAGGCGACTTGGTTCCCCAAATTTCGTTCTTCTATATTGAAGCGTTCATTTCCAGTAACAGTTTGAATTTTTAGGTTTCACTCTGTTTTCTCCTATATTGATAGATGTATTTGGAACTCTAAATCCAACACGGTTTGTGCTAGCTTCTTGAAACTTGACACAACAAAGTAGTTTCACGTTCTTTCTGTACGTTTTGTTTCCTCTTGATGTAGCCCTAAGCAGTGACTGGCGAGAAACACTTTCATGGGAAGGGGTTGCCAAGCTTCCAAAAATTACGAATCTCCAGAAATCTCAGCAAATATTTTTTCACCCAAACTGGATGATACTTTCAGGTAATGATCAGTACACTAAGGCGACTTGGTTCCCCAAATTTCGTTCTTCTATGTTGAAGCGTTCATTTCCAGTAACAGTTTGAATTTTTAGGTTTCACTCTGTTTTCTCCTATATTGATAGATGTATTTGGAACTCTAAATCCAACAGGGTTTGTGCTAACTTCTTGAAACTTGACACAACAAAGTAGTTTCACGTTCTATCTCTACGTTTTGTTTCCTCTTGATGTAGCCCTAAGCAGTGACTGGCGAGAAACACTTTCATGGGAAGGGGTTGCCAAGCTTCCAAAAATTACGAATCTCCAGAAATCTCAGCAAATATTTTTTCACCCAAACTGGATGATACTTTCAGGTAATGATCAGTACACTAAGGCGACTTGGTTCCCCAAATTTCGTTCTTCTATGTTGAAGCGTTCATTTCCAGTAACAGTTTGAATTTTTAGGTTTCACTCTGTTTTCTCCTATATTGATAGATGTATTTGGAACTCTAAATCCAACACGGTTTGTGCTAGCTTCTTGAAACTTGACACAACAAAGTATTTTCACGTTCTATCTCTACGTTTTGTTTCCTCTTGATGTAGCACTAAGCAGTGACTGGCGAGAAACACTTTCATGGGAAGGGGTTGCCAAGCTTCCAAAAATTACGAATCTCCAGAAATCTCAGCAAATATTTTTTCACCCAAACTGGATGATACTTTCAGGTAATGATCAGTACACTAAGGCGACTTGGTTCCCCAAATTTCGTTCTTCTATGTTGAAGCGTTCATTTCCAGTAACAGTTTGAATTTTTAGGTTTCACTGTGTTTTCTCCTATATTGATAGATGTATTTGGAACTCTAAATCCAACACGGTTTGTGCTAGCTTCTTGAAACTTGACACAACAAAGTAGTCTCACGTTCTATCTCTACGTTTTGTTTCCTCTTAATGGAGCCCTAAGCAGTGACTGGCGAGAAACCCTTTAATGGAACGGGGTTGCCAAGCTTCCAAAAATTACGAATCTCCAGAAATCTCAGCAAATATTTTTTCACCCAAACTGGATGATACTTTCAGGTAATGATCAGTACACTAAGGCGACTTGGTTCCCCAAATTTCGTTCTTCTATGTTGAAGCGTTCATTTCCAGTAACAGTTTGAATTTTTAGGTTTCACTCTGTTTTCTCCTATATTGATAGATGTATTTGGAACTCTAAATCCAACACGGTTTGTGCTAGCTTCTTGAAACTTGACACCACAAAGTAGTTTCATGTTCTCTCTCTACGTTTTGTTTCCTCTTGATGTAGCCCTAAGCAGTGACTGGCGAGAAACACTTTCATGGGAAGGGGTTGCCAAGCTTCCAAAAATTACGAATCTCCAGAAATCTCAGCAAATATTTTTTCACCCAAACTTGATGATACTTTCAGGTAATGATCAGTACACTAAGGCGACTTGGTTCCCCAAATTCGTTCTTATATATTGAAGCGTTCAATTCCAGTAACAGTTTGAATTTTTAGGTTTCACTCTGTTTTCTCCTATATTGATAGATGTATTTGGAACTCTAAATCCAACACGGTTTGTGCTAGCTTCTTGAAACTTGACACAACAAAGTAGTCTCACGTTCTATCTCTACGTTTTGTTTCCTCTTAATGGAGCCCTAAGCAGTGACTGGCGAGAAACCCTTTAATGGAACGGGGTTGCCAAGCTTCCAAAAATTACGAATCTCCAGAAATCTCAGCAAATATTTTTTCACCCAAACTGGATGATACTTTCAGGTAATGATCAGTACACTAAGGCGACTTGGTTCCCCAAATTTCGTTCTTCTATGTTGAAGCGTTCATTTCCAGTAACAGTTTGAATTTTTAGGTTTCACTCTGTTTTCTCCTATATTGATAGATGTATTTGGAACTCTAAATCCAACACGGTTTGTGCTAGCTTCTTGAAACTTGACACCACAAAGTAGTTTCATGTTCTATCTCTACGTTTTGTTTCCAATTGATGTAGTCCTAAGCAGTGACTGGCGAGAAACACTTTCATGGGAAGGGGTTGCCAAGCTTCCAAAAATTACGAATCTCCAGATATCTCAGCAAATATTTTTTCACCCAAACTTGATGATACTTTCAGGTAATGATCAGTACACTAAGGCGACTTGGTTCCCCAAATTTCGTTCTTCTATGTTGAAGCGTTCATTTCCAGTAACAGTTTGAATTTTTAGGTTTCACTCTGTTTTCTCCTATATTGATAGATGTATTTGGAACTCTAAATCCAACACGGTTTGTGCTAGCTTCTTGAAACTTGACACAACAAAGTAGTTTCACGTTCTTTCTGTACGTTTTGTTTCCTCTTGATGTAGCCCTAAGCAGTGACTGGCGAGAAACACTTTCATGGGAAGGGGTTGCCAAGCTTCCAAAAATTACGAATCTCCAGAAATCTCAGCAAATATTTTTTCACCCAAACTGGATGATACTTTCAGGTAATGATCAGTACACTAAGGCGACTTGGTTCCCCAAATTTCGTTCTTCTATGTTGAAGCGTTCATTTCCAGTAACAGTTTGAATTTTTAGGTTTCACTCTGTTTTCTCCTATATTGATAGATGTATTTGGAACTCTAAATCCAACAGGGTTTGTGCTAACTTCTTGAAACTTGACACAACAAAGTAGTTTCACGTTCTATCTCTACGTTTTGTTTCCTCTTGATGTAGCCCTAAGCAGTGACTGGCGAGAAACACTTTCATGGGAAGGGGTTGCCAAGCTTCCAAAAATTACGAATCTCCAGAAATCTCAGCAAATATTTTTTCACCCAAACTGGATGATACTTTCAGGTAATGATCAGTACACTAAGGCGACTTGGTTCCCCAAATTTCGTTCTTCTATGTTGAAGCGTTCATTTCCAGTAACAGTTTGAATTTTTAGGTTTCACTCTGTTTTCTCCTATATTGATAGATGTGTTTGGAACTCTAAATCCAACACGGTTTGTGCTAGCTTCTTGAAATTTGACACAACAAAGTAGTTTCACGTTCTATCTCTACGTTTTGTTTCCTCTTGATGTAGCCCTAAGCAGTGACTGGCGAGAAACACTTTCATGGGAAGGGGTTGCCAAGCTTCCAAAATTTACGAATCTCCAGAAATCTCAGCAAATATTTTTTCACCGAAACTGGATGATACTTTCAGGTAATGATCAGTACACTAATGCGACTTGGTTCCCCAAATTTCGTTCTTCTATGTTGAAGCGTTCATTTCCAGTAACAGTTTGAATTTTTAGGTTTCACTCTGTTTTCTCCTATATTGATAGATGTATTTGGAACTCTAAATCCAACACGGTTTGTGCTAGCTTCTTGAAACTTGACACAACAAAGTAGTTTCACGTTCTATCTCTACGTTTGGTTTCCTCTTGATGTAGCCCTAAGCAGTGACTGGCGAGAAACACTTTCATGGGAAGGGGTTGCCAAGCTTCCAAAAATTACGAATCTCCAGAAATCTCAGCAAATATTTTTTGACCCAAACTGGATGATACTTTCAGGTAATGATCAGTACACTAAGGCGACTTGGTTCCCCAAATTCGTTCTTCTATGTTGAAGCGTTCAATTCCAGTAACAGTTTGAATTTTTAGGTTTCACTCTGTTTTCTCCTATATTGATAGATGTATTTGGAACTCTAAATCCAACACGGTTTGTGCTAGCTTCTTGAAACTTGACACAACAAAGTAGTTTCACGCTCTATCTCTACGTTTTGTTTCCTCTTGATGTAGCCCTAAGCAGTGACTGGCAAGAAACCCTTTCATGGGAAGGGGTTGCCACGCTTCCAAAAACTACGAATCTCCAGAAATCTCAGCAAATATTGTTTCACCCAAACTGGATGATACTTTCAGGTAATGATCAGTACACTAAGGCGACTTGGTTCCCCAAATTTCGTTCTTCTATGTTGAAGCGTTCATTTCCAGTAACAGTTTGAATTTTTAGGTTTCACTCTGTTTTCTCCTATATTGATAGATGTATTTGGAACTCTAAATCCAACACGGTTTGTGCTAGCTTCTTGAAACTTGACACAACAAAGTAGTTTCACGTTCTTTCTCTACGTTTTGTTTCCTCTTGATGTAGCCCTAAGCAGTGACTGGCGAGAAACACTTTCATGGGAAGGGGTTGCCAAGCTTCCAAAAATTACGAATCTCCAGATATCTCAGCAAATATTTTTTCACCCAAACTTGATGATACTTTCAGGTAATGATCAGTACACTAAGGCGACTTGGTTCCCCAAATTCGTTCTTATATATTGAAGCGTTCAATTCCAGTAACAGTTTGAATTTTTAGGTTTCACTCTGTTTTCTCCTATATTGATAGATGTATTTGGAACTCTAAATCCAGCACGGTTTGTGCTAGCTTCTTGAAACTTGACACAACAAAGTAGTTTCACGTTCTATCTCTACATTTTGTTTCCTCTTGATGTAGCCCAAAGCAGTGACTGGCAAGAAACCCTTTCATGGGAAGGGGTTGCCACGCTTCCAAAAATTACGAATCTCCAGAAATCTCAGCAAATATTTTTTCACCCAAACTGGATGATACCTTCAGGTAATGATCAGTACATTAAGGCGACTTGGTTCCCCAAATTTCGTTCTTCTATGTTGAAGCGTTCATTTCCAGTAACAGTTTGAATTTTTAGGTTTCACTCTGTTTTCTCCTATATTGATAGATGTATTTGGAACTCTAAATCCAACAGGGTTTGTGCTAACTTCTTGAAACTTGACACAACAAAGTAGTTTCACGTTCTATCTCTACGTTTTGTTTCCTCTTGATGTAGCCCTAAGCAGTGACTGGCGAGAAACACTTTCATGGGAAGGGGTTGCCAAGCTTCCAAAAATTACGAATCTCCAGAAATCTCAGCAAATATTTTTTCACCCAAACTGGATGATACTTTCAGGTAATGATCAGTACACTAAGGCGACTTGGTTCCCCAAATTTCGTTCTTCTATGTTGAAGCGTTCATTTCCAGTAACAGTTTGAATTTTTAGGTTTCACTCTGTTTTCTCCTATATTGATAGATGTATTTGGAACTCTAAATCCAACACGGTTTGTGCTAGCTTCTTGAAACTTGACACAACAAAGTATTTTCACGTTCTATCTCTACGTTTTGTTTCCTCTTGATGTAGCACTAAGCAGTGACTGGCGAGAAACACTTTCATGGGAAGGGGTTGCTAAGCTTCCAAAAATTACGAATCTCCAGAAATCTCAGCAAATATTTTTTCACCCAAACTGGATGATACTTTCAGGTAATGATCAGTACACTAAGGCGACTTGGTTCCCCAAATTTCGTTCTTCTATGTTGAAGCGTTCATTTCCAGTAACAGTTTGAATTTTTAGGTTTCACTCTGTTTTCTCCTATACTGATAGATGTGTTTGGAACTCTAAATCCAACACGGTTTGTGCTAGCTTCTTGAAACTTGACACAACAAAGTAGTTTCACGTTCTATCTCTACGTTTTGTTTCCTCTTGATGTAGCCCTAAGCAGTGACTGGCGAGAAACACTTTCATGGGAAGGGGTTGCCAAGCTTCCAAAAATTACGAATCTCCAGAAATCTCAGCAAATATTTTTTCACCCAAACTGGATGATACTTTCAGGTAATGATCAGTACACTAATGCGACTTGGTTCCCCAAATTTCGTTCTTCTATGTTGAAGCGTTCATTTCCAGTAACAGTTTGAATTTTTAGGTTTCACTCTGTTTTCTCCTATATTGATAGATGTATTTGGAACACTAAATCCAACACGGTTTGTGCTAGCTTCTTGAAACTTGACACAACAAAGTAGTTTCACGTTCTATCTCTACGTTTGGTTTCCTCTTGATGTAGCCCTAAGCAGTGACTGGCGAGAAACTCTTTCATGGGAAGGGGTTGCCAAGCTTCCAAAAATTACGAATCTCCAGAAATCTCAGCAAATATTTTTTCACCCAAACTGGATGATACTTTCAGGTAATGATCAGTATACTAAGGCGACTTGGTTCCCCAAATTTCGGTCTTCTATGTTGAAGCGTTCATTTCCAATAACAGTTTGAATTTTTAGGTTTCACTCTCTTTTCTCCTATATTGATAGATGTATTTGGAACTCTAAATCCAACACGGTTTGTGCTAGCTTCTTGAAACTTGACACAACAAAGTAGTTTCACGTTCTATATCTACGTTTTGTTTCCTCTTGATGTAGCCCTAAGCAGTGACTGGCGAGAAACACTTTCATAGGAAGGGGTTGCCAAGCTTCCAAAAATTACGAATCTCCAGAAATCTCAGCAAATATTTTTTCACCCAAACTGGATGATACTTTCAGGTAATGATCAGTACACTAAGGCGACTTGGTTCCCCAAATTTCGTTCTTCTATGTTGAAGCGTTCATTTCCAGTAACAGTTTGAATTTTTAGGTTTCACTCTGTTTTCTCCTATATTGATAGATGTGTTTGGAACTCTAAATCCAACACGGTTTGTGCTAGCTTCTTGAAACTTGTCACAACAAAGTAGTTTCACGTTCTATCTCTACGTTTTGTTTCCTCTTGATGTAGCCCTAAGCAGTGACTGGCGAGAAACACTTTCATGGGAAGGGGTTGCCAAGCTTCCAAAAATTACAAATCTCCAGAAATCTCAGCAAATATTTTTTCACCCAAACTGAATGATACTTTCAGGTAATGATCAGTACACTAAGGCAACTTGGTTCCCCACATTTCGTTCTTCTATGTTGAAGCATTCATTTCCAGTAACAGTTTGAATTTTTAGGTTCCACTCTGTTTTCTCCTATATTGATAGATGTATTTGGAACTCTAAATCCAACACGGTTTGTGCTAGCTTCTTGAAACTTGACACAACAAAGTAGTTTCACGTTCTATCTCTACGTTTTGTTTCCTCTTGATGTAGCCCTAAGCAGTGATTGGCGAGAAACACTTTCATGGGAAGGGGTTGCCAAGCTTCCAAAAATTACGAATCTCCAGAAATCTCAGCAAATATTTTTTCACCCAAACTGGATGATACTTTCAGGTAATGATCAGTACACTAAGGCGACTTGGTTCCCCAAATTTCATTCTTCTATGTTGAAGCGTTCATTTCCAGTAACAGTTTGAATTTTTAGGTTTCACTCTGTTTTCTCCTATATTGATAGATGTATTTGGAACTCTAAATCCAACACGGTTTGTGCTAGCTTCTTGAAACTTGACACAACAAAGTAGTTTCACGTTCTATCTCTACGTTTTGTTTCCTCTTGATGTAGCCCTAAGCAGTGACTGGCGAGAAACACTTTCATGGGAAGGGGTTGCCAAGCTTCCAAAAATTACGAATCTCCAGAAATCTCAGCAAATATTTTTTCACCCAAACTGGATGATACTTTCAGGTAATGATCAGTACACTAATGCGACTTGGTTCCCCAAATTTCGTTCTTCTATGTTGAAGCGTTCATTTCCAGTAACAGTTTGAATTTTTAGGTTTCACTCTGTTTTCTCCTATATTGATAGATGTATTTGGAACTCTAAATCCAACACGGTTTGTGCTAGCTTCTTGAAACTTGACACAACAAAGTAGTTTCACGTTCTATCTCTACGTTTGGTTTCCTCTTGATGTAGCCCTAAGCAGTGACTGGCGAGAAACTCTTTCATGGGAAGGGGTTGCCAAGCTTCCAAAAATTACGAATCTCCAGAAATCTCAGCAAATATTTTTTCACCCAAACTGGATGATACTTTCAGGTAATGATCAGTACACTAAGGCGACTTGGTTCCCCAAATTTCGGTCTTCTATGTTGAAGCGTTCATTTCCAATAACAGTTTGAATTTTTAGGTTTCACTCTCTTTTCTCCTATATTGATAGATGTATTTGGAACTCTAAATCCAACACGGTTTGTGCTAGCTTCTTGAAACTTGACACAACAAAGTAGTTTCACGTTCTATATCTACGTTTTGTTTCCTCTTGATGTAGCCCTAAGCAGTGACTGGCGAGAAACACTTTCATAGGAAGGGGTTGCCAAGCTTCCAAAAATTACGAATCTCCAGAAATCTCAGCAAATATTTTTTCACCCAAACTGGATGATACTTTCAGGTAATGATCAGTACACTAAGGCGACTTGGTTCCCCAAATTTCGTTCTTCTATGTTGAAGCGTTCATTTCCAGTAACAGTTTGAATTTTTAGGTTTCACTCTGTTTTCTCCTATATTGATAGATGTGTTTGGAACTCTAAATCCAACACGGTTTGTGCTAGCTTCTTGAAACTTGTCACAACAAAGTAGTTTCACGTTCTATCTCTACGTTTTGTTTCCTCTTGATGTAGCCCTAAGCAGTGACTGGCGAGAAACACTTTCATGGGAAGGGGTTGCCAAGCTTCCAAAAATTACAAATCTCCAGAAATCTCATCAAATATTTTTTCACCCAAACTGAATGATACTTTCAGGTAATGATCAGTACACTAAGGCAACTTGGTTCCCCACATTTCGTTCTTCTATGTTGAAGCATTCATTTCCAGTAACAGTTTGAATTTTTAGGTTCCACTCTGTTTTCTCCTATATTGATAGATGTATTTGGAACTCTAAATCCAACACGGTTTGTGCTAGCTTCTTGAAACTTGACACAACAAAGAAGTTTCACGTTCTATCTCTACGTTTTGTTTCCTCTTGATGTAGCCCTAAGCAGTGATTGGCGAGAAACACTTTCATGGGAAGGGGTTGCCAAGCTTCCAAAAATTACGAATCTCCAGAAATCTCAGCAAATATTTTTTCACCCAAACTGGATGATACTTTCAGGTAATGATCAGTACACTAAGGCGACTTGGTTCCCCAAATTTCATTCTTCTATGTTGAAGCGTTCATTTCCAGTAACAGTTTGAATTTTTAGGTTTCACTCTGTTTTCTCCTATATTGATAGATGTATTTGGAACTCTAAATCCAACACGGTTTGTGCTAGCTTCTTGAAACTTGACACAACAAAGTAGTTTCACGTTCTATCTCTACGTTTTGTTTCCTCTTGATGTAGCCCTAAGCAGTGACTGGCGAGAAACACTTTCATGGGAAGGGGTTGCCAAGCTTCCAAAAATTACGAATCTCCAGGATTCTCAGCAAATATTTTTTCACCCATACTGGATGATACTTTCAGGTAATGATCAGTACACTAAGGCGACTTGGTTCCCCAAATTTCATTCTTCTATGTTGAAGCGTTTATTTCCAGTAACAGTTTGAATTTTTAGGTTTCACTCTGTTTTCTCCTATATTGATAGATGTATTTGGAACTCTAAATCCAACACGGTTTGTGCTAGCTTCTTGAAACTTGACACAAGAAAATAGTTTCACGTTCTATCTCTACATTTTGTTTCCTCTTAATGTAGCCCTAAGCAGTGACTGGCGAGAAACCCTTTAATGGAACGGGGTTGCCAAGCTTCCAAAAATTACGAATCTCCAGAAATCTCAGCAAATATTTTTTCACCCAAACTGGATGATACTTTCAGGTAATGATCAGTACACTAAGGCGACTTGGTTCCCCAAATTTCGTTCTTCTATGTTGAAGCGTTCATTTCCAGTAACAGTTTGAATTTTTAGGTTTCACTCTGTTTTCTCCTATATTGATAGATGTATTTGGAACTCTAAATCCAACACGGTTTCTGCTAGCTTCTTGAAACTTAACACAACAAAGTTGTTTCACGTTCTATCTCTACGTTTTGTTTCCTCTTAATGTAGCCCTAAGCAGTGACTGGCGAGAAACCCTTTCATGGAACGGGGTTGCCAAGCATCCAAAAATTACGAATCTCCAGAAATCTCAGCAAATATTTTTTCACCCAAACTGGATGATACTTTCAGGTAATGATCAGTACACTAAGGCAACTTGGTTCCCCAAATTTCGTTCTTCTATGTTGAAGCGTTCATTTCTAGTAACAGTTTCAATTTTTAGGTTTCACTCTGTTTTCTCCTATATTAATAGATGTATTTGGAACTCTAAATCCAACACGGTTTGTGCTAGCTTCTTGAAACTTGTCACAACAAAGTAGTTTCAAGTTCTATCTCTACGTTTTGTTTCCTCTTGATGTAGCCCTAAGCAGTGACTGGCGAGAAACACTTTCATGGGAAGGGGTTGCCAAGCTTCCAAAAATTACGAATCTCCAGAAATCTCAGCAAATATTGTTTCACCCAAACTGGATGATACTTTCAGGTAATGATCAGTACACTAAGGCGACTTGGTTCCCCAAATTTCGTTCTTCTATGTTGAAGCGTTCATTTCCAGTAACAGTTTGAATTTTTAGGTTTCACTCTGTTTTCTCCTATATTGATAGATGTATTTGGAACTCTAAATCCAACACGGTTTGTGCTAGCTTCTTGAAACTTGACACAACAAAGTAGTTTCACGTTCTATCTCTACGTTTTGTTTCCTCTTGATGTAGCCCTAAGCAGTGACTGGCGAGAAACACTTTCATGGGAAGGGGTTGCCAAGCTTCCAAAAATTACGAATCTCCAGGATTCTCAGCAAATATTTTTTCACCCATACTGGATGATACTTTCAGGTAATGATCAGTACACTAAGGCGACTTGGTTCCCCAAATTTCATTCTTCTATGTTGAAGCGTTTATTTCCAGTAACAGTTTGAATTTTTAGGTTTCACTCTGTTTTCTCCTATATTGATAGATGTATTTGGAACTCTAAATCCAACACGGTTTGTGCTAGCTTCTTGAAACTTGACACAAGAAAATAGTTTCACGTTCTATCTCTACATTTTGTTTCCTCTTAATGTAGCCCTAAGCAGTGACTGGCGAGAAACCCTTTAATGGAACGGGGTTGCCAAGCTTCCAAAAATTACGAATCTCCAGAAATCTCAGCAAATATTTTTTCACCCAAACTGGATGATACTTTCAGGTAATGATCAGTACACTAAGGCGACTTGGTTCCCCAAATTTCGTTCTTCTATGTTGAAGCGTTCATTTCCAGTAACAGTTTGAATTTTTAGGTTTCACTCTGTTTTCTCCTATATTGATAGATGTATTTGGAACTCTAAATCCAACACGGTTTCTGCTAGCTTCTTGAAACTTAACACAACAAAGTTGTTTCACGTTCTATCTCTACGTTTTGTTTCCTCTTAATGTAGCCCTAAGCAGTGACTGGCGAGAAACCCTTTCATGGAACGGGGTTGCCAAGCATCCAAAAATTACGAATCTCCAGAAATCTCAGCAAATATTTTTTCACCCAAACTGGATGATACTTTCAGGTAATGATCAGTACACTAAGGCAACTTGGTTCCCCAAATTTCGTTCTTCTATGTTGAAGCGTTCATTTCTAGTAACAGTTTCAATTTTTAGGTTTCACTCTGTTTTCTCCTATATTAATAGATGTATTTGGAACTCTAAATCCAACACGGTTTGTGCTAGCTTCTTGAAACTTGTCACAACAAAGTAGTTTCAAGTTCTATCTCTACGTTTTGTTTCCTCTTGATGTAGCCCTAAGCAGTGACTGGCGAGAAACACTTTCATGGGAAGGGGTTGCCAAGCTTCCAAAAATTACGAATCTCCAGAAATCTCAGCAAATATTGTTTCACCCAAACTGGATGATACTTTCAGGTAATGATCAGTACACTAAGGCGACTTGGTTCCCCAAATTTCGTTCTTCTATGTTGAAGCGTTCATTTCCAGTAACAGTTTGAATTTTTAGGTTTCACTCTGTTTTCTCCTATATTGATAGATGTATTTGGAACTCTAAATCCAACAGGGTTTGTGCTAGCTTCTTGAAACTTGACACAACAAAGTAGTTTCACGTTCTATCTCTACGTTTTGTTTCCTCTTGATGTAGCCCTAAGCAGTGACTGGCGAGAAACACTTTCATGGGAAGGGGTTGCCAAGCTTCCAAAAATTACGAATCTCCAGAAATCTCAGCAAATATTTTTTCACCCAAACTGGATGATACTTTCAGGTAATGATCAGTACACTAAGGCGACTTGGTTCCCCAAATTTCGTTCTTCTATGTTGAAGCGTTCATTTCCAGTAACAGTTTGAATTTTTAGGTTTCACTCTGTTTTGTCCTATATTGATAGATGTGTTTGGAACTCTAAATCCAACACGGTTTGTGCTAGCTTCTTGAAACTTGACACAACAAAGTAGTTTCACGTTCTATCTCTACGTTTTGTTTCCTCTTGATGTAGCCCTAAGCAGTGACTGGCGAGAAACACTTTCATGGGAAGGGGTTGCCAAGCTTCCAAAAATTACGAATCTCCAGAAATCTCAGCAAATATTTTTTCACCCAAACTGGATGATACTTTCAGGTAATGATCAGTACACTAAAGCGACTTGGTTCCCCAAATTTCGTTCTTCTATGTTGAAGCGTTCATTTCCAGTAACAGTTTGAATTTTTAGGTTTCACTCTGTTTTCTCCTATATTGATAGATGTATTTGGAACTCTAAATCCAACACGGTTTGTGCTAGCTTCTTGAAACTTGACACAACAAAGTAGTTTCACGTTCTATCTCTACGTTTTGTTTCCTCTTGATGTAGCCTTAAGCAGTGACTGGCGAGAAACACTTTCATGGGAAGGGGTTGCCAAGCTTCCAAAAATTACGAATCTCCAGAAATGTCAGCAAATATTTTTTCACCCAAACTGGATGATACTTTCAGGTAATGATCAGTACACTAAGGCGACTTGGTTCCCCAAATTTCGTTCTTCTATGTTGAAGCGTTCATTTCCAGTAACAGTTTGAATTTTTAGGTTTCACTCTGTTTTCTCCTATATTGATAGATGTGTTTGGAACTCTAAATCCAACACGGTTTGTGCTAGCTTCTTGAAACTTGACACAACAAAGTAGTTTCACGTTCTATCTCTACGTTTTGTTTCCTCTTGATGTAGCCCTAAGCAGTGACTGGCGAGAAACACTTTCATGGGAAGGGGTTGCCAAGCTTCCAAAAATTACGAATCTCCAGAAATCTCAGCAAATATTTTTTCACCCAAACTGGATGATACTTTCAGGTAATGATCAGTACACTAATGCGACTTGGTTCCCCAAATTTCGTTCTTCTATGTTGAAGCGTTCATTTCCAGTAACAGTTTGAATTTTTAGGTTTCACTCTGTTTTCTCCTATATTGATAGATGTATTTGGAACTCTAAATCCAACACGGTTTGTGCTAGCTTCTTGAAACTTGACACAACAAAGTAGATTCACGTTCTATCTCTACGTTTGGTTTCCTCTTGATGTAGCCCTAAGCAGTGACTGGCGAGGAACACTTTCATGGGAAGGGGTTGCCAAGCTTCCAAAAATTACGAATCTCCAGAAATCTCAGCAAATATTTTTTCACCCAAACTGGATGATACTTTCAGGTAATGATCAGTACACTAAGGCGACTTGGTTCCCCAAATTTCGTTCTTCTATGTTGAAGCGTTCATTTCCAGTAACAGTTTGAATTTTTAGGTTTCACTCTGTTTTCTCCTATATTGATAGATGTATTTGGAACTCTAAATCCAACACGGTTTGTGCTAGCTTCTTGAAACTTGACACCACAAAGTAGTTTCATGTTCTCTCTCTACGTTTTGTTTCCTCTTGATGTAGCCCTAAGCAGTGACTGGCGAGAAACACTTTCATGGGAAGGGGTTGCCAAGCTTCCAAAAATTACGAATCTCCAGATATCTCAGCAAATATTTTTTCACCCAAACTTGATGATACTTTCAGGTAATGATCAGTACACTAAGGCGACTTGGTTCCCCAAATTCGTTCTTCTATGTTGAAGCGTTCAATTCCAGTAACAGTTTGAATTTTTAGGTTTCACTCTGTTTTCTCCTATATTGATAGATGTATTTGGAACTCTAAATCCAACACGGTTTGTGCTAGCTTCTTGAAACTTGACACAACAAAGTAGTTTCACGTTCTATCTCTACGTTTTGTTTCCTCTTGATGTAGCCCTAAGCAGTGACTGGCAAGAAACCCTTTCATGGGAAGGGGTTGCCACGCTTCCAAAAATTACGAATCTCCAGAAATCTCAGCAAATATTTTTTCACCCAAACTGGATGATACTTTCAGGTAATGATCAGTACACTAAGGCGACTTGGTTCCCCAAATTTCGTTCTTCTATGTTGAAGCGTTCATTTCCAGTAACAGTTTGAATTTTTAGGTTTCACTCTGTTTTCTCCTATATTGATAGATGTATTTGGAACTCTAAATCCAACAGGGTTTGTGCTAGCTTCTTGAAACTTGACACAACAAAGTAGTTTCACGTTCTATCTCTACGTTTTGTTTCCTCTTGATGTAGCCCTAAGCAGTGACTGGCGAGAAACACTTTCATGGAAAGGGGTTGCCAAGCTTCCAAAAATTACGAATCTCCAGAAATCTCAGCAAATATTTTTTCACCCAAACTGGATGATACTTTCAGGTAATGATCAGTACACAAATGCGACTTGGTTCCCCAAATTTCGTTCTTCTATGTTGAAGCGTTCACTTCCAGTAACAGTTTGAATTTTTAGGTTTCACTCTGTTTTCTCCTATATTGATAGATGTATTTGGAACTCTAAATCCAACACGGTTTGCTAGCTTCTTGAAACTTGACACAACAAAGTAGTTTCACGTTCTATCTCTACGTTTTGTTTCCTCTTGATGTAGCCCTAAGCAGTGACTGGCGAGAAACACTTTCATGGGAAGGGGTTGCCAAGCTTCCAAAAATTACGAATCTCCAGAAATCTCAGCAAATATTTTTTCACCCAAACTGGATGATACTTTCAGGTAATGATCAGTACACTAAGGCGACTTGGTTCCCCAAATTTCGTTCTTCTATGTTGAAGCGTTCATTTCCAGTAACAGTTTGAATTTTTAGGTTTCACTCTGTTTTCTCCTATATTGATAGATGTGTTTGGAACTCTAAATCCAACACGGTTTGTGCTAGCTTCTTGAAACTTGACACAACAAAGTAGTTTCACGTTCTATCTCTACGTTTTGTTTCCTCTTGATGTAGCCCTAAGCAGTGACTGGCGAGAAACACTTTCATGGGAAGGGGTTGCCAAGCTTCCAAAAATTACGAATCTCCAGAAATCTCAGCAAATATTTTTTCACACAAACTGGATGATACTTTCAGGTAATGATCAGTACACTAATGCGACTTGGTTCCCCAAATTTCGTTCTTCTATGTTGAAGCGTTCATTTCCAGTAACAGTTTGAATTTTTAGGTTTCACTCTGTTTTCTCCTATATTGATAGATGTATTTGGAACTCTAAATCCAACACGGTTTGTGCTAGCTTCTTGAAACTTGACACAACAAAGTAGTTTCACGTTCTATCTCTACGTTTGGTTTCCTCTTGATGTAGCCCTAAGCAGTGACTGGCGAGAAACACTTTCATGGGAAGGGGTTGCCAAGCTTCCAAAAATTACGAATCTCCAGAAATCTCAGCAAATATTTTTTCACCCAAACTGGATGATACTTTCAGGTAATGATCAGTACACTAAGGCGACTTGGTTCCCCAAATTTCGTTCTTCTATGTTGAAGCGTTCATTTCCAGTAACAGTTTGAATTTTTAGGTTTCACTCTGTTTTCTCCTATATTGATAGATGTATTTGGAACTCTAAATCCAACACGGTTTGTGCTAGCTTCTTGAAACTTGACACCACAAAGTAGTTTCATGTTCTCTCTCTACGTTTTGTTTCCTCTTGATGTAGCCCTAAGCAGTGACTGGCGAGAAACACTTTCATGGGAAGGGGTTGCCACGCTTCCAAAAATTACGAATCTCCAGAAATCTCAGCAAATATTTTTTCACCCAAACTGGATGATACTTTCAGGTAATGATCAGTACACTAAGGCGACTTGGTTCCCCAAATTTCGTTCTTCTATGTTGAAGCGTTCATTTCCAGTAACAGTTTGAATTTTTAGGTTTCACTCTGTTTTCTCCTATATTGATAGATGTATTTGGAACTCTAAATCCAACAGGGTTTGTGCTAGCTTCTTGAAACTTGACACAACAAAGTAGTTTCACGTTCTATCTCTACGTTTTGTTTCCTCTTGATGTAGCCCTAAGCAGTGACTGGCGAGAAACACTTTCATGGGAAGGGGTTGCCAAGCTTCCAAAAATTACGAATCTCCAGAAATCTCAGCAAATATTTTTTCACCCAAACTGGATGATACTTTCAGGTAATGATCAGTACACTAAGGCGACTTGGTTCCCCAAATTTCGTTCTTCTATGTTGAAGCGTTCATTTCCAGTAACAGTTTGAATTTTTAGGTTTCACTCTGTTTTCTCCTATATTGATAGATGTATTTGGAACTCTAAATCCAACACGGTTTGTGCTAGCTTCTTGAAACTTGACACAACAAAGTAGTTTCACGTTCTATCTCTACGTTTTGTTTCCTCTTGATGTAGCCCTAAGCAGTGACTGGCGAGAAACACTTTCATGGGAAGGGGTTGCCAAGCTTCCAAAAATTACGAATCTCCAGAAATCTCAGCAAATATTTTTTCACCCAAACTGGATGATACTTTCAGGTAATGATCAGTACACTAAGGCGACTTGGTTCCCCAAATTTCGTTCTTCTATGTTGAAGCGTTCATTTCCAGTAACAGTTTGAATTTTTAGGTTTCACTCTGTTTTCTCCTATATTGATAGATGTATTTGGAACTCTAAATCCAACACGGTTTGTGCTAGCTTCTTGAAACTTGACACAACAAAGTAGTTTCACGTTCTATCTCTACGTTTTGTTTCCTCTTGATGTAGCCTTAAGCAGTGACTGGCGAGAAACACTTTCATGGGAAGGGGTTGCCAAGCTTCCAAAAATTACGAATCTCCAGAAATGTCAGCAAATATTTTTTCACCCAAACTTGATGATACTTTCAGGTAACGATCAGTACACTAAGGCGACTTGGTTCCCCAAATTTCGTTCTTCTATGTTGAAGCGTTCATTTCCAGTAACAGTTTGAATTTTTAGGTTTCACTCTGTTTTCTCCTATATTGATAGATGTGTTTGGAACTCTAAATCCAACACGGTTTGTGCTAGCTTCTTGAAACTTGACACAACACAGTAGTTTCACGTTCTATCTCTACGTTTTGTTTCCTCTTGATGTAGCCCTAAGCAGTGACTGGCGAGAAACACTTTCATGGGAAGGGGTTGCCAAGCTTCCAAAAATTACGAATCTCCAGAAATCTCAGCAAATATTTTTTCACCCAAACTGGATTATACTTTCAGGTAATGATCAGTACATTAATGCGACTTGGTTCCCCAAATTTCGTTCTTCTATGTTGAAGCGTTCATTTCCAGTAACAGTTTGAATTTTTAGGTTTCACTCTGTTTTCTCCTATATTGATAGATGTATTTGGAACTCTAAATCCAACACGGTTTGTGCTAGCTTCTTGAAACTTGACACAACAAAGTAGTTTCACGTTCTATATCTACGTTTTGTTTCCTCTTGATGTAGCCCTATGCAGTGACTGGCGAGAAACACTTTCATGGGAAGGGGTTGCCAAGCTTCCAAAAATTACGAATCTCCAGAAATCTCAGCAAATATTTTTTCACCCATACTGGATGATACTTTCAGGTTATTATCAGTACACTAAGGCGACTTGGTTCCCCAAATTTCGGGCTTCTATGTTGAAGCGTTCATTTCCAATAACAGTTTGAATTTTTAGGTTTCACTCTCTTTTCTCCTATATTGATAGATGTATTTGGAACTCTAAATCCAACACGGTTTGTGCTAGCTTCTTGAAACTTGACACAACAAAGTAGTTTCACGTTCTATCTCTACGTTTTGTTTCCTCTTGATGTAGCACTAAGCAGTGACTGGCAAGAAACCCTTTCATGGGAAGGGGTTGCCACGCTTCCAAAAATTACGAATCTCCAGAAATCTCAGCAAATATTTTTTCACCCAAACTGGATGATACTTTCAGGTAATGATCAGTACACTAAGGCGACTTGGTTCCCCAAATTTCGTTCTTCTATGTTGAAGCGTTCATTTCCAGTAACAGTTTGAATTTTTAGGTTTCACTCTGTTTTCTCCTATATTGATAGATGTATTTGGAACTCTAAATCCAACACGGTTTGCTAGCTTCTTGAAACTTGACACAACAAAGTAGTTTCACGTTCTATCTCTACGTTTTGTTTCCTCTTGATGTAGCCCTAAGCAGTGACTGGCGAGAAACACTTTCATGGGAAGGGGTTGCCAAGCTTCCAAAAATTACGAATCTCCAGAAATCTCAGCAAATATTGTTTCACCCAAACTGGATGATACTTTCAGGTAATGATCAGTACACTAAGGCGACTTGGTTCCCCAAATTTCATTCTTCTATGTTGAAGCGTTCATTTCCAGTAACAGTTTGAATTTTTAGGTTTCACTCTGTTTTCTCCTATATTGATAGATGTATTTGGAACTCTAAATCCAACACGGTTTGTGCTAGCTTCTTGAAACTTGACACAACAAAGTAGTTTCACGTTCTATCTCTACGTTTTGTTTCCTCTTGATGTAGCCTTAAGCAGTGACTGGCGAGAAACACTTTCATGGGAAGGGGTTGCCAAGCTTCCAAAAATTACGAATCTCCAGAAATCTCAGCAAATATTTTTTCACCCAAACTGGATGATACTTTCAGGTAATGATCAGTACACTAAGGCGACTTGGTTCCCCAAATTTCGTTCTTCTATGTTGAAGCGTTCATTTCCAGTAACAGTTTGAATTTTTAGGTTTCACTAAGTTTTCTCCTATATTGATAGACGTATTTGGAACTCTAAATCCAACAGGGTTTGTGCTAGCTTCTTGAAACTTGACACAACAAAGTAGTTTCACGTTCTATCTCTACGTTTTGTTTCCTCTTGATGTAGCCCTAAGCAGTGACTGGCGAGAAACACTTTCATGGGAAGGGGTTGCCAAGCTTCCAAAAATTACGAATCTCCAGAAATCTCAGCAAATATTTTTTCACCCAAACTGGATGATACTTTCAGGTAATGATCAGTACACTAATGCGACTTGGTTCCCCAAATTTCGTTCTTCTATGTTGAAGCGTTCATTTCCAGTAACAGTTTGAATTTTTAGGTTTCACTCTGTTTTCTCCTATATTGATAGATGTATTTGGAACTCTAAATCCAACACGGTTTGCTAGCTTCTTGAATCTTGACACAACCAAGTAGTTTCACGTTCTATCTCTACGTTTTGTTTCCTCTTGATGTAGCCCTAAGCAGTGACTGGCGAGAAACACTTTCATGGGAAGGGGTTGCCAAGCTTCCAAAAATTACGAATCTCCAGAAATCTCAGCAAATATTTTTTCACCCAAACTGGATGATACTTTCAGGTAATGATCAGTACACTAAGGCGACTTGGTTCCCCAAATTTCATTCTTCTATGTTGAAGCGTTCATTTCCAGTAACAGTTTGAATTTTTAGGTTTCACTCTGTTTTCTCCTATATTGATAGATGTATTTGGAACTCTAAATCCAACACGGTTTGTGCTAGCTTCTTGAAACTTGACACAACAAAGTAGTTTCACGTTCTATCTCTACGTTTTGTTTCCTCTTGATGTAGCCTTAAGCAGTGACTGGCGAGAAACACTTTCATGGGAAGGGGTTGCCAAGCTTCCAAAAATTACGAATCTCCAGAAATGTCAGCAAATATTTTTTCACCCAAACTGGATGATACTTTCAGGTAATGATCAGTACACTAAGGCGACTTGGTTCCCCAAATTTCGCTCTTCTATGTTGAAGCGTTCATTTCCAGTAACAGTTTGAATTTTTAGGTTTCACTCTGTTTTCTCCTATATTGATAGATGTGTTTGGAACTCTAAATCCAACACGGTTTGTGCTAGCTTCTTGAAACTTGACACAACAAAGTAGTTTCACGTTCTATCTCTACGTTTTGTTTCCTCTTGATGTAGCCCTAAGCAGTGACTGGCGAGAAACACTTTCATGGGAAGGGGTTGCCAAGCTTCCAAAAATTACGAATCTCCAGAAATCTCAGCAAATATTTTTTCACCCAAACTGGATGATACTTTCAGGTAATGATCAGTACACTAATGCGACTTGTTTCCCCAAATTTCGTTCTTCTATGTTGAAGCGTTCATTTCCAGTAACAGTTTGAATTTTTAGGTTTCACTCTGTTTTCTCCTATATTGATAGATGTATTTGGAACTCTAAATCCAACACGGTTTGTGCTAGCTTCTTGAAACTTGACACAACAAAGTAGTTTCACGTTCTATCTCTACGTTTGGTTTCCTCTTGATGTAGCCCTAAGCAGTGACTGGCGAGAAACACTTTCATGGGAAGGGGTTGCCAAGCTTCCAAAAATTACGAATCTCCAGAAATCTCAGCAAATATTTTTTCACCCAAACTGGATGATACTTTCAGGTAATGATCAGTACACTAATGCGACTTGGTTC
Source organism: Spermophilus citellus (assembly GCF_964194105.1). Taxonomy (NCBI): domain Eukaryota; kingdom Metazoa; phylum Chordata; class Mammalia; order Rodentia; family Sciuridae; genus Spermophilus; species Spermophilus citellus. The sequence continues at coordinate 96,923,817 of NC_138183.1, read as the reverse complement.
CCCAAATTTCGTTCTTCTATGTTGAAGCGTTCATTTCCAGTAACAGTTTGAATTTTTAGGTTTCACTCTGTTTTCTCCTATATTGATAGATGTATTTGGAACTCTAAATCCAACACGGTTTGCTAGCTTCTTGAATCTTGACACAACCAAGTAGTTTCACGTTCTATCTCTACGTTTTGTTTCCTCTTGATGTAGCCCTAAGCAGTGACTGGCGAGAAACACTTTCATGGGAAGGGGTTGCCAAGCTTCCAAAAATTACGAATCTCCAGAAATCTCAGCAAATATTTTTTCACCCAAACTGGATGATACTTTCAGGTAATGATCAGTACACTAAGGCGACTTGGTTCCCCAAATTTCATTCTTCTATGTTGAAGCGTTCATTTCCAGTAACAGTTTGAATTTTTAGGTTTCACTCTGTTTTCTCCTATATTGATAGATGTATTTGGAACTCTAAATCCAACACGGTTTGTGCTAGCTTCTTGAAACTTGACACAACAAAGTAGTTTCACGTTCTATCTCTACGTTTTGTTTCCTCTTGATGTAGCCTTAAGCAGTGACTGGCGAGAAACACTTTCATGGGAAGGGGTTGCCAAGCTTCCAAAAATTACGAATCTCCAGAAATGTCAGCAAATATTTTTTCACCCAAACTGGATGATACTTTCAGGTAATGATCAGTACACTAAGGCGACTTGGTTCCCCAAATTTCGCTCTTCTATGTTGAAGCGTTCATTTCCAGTAACAGTTTGAATTTTTAGGTTTCACTCTGTTTTCTCCTATATTGATAGATGTGTTTGGAACTCTAAATCCAACACGGTTTGTGCTAGCTTCTTGAAACTTGACACAACAAAGTAGTTTCACGTTCTATCTCTACGTTTTGTTTCCTCTTGATGTAGCCCTAAGCAGTGACTGGCGAGAAACACTTTCATGGGAAGGGGTTGCCAAGCTTCCAAAAATTACGAATCTCCAGAAATCTCAGCAAATATTTTTTCACCCAAACTGGATGATACTTTCAGGTAATGATCAGTACACTAATGCGACTTGTTTCCCCAAATTTCGTTCTTCTATGTTGAAGCGTTCATTTCCAGTAACAGTTTGAATTTTTAGGTTTCACTCTGTTTTCTCCTATATTGATAGATGTATTTGGAACTCTAAATCCAACACGGTTTCTGCTAGCTTCTTGAAACTTGACACAACAAAGTAGTTTCACGTTCTATCTCTACGTTTGGTTTCCTCTTGATGTAGCCCTAAGCAGTGACTGGCGAGAAACACTTTCATGGGAAGGGGTTGCCAAGCTTCCAAAAATTACGAATCTCCAGAAATCTCAGCAAATATTTTTTCACCCAAACTGGATGATACTTTCAGGTAATGATCAGTACACTAAGGCGACTTGGTTCCCCAAATTTCGTTCTTCTATGTTGAAGCGTTCATTTCCAGTAACAGTTTGAATTTTTAGGTTTCACTCTGTTTTCTCCTATATTTATAGATGTATTTGGAACTCTAAATCCAACACGGTTTGTGCTAGCTTCTTGAAACTTGACACCACAAAGTAGTTTCATGTTCTCTCTCTACGTTTTGTTTCCTCTTGATGTAGCCCTAAGCAGTGACTGGCGAGAAACACTTTCATGGGAAGGGGTTGCCAAGCTTCCAAAAATTACGAATCTCCAGATATCTCAGCAAATATTTTTTCACCCAAACTTGATGATACTTTCAGGTAATGATCAGTACACTAAGGCGACTTGGTTCCCCAAATTCGTTCTTATATGTTGAAGCGTTCAATTCCAGTAACAGTTTGAATTTTTAGGTTTCACTCTGTTTTCTCCTATATTGATAGATGTATTTGGAACTCTAAATCCAACACGGTTTGTGCTAGCTTCTTGAAACTTGACACAACAAAGTAGTTTCACGTTCTATCTCTACGTTTTGTTTCCTCTTGATGTAGCCCTAAGCAGTGACTGGCAAGAAACCCTTTCATGGGAAGGGGTTGCCACGCTTCCAAAAATTACGAATCTCCAGAAATCTCAGCAAATATTTTTTCACCCAAAATGGATGATACTTTCAGGTAATGATCAGTACACTAAGGCGACTTGGTTCCCCAAATTTCGTTCTTCTATGTTGAAGCGTTCATTTCCAGTAACAGTTTGAATTTTTAGGTTTCACTCTGTTTTCTCCTATATTGATAGATGTGTTTGGAACTCTAAATCCAACACGGTTTGTGCTAGCTTCTTGAAACTTGACACAACACAGTAGTTTCACGTTCTATCTCTACGTTTTGTTTCCTCTTGATGTAGCCCTAAGCAGTGACTGGCGAGAAACACTTTCATGGGAAGGGGTTGCCAAGCTTCCAAAAATTACGAATCTCCAGAAATCTCAGCAAATATTTTTTCACCCAAACTGGATTATACTTTCAGGTAATGATCAGTACATTAATGCGACTTGGTTCCCCAAATTTCGTTCTTCTATGTTGAAGCGTTCATTTCCAGTAACAGTTTGAATTTTTAGGTTTCACTCTGTTTTCTGATATATTGATAGATGTATTTGGAACTCTAAATCCAACACGGTTTGTGCTAGCTTCTTGAAACTTGACACAACAAAGTAGTTTCACGTTCTATCTCTACGTTTGGTTTCCTCTTGATGTAGCCCTAAGCAGTGACTGGCGAGAAACACTTTCATGGGAAGGGGTTGCCAAGCTTCCAAAAATTACGAATCTCCAGAAATCTCAGCAAATATTTTTTCACCCAAACTGGATGATACTTTCAGGTAATGATCAGTACACTAAGGCGACTTGGTTCCCCAAATTTCGTTCTTCTATGTTGAAGCGTTCATTTCCAGTAACAGTTTGAATTTTTAGGTTTCACTCTGTTTTCTCCTATATTTATAGATGTATTTGGAACTCTAAATCCAACACGGTTTGTGCTAGCTTCTTGAAACTTGACACCACAAAGTAGTTTCATGTTCTCTCTCTACGTTTTGTTTCCTCTTGATGTAGCCCTAAGCAGTGACTGGCGAGAAACACTTTCATGGGAAGGGGTTGCCAAGCTTCCAAAAATTACGAATCTCCAGATATCTCAGCAAATATTTTTTCACCCAAACTTGATGATACTTTCAGGTAATGATCAGTACACTAAGGCGACTTGGTTCCCCAAATTCGTTCTTATATGTTGAAGCGTTCAATTCCAGTAACAGTTTGAATTTTTAGGTTTCACTCTGTTTTCTCCTATATTGATAGATGTGTTTGGAACTCTAAATCCAACACGGTTTGTGCTAGCTTCTTGAAACTTGACACAACACAGTAGTTTCACGTTCTATCTCTACGTTTTGTTTCCTCTTGATGTAGCCCTAAGCAGTGACTGGCGAGAAACACTTTCATGGGAAGGGGTTGCCAAGCTTCCAAAAATTACGAATCTCCAGAAATCTCAGCAAATATTTTTTCACCCAAACTGGATTATACTTTCAGGTAATGATCAGTACATTAATGCGACTTGGTTCCCCAAATTTCGTTCTTCTATGTTGAAGCGTTCATTTCCAGTAACAGTTTGAATTTTTAGGTTTCACTCTGTTTTCTCCTATATTGATAGATGTATTTGGAACTCTAAATCCAACACGGTTTGTGCTAGCTTCTTGAAACTTGACACAACAAAGTAGTTTCACGTTCTATATCTACGTTTTGTTTCCTCTTGATGTAGCCCTAAGCAGTGACTGGCGAGAAACACTTTCATGGGAAGGGGTTGCCAAGCTTCCAAAAATTACGAATCTCCAGAAATCTCAGCAAATATTTTTTCACCCATACTGGATGATACTTTCAGGTTATTATCAGTACACTAAGGCGACTTGGTTCCCCAAATTTCGGGCTTCTATGTTGAAGCGTTCATTTCCAATAACAGTTTGAATTTTTAGGTTTCACTCTCTTTTCTCCTATATTGATAGATGTATTTGGAACTCTAAATCCAACACGGTTTGTGCTAGCTTCTTGAAACTTGACACAACAAAGTAGTTTCACGTTCTATCTCTACGTTTTGTTTCCTCTTGATGTAGCACTAAGCAGTGACTGGCAAGAAACCCTTTCATGGGAAGGGGTTGCCACGCTTCCAAAAATTACGAATCTCCAGAAATCTCAGCAAATATTTTTTCACCCAAACTGGATGATACTTTCAGGTAATGATCAGTACACTAAGGCGACTTGGTTCCCCAAATTTCGTTCTTCTATGTTGAAGCGTTCATTTCCAGTAACAGTTTGAATTTTTAGGTTTCACTCTGTTTTCTCCTATATTGATAGATGTATTTGGAACTCTAAATCCAACACGGTTTGCTAGCTTCTTGAAACTTGACACAACAAAGTAGTTTCACGTTCTATCTCTACGTTTTGTTTCCTCTTGATGTAGCCCTAAGCAGTGACTGGCGAGAAACACTTTCATGGGAAGGGGTTGCCAAGCTTCCAAAAATTACGAATCTCCAGAAATCTCAGCAAATATTTTTTCACCCAAACTGGATGATACTTTCAGGTAATGATCAGTACACTAAGGCGACTTGGTTCCCCAAATTTCATTCTTCTATGTTGAAGCGTTCATTTCCAGTAACAGTTTGAATTTTTAGGTTTCACTCTGTTTTCTCCTATATTGATAGATGTATTTGGAACTCTAAATCCAACACGGTTTGTGCTAGCTTCTTGAAACTTGACACAACAAAGTAGTTTCACGTTCTATCTCTACGTTTTGTTTCCTCTTGATGTAGCCTTAAGCAGTGACTGGCGAGAAACACTTTCATGGGAAGGGGTTGCCAAGCTTCCAAAAATTACGAATCTCCAGAAATCTCAGCAAATATTTTTTCACCCAAACTGGATGATACTTTCAGGTAATGATCAGTACACTAATGCGACTTGGTTCCCCAAATTTCGTTCTTCTATGTTGAAGCGTTCATTTCCAGTAACAGTTTGAATTTTTAGGTTTCACTCTGTTTTCTCCTATATTGATAGATGTATTTGGAACTCTAAATCCAACACGGTTTGCTAGCTTCTTGAAACTTGACACAACAAAGTAGTTTCACGTTCTATCTCTACGTTTTGTTTCCTCTTGATGTAGCCCTAAGCAGTGACTGGCGAGAAACACTTTCATGGGAAGGGGTTGCCAAGCTTCCAAAAATTACGAATCTCCAGAAATCTCAGCAAATATTTTTTCACCCAAACTGGATGATACTTTCAGGTAATGATCAGTACACTAAGGCGACTTGGTTCCCCAAATTTCATTCTTCTATGTTGAAGCGTTCATTTCCAGTAACAGTTTGAATTTTTAGGTTTCACTCTGTTTTCTCCTATATTGATAGATGTATTTGGAACTCTAAATCCAACACGGTTTGTGCTAGCTTCTTGAAACTTGACACAACAAAGTAGTTTCACGTTCTATCTCTACGTTTTGTTTCCTCTTGATGTAGCCTTAAGCAGTGACTGGCGAGAAACACTTTCATGGGAAGGGGTTGCCAAGCTTCCAAAAATTACGAATCTCCAGAAATGTCAGCAAATATTTTTTCACCCAAACTGGATGATACTTTCAGGTAATGATCAGTACACTAAGGCGACTTGGTTCCCCAAATTTCGTTCTTCTATGTTGAAGCGTTCATTTCCAGTAACAGTTTGAATTTTTAGGTTTCACTCTGTTTTCTCCTATATTGATAGATGTGTTTGGAACTCTAAATCCAACACGGTTTGTGCTAGCTTCTTGAAACTTGACACAACAAAGTAGTTTCACGTTCTATCTCTACGTTTTGTTTCCTCTTGATGTAGCCCTAAGCAGTGACTGGCGAGAAACACTTTCATGTGAAGGGGTTGCCAAGCTTCCAAAAATTACGAATCTCCAGAAATCTCAGCAAATATTTTTTCACACAAACTGGATGATACTTTCAGGTAATGATCAGTACACTAATGCGACTTGTTTCCCCAAATTTTGTTCTTCTATGTTGAAGCGTTCATTTCCAGTAACAGTTTGAATTTTTAGGTTTCACTCTGTTTTCTCCTATATTGATAGATGTATTTGGAACTCTAAATCCAACACGGTTTGTGCTAGCTTCTTGAAACTTGACACAACAAAGTAGTTTCACGTTCTATCTCTACGTTTGGTTTCCTCTTGATGTAGCCCTAAGCAGTGACTGGCGAGAAACACTTTCATGGGAAGGGGTTGCCAAGCTTCCAAAAATTACGAATCTCCAGAAATCTCCGCAAATATTTTTTCACCCAAACTGGATGATACTTTCAGGTAATGATCAGTACACTAAGGCGACTTGGTTCCCCAAATTTCGTTCTTCTATGTTGAAGCGTTCATTTCCAGTAACAGTTTGAATTTTTAGGTTTCACTCTGTTTTCTCCTATATTTATAGATGTATTTGGAACTCTAAATCCAACACGGTTTGTGCTAGCTTCTTGAAACTTGACACCACAAAGTAGTTTCATGTTCTCTCTCTACGTTTTGTTTCCTCTTGATGTAGCCCTAAGCAGTGACTGGCGAGAAACACTTTCATGGGAAGGGGTTGCCAAGCTTCCAAAAATTACGAATCTCCAGATATCTCAGCAAATATTTTTTCACCCAAACTTGATGATACTTTCAGGTAATGATCAGTACACTAAGGCGACTTGGTTCCCCAAATTCGTTCTTATATGTTGAAGCGTTCAATTCCAGTAACAGTTTGAATTTTTAGGTTTCACTCTGTTTTCTCCTATATTGATAGATGTATTTGGAACTCTAAATCCAACACGGTTTGTGCTAGCTTCTTGAAACTTGACACAACAAAGTAGTTTCACGTTCTATCTCTACGTTTTGTTTCCTCTTGATGTAGCCCTAAGCAGTGACTGGCAAGAAACCCTTTCATGGGAAGGGGTTGCCACGCTTCCAAAAATTACGAATCTCCAGAAATCTCAGCAAATATTTTTTCACCCAAACTGGATGATACTTTCAGGTAATGATCAGTACACTAAGGCGACTTGGTTCCCCAAATTTCGTTCTTCTATGTTGAAGCGTTCATTTCCAGTAACAGTTTGAATTTTTAGGTTTCACTCTGTTTTCTCCTATATTGATAGATGTATTTGGAACTCTAAATCCAACAGGGTTTGTGCTAGCTTCTTGAAACTTGACACAACAAAGTAGTTTCACGTTCTATCTCTACGTTTTGTTTCCTCTTGATGTAGCCCTAAGCAGTGACTGGCGAGAAACACTTTCATGGGAAGGGGTTGCCAAGCTTCCAAAAATTACGAATCTCCAGAAATCTCAGCAAATATTTTTTCACCCAAACTGGATGATACTTTCAGGTAATGATCAGTACACTAATGCGACTTGGTTCCCCAAATTTCGTTCTTCTATGTTGAAGCGTTCATTTCCAGTAACAGTTTGAATTTTTAGGTTTCACTCTGTTTTCTCCTATATTGATAGATGTATTTGGAACTCTAAATCCAACACGGTTTGTGCTAGCTTCTTGAAACTTGACACAACAAAGTAGTTTCACGTTCTATCTCTACGTTTGGTTTCCTCTTGATGTAGCCCTAAGCAGTGACTGGCGAGAAACACTTTCATGGGAAGGGGTTGCCAAGCTTCCAAAAATTACGAATCTCCAGAAATCTCAGCAAATATTTTTTCACCCAAACTGGATGATACTTTCAGGTAATGATCAGTACACTAAGGCGACTTGGTTCCCCAAATTTCGGTCTTCTATGTTGAAGCGTTCATTTCCAGTAACAGTTTGAATTTTTAGGTTTCACTCTGTTTTCTCCTATATTGATAGATGTATTTGGAAATCTAAATCCAACACGGTTTGTGCTAGCTTCTTGAAACTTGACACAACAAAGTAGTTTCACGTTCTATCTCTACGTTTTGTTTCCTCTTGATGTAGCCTTAAGCAGTGACTGGCGAGAAACACTTTCATGGGAAGGGGTTGCCAAGCTTCCAAAAATTACGAATCTCCAGAAATGTCAGCAAATATTTTTTCACCCAAACTTGATGATACTTTCAGGTAATGATCAGTACACTAAGGCGACTTGGTTCCCCAAATTTCGTTCTTCTATGTTGAAGCGTTCATTTCCAGTAACAGTTTGAATTTTTAGGTTTCACTCTGTTTTCTCCTATATTGATAGATGTGTTTGGAACTCTAAATCCAACACGGTTTGTGCTAGCTTCTTGAAACTTGACACAACAAAGTAGTTTCACGTTCTATCTCTACGTTTTGTTTCCTCTTGATGTAGCCCTAAGCAGTGACTGGCGAGAAACACTTTCATGGGAAGGGGTTGCCAAGCTTCCAAAAATTACGAATCTCCAGAAATCTCAGCAAATATTTTTTCACCCAAACTGGATTATACTTTCAGGTAATGATCAGTACATTAATGCGACTTGGTTCCCCAAATTTCGTTCTTCTATGTTGAAGCGTTCATTTCCAGTAACAGTTTGAATTTTTAGGTTTCACTCTGTTTTCTCCTATATTGATAGATGTATTTGGAACTCTAAATCCAACACGGTTTGTGCTAGCTTCTTGAAACTTGACACAACAAAGTAGTTTCACGTTCTATATCTACGTTTTGTTTCCTCTTGATGTAGCCCTAAGCAGTGACTGGCGAGAAACACTTTCATGGGAAGGGGTTGCCAAGCTTCCAAAAATTACGAATCTCCAGAAATCTCAGCAAATATTTTTTCACCCATACTGGATGATACTTTCAGGTAATTATCAGTACACTAAGGCGACTTGGTTCCCCAAATTTCGGGCTTCTATGTTGAAGCGTTCATTTCCAATAACAGTTTGAATTTTTAGGTTTCACTCTCTTTTCTCCTATATTGATAGATGTATTTGGAACTCTAAATCCAACACGGTTTGTGCTAGCTTCTTGAAACTTGACACAACAAAGTAGTTTCACGTTCTATCTCTACGTTTTGTTTCCTCTTGATGTAGCCCTAAGCAGTGACTGGCGAGAAACACTTTCATGGGAAGGGGTTGCCAAGCTTCCAAAAATTACGAATCTCCAGAAATCTCAGCAAATATTTTTTCACCCAAACTGGATGATACTTTCAGGTAATGATCAGTACACTAAGGCGACTTGGTTCCCCAAATTTCGTTCTTCTATGTTGAAGCGTTCATTTCCAGTAACAGTTTGAATTTTTAGGTTTCACTCTGTTTTCTCCTATATTGATAGATGTATTTGGAACTCTAAATCCAACACGGTTTCTGCTAGCTTCTTGAAACTTGACACAACAAAGTAGTTTCACGTTCTATCTCTACGTTTTGTTTCCTCTTGATGTAGCCCTAAGCAGTGACTGGCGAGAAACACTTTCATGGGAAGGGGTTGCCAAGCTTCCAAGAATTACGAATCTCCAGAAATCTCAGCAAATATTTTTTCACCCAAACTGGATGATACTTTCAGGTAATGATCAGTACACTAAGGCGACTTGGTTCCCCAAATTTCATTCTTCTATGTTGAAGCGTTCATTTCCAGTAACAGTTTGAATTTTTAGGTTTCACTCTGTTTTCTCCTATATTGATAGATGTATTTGGAACTCTAAATCCAACACGGTTTGTGCTAGCTTCTTGAAACTTGACACAACAAAGTAGTTTCACGTTCTATCTCTACGTTTTGTTTCCTCTTGATGTAGCCCTAAGCAGTGACTGGCGAGAAACACTTTCATGGGAAGGGGTTGCCAAGCTTCCAAAAATTACGAATCTCCAGAAATCTCAGCAAATATTTTTTGACCCAAACTGGATGATACTTTCAGGTAATGATCAGTACATTAAGGCGACTTGGTTCCCCAAATTTCGTTCTTCTATGTTGAAGCGTTCATTTCCAGTAACAGTTTCAATTTTTAGGTTTCACTCTGTTTTCTCCTATATTGATAGATGTATTTGGAACTCTAAATCCAACACGGTTTCTGCTAGCTTCTTGAAACTTGACACAACAAAGTAGTTTCACGTTCTATCTCTACGTTTTGTTTCCTCTTGATGTAGCCCTAAGCAGTGACTGGCAAGAAACACTTTCATGGGAAGGGGTTGCCAAGCTTCCAAAAATTACGAATCTCCAGAAATCTCAGCAAATATTGTTTCACCCAAACTGGATGATACTTTCAGGTAATGATCAGTACACTAAGGCGACTTGGTTCCCCAAATTTCGTTCTTCTATGTTGAAGCGTTCATTTCCAGTAACAGTTTGAATTTTTAGGTTTCACTCTGTTTTCTCCTATATTGATAGATGTATTTGGAACTCTAAATCCAACACGGTTTGTGCTAGCTTCTTGAAACTTGACACAACCAAGTAGTTTCACGTTCTATCTCTACGTTTTGTTTCCTCTTAATGTAGCCCTAAGCAGTGACTGGCGAGAAACCCTTTCATGGAACGGGGTTGCCAAGCATCCAAAAATTACGAATCTCCAGAAATCTCAGCAAATATTTTTTCACCCAAACTGGATGATACTTTCAGGTAATGATCAGTACACTAAGGCAACTTGGTTCCCCAAATTTCGTTCTTCTATGTTGAAGCGTTCATTTCCAGTAACAGTTTCAATTTTTAGGTTTCACTCTGTTTTCTCCTATATTAATAGATGTATTTGGAACTCTAAATGCAACACGGTTTGTGCTAGCTTCTTGAAACTTGTCACAACAATGTAGTTTCACGTTCTATCTCTACGTTTTGTTTCCTCTTGATGTAGCCCGAAGCAGTGACTGGCGAGAAACACTTTCATGGGAAGGGGTTGCCAAGCTTCCAAAAATTACGAATCTCCAGAAATCTCCGCAAATATTTTTTCACCCAAACTGGATGATACTTTCAGGAAATGATCAGTACACTAAGGCGACTTGGTTCCCCAAATTTCGTTCTTCTATGTTGAAGCGTTCATTTCCAGTAACAGTTTGAATTTTTAGGTTTCACTCTGTTTTCTCCTATATTGATAGATGTATTTGGAACTCTAAATCCAACACGGTTTGTGCTAGCTTCTTGAAACTTGACACAACAAAGTAGTTTCACGTTCTATCTCTACGTTTTATTTCCTCTTAATGTAGCCATAAGCAGTGACTGGCAAGAAACCCTTTCATGGAACGGGGTTGCCAAGCTTCCAAAAATTACGAATCTGCAGAAATCTCAGCAAATATTTTTTCACCCAAACTGGATGATACTTTCAGGTAATGATCAGTACACTAAGGCGACTTGGTTCCCCAAATTTCGTTCTTCTATGTTGAAGCGTTCATTTCCAGTAACAGTTTGAATTTTTAGGTTTCACTCTGTTTTCTCCTATATGATAGATATATTTGGAACTCTAAATCCAACACGGTTTGTGCTAGCTTCTTGAAACTTGACACAACAAAGTAGTTTCACGTTCTATCTCTACGTTTTATTTCCTCTTAATGTAGCCCTAAGCAGTGACTGGCAAGAAACCCTTTCATGGAACGGGGTTGCCAAGCTTCCAAAAATTACGAATCTGCAGAAATCTCAGCAAATATTTTTTCACCCAAACTGGATGATACTTTCAGGTAATGATCAGTACACTAAGGCGACTTGGTTCCCCAAATTTCGTTCTTCTATGTTGAAGCGTTCATTTCCAGTAACAGTTTGAATTTTTAGGTTTCACTCTGTTTTCTCCTATATGATAGATATATTTGGAACTCTAAATCCAACACGGTTTGTGCTAGCTTCTTGAAACTTGACACAACAAAGTAGTTTCACGTTCTATCTCTACGTTTTGTTTCCTCTTGATGTAGGCCGAAGCAGTGACTGGCGAGAAACACTTTCATGGGAAGGGGTTGCCAAGCTTCCAAAAATTACGAATCTCCAGAAATCTCAGCAAATATTTTTTCACCCAAACTGGATGATACTTTCAGGAAATGATCAGTACACTAAGGCGACTTGGTTCCCCAAATTTCGTTCTTCTATGTTGAAGCGTTCATTTCCAGTAACAGTTTGAATTTTTAGGTTTCACTCTGTTTTCTCCTATATTGATAGATGTATTTGGAACTCTAAATTCAACACGGTTTCTGCTAGCTTCTTGAAACTTCACACAACAAAGTAGTTTCACGTTCTATCTCTACGTTTTGTTTCCTCTTGATGTAGCCCTAAGCAGTGACTGGCGAGAAACACTTTCATGGGAAGGGGTTGCCAAGCTTCCAAAAATTACGAATCTCCAGAAATCTCAGCAAATTTTTTTTCACCCAAACTGGATGATACTTTCAGGTAATTATCAGTACACTAAGGCGACTTGGTTCCCCAAATTTCATTCTTCTATGTTGAAGCGTTCATTTCCAGTAACAGTTTGAATTTTTAGGTTTCACTCTGTTTTCTCCTATATTGATAGATGTATTTGGAACTCTAAATCCAACACGGTTTGTGCTAGCTTCTTGAAACTTGACACAAAAAAGTAGTTTCACGTTCTATCTCTACGTTTTGTTTCCTCTTGATGTAGCCCTAAGCAGTGACTGGGGAGAAACACTTTCATGGGAAGGGGTTGCCAAGCTTCCAAAAATTACGAATCTCCAGAAATCTCAGCAAATATTTTTTCACCCAAACTGGATGATACTTTCAGGTAATGATCAGTACTCTAAGGTGACTTGGTTCCCCAAATTTCGTTCTTCTATGTTGAAGCGTTCATTTCCAGTAACAGTTTGAATTTTTAGGTTTCACTCTGTTTTCTCCTATATTGATAGATGTATTTGGAACTCTAAATCCAACACGGTTTGTGCTAGCTTCTTGAAACTTGACACAACAAAGTAGTTTCATGTTCTATCTCTACGTTTTGTTTCCTCTTGATGTAGCCCTAAGCAGTGACTGGCGAGAAACACTTTCATGGGAAGGGGTTGCCAAGCTTCCAAAAATTACGAATCTCCAGAAATCTCAGCAAATATTTTTTGACCCAAACTGGATGATACTTTCAGGTAATGATCAGTACACTAAGGCGACTTGGTTCCCCAAATTTCGTTCTTCTATGTTGAAGCGTTCATTTCCAGTAACAGTTTGAATTTTTAGGTTTCACTCTGTTTTCTCCTATATTGATAGATGTATTTGGAACTCTAAATCCAACACGGTTTCTGCTAGCTTCTTGAAACTTAACACAACAAAGTAGTTTCACGTTCTTTCTCTACGTTTTGTTTCCTCTTAATGTAGCCCTAAGCAGTGACTGGCGAGAAACCCTTTCATGGAACGGGGTTGCCAAGCTGCCAAAAATTACGAATCTCCAGAAATCTCAGCAAATATTTTTTCACCCAAACTGGATGATACTTTCAGGTAATGATCAGTACACTAAGGCGACTTGGTTCCCCAAATTTCGTTCTTCTATGTTGAAGCGTTCATTTCCAGTAACAGTTTGAATTTTTAGGTTTCACTCTGTTTTCTCCTATATTGATAGATGTATTTGGAACTCTAAGTCCAACACGGTTTGTGCTAGCTTCTTGAAACTTGACACTACAAAGTAGTCTCACGTTCTATCTCTACGTTATGTTTCCTCTTGATGTAGCCCTAAGCAGTGACTGGCGAGAAACACTTTCATGGGAAGGCGTTGCCAAGCTTCCAAAAATTACGAATCTCCAGAAATCTCAGCAAATATTTTTTCACCCATACTGGATGATACTTTCAGGTAATTATCAGTACACTAAGGCGACTTGGTTCCCCAAATTTCGGTCTTCTATGTTGAAGCGTTCATTTCCAATAACAGTTTGAATTTTTAGGTTTCACTCTCTTTTCTCCTATATTGATAGATGTATTTGGAACTCTAAATCCAACACGGTTTCTGCTAGCTTCTTGAAACTTGACACAACAAAGTAGTTTCACGTTCTATCTCTACGTTTTGTTTCATCTTGATGTAGCCCTAAGCAGTGACTGGCGAGAAACCCTTTCATGGAACGGGGTTGCCAAGCTTCCAAAAATTACGAATCTCCAGAAATCTCAGCAAATATTTTTTCACCCAAACTGGATGATACTTTCAGGTAATGATCAGTACACTAAGGCGACTTGGTTCCCCAAATTTCGTTCTTCTATGTTGAAGCGTTCATTTCTAGTAACAGTTTGAATTTTCAGGTTTCACTCTGTTTTCTCCTATATTGATAGATGTATTTGGAACTCTAAATCCAACACGGTTTGTGCTAGCTTCTTGAAACTTGTCACAACAAAGTAGTTTCACGTTCTATCTCTACGTTTTGTTTCCTCTTCATGTAGCCCTAAGCAGTAACTGGCGAGAAACACTTTCATGGGAAGGGGTTGCCAAGCTTCCAAAAATTACGAATCTCCAGAAATCTCAGCAAATATTTTTTCACCCAAACTGGATGATACTTTCACGTAATGATCTGTACACTAAGGCGACTTGGTTCCCCAAATTTCATTCTTCTATGTTGAAGCGTTCATTTCCAGTAACAGTTTGAATTTTTAGGTTTCGCTCTGTTTTCTCCTATATTGATAGATGTATTTGGAACTCTAAATCCAACACGGTTTGTGCTAGCTTCTTGAAACTTGACACAACAAAGTAGTTTCACGTTCTATCTCTACGTTTTGTTTCCTCTTGATGTAGCCCTAAGCAGTGACTGGCGAGAAACACTTTCATGGGAAGGGGTTGCCAAGCTTCCAAAAATTACGAATCTCCAGAAATCTCAGCAAATATTTTTTCACCCAAACTGGATGATACTTTCAGGTAATGATCAGTACACTAAGGCGACTTGGTTCCCCAAATTTCGTTCTTCTATGTTGAAGCGTTCATTTCCAGTAACAGTTTGAATTTTTAGGTTTCACTCTGTTTTCTCCTATATTGATAGATGTATTTGGAACTCTAAATCCAACACGGTTTCTGCTAGCTTCTTGAAACTTGACACAACAAAGTAGTTTCACGTTCTATCTCTACGTTTTGTTTCCTCTTGATGTAGCCCTAAGCAGTGACTGGCGAGAAACACTTTCATGGGAAGGGGTTGCCAAGCTTCCAAAAATTACGAATCTCCAGAAATCTCAGCAAATATTTTTTCACCCAAACTGGATGATACTTTCAGGTAATGATCAGTACACTAAGGCGACTTGGTTCCCCAAATTTCATTCTTCTATGTTGAAGCGTTCATTTCCAGTAACAGTTTGAATTTTTAGGTTTCACTCTGTTTTCTCCTATATTGATAGATGTATTTGGAACTCTAAATCCAACACGGTTTGTGCTAGCTTCTTGAAACTTGACACAACAAAGTAGTTTCACGTTCTATCTCTACGTTTTGTTTCCTCTTGATGTAGCCCTAAGCAGTGACTGGCGAGAAACACTTTCATGGGAAGGGGTTGCCAAGCTTCCAAAAATTACGAATCTCCAGAAATCTCAGCAAATATTTTTTGACCCAAACTGGATGATACTTTCAGGTAATGATCAGTACACTAAGGCGACTTGGTTCCCCAAATTTCGTTCTTCTATGTTGAAGCGTTCATTTCCAGTAACAGTTTGAATTTTTAGGTTTCACTCTGTTTTCTCCTATATTGATAGATGTATTTGGAACTCTAAATCCAACACGGTTTGTGCTAGCTTCTTGAAACTTGACACAACCAAGTAGTTTCACGTTCTATCTCTACGTTTTGTTTCCTCTTAATGTAGCCCTAAGCAGTGACTGGCGAGAAACCCTTTCATGGAACGGGGTTGCCAAGCATCCAAAAATTACGAATCTCCAGAAATCTCAGCAAATATTTTTTCACCCAAACTGGATGATACTTTCAGGTAATGATCAGTACACTAAGGCAACTTGGTTCCCCAAATTTCGTTCTTCTATGTTGAAGCATTCATTTCCAGTAACAGTTTCAATTTTTAGGTTTCACTCTGTTTTCTCCTATATTAATAGATGTATTTGGAACTCTAAATGCAACACGGTTTGTGCTAGCTTCTTGAAACTTGTCACAACAATGTAGTTTCACGTTCTATCTCTACGTTTTGTTTCCTCTTGATGTAGCCCTAAGCAGTGACTGGCGAGAAACACTTTCATGGGAAGGGGTTGCCAAGCTTCCAAAAATTACGAATCTCCAGAAATCTCAGCAAATATTTTTTGACCCAAACTGGATGATACTTTCAGGTAATGATCAGTACATTAAGGCGACTTGGTTCCCCAAATTTCGTTCTTCTATGTTGAAGCGTTCATTTCCAGTAACAGTTTCAATTTTTAGGTTTCACTCTGTTTTCTCCTATATTGATAGATGTATTTGGAACTCTAAATCCAACACGGTTTCTGCTAGCTTCTTGAAACTTGACACAACAAAGTAGTTTCACGTTCTATCTCTACGTTTTGTTTCCTCTTGATGTAGCCCGAAGCAGTGACTGGCGAGAAACACTTTCATGGGAAGGGGTTGCCAAGCTTCCAAAAATTACGAATCTCCAGAAATCTCCGCAAATATTTTTTCAACCAAAGTGGATGATACTTTCAGGAAATGATCAGTACACTAAGGCGACTTGGTTCCCCAAATTTCGTTCTTCTATGTTGAAGCGTTCATTTCCAGTAACAGTTTGAATTTTTAGGTTTCACTCTGTTTTCTCCTATATTGATAGATGTATTTGGAACTCTAAATCCAACACGGTTTGTGCTAGCTTCTTGAAACTTGACACAACAAAGTAGTTTCACGTTCTATCTCTACGTTTTATTTCCTCTTAATGTAGCCCTAAGCAGTGACTGGCAAGAAACCCTTTCATGGAACGGGGTTGCCAAGCTTCCAAAAATTACGAATCTGCAGAAATCTCAGCAAATATTTTTTCACCCAAACTCGATGATACTTTCAGGTAATGATCAGTACACTAAGGTGACTTGGTTCCCCAAATTGCGTTCTTCTATGTTGAAGCGTTCATTTCCAGTAACAGTTTGAATTTTTAGGTTTCACTCTGTTTTCTCCTATATGATAGATATATTTGGAACTCTAAATCCAACACGGTTTGTGCTAGCTTCTTGAAACTTGACACAACAAAGTAGTTTCACGTTCTATCTCTACGTTTTGTTTCCTCTTGATGTAGCTCGAAGCAGTGACTGGCGAGAAACACTTTCATGGGAAGGGGTTGCCAAGCTTCCAAAAATTACGAATCTCCAGAAATCTCAGCAAATATTTTTTCACCCAAACTGGATGATACTTTCAGGAAATGATCAGTACACTAAGGCGACTTGGTTCCCCAAATTTCGTTCTTCTATGTTGAAGCGTTCATTTCCAGTAACAGTTTGAATTTTTAGGTTTCACTCTGTTTTCTCCTATATTGATAGATGTATTTGGAACTCTAAATTCAACACGGTTTCTGCTAGCTTCTTGAAACTTGACACAACAAAGTAGTTTCACGTTCTATCTCTACGTTTTGTTTCCTCTTGATGTAGCCCTAAGCAGTGACTGGCGAGAAACACTTTCATGGGAAGGGGTTGCCAAGCTTCCAAAAATTACGAATCTCCAGAAATCTCAGCAAATTTTTTTTCACCCAAACTGGATGATACTTTCAGGTAATTATCAGTACACTAAGGCGACTTGGTTCCCCAAATTTCATTCTTCTATGTTGAAGCGTTCATTTCCAGTAACAGTTTGAATTTTTAGGTTTCACTCTGTTTTCTCCTATATTGATAGATGTATTTGGAACTCTAAATCCAACACGGTTTGTGCTAGCTTCTTGAAACTTGACACAAAAAAGTAGTTTCACGTTCTATCTCTACGTTTTGTTTCCTCTTGATGTAGCCCTAAGCAGTGACTGGGGAGAAACACTTTCATGGGAAGGGGTTGCCAAGCTTCCAAAAATTACGAATCTCCAGAAATCTCAGCAAATATTTTTTCACCCAAACTGGATGATACTTTCAGGTAATGATCAGTACTCTAAGGTGACTTGGTTCCCCAAATTTCGTTCTTCTATGTTGAAGCGTTCATTTCCAGTAACAGTTTGAATTTTTAGGTTTCACTCTGTTTTCTCCTATATTGATAGATGTATTTGGAACTCTAAATCCAACACGGTTTGTGCTAGCTTCTTGAAACTTGACACAACAAAGTAGTTTCATGTTCTATCTCTACGTTTTGTTTCCTCTTGATGTAGCCCTAAGCAGTGACTGGCGAGAAACACTTTCATGGGAAGGGGTTGCCAAGCTTCCAAAAATTACGAATCTCCAGAAATCTCAGCAAATATTTTTTGACCCAAACTGGATGATACTTTCAGGTAATGATCAGTACACTAAGGCGACTTGGTTCCCCAAATTTCGTTCTTCTATGTTGAAGCGTTCATTTCCAGTAACAGTTTGAATTTTTAGGTTTCACTCTGTTTTCTCCTATATTGATAGATGTATTTGGAACTCTAAATCCAACACGGTTTCTGCTAGCTTCTTGAAACTTAACACAACAAAGTAGTTTCACGTTCTTTCTCTACGTTTTGTTTCCTCTTAATGTAGCCCTAAGCAGTGACTGGCGAGAAACCCTTTCATGGAACGGGGTTGCCAAGCTGCCAAAAATTACGAATCTCCAGAAATCTCAGCAAATATTTTTTCACCCAAACTGGATGATACTTTCAGGTAATGATCAGTACACTAAGGCAACTTGGTTCCCCAAATTTCGTTCTTCTATGTTGAAGCATTCATTTCCAGTAACAGTTTCAATTTTTAGGTTTCACTCTGTTTTCTCCTATATTAATAGATGTATTTGGAACTCTAAATGCAACACGGTTTGTGCTAGCTTCTTGAAACTTGTCACAACAATGTAGTTTCACGTTCTATCTCTACGTTTTGTTTCCTCTTGATGTAGCCCTAAGCAGTGACTGGCGAGAAACACTTTCATGGGAAGGGGTTGCCAAGCTTCCAAAAATTACGAATCTCCAGAAATCTCAGCAAATATTTTTTGACCCAAACTGGATGATACTTTCAGGTAATGATCAGTACATTAAGGCGACTTGGTTCCCCAAATTTCGTTCTTCTATGTTGAAGCGTTCATTTCCAGTAACAGTTTGAATTTTTAGGTTTCACTCTGTTTTCTCCTATATTGATAGATGTATTTGGAACTCTAAGTCCAACACGGTTTGTGCTAGCTTCTTGAAACTTGACACAACAAAGTAGTTTCACGTTCTATCTCTACTTTTTGTTTCCTCTTGATGTAGCCCTAAGCAGTGACTGGCGAGAAACACTTTCATGGGAAGGGGTTGCCAAGCTTCCAAAAATTACGAATCTCCAGAAATCTCAGCAAATATTTTTTCACCCAAACTGGATGATACTTTCAGGTAATGATCAGTACTCTAAGGTAACTTGGTTCCCCAAATTTCGTTCTTCTATGTTGAAGCGTTCATTTCTAGTAACAGTTTGAATTTTCAGGTTTCACTCTGTTTTCTCCTATATTGATAGATGTATTTGGAACTCTAAATCCAACACGGTTTGTGCTAGCTTCTTGAAACTTGTCACAACAAAGTAGTTTCACGTTCTATCTCTACGTTTTGTTTCCTCTTCATGTAGCCCTAAGCAGTAACTGGCGAGAAACACTTTCATGGGAAGGGGTTGCCAAGCTTCCAAAAATTACGAATCTCCAGAAATCTCAGCAAATATTTTTTCACCCAAACTGGATGATACTTTCACGTAATGATCTGTACACTAAGGCGACTTGGTTCCCCAAATTTCATTCTTCTATGTTGAAGCGTTCATTTCCAGTAACAGTTTGAATTTTTAGGTTTCGCTCTGTTTTCTCCTATATTGATAGATGTATTTGGAACTCTAAATCCAACACGGTTTGTGCTAGCTTCTTGAAACTTGACACAACAAAGTAGTTTCACGTTCTATCTCTACGTTTTGTTTCCTCTTGATGTAGCCCTAAGCAGTGACTGGCGAGAAACACTTTCATGGGAAGGGGTTGCCAAGCTTCCAAAAATTACGAATCTCCAGAAATCTCAGCAAATATTTTTTCACCCAAACTGGATGATACTTTCAGGTAATGATCAGTACACTAAGGCGACTTGGTTCCCCAAATTTCGTTCTTCTATGTTGAAGCGTTCATTTCCAGTAACAGTTTGAATTTTTAGGTTTCACTCTGTTTTCTCCTATATTGATAGATGTATTTGGAACTCTAAATCCAACACGGTTTCTGCTAGCTTCTTGAAACTTGACACAACAAAGTAGTTTGACGTTCTATCTCTACGTTTTGTTTCCTCTTGATGTAGCCCTAAGCAGTGACTGGCGAGAAACACTTTCATGGGAAGGGGTTGCCAAGCTTCCAAAAATTACGAATCTCCAGAAATCTCAGCAACTATTTTTTCACCCAAACTGGATGATACTTTCAGGTAATGATCAGTACACTAAGGCGACTTGGTTCCCCAAATTTCATTCTTCTATGTTGAAGCGTTCATTTCCAGTAACAGTTTGAATTTTTAGGTTTCACTCTGTTTTCTCCTATATTGATAGATGTATTTGGAACTCTAAATCCAACACGGTTTGTGCTAGCTTCTTGAAACTTGACACAACAAAGTAGTTTCACGTTCTATCTCTACGTTTTGTTTCCTCTTGATGTAGCCCTAAGCAGTGACTGGCGAGAAACACTTTCATGGGAAGGGGTTGCCAAGCTTCCAAAAATTACGAATCTCCAGAAATCTCAGCAAATATTTTTTGACCCAAACTGGATGATACTTTCAGGTAATGATCAGTACATTAAGGCGACTTGGTTCCCCAAATTTCGTTCTTCTATGTTGAAGCGTTCATTTCCAGTAACAGTTTCAATTTTTAGGTTTCACTCTGTTTTCTCCTATATTGATAGATGTATTTGGAACTCTAAATCCAACACGGTTTCTGCTAGCTTCTTGAAACTTGACACAACAAAGTAGTTTCACGTTCTATCTCTACGTTTTGTTTCCTCTTGATGTAGCCCTAAGCAGTGACTGGCAAGAAACACTTTCATGGGAAGGGGTTGCCAAGCTTCCAAAAATTACGAATCTCCAGAAATCTCAGCAAATATTGTTTCACCCAAACTGGATGATACTTTCAGGTAATGATCAGTACACTAAGGCGACTTGGTTCCCCAAATTTCGTTCTTCTATGTTGAAGCGTTCATTTCCAGTAACAGTTTGAATTTTTAGGTTTCACTCTGATTTCTCCTATATTGATAGATGTATTTGGAACTCTAAATCCAACACGGTTTGTGCTAGCTTCTTGAAACTTGACACAACCAAGTAGTTTCACGTTCTATCTCTACGTTTTGTTTCCTCTTAATGTAGCCCTAAGCAGTGACTGGCGAGAAACCCTTTCATGGAACGGGGTTGCCAAGCATCCAAAAATTACGAATCTCCAGAAATCTCAGCAAATATTTTTTCACCCAAACTGGATGATACTTTCAGGTAATGATCAGTACACTAAGGCAACTTGGTTCCCCAAATTTCGTTCTTCTATGTTGAAGCATTCATTTCCAGTAACAGTTTCAATTTTTAGGTTTCACTCTGTTTTCTCCTATATTAATAGATGTATTTGGAACTCTAAATGCAACACGGTTTGTGCTAGCTTCTTGAAACTTGTCACAACAATGTAGTTTCACGTTCTATCTCTACGTTTTGTTTCCTCTTGATGTAGCCCTAAGCAGTGACTGGCGAGAAACACTTTCATGGGAAGGGGTTGCCAAGCTTCCAAAAATTACGAATCTCCAGAAATCTCAGCAAATATTTTTTGACCCAAACTGGATGATACTTTCAGGTAATGATCAGTACATTAAGGCGACTTGGTTCCCCAAATTTCGTTCTTCTATGTTGAAGCGTTCATTTCCAGTAACAGTTTCAATTTTTAGGTTTCACTCTGTTTTCTCCTATATTGATAGATGTATTTGGAACTCTAAATCCAACACGGTTTCTGCTAGCTTCTTGAAACTTGACACAACAAAGTAGTTTCACGTTCTATCTCTACGTTTTGTTTCCTCTTGATGTAGCCCGAAGCAGTGACTGGCGAGAAACACTTTCATGGGAAGGGGTTGCCAAGCTTCCAAAAATTACGAATCTCCAGAAATCTCCGCAAATATTTTTTCACCCAAACTGGATGATACTTTCAGGAAATGATCAGTACACTAAGGCGACTTGGTTCCCCAAATTTCGTTCTTCTATGTTGAAGCGTTCATTTCCAGTAACAGTTTGAATTTTTAGGTTTCACTCTGTTTTCTCCTATATTGATAGATGTATTTGGAACTCTAAATCCAACACGGTTTGTGCTAGCTTCTTGAAACTTGACACAACAAAGTAGTTTCACGTTCTATCTCTACGTTTTATTTCCTCTTAATGTAGCCCTAAGCAGTGACTGGCAAGAAACCCTTTCATGGAACGGGGTTGCCAAGCTTCCAAAAATTACGAATCTGCAGAAATCTCAGCAAATATTTTTTCACCCAAACTCGATGATACTTTCAGGTAATGATCAGTACACTAAGGTGACTTGGTTCCCCAAATTTCGTTCTTCTATGTTGAAGCGTTCATTTCCAGTAACAGTTTGAATTTTTAGGTTTCACTCTGTTTTCTCCTATATGATAGATATATTTGGAACTCTAAATCCAACACGGTTTGTGCTAGCTTCTTGAAACTTGACACAACAAAGTAGTTTCACGTTCTATCTCTACGTTTTGTTTCCTCTTGATGTAGCCCGAAGCAGTGACTGGCGAGAAACACTTTCATGGGAAGGGGTTGCCAAGCTTCCAAAAATTACGAATCTCCAGAAATCTCAGCAAATATTTTTTCACCCAAACTGGATGATACTTTCAGGAAATGATCAGTACACTAAGGCGACTTGGTTCCCCAAATTTCGTTCTTCTATGTTGAAGCGTTCATTTCCAGTAACAGTTTGAATTTTTAGGTTTCACTCTGTTTTCTCCTATATTGATAGATGTATTTGGAACTCTAAATTCAACACGGTTTCTGCTAGCTTCTTGAAACTTGACACAACAAAGTAGTTTCACGTTCTATCTCTACGTTTTGTTTCCTCTTGATGTAGCCCTAAGCAGTGACTGGCGAGAAACACTTTCATGGGAAGGGGTTGCCAAGCTTCCAAAAATTACGAATCTCCAGAAATCTCAGCAAATTTTTTTTCACCCAAACTGGATGATACTTTCAGGTAATTATCAGTACACTAAGGCGACTTGGTTCCCCAAATTTCATTCTTCTATGTTGAAGCGTTCATTTCCAGTAACAGTTTGAATTTTTATGTTTCACTCTGTTTTCTCCTATATTGATAGATGTATTTGGAACTCTAAATCCAACACGGTTTGTGCTAGCTTCTTGAAACTTGACACAAAAAAGTAGTTTCACGTTCTATCTCTACGTTTTGTTTCCTCTTGATGTAGCCCTAAGCAGTGACTGGGGAGAAACACTTTCATGGGAAGGGGTTGCCAAGCTTCCAAAAATTACGAATCTCCAGAAATCTCAGCAAATATTTTTTCACCCAAACTGGATGATACTTTCAGGTAATGATCAGTACTCTAAGGTGACTTGGTTCCCCAAATTTCGTTCTTCTATGTTGAAGCGTTCATTTCCAGTAACAGTTTGAATTTTTAGGTTTCACTCTGTTTTCTCCTATATTGATAGATGTATTTGGAACTCTAAATCCAACACGGTTTGTGCTAGCTTCTTGAAACTTGACACAACAAAGTAGTTTCATGTTCTATCTCTACGTTTTGTTTCCTCTTGATGTAGCCCTAAGCAGTGACTGGCGAGAAACACTTTCATGGGAAGGGGTTGCCAAGCTTCCAAAAATTACGAATCTCCAGAAATCTCAGCAAATATTTTTTGACCCAAACTGGATGATACTTTCAGGTAATGATCAGTACACTAAGGCGACTTGGTTCCCCAAATTTCGTTCTTCTATGTTGAAGCGTTCATTTCCAGTAACAGTTTGAATTTTTAGGTTTCACTCTGTTTTCTCCTATATTGATAGATGTATTTGGAACTCTAAATCCAACACGGTTTCTGCTAGCTTCTTGAAACTTAACACAACAAAGTAGTTTCACGTTCTTTCTCTACGTTTTGTTTCCTCTTAATGTAGCCCTAAGCAGTGACTGGCGAGAAACCCTTTCATGGAACGGGGTTGCCAAGCTGCCAAAAATTACGAATCTCCAGAAATCTCAGCAAATATTTTTTCACCCAAACTGGATGATACTTTCAGGTAATGATCAGTACACTAAGGCAACTTGGTTCCCCAAATTTCGTTCTTCTATGTTGAAGCATTCATTTCCAGTAACAGTTTCAATTTTTAGGTTTCACTCTGTTTTCTCCTATATTAATAGATGTATTTGGAACTCTAAATGCAACACGGTTTGTGCTAGCTTCTTGAAACTTGTCACAACAATGTAGTTTCACGTTCTATCTCTACGTTTTGTTTCCTCTTGATGTAGCCCTAAGCAGTGACTGGCGAGAAACACTTTCATGGGAAGGGGTTGCCAAGCTTCCAAAAATTACGAATCTCCAGAAATCTCAGCAAATATTTTTTGACCCAAACTGGATGATACTTTCAGGTAATGATCAGTACATTAAGGCGACTTGGTTCCCCAAATTTCGTTCTTCTATGTTGAAGCGTTCATTTCCAGTAACAGTTTGAATTTTTAGGTTTCACTCTGTTTTCTCCTATATTGATAGATGTATTTGGAACTCTAAGTCCAACACGGTTTGTGCTAGCTTCTTGAAACTTGACACAACAAAGTAGTTTCACGTTCTATCTCTACTTTTTGTTTCCTCTTGATGTAGCCCTAAGCAGTGACTGGCGAGAAACACTTTCATGGGAAGGGGTTGCCAAGCTTCCAAAAATTACGAATCTCCAGAAATCTCAGCAAATTTTTTTTTCACACAAACTGGATGATACTTTCAGGTAATGATCAGTACACTAAGGCGACTTGGTTCCCCAAATTTCGTTCTTCTATGTTGAAGCGTTCATTTCCAGTAACAGTTTGAATTTTTAGGTTTCACTCTGTTTTCTCCTATATTGATAGATGTATTTGGAACTCTAAATCCAACACGGTTTGTGCTAGCTTCTTGAAACTTGACACAACAAAGTAGTTTCACGTTCTATCTCTACGTTTTGTTTCCTCTTGATGTAGCCCTAAGCAGTGACTGGCGAGAAACACTTTCATGGGAAGGGGTTGCCAAGCTTCCAAAAATTACGAATCTCCAGAAATCTCCGCAAATATTTTTTCACCCAAACTGGATGATACTTTCAGGAAATGATCAGTACACTAAGGCGACTTGGTTCCCCAAATTTCGTTCTTCTATGTTGAAGCGTTCATTTCCAGTAACAGTTTGAATTTTTAGGTTTCACTCTGTTTTCTCCTACATTGATAGATGTATTTGGAACTCTAAATCCAACACGGTTTGTGCTAGCTTCTTGAAACTTGACACAACAAAGTAGTTTCACGTTCTATCTCTATGTTTTGTTTCCTCTTGATGTAGCCCTAAGCAGTGACTGGCGAGAAAAACTTTCATGGGAAGGGGTTGCCAAGCTTCCAAAAATTTCGAATCTCCAGAAATCTCAGCAAATATTTTTTCACCCAAACTGGATGATACTTTCAGGTAATGATCAGTACACTAAGGCGACTTGATTCCCCAAATTTCGTTCTTCTATGTTGAAGCGTTCATTTCCAGTAACAGTTTGAATTTTTAGGTTTCACTCTGTTTTCTCCTATATGATAGATATATTTGGAACTCTAAATCCAACACGGTTTGTGCTAGCTTCTTGAAACTTGACACAACAAAGTAGTTTCACGTTCTATCTCTACGTTTTGTTTCCTCTTGATGTAGCCCGAAGCAGTGACTGGCGAGAAACACTTTCATGGGAAGGGGTTGCCAAGCTTCCAAAAATTACGAATCTCCAGAAATCTCAGCAAATATTTTTTCACCCAAACTGGATGATACTTTCAGGAAATGATCAGTACACTAAGGCGACTTGGTTCCCCAAATTTCGTTCTTCTATGTTGAAGCGTTCATTTCCAGTAACAGTTTGAATTTTTAGGTTTCACTCTGTTTTCTCCTATATTGATAGATGTATTTGGAACTCTAAATTCAACACGGTTTCTGCTAGCTTCTTGAAACTTGACACAACAAAGTAGTTTCACGTTCTATCTCTACGTTTTGTTTCCTCTTGATGTAGCCCTAAGCAGTGACTGGCGAGAAACACTTTCATGGGAAGGGGTTGCCAAGCTTCCAAAAATTACGAATCTCCAGAAATCTCAGCAAATTTTTTTTTCACCCAAACTGGATGATACTTTCAGGTAATGATCAGTACACTAAGGCGACTTGGTTCCCCAAATTTCGTTCTTCTATGTTGAAGAGTTCATTTCCAGTAACAGTTTGAATTTTTAGGTTTCACTCTGTTTTCTCCTATATTGATAGATGTATTTGGAACTCTAAATCCAACACGGTTTGTGCTAGCTTCTTGAAACTTGACACTACAAAGTAGTTTCACGTTCTATCTCTACGTTTTGTTTCCTCTTGATGTAGCCCTAAGCAGTGACCGGCGAGAAACCCTTTCATGGAACGGGGTTGCCAAGGTTCCAAAAATTACGAATCTCCAGAAATCTCAGCAAATATTTTTTCACCCAAACTGGGTGATACTTTCAGGTAATGATCAGTACACTAAGGCGACTTGGTTCCCCAAATTTCGTTCTTCTATGTTGAAGCGTTCATTTCCAGTAACAGTTTGAATTTTTAGGTTTCACTCTGTTTTCTCCTATATTAATAGATGTATTTGGAACTCTAAATCCAACACGGTTTGTGCTAGCTTCTTGAAACTTGTCACAACAAAGTAGTTTCACGTTCTATCTCTACGTTTTGTTTCCTCTTGATGTAGCCCTAAGCAGTGACCGGAAAGAAACACTTTCATGGGAAGGGGTTGCCAAGCTTCCAAAAATTACGAATCTCCAGAAATCTCAGCAAATATTTTTTCACCCAAACTGGATGATACTTTCAGGTAATGATCAGTACACTAAGGCGACTTGGTTCCCCAAATTTCGTTCTTCTATGTTGAAGCGTTCATTTCCCGTAACAGTTTGAATTTTTAGGTTTCACTCTGTTTTCTCCTATATTGAGAGATGTATTTGGAACTCTAAATCCAACATGGTTTGTGCTAGCTTCTTGAAACTTGACACTAGAAAGTAGTTTCACGTTCTATCTCTATGTTTTGTTTCCTCTTGATGTAGCCCTAAGCAGTGACCGGCGAGAAACCCTTTCATGGAACGGGGTTGCCAAGGTTCCAAAAATTACGAATCTCCAGAAATCTCAGCAAATATTTTTTCACCCAAACTGGGTGATACTTTCAGGTAATGATCAGTACTCTAAGGCGACTTGGTTCCCCAAATTTCGTTCTTCTATGTTGAAGCGTTCATTTCCAGTAACAGTTTGAATTTTTAGGTTTTACTCTGTTTTCTCCTATATTAATAGATGTATTTGGAACTCTAAATCCAACACGGTTTGTGCTAGCTTCTTGAAACTTGTCACAACAAAGTAGTTTCACGTTCTATCTCTACGTTTTGTTTCCTCTTGATGTAGCCCTAAGCAGTGACTGGCGAGAAACACTTTCATGGGAAGGGGTTGCCAAGCTTCCAAAAATTACGAATCTCCAGAAATCTCAGCAAATATTTTTTCACCCAAACTGGATGATACTTTCAGGTAATGATCAGTACACTAAGGCGACTTGGTTCCCCAAATTTCGTTCTTCTATGTTGAAGCGTTCATTTCCAGTAACAGTTTGAATTTTTAGGTTTCACTCTGTATTCTCCTATATTGATAGATGTATTTGGAACTCTAAATCCAACACGGTTTGTGCTAGCTTCTTGAAACTTGTCACAACAAAGTAGTTTCACGTTCTATCTCTACGTTTTGTTTCCTCTTGATGTAGCCCTAAGCAGTGACTGGCGAGAAACACTTTCATGGGAAGGGGTAGCCAAGCTTCCAAAAATTACGAATCTCCAGAAATCTCAGCAAATATTTTTTCACCCAAACTGGATGATACTTTCAGGTAATGATCAGTACACTAAGGCAACTTGGTTCCCCAAATTTCGTTCTTCTATGTTGAAGCGTTCATTTCCAGTAACAGTTTGAATTTTTAGGTTTCACTCTGTTTTCTCCTATATTGATAGATGTATTTGGAACTCTAAATCCAACACGGTTTGTGCTAGCTTCTTGAAACTTGACACAACAAAGTAGTTTCACGTTCTATCTCTACGTTTTGTTTCCTCTTGATGTAGCCCTAAGCAGAAACTGGCGAGAAACACTTTCATGGGAAAGGGTAGCCAAGGTTCCAAAAATTACGAATCTCCAGAAATCTCAGCAAATATTTTTTCACCCAAACTGGATGATACTTTCAGGTAATGATCAGTACACTAAGGCGACTTGGTTCCCCAAATTTCGTTCTTCTATGTTGAAGCGTTCATTTCCAGTAACAGTTTGAATTTTTAGGTTTCACTCTGTTTTCTCCTATATTGATAGATGTATTTGGGACTCTAAATCCAACACGGGTTGTGCTAGCTTCTTGAAACTTGACACAACAAAGTAGTTTCACGTTCTATCTCTACGTTTTGTATCCTCTTGATGTAGCCCTAAGCAGTGACTGGCGAGAAACACTTTCATGGGAAGGGGTAGCCAAGCTTCCAAAAATTACGAATCTCCAGAAATCTCAGCAAATATTTTTTCACCCAAACTGGATGATACTTTCAGGTAATGATCAGTACACTAAGGCATCTTTGTTCCCCAAATTTCGTTCTTCTATGTTGAAGCGTTCATTTCCAGTAACAGTTTGAATTTTTAGGTTTCACTCTGTTTTCTCCTATATTGATAGATGTATTTTGAACTCTAAATCCAACACGGGTTGTGCTAGCTTCTTGAAACTTGACACAACAAAGTAGTTTCACGTTCTATCTCTACGTTTTGTTTCCTCTTGATGTAGCCCTAAGCAGTGACTGGCGAGAAACACTTTCATGGGAAGGGGTTGCCAAGCTTCCAAAAATTACGAATCTCCAGAAATCTCAGCAAATATTTTTTCACCCAAACTGGATGATACTTTCAGGTAATGATCAGTACACTAAGGCGACTTGGTTCCCCAAATTTCGTTCTTCTATGTTGAAGCGTTCATTTCCAGTAACAGTTTGAATTTTTAGGTTTCACTCTGTTTTCTCCTATATTGATAGATGTATTTGGAACTCTAAATCCAACACGGTTTGTGCTAGCTTCTTGAAACTTGTCACAACAAAGTAGTTTCACGTTCTATCTCTACGTTTTGTTTCCTGTTGATGTAGCCCTAAGCAGTGACTGGCGAGAAACACTTTCATGGGAAGGGGTAGCCAAGCTTCCAAAAATTACGAATCTCCAGAAATCTCAGCAAATATTTTTTCACCCAAACTGGATGATACTTTCAGGTAATGATCAGTACACTCAGGCGACTTGGTTCCCCAAATTTCGTTCTTCTATGATGAAGCGTTCATTTCCAGTAACAGTTTGAATTTTTAGGTTTCACTCTGTTTTCTCCTATATTGATAGATGTATTTGGAACTCTAAATCCAACACGGGTTGTGCTAGCTTCTTGAAACTTGACACAACAAAGTAGTTTCACGTTCTATCTCTACGTTTTGTTTCCTCTTGATGTAGCCCTA
This sequence comes from Spermophilus citellus, assembly GCF_964194105.1. Taxonomy (NCBI): domain Eukaryota; kingdom Metazoa; phylum Chordata; class Mammalia; order Rodentia; family Sciuridae; genus Spermophilus; species Spermophilus citellus. The sequence continues at coordinate 96,894,311 of NC_138183.1, read as the reverse complement.
AGCAGTGACTGGCGAGAAACACTTTCATGGGAAGGGGTAGCCAAGCTTCCAAAAATTACGAAACTCCAGAAATATCAGCAAATATTTTTTCAACCAAACTGGATGATACTTTCAGGTAATGATCAGTACACTAAGGCAACTTGGTTCCCCAAATTTCGTTCTTCTATGTTGAAGCGTTCATTTCCAGTAACAGTTTGAATTTTTACGTTTCACTCTGTTTTCTCCTATATTGATAGATGTATTTGGAACTCTAAATCCAACACGGTTTGTGCTAGCTTCTTGAAACTTGACACTAGAAAGTAGTTTCACGTTCTATCTCTACGTTTTGTTTCCTCTTGATGTAGCCCTAAGCAGTGACCGGCGAGAAATCCTTTCATGGAACGGGGTTGCCAAGGTTCCAAAAATTACGAATCTCCAGAAATCTCAGCAAATATTTTTTCACCCAAACTGGGTGATACTTTCAGGTAATGATCAGTACACTAAGGCGACTTGGTTCCCCAAATTTCGTTCTTCTATGTTGAAGCGTTCATTTCCAGTAACAGTTTGAATTTTTAGGTTTCACTCTGTTTTCTCCTATATTAATAGATGTATTTGGAACTCTAAATCCAACACGGTTTGTGCTAGCTTCTTGAAACTTGTCACAACAAAGTAGTTTCACGTTCTATCTCTACGTTTTGTTTCCTCTTGATGTAGCCCTAAGCAGTGACTGGCGAGAAACACTTTCATGGGAAGGGGTTGCCAAGCTTCCAAAAATTACGAATATCCAGAAATCTCAGCAAATATTTTTTCACCCAAACTGGATGATACTTTCAGGTAATGATCAGTACACTAAGGCGACTTGGTTCCCCAAATTTCGTTCTTCTATGTTGAAGCGTTCATTTCCAGTAACAGTTTGAATTTTTAGGTTTCACTCTGTTTTCTCCTATATTGATAGATGTATTTGGAACTCTAAATCCAACACGGTTTGTGCTAGCTTCTTGAAACTTGACACTAGAAAGTAGTTTCACGTTCTATCTCTACGTTTTGTTTCCTCTTGATGTAGCCCTAAGCAGTGACCGGCGAGAAACCCTTTCATGGAACGGGGTTGCCAAGGTTCCAAAAATTACGAATCTCCAGAAATCTCAGCAAATATTTTTTCACCCAAACTGGGTGATACTTTCAGGTAATGATCAGTACACTAAGGCGACTTGGTTCCCCAAATTTCGTTCTTCTATGTTGAAGCGTTCATTTCCAGTAACAGTTTGAATTTTTAGGTTTCACTCTGTTTTCTCCTATATTAATAGATGTATTTGGAACTCTAAATCCAACACGGTTTGTGCTAGCTTCTTGAAACTTGTCACAACAAAGTAGTTTCACGTTCTATCTCTACGTTTTGTTTCCTCTTGATGTAGCCCTAAGCAGTGACTGGCGAGAAACACTTTCATGGGAAGGGGTTGCCAAGCTTCCAAAAATTACGAATATCCAGAAATCTCAGCAAATATTTTTTCACCCAAACTGGATGATACTTTCAGGTAATGATCAGTACACTAAGGCGACTTGGTTCCCCAAATTTCGTTCTTCTATGTTGAAGCGTTCATTTCCAGTAACAGTTTGAATTTTTACGTTTCACTCTGTTTTCTCCTATATTGATAGATGTATTTGGAACTCTAAATCCAACACGGTTTGTGCTAGCTTCTTGAAACTTGTCACAACAAAGTAGTTTCAAGTTCTATCTCTACGTTTTGTTTCCTCTTGATGTAGCCCTAAGCAGTGACTGGCGAGAAACCCTTTCATGGAACGGGGTTGCCAAGGTTCCAAAAATTACGAATCTCCAGAAATCTCAGCAAATATTTTTTCACCCAAACTGGGTGATACTTTCAGGTAATGATCAGTACACTAAGGCGACTTGGTTCCCCAAATTTCGTTCTTCTATGTTGAAGTGTTCATTTCCAGTAACAGTTTGAATTTTTAGGTTTCACTCTGTTTTCTCCTATATTAATAGATGTATTTGGAACTCTAAATCCAACACGGTTTGTGCTAGCTTCTTGAAACTTGTCACAACAAAGTAGTTTCACGTTCTATCTCTACGTTTTGTTTCCTCTTGATGTAGCCCTAAGCAGTGACCGGCGAGAAATACTTTCATGGGAAGGGGTTGCCAAGCTTCCAAAAATTACGAATCTCCAGAAATCTCAGCAAATATTTTTTCACCCAAACTGGATGATACATTCAGGTAATGATCAGTACACTAAGGCGACTTGGTTCCCCAAATTTCGTTCTTCTATGTTGAAGCGTTCATTTACAGTAACAGTTTGAATTTTTACGTTTCACTCTGTTTTCTCCTATATTGATAGATGTATTTGGAACTCTAAATCCAACACGGTTTGTGCTAGCTTCTTGAAACTTGACACTAGAAAGTAGTTTCACGTTCTATCTCTACGTTTTGTTTCCTCTTGATGTAGCCCTAAGCAGTGACCGGCAAGAAATCCTTTCATGGAACGGGGTTGCCAAGGTTCCAAAAATTACGAATCTCCAGAAATCTCAGCAAATATTTTTTCACCCAAACTGGGTGATACTTTCAGGTAATGATCAGTACACTAAGGCGACTTGGTTCCCCAAATTTCGTTCTTCTATGTTGAATCGTTCATTTCCAGTAACAGTTTGAATTTTTAGGTTTCACTCTGTTTTCTCCTATATTAATAGATGTATTTGGAACTCTAAATCCAACACGGTTTGTGCTAGCTTCTTGAAACTTGTCACAACAAAGTAGTTTCACGTTCTATCTCTACGTTTTGTTTCCTCTTGATGTAGCCCTAAGCAGTGACTGGCGAGAAACACTTTCATGGGAAGGGGTTGCCAAGCTTCCAAAAATTACGAATATCCAGAAATCTCAGCAAATATTTTTTCACCCAAACTGGATGATACTTTCAGGTAATGATCAGTACACTAAGGCGACTTGGTTCCCCAAATTTCGTTCTTCTATGTTGAAGCGTTCATTTCCAGTAACAGTTTGAATTTTTACGTTTCACTCTGTTTTCTCCTATATTGATAGATGTATTTGGAACTCTAAATCCAACACGGTTTGTGCTAGCTGCTTGAAACTTGTCACAACAAAGTAGTTTCAAGTTCTATCTCTACGTTTTGTTTCCTCTTGATGTAGCCCTAAGCAGTGACTGGCGAGAAACCCTTTCATGGAACGGGGTTGCCAAGGTTCCAAAAATTACGAATCTCCAGAAATCTCAGCAAATATTTTTTCACCCAAACTGGGTGATACTTTCAGGTAATGATCAGTACACTAAGGCGACTTGGTTCCCCAAATTTCGTTCTTCTATGTTGAAGCGTTCATTTCCAGTAACAGTTTGAATTTTTAGGTTTCACTCTGCTTTCTCCTATGTTAATAGATGTATTTGGAACTCTAAATCCAACACGGTTTGTGCTAGCTTCTTGAAACTTGTCACAACAAAGTAGTTTCACGTTCTATCTCTACGTTTTGTTTCCTCTTGATGTAGCCCTAAGCAGTGACCGGCGAGAAACACTTTCATGGGAAGGGGTTGCCAAGCTTCCAAAAATTACGAATCTCCAGAAATCTCAGCAAATATTTTTTCACCCAAACTGGATGATACATTCAGGTAATGATCAGTACACTAAGGCGACTTGGTTCCCCAAATTTCGTTCTTCTATGTTGAAGCATTCATTTCCAGTAACAGTTTGAATTTTTACGTTTCACTCTGTTTTCTCCTATATTGATAGATGTATTTGGAACTCTAAATCCAACACGGTTTGTGCTAGCTTCTTGAAACTTGACACTAGAAAGTAGTTTCACGTTCTATCTCTACGTTTTGTTTCCTCTTGATGTAGCCCTAAGCAGTGACTGGCGAGAAACCCTTTCATGGAACGGGGTTGCCAAGGTTCCAAAAATTACGAATCTCCAGAAATCTCAGCAAATATTTTTTCACCCAAACTGGGTGATACTTTCAGGTAATGATCAGTACACTAAGGCGACTTGGTTCCCCAAATTTCGTTCTTCTATGTTGAAGCGTTCATTTCCAGTAACAGTTTGAATTTTTAGGTTTCACTCTGTTTTCTCCTATATTAATAGATGTATTTGGAACTCTAAATCCAACACGGTTTGTGCTAGCTTCTTGAAACTTGTCACAACAAAGTAGTTTCACGTTCTATCTCTACGTTTTGTTTCCTCTTGATGTAGCCCTAAGCAGTGACTGGCGAGAAACACTTTCATGGGAAGTGGTTGCCAAGCTTCCAAAAATTACGAATATCCAGAAATCTCAGCAAATATTTTTTCACCCAAACTGGATGATACTTTCAGGTAATGATCAGTACACTAAGGCGACTTGGTTCCCCAAATTTCGTTCTTCTATGTTGAAGCGTTCATTTCCAGTAACAGTTTGAATTTTTACGTTTCACTCTGTTTTCTCCTATATTGATAGATGTATTTGGAACTCTAAATCCAACACGGTTTGTGCTAGCTTCTTGAAACTTGTCACAACAAAGTAGTTTCAAGTTCTATCTCTACGTTTTGTTTCCTCTTGATGTAGCTCTAAGCAGTGACTGGCGAGAAACCCTTTCATGGAACGGGGTTGCCAAGGTTCCAAAAATTACGAATCTCCAGAAATCTCAGCAAATATTTTTTCACCCAAACTGGGTGATACTTTCAGGTAATGATCAGTACACTAAGGCGACTTGGTTCCCCAAATTTCGTTCTTCTATGTTGAAGCGTTCATTTCCAGTAACAGTTTGAATTTTTAGGTTTCACTCTGTTTTCTCCTATATTAATAGATGTATTTGGAACTCTAAATCCAACACGGTTTGTGCTAGCTTCTTGAAACTTGTCACAACAAAGTAGTTTCACGTTCTATCTCTACGTTTTGTTTCCTCTTGATGTAGCCCTAAGCAGTGACTGGCGAGAAACACTTTCATGGGAAGGGGTTGCCAAGCTTCCAAAAATTATGAATCTCCAGAAATCTCAGCAAATATTTTTTCACCCAAACTGGATGATACTTTCAGGTAATGATCAGTACACTAAGGCGACTTGGTTCCCCAAATTTCGTTCTTCTATGTTGAAGCGTTCATTTCCAGTAACAGTTTGAATTTTTAGGTTTCTCTCTGTTTTCTCCTATATTGATAGATGTATTTGGAACTCTAAATCCAACACGGTTTGTGCTAGCTTCTTGAAACTTGACACTAGAAAGTAGTTTCACGTTCTATCTCTACGTTTTGTTTCCTCTTGATGTAGCCCTAAGCAGTGACTGGCGAGAAACCCTTTCATGGAACGGGGTTGCCAAGGTTCCAAAAATTACGAATCTCCAGAAATCTCAGCAAATATTTTTTCACCCAAACTGGGTGATACTTTCAGGTAATGATCAGTACACTAAGGCGACTTGGTTCCCCAAATTTCGTTCTTCTATGTTGAAGCGTTCATTTCCAGTAACAGTTTGAATTTTTAGGTTTCACTCTGTTTTCTCCTATATTAATAGATGTATTTGGAACTCTAAATCCAACACGGTTTGTGCTAGCTTCTTGAAACTTGTCACAACAAAGTAGTTTCACGTTCTATCTCTACGTTTTGTTTCCTCTTGATGTAGCCTAAGCAGTGACTGGCGAGAAACACTTTCATTGGAAGGGGTAGCCAAGCTTCCAAAAATTACGAATCTCCAGAAATCTCAGCAAATATTTTTTCACCCAAACTGGATGATACTTTCAGGTAATGATCAGTACACTAAGGCAACTTGGTTCCCCAAATTTCGTTCTTCTATGTTGAAGCGTTCATTTCCAGTAACAGTTTGAATTTTTAGGTTTCACTCTGTTTTCTCCTATATTGATAGATGTATTTGGAAGTCTAAATCCAACACGGGTTGTGCTAGCTTCTTGAAACTTGACACAACAAAGTAGTTTCACGTTCTATCTCTACGTTTTGTTTCCTCTTGATGTAGCCCTAAGCAGTGACTGGCGAGAAACACTTTCATGGGAAGGGATTGCCAAGCTTCCAAAAATTACGAATCTCCAGAAATCTCAGCAAATTTTTTTTCACCCAAACTGGATGATACTTTCAGGTAATGATCAGTACACTAAGGCAACTTGGTTCCCCAAATTTCGTTCTTCTATGTTGAAGCGTTCATTTCCAGTAACAGTTTGAATTTTTAGGTTTCACTCTGTTTTCTCCTATATTGATAGATGTATTTGGAACTCTAAATCCAACACGGTTTGTGCTAGCTTCTTGAAACTTGACACTATAAAGTAGTTTCACGTTCTATCTCTACGTTTTGTTTCCTCTTGATGTAGCCCTAAGCAGTGACCGGCGAGAAACCCTTTCATGGAACGGGGTTGCCAAGGTTCCAAAAATTACGAATTTCCAGAAATCTCAGCAAATATTTTTTCACCCAAACTGGGTGATACTTTCAGGTAATGATCAGTACACTAAGGCGACTTGGTTCCCCAAATTTCGTTCTTCTATGTTGAAGCGTTCATTTCCAGTAACAGTTTGAATTTTTAGGTTTCACTCTGTTTTCTCCTATATTAATAGATGTATTTGGAACTCTAAATCCAACATGGTTTGTGCTAGCTTCTTGAAACTTGACACTAGAAAGTAGTTTCACGTTCTATCTCTATGTTTTCTTTCCTCTTGATGTAGCCCTAAGCAGTGACCGGCGAGAAACCCTTTCATGGAACGGGGTTGCCAAGGTTCCAAAAATTACGAATCTCCAGAAATCTCAGCAAATTTTTTTTCACCCAAACTGGATGATACTTTCAGGTAATGATCAGTACACTAAGGCGACTTGGTTCCCCAAATTTCGTTCTTCTATGTTGAAGCGTTCATTTCCAGTAACAGTTTGAATTTTTAGGTTTCACTCTGTTTTCTCCTATATTGAGAGATGTATTTGGAACTCTAAATCCAACACGGTTTGTGCTAGCTTCTTGAAACTTGACACTATAAAGTAGTTTCACGTTCTATCTCTACGTTTTGTTTCCTCTTGATGTAGCCCTAAGCAGTGACCGGCGAGAAACCCTTTCATGGAACGGGGTTGCCAAGGTTCCAAAAATTACGAATCTCCAGAAATCTCAGCAAATATTTTTTCACCCAAACTGGGTGATACTTTCAGGTAATGATCAGTACACTAAGGCGACTTGGTTCCCCAAATTTCGTTCTTCTATGTTGAAGCGTTCATTTCCAGTAACAGTTTGAATTTTTAGGTTTCACTCTGTTTTCTCCTATATTAATAGATGTATTTGGAACTCTAAATCCAACACGGTTTGTGCTAGCTTCTTGAAACGTGTCACAACAAAGTAGTTTCACGTTCTATCTCTACGTTTTGTTTCCTCTTGATGTAGCCCTAAGCAGTGACCGGCGAGAAACACTTTCATGGGAAGGGGTTGCCAAGCTTCCAAAAATTACGAATCTCCAGAAATCTCAGCAAATATTTTTTCACCCAAACTGGATGATACTTTCAGGTAATGATCAGTACACTAAGGCGACTTGGTTCCCCAAATTTCGTTCTTCTATGTTGAAGCGTTCATTTCCAGTAACAGTTTGAATTTTTAGGTTTCACTCTGTTTTCTCCTATATTGAGAGATGTATTTGGAACTCTAAATCCAACATGGTTTGTGCTAGCTTCTTGAAACTTGACACTAGAAAGTAGTTTCACGTTCTATCTCTATGTTTTGTTTCCTCTTGATGTAGCCCTAAGCAGTGACCGGCGAGAAACCCTTTCATGGAACGGGGTTGCCAAGGTTCCAAAAATTACGAATGTCCAGAAATCTCAGCAAATATTTTTTCACCCAAACTGGATGATACTTTCAGGTAATGATCAGTACACTAAGGCAACTTGGTTCCCCAAATTTCGTTCTTCTATGTTGAAGCGTTCATTTCCAGTAACAGTTTGAATTTTTAGGTTTCACTCTGTTTTCTCGTATATTGATAGATGAATTTGGAACTCTAAATCCAACACGGGTTGTGCTAGCTTCTTGAAACTTGACACAACAAAGTAGTTTCACGTTCTATCTCTACGTTTTGTATCCTCTTGATGTAGCCCTAAGCAGTGACTGGCGAGAAACACTTTCATGGGAAGGGGTAGCCAAGCTTCCAAAAATTACGAATCTCCAGAAATCTCAGCAAATATTTTTTCACCCAAACTGGATGATACTTTCAGGTAATGATCAGTACACTAAGGCAACTTGGTTCCCCAAATTTCGTTCTTCTATGTTGAAGCGTTCATTTCCACTAACAGTTTGAATTCTTAGGTTTCACTCTGTTTTCTCCTATATTGATAGATGTATTTGGAACTCTAAATCCAACACGGTTTGTGCTAGCTTCTTGAAACTTGTCACAACAAAGTAGTTTCACGTTCTATCTCTACGTTTTGTTTCCTCTTGATGTAGCCCTAAGCAGAAACTGGCGAGAAACACTTTCATGGGAAAGGGTAGCCAAGGTTCCAAAAATTACGAATCTCCAGAAATCTCAGCAAATATTTTTTCACCCAAACTGGATGATACTTTCAGGTAATGATCAGTACACTAAGGCGACTTGGTTCCCCAAATTTCGTTCTTCTATGTTGAAGCGTTCATTTCCAGTAACAGTTTGAATTTTTAGGTTTCACTCTGTTTTCTCCTATATTGATAGATGTATTTGGAACTCTAAATCCAACACGGGTTGTGCTAGCTTCTTGAAACTTGACACAACAAAGTAGTTTCACGTTCTATCTCTACGTTTTGTATCCTCTTGATGTAGCCCTAAGCAGTGACTGGCGAGAAACACTTTCATGGGAAGGGGTAGCCAAGCTTCCAAAAATTACGAATCTCCAGAAATCTCAGCAAATATTTTTTCACCCAAACTGGATGATACTTTCAGGTAATGATCAGTACACTAAGGCAACTTGGTTCCCCAAATTTCGTTCTTCTATGTTGAAGCGTTCATTTCCAGTAACAGTTTGAATTTTTAGGTTTCACTCTTTTTTCTCCTATATTGATAGATGTATTTTGAACTCTAAATCCAACACGGGTTGTGCTAGCTTCTTGAAACTTGACACAACAAAGTAGTTTCACGTTCTATCTCTACGTTTTGTTTCCTCTTGATGTAGACCTAAGCAGTGACTGGCGAGAAACACTTTCATGGGAAGGGGTTGCCAAGCTTCCAAAAATTACGAATCTCCAGAAATCTCAGCAAATATTTTTTCACCCAAACTGGATGATACTTTCAGGTAATGATCAGTACACTAAGGCGACTTGGTTCCCCAAATTTCGTTCTTCTATGTTGAAGCGTTCATTTCCAGTAACAGTTTGAATTTTTAGGTTTCACTCTGTTTTCTCCTATATTGATAGATGTATTTGGAACTCTAAATCCAACACGGTTTCTGCTAGCTTCTTGAAACTTGTCACAACAAAGTAGTTTCACGTTCTATCTCTACGTTTTGTTTCCTGTTGATGTAGCCCTAAGCAGTGACTGGCGAGAAACACTTTCATGGGAAGGGGTAGCCAAGCTTCCAAAAATTACGAATCTCCAGAAATCTCAGCAAATATTTTTTCACCCAAACTGGATGATACTTTCAGGTAATGATCAGTACACTCAGGCGACTTGGTTCCCCAAATTTCGTTCTTCTATGATGAAGCGTTCATTTCCAGTAACAGTTTGAATTTTTAGGTTTCACTCTGTTTTCTCCTATATTGATAGATGTATTTGGAACTCTAAATCCAACACGGGTTGTGCTAGCTTCTTGAAACTTGACACAACAAAGTAGTTTAACGTTCTATCTCTACGTTTTGTTTCCTCTTGATGTAGCCCTAAGCAGTGACTGGCGAGAAACACTTTCATGGGAAGGGGTAGCCAAGCTTCCAAAAATTACGAATCTCCAGAAATCTCAGCAAATATTTTTTCACCCAAACTGGATGATACTTTCAGGTAATGATCAGTACACTAAGGCAACTTGGTTCCCCAAATTTCGTTCTTCTATGTTGAAGCGTTCATTTCCAGTAACAGTTTGAATTTTTAGGTTTCACTCTGTTTTCTCCTATATTGATAGATGTATTTTGAACTCTAAATCCAACACGGGTTGTGCTAGCTTCTTGAAACTTGACACAACAAAGTAGTTTCACGTTCTATCTCTACGTTTTGTTTCCTCTTGATGTAGCCCTAAGCAGTGACTGGCGAGAAACACTTTCATGGGAAGGGGTTGCCAAGCTTCCAAAAATTACGAATCTCCAGAAATCTCCGCAAATATTTTTTCACCCAAACTGGATGATACTTTCAGGTAATGATCAGTACACTAAGGCGACTTGGTTCCCCAAATTTCGTTCTTCTATGTTGAAGCGTTCATTTCCAGTAACAGTTTGAATTTTTAGGTTTCACTCTGTTTTCTCGTATAATGATAGATGTATTTGGAACTCTAAATCCAACACGGTTTGTGCTAGCTTCTTGAAACTTGACACTACAAAGTAGTTTCACGTTCTATCTCTACGTTTTGTTTCCTCTTGATGTAGCCCTAAGCAGTGACCGGCGAGAAACCCTTTCATGGAACGGGGTTGCCAAGGTTCCAAAAATTACGAATCTCCAGAAATCTCAGCAAATATTTTTTCACCCAAACTGGGTGATACTTTCAGGTAATGATCAGTACACTAAGGTGACTTGGTTCCCCAAATTTCGTTCTTCTATGTTGAAGCGTTCATTTCCAGTAACAGTTTGAATTTTTAGGTTTCACTCTGTTTTCTCCTATATTAATAGATGTATTTGGAACTCTAAATCCAACACGGTTTGTGCTAGCTTCTTGAAACTTGTCACAACAAAGTAGTTTCACGTTCTATCTCTACGTTTTGTTTCCTCTTGATGTAGCCCTAAGCAGTGACCGGCGAGAAACACTTTCATGGGAAGGGGTTGCCAAGCTTCCAAAAATTACGAATCTCCAGAAATCTCAGCAAATATTTTTTCACCCAAACTGGATGATACATTCAGGTAATGATCAGTACACTAAGGCGACTTGGTTCCCCAAATTTCGTTCTTCTATGTTGAAGCGTTCATTTCCAGTAACAGTTTGAATTTTTACGTTTCACTCTGTTTTCTCCTATATTGATAGATGTATTTGGAACTCTAAATCCAACACGGTTTGTGCTAGCTTCTTGAAACTTGACACTAGAAAGTAGTTTCACGTTCTATCTCTACGTTTTGTTTCCTCTTGATGTAGCCCTAAGCAGTGACCGGCGAGAAATCCTTTCATGGAACGGGGTTGCCAAGGTTCCAAAAATTACGAATCTCCAGAAATCTCAGCAAATATTTTTTCACCCAAACTGGGTGATACTTTCAGGTAATGATCAGTACACTAAGGCGACTTGGTTCCCCAAATTTCGTTCTTCTATGTTGAAGCGTTCATTTCCAGTAACAGTTTGAATTTTTAGGTTTCACTCTGTTTTCTCCTATATTAATAGATGTATTTGGAACTCTAAATCCAACACGGTTTGTGCTAGCTTCTTGAAACTTGTCACAACAAAGTAGTTTCACGTTCTATCTCTACGTTTTGTTTCCTCTTGATGTAGCCCTAAGCAGTGACTGGCGAGAAACACTTTCATGGGAAGGGGTTGCCAAGCTTCCAAAAATTATGAATATCCAGAAATCTCAGCAAATATTTTTTCACCCAAACTGGATGATACTTTCAGGTAATGATCAGTACACTAAGGCGACTTGGTTCCCCAAATTTCGTTCTTCTATGTTGAAGCGTTCATTTCCAGTAACAGTTTGAATTTTTAGGTTTCACTCTGTTTTCTCCTATATTGATAGATGTATTTGGAACTCTAAATCCAACACGGTTTGTGCTAGCTTCTTGAAACTTGACACTAGAAAGTAGTTTCACGTTCTATCTCTACGTTTTGTTTCCTCTTGATGTAGCCCTAAGCAGTGACTGGCGAGAAACCCTTTCATGGAACGGGGTTGCCAAGGTTCCAAAAATTACGAATCTCCAGAAATCTCAGCAAATATTTTTTCACCCAAACTGGGTGATACTTTCAGGTAATGATCAGTACACTAAGGCGACTTGGTTCCCCAAATTTCGTTCTTCTATGTTGAAGCGTTCATTTCCAGTAACAGTTTGAATTTTTAGGTTTCACTCTGTTTTCTCCTATATTAATAGATGTATTTGGAACTCTAAATCCAACACGGTTTGTGCTAGCTTCTTGAAACTTGTCACAACAAAGTAGTTTCACGTTCTATCTCTACGTTTTGTTTCCTCTTGATGTAGCCCTAAGCAGTGACTGGCGAGAAACACTTTCATGGGAAGGGGTTGCCAAGCTTCCAAAAATTACGAATATCCAGAAATCTCAGCAAATATTTTTTCACCCAAACTGGATGATACTTTCAGGTAATGATCAGTACACTAAGGCGACTTGGTTCCCCAAATTTCGTTCTTCTATGTTGAAGCGTTCATTTCCAGTAACAGTTTGAATTTTTAGGTTTCACTCTGTTTTCTCCTATATTGATAGATGTATTTGGAACTCTAAATCCAACACGGTTTGTGCTAGCTTCTTGAAACTTTTCACAACAAAGTAGTTTCAAGTTCTATCTCTACGTTTTGTTTCCTCTTGATGTAGCCCTAAGCAGTGACTGGCGAGAAACCCTTTCATGGAACGGGGTTGCCAAGGTTCCAAAAATTACGAATCTCCAGAAATCTCAGCAAATATTTTTTCACCCAAACTGGGTGATACTTTCAGGTAATGATCAGTACACTAAGGCGACTTGGTTCCCCAAATTTCGTTCTTCTATGTTGAAGCGTTCATTTCCAGTAACAGTTTGAATTTTTAGGTTTCACTCTGTTTTCTCCTATATTAATAGATGTATTTGGAACTCTAAATCCAACACGGTTTGTGCTAGCTTCTTGAAACTTGTCACAACAAAGTAGTTTCACGTTCTATCTCTATGTTTTGTTTCCTCTTGATGTAGCCCTAAGCAGTGACTGGCGAGAAACACTTTCATGGGAAGGGGTTGCCAAGCTTCCAAAAATTATGAATCTCCAGAAATCTCAGCAAATATTTTTTCACCCAAACTGGATGATACTTTCAGGTAATGATCAGTACACTAAGGCGACTTGGTTCCCCAAATTTCGTTCTTCTATGTTGAAGCGTTCATTTCCAGTAACAGTTTGAATTTTTAGGTTTCACTCTGTTTTCTCCTATATTGATAGATGTATTTGGAACTCTAAATCCAACACGGTTTGTGCTAGCTTCTTGAAACTTGACACTAGAAAGTAGTTTCACGTTCTATCTCTACGTTTTGTTTTTTCTTGATGTAGCCCTAAGCAGTGACTGGCGAGAAACCCTTTCATGGAACGGGGTTGCCAAGGTTCCAAAAATTACGAATCTCCAGAAATCTCAGCAAATATTTTTTCACCCAAACTGGGTGATACTTTCAGGTAATGATCAGTACACTAAGGCGACTTGGTTCCCCAAATTTCGTTCTTCTATGTTGAAGCGTTCATTTCCAGTAACAGTTTGAATTTTTAGGTTTCACTCTGTTTTCTCCTATATTGATAGATGTATTTGGAACTCTAAATCCAACAGGGGTTGTGCTAGCTTCTTGAAACTTGACACAACAAAGTAGTTTCACGTTCTATCTCTACGTTTTGTTTCCTCTTGATGTAGCCCTAAGCAGTGACTGGCGAGAAACACTTTCATGGGAAGGGGTTGCCAAGCTTCCAAAAATTACGAATCTCCAGAAATCTCAGCAAATATTTTTTCACCCAAACTGGATGATACTTTCAGGTAATGATCAGTACACTAAGGCGACTTGGTTCCCCAAATTTCGTTCTTCTATGTTGAAGCGTTCATTTCCAGTAACAGTTTGAATTTTTAGGTTTCACTCTGTTTTCTCCTATATTGATAGATGTATTTGGAACTCTAAATCCAACACGGTTCGTGCTAGCTTCTTGAAACTTGACACAACAAAGTAGTTTCACGTTCTATCTCTACGTTTTGTTTCCTCTTGATATAGCCCGAAGCAGTGACTGGCGAGAAACACTTTCATGGGAAGGGGTTGCCAAGCTTCCAAAAATTACGAATCTCCAAAAATCTCAGCAAATATTTTTTCACCCACACTGGATGATACTTTCAGGTAATGATCAGTACACTAAGGCGACTTGGTTCCCCAAATTTCGTTCTTCTATGTTGAAGCGTTCATTTCCAGTAACAGTTTGAATTTTTAGGTTTCACTCTGTTTTCTCCTATATTAATAGATGTATTTGGAACTCTAAATCCAACACGGTTTGTGCTAGCTTCTTGAAACTTGTCACAACAAAGTAGTTTCACGTTCTATCTCTACGTTTTGTTTCCTCTTGATGTAGCCCTAAGCAGTGACTGGCGAGAAACACTTTCATGGGAAGGGGTTGCCAAGCTTCCAAAAATTACGAATCTCCAGAAATCTCAGCAAATATTTTTTCACCCAAACTGGATGATACTTTCAGGTAATTATCAGTACACTAAGGCGACTTGGTTCCCCAAATTTCATTCTTCTATGTTGAAGCGTTCATTTCCAGTAACAGTTTGAATTTTTAGGTTTCACTCTGTTTTCTCCTATATTGATAGATGTATTTGGAACTCTAAATCCAACACGGTTTGTGCTAGCTTCTTGAAACTTGACACTAGAAAGTAGTTTCACGTTCTGTCTCTACGTTTTGTTTCCTCTTGATGTAGCCCTAAGCAGTGACCGGCGAGAAACCCTTTCATGGAACGGGGTTGCCAAGGTTCCAAAAATTACGAATCTCCAGAAATCTCAGCAAATATTTTTTCACCCAAACTGGGTGATACTTTCACGTAATGATCAGTACACTAAGGCGACTTGGTTCCCCAAATTTCGTTCTTCTATGTTGAAGCGTTCATTTCCAGTAACAGTTTGAATTTTTAGGTTTCACTCTGTTTTCTCCCGTATTAATAGATGTATTTGGAACTCTAAATCCAACACGGTTTGTGCTAGCTTCTTGAAACTTGTCACAACAAAGTAGTTTCACGTTCTATCTCTACGTTTTGTTTCCTCTTGATGTAGCCCTAAGCAGTGACTGGCGAGAAACACTTTCATGGGAAGGGGTAGCCAAGCTTCCACAAATTACGAATCTCCAGAAATCTCAGCAAATATTTTTTCACCCAAACTGGATGATACTTTCAGGTAATGATCAGTACACTAAGGCAACTTGGTTCCCCAAATTTCATTCTTCTATGTTGAAGCGTTCATTTCCAGTAACAGTTTGAATTTTTAGGTTTCACTCTGTTTTCTCCTATATTGATAGATGTATTTTGAACTCTAAATCCAACACGGTTTGTGCTAGCTTCTTGAAACTTGACACAACAAAGTAGTTTCATGTTCTATCTCTACGTTTTGTTTCCTCTTGATGTAGCCCTAAGCAGTGACTGGCGAGAAACACTTTCATGGGAAGGGGTTGCCAAGCTTCCAAAAATTACGAATCTCCAGAAATCTCAGCAAATATTTTTTCACCCAAACTGGATGATACTTTCAGGTAATGATCAGTACACTAAGGCGACTTGGTTCCCCAAATTTCGTTCTTCTATGTTGAAGCGTTCATTTCCAGTAACAGTTTGAATTTTTAGGTTTCACTCTGTTTTCTCCTATATTGATAGATGTATTTGGAACTCTAAATCCAACACGGTTTGTGCTAGCTTCTTGAAACTTGTCACAACAAAGTAGTTTCACGTTCTATCTCTACGTTTTGTTTCCTCTTGATGTAGCCCTAAGCAGTGACTGGCGAGAAACACTTTCATGGGAAGGGGTTGCCAAGCTTCCAAAAATTACGAATATACAGAAATCTCAGCAAATATTTTTTCACCCAAACTGGATGATACTTTCAGGTAATGATCAGTACACTAAGGCGACTTGGTTCCCCAAATTTCGTTCTTCTATGTTGAAGCGTTCATTTCCAGTAACAGTTTGAATTTTTAGGTTTCACTCTGTTTTCTCCTATATTGATAGATGTATTTGGAACTCTAAATCCAACACGGTTTGTGCTAGCTTCTTGAAACTTGTCACAACAAAGTAGTTTCACGTTCTATCTCTACGTTTTGTTTCCTCTTGATGTAGCCCTAAGCAGTGACTGGCGATAAACACTTTCATGGGAAGGGGTAGCCACGCTTCCAAAAATTATGAATCTCCAGAAATCTCAGCAAATATTTTTTCACCCAAACTGGATGATACTTTCAGGTAATGATCAGTACACTAAGGCAACTTGGTTCCCCAAATTTCGTTATTCTATGTTGAAGCGTTCATTTCCAGTAACAGTTTGAATTTTTAGGTTTCACTCTGTTTTCTCCTATATGGATAGATGTATTTGGAACTCTAAATCAAACACGGGTTGTGCTAGCTTCTTGAAACTTGACACAACAAAGTAGTTTCACGTTCTATCTCTACGTTTTGTTTCCTCTTGATGTAGCCTAAGCAGTGACTGGCGAGAAACACTTTCATGGGAAGGGGTAGCCAAGCTTCCAAAAATTACGAATATCCAGAAATCTCAGCAAATATTTTTTCACCCAAACTGGATGATACTTTCAGGTAATGATCAGTACACTAAGGCAACTTGGTTCCCCAAATTTCGTTCTTCTATGTTGAAGCGTTCATTTCCAGTAACAGTTTGAATTTTTAGGTTTCACTCTGTTTTCTCCTATATTGATAGATGTATTTGGAACTCTAAATCCAACACGGTTCGTGCTAGCTTCTTGAAATGTTGACACAACAAAGTAGTTTCATGTTCTATCTCTACGTTTAGTTTCCTCTTGATATAGCCCGAAGCAGTGACTGGCGAGAAACACTTTCATGGGAAGGGGTTACCAAGCTTCCAAAAATTACGAATCTCCAAAAATCTCAGCAAATATTTTTTCACCCACACTGGATGATACTTTCAGGTAATGATCAGTACACTAAGGTGACTTGGTTCCCCAAATTTCGTTCTTCTATGTTGAAGCGTTCATTTCCAGTAACAGTTTGAATTTTTAGGTTTCACTCTGTTTTCTCCTATATTGATAGATGTATTTGGAACTCTAAATCCAACACGGTTTGTGCTAGCTTCTTGAAACTTGACACAACAAAGTAGTTTCATGTTCTATCTCTACGTTTTGTTTCCTCTTAATGTAGCCCTAAGCAGTGACTGGCGAGAAACCCTTACATGGAACGGGGTTGCCAAGCTTCCAAAAATTACGAATCTCCAGAAATCTCAGCAAATATTTTTTCACCCAAACTGGATGATACTTTCAGGTAATGATCAGTACACTAAGGCGACTTGGTTTCCCAAATTTCGTTTTTCTATGTTGAATCGTTCATTTCCAGTAACAGTTTGAATTTTTAGGTTTCACTCTGTTTTCTCCTATATTGATAGATGTATTTGGAACTCTAAATCCAACACGGTTTGTGCTAGCTTCTTGAAACTTGACAAAACAAAGTAGTTTCACATTGTATCTCTACGTTTTGTTTCCTCTTGATGTAGCCCTAAGCAGTGACTGGCGAGAAACACTTTCATGGGAAGGGGTTGCCAAGCTTCCAAAAATTACGAATCTCCAGAAATCTCAGCAAATATTTTTTCACCCAAACTGGATGATACTTTCAGGTAATGATCAGTCCACTAAGGCAACTTGGTTCCCCAAATTTCGTTCTTCTATGTTGAAGCGTTCATTTCCAGTAACAGTTTGAATTTTTAGGTTTCACTCTGTTTTCTCCTATATTGATAGATGTATTTGGAACTCTAAATCCAACACGGTTTGTGCTAGCTTCTTGAAACTTGACACTACAAAGTAGTTTCACGTTCTGTCTCTACGTTTTGTTTCCTCTTGATGTAGCCCTAAGCAGTGACCGGCGAGAAACCCTTTCATGGAACGGGGTTGCCAAGGTTCCAAAAATTACGAATCTCCAGAAATCTCAGCAAATATTTTTTCACCCAAACTGGGTGATACTTTCAGGTAATGATCAGTACACTAAGGCGACTTGGTTCCCCAAATTTCGTTCTTCTATGTTGAAGCGTTCATTTCCAGTAACAGTTTGAATTTTTAGGTTTCACTCTGTTTTCTCCTATATTAATAGATGTATTTGGAACTCTAAATCCAACACGGTTTGTGCTAGCTTCTTGAAACTTGTCACAACAAAGTAGTTTCACGTTCTATCTCTACGTTTTGTTTCCTCTTGATGTAGCCCTAAGCAGTGACTGGCGAGAAACACTTTCATGGGAAGGGGTTGCCAAGGTTCCAAAAATTACGAATCTCCAGAAATCTCAGCAAATATTTTTTCACCCAAACTGGGTGATACTTTCAGGTAATGATCAGTACACTAAGGCGACTTGGTTCCCCAAATTTCGTTCTTCTATGTTGAAGCGTTCATTTCCAGTAACAGTTTGAATTTTTAGGTTTCACTCTGTTTTCTCCTATATTGATAGATGTATTTGGAACTCTAAATCCAACACGGTTTGTGCTAGCTTCTTGAAACTTGACACTAGAAAGTAGTTTCACGTTCTGTCTCTACGTTTTGTTTCCTCTTGATGTAGACCTAAGCAGTGACCGGCGAGAAACCCTTTCATGGAACGGGGTTGCCAAGGTTCCAAAAATTACGAATCTCCAGAAATCTCAGCAAATATTTTTTCACCCAAACTGGGTGATACTTTCACGTAATGATCAGTACACTAAGGCGACTTGGTTCCCCAAATTTCGTTCTTCTATGTTGAAGCGTTCATTTCCAGTAACAGTTTGAATTTTTAGGTTTCACTCTGTTTTCTCCCGTATTAATAGATGTATTTGGAACTCTAAATCCAACACGGTTTGTGCTAGCTTCTTGAAACTTGTCACAACAAAGTAGTTTCACGTTCTATCTCTACGTTTTGTTTCCTCTTGATGTAGCCCTAAGCAGTGAATGGCGAGATACACTTTCATGGGAAGGGGTAGCCAAGCTTCCAAAAATTACGAATCTCCAGAAATCTCAGCAAATATTTTTTCACCCAAACTGGATGATACTTTCAGGTAATGATCAGTACACTAAGGCAACTTGGTTCCCCAAATTTCGTTCTTCTATGTTGAAGCGTTCATTTCCAGTAACAGTTTGAATTTTTAGGTTTCACTCTGTTTTCTCCTATATTGATAGATGTATTTGGAACTCTAAATCCAACACGGTTTGTGCTAGCTTCTTGAAACTTGACACTACAAAGTAGTTTCACGTTCTGTCTCTACGTTTTGTTTCCTCTTGATGTAGCCCTAAGCAGTGACCGGCGAGAAACCCTTTCATGGAACGGGGTTGCCAAGGTTCCAAAAATTACGAATCTCCAGAAATCTCAGCAAATATTTTTTCACCCAAACTGGGTGATACTTTCAGGTAATGATCAGTACACTAAGGCGACTTGGTTCCCCAAATTTCGTTCTTCTATGTTGAAGCGTTCATTTCCAGTAACAGTTTGAATTTTTAGGTTTCACTCTGTTTTCTCCTATATTAATAGATGTATTTGGAACTCTAAATCCAACACGGTTTGTGCTAGCTTCTTGAAACTTGTCACAACAAAGTAGTTTCACGTTCTATCTCTACGTTTTGTTTCCTCTTGATGTAGCCCTAAGCAGTGACTGGCGAGAAACACTTTCATGGGAAGGGGTTGCCAAGCTTCCAAAAATTACGAATCTCCAGAAATCTCAGCAAATATTTTTTCACCCAAACTGGATGATACTTTCAGGTAATTATCAGTACACTAAGGCGACTTGGTTCCCCAAATTTCATTCTTCTATGTTGAAGCGTTCATTTCCAGTAACAGTTTGAATTTTTAGGTTTCACTCTGTTTTCTCCTATATTGATAGATGTATTTGGAACTCTAAATCCAACACGGTTTGTGCTAGCTTCTTGAAACTTGACACTAGAAAGTAGTTTCACGTTCTGTCTCTACGTTTTGTTTCCTCTTGATGTAGCCCTAAGCAGTGACCGGCGAGAAACCCTTTCATGGAACGGGGTTGCCAAGGTTCCAAAAATTACGAATCTCCAGAAATCTCAGCAAATATTTTTTCACCCAAACTGGGTGATACTTTCACGTAATGATCAGTACACTAAGGCGACTTGGTTCCCCAAATTTCGTTCTTCTATGTTGAAGCGTTCATTTCCAGTAACAGTTTGAATTTTTAGGTTTCACTCTGTTTTCTCCCGTATTAATAGATGTATTTGGAACTCTAAATCCAACACGGTTTGTGCTAGCTTCTTGAAACTTGTCACAACAAAGTAGTTTCACGTTCTATCTCTACGTTTTGTTTCCTCTTGATGTAGCCCTAAGCAGTGAATGGCGAGATACACTTTCATGGGAAGGGGTAGCCAAGCTTCCAAAAATTAGGAATCTCCAGAAATCTCAGCAAATATTTTTTCACCCAAACTGGATGATACTTTCAGGTAATGATCAGTACACTAAGGCGACTTGGTTCCCCAAATTTCGTTCTTCTATGTTGAAGCGTTCATTTCCAGTAACAGTTTGAATTTTTAGGTTTCACTCTGTTTTCTCCTATATTGATAGATATATTTGGAACTCTAAATCCAACACGGGTTGTGCTAGCTTCTTGAAACTTGACACAACAAAGTAGTTTCACGTTCTATCTCTACGTTTTGTTTCCTCTTGATGTAGCCCTAAGCAGTGACTGGCGAGAAACACTTTCATGGGAAGGGGTTGCCAAGCTTCCAAAAATTACGAATCTCCAGAAATCTCAGCAAATATTTTTTCACCCAAACTGGATGATACTTTCAGGTAATGATCAGTACACTAAGGCGACTTGGTTCCCCAAATTTCGTTCTTCTATGTTGAAGCGTTCATTTCCAGTAACAGTTTGAATTTTTAGGTTTCACTCTGTTTTCTCCTATATTGATAGATGTATTTGGAACTCTAAATCCAACACGGTTCGTGCTAGCTTCTTGAAACTTGACACAACAAAGTAGTTTCACGTTCTATCTCTACGTTTTGTTTCCTCTTGATATAGCCCGAAGCAGTGACTGGCGAGAAACACTTTCATGGGAAGGGGTTGCCAAGTTTCCAAAAATTACGAATCTCCAAAATCTCAGCAAATATTTTTTCACCCACACTGGATGATACTTTCAGGTAATGATCAGTACACTAAGGTGACTTGGTTCCCCAAATTTTGTTCTTCTATGTTGAAGCGTTCATTTCCAGTAACAGTTTGAATTTTTAGGTTTCACTCTGTTTTCTCCTATATTGATAGATGTATTTGGAACTCTAAATCCAACACGGTTTGTGCTAGCTTCTTGAAACTTGACACAACAAAGTAGTTTCACGTTCTATCTCTACATTTTGTTTCCTCTTAATGTAGCCCTAAGCAGTGACTGGCGAGAAACCCTTTCATGGAACGGGGTTGCCAAGCTTCCAAAAATTACGAATCTCCAGAAATCTCAGCAAATATTTTTTCACCCAAACTGGATGATACTTTCAGGTAATGATCAGTACACTAAGGCGACTTGGTTTCCCAAATTTAGTTTTTCTATGTTGAATCGTTCATTTCCAGTAACAGTTTGAATTTTTAGGTTTCACTCTGTTTTCTCCTATATTGATAGATGTATTTGGAACTCTAAATCCAACACGGTTTGTGCTAGCTTCTTGAAACTTGACAAAACAAAGTAGTTTCACATTGTATCTCTACGTTTTGTTTCCTCTTGATGTAGCCCTAAGCAGTGACTGGCGAGAAACACTTTCATGGGAAGGGGTTGCCAAGCTTCCAAAAATTACGAATCTCCAGAAATCTCAGCAAATATTTTTTCACCCAAACTGGATGATACTTTCAGGTAATGATCAGTCCACTAAGGCGACTTGGTTCCCCAAATTTCGTTCTTCTATGTTGAAGCGTTCATTTCCAGTAACAGTTTGAATTTTTAGGTTTCACTCTGTTTTCTCCTATATTGATAGATGTATTTGGAACTCTAAATCCAACACGGTTCGTGCTAGCTTCTTGAAACTTGACACAACAAAGTAGTTTCACGTTCTATCTCTACGTTTTGTTTCCTCTTGATATGGCCTGAAGCAGTGACTGGCGAGAAACACTTTCATGGGAAGGGGTTGCCAAGTTTCCAAAAATTACGAATCTCCAAAATCTCAGCAAATATTTTTTCACCCACACTGGATGATACTTTCAGGTAATGATCAGTACACTAAGGTGACTTGGTTCCCCAAATTTCGTTCTTCTATGTTGAAGCGTTCATTTCCAGTAACAGTTTGAATTTTTAGGTTTCACTCTGTTTTCTCCTATATTGATAGATGTATTTGGAACTCTAAATCCAACACGGTTTGTGCTAGCTTCTTGAAACTTGACACAACAAAGTAGTTTCACGTTCTATCTCTACATTTTGTTTCCTCTTAATGTAGCCCTAAGCAGTGACTGGCGAGAAACCCTTTCATGGAACGGGGTTGCCAAGCTTCCAAAAATTACGAATCTCCAGAAATCTCAGCAAATATTTTTTCACCCAAACTGGATGATACTTTCAGGTAATGATCAGTACACTAAGGCGACTTGGTTTCCCAAATTTCGTTTTTCTATGTTGAATCGTTCATTTCCAGTAACAGTTTGAATTTTTAGGTTTCACTCTGTTTTCTCCTATATTGATAGATGTATTTGGAACTCTAAATCCAACACGGTTTGTGCTAGCTTCTTGAAACTTGACAAAACAAAGTAGTTTCACATTGTATCTCTACGTTTTGTTTCCTCTTGATGTAGCCCTAAGCAGTGACTGGCGAGAAACACTTTCATGGGAAGGGGTTGCCAAGCTTCCAAAAATTACGAATCTCCAGAAATCTCAGCAAATATTTTTTCACCCAAACTGGATGATACTTTCAGGTAATGATCAGTCCACTAAGGCGACGTGGTTCCCCAAATTTCGTTCTTCTATGTTGAAGCGTTCATTTCCAGTAACAGTTTGAATTTTTAGGTTTCACTCTGTTTTCTCCTATATTGATAGATGTATTTGGAACACTAAATCCAACACGGTTTGTGCTAGCTTCTTGAAACTTGACACTACAAAGTAGTTTCACGTTCTGTCTCTACGTTTTGTTTCCTCTTGATGTAGCCCTAAGCAGTGACCGGCGAGAAACCCTTTCATGGAACGGGGTTGCCAAGGTTCCAAAAATTACGAATCTCCAGAAATCTCAGCAAATATTTTTTCACCCAAACTGGGTGATACTTTCAGGTAATGATCAGTACACTAAGGCGACTTGGTTCCCCAAATTTCGTTCTTCTATGTTGAAGCGTTCATTTCCAGTAACAGTTTGAATTTTTAGGTTTCACTCTGTTTTCTCCTATATTAATAGATGTATTTGGAACTCTAAATCCAACACGGTTTGTGCTAGCTTCTTGAAACTTGTCACAACAAAGTAGTTTCACGTTCTATCTCTACGTTTTGTTTCCTCTTGATGTAGCCCTAAGCAGTGACTGGCGAGAAACACTTTCATGGGAAGGGGTTGCCAAGCTTCCAAAAATTACGAATCTCCAGAAATCTCAGCAAATATTTTTTCACCCAAACTGGATGATACTTTCAGGTAATGATCAGTACACTAAGGCGACTTGGTTCCCCAAATTTCATTCTTCTATGTTGAAGCGTTCATTTCCAGTAACAGTTTGAATTTTTACGTTTCACTCTGTTTTCTCCTATATTGATAGATGTATTTGGAACTCTAAATCCAACACGGTTTGTGCTAGCTTCTTGAAACTTGACACTAGAAAGTAGTTTCACGTTCTGTCTCTACGTTTTGTTTCCTCTTGATGTAGCCCTAAGCAGTGACCGGCGAGAAACCCTTTCATGGAACGGGGTTGCCAAGGTTCCAAAAATTACGAATCTCCAGAAATCTCAGCAAATATTTTTTCACCCAAACTGGGTGATACTTTCACGTAATGATCAGTACACTAAGGCGACTTGGTTCCCCAAATTTCGTTCTTCTATGTTGAAGCGTTCATTTCCAGTAACAGTTTGAATTTTTAGGTTTCACTCTGTTTTCTCCTATATTGATAGATATATTTGGAACTCTAAATCCAACATGGTTTGTGCTAGCTTCTTGAAACTTGACACAACAAAGTAGTTTCACGTTCTATCTCTACGTTTTGTTTCCTCTTGATGTAGCCCTAAGCAGTGACTGGCGAGAAACACTTTCATGGGAAGGGGTTGCCAAGCTTCCAAAAATTACGAATCTCCAGAAATCTCAGCAAATATTTTTTCACCCAAACTGGATGATACTTTCAGGTAATGATCAGTACACTAAGGCGACTTGGTTCCCCAAATTTCGTTCTTCTATGTTGAAGCGTTCATTTCCAGTAACAGTTTGAATTTTTAGGTTTCACTTTGTTTTCTCCTATATTGATAGATGTATTTGGAACTCTAAATCCAACACGGGTTGTGCTAGCTTCTTGAAACTTGACACAACAAAGTAGTTTCACGTTCTATCTCTACGTTTTGTTTCCTCTTGATGTAGCCCTAAGCAGTGACTGGCGAGAAACACTTTCATGGGAAGGGGTTGCCAAGCTTCCAAAAATTACGAATCTCCAGAAATCTCAGCAAATATTTTTTCACCCAAACTGGATGATACTTTCAGGTAATGATCAGTACACTAAGGCGACTTGGTTCCCCAAATTTCGTTCTTCTATGTTGAAGCGTTCATTTCCAGTAACAGTTTGAATTTTTAGGTTTCATTCTGTTTTCTCCTATATTGATAGATGTATTTGGAACTCTAAATCCAACACGGTTCGTGCTAGCTTCTTGAAACTTGACACAACAAAGTAGTTTCACGTTCTATCTCTACGTTTTGTTTCCTCTTGATATAGCCCAAAGCAGTGACTGGCGAGAAACACTTTCATGGGAAGGGGTTGCCAAGCTTCCAAAAATTACGAATCTCCAAAAATCTCAGCAAATATTTTTTCACCCACACTGGATGATACTTTCAGGTAATGATCAGTACACTAAGGTGACTTGGTTCCCCAAATTTCGTTCTTCTATGTTGAAGCGTTCATTTCCAGTAACAGTTTGAATTTTTAGGTTTCACTCTGTTGTCTCCTATATTGATAGATGTATTTGGAACTCTAAATCCAACACGGTTTGTGCTAGCTTCTTGAAACTTGACACAACAAAGTAGTTTCACGTTCTATCTCTACATTTTGTTTCCTCTTAATGTAGCCCTAAGCAGTGACTGGCGAGAAACCCTTTCATGGAACGGGGTTGCCAAGCTTCCAAAAATTACGAATCTCCAGAAATCTCAGCAAATATTTTTTCACCCAAACTGGATGATACTTTCAGGTAATGATCAGTACACTAAGGCGACTTGGTTCCCCAAATTTCGTTCTTCTATGTTGAAGTGTTCATTTCCAGTAACAGTTTGATTTTTTAGGTTTCACTCTGTTTTCTCCTATATTGATAGATGTATTTGGAACTCTAAATCCAACACGGTTTGTGCTAGCTTCTTGAAACTTGACACAACAAAGTAGTTTCACATTCTATCTCTACGTTTTGTTTCCTCTTGATGTAGCCCTAAGCAGTGACTGGCGAGAAACACTTTCATGGGAAGGGGTTGCCTAGCTTCCAAAAATTACGAATCTCCAGAAATCTCAGCAAATATTTTTTCACCCAAACTGGATGATACTTTCAGGTAATGATCAGTACACTAAGGCGACTTGGTTCCCCAAATTTTGTTCTTCTATGTTGAAGCGTTCATTTCCAGTAACAGTTTGAATTTTTAGGTTTCACTCTGTTTTCTCCTATATTGATAGGTGTATTTGGAACTCTAAATCCAACACGGTTTGTGCTAGCTTCTTGAAACTTGTCACAACAAAGTAGTTTCA
The DNA here is from genome assembly GCF_964194105.1 of Spermophilus citellus. Classification (NCBI taxonomy): domain Eukaryota; kingdom Metazoa; phylum Chordata; class Mammalia; order Rodentia; family Sciuridae; genus Spermophilus; species Spermophilus citellus. The sequence continues at coordinate 96,868,529 of NC_138183.1, read as the reverse complement.
CGTTCTATCTCTACGTTTTGTTTCCTCTTGATGTAGCCCTAAGCAGTGACTGGCGAGAAACACTTTCATGGGAAGGGGTTGCCAAGCTTCCAAAAATTACGAATCTCCAGAAATCTCAGCCAATATATTTTCACCCAAACTGGATGATACTTTCAGGTAATGATCAGTACACTAAGGCGACTTGGTTCCCCAAATTTTGTTCTTCTATGTTGAAGCGTTCATTTCCAGTAACAGTTTGAATTTTTAGGTTTCACTCTGTTTTCTCCTATATTGATAGATGTATTTGGAACTCTAAATCCAAAACGGGTTGTGCTAGCTTCTTGAAACTTGACACAACAAAGTAGTTTCACATTCTATCTCTACGTTTTGTTTCCTCTTGATGTAGCCCTAAGCAGTGACTGGCGAGAAACACTTTCATGGGAAGGGGTAGCCAAGCTTCCACAAATTACGAATCTCCAGAAATCTCAGCAAATATTTTTTCACCCAAACTGGATGATACTTTCAGGTAATGATCAGTACACTAAGGCAACTTGGTTCCCCAAATTTCGTTCTTCTATGTTGAAGCGTTCATTTCCAGTAACAGTTTGAATTTTTAGATTTCACTCTGTTTTCTCCTATATTGATAGATGTATTTTGAACTCTAAATCCAACACGGTTTGTGCTAGCTTCTTGAAACTTGACACAACAAAGTAGTTTCACGTTCTATCTCTACGTTTTGTTTCCTCTTGATGTAGCCCTAAGCAGTGACTGGCGAGAAACACTTTCATGGGAAGGGGTTGCCAAGCTTCCAAAAATTACGAATCTCCAGAAATCTCAGCAAATATTTTTTCACCCAAACTGGATGATACTTTCAGGTAATGATCAGTACACTAAGGCGACTTGGTTCCCCAAATTTCGTTCTTCTATGTTGAAGCGTTCATTTCCAGTAACAGTTTGAATTTTTAGGTTTCACTCTGTTTTCTCCTATATTGATAGATGTATTTGGAACTCTAAATCCAACACGGGTTGTGCTAGCTTCTTGAAACTTGACACAACAAAGTAGTTTCACGTTCTATCTCTACGTTTTGTTTCCTCTTGATGTAGCCCTAAGCAGTGACTGGCGAGAAACACTTTCATGGGAAGGGGTTGCCAAGCTTCCAAAAATTACGAATCTCCAGAAATCTCAGCAAATATTTTTTCACCCAAACTGGATGATACTTTCAGGTAATGATCAGTACACTAAGGCGACTTGGTTCCCCAAATTTCGTTCTTCTATGTTGAAGCGTTCATTTCCAGTAACAGTTTGAATTTTTAGGTTTCATTCTGTTTTCTCCTATATTGATAGATGTATTTGGAACTCTAAATCCAACACGGTTCGTGCTAGCTTCTTGAAACTTGACACAACAAAGTAGTTTCACGTTCTATCTCTACGTTTTGTTTCCTCTTGATATAGCCCAAAGCAGTGACTGGCGAGAAACACTTTCATGGGAAGGGGTTGCCAAGCTTCCAAAAATTACGAATCTCCAAAAATCTCAGCAAATATTTTTTCACCCACACTGGATGATACTTTCAGGTAATGATCAGTACACTAAGGTGACTTGGTTCTCCAAATTTCGTTCTTCTATGTTGAAGCGTTCATTTCCAGTAACAGTTTGAATTTTTAGGTTTCACTCTGTTTTCTCCTATATTGATAGATGTATTTGGAACTCTAAATCCAACACGGTTTGTGCTAGCTTCTTGAAACTTGACACAACAAAGTAGTTTCACGTTCTATCTCTACATTTTGTTTCCTCTTAATGTAGCCCTAAGCAGTGACTGGCGAGAAACCCTTTCATGGAACGTGGTTGCCAAGCTTCCAAAAATTACGAATCTCCAGAAATCTCAGCAAATATTTTTTCACCCAAACTGGATGATACTTTCAGGTAATGATCAGTACACTAAGGCGACTTGGTTCCCCAAATTTCGTTCTTCTATGTTGAAGTGTTCATTTCCAGTAACAGTTTGATTTTTTAGGTTTCACTCTGTTTTCTCCTATATTGATAGATGTATTTGGAACTCTAAATCCAACACGGTTTGTGCTAGCTTCTTGAAACTTGACACAACAAAGTAGTTTCACATTCTATCTCTACGTTTTGTTTCCTCTTGATGTAGCCCTAAGCAGTGACTGGCGAGAAACACTTTCATGGGAAGGGGTTGCCAAGCTTCCAAAAATTACGAATCTCCAGAAATCTCAGCAAATATTTTTTCACCCAAACTGGATGATACTTTCAGGTAATGATCAGTACACTAAGGCGACTTGGTTCCCCAAATTTTGTTCTTCTATGTTGAAGCGTTCATTTCCAGTAACAGTTTGAATTTTTAGGTTTCACTCTGTTTTCTCCTATATTGATAGGTGTATTTGGAACTCTAAATCCAACACGGTTTGTGCTAGCTTCTTGAAACTTGTCACAACAAAGTAGTTTCACGTTCTATCTCTACGTTTTGTTTCCTCTTGATGTAGCCCTAAGCAGTGACTGGCGAGAAACACTTTCATGGGAAGGGGTTGCCAAGCTTCCAAAAATTACGAATCTCCAGAAATCTCAGCCAATATATTTTCACCCAAACTGGATGATACTTTCAGGTAATGATCAGTACACTAAGGCGACTTGGTTCCCCAAATTTCGTTCTTCTATGTTGAAGCGTTCATTTCCAGTAACAGTTTGAATTTTTAGGTTTCACTCTGTTTTCTCCTATATTGATAGATGTATTTGGAACTCTAAATCCAAAACGGGTTGTGCTAGCTTCTTGAAACTTGACACAACAAAGTAGTTTCACATTCTATCTCTACGTTTTGTTTCCTCTTGATGTAGCCCTAAGCAGTGACTGGCGAGAAACACTTTCATGGGAAGGGGTAGCCAAGCTTCCACAAATTACGAATCTCCAGAAATCTCAGCAAATATTTTTTCACCCAAACTGGATGATACTTTCAGGTAATGATCAGTACACTAAGGCAACTTGGTTCCCCAAATTTCGTTCTTCTATGTTGAAGCGTTCATTTCAAGTAACAGTTTGAATTTTTAGATTTCACTCTGTTTTCTCCTATATTGATAGATGTATTTTGAACTCTAAATCCAACACGGTTTGTGCTAGCTTCTTGAAACTTGACACAACAAAGTAGTTTCACGTTCTATCTCTACGTTTTGTTTCCTCTTGATGTAGCCCTAAGCAGTGACTGGCGAGAAACACTTTCATGGGAAGGGGTTGCCAAGCTTCCAAAAATTACGAATCTCCAGAAATCTCAGCAAATATTTTTTCACCCAAACTGGATGATACTTTCAGGTAATGATCAGTACACTAAGGCGACTTGGTTCCCCAAATTTCGTTCTTCTATGTTGAAGCGTTCATTTCCAGTAACAGTTTGAATTTTTAGGTTTCACTCTGTTTTCTCCTATATTGATAGATGTATTTGGAACTCTAAATCCAACACGGGTTGTGCTAGCTTCTTGAAACTTGACACAACAAAGTAGTTTCACGTTCTATCTCTACGTTTTGTTTCCTCTTGATGTAGCCCTAAGCAGTGACTGGCGAGAAACACTTTCATGGGAAGGGGTTGCCAAGCTTCCAAAAATTACGAATCTCCAGAAATCTCAGCAAATATTTTTTCACCCAAACTGGATGATACTGTCAGGTAATGATCAGTACACTAAGGCGACTTGGTTCCCCAAATTTCGTTCTTCTATGTTGAAGCGTTCATTTCCAGTAACAGTTTGAATTTTTAGGTTTCATTCTGTTTTCTCCTATATTGATAGATGTATTTGGAACTCTAAATCCAACACGGTTCGTGCTAGCTTCTTGAAACTTGACACAACAAAGTAGTTTCACGTTCTATCTCTACGTTTTGTTTCCTCTTGATATAGCCCAAAGCAGTGACTGGCGAGAAACACTTTCATGGGAAGGGGTTGCCAAGCTTCCAAAAATTACGAATCTCCAAAAATCTCAGCAAATATTTTTTCACCCACACTGGATGATACTTTCAGGTAATGATCAGTACACTAAGGTGACTTGGTTCTCCAAATTTCGTTCTTCTATGTTGAAGCGTTCATTTCCAGTAACAGTTTGAATTTTTAGGTTTCACTCTGTTTTCTCCTATATTGATAGATGTATTTGGAACTCTAAATCCAACACGGTTTGTGCTAGCTTCTTGAAACTTGACACAACAAAGTAGTTTCACGTTCTATCTCTACATTTTGTTTCCTCTTAATGTAGCCCTAAGCAGTGACTGGCGAGAAACCCTTTCATGGAACGTGGTTGCCAAGCTTCCAAAAATTACGAATCTCCAGAAATCTCAGCAAATATTTTTTCACCCAAACTGGATGATACTTTCAGGTAATGATCAGTACACTAAGGCGACTTGGTTCCCCAAATTTCGTTCTTCTATGTTGAAGTGTTCATTTCCAGTAACAGTTTGATTTTTTAGGTTTCACTCTGTTTTCTCCTATATTGATAGATGTATTTGGAACTCTAAATCCAACACGGTTTGTGCTAGCTTCTTGAAACTTGACACAACAAAGTAGTTTCACATTCTATCTCTACGTTTTGTTTCCTCTTGATGTAGCCCTAAGCAGTGACTGGCGAGAAACACTTTCATGGGAAGGGGTTGCCAAGCTTCCAAAAATTACGAATCTCCAGAAATCTCAGCAAATATTTTTTCACCCAAACTGGATGATACTTTCAGGTAATGATCAGTACACTAAGGCGACTTGGTTCCCCAAATTTTGTTCTTCTATGTTGAAGCGTTCATTTCCAGTAACAGTTTGAATTTTTAGGTTTCACTCTGTTTTCTCCTATATTGATAGATGTATTTGGAACTCTAAATCCAACACGGTTTGTGCTAGCTTCTTGAAACTTGTCACAACAAAGTAGTTTCACGTTCTATCTCTACGTTTTGTTTCCTCTTGATGTAGCCCTAAGCAGTGACTGGCGAGAAACACTTTCATGGGAAGGGGTTGCCAAGCTTCCATAAATTACGAATCTCCAGAAATCTCAGCCAATATATTTTCACCCAAACTGGATGATACTTTCAGGTAATGATCAGTACACTAAGGCGACTTGGTTCCCCAAATTTCGTTCTTCTATGTTGAAGCGTTCATTTCCAGTAACAGTTTGAATTTTTAGGTTTCACTCTGTTTTCTCCTATATTGATAGATGTATTTGGAACTCTAAATCCAAAACGGGTTGTGCTAGCTTCTTGAAACTTGACACAACAAAGTAGTTTCACATTCTATCTCTACGTTTTGTTTCCTCTTGATGTAGCCCTAAGCAGTGACTGGCGAGAAACACTTTCATGGGAAGGGGTAGCCAAGCTTCCACAAATTACGAATCTCCAGAAATCTCAGCAAATATTTTTTCACCCAAACTGGATGATACTTTCAGGTAATGATCAGTACACTAAGGCAACTTGGTTCCCCAAATTTCGTTCTTCTATGTTGAAGCGTTCATTTCCAGTAACAGTTTGAATTTTTAGATTTCACTCTGTTTTCTCCTATATTGATAGATGTATTTTGAACTCTAAATCCAACACGGGTTGTGCTAGCTTCTTGAAACTTGACACAACAAAGTAGTTTCACGTTCTATCTCTACGTTTTGTTTCCTCTTGATGTAGCCCTAAGCAGTGACTGGCGAGAAACACTTTCATGGGAAGGGGTTGCCAAGCTTCCAAAAATTACGAATCTCCAGAAATCTCAGCAAATATTTTTTCACCCAAACTGGATGATACTTTCAGGTAATGATCAGTACACTAAGGCGACTTGGTTCCCCAAATTTCGTTCTTCTATGTTGAAGCGTTCATTTCCAGTAACAGTTTGAATTTTTAGGTTTCACTCTGTTTTCTCCTATATTGATAGATGTATTTGGAACTCTAAATCCAACACGGTTTGTGCTAGCTTCTTGAAACTTGTCACAACAAAGTAGTTTCACGTTCTATCTCTACGTTTTGTTTCCTCTTGATGTAGCCCTAAGCAGTGACTGGCGAGAAACACTTTCATGGGAAGGGGTTGCCAAGCTTCCAAAAATTACGAATATCCAGAAATCTCAGCAAATATTTTTTCACCCAAACTGGATGATACTTTCAGGTAATGATCAGTACACTAAGGCGACTTGGTTCCCCAAATTTCGTTCTTCTATGTTGAAGCGTTCATTTCCAGTAACAGTTTGAATTTTTAGGTTTCACTCTGTTTTCTCCTATATTGATAGATGTATTTGGAACTCTAAATCCAACACGGGTTGTGCTAGCTTCTTGAAACTTGACACAACAAAGTAGTTTCACGTTCTATCTCTACGTTTTGTTTCCTCTTGATGTAGCCTAAGCAGTGACTGGCGAGAAACACTTTCATGTGAAGGGGTAGCCAAGCTTCCAAAAATTACGAATCTCCAGAAATCTCAGCAAATATTTTTTCACCCACACTGGATGATACTTTCAGGTAATGATCAGTACATTAAGGCGACTTGGTTCCCCAAATTTCGTTCTTCTATGTTGAAGCGTTCATTTCCAGTAACAGTTTGAATTTTTAGGTTTCACTCTGTTTTCTCCTATATTGATAGATGTATTTGGAACTCTAAATCCAACACGGTTTGTGCTAGCTTCTTGAAACTTGTCACAACAAAGTAGTTTCACGTTCTATCTCTACGTTTTGTTTCCTCTTGATGTAGCCCTAAGCAGTGACTGGCGATAAACACTTTCATGGGAAGGGGTAGCCACGCTTCCAAAAATTACGAATCTCCAGAAATCTCAGCAAATATTTTTTCACCCAAACTGGATGATACTTTCAGGTAATGATCAGTACACTAAGGCAACTTGGTTCCCCAAATTTCGTTCTTCTATGTTGAAGCGTTCATTTCCAGTAACAGTTTGAATTTTTAGGTTTCACTCTGTTTTCTCCTATATTGATAGATGTATTTGGAACTCTAAATCCAACACGGGTTGTGCTAGCTTCTTGAAACTTGACACAACAAAGTAGTTTCACGTTCTATCTCTACGTTTTGTTTCCTCTTGATGTAGCCTAAGCAGTGACTGGCGAGAAACACTTTCATGGGAAGGGGTAGCCAAGCTTCCAAAAATTACGAATCTCCAGAAATCTCAGCAAATATTTTTTCACCCAAACTGGATGATACTTTCAGGTCATGATCAGTACACTAAGGCAACTTGGTTCCCCAAATTTCGTTCTTCTATGTTGAAGCGTTCATTTCCAGTAACAGTTTGAATTTTTAGGTTTCACTCTGTTTTCTCCTATATTGATAGATGTATTTTGAACTCTAAATCCAACACGGGTTGTGCTAGCCACTTGAAACTTGACACAACAAAGTAGTTTCACGTTCTATCTCTACGTTTTGTTTCCTCTTGATGTAGCCCTAAGCAGTGACTGGCGAGAAACACTTTCTTGGGAAGGGGTTGCCAAGCTTCCAAAAATTACGAATCTCCAGAAATCTCAGCAAATATTTTTTCACCCAAACTGGATGATACTTTCAGGTAATGATCAGTACACTAAGGCGACTTGGTTCCCCAAATTTCGTTCTTCTATGTTGAAGCGTTCATTTCCAGTAACAGTTTGAATTTTTAGGTTTCACTCTGTTTTCTCCTATATTGATAGATGTATTTGGAACTCTAAATCCAACACGGTTCGTGCTAGCTTCTTGAAAGTTGACACAACAAAGTAGTTTCATGTTCTATCTCTACGTTTTGTTTCCTCTTGATATAGCCCGAAGCAGTGACTGGCGAGAAACACTTTCATGGGAAGGGGTTGCCAAGCTTCCAAAAATTACGAATCTCCAGAAATCTCAGCAAATATTTTTTCACCCAAACTGGATGATACTTTCAGGTAATGATCAGTACACTAAGGCAACTTGGTTCCCCAAATTTCGTTCTTCTATGTTGAAGCGTTCATTTCCAGTAACAGTTTGAATTTTTAGGTTTCACTCTGTTTTCTCCTATATTGATAGATGTATTTGGAACTCTAAATCCAACACGGTTTGTGCTAGCTTCTTGAAACTTGTCACAACAAAGTAGTTTCACGTTCTATCTCTACGTTTTGTTTCCTCTTGATGTAGCCCTAAGCAGTGACTGGCGATAAACACTTTCATGGGAAGGGGTAGCCACGCTTCCAAAAATTACGAATCTCCAGAAATCTCAGCAAATATTTTTTCACCCAAACTGGATGATACTTTCAGGTAATGATCAGTACACTAAGGCAACTTGGTTCCCCAAATTTCGTTCTTCTATGTTGAAGCGTTCATTTCCAGTAACAGTTTGAATTTTTAGGTTTCACTCTGTTTTCTCCTATATTGATAGATGTATTTGGAACTCTAAATCCAACACGGGTTGTGCTAGCTTCTTGAAACTTGACACAACAAAGTAGTTTCACGTTCTATCTCTACGTTTTGTTTCCTCTTGATGTAGCCTAAGCAGTGACTGGCGAGAAACACTTTCATGGGAAGGGGTAGCCAAGCTTCCAAAAATTAGGAATCTCCAGAAATCTCAGCAAATATTTTTTCACCCAAACTGGATGATACTTTCAGGTAATGATCAGTACACTAAGGCAACTTGGTTCCCCAAATTTCGTTCTTCTATGTTGAAGCGTTCATTTCCAGTAACAGTTTGAATTTTTAGGTTTCACTCTGTTTTCTCCCATATTGATAGATGTATTTTGAACTCTAAATCCAACACGGGTTGTGCTAGCTTCTTGAAACTTGACACAACAAAGTAGTTTCACGTTCTATCTCTACGTTTTGTTTCCTCTTGATGTAGCCCTAAGCAGTGACTGGCGAGAAACACTTTCATGGGAAGGGGTTGCCAAGCTTCCAAAAATTACGAAACTCCAGAAATCTCAGCAAATATTTTTTCACCCAAACTGGATGATACTTTCAGGTAATGATCAGTACACTAAGGCGACTTGGTTCCCCAAATTTCGTTCTTCTATGTTGAAGCGTTCATTTCCAGTAACAGTTTGAATTTTTAGGTTTCACTCTGTTTTCTCCTATATTGATAGATGTATTTGGAACTCTAAATCCAACACGGTTCGTGCTAGCTTCTTGAAAGTTGACACAACAAAGTAGTTTCATGTTCTATCTCTACGTTTTGTTTCCTCTTGATATAGCCCGAAGCAGTGACTGGCGAGAAACACTTTCATGGGAAGGGGTTGCCAAGCTTCCAAAAATTACGAATCTCCAAAAATCTCAGCAAATATTTTTTCACCCAAACTGGATGATACTTTCAGGTAATGATCAGTACACTAAGGTGACTTGGTTCCCCAAATTTCGTTCTTCTATGTTGAAGCGTTCATTTCCAGTAACAGTTTGAATTTTTAGGTTTCACTCTGTTTTCTCCTATATTGATAGATGTATTTGGAACTCTAAATCCAACACGGTTCGTGCTAGCTTCTTGAAACTTGACACAACAAAGTAGTTTCACGTTCTATCTCTACGTTTTGTTTCCTCTTGATGTAGCCCTAAGCAGTGACTGGCGAGAAACACTTTCATGGGAAGGGGTTGCCAAGCTTCCAAAAATTACGAATCTCCAGAAATCTCAGCAAATATTTTTTCACCCAAACTGGATGATACTTTCAGGTAATGATCAGTACACTAAGGCGACTTGGTTCCCCAAATTTCGTTCTTCTATGTTGAAGCGTTCATTTCCAGTAACAGTTTGAATTTTTAGGTTTCACTCTGTTTTCTCCTATATTGATAGATGTATTTGGAACTCTAAATCCAACACGGTTTGTGCTAGCTTCTTGAAACTTGACACTACAAAGTAGTTTCACGTTCTGTCTCTACGTTTTGTTTCCTCTTGATGTAGTCCTAAGCAGTGACCGGCGAGAAACCCTTTCATGGAACGGGGTTGCCAAGGTTCCAAAAATTACGAATCTCCAGAAATCTCAGCAAATATTTTTTCACCCAAACTGGGTGATACTTTCAGGTAATGATCAGTACACTAAGGCGACTTGGTTCCCCAAATTTCGTTCTTCTATGTTGAAGCGTTCATTTCCAGTAACAGTTTGAATTTTTAGGTTTCACTCTGTTTTCTCCTATATTAATAGATGTATTTGGAACTCTAAATCCAACACGGTTTGTGCTAGCTTCTTGAAACTTGTCACAACAAAGTAGTTTCACGTTCTATCTCTACGTTTTGTTTCCTCTTGATGTAGCCCTAAGCAGTGACTAGCGAGAAACACTTTCATGGGAAGGGGTTGCCAAGCTTCCAAAAATTACGAATATCCAGAAATCTCAGCAAATATTTTTTCACCCAAACTGGATGATACTTTCAGGTAATGATCAGTACACTAAGGCGACTTGGTTCCCCAAATTTCGTTCTTCTATGTTGAAGCGTTCATTTCCAGTAACAGTTTGAATTTTTAGGTTTCACTCTGTTTTCTCCTATATTGATAGATGTATTTGGAACTCTAAATCCAACACGGTTTGTGCTAGCTTCTTGAAACTAGTCACAACAAAGTAGTTTCACGTTCTATCTCTACGTTTTGTTTCCTCTTGATGTAGCCTAAGCAGTGACTGGCGAGAAACACTTTCATGGGAAGGGGTAGCCAAGCTTCCAAAAATTACGAATCTCCAGAAATCTCAGCAAATATTTTTTCACCCAAACTGGATGATACTTTCAGGTAATGATCAGTACACTAAGGCAACTTGGTTCCCCAAATTTCGTTCTTCTATGTTGAAGCGTTCATTTCCAGTAACAGTTTGAATTTTTAGGTTTCACTCTGTTTTCTCCTATATTGATAGATGTATTTTGAACTCTAAATCCAACACGGGTTGTGCTAGCTTCTTGAAACTTGACACAACAAAGTAGTTTCACGTTCTATCTCTACGTTTTGTTTCCTCTTGATGTAGCCCTAAGCAGTGACTGGCGAGAAACACTTTCATGGGAAGGGGTTGCCAAGCATCCAAAAATTACGAATCTCCAGAAATCTCAGCAAATATTTTTTCACCCAAACTGGATGATACTTTCAGGTAATGATCAGTACACTAAGGCGACTTGGTTCCCCAAATTTCGTTCTTCTATGTTGAAGCGTTCATTTCCAGTAACAGTTTGAATTTTTAGGTTTCACTCTGTTTTCTCCTATATTGATAGATGTATTTGGAACTCTAAATCCAACACGGTTCGTGCTAGCTTCTTGAAAGTTGACACAACAAAGTAGTTTCATGTTCTATCTCTACGTTTTGTTTCCTCTTGATATAGCCCGAAGCAGTGACTGGCGAGAAACACTTTCATGGGAAGGGGTTGCCAAGCTTCCAAAAATCACAAATCTCCAAAAATCTCAGCAAATATTTTTTCACCCACACTGGATGATACTTTCAGGTAATGATCAGTACACTAAGGTGACTTGGTTCCCCAAATTTCGTTCTTCTATGTTGAAGCGTTCATTTCCAGTAACAGTTTGAATTTTTAGGTTTCACTCTGTTTCCTCCTATATTGATAGATGTATTTGGAACTCTAAATCCAACACAGTTTGTGCTAGCTTCTTGAAACTTGACACAACAAAGTAGTTTCACGTTCTATCTCTATGTTTTGTTTCCTCTTGATGTAGCCCTAAGCAGTGACTGGCGAGAAACACTTTCATGGGAAGGGGTTGCCAAGCTTCCAAAAATTACGAATCTCCAGAAATCTCAGCAAATTTTTTTTCACCCAAACTGGATGATACTTTCAGGTAATGATCAGTACACTAAGGCGACTTGGTTCCCCAAATTTCGTTCTTCTATGTTGAAGCGTTCATTTCCAGTAACAGTTTGAATTTTTAGGTTTCACTCTGTTTTCTCCTATATTGATAGATGTATTTGGAACTCTAAATCCAACACGGTTTGTGCTAGCTTCTTAAAACTTGACACTACAAAGTAGTTTCACGTTCTGTCTCTACGTTTTGTTTCCTCTTGATGTAGCCCTAAGCAGTGACCGGCGAGAAACCCTTTCATGGAACGGGGTTGCCAAGGTTCCAAAAATTACGAATCTCCAGAAATCTCAGCAAATATTTTTTCACCCAAACTGGGTGATACTTTCAGGTAATGATCAGTACACTAAGGCGACTTGGTTCCCCAAATTTCGTTCTTCTATGTTGAAGCGTTCATTTCCAGTAACAGTTTGAATTTTTAGGTTTCACTCTGTTTTCTCCTGTATTAATAGATGTATTTGGAACTCTAAATCCAACACGGTTTGTGCTAGCTTCTTGAAACTTGTCACAACAAAGTAGTTTCACGTTCTATCTCTACGTTTTGTTTCCTCTTGATGTAGCCCTAAGCAGTGACTGGCGAGATACACTTTCATGGGAAGGGGTAGCCAAGCTTCCAAAAATTACGAATCTCCAGAAATCTCAGCAAATATTTTTTCACCCAAACTGGATGATACTTTCAGGTAATGATCAGTACACTAAGGCGACTTGGTTCCCCAAATTTCGTTCTTCTATGTTGAAGCGTTCATTTCCAGTAACAGTTTGAATTTTTAGGTTTCACTCTGTTTTCTCCTGTATTAATAGATGTATTTGGAACTCTAAATCCAACACGGTTTGTGCTAGCTTCTTGAAACTTGTCACAACAAAGTAGTTTCACGTTCTATCTCTACGTTTTGTTTCCTCTTGATGTAGCCCTAAGCAGTGACTGGCGAGATACACTTTCATGGGAAGGGGTAGCCAAGCTTCCAAAAATTACGAATCTCCAGAAATCTCAGCAAATATTTTTTCACCCAAACTGGATGATACTTTCAGGTAATGATCAGTACACTAAGGCGACTTGGTTCCCCAAATTTCGTTCTTCTATGTTGAAGCGTTCATTTCCAGTAACAGTTTGAATTTTTAGGTTTCACTCTGTTTTCTCCTATATTGATAGATGTATTTGGAACTCTAAATCCAACACTGGTTTTGCTAGCTTCTTGAAACTTGACACAACAATTAGTTTCACGTTCTATCTCTACGTTTTGTTTCCTCTTGATGTAGCCCTAAGCAGTGACTGGCGAGAAACACTTTCATGGGAAGGGGTTGCCAAGCTTCCAAAAATTACGAATCTCCAGAAATCTCAGCAAATATTTTTTCACCCAAACTGGATGATACTTTCATGTAATGATCAGTACACTAAGGCGACTTGGTTCCCCAAATTTCGTTCTTCTATGTTGAAGCGTTCATTTCCAGTAACAGTTTGAATTTTTAGGTTTCACTCTGTTTTCTCCTATATTGATAGATGTATTTGGAACTCTAAATCCAACACGGTTTGTGCTAGCTTCTTGAAACTTGACACAACAAAGTAGTTTCACGTTCTATCTCTACGTTTTCTTTCCTCTTGATGTAGCCCGAAGCAGTGACTGGCGAGAAACACTTTCATGGGAAGGGGTTGCCAAGCTTCCAAAAATTACGAATCTCCAGAAATCTCAGCAAATATTTTTTCACCCACACTGGATGATATTTTCAGGTAATGATCAGTACACTAAGGTGACTTGGTTCCCCAAATTTTGTTCTTCTATGTTGAAGCGTTCATTTCCAGTAACAGTTTGAATTTTTAGGTTTCACTCTTTTTTCTCCTATATTGATAGATGTATTTGGAACTCTAAATCCAACACGGTTTCTGCTAGCTTCTTGAAACTTGACACAACAAAGTAGTTTCACGTTCTATCTCTACATTTTGTTTCCTCTTGATGTAGCCATAAGCAGTGACTGGCGAGAAACACTTTCATGGGAAGGGGTTGCCAAGCTTCCAAAAATTACGAATCTCCAGAAATCTCAGCAAATATTTTTTCACCCAAACTGGATGATACATTCAGGTAATGATCAGTACACTAAGGCGACTTGGTTCCCCAAATTTCGTTCTTCTATGTTGAAGCGTTCATTTCCAGTAACAGTTTGAATTTTTAGGATTCACTCTGTTTTCTCCTATATTGATAGATGTATTTGGAACTCTAAATCCAACACAGTTTGTGCTAGCTTCTTGAAACTTGACGCAACAAAGTAGTTTCAAGTTCTATCTCTACGTTTTGTTTCCTCTTGATGTAGCCCTAAGCAGTGACTGGCGAGAAACACTTTCATGGGAAGGGGTTGCCAAGCTTCCAAAAATTACGAATCTCCAGAAATCTCAGCAAATATTTTTTCACCCAAACTGGATGATACTTTCAGGTAATGATCAGTACACTAAGGCGACTTGGTTCCCCAAATTTCGTTCTTCTATGTTGAAGCGTTCATTTCCAGTAACAGTTTGAATTTTTAGGTTTCACTCTGTTTTCTCCTATATTGATAGATGTATTTGGAACTCTAAATCCAACACAGTTTGTGCTAGCTTCTTGAAACTTGACACAACAAAGTAGTTTCACGTTCTATCTCTACGTTTTCTTTCCTCTTGATGTAGCCCGAAGCAGTGACTGGCGAGAAACACTTTCATGGGAAGGGGTTGCCAAGCTTCCAAAAATTACGAATCTCCAGAAATCTCAGCAAATATTTTTTCACCCAAACTGGGTGATACTTTCAGGTAATGATCAGTACACTAAGGCGACTTGGTTCCCCAAATTTCGTTCTTCTATGTTGAAGCGTTCATTTCCAGTAACAGTTTGAATTTTTAGGTTTCACTCTGTTTTCTCCTATATTGATAGATGTATTTGGAACTCTAAATCCAACACGGTTTGTGCTAGCTTTTTGAAACTTGTCACAACAAAGTAGTTTCACGTTCTATCTCTAAGTATTGTTTCCTCTTGATGTAGCCCTAAGCCGTGACTGGCGAGAAACACTTTCATGAGAAGGGGTAGCCAAGCTTCCAAATATTACGAATCTCCAGAAATCTCAGCAAATATTTTTTCACCCAAACTGGATGATACTTTCAGGTAATGATCAGTACACTAAGGCGACTTGGTTCCCCAAATTTCGTTCTTCTATGTTGAAGCATTCATTTCCAGTAACAGTTTGAATTTTTAGGTTTCACTCTGTTTTCTCCTATATTGATAGATGTATTTTGAACTCTAAATCCAACACGGGTTGTGCTAGCTTCTTGAAACTTGACACAACAAAGTAGTTTCACGTTCTATCTCTACGTTTTGTTTCCTCTTGATGTAGCCCTAAGCAGTGACTGGCGAGAAACACTTTCATGGGAAGGGGTTGCCAAGCTTCCAAAAATTACGAATCTCCAGAAATCTCAGCAAATATTTTTTCACCCAAACTGGATGAAACTTTCAGGTAATGATCAGTACACTAAGGCGACTTGGTTCCCCAAATTTCGTTCTTCTATGTTGAAGCGTTCATTTCCAGTAACAGTTTGAATTTTTAGGTTTCACTCTGTTTTCTCCTATATTGATAGATGTATTTGGAACTCTAAATCCAACACGGTTCGTGCTAGCTTCTTGAAAGTTGACACAACAAAGTAGTTTCATGTTCTATCTCTACGTTTTGTTTCCTCTTGATATAGCCCGAAGCAGTGACTGGCGAGAAACACTTTCATGGGAAGGGGTTGCCAAGCTTCCAAAAATTACGAATCTCCAAAAATCTCAGCAAATATTTTTTCACCCAAACTGGATGATACTTTCAGGTAATGATCAGTACACTAAGGTGACTTGGTTCCCCAAATTTCGTTCTTCTATGTTGAAGCGTTCATTTCCAGTAACAGTTTGAATTTTTAGGTTTCACTCTGTTTTCTCCTATATTGATAGATGTATTTGGAACTCTAAATCCAACACGGTTTGTGCTAGCTTCTTGAAACTTGACACAACAAAGTAGTTTCACGTTCTATCTCTACGTTTTGTTTCCTCTTGATGTAGCACTAAGCAGTGACTGGCGAGAAACACTTTCATGGGAAGGGGTTGCCAAGCTTCCAAAAATTACGAATCTCCAGAAATCTCAGCAAATATTTTTTCACCCAAACTGGATGATACTTTCAGGTAATGATCAGTACACTAAGGCGACTTGGTTCCCCAAATTTCGTTCTTCTATGTTGAAGCGTTCATTTCCAGTAACAGTTTGAATTTTTAGGTTTCACTCTGTTTTCTCCTATATTGATAGATGTATTTGGAACTCTAAATCCAACACGGTTTGTGCTAGCTTCTTGAAACTTGACACTACAAAGTAGTTTCACGTTCTGTCTCTACGTTTTGTTTCCTCTTGATGTAGTCCTAAGCAGTGACCGGCGAGAAACCCTTTCATGGAACGGGGTTGCCAAGGTTCCAAAAATTACGAATCTCCAGAAATCTCAGCAAATATTTTTTCACCCAAACTGGGTGATACTTTCAGGTAATGATCAGTACACTAAGGCGACTTGGTTCCCCAAATTTCGTTCTTCTATGTTGAAGCGTTCATTTCCAGTAACAGTTTGAATTTTTAGGTTTCACTCTGTTTTCTCCTATATTAATAGATGTATTTGGAACTCTAAATCCAACACAGTTTGTGCTATCTTCTTGAAACTTGTCACAACAAAGTAGTTTCACGTTCTATCTCTACGTTTTGTTTCCTCTTGATGTAGCCCTAAGCAGTGACTAGCGAGAAACACTTTCATGGGAAGGGGTTGCCAAGCTTCCAAAAATTACGAATATCCAGAAATCTCAGCAAATATTTTTTCACCCAAACTGGATGATACTTTCAGGTAATGATCAGTACACTAAGGCGACTTGGTTCCCCAAATTTCGTTCTTCTATGTTGAAGCGTTCATTTCCAGTAACAGTTTGAATTTTTAGGTTTCACTCTGTTTTCTCCTATATTGATAGATGTATTTGGAACTCTAAATCCAACACGGTTTGTGCTAGCTTCTTGAAACTTGTCACAACAAAGTAGTTTCACGTTCTATCTCTACGTTTTGTTTCCTCTTGATGTAGCCCTAAGCAGTGACTGGCGATAAACACTTTCATGGGAAGGGGTAGCCACGATTCCAAAAATTACGAATCTCCAGAAATCTCAGCAAATATTTTTTCACCCAAACTGGATGATACTTTCAGGTAATGATCAGTACACTAAGGCAACTTGGTTCCCCAAATTTCGTTCTTCTATGTTGAAGCGTTCATTTCCAGTAACAGTTTGAATTTTTAGGTTTCACTCTGTTTTCTCCTATATTGATAGATGTATTTGGAACTCTAAATCCAACACGGGTTGTGCTAGCTTCTTGAAACTTGACACAACAAAGTAGTTTCACGTTCTATCTCTACGTTTTGTTTCCTCTTGATGTAGCCTAAGCAGTGACTGGCGAGAAACACTTTCATGGGAAGGGGTAGCCAAGCTTCCAAAAATTACGAATCTCCAGAAATCTCAGCAAATATTTTTTCACCCAAACTGGATGATACTTTCAGGTAATGATCAGTACACTAAGGCAACTTGGTTCCCCAAATTTCGTTCTTCTATGTTGAAGCGTTCATTTCCAGTAACAGTTTGAATTTTTAGGTTTCACTCTGTTTTCTCCTATATTGATAGATGTATTTTGAACTCTAAATCCAACACGGGTTGTGCTAGCTTCTTGAAACTTGACACAACAAAGTAGTTTCACGTTCTATCTCTACGTTTTGTTTCCTCTTGATGTAGCCCTAAGCAGTGACTGGCGAGAAACACTTTCATGGGAAGGGGTTGCCAAGCTTCCAAAAATTACGAATCTCCAGAAATCTCAGCAAATATTTTTTCACCCAAACTGGATGATACTTTCAGGTAATGATCAGTACACTAAGGCGACTTGGTTCCCCAAATTTCGTTCTTCTATGTTGAAGCGTTCATTTCCAGTAACAGTTTGAATTTTTAGGTTTCACTCTGTTTTCTCCTATATTGATAGATGTATTTGGAACTCTAAATCCAACACGGTTCGTGCTAGCTTCTTGAAAGTTGACACAACAAAGTAGTTTCATGTTCTATCTCTACGTTTTGTTTCCTCTTGATATAGCCCGAAGCAGTGACTGGCGAGAAACACTTTCATGGGAAGGGGTTGCCAAGCTTCCAAAAATCACGAATCTCCAAAAATCTCAGCAAATATTTTTTCACCCACACTGGATGATACTTTCAGGTAATGATCAGTACACTAAGGTGACTTGGTTCCCCAAATTTCGTTCTTCTATGTTGAAGCGTTCATTTCCAGTAACAGTTTGAATTTTTAGGTTTCACTCTGTTTTCTCCTATATTGATAGATGTATTTGGAACTCTAAATCCAACACAGTTTGTGCTAGCTTCTTGAAACTTGACACAACAAAGTAGTTTCACGTTCTATCTCTACGTTTTGTTTCCTCTTGATGTAGCCCTAAGCAGTGACTGGCGAGAAACACTTTCATGGGAAGGGGTTGCCAAGCTTCCAAAAATTACGAATCTCCAGAAATCTCAGCAAATATTTTTTCACCCAAACTGGATGATACTTTCAGGTAATGATCAGTACACTAAGGCGACTTGGTTCCCCAAATTTCGTTCTTCTATGTTGAAGCGTTCATTTCCAGTAACAGTTTGAATTTTTAGGTTTCACTCTGTTTTCTCCTATATTGATAGATGTATTTGGAACTCTAAATCCAACACGGTTTGTGCTAGCTTCTTAAAACTTGACACTACAAAGTAGTTTCACGTTCTGTCTCTACGTTTTGTTTCCTCTTGATGTAGCCCTAAGCAGTGACCGGCGAGAAACCCTTTCATGGAACGGGGTTGCCAAGGTTCCAAAAATTACGAATCTCCAGAAATCTCAGCAAATATTTTTTCACCCAAACTGGATGATACTTTCATGTAATGATCAGTACACTAAGGCGACTTGGTTCCCCAAATTTCGTTCTTCTATGTTGAAGCGTTCATTTCCAGTAACAGTTTGAATTTTTAGGTTTCACTCTGTTTTCTCCTATATTGATAGATGTATTTGGAACTCTAAATCCAACACGGTTTGTGCTAGCTTCTTGAAACTTGACACAACAAAGTAGTTTCACGTTCTATCTCTACGTTTTGTTTCCTCTTGATGTAGCCCGAAGCAGTGACTGGCGAGAAACACTTTCATGGGAAGGGGTTGCCAAGCTTCCAAAAATTACGAATCTCCAGAAATCTCAGCAAATATTTTTTCACCCACACTGGATGATATTTTCAGGTAATGATCAGTACACTAAGGTGACTTGGTTCCCCAAATTTCGTTCTTCTATGTTGAAGCGTTCATTTCCAGTAACAGTTTGAATTTTTAGGTTTCACTCTTTTTTCTCCTATATTGATAGATGTATTTGGAACTCTAAATCCAACACGGTTTCTGCTAGCTTCTTGAAACTTGACACAACAAAGTAGTTTCACGTTCTATCTCTACATTTTGTTTCCTCTTGATGTAGCCATAAGCAGTGACTGGCGAGAAACACTTTCATGGGAAGGGGTTGCCAAGCTTCCAAAAATTACGAATCTCCAGAAATCTCAGCAAATATTTTTTCACCCAAACTGGATGATACTTTCAGGTAATGATCAGTACACTAAGGCGACTTGGTTCCCCAAATTTCGTTCTTCTATGTTGAAGCGTTCATTTCCAGTAACAGTTTGAATTTTTAGGATTCACTCTGTTTTCTCCTATATTGATAGATGTATTTGGAACTCTAAATCCAACACAGTTTGTGCTAGCTTCTTGAAACTTGACGCAACAAAGTAGTTTCAAGTTCTATCTCTACGTTTTGTTTCCTCTTGATGTAGCCCTAAGCAGTGACTGGCGAGAAACACTTTCATGGGAAGGGGTTGCCAAGCTTCCAAAAATTACGAATCTCCAGAAATCTCAGCAAATATTTTTTCACCCAAACTGGATGATACTTTCAGGTAATGATCAGTACACTAAGGCGACTTGGTTCCCCAAATTTCGTTCTTCTATGTTGAAGCGTTCATTTCCAGTAACAGTTTGAATTTTTAGGTTTCACTCTGTTTTCTCCTATATTGATAGATGTATTTGGAACTCTAAATCCAACACAGTTTGTGCTAGCTTCTTGAAACTTGACACAACAAAGTAGTTTCACGTTCTATCTCTACGTTTTCTTTCCTCTTGATGTAGCCCGAAGCAGTGACTGGCGAGAAACACTTTCATGGGAAGGGGTTGCCAAGCTTCCAAAAATTACGAATCTCCAGAAATCTCAGCAAATATTTTTTCACCCAAACTGGGTGATACTTTCAGGTAATGATCAGTACACTAAGGCGACTTGGTTCCCCAAATTTCGTTCTTCTATGTTGAAGCGTTCATTTCCAGTAACAGTTTGAATTTTTAGGTTTCACTCTGTTTTCTCCTATATTGATAGATGTATTTGGAACTCTAAATCCAACACGGTTTGTGCTAGCTTTTTGAAACTTGTCACAACAAAGTAGTTTCACGTTCTATCTCTAAGTATTGTTTCCTCTTGATGTAGCCCTAAGCAGTGACTGGCGAGAAACACTTTCATGAGAAGGGGTAGCCAAGCTTCCAAATATTACGAATCTCCAGAAATCTCAGCAAATATTTTTTCACCCAAACTGGATGATACTTTCAGGTAATGATCAGTACACTAAGGCGACTTGGTTCCCCAAATTTCGTTCTTCTATGTTGAAGCGTTCATTTCCAGTAACAGTTTGAATTTTTAGGTTTCACTCTGTTTTCTCCTATATTGATAGATGTATTTGGAACTCTAAATCCAACACGGTTTGTGCTAGCTTCTTGAAACTTGACACAACAAAGTAGTTTCACGTTCTATCTCTACGTTTTGTTTCCTCTTGATGTAGCCCTAAGCAGTGACTGGCGAGAAACACTTTCATGGAACGGGGTTGCCAAGCTTCCAAAAATTACGAATCTCCAGAAATCTCAGCAAATATTTTTTCACACACACTGGATGATACTTTCAGGTAATGATCAGTACACTAAGGCGACTTGGTTCCCCAAATTTCGTTCTTCTATGTTGAACCGTTCATTTCCAGTAACAGTTTGAATTTTTAGGTTTCACTCTGTTTTCTCCTATATTGATAGATGTATTTGGAACTCTAAATCCAACACGGTTTGTGCTAGCTTCTTGAAACTTGACACAACAAAGTAGTTTCAAGTTCTATCTCTACGTTGTGTTTCCTCTTGATGTAGCCCGAAGCAGTGACTGGCGAGAAACACTTTCATGGGAAGGGGTTGCCAAGCTTCCAAAAATTACGAATCTCCAGAAATCTCAGCAAATATTTTTTCACCCACACTGGATGATACTTTCAGGTAATGATCAGTACACTAAGGCGACTTGGTTCCCCAAATTTCGTTCTTCTATGTTGAAGCGTTCATTTCCAGTAACAGTTTGAATTTTTAGGTTTCACTCTGTTTTCTCCTATATTGATAGATGTATTTGGAACTCTAAATCCAACACGGTTTGTCCTAGCTTCTTGAAACTTGACACAACAAAGTAGTTTCACGTTCTGTCTCTACGTTTTGTTTCCTCTTGATGTAGCCCTAAGCAGTGACTGGCGAGAAACACTTTCATGGGAAGGGGTTGCCAAGCTTCCAAAAATTACGAATCTCCAGAAATCTCAGCAAATATTTTTTCACCAAAATGGAGGATACTTTCAGGTAATGATCAGTACACTAAGGCGACTTGGTTCCCCAAATTTCGTTCTTCTATGTTGAAGCGTTCATTTCCAGTAACAGTTTGAATTTTTAGGTTTCACTCTGTTTTCTCCTATATTGATAGATGTATTTGGAACTCTAAATCCAACACAGTTTCTGCTAGCTTCTTGAAACTTGACACAACAAAGTAGTTTCACGTTCTATCTCTACGTTTTGTTTCCTCTTGATGTAGCCATAAGCAGTGACTGGCGAGAAACACTTTCATGGGAAGGGGTTGCCAAGCTTCCAAAAATTACGAATCTCCAGAAATCTCAGCAAATATTTTTTCACCCAAACTGGATGATACTTTCAGGTAATGATCAGTACACTAAGGCGACTTGGTTCCCCAAATTTCGTTCTTCTATGTTGAAGCGTTCATTTCCAGTAACAGTTTGAATTTTTAGGTTTCACTCTGTTTTCTCCTATATTGATAGATGTATTTGGAACTCTAAATCCAACACAGTTTGTGCTAGCTTCTTGAAACTTGACACAACAAAGTAGTTTCAAGTTCTATCTCTACGTTTTGTTTCCTCTTGATGTAGCCCTAAGCAGTGACTGGCGAGAAACACTTTCATGGGAAGGGGTTGCCAAGCTTCCAAAAATTACGAATCTCCAGAAATCTCAGCAAATATTGTTTCACCCAAACTGGATGATACTTTCAGGTAATGATCAGTACACTAAGGTGACTTGGTTCCCCAAATTTCGTTCTTCTATGTTGAAGCGTTCATTTCCAGTAACAGTTTGAATTTTTAGGTTTCACTCTGTTTTCTCCTATATTGATAGATGTATTTGGAACTCTAAATCCAACACGGTTTGTGCTAGCTTCTTGAAACTTGACACAACAAAGTAGTTTCACGTTCTATCTCTACGTTTTGTTTCCTCTTGATGTAGCCCTAAGCAGTGACTGGCGAGAAACCCTTTCATGGAACGGGGTTGCCAATCTTCCAAAAATTACGAATCTCCAGAAATCTCAGCAAATATTTTTTCACCCACACTGGATGATACTTTCAGGTAATGATCAGTACACTAAGGCGACTTGGTTCCCCAAATTTCGTTCTTCTATGTTGAAGCGTTCATTTCCAGTAACAGTTTGAATTTTTAGGTTTCACTCTGTTTTCTCCTATATTGATAGATGTATTTGGAACTCTAAATCCAACACGGTTTGTGCTAGCTTCTTGAAACTTGACACAACAAAGTAGTTTCATGTTCTATCTCTACGTTTTGTTTCCTCTTGATGTAGCCCTAAGCAGTGACTGGCTAGAAACACTTTCGTGGAACGGGGTTGCCAAGCTTCCAAAAATTACGAATCTCCAGAAATCTCAGCAAATATTTTTTCACCCAAACTGGATGATACTTTCAGGTAATGATCAGTACACTAAGGCGACTTGGATCCCCAAATTTCGTTCTTCTATGTTGAAGCGTTCATTTCCAGTAACAGTTTGAATTTTTAGGTTTCACTCTGTTTTCTCGTATATTGATAGATGTATTTGGAACTCTAAATCCAACACGGTTTGTGCTAGCTTCTTGAAACTTGTCACAACAAAGTAGTTTCACGTTCTATCTCTACGTTTTGTTTCCTCTTGATGTAGCCCTAAGCAGTGACTGGCGAGAAACACTTTCGTGGAACGGGGTTGCCAAGCTTCCAAAAATTACGAATCTCCAGAAATCTCAGCAAATATTTTTTCACCCAAACTGGATGATACTTTCAGGTAATGATCAGTACACTAAGGCGACTTGGTTCCCCAAATTTCGTTCTTCTATGTTGAAGCGTTCATTTCCAGTAACAGTTTGAATTTTTAGGTTTCACTCTGTTTTCTCCTATATTGATAGATGTATTTGGAACTCTAAATCCAACACGGTTTGTGCTAGCTTCTTGAAACTTGTCACAACAAAGTAGTTTCACGTTCTATCTCTAAGTTTGTTTCCTCTTGATGTAGCCCTAAGCAGTGACTGGCGAGAAACACTTTCATGGGAAGGGGTAGCCAAGCTTCCAAAAATTACGAATCTCCAGAAATCTCAGCAAATATTTTTTCACCCAAACTGGATGATACTTTCAGGTAATGATCAGTACACTAAGGCGACTTGGTTCCCCAAATTTCGTTCTTCTATGTTGAAGCGTTCATTTCCAGTAACAGTTTGAATTTTTAGGTTTCACTCTGTTTTCTCCTATATTGATAGATGTATTTGGAACTCTAAATCCAACACGGTTTGTGCTAGCTTCTTGAAACTTGACATAACAAAGTAGTTTCACGTTCTATCTCTACGTTTTGTTTCCTCTTGATGTAGCCCTAAGCAGTGACTGGCGAGAAACCCTTTCATGGAACGGGGTTGCCAAGCTTCCAAAAATTACGAATCTCCAGAAATCTCAGCAAATATTTTTTCACCCACACTGGATGATACTTTCAGGTAATGATCAGTACACTAAGGCGACTTGGTTCCCCAAATTTCGTTCTTCTATGTTGAAGCGTTCATTTCCAGTAACAGTTTGAATTTTTAGGTTTCACTCTGTTTTCTCCTATATTGATAGATGTATTTGGAACTCTAAATCCAACACGGTTTGTGCTAGCTTCTTGAAACTTGACACAACAAAGTAGTTTCACGTACTATCTCTACGTTTTGTTTCCTCTTGATGTAGCCCTAAGCAGTGACTGGCGAGAAACACTTTCATGGGAAGGGGTTGCCAAGCTTCCAAAAATTACGAATCTCCAGAAATCTCAGCAAATATTTTTTCACCCAAACTGGATGATACTTTCAGGTAATGATCAGTACACTAAGGCGACTTGGTTCCCCAAATTTCGTTCTTCTATGTTGAAGCGTTCATTTCCAGTAACAGTTTGATTTTAAGGTTTCACTCTGTTTTCTCCTATATTGATAGATGTATTTGGAACTCTAAATCCAACACAGTTTGTGCTAGCTTCTTGAAACTTGACACAAGAAAGAGTTTCACGTTCTATCTCTACGTTTTGTTTCCTCTTGATGTAGCCCTAAGCAGTGACTGGCGAGAAACACTTTCATGGGAAGGGGTTGCCAAGCTTCCAAAAATTACGAATCTCCAGAAATCTCAGCAAATATTTTTTCACCCAAACTGGATGATACTTTCAGGTAATGATCAGTACACTAAGGCGACTTGGTTCCCCAAATTTCGTTCTTCTATGTTGAAGCGTTCATTTCCAGTAACAGTTTGAATTTTTAGGTTTCACTCTGTTTTCTCCTATATTGATACATGTATTTGGAACTCTAAATCCAACACGGTTTGTGCTAGCTTCTTGAAACTTGACACAACAAAGTAGTTTCACGTTCTATCTCTACGTTTTGTTTCCTCTTGATGTAGCCCTAAGCAGTGACCGGCGAGAAACCCTTTCATGGAACGGGGTTGCCAAGGTTCCAAAAATTACGAATCTCCAGAAATCTCAGCAAATATTTTTTCACCCAAACTGGGTGATACTTTCAGGTAATGATCAGTACACTAAGGCGACTTGGTTCCCCAAATTTCGTTCTTCTATGTTGAAGCGTTCATTTCCAGTAACAGATTGAATTTTTAGGTTTCACTCTGTTTTCTCCTATATTGATACATGTATTTGGAACTCTAAATCCAACACGGTTTGTGCTAGCTTCTTGAAACTTGACACTACAAAGTAGTTTCACGTTCTATCTCTACGTTTTGTTTCCTCTTGATGTAGCCCTAAGCAGTGACCGGCGAGAAACCCTTTCATGGAACGGGGTTGCCAAGGTTCTAAAAATTACGAATCTCCAGAAATCTCAGCAAATATTTTTTCACCCAAACTGGGTGATACTTTCAGGTAATGATCAGTACACTAAGGCGACTTGGTTCCCCAAATTTCGTTCTTCTATGTTGAAGCGTTCATTTCCAGTAACAGTTTGAATTTTTAGGTTTCACTCTGTTTTCTCCTATATTAATAGATGTATTTGGAACTCTAAATCCAACACGGTTTGTGCTAACTTCTTGAAACTTGTCACAACAAAGTAGTTTCACGTTCTATCTCTATGTTTTGTTTCCTCTTGATGTAGCCCTAAGCAGTGACTGGCGAGAAACACTTTCATGGGAAGGGGTTGCCAAGCTTCCAAAAATTACGAATCTCCAGAAATCTCAGCAAATATTTTTTCACCCAAACTGGATGATACTTTCAGGTAATTATCAGTACACTAAGGCGACTTGGTTCCCCAAATTTCGTTCTTCTATGTTCAAGCGTTCATTTCCAGTAACAGTTTGAATTTTTAGGTTTCACTCTGTTTTCTCCTATATTGATACATGTATTTGGAACTCTAAATCCAACACGGTTTGTGCTAGCTTCTTGAAACTTGACACAACAAAGTAGTTTCACGTTCTATCTCTACGTTTTGTTTCCTCTTGATGTAGCCCGAAGCAGTGACTATCGAGAAACACTTTCATGGGAAGGGGTTGCCAAGCTTCCAAAAATTACGAATCTCCAGAAATCTCAGCAAATATTTTTTCACCCAAACTGGATGATTCTTTCAGGTAATGATCAGTACACTAAGGCGACTTGGTTCCCCAAATTTCGTTCTTCTATTTTGAAGCGTTCATTTCCAGTAACATTTTGAATTTTTAGGTTTCACTCTGTTTTCTCCTATATTGATAGATGTATTTGGAACTCTAAATCCAACACGGTTTGTGCTAGCTTCTTGAAACTTGACACAACAAAGTAGTTTCACGTTCTATCTCTACGTTTTGTTTCCTCTTGATGTAGCCCGAAGCAGTGACTGGCGAGAAACACTTTCATGGGAAGGGGTTGCCAAGCTTCCAAAAATTACGAATCTCCAGAAATCTCAGCAAATATTTTTTCACCCAAACTGGATGATACTTTCAGGTAATGATCAGTACACTAAGGTGACTTGGTTCCCCAAATTTCGTTCTTCTATGTTGAAGCGTTCATTTCCAGTAACAGTTTGAATTTTTAGGTTTCACTCTGTTTTCTCCTATATTGATAGATGTATTTGGAACTCTAAATCCAACACGGTTTGTGCTAGCTTCTTGAAACTTGACACAACAAAGTAGTTTCACGTTCTATCTCTACATTTTGTTTCCTCTTAATGTAGCCCTAAGCAGTGACTGGCGAGAAACCCTTTCATGGAACGTGGTTGCCAAGCTTCCAAAAATTACGAATCTCCAGAAATCTCAGCAAATATTTTTTCACCCAAACTGGATGATACTTTCAGGTAATGATCAGTACACTAAGGCGACTTGGTTCCCCAAATTTCGTTCTTCTATGTTGAAGTGTTCATTTCCAGTAACAGTTTGATTTTTTAGGTTTCACTCTGTTTTCTCCTATATTGATAGATGTATTTGGAACTCTAAATCCAACACGGTTTGTGCTAGCTTCTTGAAACTTGACACAACAAAGTAGTTTCACATTCTATCTCTACGTTTTGTTTCCTCTTGATGTAGCCCTAAGCAGTGACTGGCGAGAAACACTTTCATGGGAAGGGGTTGCCAAGCTTCCAAAAATTACGAATCTCCAGAAATCTCAGCAAATATTTTTTCACCCAAACTGGATGATACTTTCAGGTAATGATCAGTACACTAAGGCGACTTGGTTCCCCAAATTTTGTTCTTCTATGTTGAAGCGTTCATTTCCAGTAACAGTTTGAATTTTTAGGTTTCACTCTGTTTTCTCCTATATTGATAGGTGTATTTGGAACTCTAAATCCAACACGGTTTGTGCTAGCTTCTTGAAACTTGTCACAACAAAGTAGTTTCACGTTCTATCTCTACGTTTTGTTTCCTCTTGATGTAGCCCTAAGCAGTGACTGGCGAGAAACACTTTCATGGGAAGGGGTTGCCAAGCTTCCAAAAATTACGAATCTCCAGAAATCTCAGCCAATATATTTTCACCCAAACTGGATGATACTTTCAGGTAATGATCAGTACACTAAGGCGACTTGGTTCCCCAAATTTCGTTCTTCTATGTTGAAGCGTTCATTTCCAGTAACAGTTTGAATTTTTAGGTTTCACTCTGTTTTCTCCTATATTGATAGATGTATTTGGAACTCTAAATCCAAAACGGGTTGTGCTAGCTTCTTGAAACTTGACACAACAAAGTAGTTTCACATTCTATCTCTACGTTTTGTTTCCTCTTGATGTAGCCCTAAGCAGTGACTGGCGAGAAACACTTTCATGGGAAGGGGTAGCCAAGCATCCACAAATTACGAATCTCCAGAAATCTCAGCAAATATTTTTTCACCCAAACTGGATGATACTTTCAGGTAATGATCAGTACACTAAGGCAACTTGGTTCCCCAAATTTCGTTCTTCTATGTTGAAGCGTTCATTTCAAGTAACAGTTTGAATTTTTAGATTTCACTCTGTTTTCTCCTATATTGATAGATGTATTTTGAACTCTAAATCCAACACGGTTTGTGCTAGCTTCTTGAAACTTGACACAACAAAGTAGTTTCACGTTCTATCTCTACGTTTTGTTTCCTCTTGATGTAGCCCTAAGCAGTGACTGGCGAGAAACACTTTCATGGGAAGGGGTTGCCAAGCTTCCAAAAATTACGAATCTCCAGAAATCTCAGCAAATATTTTTTCACCCAAACTGGATGATACTTTCAGGTAATGATCAGTACACTAAGGCGACTTGGTTCCCCAAATTTCGTTCTTCTATGTTGAAGCGTTCATTTCCAGTAACAGTTTGAATTTTTAGGTTTCACTCTGTTTTCTCCTATATTGATAGATGTATTTGGAACTCTAAATCCAACACGGGTTGTGCTAGCTTCTTGAAACTTGACACAACAAAGTAGTTTCACGTTCTATCTCTACGTTTTGTTTCCTCTTGATGTAGCCCTAAGCAGTGACTGGCGAGAAACACTTTCATGGGAAGGGGTTGCCAAGCTTCCAAAAATTACGAATCTCCAGAAATCTCAGCAAATATTTTTTCACCCAAACTGGATGATACTGTCAGGTAATGATCAGTACACTAAGGCGACTTGGTTCCCCAAATTTCGTTCTTCTATGTTGAAGCGTTCATTTCCAGTAACAGTTTGAATTTTTAGGTTTCATTCTGTTTTCTCCTATATTGATAGATGTATTTGGAACTCTAAATCCAACACGGTTCGTGCTAGCTTCTTGAAACTTGACACAACAAAGTAGTTTCACGTTCTATCTCTACGTTTTGTTTCCTCTTGATATAGCCCAAAGCAGTGACTGGCGAGAAACACTTTCATGGGAAGGGGTTGCCAAGCTTCCAAAAATTACGAATCTCCAAAAATCTCAGCAAATATTTTTTCACCCACACTGGATGATACTTTCAGGTAATGATCAGTACACTAAGGTGACTTGGTTCTCCAAATTTCGTTCTTCTATGTTGAAGCGTTCATTTCCAGTAACAGTTTGAATTTTTAGGTTTCACTCTGTTTTCTCCTATATTGATAGATGTATTTGGAACTCTAAATCCAACACGGTTTGTGCTAGCTTCTTGAAACTTGACACAACAAAGTAGTTTCACGTTCTATCTCTACATTTTGTTTCCTCTTAATGTAGCCCTAAGCAGTGACTGGCGAGAAACCCTTTCATGGAACGTGGTTGCCAAGCTTCCAAAAATTACGAATCTCCAGAAATCTCAGCAAATATTTTTTCACCCAAACTGGATGATACTTTCAGGTAATGATCAGTACACTAAGGCGACTTGGTTCCCCAAATTTCGTTCTTCTATGTTGAAGTGTTCATTTCCAGTAACAGTTTGATTTTTTAGGTTTCACTCTGTTTTCTCCTATATTGATAGATGTATTTGGAACTCTAAATCCAACACGGTTTGTGCTAGCTTCTTGAAACTTGACACAACAAAGTAGTTTCACATTCTATCTCTACGTTTTGTTTCCTCTTGATGTAGCCCTAAGCAGTGACTGGCGAGAAACACTTTCATGGGAAGGGGTTGCCAAGCTTCCAAAAATTACGAATCTCCAGAAATCTCAGCAAATATTTTTTCACCCAAACTGGATGATACTTTCAGGTAATGATCAGTACACTAAGGCGACTTGGTTCCCCAAATTTTGTTCTTCTATGTTGAAGCGTTCATTTCCAGTAACAGTTTGAATTTTTAGGTTTCACTCTGTTTTCTCCTATATTGATAGATGTATTTGGAACTCTAAATCCAACACGGTTTGTGCTAGCTTCTTGAAACTTGTCACAACAAAGTAGTTTCACGTTCTATCTCTACGTTTTGTTTCCTCTTGATGTAGCCCTAAGCAGTGACTGGCGAGAAACACTTTCATGGGAAGGGGTTGCCAAGCTTCCAAAAATTACGAATCTCCAGAAATCTCAGCCAATATATTTTCACCCAAACTGGATGATACTTTCAGGTAATGATCAGTACACTAAGGCGACTTGGTTCCCCAAATTTCGTTCTTCTATGTTGAAGCGTTCATTTCCAGTAACAGTTTGAATTTTTAGGTTTCACTCTGTTTTCTCCTATATTGATAGATGTATTTGGAACTCTAAATCCAAAACGGGTTGTGCTAGCTTCTTGAAACTTGACACAACAAAGTAGTTTCACATTCTATCTCTACGTTTTGTTTCCTCTTGATGTAGCCCTAAGCAGTGACTGGCGAGAAACACTTTCATGGGAAGGGGTAGCCAAGCTTCCACAAATTACGAATCTCCAGAAATCTCAGCAAATATTTTTTCACCCAAACTGGATGATACTTTCAGGTAATGATCAGTACACTAAGGCAACTTGGTTCCCCAAATTTCGTTCTTCTATGTTGAAGCGTTCATTTCCAGTAACAGTTTGAATTTTTAGGTTTCACTCTGTTTTCTCCTATATTGATAGATGTATTTGGAACTCTAAATCCAACACGGTTTGTGCTAGCTTCTTGAAACTTGTCACAACAAAGTAGTTTCACGTTCTATCTCTACGTTTTGTTTCCTCTTGATGTAGCCCTAAGCAGTGACTGGCGATAAACACTTTCATGGGAAGGGGTAGCCACGCTTCCAAAAATTACGAATCTCCAGAAATCTCAGCAAATATTTTTTCACCCAAACTGGATGATACTTTCAGGTAATGATCAGTACACTAAGGCAACTTGGTTCCCCAAATTTCGTTCTTCTATGTTGAAGCGTTCATTTCCAGTAACAGTTTGAATTTTTAGGTTTCACTCTGTTTTCTCCTATATTGATAGATGTATTTGGAACTCTAAATCCAACACGGGTTGTGCTAGCTTCTTGAAACTTGACACAACAAAGTAGTTTCACGTTCTATCTCTACGTTTTGTTTCCTCTTGATGTAGCCTAAGCAGTGACTGGCGAGAAACACTTTCATGGGAAGGGGTAGCCAAGCTTCCAAAAATTACGAATCTCCAGAAATCTCAGCAAATATTTTTTCACCCAAACTGGATGATACTTTCAGGTCATGATCAGTACACTAAGGCAACTTGGTTCCCCAAATTTCGTTCTTCTATGTTGAAGCGTTCATTTCCAGTAACAGTTTGAATTTTTAGGTTTCACTCTGTTTTCTCCTATATTGATAGATGTATTTTGAACTCTAAATCCAACACGGGTTGTGCTAGCCACTTGAAACTTGACACAACAAAGTAGTTTCACGTTCTATCTCTACGTTTTGTTTCCTCTTGATGTAGCCCTAAGCAGTGACTGGCGAGAAACACTTTCTTGGGAAGGGGTTGCCAAGCTTCCAAAAATTACGAATCTCCAGAAATCTCAGCAAATATTTTTTCACCCAAACTGGATGATACTTTCAGGTAATGATCAGTACACTAAGGCGACTTGGTTCCCCAAATTTCGTTCTTCTATGTTGAAGCGTTCATTTCCAGTAACAGTTTGAATTTTTAGGTTTCACTCTGTTTTCTCCTATATTGATAGATGTATTTGGAACTCTAAATCCAACACGGTTCGTGCTAGCTTCTTGAAAGTTGACACAACAAAGTAGTTTCATGTTCTATCTCTACGTTTTGTTTCCTCTTGATATAGCCCGAAGCAGTGACTGGCGAGAAACACTTTCATGGGAAGGGGTTGCCAAGCTTCCAAAAATTACGAATCTCCAGAAATCTCAGCAAATATTTTTTCACCCAAACTGGATGATACTTTCAGGTAATGATCAGTACACTAAGGCAACTTGGTTCCCCAAATTTCGTTCTTCTATGTTGAAGCGTTCATTTCCAGTAACAGTTTGAATTTTTAGGTTTCACTCTGTTTTCTCCTATATTGATAGATGTATTTGGAACTCTAAATCCAACACGGTTTGTGCTAGCTTCTTGAAACTTGTCACAACAAAGTAGTTTCACGTTCTATCTCTACGTTTTGTTTCCTCTTGATGTAGCCCTAAGCAGTGACTGGCGATAAACACTTTCATGGGAAGGGGTAGCCACGCTTCCAAAAATTACGAATCTCCAGAAATCTCAGCAAATATTTTTTCACCCAAACTGGATGATACTTTCAGGTAATGATCAGTACACTAAGGCAACTTGGTTCCCCAAATTTCGTTCTTCTATGTTGAAGCGTTCATTTCCAGTAACAGTTTGAATTTTTAGGTTTCACTCTGTTTTCTCCTATATTGATAGATGTATTTGGAACTCTAAATCCAACACGGGTTGTGCTAGCTTCTTGAAACTTGACACAACAAAGTAGTTTCACGTTCTATCTCTACGTTTTGTTTCCTCTTGATGTAGCCTAAGCAGTGACTGGCGAGAAACACTTTCATGGGAAGGGGTAGCCAAGCTTCCAAAAATTAGGAATCTCCAGAAATCTCAGCAAATATTTTTTCACCCAAACTGGATGATACTTTCAGGTAATGATCAGTACACTAAGGCAACTTGGTTCCCCAAATTTCGTTCTTCTATGTTGAAGCGTTCATTTCCAGTAACAGTTTGAATTTTTAGGTTTCACTCTGTTTTCTCCCATATTGATAGATGTATTTTGAACTCTAAATCCAACACGGGTTGTGCTAGCTTCTTGAAACTTGACACAACAAAGTAGTTTCACGTTCTATCTCTACGTTTTGTTTCCTCTTGATGTAGCCCTAAGCAGTGACTGGCGAGAAACACTTTCATGGGAAGGGGTTGCCAAGCTTCCAAAAATTACGAAACTCCAGAAATCTCAGCAAATATTTTTTCACCCAAACTGGATGATACTTTCAGGTAATGATCAGTACACTAAGGCGACTTGGTTCCCCAAATTTCGTTCTTCTATGTTGAAGCGTTCATTTCCAGTAACAGTTTGAATTTTTAGGTTTCACTCTGTTTTCTCCTATATTGATAGATGTATTTGGAACTCTAAATCCAACACGGTTCGTGCTAGCTTCTTGAAAGTTGACACAACAAAGTAGTTTCATGTTCTATCTCTACGTTTTGTTTCCTCTTGATATAGCCCGAAGCAGTGACTGGCGAGAAACACTTTCATGGGAAGGGGTTGCCAAGCTTCCAAAAATTACGAATCTCCAAAAATCTCAGCAAATATTTTTTCACCCAAACTGGATGATACTTTCAGGTAATGATCAGTACACTAAGGTGACTTGGTTCCCCAAATTTCGTTCTTCTATGTTGAAGCGTTCATTTCCAGTAACAGTTTGAATTTTTAGGTTTCACTCTGTTTTCTCCTATATTGATAGATGTATTTGGAACTCTAAATCCAACACGGTTCGTGCTAGCTTCTTGAAACTTGACACAACAAAGTAGTTTCACGTTCTATCTCTACGTTTTGTTTCCTCTTGATGTAGCCCTAAGCAGTGACTGGCGAGAAACACTTTCATGGGAAGGGGTTGCCAAGCTTCCAAAAATTACGAATCTCCAGAAATCTCAGCAAATATTTTTTCACCCAAACTGGATGATACTTTCAGGTAATGATCAGTACACTAAGGCGACTTGGTTCCCCAAATTTCGTTCTTCTATGTTGAAGCGTTCATTTCCAGTAACAGTTTGAATTTTTAGGTTTCACTCTGTTTTCTCCTATATTGATAGATGTATTTGGAACTCTAAATCCAACACGGTTTGTGCTAGCTTCTTGAAACTTGACACTACAAAGTAGTTTCACGTTCTGTCTCTACGTTTTGTTTCCTCTTGATGTAGTCCTAAGCAGTGACCGGCGAGAAACCCTTTCATGGAACGGGGTTGCCAAGGTTCCAAAAATTACGAATCTCCAGAAATCTCAGCAAATATTTTTTCACCCAAACTGGGTGATACTTTCAGGTAATGATCAGTACACTAAGGCGACTTGGTTCCCCAAATTTCGTTCTTCTATGTTGAAGCGTTCATTTCCAGTAACAGTTTGAATTTTTAGGTTTCACTCTGTTTTCTCCTATATTAATAGATGTATTTGGAACTCTAAATCCAACACGGTTTGTGCTAGCTTCTTGAAACTTGTCACAACAAAGTAGTTTCACGTTCTATCTCTACGTTTTGTTTCCTCTTGATGTAGCCCTAAGCAGTGACTAGCGAGAAACACTTTCATGGGAAGGGGTTGCCAAGCTTCCAAAAATTACGAATATCCAGAAATCTCAGCAAATATTTTTTCACCCAAACTGGATGATACTTTCAGGTAATGATCAGTACACTAAGGCGACTTGGTTCCCCAAATTTCGTTCTTCTATGTTGAAGCGTTCATTTCCAGTAACAGTTTGAATTTTTAGGTTTCACTCTGTTTTCTCCTATATTGATAGATGTATTTGGAACTCTAAATCCAACACGGTTTGTGCTAGCTTCTTGAAACTAGTCACAACAAAGTAGTTTCACGTTCTATCTCTACGTTTTGTTTCCTCTTGATGTAGCCTAAGCAGTGACTGGCGAGAAACACTTTCATGGGAAGGGGTAGCCAAGCTTCCAAAAATTACGAATCTCCAGAAATCTCAGCAAATATTTTTTCACCCAAACTGGATGATACTTTCAGGTAATGATCAGTACACTAAGGCAACTTGGTTCCCCAAATTTCGTTCTTCTATGTTGAAGCGTTCATTTCCAGTAACAGTTTGAATTTTTAGGTTTCACTCTGTTTTCTCCTATATTGATAGATGTATTTTGAACTCTAAATCCAACACGGGCTGTGCTAGCTTCTTGAAACTTGACACAACAAAGTAGTTTCACGTTCTATCTCTACGTTTTGTTTCCTCTTGATGTAGCCCTAAGCAGTGACTGGCGAGAAACACTTTCATGGGAAGGGGTTGCCAAGCTTCCAAAAATTACGAATCTCCAGAAATCTCAGCAAATATTTTTTCACCCAAACTGGATGATACTTTCAGGTAATGATCAGTACACTAAGGCGACTTGGTTCCCCAAATTTCGTTCTTCTATGTTGAAGCGTTCATTTCCAGTAACAGTTTGAATTTTTAGGTTTCACTCTGTTTTCTCCTATATTGATAGATGTATTTGGAACTCTAAATCCAACACGGTTCGTGCTAGCTTCTTGAAAGTTGACACAACAAAGTAGTTTCATGTTCTATCTCTACGTTTTGTTTCCTCTTGATATAGCCCGAAGCAGTGACTGGCGAGAAACACTTTCATGGGAAGGGGTTGCCAAGCTTCCAAAAATCACAAATCTCCAAAAATCTCAGCAAATATTTTTTCACCCACACTGGATGATACTTTCAGGTAATGATCAGTACACTAAGGTGACTTGGTTCCCCAAATTTCGTTCTTCTATGTTGAAGCGTTCATTTCCAGTAACAGTTTGAATTTTTAGGTTTCACTCTGTTTCCTCCTATATTGATAGATGTATTTGGAACTCTAAATCCAACACAGTTTGTGCTAGCTTCTTGAAACTTGACACAACAAAGTAGTTTCACGTTCTATCTCTATGTTTTGTTTCCTCTTGATGTAGCCCTAAGCAGTGACTGGCGAGAAACACTTTCATGGGAAGGGGTTGCCAAGCTTCCAAAAATTACGAATCTCCAGAAATCTCAGCAAATTTTTTTTCACCCAAACTGGATGATACTTTCAGGTAATGATCAGTACACTAAGGCGACTTGGTTCCCCAAATTTCGTTCTTCTATGTTGAAGCGTTCATTTCCAGTAACAGTTTGAATTTTTAGGTTTCACTCTGTTTTCTCCTATATTGATAGATGTATTTGGAACTCTAAATCCAACACGGTTTGTGCTAGCTTCTTAAAACTTGACACTACAAAGTAGTTTCACGTTCTGTCTCTACGTTTTGTTTCCTCTTGATGTAGCCCTAAGCAGTGACCGGCGAGAAACCCTTTCATGGAACGGGGTTGCCAAGGTTCCAAAAATTACGAATCTCCAGAAATCTCAGCAAATATTTTTTCACCCAAACTGGGTGATACTTTCAGGTAATGATCAGTACACTAAGGCGACTTGGTTCCCCAAATTTCGTTCTTCTATGTTGAAGCGTTCATTTCCAGTAACAGTTTGAATTTTTAGGTTTCACTCTGTTTTCTCCTGTATTAATAGATGTATTTGGAACTCTAAATCCAACACGGTTTGTGCTAGCTTCTTGAAACTTGTCACAACAAAGTAGTTTCACGTTCTATCTCTACGTTTTGTTTCCTCTTGATGTAGCCCTAAGCAGTGACTGGCGAGATACACTTTCATGGGAAGGGGTAGCCAAGCTTCCAAAAATTACGAATCTCCAGAAATCTCAGCAAATATTTTTTCACCCAAACTGGATGATACTTTCAGGTAATGATCAGTACACTAAGGCGACTTGGTTCCCCAAATTTCGTTCTTCTATGTTGAAGCGTTCATTTCCAGTAACAGTTTGAATTTTTAGGTTTCACTCTGTTTTCTCCTGTATTAATAGATGTATTTGGAACTCTAAATCCAACACGGTTTGTGCTAGCTTCTTGAAACTTGTCACAACAAAGTAGTTTCACGTTCTATCTCTACGTTTTGTTTCCTCTTGATGTAGCCCTAAGCAGTGACTGGCGAGATACACTTTCATGGGAAGGGGTTGCCAAGCTTCCAAAAATTACGAATCTCCAGAAATCTCAGCAAATATTTTTTCACCCAAACTGGATGATACTTTCAGGTAATGATCAGTACACTAAGGCGACTTGGTTCCCCAAATTTCGTTCTTCTATGTTGAAGCGTTCATTTCCAGTAACAGTTTGAATTTTTAGGTTTCACTCTGTTTTCTCCTATATTGATAGATGTATTTGGAACTCTAAATCCAACACTGGTTTTGCTAGCTTCTTGAAACTTGACACAACAATTAGTTTCACGTTCTATCTCTACGTTTTGTTTCCTCTTGATGTAGCCCTAAGCAGTGACTGGCGAGAAACACTTTCATGGGAAGGGGTTGCCAAGCTTCCAAAAATTACGAATCTCCAGAAATCTCAGCAAATATTTTTTCACCCAAACTGGATGATACTTTCATGTAATGATCAGTACACTAAGGCGACTTGGTTCCCCAAATTTCGTTCTTCTATGTTGAAGCGTTCATTTCCAGTAACAGTTTGAATTTTTAGGTTTCACTCTGTTTTCTCCTATATTGATAGATGTATTTGGAACTCTAAATCCAACACGGTTTGTGCTAGCTTCTTGAAACTTGACACAACAAAGTAGTTTCACGTTCTATCTCTACGTTTTCTTTCCTCTTGATGTAGCCCGAAGCAGTGACTGGCGAGAAACACTTTCATGGGAAGGGGTTGCCAAGCTTCCAAAAATTACGAATCTCCAGAAATCTCAGCAAATATTTTTTCACCCACACTGGATGATATTTTCAGGTAATGATCAGTACACTAAGGTGACTTGGTTCCCCTAATTTCGTTCTTCTATGTTGAAGCGTTCATTTCCAGTAACAGTTTGAATTTTTAGGTTTCACTCTTTTTTCTCCTATATTGATAGATGTATTTGGAACTCTAAATCCAACACGGTTTCTGCTAGCTTCTTGAAACTTGACACAACAAAGTAGTTTCACGTTCTATCTCTACATTTTGTTTCCTCTTGATGTAGCCATAAGCAGTGACTGGCGAGAAACACTTTCATGGGAAGGGGTTGCCAAGCTTCCAAAAATTACGAATCTCCAGAAATCTCAGCAAATATTTTTTCACCCAAACTGGATGATACATTCAGGTAATGATCAGTACACTAAGGCGACTTGGTTCCCCAAATTTCGTTCTTCTATGTTGAAGCGTTCATTTCCAGTAACAGTTTGAATTTTTAGGATTCACTCTGTTTTCTCCTATATTGATAGATGTATTTGGAACTCTAAATCCAACACAGTTTGTGCTAGCTTCTTGAAACTTGACGCAACAAAGTAGTTTCAAGTTCTATCTCTACGTTTTGTTTCCTCTTGATGTAGCCCTAAGCAGTGACTGGCGAGAAACACTTTCATGGGAAGGGGTTGCCAAGCTTCCAAAAATTACGAATCTCCAGAAATCTCAGCAAATATTTTTTCACCCAAACTGGATGATACTTTCAGGTAATGATCAGTACACTAAGGCGACTTGGTTCCCCAAATTTCGTTCTTCTATGTTGAAGCGTTCATTTCCAGTAACAGTTTGAATTTTTAGGTTTCACTCTGTTTTCTCCTATATTGATAGATGTATTTGGAACTCTAAATCCAACACAGTTTGTGCTAGCTTCTTGAAACTTGACACAACAAAGTAGTTTCACGTTCTATCTCTACGTTTTCTTTCCTCTTGATGTAGCCCGAAGCAGTGACTGGCGAGAAACACTTTCATGGGAAGGGGTTGCCAAGCTTCCAAAAATTACGAATCTCCAGAAATCTCAGCAAATATTTTTTCACCCAAACTGGGTGATACTTTCAGGTAATGATCAGTACACTAAGGCGACTTGGTTCCCCAAATTTCGTTCTTCTATGTTGAAGCGTTCATTTCCAGTAACAGTTTGAATTTTTAGGTTTCACTCTGTTTTCTCCTATATTGATAGATGTATTTGGAACTCTAAATCCAACACGGTTTGTGCTAGCTTTTTGAAACTTGTCACAACAAAGTAGTTTCACGTTCTATCTCTAAGTATTGTTTCCTCTTGATGTAGCCCTAAGCAGTGACTGGCGAGAAACACTTTCATGAGAAGGGGTAGCCAAGCTTCCAAATATTACGAATCTCCAGAAATCTCAGCAAATATTTTTTCACCCAAACTGGATGATACTTTCAGGTAATGATCAGTACACTAAGGCAACTTGGTTCCCCAAATTTCGTTCTTCTATGTTGAAGCGTTCATTTCCAGTAACAGTTTGAATTTTTAGGTTTCACTCTGTTTTCTCCTATATTGATAGATGTATTTTGAACTCTAAATCCAACACGGGTTGTGCTAGCTTCTTGAAACTTGACACAACAAAGTAGTTTCACGTTCTATCTCTACGTTTTGTTTCCTCTTGATGTAGCCCTAAGCAGTGACTGGCGAGAAACACTTTCATGGGAAGGGGTTGCCAAGCTTCCAAAAATTACGAATCTCCAGAAATCTCAGCAAATATTTTTTCACCCAAACTGGATGATACTTTCAGGTAATGATCAGTACACTAAGGCGACTTGGTTCCCCAAATTTCGTTCTTCTATGTTGAAGCGTTCATTTCCAGTAACAGTTTGAATTTTTAGGTTTCACTCTGTTTTCTCCTATATTGATAGATGTATTTGGAACTCTAAATCCAACACGGTTCGTGCTAGCTTCTTGAAAGTTGACACAACAAAGTAGTTTCATGTTCTATCTCTACGTTTTGTTTCCTCTTGATATAGCCCGAAGCAGTGACTGGCGAGAAACACTTTCATGGGAAGGGGTTGCCAAGCTTCCAAAAATTACGAATCTCCAAAAATCTCAGCAAATATTTTTTCACCCAAACTGGATGATACTTTCAGGTAATGATCAGTACACTAAGGTGACTTGGTTCCCCAAATTTCGTTCTTCTATGTTGAAGCGTTCATTTCCAGTAACAGTTTGAATTTTTAGGTTTCACTCTGTTTTCTCCTATATTGATAGATGTATTTGGAACTCTAAATCCAACACGGTTTGTGCTAGCTTCTTGAAACTTGACACAACAAAGTAGTTTCACGTTCTATCTCTACGTTTTGTTTCCTCTTGATGTAGCACTAAGCAGTGACTGGCGAGAAACACTTTCATGGGAAGGGGTTGCCAAGCTTCCAAAAATTACGAATCTCCAGAAATCTCAGCAAATATTTTTTCACCCAAACTGGATGATACTTTCAGGTAATGATCAGTACACTAAGGCGACTTGGTTCCCCAAATTTCGTTCTTCTATGTTGAAGCGTTCATTTCCAGTAACAGTTTGAATTTTTAGGTTTCACTCTGTTTTCTCCTATATTGATAGATGTATTTGGAACTCTAAATCCAACACGGTTTGTGCTAGCTTCTTGAAACTTGACACTACAAAGTAGTTTCACGTTCTGTCTCTACGTTTTGTTTCCTCTTGATGTAGTCCTAAGCAGTGACCGGCGAGAAACCCTTTCATGGAACGGGGTTGCCAAGGTTCCAAAAATTACGAATCTCCAGAAATCTCAGCAAATATTTTTTCAACCAAACTGGGTGATACTTTCAGGTAATGATCAGTACACTAAGGCGACTTGGTTCCCCAAATTTCGTTCTTCTATGTTGAAGCGTTCATTTCCAGTAACAGTTTGAATTTTTAGGTTTCACTCTGTTTTCTCCTATATTAATAGATGTATTTGGAACTCTAAATCCAACACAGTTTGTGCTATCTTCTTGAAACTTGTCACAACAAAGTAGTTTCACGTTCTATCTCTACGTTTTGTTTCCTCTTGATGTAGCCCTAAGCAGTGACTAGCGAGAAACACTTTCATGGGAAGGGGTTGCCAAGCTTCCAAAAATTACGAATATCCAGAAATCTCAGCAAATATTTTTTCACCCAAACTGGATGATACTTTCAGGTAATGATCAGTACACTAAGGCGACTTGGTTCCCCAAATTTCGTTCTTCTATGTTGAAGCGTTCATTTCCAGTAACAGTTTGAATTTTTAGGTTTCACTCTGTTTTCTCCTATATTGATAGATGTATTTGGAACTCTAAATCCAACACGGTTTGTGCTAGCTTCTTGAAACTTGTCACAACAAAGTAGTTTCACGTTCTATCTCTACGTTTTGTTTCCTCTTGATGTAGCCCTAAGCAGTGACTGGCGATAAACACTTTCATGGGAAGGGGTAGCCACGATTCCAAAAATTACGAATCTCCAGAAATCTCAGCAAATATTTTTTCACCCAAACTGGATGATACTTTCAGGTAATGATCAGTACACTAAGGCAACTTGGTTCCCC
The DNA here is from genome assembly GCF_964194105.1 of Spermophilus citellus. Lineage (NCBI taxonomy): Eukaryota > Metazoa > Chordata > Mammalia > Rodentia > Sciuridae > Spermophilus > Spermophilus citellus. The sequence goes on along the minus strand of NC_138183.1, from coordinate 96,827,868 downwards.
AAATTTCGTTCTTCTATGTTGAAGCGTTCATTTCCAGTAACAGTTTGAATTTTTAGGTTTCACTCTGTTTTCTCCTATATTGATAGATGTATTTGGAACTCTAAATCCAACACGGGTTGTGCTAGCTTCTTGAAACTTGACACAACAAAGTAGTTTCACGTTCTATCTCTACGTTTTGTTTCCTCTTGATGTAGCCTAAGCAGTGACTGGCGAGAAACACTTTCATGGGAAGGGGTAGCCAAGCTTCCAAAAATTACGAATCTCCAGAAATCTCAGCAAATATTTTTTCACCCAAACTGGATGATACTTTCAGGTAATGATCAGTACACTAAGGCAACTTGGTTCCCCAAATTTCGTTCTTCTATGTTGAAGCGTTCATTTCCAGTAACAGTTTGAATTTTTAGGTTTCACTCTGTTTTCTCCTATATTGATAGATGTATTTTGAACTCTAAATCCAACACGGGTTGTGCTAGCTTCTTGAAACTTGACACAACAAAGTAGTTTCACGTTCTATCTCTACGTTTTGTTTCCTCTTGATGTAGCCCTAAGCAGTGACTGGCGAGAAACACTTTCATGGGAAGGGGTTGCCAAGCTTCCAAAAATTACGAATCTCCAGAAATCTCAGCAAATATTTTTTCACCCAAACTGGATGATACTTTCAGGTAATGATCAGTACACTAAGGCGACTTGGTTCCCCAAATTTCGTTCTTCTATGTTGAAGCGTTCATTTCCAGTAACAGTTTGAATTTTTAGGTTTCACTCTGTTTTCTCCTATATTGATAGATGTATTTGGAACTCTAAATCCAACACGGTTCGTGCTAGCTTCTTGAAAGTTGACACAACAAAGTAGTTTCATGTTCTATCTCTACGTTTTGTTTCCTCTTGATATAGCCCGAAGCAGTGACTGGCGAGAAACACTTTCATGGGAAGGGGTTGCCAAGCTTCCAAAAATCACGAATCTCCAAAAATCTCAGCAAATATTTTTTCACCCACACTGGATGATACTTTCAGGTAATGATCAGTACACTAAGGTGACTTGGTTCCCCAAATTTCGTTCTTCTATGTTGAAGCGTTCATTTCCAGTAACAGTTTGAATTTTTAGGTTTCACTCTGTTTTCTCCTATATTGATAGATGTATTTGGAACTCTAAATCCAACACAGTTTGTGCTAGCTTCTTGAAACTTGACACAACAAAGTAGTTTCACGTTCTATCTCTACGTTTTGTTTCCTCTTGATGTAGCCCTAAGCAGTGACTGGCGAGAAACACTTTCATGGGAAGGGGTTGCCAAGCTTCCAAAAATTACGAATCTCCAGAAATCTCAGCAAATATTTTTTCACCCAAACTGGATGATACTTTCAGGTAATGATCAGTACACTAAGGCGACTTGGTTCCCCAAATTTCGTTCTTCTATGTTGAAGCGTTCATTTCCAGTAACAGTTTGAATTTTTAGGTTTCACTCTGTTTTCTCCTATATTGATAGATGTATTTGGAACTCTAAATCCAACACGGTTTGTGCTAGCTTCTTAAAACTTGACACTACAAAGTAGTTTCACGTTCTGTCTCTACGTTTTGTTTCCTCTTGATGTAGCCCTAAGCAGTGACCGGCGAGAAACCCTTTCATGGAACGGGGTTGCCAAGGTTCCAAAAATTACGAATCTCCAGAAATCTCAGCAAATATTTTTTCACCCAAACTGGGTGATACTTTCAGGTAATGATCAGTACACTAAGGCGACTTGGTTCCCCATATTTCGTTCTTCTATGTTGAAGCGTTCATTTCCAGTAACAGTTTGAATTTTTAGGTTTCACTCTGTTTTCTCCTGTATTAATAGATGTATTTGGAACTCTAAATCCAACACGGTTTGTGCTAGCTTCTTGAAACTTGTCACAACAAAGTAGTTTCACGTTCTATCTCTACGTTTTGTTTCCTCTTGATGTAGCCCTAAGCAGTGACTGGCGAGATACACTTTCATGGGAAGGGGTAGCCAAGCTTCCAAAAATTACGAATCTCCAGAAATCTCAGCAAATATTTTTTCACCCAAACTGGATGATACTTTCAGGTAATGATCAGTACACTAAGGCGACTTGGTTCCCCAAATTTCGTTCTTCTATGTTGAAGCGTTCATTTCCAGTAACAGTTTGAATTTTTAGGTTTCACTCTGTTTTCTCCTGTATTAATAGATGTATTTGGAACTCTAAATCCAACACGGTTTGTGCTAGCTTCTTGAAACTTGTCACAACAAAGTAGTTTCACGTTCTATCTCTACGTTTTGTTTCCTCTTGATGTAGCCCTAAGCAGTGACTGGCGAGATACACTTTCATGGGAAGGGGTAGCCAAGCTTCCAAAAATTACGAATCTCCAGAAATCTCAGCAAATATTTTTTCACCCAAACTGGATGATACTTTCAGGTAATGATCAGTACACTAAGGCGACTTGGTTCCCCAAATTTCGTTCTTCTATGTTGAAGCGTTCATTTCCAGTAACAGTTTGAATTTTTAGGTTTCACTCTGTTTTCTCCTATATTGATAGATGTATTTGGAACTCTAAATCCAACACGGGTTTTGCTAGCTTCTTGAAACTTGACACAACAATTAGTTTCACGTTCTATCTCTACGTTTTGTTTCCTCTTGATGTAGCCCTAAGCAGTGACTGGCGAGAAACACTTTCATGGGAAGGGGTTGCCAAGCTTCCAAAAATTACGAATCTCCAGAAATCTCAGCAAATATTTTTTCACCCAAACTGGATGATACTTTCATGTAATGATCAGTACACTAAGGCGACTTGGTTCCCCAAATTTCGTTCTTCTATGTTGAAGCGTTCATTTCCAGTAACAGTTTGAATTTTTAGGTTTCACTCTGTTTTCTCCTATATTGATAGATGTATTTGGAACTCTAAATCCAACACGGTTTGTGCTAGCTTCTTGAAACTTGACACAACAAAGTAGTTTCACGTTCTATCTCTACGTTTTGTTTCCTCTTGATGTAGCCCGAAGCAGTGACTGGCGAGAAACACTTTCATGGGAAGGGGTTGCCAAGCTTCCAAAAATTACGAATCTCCAGAAATCTCAGCAAATATTTTTTCACCCACACTGGATGATATTTTCAGGTAATGATCAGTACACTAAGGTGACTTGGTTCCCCAAATTTCGTTCTTCTATGTTGAAGCGTTCATTTCCAGTAACAGTTTGAATTTTTAGGTTTCACTCTTTTTTCTCCTATATTGATAGATGTATTTGGAACTCTAAATCCAACACGGTTTCTGCTAGCTTCTTGAAACTTGACACAACAAAGTAGTTTCACGTTCTATCTCTACATTTTGTTTCCTCTTGATGTAGCCATAAGCAGTGACTGGCGAGAAACACTTTCATGGGAAGGGGTTGCCAAGCTTCCAAAAATTACGAATCTCCAGAAATCTCAGCAAATATTTTTTCACCCAAACTGGATGATACTTTCAGGTAATGATCAGTACACTAAGGCGACTTGGTTCCCCAAATTTCGTTCTTCTATGTTGAAGCGTTCATTTCCAGTAACAGTTTGAATTTTTAGGTTTCACTCTGTTTTCTCCTATATTGATAGATGTATTTGGAACTCTAAATCCAACACAGTTTGTGCTAGCTTCTTGAAACTTGACACAACAAAGTAGTTTCACGTTCTATCTCTACGTTTTCTTTCCTCTTGATGTAGCCCGAAGCAGTGACTGGCGAGAAACACTTTCATGGGAAGGGGTTGCCAAGCTTCCAAAAATTACGAATCTCCAGAAATCTCAGCAAATATTTTTTCACCCAAACTGGGTGATACTTTCAGGTAATGATCAGTACACTAAGGCGACTTGGTTCCCCAAATTTCGTTCTTCTATGTTGAAGCGTTCATTTCCAGTAACAGTTTGAATTTTTAGGTTTCACTCTGTTTTCTCCTATATTGATAGATGTATTTGGAACTCTAAATCCAACACGGTTTGTGCTAGCTTTTTGAAACTTGTCACAACAAAGTAGTTTCACGTTCTATCTCTAAGTATTGTTTCCTCTTGATGTAGCCCTAAGCAGTGACTGGCGAGAAACACTTTCATGAGAAGGGGTAGCCAAGCTTCCAAATATTACGAATCTCCAGAAATCTCAGCAAATATTTTTTCACCCAAACTGGATGATACTTTCAGGTAATGATCAGTACACTAAGGCGACTTGGTTCCCCAAATTTCGTTCTTCTATGTTGAAGCGTTCATTTCCAGTAACAGTTTGAATTTTTAGGTTTCACTCTGTTTTCTCCTATATTGATAGATGTATTTGGAACTCTAAATCCAACACGGTTTGTGCTAGCTTCTTGAAACTTGACACAACAAAGTAGTTTCACGTTCTATCTCTACGTTTTGTTTCCTCTTGATGTAGCCCTAAGCAGTGACTGGCGAGAAACACTTTCATGGAACGGGGTTGCCAAGCTTCCAAAAATTACGAATCTCCAGAAATCTCAGCAAATATTTTTTCACACACACTGGATGATACTTTCAGGTAATGATCAGTACACTAAGGCGACTTGGTTCCCCAAATTTCGTTCTTCTATGTTGAACCGTTCATTTCCAGTAACAGTTTGAATTTTTAGGTTTCACTCTGTTTTCTCCTATATTGATAGATGTATTTGGAACTCTAAATCCAACACGGTTTGTGCTAGCTTCTTGAAACTTGACACAACAAAGTAGTTTCAAGTTCTATCTCTACGTTGTGTTTCCTCTTGATGTAGCCCGAAGCAGTGACTGGCGAGAAACACTTTCATGGGAAGGGGTTGCCAAGCTTCCAAAAATTACGAATCTCCAGAAATCTCAGCAAATATTTTTTCACCCACACTGGATGATACTTTCAGGTAATGATCAGTACACTAAGGCGACTTGGTTCCCCAAATTTCGTTCTTCTATGTTGAAGCGTTCATTTCCAGTAACAGTTTGAATTTTTAGGTTTCACTCTGTTTTCTCCTATATTGATAGATGTATTTGGAACTCTAAATCCAACACGGTTTGTCCTAGCTTCTTGAAACTTGACACAACAAAGTAGTTTCACGTTCTGTCTCTACGTTTTGTTTCCTCTTGATGTAGCCCTAAGCAGTGACTGGCGAGAAACACTTTCATGGGAAGGGGTTGCCAAGCTTCCAAAAATTACGAATCTCCAGAAATCTCAGCAAATATTTTTTCACCAAAATGGAGGATACTTTCAGGTAATGATCAGTACACTAAGGCGACTTGGTTCCCCAAATTTCGTTCTTCTATGTTGAAGCGTTCATTTCCAGTAACAGTTTGAATTTTTAGGTTTCACTCTGTTTTCTCCTATATTGATAGATGTATTTGGAACTCTAAATCCAACACAGTTTCTGCTAGCTTCTTGAAACTTGACACAACAAAGTAGTTTCACGTTCTATCTCTACGTTTTGTTTCCTCTTGATGTAGCCATAAGCAGTGACTGGCGAGAAACACTTTCATGGGAAGGGGTTGCCAAGCTTCCAAAAATTACGAATCTCCAGAAATCTCAGCAAATATTTTTTCACCCAAACTGGATGATACTTTCAGGTAATGATCAGTACACTAAGGCGACTTGGTTCCCCAAATTTCGTTCTTCTATGTTGAAGCGTTCATTTCCAGTAACAGTTTGAATTTTTAGGTTTCACTCTGTTTTCTCCTATATTGATAGATGTATTTGGAACTCTAAATCCAACACAGTTTGTGCTAGCTTCTTGAAACTTGACACAACAAAGTAGTTTCAAGTTCTATCTCTACGTTTTGTTTCCTCTTGATGTAGCCCTAAGCAGTGACTGGCGAGAAACACTTTCATGGGAAGGGGTTGCCAAGCTTCCAAAAATTACGAATCTCCAGAAATCTCAGCAAATATTGTTTCACCCAAACTGGATGATACTTTCAGGTAATGATCAGTACACTAAGGTGACTTGGTTCCCCAAATTTCGTTCTTCTATGTTGAAGCGTTCATTTCCAGTAACAGTTTGAATTTTTAGGTTTCACTCTGTTTTCTCCTATATTGATAGATGTATTTGGAACTCTAAATCCAACACGGTTTGTGCTAGCTTCTTGAAACTTGACACAACAAAGTAGTTTCACGTTCTATCTCTACGTTTTGTTTCCTCTTGATGTAGCCCTAAGCAGTGACTGGCGAGAAACCCTTTCATGGAACGGGGTTGCCAATCTTCCAAAAATTACGAATCTCCAGAAATCTCAGCAAATATTTTTTCACCCACACTGGATGATACTTTCAGGTAATGATCAGTACACTAAGGCGACTTGGTTCCCCAAATTTCGTTCTTCTATGTTGAAGCGTTCATTTCCAGTAACAGTTTGAATTTTTAGGTTTCACTCTGTTTTCTCCTATATTGATAGATGTATTTGGAACTCTAAATCCAACACGGTTTGTGCTAGCTTCTTGAAACTTGACACAACAAAGTAGTTTCATGTTCTATCTCTACGTTTTGTTTCCTCTTGATGTAGCCCTAAGCAGTGACTGGCTAGAAACACTTTCGTGGAACGGGGTTGCCAAGCTTCCAAAAATTACGAATCTCCAGAAATCTCAGCAAATATTTTTTCACCCAAACTGGATGATACTTTCAGGTAATGATCAGTACACTAAGGCGACTTGGATCCCCAAATTTCGTTCTTCTATGTTGAAGCGTTCATTTCCAGTAACAGTTTGAATTTTTAGGTTTCACTTTGTTTTCTCGTATATTGATAGATGTATTTGGAACTCTAAATCCAACACGGTTTGTGCTAGCTTCTTGAAACTTGTCACAACAAAGTAGTTTCACGTTCTATCTCTACGTTTTGTTTCCTCTTGATGTAGCCCTAAGCAGTGACTGGCGAGAAACACTTTCGTGGAACGGGGTTGCCAAGCTTCCAAAAATTACGAATCTCCAGAAATCTCAGCAAATATTTTTTCACCCAAACTGGATGATACTTTCAGGTAATGATCAGTACACTAAGGCGACTTGGTTCCCCAAATTTCGTTCTTCTATGTTGAAGCGTTCATTTCCAGTAACAGTTTGAATTTTTAGGTTTCACTCTGTTTTCTCCTATATTGATAGATGTATTTGGAACTCTAAATCCAACACGGTTTGTGCTAGCTTCTTGAAACTTGTCACAACAAAGTAGTTTCACGTTCTATCTCTAAGTTTGTTTCCTCTTGATGTAGCCCTAAGCAGTGACTGGCGAGAAACACTTTCATGGGAAGGGGTAGCCAAGCTTCCAAAAATTACGAATCTCCAGAAATCTCAGCAAATATTTTTTCACCCAAACTGGATGATACTTTCAGGTAATGATCAGTACACTAAGGCGACTTGGTTCCCCAAATTTCGTTCTTCTATGTTGAAGCGTTCATTTCCAGTAACAGTTTGAATTTTTAGGTTTCACTCTGTTTTCTCCTATATTGATAGATGTATTTGGAACTCTAAATCCAACACGGTTTGTGCTAGCTTCTTGAAACTTGACATAACAAAGTAGTTTCACGTTCTATCTCTACGTTTTGTTTCCTCTTGATGTAGCCCTAAGCAGTGACTGGCGAGAAACCCTTTCATGGAACGGGGTTGCCAAGCTTCCAAAAATTACGAATCTCCAGAAATCTCAGCAAATATTTTTTCACCCACACTGGATGATACTTTCAGGTAATGATCAGTACACTAAGGCGACTTGGTTCCCCAAATTTCGTTCTTCTATGTTGAAGCGTTCATTTCCAGTAACAGTTTGAATTTTTAGGTTTCACTCTCTTTTCTCCTATATTGATAGATGTATTTGGAACTCTAAATCCAACACGGTTTGTGCTAGCTTCTTGAAACTTGACACAACAAAGTAGTTTCACGTACTATCTCTACGTTTTGTTTCCTCTTGATGTAGCCCTAAGCAGTGACTGGCGAGAAACACTTTCATGGGAAGGGGTTGCCAAGCTTCCAAAAATTACGAATCTCCAGAAATCTCAGCAAATATTTTTTCACCCAAACTGGATGATACTTTCAGGTAATGATCAGTACACTAAGGCGACTTGGTTCCCCAAATTTCGTTCTTCTATGTTGAAGCGTTCATTTCCAGTAACAGTTTGATTTTAAGGTTTCACTCTGTTTTCTCCTATATTGATAGATGTATTTGGAACTCTAAATCCAACACAGTTTGTGCTAGCTTCTTGAAACTTGACACAAGAAAGAGTTTCACGTTCTATCTCTACGTTTTGTTTCCTCTTGATGTAGCCCTAAGCAGTGACTGGCGAGAAACACTTTCATGGGAAGGGGTTGCCAAGCTTCCAAAAATTACGAATCTCCAGAAATCTCAGCAAATATTTTTTCACCCAAACTGGATGATACTTTCAGGTAATGATCAGTACACTAAGGCGACTTGGTTCCCCAAATTTCGTTCTTCTATGTTGAAGCGTTCATTTCCAGTAACAGTTTGAATTTTTAGGTTTCACTCTGTTTTCTCCTATATTGATACATGTATTTGGAACTCTAAATCCAACACGGTTTGTGCTAGCTTCTTGAAACTTGACACAACAAAGTAGTTTCACGTTCTATCTCTACGTTTTGTTTCCTCTTGATGTAGCCCTAAGCAGTGACCGGCGAGAAACCCTTTCATGGAACGGGGTTGCCAAGGTTCCAAAAATTACGAATCTCCAGAAATCTCAGCAAATATTTTTTCACCCAAACTGGGTGATACTTTCAGGTAATGATCAGTACACTAAGGCGACTTGGTTCCCCAAATTTCGTTCTTCTATGTTGAAGCGTTCATTTCCAGTAACAGATTGAATTTTTAGGTTTCACTCTGTTTTCTCCTATATTGATACATGTATTTGGAACTCTAAATCCAACACGGTTTGTGCTAGCTTCTTGAAACTTGACACTACAAAGTAGTTTCACGTTCTATCTCTACGTTTTGTTTCCTCTTGATGTAGCCCTAAGCAGTGACCGGCGAGAAACCCTTTCATGGAACGGGGTTGCCAAGGTTCTAAAAATTACGAATCTCCAGAAATCTCAGCAAATATTTTTTCACCCAAACTGGGTGATACTTTCAGGTAATGATCAGTACACTAAGGCGACTTGGTTCCCCAAATTTCGTTCTTCTATGTTGAAGCGTTCATTTCCAGTAACAGTTTGAATTTTTAGGTTTCACTCTGTTTTCTCCTATATTAATAGATGTATTTGGAACTCTAAATCCAACACGGTTTGTGCTAACTTCTTGAAACTTGTCACAACAAAGTAGTTTCACGTTCTATCTCTATGTTTTGTTTCCTCTTGATGTAGCCCTAAGCAGTGACTGGCGAGAAACACTTTCATGGGAAGGGGTTGCCAAGCTTCCAAAAATTACGAATCTCCAGAAATCTCAGCAAATATTTTTTCACCCAAACTGGATGATACTTTCAGGTAATTATCAGTACACTAAGGCGACTTGGTTCCCCAAATTTCGTTCTTCTATGTTCAAGCGTTCATTTCCAGTAACAGTTTGAATTTTTAGGTTTCACTCTGTTTTCTCCTATATTGATAGATGTATTTGGAACTCTAAATCCAACACGGTTTGTGCTAGCTTCTTGAAACTTGACACAACAAAGTAGTTTCACGTTCTATCTCTACGTTTTGTTTCCTCTTGATGTAGCCCGAAGCAGTGACTATCGAGAAACACTTTCATGGGAAGGGGTTGCCAAGCTTCCAAAAATTACGAATCTCCAGAAATCTCAGCAAATATTTTTTCACCCAAACTGGATGATTCTTTCAGGTAATGATCAGTACACTAAGGCGACTTGGTTCCCCAAATTTCGTTCTTCTATTTTGAAGCGTTCATTTCCAGTAACATTTTGAATTTTTAGGTTTCACTCTGTTTTCTCCTATATTGATAGATGTATTTGGAACTCTAAATCCAACACGGTTTGTGCTAGCTTCTTGAAACTTGACACAACAAAGTAGTTTCACGTTCTATCTCTACGTTGTGTTTCCTCTTGATGTAGCCCGAAGCAGTGACTGGCGAGAAACACTTTCATGGGAAGGGGTTGCCAAGCTTCCAAAAATTACGAATCTCCAGAAATCTCAGCAAATATTTTTTCACCCAAACTGGATGATACTTTCAGGTAATGATCAGTACACTAAGGTGACTTGGTTCCCCAAATTTCGTTCTTCTATGTTGAAGCGTTCATTTCCAGTAACAGTTTGAATTTTTAGGTTTCACTCTGTTTTCTCCTATATTGATAGATGTATTTGGAACTCTAAATCCAACACGGTTTGTGCTAGCTTCTTGAAACTTGACACAACAAAGTAGTTTCACGTTCTATCTCTACGTTGTGTTTCCTCTTGATGTAGCCCGAAGCAGTGACTGGCGAGAAACACTTTCATGGGAAGGGGTTGCCAAGCTTCCAAAAATTACGAATCTCCAGAAATCTCAGCAAATATTTTTTCACCCACACTGGATGATACTTTCAGGTAATGATCAGTACACTAAGGCGACTTGGTTCCCCAAATTTCGTTCTTCTATGTTGAAGCGTTCATTTCCAGTAACAGTTTGAATTTTTAGGTTTCACTCTGTTTTCTCCTATATTGATAGATGTATTTGGAACTCTAAATCCAACACGGTTTGTGCTAGCTTCTTGAAACTTGTCACAACAAAGTAGTTTCACGTTCTGTCTCTACGTTTTGTTTCCTCTTGATGTAGCCCTAAGCAGTGACTGGCGAGAAACACTTTCATGGGAAGGGGTTGCCAAGCTTCCAAAAATTACGAATCTCCAGAAATCTCAGCAAATATTTTTTCACCCAAACTGGATGATACTTTCAGGTAATGATCAGTACACTAAGGCGACTTGGTTCCCCAAATTTCGTTCTTCTATGTTGAAGCGTTCATTTCCAGTAACAGTTTAAATTTTTAGGTTTCACTCTGTTTTCTCCTATATTGATAGATGTATTTGGAACTCTAAATCCAACACAGTTTCTGCTAGCTTCTTGAAACTTGACACAACAAAGTAGTTTCACGTTCTATCTCTACGTTTTGTTTCCTCTTGATGTAGCCATAAGCAGTGACTGGCGAGAAACACTTTCATGGGAAGGGGTTGCCAAGCTTCCAAAAATTACGAATCTCCAGAAATCTCAGCAAATATTTTTTCACCCAAACTGGATGATACTTTCAGGTAATGATCAGTACACCAAGGCGACTTGGTTCCCCAAATTTCGTTCTTCTATGTTGAAGCGTTCATTTCCAGTAACAGTTTGAATTTTTAGGTTTCACTCTGTTTTCTCCTATATTGATAGATGTATTTGGAACTCTAAATCCAACACAGTTTGTGCTAGCTTCTTGAAACTTGACACAACAAAGTAGTTTCACGTTCTATCTCTACGTTTTGTTTCCTCTTGATGTAGCCCTAAGCAGTGACTGGCGAGAAACACTTTCATGGGAAGGGGTTGCCAAGCTTCCAAAAATTACGAATCTCCAGAAATCTCAGCAAATATTGTTTCACCCAAACTGGATGATACTTTCAGGTAATGATCAGTACACTAAGGTGACTTGGTTCCCCAAATTTCGTTCTTCTATGTTGAAGCGTTCATTTCCAGTAACAGTTTGAATTTTTAGGTTTCACTCTGTTTTCTCCTATATTGATAGATGTATTTGGAACTCTAAATCCAACACGGTTTGTGCTAGCTTCTTGAAACTTGACACAACAAAGTAGTTTCACGTTCTATCTCTACGTTTTGTTTCCTCTTGATGTAGCCCTAAGCAGTGACTGGCGAGAAACCCTTTCATGGAACGGGGTTGCCAATCTTCCAAAAATTACGAATCTCCAGAAATCTCAGCAAATATTTTTTCACCCACACTGGATGATACTTTCAGGTAATGATCAGTACACTAAGGCGACTTGGTTCCCCAAATTTCGTTCTTCTATGTTGAAGCGTTCATTTCCAGTAACAGTTTGAATTTTTAGGTTTCACTCTGTTTTCTCCTATATTGATAGATGTATTTGGAACTCTAAATCCAACACGGTTTGTGCTAGCTTCTTGAAACTTGACACAACAAAGTAGTTTCATGTTCTATCTCTACGTTTTGTTTCCTCTTGATGTAGCCCTAAGCAGTGACTGGCGAGAAACACTTTCGTGGAACGGGGTTGCCAAGCTTCCAAAAATTACGAATCTCCAGAAATCTCAGCAAATATTTTTTCACCCAAACTGGATGATACTTTCAGGTAATGATCAGTACACTAAGGCGACTTGGTTCCCCAAATTTCGTTCTTCTATGTTGAAGCGTTCATTTCCAGTAACAGTTTGAATTTTTAGGTTTCACTCTGTTTTCTCCTATATTGATAGATGTATTTGGAACTCTAAATCCAACACGGTTTGTGCTAGCTTCTTGAAACTTGTCACAACAAAGTAGTTTCACGTTCTATCTCTACGTTTTGTTTCCTCTTGATGTAGCCCTAAGCAGTGACTGGCGAGAAACACTTTCGTGGAACGGGGTTGCCAAGCTTCCAAAAATTACGAATCTCCAGAAATCTCAGCAAATATTTTTTCACCCAAACTGGATGATACTTTCAGGTAATGATCAGTACACTAAGGCGACATGGTTCCCCAAATTTCGTTCTTCTATGTTGAAGCGTTCATTTCCAGTAACAGTTTGAATTTTTAGGTTTCACTCTGTTTTCTCCTATATTGATAGATGTATTTGGAACTCTATATCCAACACGGTTTGTGCTAGCTTCTTGAAACTTGTCACAACAAAGTAGTTTCACGTTCTATCTCTAAGTTTTGTTTCCTCTTGATGTAGCCCTAAGCAGTTACTGGCGAGAAACACTTTCATGGGAAGGGGTAGCCAAGCTTCCAAAAATTACGAATCTCCAGAAATCTCAGCAAATATTTTTTCACCCAAACTGGATGATACTTTCAGGTAATGATCAGTACACTAAGGCGACTTGGTTCCCCAAATTTCGTTCTTCTATGTTGAAGCGTTCATTTCCAGTAACAGTTTGAATTTTTAGGTTTCACTCTGTTTTCTCCTATATTAATAGATGTATTTGGAACTCTAAATCCAACACGGTTTGTGCTAACTTCTTGAAACTTGTCACAACAAAGTAGTTTCACGTTCTATCTCTATGTTTTGTTTCCTCTTGATGTAGCCCTAAGCAGTGACTGGCGAGAAACACTTTCATGGGAAGGGGTTGCCAAGCTTCCAAAAATTACGAATCTCCAGAAATCTCAGCAAATATTTTTTCACCCAAACTGGATGATACTTTCAGGTAATTATCAGTACACTAAGGCGACTTGGTTCCCCAAATTTCGTTCTTCTATGTTCAAGCGTTCATTTCCAGTAACAGTTTGAATTTTTAGGTTTCACTCTGTTTTCTCCTATATTGATAGATGTATTTGGAACTCTAAATCCAACACGGTTTGTGCTAGCTTCTTGAAACTTGACACAACAAAGTAGTTTCACGTTCTATCTCTACGTTTTGTTTCCTCTTGATGTAGCCCGAAGCAGTGACTGGCGAGAAACACTTTCATGGGAAGGGGTTGCCAAGCTTCCAAAAATTACGAATCTCCAGAAATCTCAGCAAATATTTTTTCACCCAAACTGGATGATTCTTTCAGGTAATGATCAGTACACTAAGGCGACTTGGTTCCCCAAATTTCGTTCTTCTATTTTGAAGCGTTCATTTCCAGTAACATTTTGAATTTTTAGGTTTCACTCTGTTTTCTCCTATATTGATAGATGTATTTGGAACTCTAAATCCAACACGGTTTGTGCTAGCTTCTTGAAACTTGACACAACAAAGTAGTTTCACGTTCTATCTCTACGTTTTGTTTCCTCTTGATGTAGCCCGAAGCAGTGACTGGCGAGAAACACTTTCATGGGAAGGGGTTGCCAAGCTTCCAAAAATTACGAATCTCCAGAAATCTCAGCAAATATTTTTTCACCCAAACTGGATGATTCTTTCAGGTAATGATCAGTACACTAAGGCGACTTGGTTCCCCAAATTTCGTTCTTCTATTTTGAAGCGTTCATTTCCAGTAACATTTTGAATTTTTAGGTTTCACTCTGTTTTCTCCTATATTGATAGATGTATTTGGAACTCTAAATCCAACACGGTTTGTGCTAGCTTCTTGAAACTTGACACAACAAAGTAGTTTCACGTTCTATCTCTTCGTTTTGTTTCCTCTTGATGTAGCCCGAAGCAGTGACTGGCGAGAAACACTTTCATGGGAAGGGGTTGCCAAGCTTCCAAAAATTACGAATCTCCAGAAATCTCAGCAAATATTTTTTCACCCAAACTGGATGATACTTTCAGGTAATGATCAGTACACTAAGGTGACTTGGTTCCCCAAATTTCGTTCTTCTATGTTGAAGCGTTCATTTCCAGTAACAGTTTGAATTTTTAGGTTTCACTCTGTTTTCTCCTATATTGATAGATGTATTTGGAACTCTAAATCCAACACGGTTTGTGCTAGCTTCTTGAAACTTGACACAACAAAGTAGTTTCACGTTCTGTCTCTACGTTTTGTTTCCTCTTGATGTAGCCCGAAGCAGTGACTGGCGAGAAACACTTTCATGGGAAGGGGTTGCCAAGCTTCCAAAAATTACGAATCTCCAGAAATCTCAGCAAATATTTTTTCACCCAAACTGGATGATACTTTCAGGTAATGATCAGTACACTAAGGTGACTTGGTTCCCCAAATTTCGTTCTTCTATGTTGAAGCGTTCATTTCCAGTAACAGTTTGAATTTTTAGGTTTCACTCTGTTTTCTCCTATATTGATAGATGTATTTGGAACTCTAAATCCAACACGGTTTGTGCTAGCTTCTTGAAACTTGACACAACAAAGTAGTTTCACGTTCTATCTCTACGTTGTGTTTCCTCTTGATGTAGCCCGAAGCAGTGACTGGCGAGAAACACTTTCATGGGAAGGGGTTGCCAAGCTTCCAAAAATTACGAATCTCCAGAAATCTCAGCAAATATTTTTTCACCCACACTGGATGATACTTTCAGGTAATGATCAGTACACTAAGGCGACTTGGTTCCCCAAATTTCGTTCTTCTATGTTGAAGCGTTCATTTCCAGTAACAGTTTGAATTTTTAGGTTTCACTCTGTTTTCTCCTATATTGATAGATGTATTTGGAACTCTAAATCCAACACGGTTTGTGCTAGCTTCTTGAAACTTGACACAACAAAGTAGTTTCACGTTCTGTCTCTACGTTTTGTTTCCTCTTGATGTAGCCCTAAGCAGTGACTGGCGAGAAACACTTTCATGGGAAGGGGTTGCCAAGCTTCCAAAAATTACGAATCTCCAGAAATCTCAGAAAATATTTTTTCACCCAAACTGGATGATACTTTCAGGTAATGATCAGTACACTAAGGCGACTTGGTTCCCTAAATTTCGTTCTTCTATGTTGAAGCGTTCATTTCCAGTAACAGTTTAAATTTTTAGGTTTCACTCTGTTTTCTCCTATATTGATAGATGTATTTGGAAGTCTAAATCCAACACAGTTTCTGCTAGCTTCTTGAAACTTGACACAACAAAGTAGTTTCACGTTCTATCTCTACGTTTTGTTTCCTCTTGATGTAGCCATAAGCAGTGACTGGCGAGAAACACTTTCATGGGAAGGGGTTGCCAAGCTTCCAAAAATTACGAATCTCCAGAAATCTCAGCAAATATTTTTTCACCCAAACTGGATGATACTTTCAGGTAATGATCAGTACACTAAGGTGACTTGGTTCCCCAAATTTCGTTCTTCTATGTTGAAGCGTTCATTTCCAGTAACAGTTTGAATTTTTAGGTTTCACTCTGTTTTCTCCTATATTGATAGATGTATTTGGAACTCTAAATCCAACACGGTTTGTGCTAGCTTCTTGAAACTTGACACAACAAAGTAGTTTCACGTTCTGTCTCTACGTTTTGTTTCCTCTTGATGTAGCCCGAAGCAGTGACTGGCGAGAAACACTTTCATGGGAAGGGGTTGCCAAGCTTCCAAAAATTACGAATCTCCAGAAATCTCAGCAAATATTTTTTCATCCAAACTGGATGATACTTTCAGGTAATGATCAGTACACTAAGGTGACTTGGTTCCCCAAATTTCGTTCTTCTATGTTGAAGCGTTCATTTCCAGTAACAGTTTGAATTTTTAGGTTTCACTCTGTTTTCTCCTATATTGATAGATGTATTTAAAACTCTAAATCCAACACGGTTTGTGCTAGCTTCTTGAAACTTGACACAACAAAGTAGTTTCACGTTCTATCTCTACGTTTTTTTTCCTCTTGATGTAGCCCTAAGCAGTGACTGGCGAGAAACCCTTTCATGGAACGGGGTTGCCAATCTTCCAAAAATTACGAATCTCCAGAAATCTCAGCAAATATTTTTTCACCCACACTGGATGATACTTTCAGGTAATGATCAGTACACTAAGGCGACTTGGTTCCCCAAATTTCGTTCTTCTATGTTGAAGCGTTCATTTCCAGTAACAGTTTGAATTTTTAGGTTTCACTCTGTTTTCTCCTATATTGATAGATGTATTTGGAACTCTAAATCCAACACGGTTTGTGCTAGCTTCTTGAAACTTGACACAACAAAGTAGTTTCACGTTCTATCTCTACGTTTTGTTTCCTCTTGATGTAGCCCTAAGCAGTGACTGGCGAGAAACCCTTTCATGGAACGGGGTTGCCAATCTTCCAAAAATTACGAATCTCCAGAAATCTCAGCAAATATTTTTTCACCCACACTGGATGATACTTTCAGGTAATGATCAGTACACTAAGGCGACTTGGTTCCCCAAATTTCGTTCTTCTATGTTGAAGCGTTCATTTCCAGTAACAGTTTGAATTTTTAGGTTTCACTCTGTTTTCTCCTATATTGATAGATGTATTTGGAACTCTAAATCCAACACGGTTTGTGCTAGCTTCTTGAAACTTGACACAACAAAGTAGTTTCATGTTCTATCTCTACGTTTTGTTTCCTCTTGATGTAGCCCTAAGCAGTGACTGGCGAGAAACACTTTCGTGGAACGGGGTTGCCAAGCTTCCAAAAATTACGAATCTCCAGAAATCTCAGCAAATATTTTTTCACCCAAACTGGATGATACTTTCAGGTAATGATCAGTACACTAAGGCGACTTGGTTCCCCAAATTTCGTTCTTCTATGTTGAAGCGTTCATTTCCAGTAACAGTTTGAATTTTTAGGTTTCACTCTGTTTTCTCCTATATTGATAGATGTATTTGGAACTCTAAATCCAACACGGTTTGTGCTAGCTTCTTGAAACTTGTCACAACAAAGTAGTTTCACGTTCTATCTCTACGTTTTGTTTCCTCTTGATGTAGCCCTAAGCAGTGACTGGCGAGAAACACTTTCGTGGAACGGGGTTGCCAAGCTTCCAAAAATTACGAATCTCCAGAAATCTCAGCAAATATTTTTTCACCCAAACTGGATGATACTTTCAGGTAATGATCAGTACACTAAGGCGACATGGTTCCCCAAATTTCGTTCTTCTATGTTGAAGCGTTCATTTCCAGTAACAGTTTGAATTTTTAGGTTTCACTCTGTTTTCTCCTATATTGATAGATGTATTTGGAACTCTATATCCAACACGGTTTGTGCTAGCTTCTTGAAACTTGTCACAACAAAGTAGTTTCACGTTCTATCTCTAAGTTTTGTTTCCTCTTGATGTAGCCCTAAGCAGTGACTGGCGAGAAACCCTTTCATGGAACGGGGTTGCCAAGCTTCCAAAAATTACGAATCTCCAGAAATCTCAGCAAATATTTTTTCACCCACACTGGATGATACTTTCAGGTAATGATCAGTACACTAAGGCGACTTGGTTCCCCAAATTTCGTTCTTCTATGTTGAAGCGTTCATTTCCAGTAACAGTTTGAATTTTTAGGTTTCACTCTCTTTTCTCCTATATTGATAGATGTATTTGGAACTCTAAATCCAACACGGTTTGTGCTAGCTTCTTGAAACTTGACACAACAAAGTAGTTTCACGTACTATCTCTACGTTTTGTTTCCTCTTGATGTAGCCCTAAGCAGTGACTGGCGAGAAACACTTTCATGGGAAGGGGTTGCCAAGCTTCCAAAAATTACGAATCTCCAGAAATCTCAGCAAATATTTTTTCACCCAAACTGGATGATACTTTCAGGTAATGATCAGTACACTAAGGCGACTTGGTTCCCCAAATTTCGTTCTTCTATGTTGAAGCGTTCATTTCCAGTAACAGTTTGATTTTAAGGTTTCACTCTGTTTTCTCCTATATTGATAGATGTATTTGGAACTCTAAATCCAACACAGTTTGTGCTAGCTTCTTGAAACTTGACACAAGAAAGAGTTTCACGTTCTATCTCTACGTTTTGTTTCCTCTTGATGTAGCCCTAAGCAGTGACTGGCGAGAAACACTTTCATGGGAAGGGGTTGCCAAGCTTCCAAAAATTACGAATCTCCAGAAATCTCAGCAAATATTTTTTCACCCAAACTGGATGATACTTTCAGGTAATGATCAGTACACTAAGGCGACTTGGTTCCCCAAATTTCGTTCTTCTATGTTGAAGCGTTCATTTCCAGTAACAGTTTGAATTTTTAGGTTTCACTCTGTTTTCTCCTATATTGATACATGTATTTGGAACTCTAAATCCAACACGGTTTGTGCTAGCTTCTTGAAACTTGACACTACAAAGTAGTTTCACGTTCTATCTCTACGTTTTGTTTCCTCTTGATGTAGCCCTAAGCAGTGACCGGCGAGACACCCTTTCATGGAACGGGGTTGCCAAGGTTCCAAAAATTACGAATCTCCAGAAATCTCAGCAAATATTTTTTCACCCAAACTGGGTGATACTTTCAGGTAATGATCAGTACACTAAGGCGACTTGGTTCCCCAAATTTCGTTCTTCTATTTTGAAGCGTTCATTTCCAGTAACAGTTTGAATTTTTAGGTTTCACTCTGTTTTCTCCTATATTAATAGATGTATTTGGAACTCTAAATCCAACACGGTTTGTGCTAACTTCTTGAAACTTGTCACAACAAAGTAGTTTCACGTTCTATCTCTATGTTTTGTTTCCTCTTGATGTAGCCCTAAGCAGTGACTGGCGAGAAACACTTTCATGGGAAGGGGTTGCCAAGCTTCCAAAAATTACGAATCTCCAGAAATCTCAGCAAATATTTTTTCACCCAAACTGGATGATACTTTCAGGTAATTATCAGTACACTAAGGCGACTTGGTTCCCCAAATTTCATTCTTCTATGTTGAAGCGTTCATTTCCAGTAACAGTTTGAATTTTTAGGTTTCACTCTGTTTTCTCCTATATTGATACATGTATTTGGAACTCTAAATCCAACACGGTTTGTGCTAGCTTCTTGAAACTTGACACTACAAAGTAGTTTCACGTTCTATCTCTACGTTTTGTTTCCTCTTGATGTAGCCCTAAGCAGTGACCGGCGAGAAACCCTTTCATGGAACAGGGTTGCCAAGGTTCCAAAAATTACGAATCTCCAGAAATCTCAGCAAATATTTTTTCACCCAAACTGGGTGATACTTTCAGGTAATGATCAGTACACTAAGGCGACTTGGTTCCCCAAATTTCGTTCTTCTATGTTGAAGCGTTCATTTCCAGTAACAGTTTGAATTTTTAGGTTTCACTCTGTTTTCTCCTATATTAATAGATGTATTTGGAACTCTAAATCCAACACGGTTTGTGCTAACTTCTTGAAACTTGTCACAACAAAGTAGTTTCACGTTCTATCTCTATGTTTTGTTTCCTCTTGATGTAGCCCTAAGCAGTGACTGGCGAGAAACACTTTCATGGGAAGGGGTTGCCAAGCTTCCAAAAATTACGAATCTCCAGAAATCTCAGCAAATATTTTTTCACCCAAACTGGATGATACTTTCAGGTAATTA
The DNA here is from genome assembly GCF_964194105.1 of Spermophilus citellus. Taxonomy (NCBI): domain Eukaryota; kingdom Metazoa; phylum Chordata; class Mammalia; order Rodentia; family Sciuridae; genus Spermophilus; species Spermophilus citellus. The sequence continues at coordinate 96,808,011 of NC_138183.1, read as the reverse complement.
TCAGTACACTAAGGCGACTTGGTTCCCCAAATTTCGTTCTTCTATGTTCAAGCGTTCATTTCCAGTAACAGTTTGAATTTTTAGGTTTCACTCTGTTTTCTCCTATATTGATAGATGTATTTGGAACTCTAAATCCAACACGGTTTGTGCTAGCTTCTTGAAACTTGACACAACAAAGTAGTTTCACGTTCTATCTCTACGTTTTGTTTCCTCTTGATGTAGCCCGAAGCAGTGACTGGCGAGAAACACTTTCATGGGAAGGGGTTGCCAAGCTTCCAAAAATTACGAATCTCCAGAAATCTCAGCAAATATTTTTTCACCCAAACTGGATGATTCTTTCAGGTAATGATCAGTACACTAAGGCGACTTGGTTCCCCAAATTTCGTTCTTCTATTTTGAAGCGTTCATTTCCAGTAACATTTTGAATTTTTAGGTTTCACTCTGTTTTCTCCTATATTGATAGATGTATTTGGAACTCTAAGTCCAACACGGTTTGTGCTAGCTTCTTGAAACTTGACACAACAAAGTAGTTTCACGTTCTATCTCTACGTTTTGTTTCCTCTTGATGTAGCCCGAAGCAGTGACTGGCGAGAAACACTTTCATGGGAAGGGGTTGCCAAGCTTCCAAAAATTACGAATCTCCAGAAATCTCAGCAAATATTTTTTCACCCAAACTGGATGATTCTTTCAGGTAATGATCAGTACACTAAGGCGACTTGGTTCCCCAAATTTCGTTCTTCTATTTTGAAGCGTTCATTTCCAGTAACATTTTGAATTTTTAGGTTTCACTCTGTTTTCTCCTATATTGATAGATGTATTTGGAACTCTAAATCCAACACGGTTTGTGCTAGCTTCTTGAAACTTGACACAACAAAGTAGTTTCACGTTCTATCTCTTCGTTTTGTTTCCTCTTGATGTAGCCCGAAGCAGTGACTGGCGAGAAACACTTTCATGGGAAGGGGTTGCCAAGCTTCCAAAAATTACGAATCTCCAGAAATCTCAGCAAATATTTTTTCACCCAAACTGGATGATACTTTCAGGTAATGATCAGTACACTAAGGTGACTTGGTTCCCCAAATTTCGTTCTTCTATGTTGAAGCGTTCATTTCCAGTAACAGTTTGAATTTTTAGGTTTCACTCTGTTTTCTCCTATATTGATAGATGTATTTGGAACTCTAAATCCAACACGGTTTGTGCTAGCTTCTTGAAACTTGACACAACAAAGTAGTTTCACGTTCTGTCTCTACGTTTTGTTTCCTCTTGATGTAGCCCGAAGCAGTGACTGGCGAGAAACACTTTCATGGGAAGGGGTTGCCAAGCTTCCAAAAATTACGAATCTCCAGAAATCTCAGCAAATATTTTTTCACCCAAACTGGATGATACTTTCAGGTAATGATCAGTACACTAAGGTGACTTGGTTCCCCAAATTTCGTTCTTCTATGTTGAAGCGTTCATTTCCAGTAACAGTTTGAATTTTTAGGTTTCACTCTGTTTTCTCCTATATTGATAGATGTATTTGGAACTCTAAATCCAACACGGTTTGTGCTAGCTTCTTGAAACTTGACACAACAAAGTAGTTTCACGTTCTATCTCTACGTTGTGTTTCCTCTTGATGTAGCCCGAAGCAGTGACTGGCGAGAAACACTTTCATGGGAAGGGGTTGCCAAGCTTCCAAAAATTACGAATCTCCAGAAATCTCAGCAAATATTTTTTCACCCACACTGGATGATACTTTCAGGTAATGATCAGTACACTAAGGCGACTTGGTTCCCCAAATTTCGTTCTTCTATGTTGAAGCGTTCATTTCCAGTAACAGTTTGAATTTTTAGGTTTCACTCTGTTTTCTCCTATATTGATAGATGTATTTGGAACTCTAAATCCAACACGGTTTGTGCTAGCTTCTTGAAACTTGACACAACAAAGTAGTTTCACGTTCTGTCTCTACGTTTTGTTTCCTCTTGATGTAGCCCTAAGCAGTGACTGGCGAGAAACACTTTCATGGGAAGGGGTTGCCAAGCTTCCAAAAATTACGAATCTCCAGAAATCTCAGCAAATATTTTTTCACCCAAACTGGATGATACTTTCAGGTAATGATCAGTACACTAAGGCGACTTGGTTCCCTAAATTTCGTTCTTCTATGTTGAAGCGTTCATTTCCAGTAACAGTTTAAATTTTTAGGTTTCACTCTGTTTTCTCCTATATTGATAGATGTATTTGGAAGTCTAAATCCAACACAGTTTCTGCTAGCTTCTTGAAACTTGACACAACAAAGTAGTTTCACGTTCTATCTCTACGTTTTGTTTCCTCTTGATGTAGCCATAAGCAGTGACTGGCGAGAAACACTTTCATGGGAAGGGGTTGCCAAGCTTCCAAAAATTACGAATCTCCAGAAATCTCAGCAAATATTTTTTCACCCAAACTGGATGATACTTTCAGGTAATGATCAGTACACTAAGGTGACTTGGTTCCCCAAATTTCGTTCTTCTATGTTGAAGCGTTCATTTCCAGTAACAGTTTGAATTTTTAGGTTTCACTCTGTTTTCTCCTATATTGATAGATGTATTTGGAACTCTAAATCCAACACGGTTTGTGCTAGCTTCTTGAAACTTGACACAACAAAGTAGTTTCACGTTCTGTCTCTACGTTTTGTTTCCTCTTGATGTAGCCCGAAGCAGTGACTGGCGAGAAACACTTTCATGGGAAGGGGTTGCCAAGCTTCCAAAAATTACGAATCTCCAGAAATCTCAGCAAATATTTTTTCATCCAAACTGGATGATACTTTCAGGTAATGATCAGTACACTAAGGTGACTTGGTTCCCCAAATTTCGTTCTTCTATGTTGAAGCGTTCATTTCCAGTAACAGTTTGAATTTTTAGGTTTCACTCTGTTTTCTCCTATATTGATAGATGTATTTAAAACTCCAAATCCAACACGGTTTGTGCTAGCTTCTTGAAACTTGACACAACAAAGTAGTTTCACGTTCTATCTCTACGTTTTTTTTCCTCTTGATGTAGCCCTAAGCAGTGACTGGCGAGAAACCCTTTCATGGAACGGGGTTGCCAATCTTCCAAAAATTACGAATCTCCAGAAATCTCAGCAAATATTTTTTCACCCACACTGGATGATACTTTCAGGTAATGATCAGTACACTAAGGCGACTTGGTTCCCCAAATTTCGTTCTTCTATGTTGAAGCGTTCATTTCCAGTAACAGTTTGAATTTTTAGGTTTCACTCTGTTTTCTCCTATATTGATAGATGTATTTGGAACTCTAAATCCAACACGGTTTGTGCTAGCTTCTTGAAACTTGACACAACAAAGTAGTTTCATGTTCTATCTCTACGTTTTGTTTCCTCTTGATGTAGCCCTAAGCAGTGACTGGCGAGAAACACTTTCGTGGAACGGGGTTGCCAAGCTTCCAAAAATTACGAATCTCCAGAAATCTCAGCAAATATTTTTTCACCCAAACTGGATGATACTTTCAGGTAATGATCAGTACACTAAGGCGACTTGGTTCCCCAAATTTCGTTCTTCTATGTTGAAGCGTTCATTTCCAGTAACAGTTTGAATTTTTAGGTTTCACTCTGTTTTCTCCTATATTGATAGATGTATTTGGAACTCTAAATCCAACACGGTTTGTGCTAGCTTCTTGAAACTTGACACCACAAAGTAGTTTCATGTTCTCTCTCTACGTTTTGTTTCCTCTTGATGTAGCCCTAAGCAGTGACTGGCGAGAAACACTTTCGTGGAACGGGGTTGCCAAGCTTCCAAAAATTACGAATCTCCAGAAATCTCAGCAAATATTTTTTCACCCAAACTGGATGATACTTTCAGGTAATGATCAGTACACTAAGGCGACTTGGTTCCCCAAATTTCGTTCTTCTATGTTGAAGCGTTCATTTCCAGTAACAGTTTGAATTTTTAGGTTTCACTCTGTTTTCTCCTATATTGATAGATATATTTGGAACTCTAAATCCAACACGGTTTGTGCTAGCTTCTTGAAACTTGTCACAACAAAGTAGTTTCACGTTCTATCTCTAAGTTTTGTTTCCTCTTGATGTAGCCCTAAGCAGTGACTGGCGAGAAACACTTTCATGGGAAGGGGTAGCCAAGCTTCCAAAAATTACGAATCTCCAGAAATCTCAGCAAATATTTTTTTCACCCAAACTGGATGATACTTTCAGGTAATGATCAGTACACTAAGGCGACTTGGTTCCCCAAATTTCGTTCTTCTATGTTGAAGCGTTCATTTCCAGTAACAATTTGAATTTTTAGGTTTCACTCTGTTTTCTCCTATATTGATAGATGTATTTGGAACTCTAAATCCAACACGGTTTGTGCTAGCTTCTTGAAACTTGACATAACAAAGTAGTTTCACGTTCTATCTCTACGTTTTGTTTCCTCTTGATGTAGCCCTAAGCAGTGACTGGCGAGAAACCCTTTCATGGAACGGGGTTGCCAAGCTTCCAAAAATTACGAATCTCCAGAAATCTCAGCAAATATTTTTTCACCCACACTGGATGATACTTTCAGGTAATGATCAGTACACTAAGGCGAGTTGGTTCCCCAAATTTCGTTCTTCTATGTTGAAGCGTTCATTTCCAGTAACAGTTTGAATTTTTAGGTTTCACTCTCTTTTCTCCTATATTGATAGATGTATTTGGAACTCTAAATCCAACACGGTTTGTGCTAGCTTCTTGAAACTTGACACAACAAAGTAGTTTCACGTACTATCTCTACGTTTTGTTTCCTCTTGATGTAGCCCTAAGCAGTGACTGGCGAGAAACACTTTCATGGGAAGGGGTTGCCAAGCTTCCAAAAATTACGAATCTCCAGAAATCTCAGCAAATATTTTTTCACCCAAACTGGATGATACTTTCAGGTAATGATCAGTACACTAAGGCGACTTGGTTCCCCAAATTTCGTTCTTCTATGTTGAAGCGTTCATTTCCAGTAACAGTTTGATTTTAGGTTTCACTCTGTTTTCTCCTATATTGATAGATGTATTTGGAACTCTAAATCCAACACAGTTTGTGCTAGCTTCTTGAAACTTGACACAAGAAAGAGTTTCACGTTCTATCTCTACGTTTTGTTTCCTCTTGATGTAGCCCTAAGCAGTGACTGGCGAGAAACACTTTCATGGGAAGGGGTTGCCAAGCTTCCAAAAATTACGAATCTCCAGAAATCTCAGCAAATATTTTTTCACCCAAACTGGATGATACTTTCAGGTAATGATCAGTACACTAAGGCGACTTGGTTCCCCAAATTTCGTTCTTCTATGTTGAAGCGTTCATTTCCAGTAACAGTTTGAATTTTTAGGTTTCACTCTGTTTTCTCCTATATTGATACATGTATTTGGAACTCTAAATCCAACACGGTTTGTGCTAGCTTCTTGAAACTTGACACTACAAAGTAGTTTCACGTTCTATCTCTACGTTTTGTTTCCTCTTGATGTAGCCCTAAGCAGTGACCGGCGAGAAACCCTTTCATGGAACGGGGTTGCCAAGGTTCCAAAAATTACGAATCTCCAGAAATCTCAGCAAATATTTTTTCACCCAAACTGGGTGATACTTTCAGGTAATGATCAGTACACTAAGGCGACTTGGTTCCCCAAATTTCGTTCTTCTATGTTGAAGCGTTCATTTCCAGTAACAGTTTGAATTTTTAGGTTTCACTCTGTTTTCTCCTATATTAATAGATGTATTTGGAACTCTAAATCCAACACGGTTTGTGCTAACTTCTTGAAACTTGTCACAACAAAGTAGTTTCACGTTCTATCTCTATGTTTTGTTTCCTCTTGATGTAGCCCTAAGCAGTGAGTGGCGAGAAACACTTTCATGGGAAGGGGTTGCCAAGCTTCCAAAAATTACGAATCTCCAGAAATCTCAGCAAATATTTTTTCACCCAAACTGGATGATACTTTCAGGTAATTATCAGTACACTAAGGCGACTTGGTTCCCCAAATTTCATTCTTCTATGTTGAAGCGTTCATTTCCAGTAACAGTTTGAATTTTTAGGTTTCACTCTGTTTTCTCCTATATTGATACATGTATTTGGAACTCTAAATCCAACACGGTTTGTGCTAGCTTCTTGAAACTTGACACTACAAAGTAGTTTCACGTTCTATCTCTACGTTTTGTTTCCTCTTGATGTAGCCCTAAGCAGTGACCGGCGAGAAACCCTTTCATGGAACGGGGTTGCCAAGGTTCCAAAAATTACGAATCTCCAGAAATCTCAGCAAATATTTTTTCACCCAAACTGGGTGATACTTTCAGGTAATGATCAGTACACTAAGGCGACTTGGTTCCCCAAATTTCGTTCTTCTATGTTGAAGCGTTCATTTCCAGTAACAGTTTGAATTTTTAGGTTTCACTCTGTTTTCTCCTATATTAATAGATGTATTTGGAACTCTAAATCCAACACGGTTTGTGCTAACTTCTTGAAACTTGTCACAACAAAGTAGTTTCACGTTCTATCTCTATGTTTTGTTTCCTCTTGATGTAGCCCTAAGCAGTGACTGGCGAGAAACACTTTCATGGGAAGGGGTTGCCAAGCTTCCAAAAATTACGAATCTCCAGAAATCTCAGCAAATATTTTTTCACCCAAACTGGATGATACTTTCAGGTAATTATCAGTACACTAAGGCGACTTGGTTCCCCAAATTTCGTTCTTCTATGTTCAAGCGTTCATTTCCAGTAACAGTTTGAATTTTTAGGTTTCACTCTGTTTTCTCCTATATTGATAGATGTATTTGGAACTCTAAATCCAACACGGTTTGTGCTAGCTTCTTGAAACTTGACACAACAAAGTAGTTTCACGTTCTATCTCTACGTTTTGTTTCCTCTTGATGTAGCCCGAAGCAGTGACTGGCGAGAAACACTTTCATGGGAAGGGGTTGCCAAGCTTCCAAAAATTACGAATCTCCAGAAATCTCAGCAAATATTTTTTCACCCAAACTGGATGATTCTTTCAGGTAATGATCAGTACACTAAGGCGACTTGGTTCCCCAAATTTCGTTCTTCTATTTTGAAGCGTTCATTTCCAGTAACATTTTGAATTTTTAGGTTTCACTCTGTTTTCTCCTATATTGATAGATGTATTTGGAACTCTAAATCCAACACGGTTTGTGCTAGCTTCTTGAAACTTGACACAACAAAGTAGTTTCACGTTCTATCTCTATGTTTTGTTTCCTCTTGATGTAGCCCGAAGCAGTGACTGGCGAGAAACACTTTCATGGGAAGGGGTTGCCAAGCTTCCAAAAATTACGAATCTCCAGAAATCTCAGCAAATATTTTTTCACCCAAACTGGATGATACTTTCAGGTAATGATCAGTACACTAAGGTGACTTGGTTCCCCAAATTTCGTTCTTCTATGTTGAAGCGTTCATTTCCAGTAACAGTTTGAATTTTTAGGTTTCACTCTGTTTTCTCCTATATTGATAGATGTATTTGGAACTCTAAATCCAACACGGTTTGTGCTAGCTTCTTGAAACTTGACACAACAAAGTAGTTTCACGTTCTATCTCTACGTTTTGTTTCCTCTTGATGTAGCCCTAAGCAGTGACTGGCGAGAAACACTTTCATGGGAAGGGGTTGCCAAGCTTCCAAAAATTACGAATCTCCAGAAATCTCAGCATTAATTTTTTCACCCAAACTGGATGATACTTTCAGGTAATGATCAGTACACTAAGGTGACTTGGTTCCCCAAATTTCGTTCTTCTATGTTGAAGCGTTCATTTCCAGTAACAGTTTGAATTTTTAGGTTTCACTCTGTTTTCTCCTATATTGATAGATGTATTTGGAACTCTAAATAAAACACGGTTTGTGCTAGCTTCTTGAAACTTGACACAACAAAGTAGTTTCACGTTCTATCTCTACGTTTTGTTTCCTCTTGATGTAGCCCTAAGCAGTGACTGGCGAGAAACACTTTCATGGGAAGGGGTTGCCAAGCTTCCAAAAATTACGAATCTCCAGAAATCTCAGCATTAATTTTTTCACCCAAACTGGATGATACTTTCAGGTAATGATCAGTACACTAAGGCGACTTGGTTCCCCAAATTTCGTTCTTCTATGTTGAAGCGTTCATTTCCAGTAACAGTTTGAATTTTTAGGTTTCACTCTGTTTTCTCCTATATTGATAGATGTATTTGGAACTCTAAATCCAACACGGTTTGTGCTAGCTTCTTGAAACTTGACACAACAAAGTAGTTTCACGTTCTATCTCTACGTTTTGTTTCCTCTTGATGTAGCCCTAAGCAGTGACTGGCGAGAAACACTTTCATGGGAAGGGGTTGCCAAGCTTCCAAAAATTACGAATCTCCAGAAATCTCAGCAAATATTTTTTCACCCAAACTGGATGATACTTTCAGGTAATTATCAGTACACTAAGGCGACTTGGTTCCCCAAATTTCGTTCTTCTATGTTGAAGCGTTCATTTCCAGTAACAGTTTGAATTTTTAGGTTTCACTCTGTTTTCTCCTATATTAATAGATGTATTTGGAACTCTAAATCCAACACGGTTTGTGCTAACTTCTTGAAACTTGTCACAACAAAGTAGTTTCACGTTCTATCTCTATGTTTTGTTTCCTCTTGATGTAGCCCTAAGCAGTGACTGGCGAGAAACACTTTCATGGGAAGGGGTTGCCAAGCTTCCAAAAATTACGAATCTCCAGAAATCTCAGCAAATATTTTTTCACCCAAACTGGATGATACTTTCAGGTAATTATCAGTACACTAAGGCGACTTGGTTCCCCAAATTTCATTCTTCTATGTTGAAGCGTTCATTTCCAGTAACAGTTTGAATTTTTAGGTTTCACTCTGTTTTCTCCTATATTGATACATGTATTTGGAACTCTAAATCCAACACGGTTTGTGCTAGCTTCTTGAAACTTGACACTACAAAGTAGTTTCACGTTCTATCTCTACGTTTTGTTTCCTCTTGATGTAGCCCTAAGCAGTGACCGGCGAGAAACCCTTTCATGGAACGGGGTTGCCAAGGTTCCAAAAATTACGAATCTCCAGAAATCTCAGCAAATATTTTTTCACCCAAACTGGATGATACTTTCAGGTAATGATCAGTACACTAAGGCGACTTGGTTCCCCAAATTTCGTTCTTCTATGTTGAAGCGTTCATTTCCAGTAACAGTTTGAATTTTTAGGTTTCACTCTGTTTTCTCCTATATTGATAGATGTATTTGGAACTCTAAATCCAACACGGTTTGTGCTAGCTTCTTGAAACTTTTCACAACAAAGTAGTTTCACGTTCTATCTCTAAGTTTTGTTTCCTCTTGATGTAGCCCTAAGCAGTGACTGGCGAGAAACACTTTCATGGGAAGGGGTAGCCAAGCTTCCAAAAATTACGAATCTCCAGAAATCTCAGCAAATATTTTTTCACCCAAACTGGATGATACTTTCAGGTAATGATCAGTACACTAAGGCGACTTGGTTCCCCAAATTTCGTTCTTCTATGTTGAAGCGTTCATTTCCAGTAACAGTTTGAATTTTTAGGTTTCACTCTGTTTTCTCCTATATTGATAGATGTATTTGGAACTCTAAATCCAACACGGTTTGTGCTAGCTTCTTGAAACTTGACATAACAAAGTAGTTTCACGTTCTCTCTCTACGTTTTGTTTCCTCTTGATGTAGCCCTAAGCAGTGACTGGCGAGAAACCCTTTCATGGAACGGGGTTGCCAAGCTTCCAAAAATTACGAATCTCCAGAAATCTCAGCAAATATTTTTTCACCCACACTGGATGATACTTTCAGGTAATGATCAGTACACTAAGGCGACTTGGTTCCCCAAATTTCGTTCTTCTATGTTGAAGCGTTCATTTCCAGTAACAGTTTGAATTTTTAGGTTTCACTCTGTTTTCTCCTATATTGATAGATGTATTTGGAACTCTAAATAAAACACGGTTTGTGCTAGCTTCTTGAAACTTGACACAACAAAGTAGTTTCACGTTCTATCTCTACGTTTTGTTTCCTCTTGATGTAGCCCTAAGCAGTGACTGGCGAGAAACACTTTCATGGGAAGGGGTTGCCAAGCTTCCAAAAATTACGAATCTCCAGAAATCTCAGCAAATATTTTTTCACCCAAACTGGATGATACTTTCAGGTAATGATCAGTACACTAAGGCGACTTGGTTCCCCAAATTTCGTTCTTCTATGTTGAAGCGTTCTTTTCCAGTAACAGTTTGATTTTAAGGTTTCACTCTGTTTTCTCCTATATTGATAGATGTATTTGGAACTCTAAATCCAACACAGTTTGTGCTAGCTTCTTGAAACTTGACACAAGAAAGAGTTTCACGTTCTATCTCTACGTTTTGTTTCCTCTTGATGTAGCCCTAAGCAGTGACTGGCGAGAAACACTTTCATGGGAAGGGGTTGCCAAGCTTCCAAAAATTACGAATCTCCAGAAATCTCAGCAAATATTTTTTCACCCAAACTGGATGATACTTTCAGGTAATGATCAGTACACTAAGGCGACTTGGTTCCCCAAATTTCGTTCTTCTATGTTGAAGCGTTCATTTCCAGTAACAGTTTGAATTTTTAGGTTTCACTCTGTTTTCTCCTATATTGATACATGTATTTGGAACTCTAAATAAAACACGGTTTGTGCTAGCTTCTTGAAACTTGACACTACAAAGTAGTTTCACGTTCTATCTCTACGTTTTGTTTCCTCTTGATGTAGCCGTAAGCAGTGACCGGCGAGAAACCCTTTCATGGAACGGGGTTGCCAAGGTTCCAAAAATTACGAATCTCCAGAAATCTCAGCAAATATTTTTTCACCCAAACTGGGTGATACTTTCAGGTAATGATCAGTACACTAAGGCGACTTGGTTCCCCAAATTTCGTTCTTCTATGTTGAAGCGTTCATTTCCAGTAACAGTTTGAATTTTTAGGTTTCACTCTGTTTTCTCCTATATTAATAGATGTATTTGGAACTCTAAATCCAACACGGTTTGTGCTAACTTCTTGAAACTTGTCACAACAAAGTAGTTTCACGTTCTATCTCTATGTTTTGTTTCCTCTTGATGTAGCCCTAAGCAGTGACTGGCGAGAAACACTTTCATGGGAAGGGGTTGCCAAGCTTCCAAAAATTACGAATCTCCAGAAATCTCAGCAAATATTTTTTCACCCAAACTGGATGATACTTTCAGGTAATTATCAGTACACTAAGGCGACTTGGTTCCCCAAATTTCATTCTTCTATGTTGAAGCGTTCATTTCCAGTAACAGTTTGAATTTTTAGGTTTCACTCTGTTTTCTCCTATATTGATACATGTATTTGGAACTCTAAATCCAACACGGTTTGTGCTAGCTTCTTGAAACTTGACACTACAAAGTAGTTTCACGTTCTATCTCTACGTTTTGTTTCCTCTTGATGTAGCCCTAAGCAGTGACCGGCGAGAAACCCTTTCATGGAACGGGGTTGCCAAGGTTCCAAAAATTACGAATCTCCAGAAATCGCAGCAAATATTTTTTCACCCAAACTGGGTGATACTTTCAGGTAATGATCAGTACACTAAGGCGACTTGGTTCCCCAAATTTCGTTCTTCTATGTTGAAGCGTTCATTTCCAGTAACAGTTTGAATTTTTAGGTTTCACTCTGTTTTCTCCTATATTAATAGATGTATTTGGAACTCTAAATCCAACACGGTTTGTGCTAACTTCTTGAAACTTGTCACAACAAAGTAGTTTCACGTTCTATCTCTATGTTTTGTTTCCTCTTGATGTAGCCCTAAGCAGTGACTGGCGAGAAACACTTTCATGGGAAGGGGTTGCCAAGCTTCCAAAAATTACGAATCTCCAGAAATCTCAGCAAATATTTTTTCACCCAAACTGGGTGATACTTTCAGGTAATGATCAGTACACTAAGGCGACTTGGTTCCCCAAATTTCGTTCTTCTATGTTGAAGCGTTCATTTCCAGTAACAGTTTGAATTTTTAGGTTTCACTCTGTTTTCTCCTATATTGATAGATGTATTTGGAACTCTAAATCCAACACGGTTTGTGCTAGCTTCTTGAAACTTGACACAACAAAGTAGTTTCACGTTCTATCTCTACGTTTTGTTTCCTCTTGATGTAGCCCGAAGCAGTGACTGGCGAGAAACACTTTCATGGGAAGGGGTTGCCAAGCTTCCAAAAATTACGAATCTCCAGAAATCTCAGCATTAATTTTTTCACCCAAACTGGATGATACTTTCAGGTAATGATCAGTACACTAAGGCGACTTGGTTCCCCAAATTTCGTTCTTCTATTTTGAAGCGTTCATTTCCAGTAACATTTTGAATTTTTAGGTTTCACTCTGTTTTCTCCTATATTGATAGATGTATTTGGAACTCTAAATCCAACACGGTTTGTGCTAGCTTCTTGAAACTTGACACAACAAAGTAGTTTCACGTTCTATCTCTACGTTTTGTTTCCTCTTGATGTAGCCCGAAGCAGTGACTGGCGAGAAACACTTTCATGGGAAAGGGTTGCCAAGCTTCCAAAAATTACGAATCTCCAGAAATCTCAGCAAATATTTTTTCACCCAAACTGGATGATACTTTCAGGTAATGATCAGTACACTAAGGTGACTTGGTTCCCCAAATTTCGTTCTTCTATGTTGAAGCGTTCATTTCCAGTAACAGTTTGAATTTTTAGGTTTCACTCTGTTTTCTCCTATATTGATAGATGTATTTGGAACTCTAAATCCAACACGGTTTGTGCTAGCTTCTTGAAACTTGACACAACAAAGTAGTTTCACGTTCTATCTCTACGTTTTGTTTCCTCTTGATGTAGCCCTAAGCAGTGACTGGCGAGAAACCCTTTCATGGAACGGGGTTGCCAAGCTTCCAAAAATTACGAATCTCCAGAAATCTCAGCATTAATTTTTTCACCCAAACTGGATGATACTTTCAGGTAATGATCAGTACACTAAGGTGACTTGGTTCCCCAAATTTCGTTCTTCTATGTTGAAGCGTTCATTTCCAGTAACAGTTTGAATTTTTAGGTTTCACTCTGTTTTCTCCTATATTGATAGATGTATTTGGAACTCTAAATAAAACACGGTTTGTGCTAGCTTCTTGAAACTTGACACAACAAAGTAGTTTCACGTTCTATCTCTACGTTTTGTTTCCTCTTGATGTAGCCCTAAGCAGTGACTGGCGAGAAACACTTTCATGGGAAGGGGTTGCCAAGCTTCCAAAAATTACGAATCTCCAGAAATCTCAGCAAATATTTTTTCACCCAAACTGGATGATACTTTCAGGTAATGATCAGTACACTAAGGCGACTTGGTTCCCCAAATTTCGTTCTTCTATGTTGAAGCGTTCATTTCCAGTAACAGTTTGAATTTTTAGGTTTCACTCTGTTTTCTCCTATATTGATAGATGTATTTGGAACTCTAAATCCAACACGGTTTGTGCTAGCTTCTTGAAACTTGACACAACAAAGTAGTTTCACGTTCTATCTCTACGTTTTGTTTCCTCTTGATGTAGCCCTAAGCAGTGACTGGCGAGAAACACTTTCATGGGAAGGGGTTGCCAAGCTTCCAAAAATTACGAATCTCCAGAAAACTCAGCAAATATTTTTTCACCCAAACTGGATGATACTTTCAGGTAATTATCAGTACACTAAGGCGACTTGGTTCCCCAAATTTCGTTCTTCTATGTTGAAGCGTTCATTTCCAGTAACAGTTTGAATTTTTAGGTTTCACTCTGTTTTCTCCTATATTAATAGATGTATTTGGAACTCTAAATCCAACACGGTTTGTGCTAACTTCTTGAAACTTGTCACAACAAAGTAGTTTCACGTTCTATCTCTATGTTTTGTTTCCTCTTGATGTAGCCCTAAGCAGTGACTGGCGAGAAACACTTTCATGGGAAGGGGTTGCCAAGCTTCCAAAAATTACGAATCTCCAGAAATCTCAGCAAATATTTTTTCACCCAAACTGGATGATACTTTCAGGTAATGATCAGTACACTAAGGCGACTTGGTTCCCCAAATTTCGTTCTTCTATTTTGAAGCGTTCATTTCCAGTAACAGTTTGAATTTTTAGGTTTCACTCTGTTTTCTCCTATATTGATAGATGTATTTGGAACTCTAAATCCAAAACGGTTTGTGCTAGCTTCTTGAAACTTGACACAACAAAGTAGTTTCACGTTCTATCTCTACGTTTTGTTTCCTCTTGATGTAGCCCGAAGCAGTGACTGGCGAGAAACACTTTCATGGGAAGGGGTTGCCAAGCTTCCAAAAATTACGAATCTCCAGAAATCTCAGCAAATATTTTTTCACCCAAACTGGATGATACTTTCAGGTAATGATCAGTACACTAAGGTGACTTGGTTCCCCAAATTTCGTTCTTCTATGTTGAAGCGTTCATTTCCAGTAACAGTTTGAATTTTTAGGTTTCACTCTGTTTTCTCCTATATTGATAGATGTATTTGGAACTCTAAATCCAACACGGTTTGTGCTAGCTTCTTGAAACTTGACACAACAAAGTAGTTTCACGTTCTATCTCTACGTTTTGTTTCCTCTTGATGTAGCCCTAAGCAGTGACTGGCGAGAAACCCTTTCATGGAACGGGGTTGCCAAGCTTCCAAAAATTACGAATCTGCAGAAATCTCAGCATTAATTTTTTCACCCAAACTGGATGATACTTTCAGGTAATGATCAGTACACTAAGGTGACTTGGTTCCCCAAATTTCGTTCTTCTATGTTGAAGCGTTCATTTCCAGTAACAGTTTGAATTTTTAGGTTTCACTCTGTTTTCTCCTATATTGATAGATGTATTTGGAACTCTAAATAAAACACGGTTTGTGCTAGCTTCTTGAAACTTGACACAACAAAGTAGTTTCACGTTCTATCTCTACGTTTTGTTTCCTCTTGATGTAGCCCTAAGCAGTGACTGGCGAGAAACACTTTCATGGGAAGGGGTTGCCAAGCTTCCAAAAATTACGAATCTCCAGAAATCTCAGCATTAATTTTTTCACCCAAACTGGATGATACTTTCAGGTAATGATCAGTACACTAAGGCGACTTGGTTCCCCAAATTTCGTTCTTCTATGTTGAAGCGTTCATTTCCAGTAACAGTTTGAATTTTTAGGTTTCACTCTGTTTTCTCCTATATTGATAGATGTATTTGGAACTCTAAATCCAACACGGTTTGTGCTAGCTTCTTGAAACTTGACACAACAAAGTAGTTTCACGTTCTATCTCTACGTTTTGTTTCCTCTTGATGTAGCCCTAAGCAGTGACTGGCGAGAAACACTTTCATGGGAAGGGGTTGCCAAGCTTCCAAAAATTACGAATCTCCAGAAATCTCAGCAAATATTTTTTCACCCAAACTGGATGATACTTTCAGGTAATTATCAGTACACTAAGGCGACTTGGTTCCCCAAATTTCGTTCTTCTATGTTGAAGCATTCATTTCCAGTAACAGTTTGAATTTTTAGGTTTCACTCTGTTTTCTCCTATATTAATAGATGTATTTGGAACTCTAAATCCAACACGGTTTGTGCTAACTTCTTGAAACTTGTCACAACAAAGTAGTTTCACGTTCTATCTCTATGTTTTGTTTCCTCTTGATGTAGCCCTAAGCAGTGACTGGCGAGAAACACTTTCATGGGAAGGGGTTGCCAAGCTTCCAAAAATTACGAATCTCCAGAAATCTCAGCAAATATTTTTTCACCCAAACTGGATGATACTTTCAGGTAATGATCAGTACACTAAGGCGACTTGGTTCCCCAAATTTCGTTCTTCTATTTTGAAGCGTTCATTTCCAGTAACAGTTTGAATTTTTAGGTTTCACTCTGTTTTCTCCTATATTGATAGATGTATTTGGAACTCTAAATCCAACACGGTTTGTGCTAGCTTCTTGAAACTTGACACAACAAAGTAGTTTCACGTTCTATCTCTACGTTTTGTTTCCTCTTGATGTAGCCCGAAGCAGTGACTGGCGAGAAACACTTTCATGGGAAGGGGTTGCCAAGCTTCCAAAAATTACGAATCTCCAGAAATCTCAGCAAATATTTTTTCACCCAAACTGGATGATACTTTCAGGTAATGATCAGTACACTAAGGTGACTTGGTTCCCCAAATTTCGTTCTTCTATGTTGAAGCGTTCATTTCCAGTAACAGTTTGAATTTTTAGGTTTCACTCTGTTTTCTCCTATATTGATAGATGTATTTGGAACTCTAAATCCAACACGGTTTGTGCTAGCTTCTTGAAACTTGACACAACAAAGTAGTTTCACGTTCTATCTCTACGTTTTGTTTCCTCTTGATGTAGCCCTAAGCAGTGACTGGCGAGAAACCCTTTCATGGAACGGGGTTGCCAAGCTTCCAAAAATTACGAATCTCCAGAAATCTCAGCATTAATTTTTTCACCCAAACTGGATGATACTTTCAGGTAATGATCAGTACACTAAGGTGACTTGGTTCCCCAAATTTCGTTCTTCTATGTTGAAGCGTTCATTTCCAGTAACAGTTTGAATTTTTAGGTTTCACTCTGTTTTCTCCTATATTGATAGATGTATTTGGAACTCTAAATAAAACACGGTTTGTGCTAGCTTCTTGAAACTTGACACAACAAAGTAGTTTCACGTTCCATCTCTACGTTTTGTTTCCTCTTGATGTAGCCATAAGCAGTGACTGGCGAGAAACACTTTCATGGGAAGGGGTTGCCAAGCTTCCAAAAATTACGAATCTCCAGAAATCTCAGCATTAATTTTTTCACCCAAACTGGATGATACTTTCAGGTAATGATCAGTACACTAAGGCGACTTGGTTCCCCAAATTTCGTTCTTCTATGTTGAAGCGTTCATTTCCAGTAACAGTTTGAATTTTTAGGTTTCACTCTGTTTTCTCCTATATTGATAGATGTATTTGGAACTCTAAATCCAACACGGTTTGTGCTAGCTTCTTGAAACTTGACACAACAAAGTAGTTTCACGTTCTATCTCTACGTTTTGTTTCCTCTTGATGTAGCCCTAAGCAGTGACTGGCGAGAAACACTTTCATGGGAAGGGGTTGCCAAGCTTCCAAAAAGTATGAATCTCCAGAAATCTCAGCAAATATTTTTTCACCCAAACTGGATGATACTTTCAGGTAATTATCAGTACACTAAGGCGACTTGGTTCCCCAAATTTCGTTCTTCTATGTTGAAGCATTCATTTCCAGTAACAGTTTGAATTTTTAGGTTTCACTCTGTTTTCTCCTATATTAATAGATGTATTTGGAACTCTAAATCCAACACGGTTTGTGCTAACTTCTTGAAACTTGTCACAACAAAGTAGTTTCACGTTCTATCTCTATGTTTTGTTTCCTCTTGATGTAGCCCTAAGCAGTGACTGGCGAGAAACACTTTCATGGGAAGGGGTTGCCAAGCTTCCAAAAATTACGAATCTCCAGAAATCTCAGCAAATATTTTTTCACCCAAACTGGATGATACTTTCAGGTAATTATCAGTACACTAAGGCGACTTGGTTCCCCAAATTTCATTCTTCTATGTTGAAGCGTTCATTTCCAGTAACAGTTTGAATTTTTAGGTTTCACTCTGTTTTCTCCTATATTGATACATGTATTTGGAACTCTAAATCCAACACGGTTTGTGCTAGCTTCTTGAAACTTGACACTACAAAGTAGTTTCACGTTCTATCTCTACGTTTTGTTTCCTCTTGATATAGCCCTAAGCAGTGACTGGCGAGAAACACTTTCATGGGAAGGGGTAGCCAAGCTTCCAAAAATTACGAATCTCCAGAAATCTCAGCAAATATTTTTTCACCCAAACTGGATGATACTTTCAGGTAATGATCAGTACACTAAGGCGACTTGGTTCCCCAAATTTCGTTCTTCTATGTTGAAGCGTTCATTTCCAGTAACAGTTTGATTTTAAGGTTTCACTCTGTTTTCTCCTATATTGATAGATGTATTTGGAACTCTAAATCCAACACAGTTTGTGCTAGCTTCTTGAAACTTGACACAAGAAAGAGTTTCACGTTCTATCTCTACGTTTTGTTTCCTCTTGATGTAGCCCTAAGCAGTGACTGGCGAGAAACACTTTCATGGGAAGGGGTTGCCAAGCTTCCAAAAATTACGAATCTCCAGAAATCTCAGCAAATATTTTTTCACCCAAACTGGATGATACTTTCAGGTAATGATCAGTACACTAAGGCGACTTGGTTCCCCAAATTTCGTTCTTCTATGTTGAAGCGTTCATTTCCAGTAACAGTTTGAATTTTTAGGTTTCACTCTGTTTTCTCCTATATTGATAGATGTATTTGGAACTCTAAATCCAACACGGTTTGTGCTAGCTTCTTGAAACTTGACACTACAAAGTAGTTTCACGTTCTATCTCTACGTTTTGTTTCCTCTTGATGTAGCCCTAAGCATTGACCGGCGAGAAACCCTTTCATGGAACGGGGTTGCCAAGGTTCCAAAAATTACGAATCTCCAGAAATCTCAGCAAATATTTTTTCACCCAAACTGGGTGATACTTTCAGGTAATGATCAGTACACTAAGGCGACTTGGTTCCCCAAATTTCGTTCTTCTATGTTGAAGCGTTCATTTCCAGTAACAGTTTGAATTTTTAGGTTTCACTCTGTTTTCTCCTATATTAATAGATGTATTTGGAACTCTAAATCCAACACGGTTTGTGCTAACTTCTTGAAACTTGTCACAACAAAGTAGTTTCACGTTCTATCTCTATGTTTTGTTTCCTCTTGATGTAGCCCTAAGCAGTGACTGGCGAGAAACACTTTCATGGGAAGGGGTTGCCAAGCTTCCAAAAATTACGAATCTCCAGAAATCTCAGCAAATATTTTTTCACCCAAACTGGATGATACTTTCAGGTAATTATCAGTACACTAAGGCGACTTGGTTCCCCAAATTTCGTTCTTCTATTTTGAAGCGTTCATTTCCAGTAACAGTTTGAATTTTTAGGTTTCACTCTGTTTTCTCCTATATTGATAGATGTATTTGGAACTCTAAATCCAACACGGTTTGTGCTAGCTTCTTGAAACTTGACACAACAAAGTAGTTTCACGTTCTATCTCTACGTTTTGTTTCCTCTTGATGTAGCCCGAAGCAGTGACTGGCGAGAAACACTTTCATGGGAAGGGGTTGCCAAGCTTCCAAAAATTACGAATCTCCAGAAATCTCAGCAAATATTTTTTCACCCAAACTGGATGATTCTTTCAGGTAATGATCAGTACACTAAGGCGACTTGGTTCCCCAAATTTCGTTCTTCTATTTTGAAGCGTTCATTTCCAGTATCATTTTGAATTTTTAGGTTTCACTCTGTTTTCTCCTATATTGATAGATGTATTTGGAACTCTAAATCCAACACGGTTTGTGCTAGCTTCTTGAAACTTGACACAGCAAAGTAGTTTCACGTTCTATCTCTACGTTTTGTTTCCTCTTGATGTAGCCCGAAGCAGTGACTGGCGAGAAACACTTTCATGGGAAGGGGTTGCCAAGCTTCCAAAAATTACGAATCTCCAGAAATCTCAGCAAATATTTTTTCACCCAAACTGGATGATTCTTTCAGGTAATGATCAGTACACGAAGGCGACTTGGTTCCCCAAATTTCGTTCTTCTATTTTGAAGCGTTCATTTCCAGTAACAGTTTGAATTTTTAGGTTTCACTCTGTTTTCTCCTATATTGATAGATGTATTTGGAACTCTAAATCCAACACGGTTTGTGCTAGCTTCTTGAAACTTGACACAACAAAGTAGTTTCACGTTCTATCTCTACGTTTTGTTTCCTCTTGATGTAGCCCGAAGCAGTGACTGGCGAGAAACACTTTCATGGGAAGGGGTTGCCAAGCTTCCAAAAATTACGAATCTCCAGAAATCTCAGCAAATATTTTTTCACCCAAACTGGATGATACTTTCAGGTAATGATCAGTACACTAAGGTGACTTGGTTCCCCAAATTTCGTTCTTCTATGTTGAAGCGTTCATTTCCAGTAACAGTTTGAATTTTTAGGTTTCACTCTGTTTTCTCCTATATTGATAGATGTATTTGGAACTCTAAATCCAACACGGTTTGTGCTAGCTTCTTGAAACTTGACACAACAAAGTAGTTTCACGTTCTATCTCTACGTTTTGTTTCCTCTTGATGTAGCCCTAAGCAGTGACTGGCGAGAAACCCTTTCATGGAACGGGGTTGCCAAGCTTCCAAAAATTACGAATCTCCAGAAATCTCAGCATTAATTTTTTCACCCAAACTGGATGATACTTTCAGGTAATGATCAGTACACTAAGGTGACTTGGTTCCCCAAATTTCGTTCTTCTATGTTGAAGCGTTCATTTCCAGTAACAGTTTGAATTTTTAGGTTTCACTCTGTTTTCTCCTATAATGATAGATGTATTTGGAACTCTAAATAAAACACGGTTTGTGCTAGCTTCTTGAAACTTGACACAACAAAGTAGTTTCACGTTCTATCTCTACGTTTTGTTTCCTCTTGATGTAGCCCTAAGCAGTGACTGGCGAGAAACACTTTCATGGGAAGGGGTTGCCAAGCTTCCAAAAATTACGAATCTCCAGAAATCTCAGCATTAATTTTTTCACCCAAACTGGATGATACTTTCAGGTAATGATCAGTACACTAAGGCGACTTGGTTCCCCAAATTTCGTTCTTCTATGTTGAAGCGTTCATTTCCAGTAACAGTTTGAATTTTTAGGTTTCACTCTGTTTTCTCCTATATTGATAGATGTATTTGGAACTCTAAATCCAACACGGTTTGTGCTAGCTTCTTTAAACTTGACACAACAAAGTAGTTTCACGTTCTATCTCTACGTTTTGTTTCCTCTTGATGTAGCCCTAAGCAGTGACTGGCGAGAAACACTTTCATGGGAAGGGGTTGCCAAGCTTCCAAAAATTACGAATCTCCAGAAATCTCAGCAAATATTTTTTCACCCAAACTGGATGATACTTTCAGGTAATTATCAGTACACTAAGGCGACTTGGTTCCCCAAATTTCGTTCTTCTATGTTGAAGCATTCATTTCCAGTAACAGTTTGAATTTTTAGGTTTCACTCTGTTTTCTCCTATATTAATAGATGTATTTGGAACTCTAAATCCAACACGGTTTGTGCTAACTTCTTGAAACTTGTCACAACAAAGTAGTTTCACGTTCTATCTCTATGTTTTGTTTCCTCTTGATGTAGCCCTAAGCAGTGACTGGCGAGAAACACTTTCATGGGAAGGGGTTGCCAAGCTTCCAAAAATTACGAATCTCCAGAAATCTCAGCAAATATTTTTTCACCCAAACTGGATGATACTTTCTGGTAATTATCAGTACACTAAGGCGACTTGGTTCCCCAAATTTCATTCTTCTATGTTGAAGCGTTCATTTCCAGTAACAGTTTGAATTTTTAGGTTTCACTCTGTTTTCTCCTATATTGATAGATGTATTTGGAACTCTAAATCCAACACGGTTTGTGCTAGCTTCTTGAAACTTGACACAACAAAGTAGTTTCACATTCTATCTCTACGTTTTGTTTCCTCTTGATATAGCCCTAAGCAGTGACTGGCGAGAAACACTTTCATGGGAAGGGGTAGCCAAGCTTCCAAAAATTACGAATCTCCAGAAATCTCAGCAAATATTTTTTCACCCAAACTGGATGATACTTTCAGGTAATGATCAGTACACTAAGGCGACTTGGTTCCCCAAATTTCGTTCTTCTATGTTGAAGCGTTCATTTCCAGTAACAGTTTGAATTTTTAGGTTTCACTCTGTTTTCTCCTATATTGATAGATGTATTTGGAACTCTAAATCCAACACGGTTTGTGCTAGCTTCTTGAAACTTGACATAACAAAGTAGTTTCACGTTCTATCTCTACGTTTTGTTTCCTCTTGATGTAGCCCTAAGCAGTGACTGGCGAGAAACCCTTTCATGGAACGGGGTTGCCAAGCTTCCAAAAATTACGAATCTCCAGAAATCTCAGCAAATATTTTTTCACCCACACTGGATGATACTTTCAGGTAATGATCAGTACACTAAGGCGACTTGGTTCCCCAAATTTCGTTCTTCTATGTTGAAGCGTTCATTTCCAGTAACAGTTTGAATTTTTAGGTTTCACTCTCTTTTCTCCTATATTGATAGATGTATTTGGAACTCTAAATCCAACACGGTTTGTGCTAGCTTCTTGAAACTTGACACAACAAAGTAGTTTCACGTACTATCTCTACGTTTTGTTTCCTCTTGATGTAGCCCTAAGCAGTGACTGGCGAGAAACACTTTCATGGGAAGGGGTTGCCAAGCTTCCAAAAATTACGAATCTCCAGAAATCTCAGCAAATATTTTTTCACCCAAACTGGATGATACTTTCAGGTAATGATCAGTACACTAAGGCGACTTGGTTCCCCAAATTTCGTTCTTCTATGTTGAAGCGTTCTTTTCCAGTAACAGTTTGATTTTAAGGTTTCACTCTGTTTTCTCCTATATTGATAGATGTATTTGGAACTCTAAATCCAACACAGTTTGTGCTAGCTTCTTGAAACTTGACACAAGAAAGAGTTTCACGTTCTATCTCTACGTTTTGTTTCCTCTTGATGTAGCCCTAAGCAGTGACTGGCGAGAAACACTTTCATGGGAAGGGGTTGCCAAGCTTCCAAAAATTACGAATCTCCAGAAATCTCAGCAAATATTTTTTCACCCAAACTGGATGATACTTTCAGGTAATGATCAGTACACTAAGGCGACTTGGTTCCCCAAATTTCGTTCTTCTATGTTGAAGCGTTCATTTCCAGTAACAGTTTGAATTTTTAGGTTTCACTCTGTTTTCTCCTATATTGATACATGTATTTGGAACTCTAAATAAAACACGGTTTGTGCTAGCTTCTTGAAACTTGACACTACAAAGTAGTTTCACGTTCTATCTCTACGTTTTGTTTCCTCTTGATGTAGCCCTAAGCAGTGACCGGCGAGAAACCCTTTCATGGAACGGGGTTGCCAAGGTTCCAAAAATTACGAATCTCCAGAAATCTCAGCAAATATTTTTTCACCCAAACTGGGTGATACTTTCAGGTAATGATCAGTACACTAAGGCGACTTGGTTCCCCAAATTTCGTTCTTCTATGTTGAAGCGTTCATTTCCAGTAACAGTTTGAATTTTTAGGTTTCACTCTGTTTTCTCCTATATTAATAGATGTATTTGGAACTCTAAATCCAACACGGTTTGTGCTAACTTCTTGAAACTTGTCACAACAAAGTAGTTTCACGTTCTATCTCTATGTTTTGTTTCCTCTTGATGTAGCCCTAAGCAGTGACTGGCGAGAAACACTTTCATGGGAAGGGGTTGCCAAGCTTCCAAAAATTACGAATCTCCAGAAATCTCAGCAAATATTTTTTCACCCAAACTGGATGATACTTTCAGGTAATTATCAGTACACTAAGGCGACTTGGTTCCCCAAATTTCATTCTTCTATGTTGAAGCGTTCATTTCCAGTAACAGTTTGAATTTTTAGGTTTCACTCTGTTTTCTCCTATATTGATACATGTATTTGGAACTCTAAATCCAACACGGTTTGTGCTAGCTTCTTGAAACTTGACACAACAAAGTAGTTTCACGTTCTATCTCTACGTTTTGTTTCCTCTTGATGTAGCCCTAAGCAGTGACCGGCGAGAAACCCTTTCATGGAACGGGGTTGCCAAGGTTCCAAAAATTACGAATCTCCAGAAATCTCAGCAAATATTTTTTCACCCAAACTGGGTGATACTTTCAGGTAATGATCAGTACACTAAGGCGACTTGGTTCCCCAAATTTCGTTCTTCTATGTTGAAGCGTTCATTTCCAGTAACAGTTTGAATTTTTAGGTTTCACTCTGTTTTCTCCTATATTAATAGATGTATTTGGAACTCTAAATCCAACACGGTTTGTGCTAACTTCTTGAAACTTGTCACAACAAAGTAGTTTCACGTTCTATCTCTATGTTTTGTTTCCTCTTGATGTAGCCCTAAGCAGTGACTGGCGAGAAACACTTTCATGGGAAGGGGTTGCCAAGCTTCCAAAAATTACGAATCTCCAGAAATCTCAGCAAATATTTTTTCACCCAAACTGGATGATACTTTCAGGTAATTATCAGTACACTAAGGCGACTTGGTTCCCCAAATTTCGTTCTTCTATGTTGAAGCGTTCATTTCCAGTAACAGTTTGAATTTTTAGGTTTCACTCTGTTTTCTCCTATATTGATAGATGTATTTGGAACTCTAAATCCAACACGGTTTGTGCTAGCTTCTTGAAACTTGACACAACAAAGTAGTTTCACGTTCTATCTCTACGTTTTGTTTCCTCTTGATGTAGCCCGAAGCAGTGACTGGCGAGAAACACTTTCATGGGAAGGGGTTGCCAAGCTTCCAAAAATTACGAATCTCCAGAAATCTCAGCAAATATTTTTTCACCCAAACTGGATGATTCTTTCAGGTAATGATCAGTACACTAAGGCGACTTGGTTCCCCAAATTTCGTTCTTCTATTTTGAAGCGTTCATTTCCAGTAACATTTTGAATTTTTAGGTTTCACTCTGTTTTCTCCTATATTGATAGATGTATTTGGAACTCTAAATCCAACACGGTTTGTGCTAGCTTCTTGAAACTTGACACAACAAAGTAGTTTCACGTTCTATCTCTACGTTTTGTTTCCTCTTGATGTAGCCCGAAGCAGTGACTGGCGAGAAACACTTTCATGGGAAGGGGTTGCCAAGCTTCCAAAAATTACGAATCTCCAGAAATCTCAGCAAATATTTTTTCACCCAAACTGGATGATACTTTCAGGTAATGATCAGTACACTAAGGTGACTTGGTTCCCCAAATTTCGTTCTTCTATGTTGAAGCGTTCATTTCCAGTAACAGTTTGAATTTTTAGGTTTCACTCTGTTTTCTCCTATATTGATAGATGTATTTGGAACTCTAAATCCAACACGGTTTGTGCTAGCTTCTTGAAACTTGACACAACAAAGTAGTTTCACGTTCTATCTCTACGTTTTGTTTCCTCTTGATGTAGCCCTAAGCAGTTACTGGCGAGAAACCCTTTCATGGAACGGGGTTGCCAAGCTTCCAAAAATTACGAATCTCCAGAAATCTCAGCAGTAATTTTTTCACCCAAACTGGATGATACTTTCAGGTAATGATCAGTACACTAAGGTGACTTGGTTCCCCAAATTTCGTTCTTCTATGTTGAAGCGTTCATTTCCAGTAACAGTTTGAATTTTTAGGTTTCACTCTGTTTTCTCCTATATTGATAGATATATTTGGAACTCTAAATAAAACACGGTTTGTGCTAGCTTCTTGAAACTTGACACAACAAAGTAGTTTCACGTTCTATCTCTACGTTTTGTTTCCTCTTGATGTAGCCCTAAGCAGTGACTGGCGAGAAACACTTTCATGGGAAGGGGTTGCCAAGCTTCCAAATATTACGAATCTCCAGAAATCTCAGCATTAATTTTTTCACCCAAACTGGATGATACTTTCAGGTAATGATCAGTACACTAAGGCGACTTGGTTCCCCAAATTTCGTTCTTCTATGTTGAAGCGTTCATTTCCAGTAACAGTTTGAATTTTTAGGTTTCACTCTGTTTTCTCCTATATTGATAGATGTATTTGGAACTCTAAATCCAACACGGTTTGTGCTAGCTTCTTGAAACTTGACACAACAAAGTAGTTTCACGTTCTATCTCTACGTTTTGTTTCCTCTTGATGTAGCCCTAAGCAGTGACTGGCGAGAAACACTTTCATGGGAAGGGGTTGCCAAGCTTCCAAAAATTACGAATCTCCAGAAATCTCAGCAAATATTTTTTCACCCAAACTGGATGATACTTTCAGGTAATTATCAGTATACTAAGGCGACTTGGTTCCCCAAATTTCGTTCTTCTATGTTGAAGCATTCATTTCCAGTAACAGTTTGAATTTTTAGGTTTCACTCTGTTTTCTCCTATATTAATAGATGTATTTGGAACTCTAAATCCAACACGGTTTGTGCTAACTTCTTGAAACTTGTCACAACAAAGTAGTTTCACGTTCTATCTCTATGTTTTGTTTCCTCTTGATGTAGCCCTAAGCAGTGACTGGCGAGAAACACTTTCATGGGAAGGGGTTGCCAAGCTTCCAAAAATTACGAATCTCCAGAAATCTCAGCAAATATTTTTTCACCCAAACTGGATGATACTTTCAGGTAATTATCAGTACACTAAGGCGACTTGGTTCCCCAAATTTCATTCTTCTATGTTGAAGCGTTCATTTCCAGTAACAGTTTGAATTTTTAGGTTTCACTCTGTTTTCTCCTATATTGATACATGTATTTGGAACTCTAAATCCAACACGGTTTGTGCTAGCTTCTTGAAACTTGACAATACAAAGTAGTTTCACGTTCTATCTCTACGTTTTGTTTCCTCTTGATATAGCCCTAAGCAGTGACTGGCGAGAAACACTTTCATGGGAAGGGGTAGCCAAGCTTCCAAAAATTACGAATCTCCAGAAATCTCAGCAAATATTTTTTCACCCAAACTGGATGATACTTTCAGGTAATGATCAGTACACTAAGGCGACTTGGTTCCCCAAATTTCGTTCTTCTATTTTGAAGCGTTCATTTCCAGTAACATTTTGAATTTTTAGGTTTCACTCTGTTTTCTCCTATATTGATAGATGTATTTGGAACTCTAAATCCAACACGGTTTGTGCTAGCTTCTTGAAACTTGACACAACAAAGTAGTTTCACGTTCTATCTCTACGTTTTGTTTCCTCTTGATGTAGCCCGAAGCAGTGACTGGCGAGAAACCCTTTCATGGAACGGGGTTGCCAAGCTTCCAAAAATTACGAATCTCCAGAAATCTCAGCATTAATTTTTTCACCCAAACTGGATGATACTTTCAGGTAATGATCAGTACACTAAGGTGACTTGGTTCCCCAAATTTCGTTCTTCTATGTTGAAGCGTTCATTTCCAGTAACAGTTTGAATTTTTAGGTTTCACTCTGTTTTCTCCTATATTGATAGATGTATTTGGAACTCTAAATAAAACACGGTTTGTGCTAGCTTCTTGAAACTTGACACAACAAAGTAGTTTCACGTTCTATCTCTACGTTTTGTTTCCTCTTGATGTAGCCCTAAGCAGTGACTGGCGAGAAACAATTTCATGGGAAGGGGTTGCCAAGCTTCCAAATATTACGAATCTCCAGAAATCTCAGCATTAATTTTTTCACCCAAACTGGATGATACTTTCAGGTAATGATCAGTACACTAAGGCGACTTGGTTCCCCAAATTTCGTTCTTCTATGTTGAAGCGTTCATTTCCAGTAACAGTTTGAATTTTTAGGTTTCACTCTGTTTTCTCCTATATTGATAGATGTATTTGGAACTCTAAATCCAACACGGTTTGTGCTAGCTTCTTGAAACTTGACACAACAAAGTAGTTTCACGTTCTATCTCTACGTTTTGTTTCCTCTTGATGTAGCCCTAAGCAGTGACTGGCGAGAAACACTTTCATGGGAAGGGGTTGCCAAGCTTCCAAAAATTACGAATCTCCAGAAATCTCAGCAAATATTTTTTCACCCAAACTGGATGATACTTTCAGGTAATTATCAGTACACTAAGGCGACTTGGTTCCCCAAATTTCGTTCTTCTATGTTGAAGCGTTCATTTCCAGTAACAGTTTGAATTTTTAGGTTTCACTCTGTTTTCTCCTATATTAATAGATGTATTTGGAACTCTAAATCCAACACGGTTTGTGCTAACTTCTTGAAACTTGTCACAACAAAGTAGTTTCACGTTCTATCTCTATGTTTTGTTTCCTCTTGATGTAGCCCTAAGCAGTGACTGGCGAGAAACACTTTCATGGGAAGGGGTTGCCAAGCTTCCAAAAATTACGAATCTCCAGAAATCTCAGCAAATATTTTTTCACCCAAACTGGATGATACTTTCAGGTAATGATCAGTACACTAAGGCGACTTGGTTCCCCAAATTTCGTTCTTCTATTTTGAAGCGTTCATTTCCAGTAACAGTTTGAATTTTTAGGTTTCACTCTGTTTTCTCCTATATTGATAGATGTATTTGGAACTCTAAATCCAACACGGTTTGTGCTAGCTTCTTGAAACTTGACACAACAAAGTAGTTTCACGTTCTATCTCTACGTTTTGTTTCCTCTTGATGTAGCCCGAAGCAGTGACTGGCGAGAAACACTTTCATGGGAAGGGGTTGCCAAGCTTCCAAAAATTACGAATCTCCAGAAATCTCAGCAAATATTTTTTCACCCAAACTGGATGATACTTTCAGGTAATGATCAGTACACTAAGGTGACTTGGTTCCCCAAATTTCGTTCTTCTATGTTGAAGCGTTCATTTCCAGTAACAGTTTGAATTTTTAGGTTTCACTCTGTTTTCTCCTATATTGATAGATGTATTTGGAACTCTAAATCCAACACGGTTTGTGCTAGCTTCTTGAAACTTGACACAACAAAGTAGTTTCACGTTCTATCTCTACGTTTTGTTTCCTCTTGATGTAGCCCTAAGCAGTGACTGGCGAGAAACCCTTTCATTGAACGGGGTTGCCAACCTTCCAAAAATTACGAATCTCCAGAAATCTAAGCATTAATTTTTTCACCCAAACTGGATGATACTTTCAGGTAATGATCAGTACACTAAGGTGACTTGGTTCCCCAAATTTCGTTCTTCTATGTTGAAGCGTTCATTTCCAGTAACAGTTTGAATTTTTAGGTTTCACTCTGTTTTCTCCTATATTGATAGATGTATTTGGAACTCTAAATAAAACACGGTTTGTGCTAGCTTCTTGAAACTTGACACAACAAAGTAGTTTCACGTTCTATCTCTACGTTTTGTTTCCTCTTGATGTAGCCCTAAGCAGTGACTGGCGAGAAACACTTTCATGGGAAGGGGTTGCCAAGCTTCCAAAAATTACGAATCTCCAGAAATCTCAGCATTAATTTTTTCACCCAAACTGGATGATACTTTCCGGTAATGATCAGTACACTAAGGCGACTTGGTTCCCCAAATTTCGTTCTTCTATGTTGAAGCGTTCATTTCCAGTAACAGTTTGAATTTTTAGGTTTCACTCTGTTTTCTCCTATATTGATAGATGTATTTGGAACTCTAAATCCAACACGGTTTGTGCTAGCTTCTTGAAACTTGACACAACAAAGTAGTTTCACGTTCTATCTCTACGTTTTGTTTCCTCTTGATGTAGCCCTAAGCAGTGACTGGCGAGAAACCCTTTCATTGAACGGGGTTGCCAACCTTCCAAAAATTACGAATCTCCAGAAATCTCAGCATTAATTTTTTCACCCAAACTGGATGATACTTTCCGGTAATGATCAGTACACTAAGGTGACTTGGTTCCCCAAATTTCGTTCTTCTATGTTGAAGCGTTCATTTCCAGTAACAGTTTGAATTTTTAGGTTTCACTCTGTTTTCTCCTATATTGATAGATGTATTTGGAACTCTAAATCCAACACGGTTTGTGCTAGCTTCTTGAAACTTGACACAACAAAGTAGTTTCACGTTCTATCTCTACGTTTTGTTTCCTCTTGATGTAGCCCTAAGCAGTGACTGGCGAGAAACACTTTCATGGGAAGGGGTTGCCAAGCTTCCAAAAATTACGAATCTCCAGAAATCTCAGCAAATATTTTTTCACCCAAACTGGATGATACTTTCAGGTAATTATCAGTACACTAAGGCGACTTGGTTCCCCAAATTTCGTTCTTCTATGTTGAAGCGTTCATTTCCAGTAACAGTTTGAATTTTTAGGTTTCACTCTGTTTTCTCCTATATTGATCGATGTATTTGGAACTCTAAATCCAACACGGTTTGTGCTAGCTTCTTGAAACTTGACACAACAAAGTAGTTTCACGTTCTATCTCTACGTTTTGTTTCCTCTTGATGTAGCCCTAAGCAGTGACTGGCGAGAAACACTTTCATGGGAAGGGGTTGCCAAGCTTCCAAAAATTACGAATCTCCAGAAATCTCAGCATTAATTTTTTCACCCAAACTGGATGATACTTTCCGGTAATGATCAGTACACTAAGGCGACTTGGTTCCCCAAATTTCGTTCTTCTATTTTGAAGCGTTCATTTCCAGTAACATTTTGAATTTTTAGGTTTCACTCTGTTTTCTCCTATATTGATAGATGTATTTGGAACTCTAAATCCAACACGGTTTGTGCTAGCTTCTTGAAACTTGACACAACAAAGTAGTTTCACGTTCTATCTCTACGTTTTGTTTCCTCTTGATGTAGCCCTAAGCAGTGACTGGCGAGAAACCCTTTCATGGAACGGGGTTGCCAAGCTTCCAAAAATTACGAATCTCCAGAAATCTCAGCATTAATTTTTTCACCCAAACTGGATGATACTTTCAGGTAATGATCAGTACACTAAGGTGACTTGGTTCCCCAAATTTCGTTCTTCTATGTTGAAGCGTTCATTTCCAGTAACAGTTTGAATTTTTAGGTTTCACTCTGTTTTCTCCTATATTGATAGATGTATTTGGAACTCTAAATAAAACACGGTTTGTGCTAGCTTCTTGAAACTTGACACAACAAAGTAGTTTCACGTTCTATCTCTACGTTTTGTTTCCTCTTGATATAGCCCTAAGCAGTGACTGGCGAGAAACAATTTCATGGGAAGGGGTAGCCAAGCTTCCAAATATTACGAATCTCCAGAAATCTCAGCATTAATTTTTTCACCCAAACTGGATGATACTTTCAGGTAATGATCAGTACACTAAGGCGACTTGGTTCCCCAAATTTCGTTCTTCTATGTTGAAGCGTTCATTTCCAGTAACAGTTTGAATTTTTAGGTTTCACTCTGTTTTCTCCTATATTGATAGATGTATTTGGAACTCTAAATCCAACACGGTTTGTGCTAGCTTCTTGAAACTTGACACAACAAAGTAGTTTCACGTTCTATCTCTACGTTTTGTTTCCTCTTGATGTAGCCCTAAGCAGTGACTGGCGAGAAACACTTTCATGGGAAGGGGTTGCCAAGCTTCCAAAAATTACGAATCTCCAGAAATCTCAGCAAATATTTTTTCACCCAAACTGGATGATACTTTCAGGTAATGATCAGTACACTAAGGTGACTTGGTTCCCCAAATTTCGTTCTTCTATGTTGAAGCGTTCATTTCCAGTAACAGTTTGAATTTTTAGGTTTCACTCTGTTTTCTCCTATATTAATAGATGTATTTGGAACTCTAAATCCAACACGGTTTGTGCTAACTTCTTGAAACTTGTCACAACAAAGTAGTTTCACGTTCTATCTCTATGTTTTGTTTCCTCTTGATGTAGCCCTAAGCAGTGACTGGCGAGAAACACTTTCATGGGAAGGGGTTGCCAAGCTTCCAAATATTACGAATCTCCAGAAATCTCAGCAAATATTTTTTCACCCAAACTGGATGATACTTTCAGGTAATGATCAGTACACTAAGGCGACTTGGTTCCCCAAATTTCGTTCTTCTATGTTGAAGCGTTCATTTCCAGTAACAGTTTGAATTTTTAGGTTTCACTCTGTTTTCTCCTATATTGATAGATGTATTTGGAACTCTAAATCCAACACGGTTTGTGCTAGCTTCTTGAAACTTGACACAACAAAGTAGTTTCACGTTCTATCTCTACGTTTTGTTTCCTCTTGATGTAGCCCTAAGCAGTGACTGGCGAGAAACACTTTCATGGGAAGGGGTTGCCAAGCTTCCAAAAATTACGAATCTCCAGAAATCTCAGCAAATATTTTTTCACCCAAACTGGATGATACTTTCAGGTAATGATCAGTACACTAAGGCGACTTGGTTCCCCAAATTTCGTTCTTCTATGTTGAAGCGTTCATTTCCAGTAACAGTTTGAATTTTTAGGTTTCACTCTGTTTTCTCCTATATTGATAGATGTATTTGGAACTCTAAATCCAACACGGTTTGTGCTAGCTTCTTGAAACTTGACACAACAAAGTAGTTTCACGTTCTATCTCTATGTTTTGTTTCCTCTTGATGTAGCCCTAAGCAGTGACTGGCGAGAAACCCTTTCATTGAACGGGGTTGCCAACCTTCCAAAAATTACGAATCTCCAGAAATCTAAGCATTAATTTTTTCACCCAAACTGGATGATACTTTCAGGTAATGATCAGTACACTAAGGTGACTTGGTTCCCCAAATTTCGTTCTTCTATGTTGAAGCGTTCATTTCCAGTAACAGTTTGAATTTTTAGGTTTCACTCTGTTTTCTCCTATATTGATAGATGTATTTGGAACTCTAAATAAAACACGGTTTGTGCTAGCTTCTTGAAACTTGACACAACAAAGTAGTTTCACGTTCTATCTCTACGTTTTGTTTCCTCTTGATGTAGCCCGAAGCAGTGACTGGCGAGAAACACTTTCATGGGAAGGGGTTGCCAAGCTTCCAAAAATTACGAATCTCCAGAAATCTCAGCATTAATTTTTTCACCCAAACTGGATGATACTTTCCGGTAATGATCAGTACACTAAGGCGACTTGGTTCCCCAAATTTCGTTCTTCTATGTTGAAGCGTTCATTTCCAGTAACAGTTTGAATTTTTAGGTTTCACTCTGTTTTCTCCTATATTGATAGATGTATTTGGAACTCTAAATCCAACACGGTTTGTGCTAGCTTCTTGAAACTTGACACAACAAAGTAGTTTCACGTTCTATCTCTACGTTTTGTTTCCTCTTGATGTAGCCCTAAGCAGTGACTGGCGAGAAACCCTTTCATTGAACGGGGTTGCCAACCTTCCAAAAATTACGAATCTCCAGAAATCTAAGCATTAATTTTTTCACCCAAACTGGATGATACTTTCCGGTAATGATCAGTACACTAAGGTGACTTGGTTCCCCAAATTTCGTTCTTCTATGTTGAAGCGTTCATTTCCAGTAACAGTTTGAATTTTTAGGTTTCACTCTGTTTTCTCCTATATTGATAGATGTATTTGGAACTCTAAATCCAACACGGTTTGTGCTAGCTTCTTGAAACTTGACACAACAAAGTAGTTTCACGTTCTATCTCTACGTTTTGTTTCCTCTTGATGTAGCCCTAAGCAGTGACTGGCGAGAAACACTTTCATGGGAAGGGGTTGCCAAGCTTCCAAAAATTACGAATCTCCAGAAATCTCAGCATTAATTTTTTCACCCAAACTGGATGATACTTTCCGGTAATGATCAGTACACTAAGGCGACTTGGTTCCCCAAATTTCGTTCTTCTATGTTGAAGCGTTCATTTCCAGTAACAGTTTGAATTTTTAGGTTTCACTCTGTTTTCTCCTATATTGATAGATGTATTTGGAACTCTAAATCCAACACGGTTTGTGCTAACTTCTTGAAACTTGACACAACAAAGTAGTTTCACGTTCTATCTCTACGTTTTGTTTCCTCTTGATGTAGCCCTAAGCAGTGACTGGCGAGAAACACTTTCATGGGAAGGGGTTGCCAAGCTTCCAAAAATTACGAATCTCCAGAAATCTCAGCAAATATTTTTTCACCCAAACTGGATGATACTTTCAGGTAATTATCAGTACACTAAGGCGACTTGGTTCCCCAAATTTCATTCTTCTATGTTGAAGCGTTCATTTCCAGTAACAGTTTGAATTTTTAGGTTTCACTCTGTTTTCTCCTATATTGATACATGTATTTGGAACTCTAAATCCAACACGGTTTGTGCTAGCTTCTTGAAACTTGACACTACAAAGTAGTTTCACGTTCTATCTCTACGTTTTGTTTCCTCTTGATATAGCCCGAAGCAGTGACTGGCGAGAAACACTTTCATGGGAAGGGGTTGCCAAGCTTCCAAAAATTACGAATCTCCAGAAATCTCAGCAAATATTTTTTCACCCAAACTGGATGATACTTTCAGGTAATGATCAGTACACTAAGGTGACTTGGTTCCCCAAATTTCGTTCTTCTATGTTGAAGCGTTCATTTCCAGTAACAGTTTGAATTTTTAGGTTTCACTCTGTTTTCTCCTAT
Organism: Spermophilus citellus; assembly: GCF_964194105.1. Lineage (NCBI taxonomy): Eukaryota > Metazoa > Chordata > Mammalia > Rodentia > Sciuridae > Spermophilus > Spermophilus citellus. Next base: position 96,774,060 of record NC_138183.1, on the reverse strand, counting down.
ATTGATAGATGTATTTGGAACTCTAAATCCAACACGGTTTGTGCTAGCTTCTTGAAACTTGACACAACAAAGTAGTTTCACGTTCTATCTCTACGTTTTGTTTCCTCTTGATGTAGCCCTAAGCAGTGACTGGCGAGAAACCCTTTCATGGAACGGGGTTGCCAACCTTCCAAAAATTACGAATCTCCAGAAATCTCAGCATTAATTTTTTCACCCAAACTGGATGATACTTTCAGGTAATGATCAGTACACTAAGGTGACTTGGTTCCCCAAATTTCGTTCTTCTATGTTGAAGCGTTCATTTCCAGTAACAGTTTGAATTTTTAGGTTTCACTCTGTTTTCTCCTATATTGATAGATGTATTTGGAACTCTAAATAAAACACGGTTTGTGCTAGCTTCTTGAAACTTGACACAACAAAGTAGTTTCACGTTCTATCTCTACGTTTTGTTTCCTCTTGATGTAGCCCTAAGCAGTGACTGGCGAGAAACACTTTCATGGGAAGGGGTTGCCAAGCTTCCAAAAATTACGAATCTCCAGAAATCTCAGCATTAATTTTTTCACCCAAACTGGATGATACTTTCCGGTAATGATCAGTACACTAAGGCGACTTGGTTCCCCAAATTTCGTTCTTCTATGTTGAAGCGTTCATTTCCAGTAACAGTTTGAATTTTTAGGTTTCACTCTGTTTTCTCCTATATTGATAGATGTATTTGGAACTCTAAATCCAACACGGTTTGTGCTAGCTTCTTGAAACTTGACACAACAAAGTAGTTTCACGTTCTATCTCTACGTTTTGTTTCCTCTTGATGTAGCCCTAAGCAGTGACTGGCGAGAAACACTTTCATGGGAAGGGGTTGCCAAGCTTCCAAAAATTACGAATCTCCAGAAATCTCAGCAAATATTTTTTCACCCAAACTGGATGATACTTTCAGGTAATTATCAGTACACTAAGGCGACTTGGTTCCCCAAATTTCGTTCTTCTATGTTGAAGCATTCATTTCCAGTAACAGTTTGAATTTTTAGGTTTCACTCTGTTTTCTCCTATATTAATAGATGTATTTGGAACTCTAAATCCAACACGGTTTGTGCTAACTTCTTGAAACTTGTCACAACAAAGTAGTTTCACGTTCTATCTCTATGTTTTGTTTCCTCTTGATGTAGCCCTAAGCAGTGACTGGCGAGAAACACTTTCATGGGAAGGGGTTGCCAAGCTTCCAAAAATTACGAATCTCCAGAAATCTCAGCAAATATTTTTTCACCCAAACTGGATGATACTTTCAGGTAATTATCAGTACACTAAGGCGACTTGGTTCCCCAAATTTCATTCTTCTATGTTGAAGCGTTCATTTCCAGTAACAGTTTGAATTTTTAGGTTTCACTCTGTTTTCTCCTATATTGATACATGTATTTGGAACTCTAAATCCAACACGGTTTGTGCTAGCTTCTTGAAACTTGACACTACAAAGTAGTTTCACGTTCTATCTCTACGTTTTGTTTCCTCTTGATATAGCCCTAAGCAGTGACTGGCGAGAAACACTTTCATGGGAAGGGGTAGCCAAGCTTCCAAAAATTACGAATCTCCAGAAATCTCAGCAAATATTTTTTCACCCAAACTGGATGATACTTTCAGGTAATGATCAGTACACTAAGGCGACTTGGTTCCCCAAATTTCGTTCTTCTATGTTGAAGCGTTCATTTCCAGTAACAGTTTGAATTTCTGGTTTCACTCTGTTTTCTCCTATATTGATAGATGTATTTGGAACTCTAAATCCAACACGGTTTGTGCTAGCTTCTTGAAACTTGACATAACAAAGTAGTTTCACGTTCTATCTCTACGTTTTGTTTCCTCTTGATGTAGCCCTAAGCAGTGACTGGCGAGAAACCCTTTCATGGAACGGGGTTGCCAAGCTTCCAAAAATTACGAATCTCCAGAAATCTCAGCAAATATTTTTTCACCCACACTGGATGATACTTTCAGGTAATGATCAGTACACTAAGGCGACTTGGTTCCCCAAATTTCGTTCTTCTATGTTGAAGCGTTCATTTCCAGTAACAGTTTGAATTTTTAGGTTTCACTCTGTTTTCTCCTATATTGATAGATGTATTTGGAACTCTAAATACAACACGGTTTGTGCTAGCTTCTTGAAACTTGACACAACAAAGTAGTTTCACGTTCTATCTCTACGTTTTGTTTCCTCTTGATGTAGCCCTAAGCAGTGACTGGCGAGAAACACTTTCATGGGAAGGGGTTGCCAAGCTTCCAAAAATTACGAATCTCCAGAAATCTCAGCAAATATTTTTTCACCCAAACTGGATGATACTTTCAGGTAATGATCAGTACACTAAGGCGACTTGGTTCCCCAAATTTCGTTCTTCTATGTTGAAGCGTTCTTTTCCAGTAACAGTTTGATTTTAAGGTTTCACTCTGTTTTCTCCTATATTGATAGATGTATTTGGAACTCTAAATCCAACACAGTTTGTGCTAGCTTCTTGAAACTTGACACAAGAAAGAGTTTCACGTTCTATCTCTACGTTTTGTTTCCTCTTGATGTAGCCCTAAGCAGTGACTGGCGAGAAACACTTTCATGGGAAGGGGTTGCCAAGCTTCCAAAAATTACGAATCTCCAGAAATCTCAGCAAATATTTTTTCACCCAAACTGGATGATACTTTCAGGTAATGATCAGTACACTAAGGCGACTTGGTTCCCCAAATTTCGTTCTTCTATGTTGAAGCGTTCATTTCCAGTAACAGTTTGAATTTTTAGGTTTCACTCTGTTTTCTCCTATATTGATACATGTATTTGGAACTCTAAATAAAACACGGTTTGTGCTAGCTTCTTGAAACTTGACACTACAAAGTAGTTTCACGTTCTATCTCTACGTTTTGTTTCCTCTTGATGTAGCCCTAAGCAGTGACCGGCGAGAAACCCTTTCATGGAACGGGGTTGCCAAGGTTCCAAAAATTACGAATCTCCAGAAATCTCAGCAAATATTTTTTCACCCAAACTGGGTGATACTTTCAGGTAATGATCAGTACACTAAGGCGACTTGGTTCCCCAAATTTCGTTCTTCTATGTTGAAGCGTTCATTTCCAGTAACAGTTTGAATTTTTAGGTTTCACTCTGTTTTCTCCTATATTAATAGATGTATTTGGAACTCTAAATCCAACACGGTTTGTGCTAACTTCTTGAAACTTGTCACAACAAAGTAGTTTCACGTTCTATCTCTATGTTTTGTTTCCTCTTGATGTAGCCCTAAGCAGTGACTGGCGAGAAACACTTTCATGGGAAGGGGTTGCCAAGCTTCCAAAAATTACGAATCTCCAGAAATCTCAGCAAATATTTTTTCACCCAAACTGGATGATACTTTCAGGTAATTATCAGTACACTAAGGCGACTTGGTTCCCTAACTTTCGTTCTTCTATGTTGAAGCGTTCATTTCCAGTAACAGTTTGAATTTTTAGGTTTCACTCTGTTTTCTCCTATATTGATACATGTATTTGGAACTCTAAATCCAACACGGTTTGTGCTAGCTTCTTGAAACTTGACACTACAAAGTAGTTTCACGTTCTATCTCTACGTTTTGTTTCCTCTTGATGTAGCCCTAAGCAGTGACCGGCGAGAAACCCTTTCATGGAACGGGGTTGCCAAGGTTCCAAAAATTACGAATCTCCAGAAATCTCAGCAAATATTTTTTCACCCAAACTGGGTGATACTTTCAGGTAATGATCAGTACACTAAGGCGACTTGGTTCCCCAAATTTCGTTCTTCTATGTTGAAGCGTTCATTTCCAGTAACAGTTTGAATTTTTAGGTTTCACTCTGTTTTCTCCTATATTAATAGATGTATTTGGAACTCTAAATCCAACACGGTTTGTGCTAACTTCTTGAAACTTGTCACAACAAAGTAGTTTCACGTTCTATCTCTATGTTTTGTTTCCTCTTGATGTAGCCCTAAGCAGTGACTGGCGAGAAACACTTTCATGGGAAGGGGTTGCCAAGCTTCCAAAAATTACGAATCTCCAGAAATCTCAGCAAATATTTTTTCACCCAAACTGGATGATACTTTCAGGTAATGATCAGTACACTAAGGCGACTTGGTTCCCCAAATTTCGTTCTTCTATATTGAAGCGTTCATTTCCAGTAACATTTTGAATTTTTAGGTTTCACTCTGTTTTCTCCTATATTGATAGATGTATTTGGAACTCTAAATCCAACACGGTTTGTGCTAGCTTCTTGAAACTTGACACAACAAAGTAGTTTCACGTTCTATCTCTACGTTTTGTTTCCTCTTGATGTAGCCCGAAGCAGTGACTGGCGAGAAACACTTTCATGGGAAGGGGTTGCCAAGCTTCCAAAAATTACGAATCTCCAGAAATCTCAGCAAATATTTTTTCACCCAAACTGGATGATACTTTCAGGTAATGATCAGTACACTAAGGTGACTTGGTTCCCCAAATTTCGTTCTTCTATGTTGAAGCGTTCATTTCCAGTAACAGTTTGAATTTTTAGGTTTCACTCTGTTTTCTCCTATATTGATAGATGTATTTGGAACTCTAAATCCAACACGGTTTGTGCTAGCTTCTTGAAACTTGACACAACAAAGTAGTTTCACGTTCTATCTCTACGTTTTGTTTCCTCTTGATGTAGCCCTAAGCAGTGACTGGCGAGAAACCCTTTCATGGAACGGGGTTGCCAAGCTTCCAAAAATTACGAATCTCCAGAAATCTCAGCATTACTTTTTTCACCCAAACTGGATGATACTTTCAGGTAATGATCAGTACACTAAGGTGACTTGGTTCCCCAAATTTCGTTCTTCTATGTTGAAGCGTTCATTTCCAGTAACAGTTTGAATTTTTAGGTTTCACTCTGTTTTCTCCTATATTGATAGATGTATTTGGAACTCTAAATCCAACACGGTTTGTGCTAGCTTCTTGAAACTTGACACAACAAAGTAGTTTCATGTTCTATCTCTACGTTTTGTTTCCTCTTGATGTAGCCCTAAGCAGTGACTGGCGAGAAACACTTTCGTGGAACGGGGTTGCCAAGCTTCCAAAAATTACGAATCTCCAGAAATCTCAGCAAATATTTTTTCACCCAAACTGGATGATACTTTCAGGTAATGATCAGTACACTAAGGCGACTTGGTTCCCCAAATTTCGTTCTTCTATGTTGAAGCGTTCATTTCCAGTAACAGTTTGAATTTTTAGGTTTCACTCTGTTTTCTCCTATATTGATAGATGTATTTGGAACTCTAAATCCAACACGGTTTGTGCTAGCTTCTTGAAACTTGTCACAACAAAGTAGTTTCACGTTCTATCTCTAAGTTTTGTTTCCTCTTGATGTAGCCCTAAGCAGTGACTGGCGAGAAACACTTTCATGGGAAGGGGTAGCCAAGCTTCCAAAAATTACGAATCTCCAGAAATCTCAGCAAATATTTTTTCACCCACACTGGATGATACTTTCAGGTAATGATCAGTACACTAAGGCGACTTGGTTCCCCAAATTTCGTTCTTCTATGTTGAAGCGTTCATTTCCAGTAACAGTTTGAATTTTTAGGTTTCACTCTGTTTTCTCCTATATTGATAGATGTATTTGGAACTCTAAATACAACACGGTTTGTGCTAGCTTCTTGAAACTTGACACAACAAAGTAGTTTCACGTTCTATCTCTACGTTTTGTTTCCTCTTGATGTAGCCCTAAGCAGTGACTGGCGAGAAACACTTTCATGGGAAGGGGTTGCCAAGCTTCCAAAAATTACGAATCTCCAGAAATCTCAGCAAATATTTTTTCACCCAAACTGGATGATACTTTCAGGTAATGATCAGTACACTAAGGCGACTTGGTTCCCCAAATTTCGTTCTTCTATGTTGAAGCGTTCTTTTCCAGTAACAGTTTGATTTTAAGGTTTCACTCTGTTTTCTCCTATATTGATAGATGTATTTGGAACTCTAAATCCAACACAGTTTGTGCTAGCTTCTTGAAACTTGACACAAGAAAGAGTTTCACGTTCTATCTCTACGTTTTGTTTCCTCTTGATGTAGCCCTAAGCAGTGACTGGCGAGAAACACTTTCATGGGAAGGGGTTGCCAAGCTTCCAAAAATTACGAATCTCCAGAAATCTCAGCAAATATTTTTTCACCCAAACTGGATGATACTTTCAGGTAATGATCAGTACACTAAGGCGACTTGGTTCCCCAAATTTCGTTCTTCTATGTTGAAGCGTTCATTTCCAGTAACAGTTTGAATTTTTAGGTTTCACTCTGTTTTCTCCTATATTGATACATGTATTTGGAACTCTAAATAAAACACGGTTTGTGCTAGCTTCTTGAAACTTGACACTACAAAGTAGTTTCACGTTCTATCTCTACGTTTTGTTTCCTCTTGATGTAGCCCTAAGCAGTGACCGGCGAGAAACCCTTTCATGGAACGGGGTTGCCAAGGTTCCAAAAATTACGAATCTCCAGAAATCTCAGCAAATATTTTTTCACCCAAACTGGGTGATACTTTCAGGTAATGATCAGTACACTAAGGCGACTTGGTTCCCCAAATTTCGTTCTTCTATGTTGAAGCGTTCATTTCCAGTAACAGTTTGAATTTTTAGGTTTCACTCTGTTTTCTCCTATATTAATAGATGTATTTGGAACTCTAAATCCAACACGGTTTGTGCTAACTTCTTGAAACTTGTCACAACAAAGTAGTTTCACGTTCTATCTCTATGTTTTGTTTCCTCTTGATGTAGCCCTAAGCAGTGACTGGCGAGAAACACTTTCATGGGAAGGGGTTGCCAAGCTTCCAAAAATTACGAATCTCCAGAAATCTCAGCAAATATTTTTTCACCCAAACTGGATGATACTTTCAGGTAATTATCAGTACACTAAGGCGACTTGGTTCCCCAAATTTCGTTCTTCTATGTTGAAGCGTTCATTTCCAGTAACAGTTTGAATTTTTAGGTTTCACTCTGTTTTCTCCTATATTGATACATGTATTTGGAACTCTAAATCCAACACGGTTTGTGCTAGCTTCTTGAAACTTGACACTACAAAGTAGTTTCACGTTCTATCTCTACGTTTTGTTTCCTTTTGATGTAGCCCTAAGCAGTGACCGGCGAGAAACCCTTTCATGGAACGGGGTTGCCAAGGTTCCAAAAATTACGAATCTCCAGAAATCTCAGCAAATATTTTTTCACCCAAACTGGGTGATACTTTCAGGTAATGATCAGTACACTAAGGCGACTTGGTTCCCCAAATTTCGTTCTTCTATGTTGAAGCGTTCATTTCCAGTAACAGTTTGAATTTTTAGGTTTCACTCTGTTTTCTCCTATATTAATAGATGTATTTGGAACTCTAAATCCAACACGGTTTGTGCTAACTTCTTGAAACTTGTCACAACAAAGTAGTTTCACGTTCTATCTCTATGTTTTGTTTCCTCTTGATGTAGCCCTAAGCAGTGACTGGCGAGAAACACTTTCATGGGAAGGGGTTGCCAAGCTTCCAAAAATTACGAATCTCCAGAAATCTCAGCAAATATTTTTTCACCCAAACTGGATGATACTTTCAGGTAATGATCAGTACACTAAGGCGACTTGGTTCCCCAAATTTCGTTCTTCTATGTTCAAGCGTTCATTTCCAGTAACATTTTGAATTTTTAGGTTTCACTCTGTTTTCTCCTATATTGATAGATGTATTTGGAACTCTAAATCCAACACGGTTTGTGCTAGCTTCTTGAAACTTGACACAACAAAGTAGTTTCACGTTCTATCTCTACGTTTTGTTTCCTCTTGATGTAGCCCGAAGCAGTGACTGGCGAGAAACACTTTCATGGGAAGGGGTTGCCAAGCTTCCAAAAATTACGAATCTCCAGAAATCTCAGCAAATATTTTTTCACCCAAACTGGATGATACTTTCAGGTAATGATCAGTACACTAAGGTGACTTGGTTCCCCAAATTTCGTTCTTCTATGTTGAAGCGTTCATTTCCAGTAACAGTTTGAATTTTTAGGTTTCACTCTGTTTTCTCCTATATTGATAGATGTATTTGGAACTCTAAATCCAACACGGTTTGTGCTAGCTTCTTGAAACTTGACACAACAAAGTAGTTTCACGTTCTATCTCTACGTTTTGTTTCCTCTTGATGTAGCCCTAAGCAGTGACTGGCGAGAAACCCTTTCATGGAACGGGGTTGCCAAGCTTCCAAAAATTACGAATCTCCAGAAATCTCAGCATTACTTTTTTCACCCAAACTGGATGATACTTTCAGGTAATGATCAGTACACTAAGGTGACTTGGTTCCCCAAATTTCGTTCTTCTATGTTGAAGCGTTCATTTCCAGTAACAGTTTGAATTTTTAGGTTTCACTCTGTTTTCTCCTATATTGATAGATGTATTTGGAACTCTAAATCCAACACGGTTTGTGCTAGCTTCTTGAAACTTGACACAACAAAGTAGTTTCATGTTCTATCTCTACGTTTTGTTTCCTCTTGATGTAGCCCTAAGCAGTGACTGGCGAGAAACACTTTCGTGGAACGGGGTTGCCAAGGTTCCAAAAATTACGAATCTCCAGAAATCTCAGCAAATATTTTTTCACCCAAACTGGATGATACTTTCAGGTAATGATCAGTACACTAAGGCGACTTGGTTCCCCAAATTTCGTTCTTCTATGTTGAAGCGTTCATTTCCAGTAACAGTTTGAATTTTTAGGTTTCACTCTGTTTTCTCCTATATTGATAGATGTATTTGGAACTCTAAATCCAACACGGTTTGTGCTAGCTTCTTGAAACTTGTCACAACAAAGTAGTTTCACGTTCTATCTCTAAGTTTTGTTTCCTCTTGATGTAGCCCTAAGCAGTGACTGGCGAGAAACACTTTCATGGGAAGGGGTTGCCAAGCTTCCAAAAATTACGAATCTCCAGAAATCTCAGCAAATATTTTTTCACCCAAACTGGATGATACTTTCAGGTAATGATCAGTACACTAAGGCGACTTGGTTCCCCAAATTTCGTTCTTCTATGTTGAAGCGTTCATTTCCAGTAACAGTTTGATTTTAGGTTTCACTCTGTTTTTTTCCTATATTGATAGATGTATTTGGAACTCTAAATCCAACACAGTTTGTGCTAGCTTCTTGAAACTTGACACAAGAAACAGTTTCACGTTCTATCTCTACGTTTTGTTTCCTCTTGATGTAGCCCTAAGCAGTGACTGGCGAGAAACACTTTCATGGGAAGGGGTTGCCAAGCTTCCAAAAATTACGAATCTCCAGAAATCTCAGCAAATATTTTTTCACCCAAACTGGATGATACTTTCAGGTAATGATCAGTACACTAAGGCGACTTGGTTCCCCAAATTTCGTTCTTCTATGTTGAAGCGTTCATTTCCAGTAACAGTTTGAATTTTTAGGTTTCACTCTGTTTTCTCCTATATTGATACATGTATTTGGAACTCTAAATCCAACACGGTTTGTGCTAGCTTCTTGAAACTTGACACTACAAAGTAGTTTCACGTTCTATCTCTACGTTTTGTTTCCTCTTGATGTAGCCCTAAGCAGTGACCGGCGAGAAACCCTTTCATGGAACGGGGTTGCCAAGGTTCCAAAAATTACGAATCTCCAGAAATCTCAGCAAATATTTTTTCACCCAAACTGGGTGATACTTTCAGGTAATGATCAGTACACTAAGGCGACTTGGTTCCCCAAATTTCGTTCTTCTATGTTGAAGCGTTCATTTCCAGTAACAGTTTGAATTTTTAGGTTTCACTCTGTTTTCTCCTATATTAATAGATGTATTTGGAACTCTAAATCCAACACGGTTTGTGCTAACTTCTTGAAACTTGTCACAACAAAGTAGTTTCACGTTCTATCTCTATGTTTTGTTTCCTCTTGATGTAGCCCTAAGCAGTGAGTGGCGAGAAACACTTTCATGGGAAGGGGTTGCCAAGCTTCCAAAAATTACGAATCTCCAGAAATCTCAGCAAATATTTTTTCACCCAAACTGGATGATACTTTCAGGTAATTATCAGTACACTAAGGCGACTTGGTTCCCCAAATTTCATTCTTCTATGTTGAAGCGTTCATTTCCAGTAACAGTTTGAATTTTTAGGTTTCACTCTGTTTTCTCCTATATTGATACATGTATTTGGAACTCTAAATCCAACACGGTTTGTGCTAGCTTCTTGAAACTTGACACTACAAAGTAGTTTCACGTTCTATCTCTACGTTTTGTTTCCTCTTGATGTAGCCCTAAGCAGTGACCGGCGAGAAACCGTTTCATGGAACGGGGTTGCCAAGGTTCCAAAAATTACGAATCTCCAGAAATCTCAGCAAATATTTTTTCACCCAAACTGGGTGATACTTTCAGGTAATGATCAGTACACTAAGGCGAATTGGTTCCCCAAATTTCGTTCTTCTATGTTGAAGCGTTCATTTCCAGTAACAGTTTGAATTTTTAGGTTTCACTCTGTTTTCTCCTATATTAATAGATGTATTTGGAACTCTAAATCCAACACGGTTTGTGCTAACTTCTTGAAACTTGTCACAACAAAGTAGTTTCACGTTCTATCTCTATGTTTTGTTTCCTCTTGATGTAGCCCTAAGCAGTGACTGGCGAGAAACACTTTCATGGGAAGGGGTTGCCAAGCTTCCAAAAATTACGAATCTCCAGAAATCTCAGCAAATATTTTTTCACCCAAACTGGATGATACTTTCAGGTAATTATCAGTACACTAAGGCGACTTGGTTCCCCAAATTTCGTTCTTCTATGTTCAAGCGTTCATTTCCAGTAACAGTTTGAATTTTTAGGTTTCACTCTGTTTTCTCCTATATTGATAGATGTATTTGGAACTCTAAATCCAACACGGTTTGTGCTAGCTTCTTGAAACTTGACACAACAAAGTAGTTTCACGTTCTATCTCTACGTTTTGTTTCCTCTTGATGTAGCCCGAAGCAGTGACTGGCGAGAAACACTTTCATGGGAAGGGGTTGCCAAGCTTCCAAAAATTACGAATCTCCAGAAATCTCAGCAAATATTTTTTCACCCAAACTGGATGATTCTTTCAGGTAATGATCAGTACACTAAGGCGACTTGGTTCCCCAAATTTCGTTCTTCTATTTTGAAGCGTTCATTTCCAGTAACATTTTGAATTTTTAGGTTTCACTCTGTTTTCTCCTATATTGATAGATGTATTTGGAACTCTAAATCCAACACGGTTTGTGCTAGCTTCTTGAAACTTGACACAACAAAGTAGTTTCACGTTCTATCTCTATGTTTTGTTTCCTCTTGATGTAGCCCGAAGCAGTGACTGGCGAGAAACACTTTCATGGGAAGGGGTTGCCAAGCTTCCAAAAATTACGAATCTCCAGAAATCTCAGCAAATATTTTTTCACCCAACCTGGATGATACTTTCAGGTAATGATCAGTACACTAAGGTGACTTGGTTCCCCAAATTTCGTTCTTCTATGTTGAAGCGTTCATTTCCAGTAACAGTTTGAATTTTTAGGTTTCACTCTGTTTTCTCCTATATTGATAGATGTATTTGGAACTCTAAATCCAACACGGTTTGTGCTAGCTTCTTGAAACTTGACACAACAAAGTAGTTTCACGTTCTATCTCTACGTTTTGTTTCCTCTTGATGTAGCCCTAAGCAGTGACTGGCGAGAAACCCTTTCATGGAACGGGGTTGCCAAGCTTCCAAAAATTACGAATCTCCAGAAATCTCAGCATTAATTTTTTCACCCAAACTGGATGATACTTTCAGGTAATGATCAGTACACTAAGGTGACTTGGTTCCCCAAATTTCGTTCTTCTATGTTGAAGCGTTCATTTCCAGTAACAGTTTGAATTTTTAGGTTTCACTCTGTTTTCTCCTATATTGATAGATGTATTTGGAACTCTAAATAAAACACGGTTTGTGCTAGCTTCTTGAAACTTGACACAACAAAGTAGTTTCACGTTCTATCTCTACGTTTTGTTTCCTCTTGATGTAGCCCTAAGCAGTGACTGGCGAGAAACACTTTCATGGGAAGGGGTTGCCAAGCTTCCAAAAATTACGAATCTCCAGAAATCTCAGCATTAATTTTTTCACCCAAACTGGATGATACTTTCAGGTAATGATCAGTACACTAAGGCGACTTGGTTCCCCAAATTTCGTTCTTCTATGTTGAAGCGTTCATTTCCAGTAACAGTTTGAATTTTTAGGTTTCACTCTGTTTTCTCCTATATTGATAGATGTATTTGGAACTCTAAATCCAACACGGTTTGTGCTAGCTTCTTGAAACTTGACACAACAAAGTAGTTTCACGTTCTATCTCTACGTTTTGTTTCCTCTTGATGTAGCCCTAAGCAGTGACTGGCGAGAAACACTTTCATGGGAAGGGGTTGCCAAGCTTCCAAAAATTACGAATCTCCAGAAATCTCAGCAAATATTTTTTCACCCAAACTGGATGATACTTTCAGGTAATTATCAGTACACTAAGGCGACTTGGTTCCCCAAATTTCGTTCTTCTATGTTGAAGCGTTCATTTCCAGTAACAGTTTGAATTTTTAGGTTTCACTCTGTTTTCTCCTATATTAATAGATGTATTTGGAACTCTAAATCCAACACGGTTTGTGCTAACTTCTTGAAACTTGTCACAACAAAGTAGTTTCACGTTCTATCTCTATGTTTTGTTTCCTCTTGATGTAGCCCTAAGCAGTGACTGGCGAGAAACACTTTCATGGGAAGGGGTTGCCAAGCTTCCAAAAATTACGAATCTCCAGAAATCTCAGCAAATATTTTTTCACCCAAACTGGATGATACTTTCAGGTAATGATCAGTACACTAAGGCGACTTGGTTCCCCAAATTTCGTTCTTCTATGTTGAAGCGTTCATTTCCAGTAACAGTTTGATTTTAGGTTTCACTCTGTTTTCTCCTATATTGATAGATGTATTTGGAACTCTAAATCCAACACAGTTTGTGCTAGCTTCTTGAAACTTGACACAAGAAAGAGTTTCACGTTCTATCTCTACGTTTTGTTTCCTCTTGATGTAGCCCTAAGCAGTGACTGGCGAGAAACACTTTCATGGGAAGGGGTTGCCAAGCTTCCAAAAATTACGAATCTCCAGAAATCTCAGCAAATATTTTTTCACCCAAACTGGATGATACTTTCAGGTAATGATCAGTACACTAAGGCGACTTGGTTCCCCAAATTTCGTTCTTCTATGTTGAAGCGTTCATTTCCAGTAACAGTTTGAATTTTTAGGTTTCACTCTGTTTTCTCCTATATTGATACATGTATTTGGAACTCTAAATCCAACACGGTTTGTGCTAGCTTCTTGAAACTTGACACTACAAAGTAGTTTCACGTTCTATCTCTACGTTTTGTTTCCTCTTGATGTAGCCCTAAGCAGTGACCGGCGAGAAACCCTTTCATGGAACGGGGTTGCCAAGGTTCCAAAAATTACGAATCTCCAGAAATCTCAGCAAATATTTTTTCACCCAAACTGGGTGATACTTTCAGGTAATGATCAGTACACTAAGGCGACTTGGTTCCCCAAATTTCGTTCTTCTATGTTGAAGCGTTCATTTCCAGTAACAGTTTGAATTTTTAGGTTTCACTCTGTTTTCTCCTATATTAATAGATGTATTTGGAACTCTAAATCCAACACGGTTTGTGCTAACTTCTTGAAACTTGTCACAACAAAGTAGTTTCACGTTCTATCTCTATGTTTTGTTTCCTCTTGATGTAGCCCTAAGCAGTGAGTGGCGAGAAACACTTTCATGGGAAGGGGTTGCCAAGCTTCCAAAAATTACGAATCTCCAGAAATCTCAGCAAATATTTTTTCACCCAAACTGGATGATAGTTTCAGGTAATTATCAGTACACTAAGGCGACTTGGTTCCCCAAATTTCATTCTTCTATGTTGAAGCGTTCATTTCCAGTAACAGTTTGAATTTTTAGGTTACACTCTGTTTTCTCCTATATTGATACATGTATTTGGAACTCTAAATCCAACACGGTTTGTGCTAGCTTCTTGAAACTTGACACTACAAAGTAGTTTCACGTTCTATCTCTACGTTTTGTTTCCTCTTGATGTAGCCCTAAGCAGTGACCGGCGAGAAACCCTTTCATGGAACGGGGTTGCCAAGGTTCCAAAAATTACGAATCTCCAGAAATCTCAGCAAATATTTTTTCACCCAAACTGGATGATACTTTCAGGTAATTATCAGTACACTAAGGCGACTTGGTTCCCCAAATTTCATTCTTCTATGTTGAAGCGTTCATTTCCAGTAACAGTTTGAATTTTTAGGTTTCACTCTGTTTTCTCCTATATTGATACATGTATTTGGAACTCTAAATCCAACACGGTTTGTGCTAGCTTCTTGAAACTTGACACTACAAAGTAGTTTCACGTTCTATCTCTACGTTTTGTTTCCTCTTGATGTAGCCCTAAGCAGTGACCGGCGAGAAACCCTTTCATGGAACGGGGTTGCCAAGGTTCCAAAAATTACGAATCTCCAGAAATCTCAGCAAATATTTTTTCACCCAAACTGGATGATACTTTCAGGTAATGATCAGTACACTAAGGCGACTTGGTTCCCCAAATTTCGTTCTTCTATGTTGAAGCGTTCATTTCCAGTAACAGTTTGAATTTTTAGGTTTCACTCTGTTTTCTCCTATATTGATAGATGTATTTGGAACTCTAAATCCAACACGGTTTGTGCTAGCTTCTTGAAACTTTTCACAACAAAGTAGTTTCACGTTCTATCTCTAAGTTTTGTTTCCTCTTGATGTAGCCCTAAGCAGTGACTGGCGAGAAACACTTTCATGGGAAGGGGTAGCCAACCTTCCAAAAATTACGAATCTCCAGAAATCTCAGCAAATATTTTTTCACCCAAACTGGATGATACTTTCAGGTAATGATCAGTACACTAAGGCGACTTGGTTCCCCAAATTTCGTTCTTCTATGTTGAAGCATTCATTTCCAGTAACAGTTTGAATTTTTAGGTTTCACTCTGTTTTCTCCTATATTGATAGATGTATTTGGAACTCTAAATCCAACACGGTTTGTGCTAGCTTCTTGAAACTTGACATAACAAAGTAGTTTCACGTTCTCTCTCTACGTTTTGTTTCCTCTTGATGTAGCCCTAAGCAGTGACTGGCGAGAAACCCTTTCATGGAACGGGGTTGCCAAGCTTCCAAAAATTACGAATCTCCAGAAATCTCAGCAAATATTTTTTCACCCACACTGGATGATACTTTCAGGTAATGATCAGTACACTAAGGCGACTTGGTTCCCCAAATTTCGTTCTTCTATGTTGAAGCGTTCATTTCCAGTAACAGTTTGAATTTTTAGGTTTCACTCTCTTTTCTCCTATATTGATAGATGTATTTGGAACTCTAAATCCAACACGGTTTGTGCTAGCTTCTTGAAACTTGACACAACAAAGTAGTTTCACGTACTATCTCTACGTTTTGTTTCCTCTTGATGTAGCCCTAAGCAGTGACTGGCGAGAAACACTTTCATGGGAAGGGGTTGCCAAGCTTCCAAAAATTACGAATCTCCAGAAATCTCAGCAAATATTTTTTCACCCAAACTGGATGATACTTTCAGGTAATGATCAGTACACTAAGGCGACTTGGTTCCCCAAATTTCGTTCTTCTATGTTGAAGCGTTCATTTCCAGTAACAGTTTGATTTTAAGGTTTCACTCTGTTTTCTCCTATATTGATAGATGTATTTGGAACTCTAAATCCAACACAGTTTGTGCTAGCTTCTTGAAACTTGACACAAGAAAGAGTTTCACGTTCTATCTCTACGTTTTGTTTCCTCTTGATGTAGCCCTAAGCAGTGACTGGCGAGAAACACTTTCATGGGAAGGGGTTGCCAAGCTTCCAAAAATTACGAATCTCCAGAAATCTCAGCAAATATTTTTTCACCCAAACTGGATGATACTTTCAGGTAATGATCAGTACACTAAGGCGACTTGGTTCCCCAAATTTCGTTCTTCTATGTTGAAGTGTTCATTTCCAGTAACAGTTTGAATTTTTAGGTTTCACTCTGTTTTCTCCTATATTGATAGATGTATTTGGAACTCTAAATCCAACACGGTTTGTGCTAGCTTCTTGAAACTTGACACTACAAAGTAGTTTCACGTTCTATCTCTACGTTTTGTTTCCTCTTGATGTAGCCCTAAGCAGTGACCGGCGAGAAACCCTTTCATGGAACGGGGTTGCCAAGGTTCCAAAAATTACGAATCTCCAGAAATCTCAGCAAATATTTTTTCACCCAAACTGGGTGATACTTTCAGGTAATGATCAGTACACTAAGGCGACTTGGTTCCCCAAATTTCGTTCTTCTATGTTGAAGCGTTCATTTCCAGTAACAGTTTGAATTTTTAGGTTTCACTCTGTTTTCTCCTATATTGATAGATGTATTTGGAACTCTAAATCCAACACGGTTTGTGCTAGCTTCTTGAAACTTGACACAACAAAGTAGTTTCACGTTCTATCTCTACGTTTTGTTTCCTCTTGATGTAGCCCGAAGCAGTGACTGGCGAGAAACACTTTCATGGGAAGGGGTTGCCAAGCTTCCAAAAATTACGAATCTCCAGAAATCTCAGCAAATATTTTTTCACCCAAACTGGATGATTCTTTCAGGTAATGATCAGTACACTAAGGCGACTTGGTTCCCCAAATTTCGTTCTTCTATTTTGAAGCGTTCATTTCCAGTAACATTTTGAATTTTTAGGTTTCACTCTGTTTTCTCCTATATTGATAGATGTATTTGGAACTCTAAATCCAACACGGTTTGTGCTAGCTTCTTGAAACTTGACACAGCAAAGTAGTTTCACGTTCTATCTCTACGTTTTGTTTCCTCTTGATGTAGCCCGAAGAAGTGACTGGCGAGAAACACTTTCATGGGAAGGGGTTGCCAAGCTTCCAAAAATTATGAATCTCCAGAAATCTCAGCAAATATTTTTTCACCCAAACTGGATGATACTTTCAGGTAATGATCAGTACACTAAGGTGACTTGGTTCCCCAAATTTCGTTCTTCTATGTTGAAGCGTTCATTTCCAGTAACAGTTTGAATTTTTAGGTTTCACTCTGTTTTCTCCTATATTGATAGATGTATTTGGAACTCTAAATAAAACACGGTTTGTGCTAGCTTCTTGAAACTTGACACAACAAAGTAGTTTCACGTTCTATCTCTACGTTTTGTTTCCTCTTGATGTAGCCCTAAGCAGTGACTGGCGAGAAACACTTTCATGGGAAGGGGTTGCCAAGCTTCCAAAAATTACGAATCTCCAGAAATCTCAGCATTAATTTTTTCACCCAAACTGGATGATACTTTCAGGTAATGATCAGTACACTAAGGCGACTTGGTTCCCCAAATTTCGTTCTTCTATGTTGAAGCGTTCATTTCCAGTAACAGTTTGAATTTTTAGGTTTCACTCTGTTTTCTCCTATATTGATAGATGTATTTGGAACTCTAAATCCAACACGGTTTGTGCTAGCTTCTTTAAACTTGACACAACAAAGTAGTTTCACGTTCTATCTCTACGTTTTGTTTCCTCTTGATGTAGCCCTAAGCAGTGACTGGCGAGAAACACTTTCATGGGAAGGGGTTGCCAAGCTTCCAAAAATTACGAATCTCCAGAAATCTCAGCAAATATTTTTTCACCCAAACTGGATGATACTTTCAGGTAATGATCAGTACACTAAGGCGACTTGGTTCCCCAAATTTCGTTCTTCTATGTTGAAGCGTTCATTTCCAGTAACAGTTTGAATTTTTAGGTTTCACTCTGTTTTCTCCTATATTGATAGATGTATTTGGAACTCTAAATCCAACACGGTTTGTGCTAGCTTCTTGAAACTTGACATAACAAAGTAGTTTCACTTTCTATCTCTACGTTTTGTTTCCTCTTGATGTAGCCCTAAGCAGTGACTGGCGAGAAACCCTTTCATGGAACGGGGTTGCCAAGCTTCCAAAAATTACGAATCTCCAGAAATCTCAGCAAATATTTTTTCACCCACACTGGATGATACTTTCAGGTAATGATCAGTACACTAAGGCGACTTGGTTCCCCAAATTTCGTTCTTCTATGTTGAAGCGTTCATTTCCAGTAACAGTTTGAATTTTTAGGTTTCACTCTCTTTTCTCCTATATTGATAGATGTATTTGGAACTCTAAATCCAACACGGTTTGTGCTAGCTTCTTGAAACTTGACACAACAAAGTAGTTTCACGTACTATCTCTACGTTTTGTTTCCTCTTGATGTAGCCCTAAGCAGTGACTGGCGAGAAACACTTTCATGGGAAGGGGTTGCCAAGCTTCCAAAAATTACGAATCTCCAGAAATCTCAGCAAATATTTTTTCACCCAAACTGGATGATACGTTCAGGTAATGATCAGTACACTAAGGCGACTTGGTTCCCCAAATTTCGTTCTTCTATGTTGAAGCGTTCTTTTCCAGTAACAGTTTGATTTTAAGGTTTCACTCTGTTTTCTCCTATATTGATAGATGTATTTGGAACTCTAAATCCAACACAGTTTGTGCTAGCTTCTTGAAACTTGACACAAGAAAGAGTTTCACGTTCTATCTCTACGTTTTGTTTCCTCTTGATGTAGCCCTAAGCAGTGACTGGCGAGAAACACTTTCATGGGAAGGGGTTGCCAAGCTTCCAAAAATTACGAATCTCCAGAAATCTCAGCAAATATTTTTTCACCCAAACTGGATGATACTTTCAGGTAATGATCAGTACACTAAGGCGACTTGGTTCCCCAAATTTCGTTCTTCTATGTTGAAGCGTTCATTTCCAGTAACAGTTTGAATTTTTAGGTTTCACTCTGTTTTCTCCTATATTGATACATGTATTTGGAACTCTAAATAAAACACGGTTTGTGCTAGCTTCTTGAAACTTGACACTACAAAGTAGTTTCACGTTCTATCTCTACGTTTTGTTTCCTCTTGATGTAGCCCTAAGCAGTGACCGGCGAGAAACCCTTTCATGGAACGGGGTTGCCAAGGTTCCAAAAATTACGAATCTCCAGAAATCTCAGCAAATATTTTTTCACCCAAACTGGGTGATACTTTCAGGTAATGATCAGTACACTAAGGCGACTTGGTTCCCCAAATTTCGTTCTTCTATGTTGAAGCGTTCATTTCCAGTAACAGTTTGAATTTTTAGGTTTCACTCTGTTTTCTCCTATATTAATAGATGTATTTGGAACTCTAAATCCAACACGGTTTGTGCTAACTTCTTGAAACTTGTCACAACAAAGTAGTTTCACGTTCTATCTCTATGTTTTGTTTCCTCTTGATGTAGCCCTAAGCAGTGACTGGCGAGAAACACTTTCATGGGAAGGGGTTGCCAAGCTTCCAAAAATTACGAATCTCCAGAAATCTCAGCAAATATTTTTTCACCCAAACTGGGTGATACTTTCAGGTAATGATCAGTACACTAAGGCGACTTGGTTCCCCAAATTTCGTTCTTCTATGTTGAAGCGTTCATTTCCAGTAACAGTTTGAATTTTTAGGTTTCACTCTGTTTTCTCCTATATTGATAGATGTATTTGGAACTCTAAATCCAACACGGTTTGTGCTAGCTTCTTGAAACTTGACACAACAAAGTAGTTTCACGTTCTATCTCTACGTTTTGTTTCCTCTTGATGTAGCCCGAAGCA
Source organism: Spermophilus citellus (assembly GCF_964194105.1). Classification (NCBI taxonomy): domain Eukaryota; kingdom Metazoa; phylum Chordata; class Mammalia; order Rodentia; family Sciuridae; genus Spermophilus; species Spermophilus citellus. The sequence continues at coordinate 96,754,405 of NC_138183.1, read as the reverse complement.
GTGACTGGCGAGAAACACTTTCATGGGAAGGGGTTGCCAAGCTTCCAAAAATTACGAATCTCCAGAAATCTCAGCATTAATTTTTTCACCCAAACTGGATGATACTTTCAGGTAATGATCAGTACACTAAGGCGACTTGGTTCCCCAAATTTCGTTCTTCTATTTTGAAGCGTTCATTTCCAGTAACATTTTGAATTTTTAGGTTTCACTCTGTTTTCTCCTATATTGATAGATGTATTTGGAACTCTAAATCCAACACGGTTTGTGCTAGCTTCTTGAAACTTGACACAACAAAGTAGTTTCACGTTCTATCTCTACGTTTTGTTTCCTCTTGATGTAGCCCGAAGCAGTGACTGGCGAGAAACACTTTCATGGGAAAGGGTTGCCAAGCTTCCAAAAATTACGAATCTCCAGAAATCTCAGCAAATATTTTTTCACCCAAACTGGATGATACTTTCAGGTAATGATCAGTACACTAAGGTGACTTGGTTCCCCAAATTTCGTTCTTCTATGTTGAAGCGTTCATTTCCAGTAACAGTTTGAATTTTTAGGTTTCACTCTGTTTTCTCCTATATTGATAGATGTATTTGGAACTCTAAATCCAACACGGTTTGTGCTAGCTTCTTGAAACTTGACACAACAAAGTAGTTTCACGTTCTATCTCTACGTTTTGTTTCCTCTTGATGTAGCCCTAAGCAGTGACTGGCGAGAAACCCTTTCATGGAACGGGGTTGCCAAGCTTCCAAAAATTACGAATCTCCAGAAATCTCAGCATTAATTTTTTCACCCAAACTGGATGATACTTTCAGGTAATGATCAGTACACTAAGGTGACTTGGTTCCCCAAATTTCGTTCTTCTATGTTGAAGCGTTCATTTCCAGTAACAGTTTGAATTTTTAGGTTTCACTCTGTTTTCTCCTATATTGATAGATGTATTTGGAACTCTAAATAAAACACGGTTTGTGCTAGCTTCTTGAAACTTGACACAACAAAGTAGTTTCACGTTCTATCTCTACCTTTTGTTTCCTCTTGATGTAGCCCTAAGCAGTGACTGGCGAGAAACACTTTCATGGGAAGGGGTTGCCAAGCTTCCAAATATTACGAATCTCCAGAAATCTCAGCATTAATTTTTTCACCCAAACTGGATGATACTTTCAGGTAATGATCAGTACACTAAGGCGACTTGGTTCCCCAAATTTCGTTCTTCTATGTTGAAGCGTTCATTTCCAGTAACAGTTTGAATTTTTAGGTTTCACTCTGTTTTCTCCTATATTGATAGATGTATTTGGAACTCTAAATCCAACACGGTTTGTGCTAGCTTCTTGAAACTTGACACAACAAAGTAGTTTCACGTTCTATCTCTACGTTTTGTTTCCTCTTGATGTAGCCCTAAGCAGTGACTGGCGAGAAACACTTTCATGGGAAGGGGTTGCCAAGCTTCCAAAAATTACGAATCTCCAGAAAACTCAGCAAATATTTTTTCACCCAAACTGGATGATACTTTCAGGTAATTATCAGTACACTAAGGCGACTTGGTTCCCCAAATTTCGTTCTTCTATGTTGAAGCGTTCATTTCCAGTAACAGTTTGAATTTTTAGGTTTCACTCTGTTATCTCCTATATTAATAGATGTATTTGGAACTCTAAATCCAACACGGTTTGTGCTAACTTCTTGAAACTTGTCACAACAAAGTAGTTTCACGTTCTATCTCTATGTTTTGTTTCCTCTTGATGTAGCCCTAAGCAGTGACTGGCGAGAAACACTTTCATGGGAAGGGGTTGCCAAGCTTCCAAAAATTACGAATCTCCAGAAATCTCAGCATATATTTTTTCACCCAAACTGGATGATACTTTCAGGTAATGATCAGTACACTAAGGCGACTTGGTTCCCCAAATTTCGTTCTTCTATTTTGAAGCGTTCATTTCCAGTAACAGTTTGAATTTTTAGGTTTCACTCTGTTTTCTCCTATATTGATAGATGTATTTGGAACTCTAAATCCAACACGGTTTGTGCTAGCTTCTTGAAACTTGACACAACAAAGTAGTTTCACGTTCTATCTCTACGTTTTGTTTCCTCTTGATGTAGCCCGAAGCAGTGACTGGCGAGAAACACTTTCATGGGAAGGGGTTGCCAAGCTTCCAAAAATTACGAATCTCCAGAAATCTCAGCAAATATTTTTTCACCCAAACTGGATGATACTTTCAGGTAATGATCAGTACACTAAGGTGACTTGGTTCCCCAAATTTCGTTCTTCTATGTTGAAGCGTTCATTTCCAGTAACAGTTTGAATTTTTAGGTTTCACTCTGTTTTCTCCTATATTGATAGATGTATTTGGAACTCTAAATCCAACACGGTTTGTGCTAGCTTCTTGAAACTTGACACAACAAAGTAGTTTCACGTTCTATCTCTACGTTTTGTTTCCTCTTGATGTAGCCCTAAGCAGTGACTGGCGAGAAACCCTTTCATGGAACGGGGTTGCCAAGCTTCCAAAAATTACGAATCTGCAGAAATCTCAGCATTAATTTTTTCACCCAAACTGGATGATACTTTCAGGTAATGATCAGTACACTAAGGTGACTTGGTTCCCCAAATTTCGTTCTTCTATGTTGAAGCGTTCATTTCCAGTAACAGTTTGAATTTTTAGGTTTCACTCTGTTTTCTCCTATATTGATAGATGTATTTGGAACTCTAAATAAAACACGGTTTGTGCTAGCTTCTTGAAACTTGACACAACAAAGTAGTTTCACGTTCTATCTCTACGTTTTGTTTCCTCTTGATGTAGCCCTAAGCAGTGACTGGCGAGAAACACTTTCATGGGAAGGGGTTGCCAAGCTTCCAAAAATTACGAATCTCCAGAAATCTCAGCATTAATTTTTTCACCCAAACTGGATGATACTTTCAGGTAATGATCAGTACACTAAGGCGACTTGGTTCCCCAAATTTCGTTCTTCTATGTTGAAGCGTTCATTTCCAGTAACAGTTTGAATTTTTAGGTTTCACTCTGTTTTCTCCTATATTGATAGATGTATTTGGAACTCTAAATCCAACACGGTTTTTTGCTAGCTTCTTGAAACTTGACACAACAAAGTAGTTTCACGTTCTATCTCTACGTTTTGTTTCCTCTTGATGTAGCCCTAAGCAGTGACTGGCGAGAAACACTTTCATGGGAAGGGGTTGCCAAGCTTCCAAAAATTACGAATCTCCAGAAATCTCAGCAAATATTTTTTCACCCAAACTGGATGATACTTTCAGGTAATTATCAGTACACTAAGGCGACTTGGTTCCCCAAATTTCGTTCTTCTATGTTGAAGCATTCATTTCCAGTAACAGTTTGAATTTTTAGGTTTCACTCTGTTTTCTCCTATATTAATAGATGTATTTGGAACTCTAAATCCAACACGGTTTGTGCTAACTTCTTGAAACTTGTCACAACAAAGTAGTTTCACGTTCTATCTCTATGTTTTGTTTCCTCTTGATGTAGCCCTAAGCAGTGACTGGCGAGAAACACTTTCATGGGAAGGGGTTGCCAAGCTTCCAAAAATTACGAATCTCCAGAAATCTCAGCAAATATTTTTTCACCCAAACTGGATGATACTTTCAGGTAATGATCAGTACACTAAGGCGACTTGGTTCCCCAAATTTCGTTCTTCTATTTTGAAGCGTTCATTTCCAGTAACAGTTTGAATTTTTAGGTTTCACTCTGTTTTCTCCTATATTGATAGATGTATTTGGAACTCTAAATCCAACACGGTTTGTGCTAGCTTCTTGAAACTTGACACAACAAAGTAGTTTCACGTTCTATCTCTACGTTTTGTTTCCTCTTGATGTAGCCCGAAGCAGTGACTGGCGAGAAACACTTTCATGGGAAGGGGTTGCCAAGCTTCCAAAAATTACGAATCTCCAGAAATCTCAGCAAATATTTTTTCACCCAAACTGGATGATACTTTCAGGTAATGATCAGTACACTAAGGTGACTTGGTTCCCCAAATTTCGTTCTTCTATGTTGAAGCGTTCATTTCCAGTAACAGTTTGAATTTTTAGGTTTCACTCTGTTTTCTCCTATATTGATAGATGTATTTGGAACTCTAAATCCAACACGGTTTGTGCTAGCTTCTTGAAACTTGACACAACAAAGTAGTTTCACGTTCTATCTCTACGTTTTGTTTCCTCTTGATGTAGCCCTAAGCAGTGACTGGCGAGAAACCCTTTCATGGAACGGGGTTGCCAAGCTTCCAAAAATTACGAATCTGCAGAAATCTCAGCATTAATTTTTTCACCCAAACTGGATGATACTTTCAGGTAATGATCAGTACACTAAGGTGACTTGGTTCCCCAAATTTCGTTCTTCTATGTTGAAGCGTTCATTTCCAGTAACAGTTTGAATTTTTAGGTTTCACTCTGTTTTCTCCTATATTGATAGATGTATTTGGAACTCTAAGTAAAACACGGTTTGTGCTAGCTTCTTGAAACTTGACACAACAAAGTAGTTTCACGTTCTATCTCTACGTTTTGTTTCCTCTTGATGTAGCCCTAAGCAGTGACTGGCGAGAAACACTTTCATGGGAAGGGGTTGCCAAGCTTCCAAAAATTACGAATCTCCAGAAATCTCAGCATTAATTTTTTCACCCAAACTGGATGATACTTTCAGGTAATGATCAGTACACTAAGGCGACTTGGTTCCCCAAATTTCGTTCTTCTATGTTGAAGCGTTCATTTCCAGTAACAGTTTGAATTTTTAGGTTTCACTCTGTTTTCTCCTATATTGATAGATGTATTTGGAACTCTAAATCCAACACGGTTTGTGCTAGCTTCTTGAAACTTGACACAACAAAGTAGTTTCACGTTCTATCTCTACGTTTTGTTTCCTCTTGATGTAGCCCTAAGCAGTGACTGGCGAGAAACACTTTCATGGGAAGGGGTTGCCAAGCTTCCAAAAATTACGAATCTCCAGAAATCTCAGCAAATATTTTTTCACCCAAACTGGATGATACTTTCAGGTAATTATCAGTACACTAAGGCGACTTGGTTCCCCAAATTTCGTTCTTCTATGTTGAAGCATTCATTTCCAGTAACAGTTTGAATTTTTAGGTTTCACTCTGTTTTCTCCTATATTAATAGATGTATTTGGAACTCTAAATCCAACACGGTTTGTGCTAACTTCTTGAAACTTGTCACAACAAAGTAGTTTCACGTTCTATCTCTATGTTTTGTTTCCTCTTGATGTAGCCCTAAGCAGTGACTGGCGAGAAACACTTTCATGGGAAGGGGTTGCCAAGCTTCCAAAAATTACGAATCTCCAGAAATCTCAGCAAATATTTTTTCACCCAAACTGGATGATACTTTCAGGTAATGATCAGTACACTAAGGCGACTTGGTTCCCCAAATTTCGTTCTTCTATTTTGAAGCGTTCATTTCCAGTAACAGTTTGAATTTTTAGGTTTCACTCTGTTTTCTCCTATATTGATAGATGTATTTGGAACTCTAAATCCAACACGGTTTGTGCTAGCTTCTTGAAACTTGACACAACAAAGTAGTTTCACGTTCTATCTCTACGTTTTGTTTCCTCTTGATGTAGCCCGAAGCAGTGACTGGCGAGAAACACTTTCATGGGAAGGGGTTGCCAAGCTTCCAAAAATTACGAATCTCCAGAAATCTCAGGAAATATTTTTTCACCCAAACTGGATGATACTTTCAGGTAATGATCAGTACACTAAGGTGACTTGGTTCCCCAAATTTCGTTCTTCTATGTTGAAGCGTTCATTTCCAGTAACAGTTTGAATTTTTAGGTTTCACTCTGTTTTCTCCTATATTGATAGATGTATTTGGAACTCTAAATCCAACACGGTTTGTGCTAGCTTCTTGAAACTTGACACAACAAAGTAGTTTCACGTTCTATCTCTACGTTTTGTTTCCTCTTGATGTAGCCCTAAGCAGTGACTGGCGAGAAACCCTTTCATGGAACGGGGTTGCCAAGCTTCCAAAAATTACGAATCTCCAGAAATCTCAGCATTAATTTTTTCACCCAAACTGGATGATACTTTCAGGTAATGATCAGTACACTAAGGTGACCTGGTTCCCCAAATTTCGTTCTTCTATGTTGAAGCGTTCATTTCCAGTAACAGTTTGAATTTTTAGGTTTCACTCTGTTTTCTCCTATATTGATAGATGTATTTGGAACTCTAAATAAAACACGGTTTGTGCTAGCTTCTTGAAACTTGACACAACAAAGTAGTTTCACGTTCTATCTCTACGTTTTGTTTCCTCTTGATGTAGCCCTAAGCAGTGACTGGCGAGAAACACTTTCATGGGAAGGGGTTGCCAAGCTTCCAAAAATTACGAATCTCCAGAAATCTCAGCAAATATTTTTTCACCCAAACTGGATGATACTTTCAGGTAATTATCAGTACACTAAGGCGACTTGGTTCCCCAAATTTCGTTCTTCTATGTTGAAGCATTCATTTCCAGTAACAGTTTGAATTTTTAGGTTTCACTCTGTTTTCTCCTATATTAATAGATGTATTTGGAACTCTAAATCCAACACGGTTTGTGCTAACTTCTTGAAACTTGTCACAACAAAGTAGTTTCACGTTCTATCTCTATGTTTTGTTTCCTCTTGATGTAGCCCTAAGCAGTGACTGGCGAGAAACACTTTCATGGGAAGGGGTTGCCAAGCTTCCAAAAATTACGAATCTCCAGAAATCTCAGCAAATATTTTTTCACCCAAACTGGATGATACTTTCAGGTAATGATCAGTACACTAAGGCGACTTGGTTCCCCAAATTTCGTTCTTCTATTTTGAAGCGTTCATTTCCAGTAACAGTTTGAATTTTTAGGTTTCACTCTGTTTTCTCCTATATTGATAGATGTATTTGGAACTCTAAATCCAACACGGTTTGTGCTAGCTTCTTGAAACTTGACACAACAAAGTAGTTTCACGTTCTATCTCTACGTTTTGTTTCCTCTTGATGTAGCCCGAAGCAGTGACTGGCGAGAAACACTTTCATGGGAAGGGGTTGCCAAGCTTCCAAAAATTACGAATCTCCAGAAATCTCAGCAAATATTTTTTCACCCAAACTGGATGATACTTTCAGGTAATGATCAGTACACTAAGGTGACTTGGTTCCCCAAATTTCGTTCTTCTATGTTGAAGCGTTCATTTCCAGTAACAGTTTGAATTTTTAGGTTTCACTCTGTTTTCTCCTATATTGATAGATGTATTTGGAACTCTAAATCCAACACGGTTTGTGCTAGCTTCTTGAAACTTGACACAACAAAGTAGTTTCACGTTCTATCTCTACGTTTTGTTTCCTCTTGATGTAGCCCTAAGCAGTGACTGGCGAGAAACCCTTTCATGGAACGGGGTTGCCAAGCTTCCAAAAATTACGAATCTGCAGAAATCTCAGCATTAATTTTTTCACCCAAACTGGATGATACTTTCAGGTAATGATCAGTACACTAAGGTGACTTGGTTCCCCAAATTTCGTTCTTCTATGTTGAAGCGTTCATTTCCAGTAACAGTTTGAATTTTTAGGTTTCACTCTGTTTTCTCCTATATTGATAGATGTATTTGGAACTCTAAGTAAAACACGGTTTGTGCTAGCTTCTTGAAACTTGACACAACAAAGTAGTTTCACGTTCTATCTCTACGTTTTGTTTCCTCTTGATGTAGCCCTAAGCAGTGACTGGCGAGAAACACTTTCATGGGAAGGGGTTGCCAAGCTTCCAAAAATTACGAATCTCCAGAAATCTCAGCATTAATTTTTTCACCCAAACTGGATGATACTTTCAGGTAATGATCAGTACACTAAGGCGACTTGGTTCCCCAAATTTCGTTCTTCTATGTTGAAGCGTTCATTTCCAGTAACAGTTTGAATTTTTAGGTTTCACTCTGTTTTCTCCTATATTGATAGATGTATTTGGAACTCTAAATCCAACACGGTTTGTGCTAGCTTCTTGAAACTTGACACAACAAAGTAGTTTCACGTTCTATCTCTACGTTTTGTTTCCTCTTGATGTAGCCCTAAGCAGTGACTGGCGAGAAACACTTTCATGGGAAGGGGTTGCCAAGCTTCCAAAAATTACGAATCTCCAGAAATCTCAGCAAATATTTTTTCACCCAAACTGGATGATACTTTCAGGTAATTATCAGTACACTAAGGCGACTTGGTTCCCCAAATTTCGTTCTTCTATGTTGAAGCATTCATTTCCAGTAACAGTTTGAATTTTTAGGTTTCACTCTGTTTTCTCCTATATTAATAGATGTATTTGGAACTCTAAATCCAACACGGTTTGTGCTAACTTCTTGAAACTTGTCACAACAAAGTAGTTTCACGTTCTATCTCTATGTTTTGTTTCCTCTTGATGTAGCCCTAAGCAGTGACTGGCGAGAAACACTTTCATGGGAAGGGGTTGCCAAGCTTCCAAAAATTACGAATCTCCAGAAATCTCAGCAAATATTTTTTCACCCAAACTGGATGATACTTTCAGGTAATGATCAGTACACTAAGGCGACTTGGTTCCCCAAATTTCGTTCTTCTATTTTGAAGCGTTCATTTCCAGTAACAGTTTGAATTTTTAGGTTTCACTCTGTTTTCTCCTATATTGATAGATGTATTTGGAACTCTAAATCCAACACGGTTTGTGCTAGCTTCTTGAAACTTGACACAACAAAGTAGTTTCACGTTCTATCTCTACGTTTTGTTTCCTCTTGATGTAGCCCGAAGCAGTGACTGGCGAGAAACACTTTCATGGGAAGGGGTTGCCAAGCTTCCAAAAATTACGAATCTCCAGAAATCTCAGGAAATATTTTTTCACCCAAACTGGATGATACTTTCAGGTAATGATCAGTACACTAAGGTGACTTGGTTCCCCAAATTTCGTTCTTCTATGTTGAAGCGTTCATTTCCAGTAACAGTTTGAATTTTTAGGTTTCACTCTGTTTTCTCCTATATTGATAGATGTATTTGGAACTCTAAATCCAACACGGTTTGTGCTAGCTTCTTGAAACTTGACACAACAAAGTAGTTTCACGTTCTATCTCTACGTTTTGTTTCCTCTTGATGTAGCCCTAAGCAGTGACTGGCGAGAAACCCTTTCATGGAACGGGGTTGCCAAGCTTCCAAAAATTACGAATCTCCAGAAATCTCAGCATTAATTTTTTCACCCAAACTGGATGATACTTTCAGGTAATGATCAGTACACTAAGGTGACCTGGTTCCCCAAATTTCGTTCTTCTATGTTGAAGCGTTCATTTCCAGTAACAGTTTGAATTTTTAGGTTTCACTCTGTTTTCTCCTATATTGATAGATGTATTTGGAACTCTAAATAAAACACGGTTTGTGCTAGCTTCTTGAAACTTGACACAACAAAGTAGTTTCACGTTCTATCTCTACGTTTTGTTTCCTCTTGATGTAGCCCTAAGCAGTGACTGGCGAGAAACACTTTCATGGGAAGGGGTTGCCAAGCTTCCAAAAATTACGAATCTCCAGAAATCTCAGCATTAATTTTTTCACCCAAACTGGATGATACTTTCAGGTAATGATCAGTACACTAAGGCGACTTGGTTCCCCAAATTTCGTTCTTCTATGTTGAAGCGTTCATTTCCAGTAACAGTTTGAATTTTTAGGTTTCACTCTGTTTTCTCCTATATTGATAGATGTATTTGGAACTCTAAATCCAACACGGTTTGTGCTAGCTTCTTGAAACTTGACACAACAAAGTAGTTTCACGTTCTATCTCTACGTTTTGTTTCCTCTTGATGTAGCCCTAAGCAGTGACTGGCGAGAAACACTTTCATGGGAAGGGGTTGCCAAGCTTCCAAAAATTATGAATCTCCAGAAATCTCAGCAAATATTTTTTTCACCCAAACTGGATGATACTTTCAGGTAATTATCAGTACACTAAGGCGACTTGGTTCCCCAAATTTCGTTCTTCTATGTTGAAGCATTCATTTCCAGTAACAGTTTGAATTTTTAGGTTTCACTCTGTTTTCTCCTATATTAATAGATGTATTTGGAACTCTAAATCCAACACGGTTTGTGCTAACTTCTTGAAACTTGTCACAACAAAGTAGTTTCACGTTCTATCTCTATGTTTTGTTTCCTCTTGATGTAGCCCTAAGCAGTGACTGGCGAGAAACACTTTCATGGGAAGGGGTTGCCAAGCTTCCAAAAATTACGAATCTCCAGAAATCTCAGCAAATATTTTTTCACCCAAACTGGATGATACTTTCAGGTAATTATCAGTACACTAAGGCGACTTGGTTCCCCAAATTTCATTCTTCTATGTTGAAGCGTTCATTTCCAGTAACAGTTTGAATTTTTAGGTTTCACTCTGTTTTCTCCTATATTGATACATGTATTTGGAACTCTAAATCCAACACGGTTTGTGCTAGCTTCTTGAAACTTGACACTACAAAGTAGTTTCACGTTCTATCTCTACGTTTTGTTTCCTCTTGATATAGCCCTAAGCAGTGACTGGCGAGAAACACTTTCATGGGAAGGGGTAGCCAAGCTTCCAAAAATTACGAATCTCCAGAAATCTCAGCAAATATTTTTTCACCCAAACTGGATGATACTTTCAGGTAATGATCAGTACACTAAGGCGACTTGGTTCCCCAAATTTCGTTCTTCTATGTTGAAGCGTTCATTTCCAGTAACAGTTTGAATTTCTGGTTTCACTCTGTTTTCTCCTATATTGATAGATGTATTTGGAACTCTAAATCCAACACGGTTTGTGCTAGCTTCTTGAAACTTGACATAACAAAGTAGTTTCACGTTCTATCTCTACGTTTTGTTTCCTCTTGATGTAGCCCTAAGCAGTGACTGGCGAGAAACACTTTCATGGGAAGGGGTTGCCAAGCTTCCAAAAATTACGAATCTCCAGAAATCTCAGCAAATATTTTTTCACCCAAACTGGATGATACTTTCAGGTAATTATCAGTACACTAAGGCGACTTGGTTCCCCAAATTTCGTTCTTCTATGTTGAAGCATTCATTTCCAGTAACAGTTTGAATTTTTAGGTTTCACTCTGTTTTCTCCTATATTAATAGATGTATTTGGAACTCTAAATCCAACACGGTTTGTGCTAACTTCTTGAAACTTGTCACAACAAAGTAGTTTCACGTTCTATCTCTATGTTTTGTTTCCTCTTGATGTAGCCCTAAGCAGTGACTGGCGAGAAACACTTTCATGGGAAGGGGTTGCCAAGCTTCCAAAAATTACGAATCTCCAGAAATCTCAGCAAATATTTTTTCACCCAAACTGGATGATACTTTCAGGTAATGATCAGTACACTAAGGCGACTTGGTTCCCCAAATTTCGTTCTTCTATGTTGAAGCGTTCATTTCCAGTAACAGTTTGAATTTTTAGGTTTCACTCTGTTTTCTCCTATATTGATACATGTATTTGGAACTCTAAATAAAACACGGTTTGTGCTAGCTTCTTGAAACTTGACACTACAAAGTAGTTTCACGTTCTATCTCTACGTTTTGTTTCCTCTTGATGTAGCCCTAAGCAGTGACCGGCGAGAAACCCTTTCATGGAACGGGGTTGCCAAGGTTCCAAAAATTACGAATCTCCAGAAATCTCAGCAAATATTTTTTCACCCAAACTGGGTGATACTTTCAGGTAATGATCAGTACACTAAGGCGACTTGGTTCCCCAAATTTCGTTCTTCTATGTTGAAGCGTTCATTTCCAGTAACAGTTTGAATTTTTAGGTTTCACTCTGTTTTCTCCTATATTAATAGATGTATTTGGAACTCTAAATCCAACACGGTTTGTGCTAACTTCTTGAAACTTGTCACAACAAAGTAGTTTCACGTTCTATCTCTATGTTTTGTTTCCTCTTGATGTAGCCCTAAGCAGTGACTGGCGAGAAACACTTTCATGGGAAGGGGTTGCCAAGCTTCCAAAAATTACGAATCTCCAGAAATCTCAGCAAATATTTTTTCACCCAAACTGGATGATACTTTCAGGTAATTATCAGTACACTAAGGCGACTTGGTTCCCCAAATTTCATTCTTCTATGTTGAAGCGTTCATTTCCAGTAACAGTTTGAATTTTTAGGTTTCACTCTGTTTTCTCCTATATTGATACATGTATTTGGAACTCTAAATCCAACACGGTTTGTGCTAGCTTCTTGAAACTTGACACAACAAAGTAGTTTCACGTTCTATCTCTACGTTTTGTTTCCTCTTGATGTAGCCCTAAGCAGGGACTGGCGAGAAACACTTTCATGGGAAGGGGTTGCCAAGCTTCCAAAAATTACGAATCTCCAGAAATCTCAGCATTAATTTTTTCACCCAAACTGGATGATACTTTCAGGTAATGATCAGTACACTAAGGCGACTTGGTTCCCCAAATTTCGTTCTTCTATGTTGAAGCGTTCATTTCCAGTAACAGTTTGAATTTTTAGGTTTCACTCTGTTTTCTCCTATATTGATAGATGTATTTGGAACTCTAAATCCAACACGGTTTGTGCTAGCTTCTTGAAACTTGACACAACAAAGTAGTTTCACGTTCTATCTCTACGTTTTGTTTCCTCTTGATGTAGCCCTAAGCAGTGACTGGCGAGAAACACTTTCATGGGAAGGGGTTGCCAAGCTTCCAAAAATTATGAATCTCCAGAAATCTCAGCAAATATTTTTTCACCCAAACTGGATGATACTTTCAGGTAATTATCAGTACACTAAGGCGACTTGGTTCCCCAAATTTCGTTCTTCTATGTTGAAGCATTCATTTCCAGTAACAGTTTGAATTTTTAGGTTTCACTCTGTTTTCTCCTATATTAATAGATGTATTTGGAACTCTAAATCCAACACGGTTTGTGCTAACTTCTTGAAACTTGTCACAACAAAGTAGTTTCACGTTCTATCTCTATGTTTTGTTTCCTCTTGATGTAGCCCTAAGCAGTGACTGGCGAGAAACACTTTCATGGGAAGGGGTTGCCAAGCTTCCAAAAATTACGAATCTCCAGAAATCTCAGCAAATATTTTTTCACCCAAACTGGATGATACTTTCAGGTAATTATCAGTACACTAAGGCGACTTGGTTCCCCAAATTTCATTCTTCTATGTTGAAGCGTTCATTTCCAGTAACAGTTTGAATTTTTAGGTTTCACTCTGTTTTCTCCTATATTGATACATGTATTTGGAACTCTAAATCCAACACGGTTTGTGCTAGCTTCTTGAAACTTGACACTACAAAGTAGTTTCACGTTCTATCTCTACGTTTTGTTTCCTCTTGATATAGCCCTAAGCAGTGACTGGCGAGAAACACTTTCATGGGAAGGGGTAGCCAAGCTTCCAAAAATTACGAATCTCCAGAAATCTCAGCAAATATTTTTTCACCCAAACTGGATGATACTTTCAGGTAATGATCAGTACACTAAGGCGACTTGGTTCCCCAAATTTCGTTCTTCTATGTTGAAGCGTTCATTTCCAGTAACAGTTTGAATTTCTGGTTTCACTCTGTTTTCTCCTATATTGATAGATGTATTTGGAACTCTAAATCCAACACGGTTTGTGCTAGCTTCTTGAAACTTGACATAACAAAGTAGTTTCACGTTCTATCTCTACGTTTTGTTTCCTCTTGATGTAGCCCTAAGCAGTGACTGGCGAGAAACACTTTCATGGGAAGGGGTTGCCAAGCTTCCAAAAATTACGAATCTCCAGAAATCTCAGCAAATATTTTTTCACCCAAACTGGATGATACTTTCAGGTAATTATCAGTACACTAAGGCGACTTGGTTCCCCAAATTTCGTTCTTCTATGTTGAAGCATTCATTTCCAGTAACAGTTTGAATTTTTAGGTTTCACTCTGTTTTCTCCTATATTAATAGATGTATTTGGAACTCTAAATCCAACACGGTTTGTGCTAACTTCTTGAAACTTGTCACAACAAAGTAGTTTCACGTTCTATCTCTATGTTTTGTTTCCTCTTGATGTAGCCCTAAGCAGTGACTGGCGAGAAATACTTTCATGGGAAGGGGTTGCCAAGCTTCCAAAAATTACGAATCTCCAGAAATCTCAGCAAATATTTTTTCACCCAAACTGGATGATACTTTCAGGTAATGATCAGTACACTAAGGCGACTTGGTTCCCCAAATTTCGTTCTTCTATGTTGAAGCGTTCATTTCCAGTAACAGTTTGAATTTTTAGGTTTCACTCTGTTTTCTCCTATATTGATACATGTATTTGGAACTCTAAATAAAACACGGTTTGTGCTAGCTTCTTGAAACTTGACACTACAAAGTAGTTTCACGTTCTATCTCTACGTTTTGTTTCCTCTTGATGTAGCCCTAAGCAGTGACCGGCGAGAAACCCTTTCATGGAACGGGGTTGCCAAGGTTCCAAAAATTACGAATCTCCAGAAATCTCAGCAAATATTTTTTCACCCAAACTGGGTGATACTTTCAGGTAATGATCAGTACACTAAGGCGACTTGGTTCCCCAAATTTCGTTCTTCTATGTTGAAGCGTTCATTTCCAGTAACAGTTTGAATTTTTAGGTTTCACTCTGTTTTCTCCTATATTAATAGATGTATTTGGAACTCTAAATCCAACACGGTTTGTGCTAACTTCTTGAAACTTGTCACAACAAAGTAGTTTCACGTTCTATCTCTATGTTTTGTTTCCTCTTGATGTAGCCCTAAGCAGTGACTGGCGAGAAACACTTTCATGGGAAGGGGTTGCCAAGCTTCCAAAAATTACGAATCTCCAGAAATCTCAGCAAATATTTTTTCACCCAAACTGGATGATACTTTCAGGTAATTATCAGTACACTAAGGCGACTTGGTTCCCCAAATTTCATTCTTCTATGTTGAAGCGTTCATTTCCAGTAACAGTTTGAATTTTTAGGTTTCACTCTGTTTTCTCCTATATTGATACATGTATTTGGAACTCTAAATCCAACACGGTTTGTGCTAGCTTCTTGAAACTTGACACAACAAAGTAGTTTCACGTTCTATCTCTACGTTTTGTTTCCTCTTGATGTAGCCCTAAGCAGGGACTGGCGAGAAACACTTTCATGGGAAGGGGTTGCCAAGCTTCCAAAAATTACGAATCTCCAGAAATCTCAGCATTAATTTTTTCACCCAAACTGGATGATACTTTCAGGTAATGATCAGTACACTAAGGCGACTTGGTTCCCCAAATTTCGTTCTTCTATGTTGAAGCGTTCATTTCCAGTAACAGTTTGAATTTTTAGGTTTCACTCTGTTTTCTCCTATATTGATAGATGTATTTGGAACTCTAAATCCAACACGGTTTGTGCTAGCTTCTTGAAACTTGACACAACAAAGTAGTTTCACGTTCTATCTCTACGTTTTGTTTCCTCTTGATGTAGCCCTAAGCAGTGACTGGCGAGAAACACTTTCATGGGAAGGGGTTGCCAAGCTTCCAAAAATTATGAATCTCCAGAAATCTCAGCAAATATTTTTTCACCCAAACTGGATGATACTTTCAGGTAATTATCAGTACACTAAGGCGACTTGGTTCCCCAAATTTCGTTCTTCTATGTTGAAGCATTCATTTCCAGTAACAGTTTGAATTTTTAGGTTTCACTCTGTTTTCTCCTATATTAATAGATGTATTTGGAACTCTAAATCCAACACGGTTTGTGCTAACTTCTTGAAACTTGTCACAACAAAGTAGTTTCACGTTCTATCTCTATGTTTTGTTTCCTCTTGATGTAGCCCTAAGCAGTGACTGGCGAGAAACACTTTCATGGGAAGGGGTTGCCAAGCTTCCAAAAATTACGAATCTCCAGAAATCTCAGCAAATATTTTTTCACCCAAACTGGATGATACTTTCAGGTAATTATCAGTACACTAAGGCGACTTGGTTCCCCAAATTTCATTCTTCTATGTTGAAGCGTTCATTTCCAGTAACAGTTTGAATTTTTAGGTTTCACTCTGTTTTCTCCTATATTGATACATGTATTTGGAACTCTAAATCCAACACGGTTTGTGCTAGCTTCTTGAAACTTGACACTACAAAGTAGTTTCACGTTCTATCTCTACGTTTTGTTTCCTCTTGATATAGCCCTAAGCAGTGACTGGCGAGAAACACTTTCATGGGAAGGGGTAGCCAAGCTTCCAAAAATTACGAATCTCCAGAAATCTCAGCAAATATTTTTTCACCCAAACTGGATGATACTTTCAGGTAATGATCAGTACACTAAGGCGACTTGGTTCCCCAAATTTCGTTCTTCTATGTTGAAGCGTTCATTTCCAGTAACAGTTTGAATTTCTGGTTTCACTCTGTTTTCTCCTATATTGATAGATGTATTTGGAACTCTAAATCCAACACGGTTTGTGCTAGCTTCTTGAAACTTGACATAACAAAGTAGTTTCACGTTCTATCTCTACGTTTTGTTTCCTCTTGATGTAGCCCTAAGCAGTGACTGGCGAGAAACACTTTCATGGGAAGGGGTTGCCAAGCTTCCAAAAATTACGAATCTCCAGAAATCTCAGCAAATATTTTTTCACCCAAACTGGATGATACTTTCAGGTAATTATCAGTACACTAAGGCGACTTGGTTCCCCAAATTTCGTTCTTCTATGTTGAAGCATTCATTTCCAGTAACAGTTTGAATTTTTAGGTTTCACTCTGTTTTCTCCTATATTAATAGATGTATTTGGAACTCTAAATCCAACACGGTTTGTGCTAACTTCTTGAAACTTGTCACAACAAAGTAGTTTCACGTTCTATCTCTATGTTTTGTTTCCTCTTGATGTAGCCCTAAGCAGTGACTGGCGAGAAATACTTTCATGGGAAGGGGTTGCCAAGCTTCCAAAAATTACGAATCTCCAGAAATCTCAGCAAATATTTTTTCACCCAAACTGGATGATACTTTCAGGTAATGATCAGTACACTAAGGCGACTTGGTTCCCCAAATTTCGTTCTTCTATGTTGAAGCGTTCATTTCCAGTAACAGTTTGAATTTTTAGGTTTCACTCTGTTTTCTCCTATATTGATACATGTATTTGGAACTCTAAATAAAACACGGTTTGTGCTAGCTTCTTGAAACTTGACACTACAAAGTAGTTTCACGTTCTATCTCTACGTTTTGTTTCCTCTTGATGTAGCCCTAAGCAGTGACCGGCGAGAAACCCTTTCATGGAACGGGGTTGCCAAGGTTCCAAAAATTACGAATCTCCAGAAATCTCAGCAAATATTTTTTCACCCAAACTGGGTGATACTTTCAGGTAATGATCAGTACACTAAGGCGACTTGGTTCCCCAAATTTCGTTCTTCTATGTTGAAGCGTTCATTTCCAGTAACAGTTTGAATTTTTAGGTTTCACTCTGTTTTCTCCTATATTAATAGATGTATTTGGAACTCTAAATCCAACACGGTTTGTGCTAACTTCTTGAAACTTGTCACAACAAAGTAGTTTCACGTTCTATCTCTATGTTTTGTTTCCTCTTGATGTAGCCCTAAGCAGTGACTGGCGAGAAACACTTTCATGGGAAGGGGTTGCCAAGCTTCCAAAAATTACGAATCTCCAGAAATCTCAGCAAATATTTTTTCACCCAAACTGGATGATACTTTCAGGTAATTATCAGTACACTAAGGCGACTTGGTTCCCCAAATTTCATTCTTCTATGTTGAAGCGTTCATTTCCAGTAACAGTTTGAATTTTTAGGTTTCACTCTGTTTTCTCCTATATTGATAGATGTATTTGGAACTCTAAATCCAACACGGTTTGTGCTAGCTTCTTGAAACTTGACACAACAAAGTAGTTTCACGTTCTATCTCTACGTTTTGTTTCCTCTTGATGTAGCCCGAAGCAGTGACTGGCGAGAAACACTTTCATGGGAAAGGGTTGCCAAGCTTCCAAAAATTACGAATCTCCAGAAATCTCAGCAAATATTTTTTCACCCAAACTGGATGATACTTTCAGGTAATGATCAGTACACTAAGGTGACTTGGTTCCCCAAATTTCGTTCTTCTATGTTGAAGCGTTCATTTCCAGTAACAGTTTGAATTTTTAGGTTTCACTCTGTTTTCTCCTATATTGATAGATGTATTTGGAACTCTAAATCCAACACGGTTTGTGCTAGCTTCTTGAAACTTGACACAACAAAGTAGTTTCACGTTCTATCTCTACGTTTTGTTTCCTCTTGATGTAGCCCTAAGCAGTGACTGGCGAGAAACCCTTTCATGGAACGGGGTTGCCAAGCTTCCAAAAATTACGAATCTCCAGAAATCTCAGCATTAATTTTTTCACCCAAACTGGATGATACTTTCAGGTAATGATCAGTACACTAAGGTGACTTGGTTCCCCAAATTTCGTTCTTCTATGTTGAAGCGTTCATTTCCAGTAACAGTTTGAATTTTTAGGTTTCACTCTGTTTTCTCCTATATTGATAGATGTATTTGGAACTCTAAATAAAACACGGTTTGTGCTAGCTTCTTGAAACTTGACACAACAAAGTAGTTTCACGTTCTATCTCTACCTTTTGTTTCCTCTTGATGTAGCCCTAAGCAGTGACTGGCGAGAAACACTTTCATGGGAAGGGGTTGCCAAGCTTCCAAATATTACGAATCTCCAGAAATCTCAGCATTAATTTTTTCACCCAAACTGGATGATACTTTCAGGTAATGATCAGTACACTAAGGCGACTTGGTTCCCCAAATTTCGTTCTTCTATGTTGAAGCGCTCATTTCCAGTAACAGTTTGAATTTTTAGGTTTCACTCTGTTTTCTCCTATATTGATAGATGTATTTGGAACTCTAAATCCAACACGGTTTGTGCTAGCTTCTTGAAACTTGACACAACAAAGTAGTTTCACGTTCTATCTCTACGTTTTGTTTCCTCTTGATGTAGCCCTAAGCAGTGACTGGCGAGAAACACTTTCATGGGAAGGGGTTGCCAAGCTTCCAAAAATTACGAATCTCCAGAAAACTCAGCAAATATTTTTTCACCCAAACTGGATGATACTTTCAGGTAATTATCAGTACACTAAGGCGACTTGGTTCCCCAAATTTCGTTCTTCTATGTTGAAGCGTTCATTTCCAGTAACAGTTTGAATTTTTAGGTTTCACTCTGTTTTCTCCTATATTAATAGATGTATTTGGAACTCTAAATCCAACACGGTTTGTGCTAACTTCTTGAAACTTGTCACAACAAAGTAGTTTCACGTTCTATCTCTATGTTTTGTTTCCTCTTGATGTAGCCCTAAGCAGTGACTGGCGAGAAACACTTTCATGGGAAGGGGTTGCCAAGCTTCCAAAAATTACGAATCTCCAGAAATCTCAGCAAATATTTTTTCACCCAAACTGGATGATACTTTCAGGTAATGATCAGTACACTAAGGCGACTTGGTTCCCCAAATTTCGTTCTTCTATTTTGAAGCGTTCATTTCCAGTAACAGTTTGAATTTTTAGGTTTCACTCTGTTTTCTCCTATATTGATAGATGTATTTGGAACTCTAAATCCAACACGGTTTGTGCTAGCTTCTTGAAACTTGACACAACAAAGTAGTTTCACGTTCTATCTCTACGTTTTGTTTCCTCTTGATGTAGCCCGAAGCAGTGACTGGCGAGAAACACTTTCATGGGAAGGGGTTGCCAAGCTTCCAAAAATTACGAATCTCCAGAAATCTCAGCAAATATTTTTTCACCCAAACTGGATGATACTTTCAGGTAATGATCAGTACACTAAGGTGACTTGGTTCCCCAAATTTCGTTCTTCTATGTTGAAGCGTTCATTTCCAGTAACAGTTTGAATTTTTAGGTTTCACTCTGTTTTCTCCTATATTGATAGATGTATTTGGAACTCTAAATCCAACACGGTTTGTGCTAGCTTCTTGAAACTTGACACAACAAAGTAGTTTCACGTTCTATCTCTACGTTTTGTTTCCTCTTGATGTAGCCCTAAGCAGTGACTGGCGAGAAACCCTTTCATGGAACGGGGTTGCCAAGCTTCCAAAAATTACAAATCTGCAGAAATCTCAGCATTAATTTTTTCACCCAAACTGGATGATACTTTCAGGTAATGATCAGTACACTAAGGTGACTTGGTTCCCCAAATTTCGTTCTTCTATGTTGAAGCGTTCATTTCCAGTAACAGTTTGAATTTTTAGGTTTCACTCTGTTTTCTCCTATATTGATAGATGTATTTGGAACTCTAAATAAAACACGGTTTGTGCTAGCTTCTTGAAACTTGACACAACAAAGTAGTTTCACGTTCTATCTCTACGTTTTGTTTCCTCTTGATGTAGCCCTAAGCAGTGACTGGCGAGAAACACTTTCATGGGAAGGGGTTGCCAAGCTTCCAAAAATTACGAATCTCCAGAAATCTCAGCATTAATTTTTTCACCCAAACTGGATGATACTTTCAGGTAATGATCAGTACACTAAGGCGACTTGGTTCCCCAAATTTCGTTCTTCTATGTTGAAGCGTTCATTTCCAGTAACAGTTTGAATTTTTAGGTTTCACTCTGTTTTCTCCTATATTGATAGATGTATTTGGAACTCTAAATCCAACACGGTTTGTGCTAGCTTCTTGAAACTTGACACAACAAAGTAGTTTCACGTTCTATCTCTACGTTTTGTTTCCTCTTGATGTAGCCCTAAGCAGTGACTGGCGAGAAACACTTTCATGGGAAGGGGTTGCCAAGCTTCCAAAAATTACGAATCTCCAGAAATCTCAGCAAATATTTTTTCACCCAAACTGGATGATACTTTCAGGTAATTATCAGTACACTAAGGCGACTTGGTTCCCCAAATTTCGTTCTTCTATGTTGAAGCATTCATTTCCAGTAACAGTTTGAATTTTTAGGTTTCACTCTGTTTTCTCCTATATTAATAGATGTATTTGGAACTCTAAATCCAACACGGTTTGTGCTAACTTCTTGAAACTTGTCACAACAAAGTAGTTTCACGTTCTATCTCTATGTTTTGTTTCCTCTTGATGTAGCCCTAAGCAGTGACTGGCGAGAAACACTTTCATGGGAAGGGGTTGCCAAGCTTCCAAAAATTACGAATCTCCAGAAATCTCAGCAAATATTTTTTCACCCAAACTGGATGATACTTTCAGGTAATGATCAGTACACTAAGGCGACTTGGTTCCCCAAATTTCGTTCTTCTATTTTGAAGCGTTCATTTCCAGTAACAGTTTGAATTTTTAGGTTTCACTCTGTTTTCTCCTATATTGATAGATGTATTTGGAACTCTAAATCCAACACGGTTTGTGCTAGCTTCTTGAAACTTGACACAACAAAGTAGTTTCACGTTCTATCTCTACGTTTTGTTTCCTCTTGATGTAGCCCGAAGCAGTGACTGGCGAGAAACACTTTCATGGGAAGGGGTTGCCAAGCTTCCAAAAATTACGAATCTCCAGAAATCTCAGGAAATATTTTTTCACCCAAACTGGATGATACTTTCAGGTAATGATCAGTACACTAAGGTGACTTGGTTCCCCAAATTTCGTTCTTCTATGTTGAAGCGTTCATTTCCAGTAACAGTTTGAATTTTTAGGTTTCACTCTGTTTTCTCCTATATTGATAGATGTATTTGGAACTCTAAATCCAACACGGTTTGTGCTAGCTTCTTGAAACTTGACACAACAAAGTAGTTTCACGTTCTATCTCTACGTTTTGTTTCCTCTTGATGTAGCCCTAAGCAGTGACTGGCGAGAAACCCTTTCATGGAACGGGGTTGCCAAGCTTCCAAAAATTACGAATCTCCAGAAATCTCAGCATTAATTTTTTCACCCAAACTGGATGATACTTTCAGGTAATGATCAGTACACTAAGGTGACCTGGTTCCCCAAATTTCGTTCTTCTATGTTGAAGCGTTCATTTCCAGTAACAGTTTGAATTTTTAGGTTTCACTCTGTTTTCTCCTATATTGATAGATGTATTTGGAACTCTAAATAAAACACGGTTTGTGCTAGCTTCTTGAAACTTGACACAACAAAGTAGTTTCACGTTCTATCTCTACGTTTTGTTTCCTCTTGATGTAGCCCTAAGCAGTGACTGGCGAGAAACACTTTCATGGGAAGGGGTTGCCAAGCTTCCAAAAATTACGAATCTCCAGAAATCTCAGCATTAATTTTTTCACCCAAACTGGATGATACTTTCAGGTAATGATCAGTACACTAAGGCGACTTGGTTCCCCAAATTTCGTTCTTCTATGTTGAAGCGTTCATTTCCAGTAACAGTTTGAATTTTTAGGTTTCACTCTGTTTTCTCCTATATTGATAGATGTATTTGGAACTCTAAATCCAACACGGTTTGTGCTAGCTTCTTGAAACTTGACACAACAAAGTAGTTTCACGTTCTATCTCTACGTTTTGTTTCCTCTTGATGTAGCCCTAAGCAGTGACTGGCGAGAAACACTTTCATGGGAAGGGGTTGCCAAGCTTCCAAAAATTATGAATCTCCAGAAATCTCAGCAAATATTTTTTCACCCAAACTGGATGATACTTTCAGGTAATTATCAGTACACTAAGGCGACTTGGTTCCCCAAATTTCGTTCTTCTATGTTGAAGCATTCATTTCCAGTAACAGTTTGAATTTTTAGGTTTCACTCTGTTTTCTCCTATATTAATAGATGTATTTGGAACTCTAAATCCAACACGGTTTGTGCTAACTTCTTGAAACTTGTCACAACAAAGTAGTTTCACGTTCTATCTCTATGTTTTGTTTCCTCTTGATGTAGCCCTAAGCAGTGACTGGCGAGAAACACTTTCATGGGAAGGGGTTGCCAAGCTTCCAAAAATTACGAATCTCCAGAAATCTCAGCAAATATTTTTTCACCCAAACTGGATGATACTTTCAGGTAATTATCAGTACACTAAGGCGACTTGGTTCCCCAAATTTCATTCTTCTATGTTGAAGCGTTCATTTCCAGTAACAGTTTGAATTTTTAGGTTTCACTCTGTTTTCTCCTATATTGATACATGTATTTGGAACTCTAAATCCAACACGGTTTGTGCTAGCTTCTTGAAACTTGACACTACAAAGTAGTTTCACGTTCTATCTCTACGTTTTGTTTCCTCTTGATATAGCCCTAAGCAGTGACTGGCGAGAAACACTTTCATGGGAAGGGGTAGCCAAGCTTCCAAAAATTACGAATCTCCAGAAATCTCAGCAAATATTTTTTCACCCAAACTGGATGATACTTTCAGGTAATGATCAGTACACTAAGGCGACTTGGTTCCCCAAATTTCGTTCTTCTATGTTGAAGCGTTCATTTCCAGTAACAGTTTGAATTTCTGGTTTCACTCTGTTTTCTCCTATATTGATAGATGTATTTGGAACTCTAAATCCAACACGGTTTGTGCTAGCTTCTTGAAACTTGACATAACAAAGTAGTTTCACGTTCTATCTCTACGTTTTGTTTCCTCTTGATGTAGCCCTAAGCAGTGACTGGCGAGAAACCCTTTCATGGAACGGGGTTGCCAAGCTTCCAAAAATTACGAATCTCCAGAAATCTCAGCAAATATTTTTTCACCCACACTGGATGATACTTTCAGGTAATGATCAGTACACTAAGGCGACTTGGTTCCCCAAATTTCGTTCTTCTATGTTGAAGCGTTCATTTCCAGTAACAGTTTGAATTTTTAGGTTTCACTCTCTTTTCTCCTATATTGATAGATGTATTTGGAACTCTAAATCCAACACGGTTTGTGCTAGCTTCTTGAAACTTGACACAACAAAGTAGTTTCACGTACTATCTCTACGTTTTGTTTCCTCTTGATGTAGCCCTAAGCAGTGACTGGCGAGAAACACTTTCATGGGAAGGGGTTGCCAAGCTTCCAAAAATTACGAATCTCCAGAAATCTCAGCAAATATTTTTTCACCCAAACTGGATGATACTTTCAGGTAATGATCAGTACACTAAGGCGACTTGGTTCCCCAAATTTCGTTCTTCTATGTTGAAGCGTTCTTTTCCAGTAACAGTTTGATTTTAAGGTTTCACTCTGTTTTCTCCTATATTGATAGATGTATTTGGAACTCTAAATCCAACACAGTTTGTGCTAGCTTCTTGAAACTTGACACAAGAAAGAGTTTCACGTTCTATCTCTACGTTTTGTTTCCTCTTGATGTAGCCCTAAGCAGTGACTGGCGAGAAACACTTTCATGGGAAGGGGTTGCCAAGCTTCCAAAAATTACGAATCTCCAGAAATCTCAGCAAATATTTTTTCACCCAAACTGGATGATACTTTCAGGTAATGATCAGTACTCTAAGGCGACTTGGTTCCCCAAATTTCGTTCTTCTATGTTGAAGCGTTCATTTCCAGTAACAGTTTGAATTTTTAGGTTTCACTCTGTTTTCTCCTATATTGATACATGTATTTGGAACTCTAAATAAAACACGGTTTGTGCTAGCTTCTTGAAACTTGACACTACAAAGTAGTTTCACGTTCTATCTCTACGTTTTGTTTCCTCTTGATGTAGCCCTAAGCAGTGACCGGCGAGAAACCCTTTCATGGAACGGGGTTGCCAAGGTTCCAAAAATTACGAATCTCCAGAAATCTCAGCAAATATTTTTTCACCCAATCTGGGTGATACTTTCAGGTAATGATCAGTACACTAAGGCGACTTGGTTCCCCAAATTTCGTTCTTCTATGTTGAAGCGTTCATTTCCAGTAACAGTTTGAATTTTTAGGTTTCACTCTGTTTTCTCCTATATTAATAGATGTATTTGGAACTCTAAATCCAACACGGTTTGTGCTAACTTCTTGAAACTTGTCACAACAAAGTAGTTTCACGTTCTATCTCTATGTTTTGTTTCCTCTTGATGTAGCCCTAAGCAGTGACTGGCGAGAAACACTTTCATGGGAAGGGGTTGCCAAGCTTCCAAAAATTACGAATCTCCAGAAATCTCAGCAAATATTTTTTCACCCAAACTGGATGATACTTTCAGGTAATTATCAGTACACTAAGGCGACTTGGTTCCCCAAATTTCGTTCTTCTATGTTGAAGCGTTCATTTCCAGTAACAGTTTGAATTTTTAGGTTTCACTCTGTTTTCTCCTATATTGATACATGTATTTGGAACTCTAAATCCAACACGGTTTGTGCTAGCTTCTTGAAACTTGACACTACAAAGTAGTTTCACGTTCTATCTCTACGTTTTGTTTCCTCTTGATGTAGCCCTAAGCAGTGACCGGCGAGAAACCCTTTCATGGAACGGGGTTGCCAAGGTTCCAAAAATTACGAATCTCCAGAAATCTCAGCAAATATTTTTTCACCCAAACTGGGTGATACTTTCAGGTAATGATCAGTACACTAAGGCGACTTGGTTCCCCAAATTTCGTTCTTCTATGTTGAAGCGTTCATTTCCAGTAACAGTTTGAATTTTTAGGTTTCACTCTGTTTTCTCCTATATTAATAGATGTATTTGGAACTCTAAATCCAACACGGTTTGTGCTAACTTCTTGAAACTTGTCACAACAAAGTAGTTTCACGTTCTATCTCTATGTTTTGTTTCCTCTTGATGTAGCCCTAAGCAGTGACTGGCGAGAAACACTTTCATGGGAAGGGGTTGCCAAGCTTCCAAATATTACGAATCTCCAGAAATCTCAGCAAATATTTTTTCACCCAAACTGGATGATACTTTCAGGTAATGATCAGTACACTAAGGCGACTTGGTTCCCCAAATTTCGTTCTTCTATGTTGAAGCGTTCTTTTCCAGTAACAGTTTGATTTTAAGGTTTCACTCTGTTTTCTCCTATATTGATAGATGTATTTGGAACTCTAAATCCAACACAGTTTGTGCTAGCTTCTTGAAACTTGACACAAGAAAGAGTTTCACGTTCTATCTCTACGTTTTGTTTCCTCTTGATGTAGCCCTAAGCAGTGACTGGCGAGAAACACTTTCATGGGAAGGGGTTGCCAAGCTTCCAAAAATTACGAATCTCCAGAAATCTCAGCAAATATTTTTTCACCCAAACTGGATGATACTTTCAGGTAATGATCAGTACACTAAGGCGACTTGGTTCCCCAAATTTCGTTCTTCTATGTTGAAGCGTTCATTTCCAGTAACAGTTTGAATTTTTAGGTTTCACTCTGTTTTCTCCTATATTGATACATGTATTTGGAACTCTAAATAAAACACGGTTTGTGCTAGCTTCTTGAAACTTGACACTACAAAGTAGTTTCACGTTCTATCTCTACGTTTTGTTTCCTCTTGATGTAGCCCTAAGCAGTGACCGGCGAGAAACCCTTTCATGGAACGGGGTTGCCAAGGTTCCAAAAATTACGAATCTCCAGAAATCTCAGCAAATATTTTTTCACCCAATCTGGGTGATACTTTCAGGTAATGATCAGTACACTAAGGCGACTTGGTTCCCCAAATTTCGTTCTTCTATGTTGAAGCGTTCATTTCCAGTAACAGTTTGAATTTTTAGGTTTCACTCTGTTTTCTCCTATATTAATAGATGTATTTGGAACTCTAAATCCAACACGGTTTGTGCTAACTTCTTGAAACTTGTCACAACAAAGTAGTTTCACGTTCTATCTCTATGTTTTGTTTCCTCTTGATGTAGCCCTAAGCAGTGACTGGCGAGAAACACTTTCATGGGAAGGGGTTGCCAAGCTTCCAAAAATTACGAATCTCCAGAAATCTCAGCAAATATTTTTTCACCCAAACTGGATGATACTTTCAGGTAATTATCAGTACACTAAGGCGACTTGGTTCCCCAAATTTCGTTCTTCTATGTTGAAGCGTTCATTTCCAGTAACAGTTTGAATTTTTAGGTTTCACTCTGTTTTCTCCTATATTGATACATGTATTTGGAACTCTAAATCCAACACGGTTTGTGCTAGCTTCTTGAAACTTGACACTACAAAGTAGTTTCACGTTCTATCTCTACGTTTTGTTTCCTCTTGATGTAGCCCTAAGCAGTGACCGGCGAGAAACCCTTTCATGGAACGGGGTTGCCAAGGTTCCAAAAATTACGAATCTCCAGAAATCTCAGCAAATATTTTTTCACCCAAACTGGGTGATACTTTCAGGTAATGATCAGTACACTAAGGCGACTTGGTTCCCCAAATTTCGTTCTTCTACTTTGAAGCGTTCATTTCCAGTAACATTTTGAATTTTTAGGTTTCACTCTGTTTTCTCCTATATTGATAGATGTATTTGGAACTCTAAATCCAACACGGTTTGTGCTAGCTTCTTGAAACTTGACACAACAAAGTAGTTTCACGTTCTATCTCTACGTTTTGTTTCCTCTTGATGTAGCCCGAAGCAGTGACTGGCGAGAAACACTTTCATGGGAAGGGGTTGCCAAGCTTCCAAAAATTACGAATCTCCAGAAATCTCAGCAAATATTTTTTCACCCAAACTGGATGATACTTTCAGGTAATGATCAGTACACTAAGGTGACTTGGTTCCCCAAATTTCGTTCTTCTATGTTGAAGCGTTCATTTCCAGTAACAGTTTGAATTTTTAGGTTTCACTCTGTTTTCTCCTATATTGATAGATGTATTTGGAACTCTAAATCCAACACGGTTTGTGCTAGCTTCTTGAAACTTGACACAACAAAGTAGTTTCACGTTCTATCTCTACGTTTTGTTTCCTCTTGATGTAGCCCTAAGCAGTGACTGGCGAGAAACCCTTTCATGGAACGGGGTTGCCAAGCTTCCAAAAATTACGAATCTCCAGAAATCTCAGCATTACTTTTTTCACCCAAACTGGATGATACTTTCAGGTAATGATCAGTACACTAAGGTGACTTGGTTCCCCAAATTTCGTTCTTCTATGTTGAAGCGTTCATTTCCAGTAACAGTTTGAATTTTTAGGTTTCACTCTGTTTTCTCCTATATTGATAGATGTATTTGGAACTCTAAATCCAACACGGTTTGTGCTAGCTTCTTGAAACTTGACACAACAAAGTAGTTTCACGTTCTATCTCTACGTTTTGTTTCCTCTTGATGTAGCCCTAAGCAGGGACTGGCGAGAAACACTTTCATGGGAAGGGGTTGCCAAGCTTCCAAAAATTACGAATCTCCAGAAATCTCAGCATTAATTTTTTCACCCAAACTGGATGATACTTTCAGGTAATGATCAGTACACTAAGGCGACTTGGTTCCCCAAATTTCGTTCTTCTATGTTGAAGCGTTCATTTCCAGTAACAGTTTGAATTTTTAGGTTTCACTCTGTTTTCTCCTATATTGATAGATGTATTTGGAACTCTAAATCCAACACGGTTTGTGCTAGCTTCTTGAAACTTGACACAACAAAGTAGTTTCACGTTCTATCTCTACGTTTTGTTTCCTCTTGATGTAGCCCTAAGCAGTGACTGGCGAGAAACACTTTCATGGGAAGGGGTTGCCAAGCTTCCAAAAATTACGAATCTCCAGAAATCTCAGCAAATATTTTTTCACCCAAACTGGATGATACTTTCAGGTAATTATCAGTACACTAAGGCGACTTGGTTCCCCAAATTTCGTTCTTCTATGTTGAAGCGTTCATTTCCAGTAACAGTTTGAATTTTTAGGTTTCACTCTGTTTTCTCCTATATTAATAGATGTATTTGGAACTCTAAATCCAACACGGTTTGTGCTAACTTCTTGAAACTTGTCACAACAAAGTAGTTTCACGTTCTATCTCTATGTTTTGTTTCCTCTTGATGTAGCCCTAAGCAGTGACTGGCGAGAAACACTTTCATGGGAAGGGGTTGCCAAGCTTCCAAAAATTACGAATCTCCAGAAATCTCAGCAAATATTTTTTCACCCAAACTGGATGATACTTTCAGGTAATTATCAGTACACTAAGGCGACTTGGTTCCCCAAATTTCATTCTTCTATGTTGAAGCGTTCATTTCCAGTAACAGTTTGAATTTTTAGGTTTCACTCTGTTTTCTCCTATATTGATACATGTATTTGGAACTCTAAATCCAACACGGTTTGTGCTAGCTTCTTGAAACTTGTCACAACAAAGTAGTTTCACGTTCTATCTCTATGTTTTGTTTCCTCTTGATGTAGCCCTAAGCAGTGACTGGCGAGAAACACTTTCATGGGAAGGGGTTGCCAAGCTTCCAAAAATTACGAATCTCCAGAAATCTCAGCAAATATTTTTTCACCCAAACTGGATGATACTTTCAGGTAATTATCAGTACACTAAGGCGACTTGGTTCCCCAAATTTCATTCTTCTATGTTGAAGCGTTCATTTCCAGTAACAGTTTGAATTTTTAGGTTTCACTCTGTTTTCTCCTATATTGATACATGTATTTGGAACTCTAAATCCAACACGGTTTGTGCTAGCTTCTTGAAACTTGTCACAACAAAGTAGTTTCACGTTCTATCTCTATGTTTTGTTTCCTCTTGATGTAGCCCTAAGCAGTGACTGGCGAGAAACACTTTCATGGGAAGGGGTTGCCAAGCTTCCAAAAATTACGAATCTCCAGAAATCTCAGCAAATATTTTTTCACCCAAACTGGATGATACTTTCAGGTAATTATCAGTACACTAAGGCGACTTGGTTCCCCAAATTTCGTTCTTCTATGTTGAAGCGTTCATTTCCAGTAACAGTTTGAATTTTTAGGTTTCACTCTGTTTTCTCCTATATTGATACATGTATTTGGAACTCTAAATCCAACACGGTTTGTGGTAGCTTCTTGAAACTTGACACTACAAAGTAGTTTCACGTTCTATCTCTACGTTTTGTTTCCTCTTGATGTAGCCCTAAGCAGTGACCGGCGAGAAACCCTTTCATGGAACGGGGTTGCCAAGGTTCCAAAAATTACGAATCTCCAGAAATCTCAGCAAATATTTTTTCACCCAAACTGGGTGATACTTTCAGGTAATGATCAGTACACTAAGGCGACTTGGTTCCCCAAATTTCGTTCTTCTATGTTGAAGCGTTCATTTCCAGTAACAGTTTGAATTTTTAGGTTTCACTCTGTTTTCTCCTATATTAATAGATGTATTTGGAACTCTAAATCCAACACGGTTTGTGCTAACTTCTTGAAACTTGTCACAACAAAGTAGTTTCACGTTCTATCTCTATGTTTTGTTTCCTCTTGATGTAGCCCTAAGCAGTGACTGGCGAGAAACACTTTCATGGGAAGGGGTTGCCAAGCTTCCAAATATTACGAATCTCCAGAAATCTCAGCAAATATTTTTTCACCCAAACTGGATGATACTTTCAGGTAATGATCAGTACACTAAGGCGACTTGGTTCCCCAAATTTCGTTCTTCTACTTTGAAGCGTTCATTTCCAGTAACATTTTGAATTTTTAGGTTTCACTCTGTTTTCTCCTATATTGATAGATGTATTTGGAACTCTAAATCCAACACGGTTTGTGCTAGCTTCTTGAAACTTGACACAACAAAGTAGTTTCACGTTCTATCTCTACGTTTTGTTTCCTCTTGATGTAGCCCGAAGCAGTGACTGGCGAGAAACACTTTCATGGGAAGGGGTTGCCAAGCTTCCAAAAATTACGAATCTCCAGAAATCTCAGCAAATATTTTTTCACCCAAACTGGATGATACTTTCAGGTAATGATCAGTACACTAAGGTGACTTGGTTCCCCAAATTTCGTTCTTCTATGTTGAAGCGTTCATTTCCAGTAACAGTTTGAATTTTTAGGTTTCACTCTGTTTTCTCCTATATTGATAGATGTATTTGGAACTCTAAATCCAACACGGTTTGTGCTAGCTTCTTGAAACTTGACACAACAAAGTAGTTTCACGTTCTATCTCTACGTTTTGTTTCCTCTTGATGTAGCCCTAAGCAGTGACTGGCGAGAAACCCTTTCATGGAACGGGGTTGCCAAGCTTCCAAAAATTACGAATCTCCAGAAATCTCAGCATTACTTTTTTCACCCAAACTGGATGATACTTTCAGGTAATGATCAGTACACTAAGGTGACTTGGTTCCCCAAATTTCGTTCTTCTATGTTGAAGCGTTCATTTCCAGTAACAGTTTGAATTTTTAGGTTTCACTCTGTTTTCTCCTATATTGATAGATGTATTTGGAACTCTAAATCCAACACGGTTTGTGCTAGCTTCTTGAAACTTGACACAACAAAGTAGTTTCACGTTCTATCTCTACGTTTTGTTTCCTCTTGATGTAGCCCTAAGCAGGGACTGGCGAGAAACACTTTCATGGGAAGGGGTTGCCAAGCTTCCAAAAATTACGAATCTCCAGAAATCTCAGCATTAATTTTTTCACCCAAACTGGATGATACTTTCAGGTAATGATCAGTACACTAAGGCGACTTGGTTCCCCAAATTTCGTTCTTCTATGTTGAAGCGTTCATTTCCAGTAACAGTTTGAATTTTTAGGTTTCACTCTGTTTTCTCCTATATTGATAGATGTATTTGGAACTCTAAATCCAACACGGTTTGTGCTAGCTTCTTGAAACTTGACACAACAAAGTAGTTTCACGTTCTATCTCTACGTTTTGTTTCCTCTTGATGTAGCCCTAAGCAGTGACTGGCGAGAAACACTTTCATGGGAAGGGGTTGCCAAGCTTCCAAAAATTACGAATCTCCAGAAATCTCAGCAAATATTTTTTCACCCAAACTGGATGATACTTTCAGGTAATTATCAGTACACTAAGGCGACTTGGTTCCCCAAATTTCGTTCTTCTATGTTGAAGCGTTCATTTCCAGTAACAGTTTGAATTTTTAGGTTTCACTCTGTTTTCTCCTATATTAATAGATGTATTTGGAACTCTAAATCCAACACGGTTTGTGCTAACTTCTTGAAACTTGTCACAACAAAGTAGTTTCACGTTCTATCTCTATGTTTTGTTTCCTCTTGATGTAGCCCTAAGCAGTGACTGGCGAGAAACACTTTCATGGGAAGGGGTTGCCAAGCTTCCAAAAATTACGAATCTCCAGAAATCTCAGCAAATATTTTTTCACCCAAACTGGATGATACTTTCAGGTAATTATCAGTACACTAAGGCGACTTGGTTCCCCAAATTTCATTCTTCTATGTTGAAGCGTTCATTTCCAGTAACAGTTTGAATTTTTAGGTTTCACTCTGTTTTCTCCTATATTGATACATGTATTTGGAACTCTAAATCCAACACGGTTTGTGCTAGCTTCTTGAAACTTGACACTACAAAGTAGTTTCACGTTCTATCTCTACGTTTTGTTTCCTCTTGATGTAGCCCTAAGCAGTGACCGGCGAGAAACCCTTTCATGGAACGGGGTTGCCAAGGTTCCAAAAATTACGAATCTCCAGAAATCTCAGCAAATATTTTTTCACCCAAACTGGGTGATACTTTCAGGTAATGATCAGTACACTAAGGCGACTTGGTTCCCCAAATTTCGTTCTTCTATGTTGAAGCGTTCATTTCCAGTAACAGTTAGAATTTTTAGGTTTCACTCTGTTTTGTCCTATATTAATAGATGTATTTGGAACTCTAAATCCAACACGGTTTGTGCTAACTTCTTGAAACTTGTCACAACAAAGTAGTTTCACGTTCTATCTCTATGTTTTGTTTCCTCTTGATGTAGCCCTAAGCAGTGACTGCCGAGAAACACTTTCATGGGAAGGGGTTGCCAAGCTTCCAAAAATTACGAATCTCCAGAAATCTCAGCAAATATTTTTTCACCCAAACTGGATGATACTTTCAGGTAATTATCAGTACACTAAGGCGACTTGGTTCCCCAAATTTCGTTCTTCTATGTTGAAGCGTTCATTTCCAGTAACAGTTTGAATTTTTAGGTTTCACTCTGTTTTCTCCTATATTGATAGATGTATTTGGAACTCTAAATCCAACACGGTTTGTGCTAGCTTCTTGAAACTTGACACAACAAAGTAGTTTCACGTTCTATCTCTACGTTTTGTTTCCTCTTGATGTAGCCCTAAGCAGTGACTGGCGAGAAACACTTTCATGGGAAGGGGTTGCCAAGCTTCCAAAAATTACGAATCTCCAGAAATCTCAGCAAATATTTTTTCACCCAAACTGGATGATACTTTCAGGTAATTATCAGTACACTAAGGCGACTTGGTTCCCCAAATTTCGTTCTTCTATGTTGAAGCGTTCATTTCCAGTAACAGTTTGAATTTTTAGGTTTCACTCTGTTTTCTCCTATATTAATAGATGTATTTGGAACTCTAAATCCAACACGGTTTGTGCTAACTTCTTGAAACTTGTCACAACAAAGTAGTTTCACGTTCTATCTCTATGTTTTGTTTCCTCTTGATGTAGCCCTAAGCAGTGACTGGCGAGAAACACTTTCATGGGAAGGGGTTGCCAAGCTTCCAAAAATTACGAATCTCCAGAAATCTCAGCAAATATTTTTTCACCCAAACTGGATGATACTTTCAGGTAATTATCAGTACACTAAGGCGACTTGGTTCCCCAAATTTCATTCTTCTATGTTGAAGCGTTCATTTCCAGTAACAGTTTGAATTTTTAGGTTTCACTCTGTTTTCTCCTATATTGATACATGTATTTGGAACTCTAAATCCAACACGGTTTGTGCTAGCTTCTTGAAACTTGACACTACAAAGTAGTTTCACGTTCTATCTCTACGTTTTGTTTCCTCTTGATGTAGCCCTAAGCAGTGACCGGCGAGAAACCCTTTCATGGAACGGGGTTGCCAAGGTTCCAAAAATTACGAATCTCCAGAAATCTCAGCAAATATTTTTTCACCCAAACTGGGTGATACTTTCAGGTAATGATCAGTACACTAAGGCGACTTGGTTCCCCAAATTTCGTTCTTCTATGTTGAAGCGTTCATTTCCAGTAACAGTTAGAATTTTTAGGTTTCACTCTGTTTTGTCCTATATTAATAGATGTATTTGGAACTCTAAATCCAACACGGTTTGTGCTAACTTCTTGAAACTTGTCACAACAAAGTAGTTTCACGTTCTATCTCTATGTTTTGTTTCCTCTTGATGTAGCCCTAAGCAGTGACTGCCGAGAAACACTTTCATGGGAAGGGGTTGCCAAGCTTCCAAAAATTACGAACCTCCAGAAATCTCAGCAAATATTTTTTCACCCAAACTGGATGATACTTTCAGGTAATTATCAGTACACTAAGGCGACTTGGTTCCCCAAATTTCGTTCTTCTATGTTGAAGCGTTCATTTCCAGTAACAGTTTGAATTTTTAGGTTTCACTCTGTTTTCTCCTATATTGATAGATGTATTTGGAACTCTAAATCCAACACGGTTTGTGCTAGCTTCTTGAAACTTGACACAACAAAGTAGTTTCACGTTCTATCTCTACGTTTTGTTTCCTCTTGATGTAGCCCGAACCAGTGACTGGCGAGAAACACTTTCATGGGAAGGGGTTGCCAAGCTTCCAAAAATTACGAATCTCCAGAAATCTCAGCAAATATTTTTTCACCCAAACTGGATGATTCTTTCAGGTAATGATCAGTACACTAAGGCGACTTGGTTCCCCAAATTTCGTTCTTCTATTTTGAAGCGTTCATTTCCAGTAACATTTTGAATTTTTAGGTTTCACTCTGTTTTCTCCTATATTGATAGATGTATTTGGAACTCTAAATCCAACACGGTTTGTGCTAGCTTCTTGAAACTTGACACAACAAAGTAGTTTCACGTTCTATCTCTACGTTTTGTTTCCTCTTGATGTAGCCCGAAGCAGTGACTGGCGAGAAACACTTTCATGGGAAGGGGTTGCCAAGCTTCCAAAAATTACGAATCTCCAGAAATCTCAGGAAATATTTTTTCACCCAAACTGGATGATACTTTCAGGTAATGATCAGTACACTAAGGTGACTTGGTTCCCCAAATTTCGTTCTTCTATGTTGAAGCGTTCATTTCCAGTAACAGATTGAATTTTTAGGTTTCACTCTGTTTTCTCCTATATTGATAGATGTATTTGGAACTCTAAATCCAACACGGTTTGTGCTAGCTTCTTGAAACTTGACACAACAAAGTAGTTTCACGTTCTATCTCTACGTTTTGTTTCCTCTTGATGTAGCCCTAAGCAGTGACTGGCGAGAAACCCTTTCATGGAACGGGGTTGCCAAGCTTCCAAAAATTACGAATCTCCAGAAATCTCAGCATTAATTTTTTCACCCAAACTGGATGATCCTTTCAGGTAATGATCAGTACACTAAGGTGACTTGGTTCCCCAAATTTCGTTCTTCTATGTTGAAGCGTTCATTTCCAGTAACAGTTTGAATTTTTAGGTTTCACTCTGTTTTCTCCTATATTGATAGATGTATTTGGAACTCTAAATCCAACACGGTTTGTGCTAGCTTCTTGAAACTTGACACAACAAAGTAGTTTCACGTTCTATCTCTACGTTTTGTTTCCTCTTCATGTAGCCCTAAGCAGTGACTGGCGAGAAACACTTTCATGGGAAGGGGTTGCCAAGCTTCCAAAAATTACAAATCTCCAGAAATCTCAGCAAATATTGTTTCACCCAAACTGGATGATACTTTCAGGTAATGATCAGTACACTAAGGCGACTTGGTTCCCCAAATTTTGTTCTTCTATGTTGAAGCGTTCATTTCCAGTAACAGTTTGAAATTTTAGGTTTCACTCTGTTTTCTCCTATGTTGATAGATATATTTGGAACTCTAAATCCAACACAGTTTGTGCTAGCTTCTTGAAACTTGACACAACAAAGTAGTTTCACGTTCTATCTCTACGTTTTGTTTCCTCTTCATGTAGCCCTAAGCAGTGACTGGCGAGAAACACTTTCATGGGAAGGGGTTGCCAAGCTTCCAAAAATTACGAATCTCCAGAAATCTCAGCATTAATTTTTTCACCCAAACTGGATGATACTTTCAGGTAATGATCAGTACACTAAGGCGACTTGGTTCCCCAAATTTCGTTCTTCTATGTTGAAGCGTTCATTTCCAGTAACAGTTTGAATTTTTAGGTTTCACTCTGTTTTCTCCTATATTGATAGATGTATTTGGAACTCTAAATCCAACACGGTTTGTGCTAGCTTCTTTAAACTTGACACAACAAAGTAGTTTCACGTTCTATCTCTACGTTTTGTTTCCTCTTGATGTAGCCCTAAGCAGTGACTGGCGAGAAACACTTTCATGGGAAGGGGTTGCCAAGCTTCCAAAAATTACGAATCTCCAGAAATCTCAGCAAATATTTTTTCACCCAAACTGGATGATACTTTCAGGTAATTATCAGTACACTAAGGCGACTTGGTTCCCCAAATTTCGTTCTTCTATGTTGAAGCGTTCATTTCCAGTAACAGTTTGAATTTTTAGGTTTCACTCTGTTTTCTCCTATATTAATAGATGTATTTGGAACTCTAAATCCA
The DNA here is from genome assembly GCF_964194105.1 of Spermophilus citellus. Classification (NCBI taxonomy): domain Eukaryota; kingdom Metazoa; phylum Chordata; class Mammalia; order Rodentia; family Sciuridae; genus Spermophilus; species Spermophilus citellus. Next base: position 96,718,209 of record NC_138183.1, on the reverse strand, counting down.
ACACGGTTTGTGCTAACTTCTTGAAACTTGTCACAACAAAGTAGTTTCACGTTCTATCTCTATGTTTTGTTTCCTCTTGATGTAGCCCTAAGCAGTGACTGGCGAGAAACACTTTCATGGGAAGGGGTTGCCAAGCTTCCAAAAATTACGAATCTCCAGAAATCTCAGCAAATATTTTTTCACCCAAACTGGATGATACTTTCAGGTAATTATCAGTACACTAAGGCGACTTGGTTCCCCAAATTTCATTCTTCTATGTTGAAGCGTTCATTTCCAGTAACAGTTTGAATTTTTAGGTTTCACTCTGTTTTCTCCTATATTGATACATGTATTTGGAACTCTAAATCCAACACGGTTTGTGCTAGCTTCTTGAAACTTGACACTACAAAGTAGTTTCACGTTCTATCTCTACGTTTTGTTTTCTCTTGATGTAGCCCTAAGCAGTGACCGGCGAGAAACCCTTTCATGGAACGGGGTTGCCAAGCTTCCAAAAATTACGAATCTCCAGAAATCTCAGCAAATATTTTTTCACCCAAACTGGATGATACTTTCAGGTAATTATCAGTACACTAAGGCGACTTGGTTCCCCAAATTTCGTTCTTCTATGTTGAAGCGTTCATTTCCAGTAACAGTTTGAATTTTTAGGTTTCACTCTGTTTTCTCCTATATTGATAGATGTATTTGGAACTCTAAATCCAACACGGTTTGTGCTAGCTTCTTGAAACTTGACACAACAAAGTAGTTTCACGTTCTATCTCTATGTTTTGTTTCCTCTTGATGTAGCCCGAACCAGTGACTGGCGAGAAACACTTTCATGGGAAGGGGTTGCCAAGCTTCCAAAAATTACGAATCTCCAGAAATCTCAGCAAATATTTTTTCACCCAAACTGGATGATACTTTCAGGTAATTATCAGTACACTAAGGTGACTTGGTTCCCCAAATTTCATTCTTCTATGTTGAAGCGTTCATTTCCAGTAACAGTTTGAATTTTTAGGTTTCACTCTGTTTTCTCCTATATTGATAGATGTATTTGGAACTCTAAATCCAACACGGTTTGTGCTAGCTTCTTGAAACTTGACAAAACAAAGTAGTTTCACGTTCTATCTCTACGTTTTGTTTCCTCTTGATGTAGCCCTAAGCAGTGACCGGCGAGAAACCCTTTCATGGAACGGGGTTGCCAAGGTTCCAAAAATTACGAATCTCCAGAAATATCAGCAAATATTTTTTCACCCAAACTGGGTGATACTTTCAGGTAATGATCAGTACACTAAGGCGACTTGGTTCCCCAAATTTTGTTCTTCTATGTTGAAGCGTTCATTTCCAGTAACAGTTAGAATTTTTAGGTTTCACTCTGTTTTGTCCTATATTAATAGATGTATTTGGAACTCTAAATCCAACACGGTTTGTGCTAACTTCTTGAAACTTGTCACAACAAAGTAGTTTCACCTTCTATCTCTATGTTTTGTTTCCTCTTGATGTAGCCCTAAGCAGTGACTGCCGAGAAACACTTTCATGGGAAGGGGTTGCCAAGCTTCCAAAAATTACGAATCTCCAGAAATCTCAGCAAATATTTTTTCACCCAAACTGGATGATACTTTCAGGTAATTATCAGTACACTAAGGCGACTTGGTTCCCCAAATTTCGTTCTTCTATGTTGAAGCGTTCATTTCCAGTAACAGTTTGAATTTTTAGGTTTCACTCTGTTTTCTCCTATATTGATAGATGTATTTGGAACTCTAAATCCAACACGGTTTGTGCTAGCTTCTTGAAACTTGACACAACAAAGTAGTTTCACGTTCTATCTCTATGTTTTGTTTCCTCTTGATGTAGCCCGAACCAGTGACTGGCGAGAAACACTTTCATGGGAAGGGGTTGCCAAGCTTCCAAAAATTACGAATCTCCAGAAATCTCAGCAAATATTTTTTCACCCAAACTGGATGATACTTTCAGGTAATTATCAGTACACTAAGGTGACTTGGTTCCCCAAATTTCATTCTTCTATGTTGAAGCGTTCATTTCCAGTAACAGTTTGAATTTTTAGGTTTCACTCTGTTTTCTCCTATATTGATACATGTATTTGGAACTCTAAATCCAACACGGTTTGTGCTAGCTTCTTGAAACTTGACACTACAAAGTAGTTTCACGTTCTATCTCTACGTTTTGTTTCCTCTTGATGTAGCCCTAAGCAGTGACCGGCGAGAAACCCTTTCATGGAACGGGGTTGCCAAGGTTCCAAAAATTACGAATCTCCAGAAATATCAGCAAATATTTTTTCACCCAAACTGGGTGATACTTTCAGGTAATGATCAGTACACTAAGGCGACTTGGTTCCCCAAATTTTGTTCTTCTATGTTGAAGCGTTCATTTCCAGTAACAGTTAGAATTTTTAGGTTTCACTCTGTTTTGTCCTATATTAATAGATGTATTTGGAACTCTAAATCCAACACGGTTTGTGCTAACTTCTTGAAACTTGTCACAACAAAGTAGTTTCACCTTCTATCTCTATGTTTTGTTTCCTCTTGATGTAGCCCTAAGCAGTGACTGCCGAGAAACACTTTCATGGGAAGGGGTTGCCAAGCTTCCAAAAATTACGAATCTCCAGAAATCTCAGCAAATATTTTTTCACCCAAACTGGATGATACTTTCAGGTAATTATCAGTACACTAAGGCGACTTGGTTCCCCAAATTTCGTTCTTCTATGTTGAAGCGTTCATTTCCAGTAACAGTTTGAATTTTTAGGTTTCACTCTGTTTTCTCCTATATTGATAGATGTATTTGGAACTCTAAATCCAACACGGTTTGTGCTAGCTTCTTGAAACTTGACACAACAAAGTAGTTTCACGTTCTATCTCTACGTTTTGTTTCCTCTTGATGTAGCCCGAACCAGTGACTGGCGAGAAACACTTTCATGGGAAGGGGTTGCCAAGCTTCCAAAAATTACGAATCTCCAGAAATCTCAGCAAATATTTTTTCACCCAAACTGGATGATTCTTTCAGGTAATGATCAGTACACTAAGGCGACTTGGTTCCCCAAATTTCGTTCTTCTATTTTGAAGCGTTCATTTCCAGTAACATTTTGAATTTTTAGGTTTCACTCTGTTTTCTCCTATATTGATAGATGTATTTGGAACTCTAAATCCAACACGGTTTGTGCTAGCTTCTTGAAACTTGACAAAACAAAGTAGTTTCACGTTCTATCTCTACGTTTTGTTTCCTCTTGATGTAGCCCGAAGCAGTGACTGGCGAGAAACACTTTCATGGGAAGGGGTTGCCAAGCTTCCAAAAATTACAAATCTCCAGAAATCTCAGCAAATATTGTTTCACCCAAACTGGATGATACTTTCAGGTAATGATCAGTACACTAAGGCGACTTGGTTCCCCAAATTTTGTTCTTCTATGTTGAAGCGTTCATTTCCAGTAACAGTTTGAAATTTTAGGTTTCACTCTGTTTTCTCCTATATTGATAGATATATTTGGAACTCTAAATCCAACACAGTTTGTGCTAGCTTCTTGAAACTTGACACAACAAAGTAGTTTCACGTTCTATCTCTACGTTTTGTTTCCTCTTGATGTAGCCCTAAACAGTGACTGGCGAGAAACACTTTCATGGAACGGGGTTGCCAAGCTTCCAAAAATTACGAATCTCCAGAAATCTCAGCAAATATTTTTTCACCCAAACTGGATGATAATTTCAGGTAATGGTCAGTACACTAAGGCGACTTGGTTCCCCAATTTTCGTTCTTCTATGTTGAAGCGTTCATTTCCAGTAACAGTTTGAATTTTTAGGTTTCACTCTGTTTTCTCCTATATTGATAGATGTATTTGGAACTCTAAATCCAACACGGTTTGTGCTAGCTTCTTGAAACTTGTCACAACAAAGTAGTTTCACGTTCTATCTCTACGTTTTGTTTCCTCTTGATGTAGCCCTAAGCAGTGACTGGCGAGAAACACTTTCATGGGAAGGTGTAGCCAAGCTTCCAAAAATTACGAATCTCCAGAAATGTCAGCAAATATTTTTTCACCCAAACTGGATGATACTTTCAGGTAATGATCAGTACACTAAGGCGACTTGGTTCCCCAAATTTCGTTCTTCTATTCTGAAGCGTTCATTTCCAGTAACAGTTTGAATTTTTAGGTTTCACTCTGTTTTCTCCTATATTGATAGATGTATTTGGAACTCTAAATCCAACACGGTTTGTGCTAGCTTCTTGAAACTTGACACAACAAAGTAGTTTCACGTTCTATCTCTACGTTTTGTTTCCTCTTCATGTAGCCCTAAGCAGTGACTGGCGAGAAACACTTTCATGGGAAGGGGTTGCCAAGCTTCCAAAAATTATGAATCTCCAGAAATCTCAGCAAATATTGTTTCACCCAAACTGGATGATACTTTCAGGTAATGATCAGTACACTAAGGCGACTTGGTTCCCCAAATTTTGATCTTCTATGTTGAAGCGTTCATTTCCAGTAACAGTTTGAAATTTTAGGTTTCACTCTGTTTTCTCCTATATTGATAGATATATTTGGAACTCTAAATCCAACACAGTTTGTGCTAGCTTCTTGAAACTTGACACAACAAAGTAGTTTCACGTTCTATCTCTACGTTTTGTTTCCTCTTGATGTAGCCCTAAACAGTGACTGGCGAGAAACACTTTCATGGGAAGGGGTTGCCAAGCTTCCAAAAATTACGAATCTCCAGAAATCTCAGCAAATATTTTTTCACCCAAACTGGATGATACTTTCAGGTAATGGTCAGTACACTAAGGCGACTTGGTTCCCCAAATTTCGTTCTTCTATGTTGAAGCGTTCATTTCCAGTAACAGTTTGAATTTTTAGGTTTCACTCTGTTTTCTCCTATATTGATAGATGTATTTGGAACTCTAAATCCAACACGGTTTGTGCTAGCTTCTTGAAACTTGTCACAACAAAGTAGTTTCACGTTCTATCTCTACGTTTTGTTTCCTCTTGATGTAGCCCTAAGCAGTGACCAGCGAGAAACCCTTTCATTGAACGGGGTTGCCAAGCTTCCAAAAATTACGAATCTCCATAAATATCAGCAAATATTTTTTCACCCAAACTGGATGATACTTTCAGGTAATGATCAGTACACTAAGGCAACTTGGTTCCCCAAATTTCGTTCTTCTATGTTGAAGCGTTCATTTCCAGTAACAGTTTGAATTTTTAGGTTTCACTCTGTTTTCTCCTATATTGATAGATGTATTTGGAACTCTAAATCCAACACGGTTTGTGCTAGCTTCTTGAAACTTGACACAACAAAGTAGTTTCACGTTCTATCTCTACGTTTTGTTTCCTCTTCATGTAGCCCTAAGCAGTGACTGGCGAGAAACACTTTCATGGGAAGGGGTTGCCAAGCTTCCAAAAATTACAAATCTCCAGAAATCTCAGCAAATATTGTTTCACCCAAACTGGATGATACTTTCAGGTAATGGTCAGTACACTAAGGCGACTTGGTTCCCCAAATTTCGTTCTTCTATGTTGAAGCGCTCATTTCCAGTAACAGTTTGAAATTTTAGGTTTCACTCTGTTTTCTCCTATATTGATAGATGTATTTGGAACTCTAAATCCAACACGGTTTGTGCTAGCTTCTTGAAACTTGTCACAACAAAGTAGTTTCACGTTCTATCTCTACGTTTTGTTTCCTCTTGATGTAGCCCTAAGCAGTGACTGGCGAGAAACACTTTCATGGGAAGGGGTAGCCAAGCTTCCAAAAATTACGAATCTCCAGAAATGTCAGCAAATATTTTTTCACCCAAACTGGATGATACTTTCAGGTAATGATCAGTACACTAAGGCGACTTGGTTCCCCAAATTTCGTTCTTCTATTCTGAAGCGTTCATTTCCAGTAACAGTTTGAATTTTTAGGTTTCACTCTGTTTTCTCCTATATTGATAGATGTATTTGGAACTCTAAATCCAACACGGTTTGTGCTAGCTTCTTGAAACTTGACACAACAAAGTAGTTTCACGTTCTATCTCTACGTTTTGTTTCCTCTTCATGTAGCCCTAAGCAGTGACTGGCGAGAAACACTTTCATGGGAAGGGGTTGCCAAGCTTCCAAAAATTATGAATCTCCAGAAATCTCAGCAAATATTTTTTCACCCAAACTGGATGATACTTTCAGGTAATGATCAGTACACTAAGGCGACTTGGTTCCCCAAATTTTGTTCTTCTATGTTGAAGCGTTCATTTCCAGTAACAGTTTGAATTTTTAGGTTTCACTCTGTTTTCTCCTATATTGATAGATGTATTTGGAACTCTAAATCCAACACGGTTTGTGATAGCTTCTTGAAACTTGTCACAACAAAGTAGTTTCACGTTCTATCTCTACGTTTTGTTTCCTCTTGATGTAGCCCTAAGCAGTGACTGGCGAGAAACACTTTCATGGGAAGGGGTAGCCAAGCTTCCAAAAATTACGAATCTCCAGAAATCTCAGCAAATATTGTTTCACCCAAACTGGATGATACTTTCAGGTAATGAGCAGTACACTAAGGAGACTTGGTTCCCCAAATTTCGTTCTTCTATGTTGAAGCGTTCATTTCCAGTAACAGTTTGAATTTTTAGGTTTCACTCTGTTTTCTCCAATATTGATAGATGTATTTGGAACTCTAAATCCAATACGGTTTGTGCTAGCTTCTTGAAACTTGACACAACAAAGTAGTTTCACGTTCTATCTCTACGTTTTGTTTCCTCTTCATGTAGCCCTAAGCAGTGACCAGCGAGAAACCCTTTCATGGAACGGGGTTGCCAAGCTTCCAAAAATTACGAATCTCCATAAATATCAGCAAATATTTTTTCACCCAAACTGGATGATACTTTCAGGTAATGATCAGTACACTAAGGCGACTTGGTTCCCCAAATTTCGTTCTTCTATGTTGAAGCGTTCATTTCCAGTAACAGTTTGAATTTTTAGGTTTCACTCTGTTTTCTCCTATATTGATAGATGTATTTGGAACTCTAAATCCAACACGGTTTGTGCTAGCTTCTTGAAACTTGTCACGACAAAGTAGTTTCATGTTCTATCTCTACGTTTTGTTTCCTCTTGATGTAGCCCTAAGCAGTGACTGGCGAGAAACACTTTCATGGGAAGGGGTTGCCAAGCTTCCAAAAATTACGAATCTCCAGAAATCTCAGCAAATATTTTTTCACCCAAACTGGATGATACTTTCAGGTAATGATCAGTACACTAAGGCGACTTGGTTCCCCAAATTTCGTTCTTCTATGTTGAAGCGTTCATTTCCAGTAACAGTTTGAATTTTTAGGTTTCACTCTGTTTTCTCCTATATTGATAGATGTATTTGGAACTCTAAATCCAACACGGTTTGTGCTAGCTGCTTGAAACTGGTCACAACAAAGTAGTTTCACGTTCTATCTCTACGTTTTGTTTCCTCTTGATGTAGCCCTAAGCAGTGACTGGCAAGAAACCCTTTCATGGGAAGGGGTTGCCAAGCTTCCAAAAATTACGAATCTCCAGAAATCTCAGCAAATATTTTTCACCCAAACTGGATGATACTTTCAGGTAATGATCAGTACACTAAGGCAACTTGGTTCCCCAAATTTCGTTCTTCTATGTTGAAGCGTTCATTTCCAGTAACAGTTTGAATTTTTAGGTTTCGCTCTGATTTCTCCTATATTGATAGATGTATTTGGAACTCTAAATCCAACACGGTTTGTGCTAGCTTCTTGAAACTTGTCACAACAAAGTAGTTTCACGTTCTATCTCTACGTTTTGTTTCCTCTTGATGTAGCCCTAAGCAGTGACTCGCGAGAAACACTTTCATGGGAAGGGGTAGCCAAGCTTCCAAAAATTACGAATCTCCAGAAATTTCAGCAAATATTTTTTCACCCAAACTAGATGATACTTTCAGGTAATGATCAGTACACTAAGGCGACTTGGTTCCCCAAATTTTGTTCTTCTATTCTGAAGCGTTCATTTCCAGTAACAGTTTGAATTTTTAGGTTTCACTCTGTTTTCTCCTATATTGATAGATGTATTTGGAACTCTAAATCCAACACGGTTTGTGCTAGCTTCTTGAAACTTGACACAACAAAGTAGTTTCACGTTCTATCTCTACGTTTTGTTTCCTCTTCATGTAGCCCTAAGCAGTGACTGGCGAGAAACACTTTCATGGGAAGGGGTTGCCAAGCTTCCAAAAATTACGAATCTCCAGAAATCTCAGCAAATATTGTTTCACCCAAACTGGATGATACTTTCAGGTAATGATCAGTACACTAAGGCGACTTGGTTCCCCAAATTTTGTTCTTCTATGTTGAAGCGTTCATTTCCAGTAACAGTTTGAAATTTTAGGTTTCACTCTGTTTTCTCCTATATTGATAGATATATTTGGAACTCTAAATCCAACACGGTTTGTGCTAGCTTCTTGAAACTTGACACAACAAAGTAGTTTCACGTTCTATCTCTACGTTTTGTTTCCTCTTGATGTAGCCCTAAACAGTGACTGGCGAGAAACACTTTCATGGGAAGGGGTTGCCAAGCTTCCAAAAATTACGAATCTCCATAAATATCAGCAAATATTTTTTCACCCAAACTGGATGATACTTTCAGGTAATGATCAGTACACTAAGGCGACTTGGTTCCCCAAATTTCGTTCTTCTATGTTGAAGCGTTCATTTCCAGTAACAGTTTGAATTTTTAGGTTTCACTCTGTTTTCTCCTATATTGATAGATGTATTTGGAACTCTAAATCAACACGGTTTGTGCTAGCTTCTTGAAGCTTGACACAACAAAGTAGTTTCACGTTCTATCTCTACGTTTTGTTTCCTCTTGATGTAGCCCTAAGCAGTGACTGGAAAGAAACCCTTTCATGGGAAGGGGTTGCCAAGCTTCCAAAAATTACGAATCTCCAGAAATCTCAGCAAATATTTTTTCACCCAAACTGGATGATACTTTCAGGTAATGATCAGTACACTAAGGCGACTTGGTTCCCCAAATTTCGTTCTTCTATTCTGAAGCGTTCATTTCCAGTAACAGTTTGAATTTTTAGGTTTCACTCTGTTTTCTCCTATATTGATAGATGTATTTGGAACTCTAAATCCAACACGGTTTGTGCTAGCTTCTTGAAACTTGTCACAACAAAGTAGTTTCACGTTCTATCTCTACATTTTCTTTCCTCTTGATGTAGCCCTAAGCAGTGACAAGCAAGAAACACTTTCATGGGAAGGGGTTGCCAAGCTTCCAAAAATTACGAATCTCCAGAAATCTCAGCAAATATTTTTTCACCCAAACTGGATGATACTTTCAGGTAATGATCAGTACACTAAGGCAACTTGGTTCCCCAAATTTCGTTCTTCTATGTTGAAGCGTTCATTTCCAGTAACAGTTTGAATTTTTAGGTTTCACTCTGTTTTCTCCTATATTGATAGATGTATTTGGAACTCTAAATCCAACACGGTTTGTGCTATCTTCTTGAAACTTGACACAACAAAGTAGTTTCACGTTCTATCTCTACGTTTTGTTTCCTCTTCATGTAGCCCTAAGCAGTGACAAGCAAGAAACACTTTCATGGGAAGGGGTTGCCAAGCTTCCAAAAATTACGAATCTCCAGAAATCTCAGCAAATATTTTTTCACCCAAACTGGATGATACTTTCAGGTAATGATCAGTACACTAAGGCAACTTGGTTCCCCAAATTTCGTTCTTCTATGTTGAAGCGTTCATTTCCAGTAACAGTTTGAATTTTTAGGTTTCACTCTGTTTTCTCCTATATTGATAGATGTATTTGGAACTCTAAATCCAACACGGTTTGTGCTAGCTTCTTGAAACTTGACACAACAAAGTAGTTTCACGTTCTATCTCTTCGTTTTGTTTCCTCTTCATGTAGCCCTAAGCAGTGACTGGCGAGAAACACTTTCATGGGAAGGGGTTGCCAAGCTTCCAAAAATTACGAATCTCCAGAAATCTCAGCAAATATTGTTTCACCCAAACTGGATGATACTTTCAGGTAATGATCAGTACACTAAAGCGACTTGGTTCCCCAAATTTTGTTCTTCTATGTTGAAGCGTTCATTTCCAGTAACAGTTTGAAATTTTAGGTTTCACTCTGTTTTCTCCTATATTGATAGATATATTTGGAACTCTAAATCCAACACAGTTTGTGCTAGCTTCTTGAAACTTGACACAACAAAGTAGTTTCACGTTCTATCTCTACGTTTTGTTTCCTCTTGATGTAGCCCTAAACAGTGACTGGCGAGAAACACTTTCATGGGAAGGGGTTGCCAAGCTTCCAAAAATTACGAATCTCCAGAAATCTCAGCAAATATTTTTTCACCCAAACTGGATGATAATTTCAGGTAATGGTCAGTACACTAAGGCGACTTGGTTCCCCAAATTTCGTTCTTCTATGTTGAAGCGTTCATTTCCAGTAACAGTTTGAATTTTTAGGTTTCACTCTGTTTTCTCCTATATTGATAGATGTATTTGGAACTCTAAATCCAACACGGTTTGTGCTAGCTTCTTGAAACTTGTCACAACAAAGTAGTTTCACGTTCTATCTCTACGTTTTGTTTCCTCTTGATGTAGCCCTAAGCAGTGACTGGCGAGAAACACTTTCATGGGAAGGGGTAGCCAAGCTTCCAAAAATTACGAATCTCCAGAAATCTCAGCAAATATTGTTTCACCCAAACTGGATGATACTTTCAGGTAATGATCAGTACACTAAGGTGACTTGGTTCCCCAAATTTCGTTCTTCTATTCTGAAGCGTTCATTTCCAGTAACAGTTTGAATTTTTAGGTTTCACTCTGTTTTCTCCTATATTGATAGATGTATTTGGAACTCTAAATCCAACACGGTTTGTGCTAGCTTCTTGAAACTTGACACAACAAAGTAGTTTCACGTTCTATCTCTATGTTTTGTTTCCTCTTCATGTAGCCCTAAGAAGTGACTGGCGAGAAACACTTTCATGGGAAGGGGTTGCCAAGCTTCCAAAAATTACGAATCTCCAGAAATCTCAGCAAATATTGTTTCACCCAAACTGGATGATACTTTCAGGTAATGATCAGTACACTTAGGCGACTTGGTTCCCCAAATTTTGTTCTTCTATGTTGAAGCGTTCATTTCCAGTAACAGTTTGAAATTTTATGTTTCACTCTGTTTTCTCCTATATTGATAGATATATTTGGAACTCTAAATCCAACACAGTTTGTGCTAGCTTCTTGTAACTTGACACAACAAAGTAGTTTCACGTTCTATCTCTACGTTTTGTTTCCTCTTGATGTAGCCCTAAACAGTGACTGGCGAGAAACACTTTCATGGGAAGGGGTTGCCAAGCTTCCAAAAATTACGAATCTCCAGAAATCTCAGCAAATATTTTTTCACCCAAACTGGATGATACTTTCAGGTAATGGTCAGTACACTAAGGCGACTTGGTTCTCCAAATTTCGTTCTTCTATGTTGAAGCGTTCATTTCCAGTAACAGTTTGAATTTTTAGGTTTCACTCTGTTTTCTCCTATATTGATAGATGTATTTGGAACTCTAAATCCAACACGGTTTGTGCTAGCTTCTTGAAACTTGTCACAACAAAGTAGTTTCACGTTCTATCTCTACGTTTTGTTTCCTCTTGATGTAGCCCTAAGCAGTGACCAGCGAGAAACCCTTTCATGGAACGGGGTTGCCAAGCTTCCAAAAATTACGAATCTCCATAAATATCAGCAAATATTTTTTCACCCAAACTGGATGATACTTTCAGGTAATGATCAGTACACTAAGGCGACTTGGTTCCCCAAATTTCGTTCTTCTATGTTGAAGCGTTCATTTCCAGTAACAGTTTGAATTTTTAGGTTTCACTCTGTTTTCTCCTATATTGATAGATGTATTTGGAACTCTAAATCCAACACGGTTTGTGCTAGCTTCTTGAAACTTGTCACAACAAAGTAGTTTCATGTTCTATCTCTACGTTTTGTTTCCTCTTGATGTAGCCCTAAGCAGTGACTGGCGAGAAACACTTTCATGGGAAGGGGTTGCCAAGCTTCCAAAAATTACGAATCTCCAGAAATCTCAGCAAATATTTTTTCACCCAAACTGGATGATACTTTCAGGTAATGATCAGTACACTAAGGCGACTTGGTTCCCCAAATTTCGTTCTTCTATGTTGAAGCGTTCATTTCCAGTAACAGTTTGAATTTTTAGGTTTCACTCTGTTTTCTCCTATATTGATAGATGTATTTGGAACTCTAAATCCAACACGGTTTGTGCTAGCTGCTTGAAACTGGTCACAACAAAGTAGTTTCACGTTCTATCTCTACGTTTTGTTTCCTCTTGATGTAGCCCTAAGCAGTGACTGGCAAGAAACCCTTTCATGGGAAGGGGTTGCCAAGATTCCAAAAATTACGAATCTCCAGAAATCTCAGCAAATATTTTTCACCCAAACTGGATGATACTTTCAGGTAATGATCAGTACACTAAGGCAACTTGGTTCCCCAAATTTCGTTCTTCTATGTTGAAGCGTTCATTTCCAGTAACAGTTTGAATTTTTAGGTTTCACTCTGTTTTCTCCTATATTGATAGATGTATTTGGAACTCTAAATCCAACACGGTTTGTGCTAACTTCTTGAAAATTGTCACAACAAAGTAGTTTCACGTTCTATCTCTACGTTTTGTTTCCTCTTGATGTAGCCCTAAGCAGTGACTGGCGAGAAACACTTTCATGTGAAGGGGTTGCCAAGCTTCCAAAAATTACGAATCTCCAGAAATCTCAGCAAAATTGTTTCACCCAAACTGGATGATACTTTCAGGTAATGATCAGTACACTAAGGCGACTTGGTTCCCCAAATTTCGTTCTTCTATGTTGAAGCGTTCATTTCCAGTAACAGTTTGAATTTTTAGGTTTCACTCTGTTTTCTCCTATATTGATAGATGTATTTGGAACTCTAAATCCAACACGGTTTGTGCTAGCTTCTTGAAACTTGTCACAACAAAGTAGTTTCACGTTCTATCTCTACATTTTCTTTCCTCTTGATGTAGCCCTAAGCAGTGACAAGCAAGAAACACTTTCATGGGAAGGGGTTGCCAAGCTTCCAAAAATTACGAATCTCCAGAAATCTCAGCAAATATTTTTTCACCCAAACTGGATGATACTTTCAGGTAATGATCAGTACACTAAGGCAACTTGGTTCCCCAAATTTCGTTCTTCTATGTTGAAGCGTTCATTTCCAGTAACAGTTTGAATTTTTAGGTTTCACTCTGTTTTCTCCTATATTGATAGATGTATTTGGAACTCTAAATCCAACACGGTTTGTGCTAGCTTCTTGAAACTTGACACAACAAAGTAGTTTCACGTTCTATCTCTACGTTTTGTTTCCTCTTCATGTAGCCCTAAGCAGTGACTGGCGAGAAACACTTTCATGGGAAGGGGTTGCCAAGCTTCCAAAAATTACGAATCTCCAGAAATCTCAGCAAATATTGTTTCACCCAAACTGGATGATACTTTCAGGTAATGATCAGTACACTAAAGCGACTTGGTTCCCCAAATTTTGTTCTTCTATGTTGAAGCGTTCATTTCCAGTAACAGTTTGAAATTTTAGGTTTCACTCTGTTTTCTCCTATATTGATAGATATATTTGGAACTCTAAATCCAACACAGTTTGTGCTAGCTTCTTGAAACTTGACACAACAAAGTAGTTTCACGTTCTATCTCTACGTTTTGTTTCCTCTTGATGTAGCCCTAAGCAGTGACTGGCGAGAAACACTTTCATGGGAAGGGGTTGCCAAGCTTCCAAAAATTACGAATCTCCAGAAATCTCAGCAAATATTTTTTCACCCAAACTGGATGATACTTTCAGGTAATGGTCAGTACACTAAGGCGACTTGGTTCCCCAAATTTCGTTCTTCTATGTTGAAGCGTTCATTTCCAGTAACAGTTTGAATTTTTAGGTTTCACTCTGTTTTCTCCTATATTGATAGATGTATTTGGAACTCTAAATCCAACACGGTTTGTGCTAGCTTCTTGAAACTTGTCACAACAAAGTAGTTTCACGTTCTATCTCTACGTTTTGTTTCCTCTTCATGTAGCCCTAAGCAGTGACCAGCGAGAAACCCTTTCATGGAACGGGGTTGCCAAGCTTCCAAAAATTACGAATCTCCATAAATATCAGCAAATATTTTTTCACCCAAACTGGATGATACTTTCAGGTAATGATCAGTACACTAAGGCGACTTGGTTCCCCAAATTTCGTTCTTCTATGTTGAAGCGTTCATTTCCAGTAACAGTTTGAATTTTTAGGTTTCACTCTGTTTTCTCCTATATTGATAGATGTATTTGGAACTCTAAATCCAACACGGTTTGTGCTAGCTTCTTGAAACTTGACACAACAAAGTATTTTCACGTTCTATCTCTACGTTTTGTTTCCTCTTGATGTAGCCCTAAGCAGTGACTGGCGAGAAACACTTTCATGGGAAGGGGTTGCCAAGCTTCCAAAAATTACGAATCTCCATAAATATCAGCAAATATTTTTTCACCCAAACTGGATGATACTTTCAGGTAATGGTCAGTACACTAAGGCGACTTGGTTCCCCAAATTTCGTTCTTCTATGTTGAAGCGTTCATTTCCAGTAACAGTTTGAAATTTTAGGTTTCACTCTGTTTTCTCCTATATTGATAGATATATTTGGAACTCTAAATCCAACACAGTTTGTGCTAGCTTCTTGAAACTTGACACAACAAGGTAGTTTCACGTTCTATCTCTACGTTTTGTTTCCTCTTGATGTAGCCCTAAACAGTGACTGGCGAGAAACACTTTCATGGGAAGGGGTTGCCAAGCTTCCAAAAATTACGAATCTCCAGAAATCTCAGCAAATATTTTTTCACCCAAACTGGATGATACTTTCAGGTAATGGTCAGTACACTAAGGCGACTTGGTTCCCCAAATTTCGTTCTTCTATGTTGAAGCGTTCATTTCCAGTAACAGTTTGAATTTTTAGGTTTCACTCTGTTTTCTCCTATATTGATAGATGTATTTGGAACTCTAAATCCAACACGGTTTGTGCTAGCTTCTTGAAACTTGTCACAACAAAGTAGTTTCACGTTCTATCTCTACGTTTTGTTTCCTCTTGATGTAGCCCTAAGCAGTGACTCGCGAGAAACACTTTCATGGGAAGGGGTAGCCAAGCTTCCAAAAATTACGAATCTCCAGAAATCTCAGCAAATATTTTTTCACCCAAACTAGATGATACTTTCAGGTAATGATCAGTACACTAAGGCGACTTGGTTCCCCAAATTTCGTTCTTCTATTCTGAAGCGTTCATTTCCAGTAACAGTTTGAATTTTTAGGTTTCACTCTGTTTTCTCCTATATTGATAGATGTATTTGGAACTCTAAATCCAACACGGTTTGTGCTAGCTTCTTGAAACTTGACACAACAAAGTAGTTTCACGTTCTATCTCTACGTTTTGTTTCCTCTTCATGTAGCCCTAAGCAGTGACTGGCGAGAAACACTTTCATGGGAAGGGGTTGCCAAGCTTCCAAAAATTACGAATCTCCAGAAATCTCAGCAAATATTGTTTCACCCAAACTGGATGATACTTTCAGGTAATGATCAGTACACTAAGGCGACTTGGTTCCCCAAATTTTGTTCTTCTATGTTGAAGCGTTCATTTCCAGTAACAGTTTGAAATTTTAGGTTTCACTCTGTTTTCTCCTATATTGATAGATATATTTGGAACTCTAAATCCAACACGGTTTGTGCTAGCTTCTTGAAACTTGAAACAACAAAGTAGTTTCACGTTCTATCTCTACGTTTTGTTTCCTCTTGATGTAGCCCTAAACAGTGACTGGCGAGAAACACTTTCATGGGAAGGGGTTGCCAAGCTTCCAAAAATTACGAATCTCCAGAAATCTCAGCAAATATTTTTTCACCCAAACTGGATGATACTTTCAGGTAATGGTCAGTACACTAAGGCGACTTGGTTCCCCAAATTTCGTTCTTCTATGTTGAAGCGTTCATTTCCAGTAACAGTTTGAATTTTTAGGTTTCACTCTGTTTTCTCCTATATTGATAGATGTATTTGGAACTCTAAATCCAACACGGTTTGTGCTAGCTTCTTGAAACTTGTCACAACAAAGTAGTTTCACGTTCTATCTCTACGTTTTGTTTCCTCTTGATGTAGCCCTAAGCAGTGACCAGCGAGAAACCCTTTCATGGAACGGGGTTGCCAAGCTTCCAAAAATTACGAATCTCCATAAATATCAGCAAATATTTTTTCACCCAAACTGGATGATACTTTCAGGTAATGATCAGTACACTAAGGCGACTTGGTTCCCCAAATTTCGTTCTTCTATGTTGAAGCGTTCATTTCCAGTAACAGTTTGAATTTTTAGGTTTCACTCTGTTTTCTCCTATATTGATAGATGTATTTGGAACTCTAAATCCAACACGGTTTGTGCTAACTTCTTGAAACTTGTCACAACAAAGTAGTTTCACGTTCTATCTCTACGTTTTGTTTCCTCCTGATGTAGCCCTAAGCAGTGACTGGCGAGAAACACTTTCATGGGAAGGGGTTGCCAAGCTTCCAAAAATTACGAATCTCCAGAAATCTCAGCAAATATTTTTTCACCCAAACTGGATGATACTTTCAGGTAATGATCAGTACACTAAGGCAACTTGGTTCCCCAAATTTCGTTCTTCTATGTTGAAGCGTTCATTTCCAGTAACAGTTTGAATTTTTAGGTTTCACTCTGTTTTCTCCTATATTGATAGATGTATTTGGAACTCTAAATCCAACACGGTTTGTGCTAGCTTCTTGAAACTTGTCACAACAAAGTAGTTTCACGTTCTATCTCTACGTTTTGTTTCCTCTTGATGTAGCCCTAAGCAGTGACTGGCAAGAAACCCTTTCATGGGAAGGGGTTGCCAAGCTTCCAAAAATTACGAATCTCCAGAAATCTCAGCAAATATTTTTTCACCCAAACTGGATGATACTTTCAGGTAATGATCAGTACACTAAGGCAACTTGGTTCCCCAAATTTCGTTCTTCTATGTTGAAGCGTTCATTTCCAGTAACAGTTTGAATTTTTAGGTTTCACTCTGATTTCTCCTATATTGATAGATGTATTTGGAACTCTAAATCCAACACGGTTTGTGCTAGCTTCTTGAAACTTGACACAACAAAGTAGTTTCACGTTCTATCTCTACGTTTTGTTTCCTCTTGATGTAGCCCTAAGCAGTGACTGGCGAGAAACACTTTCATGGGAAGGGGTTGCCAAGCTTCCAAAAATTACGAATCTCCAGAAATCTCAGCAAATATTGTTTCACCCAAACTGGATGATACTTTCAGGTAATGATCAGTACACTAAGGCGACTTGGTTCCCCAAATTTCGTTCTTCTATGTTGAAGCGTTCATTTCCAGTAACAGTTTGAATTTTTAGGTTTCACTCTGTTTTCTCCTATATTGATAGATGTATTTGGAACTCTAAATCCAACACAGTTTGTGCTAGCTTCTTGAAACTTGACACAACAAGGTAGTTTCACGTTCTATCTCTACGTTTTGTTTCCTCTTGATGTAGCCCTAAACAGTGACTGGCGAGAAACACTTTCATGGGAATGGGTTGCCAAGCTTCCAAAAATTACGAATCTCCAGAAATCTCAGCAAATATTTTTTCACCCAAACTGGATGATACTTTCAGGTAATGGTCAGTACACTAAGGCGACTTGGTTCCCCAAATTTCGTTCTTCTATGTTGAAGCGTTCATTTAGAGTAACAGTTTGAATTTTTAGGTTTCACTCTGTTTTCTCCTATATTGATAGATGTATTTGGAACTCTAAATCCAACACGTTTTGTGCTAGCTTCTTGAAACTTGTCACAACAAAGTAGTTTCACGTTCTATCTCTACGTTTTGTTTCCTCTTGATGTAGCCCTAAGCAGTGACTCGCGAGAAACACTTTCATGGGAAGGGGTAGCCAAGCTTCCAAAAATTACGAATCTCCAGAAATCTCAGCAAATATTTTTTCACCCAAACTGGATGATATTTTCAGGTAATGATCAGTACACTAAGGCGACTTGGTTCCCCAAATTTCGTTCTTCTATTCTGAAGCGTTCATTTCCAGTAACAGTTTGAATTTTTAGGTTTCACTCTGTTTTCTCCTATATTGATAGATGTATTTGGAACTCTAAATCCAACACGGTTTGTGCTAGCTTCTTGAAACTTGACACAACAAAGTAGTTTCACGTTCTATCTCTACGTTTTGTTTCCTCTTCATGTAGCCCTAAGCAGTGACTGGCGAGAAACACTTTCATGGGAAGGGGTTGCCAAGCTTCCAAAAATTACGAATCTCCAGAAATCTCAGCAAATATTGTTTCACCCAAACTGGATGATACTTTCAGGTAATGATCAGTACACTAAGGCGACTTGGTTCCCCAAATTTCGTTCTTCTATGTTGAAGCGTTCATTTCCAGTAACAGTTTGAAATTTTAGGTTTCACTCTGTTTTCTCCTATATTGATAGATATATTTGGAACTCTAAATCCAACACAGTTTGTGCTAGCTTCTTGTAACTTGACACAACAAAGTAGTTTCACGTTCTATCTCTACGTTTTGTTTCCTCTTGATGTAGCCCTAAACAGTGACTGGCGAGAAACACTTTCATGGGAAGGGGTTGCCAAGCTTCCAAAAATTACGAATCTCCAGAAATCTCAGCAAATATTTTTTCACCCAAACTGGATGATACTTTCAGGTAATGGTCAGTACACTAAGGCGACTTGGTTCTCCAAATTTCGTTCTTCTATGTTGAAGCGTTCATTTCCAGTAACAGTTTGAATTTTTAGGTTTCACTCTGTTTTCTCCTATATTGATAGATGTATTTGGAACTCTAAATCCAACACGGTTTGTGCTAGCTTCTTGAAACTTGTCACAACAAAGTAGTTTCACATTCTATCTCTACGTTTTGTTTCCTCTTGATGTAGCCCTAAGCAGTGACCAGCGAGAAACCCTTTCATGGAACGGGGTTGCCAAGCTTCCAAAAATTACGAATCTCCATAAATATCAGCAAATATTTTTTCACCCAAACTGGATGATACTTTCAGGTAATGATCAGTACACTAAGGCGACTTGGTTCCCCAAATTTCGTTCTTCTATGTTGAAGCGTTCATTTCCAGTAACAGTTTGAATTTTTAGGTTTCACTCTGTTTTCTCCTATATTGATAGATGTATTTGGAACTCTAAATCCAACACGGTTTGTGCTAGCTTCTTGAAACTTGTCACAACAAAGTAGTTTCACGTTCTATCTCTACGTTTTGTTTCCTCTTGATGTAGCCCTAAGCAGTGACTGGCGAGAAACACTTTCATGGGAAGGGGTAGCCAAGCTTCCAAAAATTACGAATCTCCAGAAATCTCAGCAAATATTGTTTCACCCAAACTGGATGATACTTTCAGGTAATGATCAGTACACTAAGGTGACTTGGTTCCCCAAATTTCGTTCTTCTATTCTGAAGCGTTCATTTCCAGTAACAGTTTGAATTTTTAGGTTTCACTCTGTTTTCTCCTATATTGATAGATGTATTTGGAACTCTAAATCCAACACGGTTTGTGCTAGCTTCTTGAATCTTGACACAACAAAGTAGTTTCACGTTCTATCTCTATGTTTTGTTTCCTCTTCATGTAGCCCTAAGAAGTGACTGGCGAGAAACACTTTCATGGGAAGGGGTTGCCAAGCTTCCAAAAATTACGAATCTCCAGAAATCTCAGCAAATATTGTTTCACCCAAACTGGATGATACTTTCAGGTAATGATCAGTACACTAAGGCGACTTGGTTCCCCAAATTTTGTTCTTCTATGTTGAAGCGTTCATTTCCAGTAACAGTTTGAAATTTTAGGTTTCACTCTGTTTTCTCCTATATTGATAGATATATTTGGAACTCTAAATCCAACACAGTTTGTGCTAGCTTCTTGAAACTTGACACAACAAAGTAGTTTCACGTTCTATCTCTACGTTTTGTTTCCTCTTGATGTAGCCCTAAACAGTGACTGGCGAGAAACACTTTCATGGGAAGGGGTTGCCAAGCTTCCAAAAATTACGAATCTCCAGAAATCTCAGCAAATATTTTTTCACCCAAACTGGATGATACTTTCAGGTAATGGTCAGTACACTAAGGCGACTTGGTTCTCCAAATTTCGTTCTTCTATGTTGAAGCGTTCATTTCCAGTAACAGTTTGAATTTTTAGGTTTCACTCTGTTTTCTCCTATATTGATAGATGTATTTGGAACTCTAAATCCAACACGGTTTGTGCTAGCTTCTTGAAACTTGTCACAACAAAGTAGTTTCACGTTCTATCTCTACGTTTTGTTTCCTCTTGATGTAGCCCTAAGCAGTGACCAGCGAGAAACCCTTTCATGGAACGGGGTTGCCAAGCTTCCAAAAATTACGAATCTCCATAAATATCAGCAAATATTTTTTCACCCAAACTGGATGATACTTTCAGGTAATGATCAGTACACTAAGGCGACTTGGTTCCCCAAATTTTGTTCTTCTATGTTGAAGCGTTCATTTCCAGTAACAGTTTGAATTTTTAGGTTTCACTCTGTTTTCTCCTATATTGATAGATGTATTTGGAACTCTAAATCCAACACGGTTTGTGCTAGCTTCTTGAAACTTGTCACAACAAAGTAGTTTCATGTTCTATCTCTACGTTTTGTTTCCTCTTGATGTAGCCCTATGCAGTGACTGGCGAGAAACACTTTCATGGGAAGGGGTTGCCAAGCTTCCAAAAATTACGAATCTCCAGAAATCTCAGCAAATATTTTTTCACCCAAACTGGATGATACTTTCAGGTAATGATCAGTACACTAAGGTGACTTGGTTCCCCAAATTTCGTTCTTCTATTCTGAAGCGTTCATTTCCAGTAACAGTTTGAATTTTTAGGTTTCACTCTGTTTTCTCCTATATTGATAGATGTATTTGGAACTCTAAATCCAACACGGTTTGTGCTAGCTTCTTGAAACTTGACACAACAAAGTAGTTTCACGTTCTATCTCTATGTTTTGTTTCCTCTTCATGTAGCCCTAAGAAGTGACTGGCGAGAAACACTTTCATGGGAAGGGGTTGCCAAGCTTCCAAAAATTACGAATCTCCAGAAATCTCAGCAAATATTGTTTCACCCAAACTGGATGATACTTTCAGGTAATGATCAGTACACTAAGGCGACTTGGTTCCCCAAATTTTGTTCTTCTATGTTGAAGCGTTCATTTCCAGTAACAGTTTGAAATTTTAGGTTTCACTCTGTTTTCTCCTATATTGATAGATATATTTGGAACTCTAAATCCAACACAGTTTGTGCTAGCTTCTTGTAACTTGACACAACAAAGTAGTTTCACGTTCTATCTCTACGTTTTGTTTCCTCTTGATGTAGCCCTAAACAGTGACTGGCGAGAAACACTTTCATGGGAATGGGTTGCCAAGCTTCCAAAAATTACGAATCTCCAGAAATCTCAGCAAATATTTTTTCACCCAAACTGGATGATACTTTCAGGTAATGGTCAGTACACTAAGGCGACTTGGTTCCCCAAATTTCGTTCTTCTATGTTGAAGCGTTCATTTAGAGTAACAGTTTGAATTTTTAGGTTTCACTCTGTTTTCTCCTATATTGATAGATGTATTTGGAACTCTAAATCCAACACGGTTTGTGCTAGCTTCTTGAAACTTGTCACAACAAAGTAGTTTCACGTTCTATCTCTACATTTTGTTTCCTCTTGATGTAGCCCTAAGCAGTGACTCGCGAGAAACACTTTCATGGGAAGGGGTAGCCAAGCTTCCAAAAATTACGAATCTCCAGAAATCTCAGCAAATATTTTTTCACCCAAACTGGATGATACTTTCAGGTAATGATCAGTACACTAAGGCGACTTGGTTCCCCAAATTTCGTTCTTCTATTCTGAAGCGTTCATTTCCAGTAACAGTTTGAATTTTTAGGTTTCACTCTGTTTTCTCCTATATTGATAGATGTATTTGGAACTCTAAATCCAACACGGTTTGTGCTAGCTTCTTGAAACTTGACACAACAAAGTAGTTTCACGTTCTATCTCTACGTTTTGTTTCCTCTTCATGTAGCCCTAAGCAGTGACTGGCGAGAAACACTTTCATGGGAAGGGGTTGCCAAGCTTCCAAAAATTACGAATCTCCAGAAATCTCAGCAAATATTGTTTCACCCAAACTGGATGATACTTTCAGTTAATGATCAGTACACTAATGCGACTTGGTTCCCCAAATTTTGTTCTTCTATGTTGAAGCGTTCATTTCCAGTAACAGTTTGAATTTTTAGGTTTCACTCTGTTTTCTCCTATATTGATAGATGTATTTGGAACTCTAAATCCAACACGGTTTGTGCTAGCTTCTTGAAACTTGTCACAACAAAGTAGTTTCACGTTCTATCTCTACGTTTTGTTTCCTCTTGATGTAGCCCTAAGCAGTGACCAGCGAGAAACCCTTTCATGGAACGGGGTTGCCAAGCTTCCAAAAATTACGAATCTCCATAAATATCAGCAAATATTTTTCACCCAAACTGGATGATACTTTCAGGTAATGATCAGTACACTAAGGAAACTTGGTTCCCCAAATTTCGTTCTTCTATGTTGAAGCGTTCATTTCCAGTAACAGTTTGAATTTTTAGGTTTCACTCTGATTTCTCCTATATTGATAGATGTATTTGGAACTCTAAATCCAACCCGGTTTGTGCTAACTTCTTGAAAATTGTCACAACAAAATAGTTTCACGTTCTATCTCTACGTTTTGTTTCCTCTTGATGTAGCCCTAAGCAGTGACTGGCGAGAAACACTTTCATGGGAAGGGGTTGCCAAGCTTCCAAAAATTACAAATCTCCAGAAATCTCAGCAAATATTGTTTCACCCAAACTGGATGATACTTTCAGGTAATGATCAGTACACTAAGGCGACTTGGTTCCCCAAATTTCGTTCTTCTATGTTGAAGCGTTCATTTCCAGTAACAGTTTGAATTTTTAGGTTTCACTCTGTTTTCTCCTATATTGATAGATGTATTTGGAACTCTAAATCCAACACGGTTTGTGCTAGCTTCTTGAAACTTGTCACAACAAAGTAGTTTCACGTTCTATCTCTACATTTTCTTTCCTCTTGATGTAGCCCTAAGCAGTGACAAGCAAGAAACACTTTCATGGGAAGGGGTTGCCAAGCTTCCAAAAATTACGAATCTCCAGAAATCTCAGCAAATATTGTTTCACCCAAACTGGATGATACTTTCAGGTAATGATCAGTACACTAATGCGACTTGGTTCCCCAAATTTTGTTCTTCTATGTTGAAGCGTTCATTTCCAGTAACAGTTTGAATTTTTAGGTTTCACTCTGTTTTCTCCTATATTGATAGATGTATTTGGAACTCTAAATCCAACACGGTTTGTGCTAGCTTCTTGAAACTTGTCACAACAAAGTAGTTTCACGTTCTATCTCTACGTTTTGTTTCCTCTTGATGTAGCCCTAAGCAGTGACCAGCGAGAAACCCTTTCATGGAACGGGGTTGCCAAGCTTCCAAAAATTACGAATCTCCATAAATATCAGCAAATATTTTTCACCCAAACTGGATGATACTTTCAGGTAATGATCAGTACACTAAGGAAACTTGGTTCCCCAAATTTCGTTCTTCTATGTTGAAGCGTTCATTTCCAGTAACAGTTTGAATTTTTAGGTTTCACTCTGATTTCTCCTATATTGATAGATGTATTTGGAACTCTAAATCCAACCCGGTTTGTGCTAACTTCTTGAAAATTGTCACAACAAAGTAGTTTCACGTTCTATCTCTACGTTTTGTTTCCTCTTGATGTAGCCCTAAGCAGTGACTGGCGAGAAACACTTTCATGGGAAGGGGTTGCCAAGCTTCCAAAAATTACAAATCTCCAGAAATCTCAGCAAATATTGTTTCACCCAAACTGGATGATACTTTCAGGTAATGATCAGTACACTAAGGCGACTTGGTTCCCCAAATTTCGTTCTTCTATGTTGAAGCGTTCATTTCCAGTAACAGTTTGAATTTTTAGGTTTCACTCTGTTTTCTCCTATATTGATAGATGTATTTGGAACTCTAAATCCAACACGGTTTGTGCTAGCTTCTTGAAACTTGTCACAACAAAGTAGTTTCACGTTCTATCTCTACATTTTCTTTCCTCTTGATGTAGCCCTAAGCAGTGACAAGCAAGAAACACTTTCATGGGAAGGGGTTGCCAAGCTTCCAAAAATTACGAATCTCCAGAAATCTCAGCAAATATTTTTTCACCCAAACTGGATGATACTTTCAGGTAATGATCAGTACACTAAGGTGACTTGGTTCCCCAAATTTCGTTCTTCTATTCTGAAGCGTTCATTTCCAGTAACAGTTTGAATTTTTAGGTTTCACTCTGTTTTCTCCTATATTGATAGATGTATTTGGAACTCTAAATCCAACACGGTTTGTGCTAGCTTCTTGAAACTTGACACAACAAAGTAGTTTCACGTTCTATCTCTACGTTTTGTTTCCTCTTCATGTAGCCCTAAGCAGTGACTGGCGAGAAACACTTTCATGGGAAGGGGTTGCCAAGCTTCCAAAAATTACGAATCTCCAGAAATCTCAGCAAATATTGTTTCACCCAAACTGGATGATACTTTCAGGTAATGATCAGTACACTAAGGCGACTTGGTTCCCCAAATTTTGTTCTTCTATGTTGAAGCGTTCATTTCCAGTAACAGTTTGAAATTTTAGGTTTCACTCTGTTTTCTCCTATATTGATAGATATATTTGGAACTCTAAATCCAACACAGTTTGTGCTAGCTTCTTGAAACTTGACACAACAAGGTAGTTTCACGTTCTATCTCTACGTTTTGTTTCCTCTTGATGTAGCCCTAAACAGTGACTGGCGAGAAACACTTTCATGGGAAGGGGTTGCCAAGCTTCCAAAAATTACGAATCTCCAGAAATCTCAGCAAATATTTTTTCACCCAAACTGGATGATACTTTCAGGTAATGGTCAGTACACTAAGGCGACTTGGTTCCCCAAATTTCGTTCTTCTATGTTGAAGCGTTCATTTCCAGTAACAGTTTGAATTTTTAGGTTTCACTCTGTTTTCTCCTATATTGATAGATGTATTTGGAACTCTAAATCCAACACGGTTTGTGCTAGCTTCTTGAAACTTGTCACAACAAAGTAGTTTCACGTTCTATCTGTACGTTTTGTTTCCTCTTCATGTAGCCCTAAGCAGTGACAAGCAAGAAACACTTTCATGGGAAGGGGTTGCCAAGCTTCCAAAAATTACGAATCTCCAGAAATCTCAGCAAATATTTTTTCACCCAAACTGGATGATACTTTCAGGTAATGATCAGTACACTAAGGTGACTTGGTTCCCCAAATTTCGTTCTTCTATTCTGAAGCGTTCATTTCCAGTAACAGTTTGAATTTTTAGGTTTCACTCTGTTTTCTCCTATATTGATAGATGTATTTGGAACTCTAAATCCAACACGGTTTGTGCTAGCTTCTTGAAACTTGACACAACAAAGTAGTTTCACGTTCTATCTCTACGTTTTGTTTCCTCTTCATGTAGCCCTAAGCAGTGACTGGCGAGAAACACTTTCATGGGAAGGGGTTGCCAAGCTTCCAAAAATTACGAATCTCCAGAAATCTCAGCAAATATTGTTTCACCCAAACTGGATGATACTTTCAGGTAATGATCAGTACACTAAGGCGACTTGGTTCCCCAAATTTTGTTCTTCTATGTTGAAGCGTTCATTTCCAGTAACAGTTTGAAATTTTAGGTTTCACTCTGTTTTCTCCTATATTGATAGATATATTTGGAACTCTAAATCCAACACAGTTTGTGCTAGCTTCTTGAAACTTGACACAACAAGGTAGTTTCACGTTCTATCTCTACGTTTTGTTTCCTCTTGATGTAGCCCTAAACAGTGACTGGCGAGAAACACTTTCATGGGAAGGGGTTGCCAAGCTTCCAAAAATTACGAATCTCCAGAAATCTCAGCAAATATTTTTTCACCCAAACTGGATGATACTTTCAGGTAATGGTCAGTACACTAAGGCGACTTGGTTCCCCAAATTTCGTTCTTCTATGTTGAAGCGTTCATTTCCAGTAACAGTTTGAATTTTTAGGTTTCACTCTGTTTTCTCCTATATTGATAGATGTATTTGGAACTCTAAATCCAACACGGTTTGTGCTAGCTTCTTGAAACTTGTCACAACAAAGTAGTTTCACGTTCTATCTCTACGTTTTGTTTCCTCTTGATGTAGCCCTAAGCAGTGACTGGCGAGAAACACTTTCATGGGAAGGGGTAGCCAAGCTTCCAAAAATTACGAATCTCCAGAAATCTCAGCAAATATTTTTTCACCCAAACTGGATGATACTTTCAGGTAATGATCAGTACACTAAGGTGACTTGGTTCCCCAAATTTCGTTCTTCTATTCTGAAGCGTTCATTTCCAGTAACAGTTTGAATTTTTAGGTTTCACTCCGTTTTCTCCTATATTGATAGATGTATTTGGAACTCTAAATCCAACACGGTTTGTGCTAGCTTCTTGAAACTTGACACAACAAAGTAGTTTCACGTTCTATCTCTACATTTTGTTTCCTCTTCATGTAGCCCTAAGCAGTGACTGGCGAGAAACACTTTCATGGGAAGGGGTTGCCAAGCTTCCAAAAATTACGAATCTCCAGAAATCTCAGCAAATATTGTTTCACCCAAACTGGATGATACTTTCAGGTAATGATCAGTACACTAAGGCGACTTGGTTTCCCAAATTTTGTTCTTCTATGTTGAAGCGTTCATTTCCAGTAACAGTTTGAAATTTTAGGTTTCACTCTGTTTTCTCCTATATTGATAGATATATTTGGAACTCTAAATCCAACACAGTTTGTGCTAGCTTCTTGAAACTTGACACAACAAGGTAGTTTCACGTTCTATCTCTACGTTTTGTTTCCTCTTGATGTAGCCCTAAACAGTGACTGGCGAGAAACACTTTCATGGGAAGGGGTTGCCAAGCTTCCAAAAATTACGAATCTCCAGAAATCTCAGCAAATATTTTTTCACCCAAACTGGATGATACTTTCAGGTAATGGTCAGTACACTAAGGCGACTTGGTTCCCCAAATTTCGTTCTTCTATGTTGAAGCGTTCATTTCCAGTAACAGTTTGAATTTTTAGGTTTCACTCCGTTTTCTCCTATATTGATAGATGTATTTGGAACTCTAAATCCAACACGGTTTGTGCTAGCTTCTTGAAACTTGTCACAACAAAGTAGTTTCACGTTCTATCTCTACGTTTTGTTTCCTCTTGATGTAGCCCTAAGCAGTGACTGGCGAGAAACACTTTCATGGGAAGGGGTTGCCAAGCTTCCAAAAATTACGAATCTCCAGAAATCTCAGCAAATATTTTTTCACCCAAACTGGATGATACTTTCAGGTAATGATCAGTACACTAAGGCGACTTGGTTCCCCAAATTTCGTTCTTCTATGTTGAAGCGTTCATTTCCAGTAACAGTTTGAATTTTTAGGTTTCACTCTGTTTTCTCCTATATTGATAGATGTATTTGGAACTCTAAATCCAACACGGTTTGTGCTAGCTTCTTGAAACTGGTCACAACAAAGTAGTTTCACGTTCTATCTCTACGTTTTGTTTCCTCTTGATGTAGCCCTAAGCAGTGACTGGCAAGAAACCCTTTCATGGGAAGGGGTTGCCAAGCTTCCAAAAATTACGAATCTCCAGAAATCTCAGCAAATATTTTTTCACCCAAACTGGATGATACTTTCAGGTAATGATCAGTACACTAAGGCAACTTGGTTCCCCAAATTTCGTTCTTCTATGTTGAAGCGTTCATTTCCAGTAACAGTTTGAATTTTTAGGTTTCACTCTGATTTCTCCTATATTGATAGATGTATTTGGAACTCTAAATCCAACACGGTTTGTGCTAACTTCTTGAAAATTGTCACAACAAAGTAGTTTCACGTTCTATCTCTACGTTTTGTTTCCTCTTGATGTAGCCCTAAGCAGTGACTGGCGAGAAACCCTTTCATGGAATGGGGTTGCCAAGCTTCCAAAAATTACGAATCTCCAGAAATCTCAGCAAATATTTTTTCACCCAAACTGGATGATACTTTCAGGTAATGATCAGTACACTAAGGCGACTTGGTTCCCCAAATTTCGTTCTTCTATTCTGAAGCGTTCATTTCCAGTAACAGTTTGAATTTTTAGGTTTCACTCTGTTTTCTCCTATATTGATAGATGTATTTGGAACTCTAAATCCAACACGGTTTGTGCTAGCTTCTTGAAACTTGTCACAACAAAGTAGTTTCACGTTCTATCTCTACATTTTCTTTCCTCTTGATGTAGCCCTAAGCAGTGACAAGCAAGAAACACTTTCATGGGAAGGGGTTGCCAAGCTTCCAAAAATTACGAATCTCCAGAAATCTCAGCAAATATTTTTTCACCCAAACTGGATGATACTTTCAGGTAATGATCAGTACACTAAGGCAACTTGGTTCCCCAAATTTCGTTCTTCTATGTTGAAGCGTTCATTTCCAGTAACAGTTTGAATTTTTAGGTTTCACTCTGTTTTCTCCTATATTGATAGATGTATTTGGAACTCTAAATCCAACACGGTTTGTGCTAGCTTCTTGAAACTTGACACAACAAAGTAGTTTCACGTTCTATCTCTACGTTTTGTTTCCTCTTCATGTAGCCCTAAGCAGTGACTGGCGAGAAACACTTTCATGGGAAGGGGTTGCCAAGCTTCCAAAAATTACGAATCTCCAGAAATCTCAGCAAATATTTTTTCACCCAAACTGGATGATACTTTCAGGTAATGGTCAGTACACTAAGGCGACTTGGTTCCCCAAATTTCGTTCTTCTATGTTGAAGCGTTCATTTCCAGTAACAGTTTGAATTTTTAGGTTTCACTCTGTTTTCTCCTATATTGATAGATGTATTTGGAACTCTAAATCCAACACGGTTTGTGCTAGCTTCTTGAAACTTGACACAACAAAGTAGTTTCACGTTCTATCTCTACGTTTTGTTTCCTCTTCATGTAGCCCTAAGCAGTGACTGGCGAGAAACACTTTCATGGGAAGGGGTTGCCAAGCTTCCAAAAATTACGAATCTCCAGAAATCTCAGCAAATATTATTTCACCCAAACTGGATGATACTTTCAGGTAATGATCAGTACACTAAGGCGACTTGGTTCCCCAAATTTTGTTCTTCTATGTTGAAGCGTTCATTTCCAGTAACAGTTTGAAATTTTAGGTTTCACTCTGTTTTCTCCTATATTGATAGATATATTTGGAACTCTAAATCCAACACGGTTTGTGCTAGCTTCTTGAAACTTGACACAACAAAGTAGTTTCACGTTCTATCTCTACGTTTTGTTTCCTCTTGATGTAGCCCTAAACAGTGACTGGCGAGAAACACTTTCATGGGAAGGGGTTGCCAAGCTTCCAAAAATTACGAATCTCCAGAAATCTCAGCAAATATTTTTTCACCCAAACTGGATGATACTTTCAGGTAATGGTCAGTACACTAAGGCGACTTGGTTCCCCAAATTTCGTTCTTCTATGTTGAAGCGTTCATTTCCAGTAACAGTTTGAATTTTTAGGTTTCACTCTGTTTTCTCCTATATTGATAGATGTATTTGGAACTCTAAATCCAACACGGTTTGTGCTAGCTTCTTGAAACTTGACACAACAAAGTAGTTTCACGTTCTATCTCTACGTTTTGTTTCCTCTTCATGTAGCCCTAAGCAGTGACTGGCGAGAAACACTTTCATGGGAAGGGGTAGCCAAGCTTCCAAAAATTACGAATCTCCAGAAATCTCAGCAAATATTTTTTCACCCAAACTGGATGATACTTTCAGGTAATGATCAGTACACTAAGGCGACTTGGTTCCCCAAATTTCGTTCTTCTATTCTGAAGCGTTCATTTCCAGTAACAGTTTGAATTTTTAGGTTTCACTCTGTTTTCTCCTATATTGATAGATGTATTTGGAACTCTAAATCCAACACGGTTTGTGCTAACTTCTTGAAAATTGTCACAACAAAGTAGTTTCACGTTCTATCTCTACGTTTTGTTTCCTCTTGATGTAGCCCTAAGCAGTGACTGGCGAGAAACACTTTCATGGGAAGGGGTTGCCAAGCTTCCAAAAATTACGAATCTCCAGAAATCTCAGCAAATATTGTTTCACCCAAACTGGATGATACTTTCAGGTAATGATCAGTACACTAAGGCGACTTGGTTCCCCAAATTTCGTTCTTCTATGTTGAAGCGTTCATTTCCAGTAACAGTTTGAATTTTTAGGTTTCACTCTGTTTTCTCCTATATTGATAGATGTATTTGGAACTCTAAATCCAACACGGTTTGTGCTAGCTTCTTGAAACTTGACACAACAAAGTAGTTTCACGTTCTATCTCTACGTTTTGTTTCCTCTTGATGTAGCCCTAAGCAGTGACTGGCGAGAAACCCTTTCATGGAATGGGGTTGCCAAGCTTCCAAAAATTACGAATCTCCAGAAATCTCAGCAAATATTTTTTCACCCAAACTGGATGATACTTTTAGGTAATGATCAGTACACTAAGGCGACTTGGTTCCCCAAATTTCGTTCTTCTATTCTGAAGCGTTCATTTCCAGTAACAGTTTGAATTTTTAGGTTTCACTCTGTTTTCTCCTATATTGATAGATGTATTTGGAACTCTAAATCCAACACGGTTTGTGCTAGCTTCTTGAAACTTGTCACAACAAAGTAGTTTCACGTTCTATCTCTACATTTTCTTTCCTCTTGATGTAGCCCTAAGCAGTGACAAGCAAGAAACACTTTCATGGGAAGGGGTTGCCAAGCTTCCAAAAATTACGAATCTCCAGAAATCTCAGCAAATATTTTTTCACCCAAACTGGATGATAATTTCAGGTAATGATCAGTACACTAAGGCGACTTGGTTCCCCAAATTTCGTTCTTCTATTCTGAAGCGTTCATTTCCAGTAACAGTTTGAATTTTTAGGTTTCACTCTGTTTTCTCCTATATTGATAGATGT
Source organism: Spermophilus citellus (assembly GCF_964194105.1). NCBI lineage: Eukaryota > Metazoa > Chordata > Mammalia > Rodentia > Sciuridae > Spermophilus > Spermophilus citellus. Next base: position 96,687,173 of record NC_138183.1, on the reverse strand, counting down.
ATTTGGAACTCTAAATCCAACACGGTTTGTGCTAGCTTCTTGATACTTGACACAACAAAGTAGTTTCACGTTCTATCTCTACATTTTGTTTCCTCTTGATGTAGCCCTAAGCAGTGACTGGCGAGAAACACTTTCATGGGAAGGGGTTGCCAAGCTTCCAAAAATTACGAATCTCCAGAAATCTCAGCAAATATTTTTTCACCCAAACTGGATGATACTTTCAGGTAATGATCAGTACACTAAGGCGACTTGGTTCCCCAAATTTCGTTCTTCTATGTTGAAGCGTTCATTTCCAGTAACAGTTTGAATTTTTAGGTTTCACTCTGTTTTCTCCTATATTGATAGATGTATTTGGAACTCTAAATCCAACACGGTTTGTGCTAGCTTCTTGAAACTGGTCACAACAAAGTAGTTTCACGTTCTATCTCTACGTTTTGTTTCCTCTTGATGTAGCCCTAAGCAGTGACTGGCAAGAAACCCATTCATGGGAAGGGGTTGCCAAGCTTCCAAAAATTACGAATCTCCAGAAATCTCAGCAAATATTTTTTCACCCAAACTGGATGATACTTTCAGGTAATGATCAGTACACTAAGGCAACTTGGTTCCCCAAATTTCGTTCTTCTATGTTGAAGCGTTCATTTCCAGTAACAGTTTGAATTTTTAGGTTTCACTCTGATTTCTCCTATATTGATAGATGTATTTGGAACTCTAAATCCAACACGGTTTGTGCTAACTTCTTGAAAATTGTCACAACAAAGTAGTTTCACGTTCTATCTCTACGTTTTGTTTCCTCTTGATGTAGCCCTAAGCAGTGACTGGCGAGAAACACTTTCATGGGAAGGGGTTGCCAAGCTTCCAAAAATTACGAATCTCCAGAAATCTCAGCAAATATTGTTTCACCCAAACTGGATGATACTTTCAGGTAATGATCAGTACACTAAGGCGACTTGGTTCCCCAAATTTCGTTCTTCTATGTTGAAGCGTTCATTTCCAGTAACAGTTTGAATTTTTAGGTTTCACTCTGTTTTCTCCTATATTGATAGATGTATTTGGAACTCTAAATCCAACACGGTTTGTGCTAGCTTCTTGAAACTTGACACAACAAAGTAGTTTCACGTTCTATCTCTACGTTTTGTTTCCTCTTGATGTAGCCCTAAGCAGTGACTGGCGAGAAACCCTTTCATGGAATGGGGTTGCCAAGCTTCCAAAAATTACGAATCTCCAGAAATCTCAGCAAATATTTTTTCACCCAAACTGGATGATACTTTCAGGTAATGATCAGTACACTAAGGCGACTTGGTTCCCCAAATTTCGTTCTTCTATTCTGAAGCGTTCATTTCCAGTAACAGTTTGAATTTTTAGGTTTCACTCTGTTTTCTCCTATATTGATAGATGTATTTGGAACTCTAAATCCAACACGGTTTGTGCTAGCTTCTTGAAACTTGTCACAACAAAGTAGTTTCACGTTCTATCTCTACATTTTCTTTCCTCTTGATGTAGCCCTAAGCAGTGACAAGCAAGAAACACTTTCATGGGAAGGGGTTGCCAAGCTTCCAAAAATTACGAATCTCCAGAAATCTCAGCAAATATTTTTTCACCCAAACAGGATGATAATTTCAGGTAATGATCAGTACACTAAGGCGACTTGGTTCCCCAAATTTCGTTCTTCTATTCTGAAGCGTTCATTTCCAGTAACAGTTTGAATTTTTAGGTTTCACTCTGTTTTCTCCTATATTGATAGATGTATTTGGAACTCTAAATCCAACACGGTTTGTGCTAGCTTCTTGAAACTTGACACAACAAAGTAGTTTCACGTTCTATCTCTACGTTTTGTTTCCTCTTGATGTAGCCCTAAGCAGTGACTGGCGAGAAACACTTTCATGGGAAGGGGTTGCCAAGCTTCCAAAAATTACGAATCTCCAGAAATCTCAGCAAATATTTTTTCACCCAAACTGGATGATACATTCAGGTAATGATCAGTACACTAAGGCGAATTGGTTCCCCAAATTTCGTTCTTCTGTGTTGAAGCGTTCATTTCCAGTAACAGTTTGAATTTTTACGTTTCACTCTGTTTTCTCCTATATTGATAGATGTATTTGGAACTCTAAATCCAACACGGCTTGTGCTAGCTTCTTGAAACTTGACACAACAAAGTAGTTTCACGTTCTATCTCTACGTTTTGTTTCCTCTTGATGTAGCCCTAAGCAGTGACTGGCGAGAAACACTTTCATGGAAAGGGGTTGCCAAGCTTCCAAAAATTACGAATCTCCAGAAATCTCAGCAAATATTTTTTCACCCAAACTGGATGATACTTTCAGGTAATGATCAGTACACTAAGGCGACTTGGTTCCCCAAATTTCGTTCTTCTATGTTGAAGCGTTCATTTCCAGTAACAGTTTGAATTTTTAGGTTTCACTCTGTTTTCTCTTATATTGATAGATGTATTTGGAACTCTAAATCCAACACGGTTTGTGCTAGCTTCTTGAAACTGGTCACAACAAAGTAGTTTCACGTTCTATCTCTACGTTTTGTTTCCTCTTGATGTAGCCCTAAGCAGTGACTGGCAAGAAACCCTTTCATGGGAAGGGGTTGCCAAGCTTCCAAAAATTACGAATCTCCAGAAATCTCAGCAAATATTTTTTCACCCAAATTGGATGATACTTTCAGGTAATGATCAGTACACTAAGGCAACTTGGTTCCCCAAATTTCGTTCTTCTATGTTGAAGCGTTCATTTCCAGTAACAGTTTGAATTTTTAGGTTTCACTCTGATTTCTCCTATATTGATAGATGTATTTGGAACTCTAAATCCAACACGGTTTGTGCTAACTTCTTGAAAATTGTCACAACAAAGTAGTTTCACGTTCTATCTCTACGTTTTGTTTCCTCTTGATGTAGCCCTAAGCAGTGACTGGCGAGAAACACTTTCATGGGAAGGGGTTGCCAAGCTTCCAAAAATTACGAATCTCCAGAAATCTCAGCAAATATTGTTTCACCCAAACTGGATGATACTTTCAGGTAATGATCAGTACACTAAGGCGACTTGGTTCCCCAAATTTCGTTCTTCTATGTTGAAGCGTTCATTTCCAGTAACAGTTTGAATTTTTAGGTTTCACTCTGTTTTCTCCTATATTGATAGATGTATTTGGAACACTAAATCCAACACGGTTTGTGCTAGCTTCTTGAAACTTGACACAACAAAGTAGTTTCACGTTCTATCTCTACGTTTTGTTTCCTCTTGATGTAGCCCTAAGCAGTGACTGGCGAGAAACCCTTTCATGGAATGGGGTTGCCAAGCTTCCAAAAATTACGAATCTCCAGAAATCTCAGCAAATATTTTTTCACCCAAACTGGATGATACTTTCAGGTAATGATCAGTACACTAAGGCGACTTGGTTCCCCAAATTTCGTTCTTCTATTCTGAAGCGTTCATTTCCAGTAACAGTTTGAATTTTTAGGTTTCACTCTGTTTTCTCCTATATTGATAGATGTATTTGGAACTCTAAATCCAACACGGTTTGTGCTAGCTTCTTGAAACTTGTCACAACAAAGTAGTTTCACGTTCTATCTCTACATTTTCTTTCCTCTTGATGTAGCCCTAAGCAGTGACAAGCAAGAAACACTTTCATGGGAAGGGGTTGCCAAGCTTCCAAAAATTACGAATCTCCAGAAATCTCAGCAAATATTTTTTCACCCAAACTGGATGATACTTTCAGGTAATGATCAGTACACTAAGGCAACTTGGTTCCCCAAATTTCGTTCTTCTATGTTGAAGCGTTCATTTCCAGTAACAGTTTGAATTTTTAGGTTTCACTCTGTTTTCTCCTATATTGATAGATGTATTTGGAACTCTAAATCCAACACGGTTTGTGCTAGCTTCTTGAAACTTGACACAACAAAGTAGTTTCACGTTCTATCTCTACGTTTTGTTTCCTCTTCATGTAGCCCTAAGCAGTGACTGGCGAGAAACACTTTCATTGGAAGGGGTTGCCAAGCTTCCAAAAATTACGAATCTCCAGAAATCTCAGCAAATATTGTTTCACCCAAACTGGATGATACTTTCAGGTAATGATCATTACACTAAGGCGACTTGGTTCCCCAAATTTTGTTTTTCTATGTTGAAGCGTTCATTTCCAGTAACAGTTTGAAATTTTAGGTTTCACTCTGTTTTCTCCTATATTGATAGATATATTTGGAACTCTAAATCCAACACAGTTTGTGCTAGCTTCTTGAAACTTGACACAACAAAGTAGTTTCACGTTCTATCTCTACGTTTTGTTTCCTCTTGATGTAGCCCTAAACAGTGACTGGCGAGAAACACTTTCATGGGAAGGGGTTGCCAAGCTTCCAAAAATTACGAATCTCCAGAAATCTCAGCAAATATTTTTTCACCCAAACTGGATGATACTTTCAGGTAATGGTCAGTACACTAAGGCGACTTGGTTCCCCAAATTTCGTTCTTCTATGTTGAAGCGTTCATTTCCAGTAACAGTTTGAATTTTTAGGTTTCACTCTGTTTTCTCCTATATTGATAGATGTATTTGGAACTCTAAATCCAACACGGTTTGTGCTAGCTTCTTGAAACTTGTCACAACAAAGTAGTTTCACGTTCTATCTCTACGTTTTGTTTCCTCTTGATGTAGCCCTAAGCAGTGACTGGCGAGAAACACTTTCATGGGAAGGGGTAGCCAAGTTTCCAAAAATTACGAATCTCCAGAAATCTCAGCAAATATTTTTTCACCCAAACTGGATGATACTTTCAGGTAATGATCAGTACACTAAGGCGACTTGGTTCCCCAAATTTCGTTCTTCTATTCTGAAGCGTTCATTTCCAGTAACAGTTTGAATTTTTAGGTTTCACTCTGTTTTCTCCTATATTGATAGATGTATTTGGAACTCTAAATCCAACACGGTTTGTGCTAACTTCTTGAAAATTGTCACAACAAAGTAGTTTCACGTTCAATCTCTACGTTTTGTTTCCTCTTGATGTAGCCCTAAGCAGTGACTGGCGAGAAACACTTTCATGGGAAGGGGTTGCCAAGCTTCCAAAAATTACGAATCTCCAGAAATCTCAGCAAATATTGTTTCACCCAAACTGGATGATACTTTCAGGTAATGATCAGTACACTAAGGCGACTTGGTTCCCCAAATTTCGTTTTTCTATGTTGAAGCGTTCATTTCCAGTAACAGTTTGAATTTTTAGGTTTCACTCTGTTTTCTCCTATATTGATAGATGTATTTGGAACTCTAAATCCAACACGGTTTGTGCTAGCTTCTTGAAACTTGACACAACAAAGTAGTTTCACGTTCTATCTCTACGTTTTGTTTCCTCTTGATGTAGCCCGAAGCAGTGACTGGCGAGAAACACTTTCATGGGAAGGGGTTGCCAAGCTTCCAAAAATTACGAATCTCCAGAAATCTCAGCAAATATTTTTTCACCCAAACAGGATGATAATTTCAGGTAATGATCAGTACACTAAGGCGACTTGGTTCCCCAAATTTCGTTCTTCTATTCTGAAGCGTTCATTTCCAGTAACAGTTTGAATTTTTAGGTTTCACTCTGTTTTCTCCTATATTGATAGATGTATTTGGAACTCTAAATCCAACACGGTTTGTGCTAGCTTCTTGAAACTTGACACAACAAAGTAGTTTCACGTTCTATCTCTACGTTTTGTTTCCTCTTGATGTAGCCCTAAGCAGTGACTGGCGAGAAACACTTTCATGGGAAGGGGTTGCCAAGCTTCCAAAAATTACGAATCTCCAGAAATCTCAGCAAATATTTTTTCACCCAAACTGGATGATACATTCAGGTAATGATCAGTACACTAAGGCGAATTGGTTCCCCAAATTTCGTTCTTCTGTGTTGAAGCGTTCATTTCCAGTAACAGTTTGAATTTTTACGTTTCACTCTGTTTTCTCCTATATTGATAGATGTATTTGGAACTCTAAATCCAACACGGCTTGTGCTAGCTTCTTGAAACTTGACACAACAAAGTAGTTTCACGTTCTATCTCTACGTTTTGTTTCCTCTTGATGTAGCCCTAAGCAGTGACTGGCGAGAAACACTTTCATGGAAAGGGGTTGCCAAGCTTCCAAAAATTACGAATCTCCAGAAATCTCAGCAAATATTTTTTCACCCAAACTGGATGATACTTTCAGGTAATGATCAGTACACTAAGGCGACTTGGTTCCCCAAATTTCGTTCTTCTATGTTGAAGCGTTCATTTCCAGTAACAGTTTGAATTTTTAGGTTTCACTCTGTTTTCTCCTATATTGATAGATGTATTTGGAACTCTAAATCCAACACGGTTTGTGCTAGCTTCTTGAAACTGGTCACAACAAAGTAGTTTCACGTTCTATCTCTACGTTTTGTTTCCTCTTGATGTAGCCCTAAGCAGTGACTGGCAAGAAACCCTTTCATGGGAAGGGGTTGCCAAGCTTCCAAAAATTACGAATCTCCAGAAATCTCAGCAAATATTTTTTCACCCAAACTGGATGATACTTTCAGGTAATGATCAGTACACTAAGGCAACTTGGTTCCCCAAATTTCGTTCTTCTATGTTGAAGCGTTCATTTCCAGTAACAGTTTGAATTTTTAGGTTTCACTCTGATTTCTCCTATATTGATAGATGTATTTGGAACTCTAAATCCAACACGGTTTGTGCTAACTTCTTGAAAATTGTCACAACAAAGTAGTTTCACGTTCTATCTCTACGTTTTGTTTCCTCTTGATGTAGCCCTAAGCAGTGACTGGCGAGAAACACTTTCATGGGAAGGGGTTGCCAAGCTTCCAAAAATTACGAATCTCCAGAAATCTCAGCAAATATTGTTTCACCCAAACTGGATGATACTTTCAGGTAATGATCAGTACACTAAGGCGACTTGGTTCCCCAAATTTCGTTCTTCTATGTTGAAGCGTTCATTTCCAGTAACAGTTTGAATTTTTAGGTTTCACTCTGTTTTCTCCTATATTGATAGATGTATTTGGAACTCTAAATCCAACACGGTTTGTGCTAGCTTCTTGAAACTTGACACAACAAAGTAGTTTCACGTTCTATCTCTACGTTTTGTTTCCTCTTGATGTAGCCCTAAGCAGTGACTGGCGAGAAACCCTTTCATGGAATGGGGTTGCCAAGCTTCCAAAAATTACGAATCTCCAGAAATCTCAGCAAATATTTTTTCACCCAAACTGGATGATACTTTCAGGTAATGATCAGTACACTAAGGCGACTTGGTTCCCCAAATTTCGTTCTTCTATTCTGAAGCGTTCATTTCCAGTAACAGTTTGAATTTTTAGGTTTCACTCTGTTTTCTCCTATATTGATAGATGTATTTGGAACTCTAAATCCAACACGGTTTGTGCTAGCTTCTTGAAACTTGACACAACAAAGTAGTTTCACGTTCTATCTCTACGTTTTGTTTCCTCTTGATGTAGCCCTAAGCAGTGACTGGCGAGAAACACTTTCATGGGAAGGGGTTGCCAAGCTTCCAAAAATTACGAATCTCCAGAAATCTCAGCAAATATTTTTTCACCCAAACTGGATGATACATTCAGGCAATGATCAGTACACTAAGGCGAATTGGTTCCCCAAATTTCGTTCTTCTGTGTTGAAGCGTTCATTTCCAGTAACAGTTTGAATTTTTACGTTTCACTCTGTTTTCTCCTATATTGATAGATGTATTTGGAACTCTAAATCCAACACGGCTTGTGCTAGCTTCTTGAAACTTGACACAACAAAGTAGTTTCACGTTCTATCTCTACGTTTTGTTTCCTCTTGATGTAGCCCTAAGCAGTGACTGGCGAGAAACACTTTCATGGAAAGGGGTTGCCAAGCTTCCAAAAATTACGAATCTCCAGAAATCTCAGCAAATATTTTTTCACCCAAACTGGATGATACTTTCAGGTAATGATCAGTACACTAAGGCGACTTGGTTCCCCAAATTTCGTTCTTCTATGTTGAAGCGTTCATTTCCAGTAACAGTTTGAATTTTTAGGTTTCACTCTGTTTTCTCCTATATTGATAGATGTATTTGGAACTCTAAATCCAACACGGTTTGTGCTAGCTTCTTGAAACTGGTCACAACAAAGTAGTTTCACGTTCTATCTCTACGTTTTGTTTCCTCTTGATGTAGCCCTAAGCAGTGACTGGCAAGAAACCCTTTCATGGGAAGGGGTTGCCAAGCTTCCAAAAATTACGAATCTCCAGAAATCTCAGCAAATATTTTTTCACCCAAACTGGATGATACTTTCAGGTAATGATCAGTACACTAAGGCAACTTGGTTCCCCAAATTTCGTTCTTCTATGTTGAAGCGTTCATTTCCAGTAACAGTTTGAATTTTTAGGTTTCACTCTGATTTCTCCTATATTGATAGATGTATTTGGAACTCTAAATCCAACACGGTTTGTGCTAACTTCTTGAAAATTCTCACAACAAAGTAGTTTCACGTTCTATCTCTACGTTTTGTTTCCTCTTGATGTAGCCCTAAGCAGTGACTGGCGAGAAACACTTTCATGGGAAGGGGTTGCCAAGCTTCCAAAAATTACGAATCTCCAGAAATCTCAGCAAATATTGTTTCACCCAAACTGGATGATACTTTCAGGTAATGATCAGTACACTAAGGCGACTTGGTTCCCCAAATTTCGTTCTTCTATGTTGAAGCGTTCATTTCCAGTAACAGTTTGAATTTTTAGGTTTCACTCTGTTTTCTCCTATATTGATAGATGTATTTGGAACTCTAAATCCAACACGGTTTGTGCTAGCTTCTTGAAACTTGACACAACAAAGTAGTTTCACGTTCTATCTCTACGTTTTGTTTCCTCTTGATGTAGCCCTAAGCAGTGACTGGCGAGAAACCCTTTCATGGAATGGGGTTGCCAAGCTTCCAAAAATTACGAATCTCCAGAAATCTCAGCAAATATTTTTTCACCCAAACTGGATGATACTTTCAGGTAATGATCAGTACACTAAGGCGACTTGGTTCCCCAAATTTCGTTCTTCTATTCTGAAGCGTTCATTTCCAGTAACAGTTTGAATTTTTAGGTTTCACTCTGTTTTCTCCTATATTGATAGATGTATTTGGAACTCTAAATCCAACACGGTTTGTGCTAGCTTCTTGAAACTTGTCACAACAAAGTAGTTTCACGTTCTATCTCTACATTTTCTTTCCTCTTGATGTAGCCCTAAGCAGTGACAAGCAAGAAACACTTTCATGGGAAGGGGTTGCCAAGCTTCCAAAAATTACGAATCTCCAGAAATCTCAGCAAATATTTTTTCACCCAAACTGGATGATACTTTCAGGTAATGATCAGTACACTAAGGCAACTTGGTTCCCCAAATTTCGTTCTTCTATGTTGAAGCGTTCATTTCCAGTAACAGTTTGAATTTTTAGGTTTCACTCTGTTTTCTCCTATATTGATAGATGTATTTGGAACTCTAAATCCAACACGGTTTGTGCTAGCTTCTTGAAACTTGACACAACAAAGTAGTTTCACGTTCTATCTCTACGTTTTGTTTCCTCTTCATGTAGCCCTAAGCAGTGACTGGCGAGAAACACTTTCATGGGAAGGGGTTGCCAAGCTTCCAAAAATTACGAATCTCCAGAAATCTCAGCAAATATTGTTTCACCCAAACTGGATGATACTTTCAGGTAATGATCATTACACTAAGGCGACTTGGTTCCCCAAATTTTGTTCTTCTATGTTGAAGCGTTCATTTCCAGTAACAGTTTGAAATTTTAGGTTTCACTCTGTTTTCTCCTATATTGATAGATATATTTGGAACTCTAAATCCAACACAGTTTGTGCTAGCTTCTTGAAACTTGACACAACAAAGTAGTTTCACGTTCTATCTCTACGTTTTGTTTCCTCTTGATGTAGCCCTAAACAGTGACTGGCGAGAAACACTTTCATGGGAAGGGGTTGCCAAGCTTCCAAAAATTACGAATCTCCAGAAATCTCAGCAAATATTTTTTCACCCAAACTGGATGATACTTTCAGGTAATGGTCAGTACACTAAGGCGACTTGGTTCCCCAAATTTCGTTCTTCTATGTTGAAGCGTTCATTTCCAGTAACAGTTTGAATTTTTAGGTTTCACTCTGTTTTCTCCTATATTGATAGATGTATTTGGAACTCTAAATCCAACACGGTTTGTGCTAGCTTCTTGAAACTTGTCACAACAAAGTAGTTTCACGTTCTATCTCTACGTTTTGTTTCCTCTTGATGTAGCCCTAAGCAGTGACTGGCGAGAAACACTTTCATGGGAAGGGGTAGCCAAGCTTCCAAAAATTACGAATCTCCAGAAATCTCAGCAAATATTTTTTCACCCAAACTGGATGATACTTTCAGGTAATGATCAGTACACTAAGGCGACTTGATTCCCCAAATTTCGTTCTTCTATTCTGAAGCGTTCATTTCCAGTAACAGTTTGAATTTTTAGGTTTCACTCTGTTTTCTCCTATATTGATAGATGTATTTGGAACTCTAAATCCAACACGGTTTGTGCTAACTTCTTGAAAATTGTCACAACAAAGTAGTTTCACGTTCAATCTCTACGTTTTGTTTCCTCTTGATGTAGCCCTAAGCAGTGACTGGCGAGAAACACTTTCATGGGAAGGGGTTGCCAAGCTTCCAAAAATTACGAATCTCCAGAAATCTCAGCAAATATTGTTTCACCCAAACTGGATGATACTTTCAGGTAATGATCAGTACACTAAGGCGACTTGGTTCCCCAAATTTCGTTTTTCTATGTTGAAGCGTTCATTTCCAGTAACAGTTTGAATTTTTAGGTTTCACTCTGTTTTCTCCTATATTGATAGATGTATTTGGAACTCTAAATCCAACACGGTTTGTGCTAGCTTCTTGAAACTTGACACAACAAAGTAGTTTCACGTTCTATCTCTACGTTTTGTTTCCTCTTGATGTAGCCCGAAGCAGTGACTGGCGAGAAACACTTTCATGGGAAGGGGTTGCCAAGCTTCCAAAAATTACGAATCTCCAGAAATCTCAGCAAATATTTTTTCACCCAAACAGGATGATAATTTCAGGTAATGATCAGTACATTAAGGCGACTTGGTTCCCCAAATTTCGTTCTTCTATTCTGAAGCGTTCATTTCCAGTAACAGTTTGAATTTTTAGGTTTCACTCTGTTTTCTCCTATATTGATAGATGTATTTGGAACTCTAAATCCAACACGGTTTGTGCTAGCTTCTTGAAACTTGACACAACAAAGTAGTTTCACGTTCTATCTCTACGTTTTGTTTCCTCTTGATGTAGCCCTAAGCAGTGACTGGCGAGAAACACTTTCATGGGAAGGGGTTGCCAAGCTTCCAAAAATTACGAATCTCCAGAAATCTCAGCAAATATTTTTTCACCCAAACTGGATGATACATTCAGGTAATGATCAGTACACTAAGGCGAATTGGTTCCCCAAATTTCGTTCTTCTGTGTTGAAGCGTTCATTTCCAGTAACAGTTTGAATTTTTAGGTTTCACTCTGTTTTCTCCTATATTGATAGATGTATTTGGAACTCTAAATCCAACACGGCTGGTGCTAGCTTCTTGAAACTTGACACAACAAAGTAGTTTCACGTTCTATCTCTACGTTTTGTTTCCTCTTGATGTAGCCCTAAGCAGTGACTGGCGAGAAACACTTTCATGGAAAGGGGTTGCCAAGCTTCCAAAAATTACGAATCTCCAGAAATCTCAGCAAATATTTTTTCACCCAAACTGGATGATACTTTCAGGTAATGATCAGTACACTAAGGCGACTTGGTTCCCCAAATTTCGTTCTTCTATGTTGAAGCGTTCATTTCCAGTAACAGTTTGAATTTTTAGGTTTCACTCTGTTTTCTCCTATATTGATAGATGTATTTGGAACTCTAAATCCAACACGGTTTGTGCTAGCTTCTTGAAACTGGTCACAACAAAGTAGTTTCACGTTCTATCTCTACGTTTTGTTTCCTCTTGATGTAGCCCTAAGCAGTGACTGGCAAGAAACCCTTTCATGGGAAGGTGTTGCCAAGCTTCCAAAAATTACGAATCTCCAGAAATCTCAGCAAATATTTTTTCACCCAAACTGGATGATACTTTCAGGTAATGATCAGTACACTAAGGCAACTTGGTTCCCCAAATTTCGTTCTTCTATGTTGAAGCGTTCATTTCCAGTAACAGTTTGAATTTTTAGGTTTCACTCTGATTTCTCCTATATTGATAGATGTATTTGGAACTCTAAATCCAACACGGTTTGTGCTAACTTCTTGAAAATTGTCACAACAAAGTAGTTTCACGTTCTATCTCTACGTTTTGTTTCCTCTTGATGTAGCCCTAAGCAGTGACTGGCGAGAAACACTTTCATGGGAAGGGGTTGCCAAGCTTCCAAAAATTACGAATCTCCAGAAATCTCAGCAAATATTGTTTCACCCAAACTGGATGATACTTTCAGGTAATGATCAGTACACTAAGGCGACTTGGTTCCCCAAATTTCGTTCTTCTATGTTGAAGCGTTCATTTCCAGTAACAGTTTGAATTTTTAGGTTTCACTCTGTTTTCTCCTATATTGATAGATGTATTTGGAACTCTAAATCCAACACGGTTTGTGCTAGCTTCTTGAAACTTGACACAACAAAGTAGTTTCACGTTCTATCTCTACGTTTTGTTTCCTCTTGATGTAGCCCTAAGCAGTGACTGGCGAGAAACCCTTTCATGGAATGGGGTTGCCAAGCTTCCAAAAATTACGAATCTCCAGAAATCTCAGCAAATATTTTTTCACCCAAACTGGATGATACTTTCAGGTAATGATCAGTACACTAAGGCGACTTGGTTCCCCAAATTTCGTTCTTCTATTCTGAAGCGTTCATTTCCAGTAACAGTTTGAATTTTTAGGTTTCACTCTGTTTTCTCCTATATTGATAGATGTATTTGGAACTCTAAATCCAACACGGTTTGTGCTAGCTTCTTGAAACTTGTCACAACAAAGTAGTTTCACGTTCTATCTCTACATTTTCTTTCCTCTTGATGTAGCCCTAAGCAGTGACAAGCAAGAAACACTTTCATGGGAAGGGGTTGCCTAGCTTCCAAAAATTACGAATCTCCAGAAATCTCAGCAAATATTTTTTCACCCAAACTGGATGATACTTTCAGGTAATGATCAGTACACTAAGGCAACTTGGTTCCCCAAATTTCGTTCTTCTATGTTGAAGCGTTCATTTCCAGTAACAGTTTGAATTTTTAGGTTTCACTCTGTTTTCTCCTATATTGATAGATGTATTTGGAACTCTAAATCCAACACGGTTTGTGCTAGCTTCTTGAAACTTGACACAACAAAGTAGTTTCACGTTCTATCTCTACGTTTTGTTTCCTCTTCATGTAGCCCTAAGCAGTGACTGGCGAGAAACACTTTCATGGGAAGGGGTTGCCAAGCTTCCAAAAATTACGAATCTCCAGAAATCTCAGCAAATATTGTTTCACCCAAACTGGATGATACTTTCAGGTAATGATCATTACACTAAGGCGACTTGGTTCCCCAAATTTTGTTCTTCTATGTTGAAGCGTTCATTTCCAGTAACAGTTTGAAATTTTAGGTTTCACTCTGTTTTCTCCTATATTGATAGATATATTTGGAACTCTAAATCCAACACAGTTTGTGCTAGCTTCTTGAAACTTGACACAACAAAGTAGTTTCACGTTCTATCTCTACGTTTTGTTTCCTCTTGATGTAGCCCTAAGCAGTGACTGGCGAGAAACACTTTCATGGGAAGGGGTTGCCAAGCTTCCAAAAATTACGAATCTCCAGAAATCTCAGCAAATATTTTTTCACCCAAACTGGATGATACATTCAGGTAATGATCAGTACACTAAGGCGAATTGGTTCCCCAAATTTCGTTCTTCTGTGTTGAAGCGTTCATTTCCAGTAACAGTTTGAATTTTTAGGTTTCACTCTGTTTTCTCCTATATTGATAGATGTATTTGGAACTCTAAATCCAACACGGCTGGTGCTAGCTTCTTGAAACTTGACACAACAAAGTAGTTTCACGTTCTATCTCTACGTTTTGTTTCCTCTTGATGTAGCCCTAAGCAGTGACTGGCGAGAAACACTTTCATGGAAAGGGGTTGCCAAGCTTCCAAAAATTACGAATCTCCAGAAATCTCAGCAAATATTTTTTCACCCAAACTGGATGATACTTTCAGGTAATGATCAGTACACTAAGGCGACTTGGTTCCCCAAATTTCGTTCTTCTATGTTGAAGCGTTCATTTCCAGTAACAGTTTGAATTTTTAGGTTTCACTCTGTTTTCTCCTATATTGATAGATGTATTTGGAACTCTAAATCCAACACGGTTTGTGCTAGCTTCTTGAAACTGGTCACAACAAAGTAGTTTCACGTTCTATCTCTACGTTTTGTTTCCTCTTGATGTAGCCCTAAGCAGTGACTGGCAAGAAACCCTTTCATGGGAAGGGGTTGCCAAGCTTCCAAAAATTACGAATCTCCAGAAATCTCAGCAAATATTTTTTCACCCAAACTGGATGATACTTTCAGGTAATGATCAGTACACTAAGGCAACTTGGTTCCCCAAATTTCGTTCTTCTATGTTGAAGCGTTCATTTCCAGTAACAGTTTGAATTTTTAGGTTTCACTCTGATTTCTCCTATATTGATAGATGTATTTGGAACTCTAAATCCAACACGGTTTGTGCTAACTTCTTGAAAATTGTCACAACAAAGTAGTTTCACGTTCTATCTCTACGTTTTGTTTCCTCTTGATGTAGCCCTAAGCAGTGACTGGCGAGAAACACTTTCATGGGAAGGGGTTGCCAAGCTTCCAAAAATTACGAATCTCCAGAAATCTCAGCAAATATTGTTTCACCCAAACTGGATGATACTTTCAGGTAATGATCAGTACACTAAGGCGACTTGGTTCCCCAAATTTCGTTCTTCTATGTTGAAGCGTTCATTTCCAGTAACAGTTTGAATTTTTAGGTTTCACTCTGTTTTCTCCTATATTGATAGATGTATTTGGAACTCTAAATCCAACACGGTTTGTGCTAGCTTCTTGAAACTTGACACAACAAAGTAGTTTCACGTTCTATCTCTACGTTTTGTTTCCTCTTGATGTAGCCCTAAGCAGTGACTGGCGAGAAACCCTTTCATGGAATGGGGTTGCCAAGCTTCCAAAAATTACGAATCTCCAGAAATCTCAGCAAATATTTTTTCACCCAAACTGGATGATACTTTCAGGTAATGATCAGTACACTAAGGCGACTTGGTTCCCCAAATTTCGTTCTTCTATTCTGAAGCGTTCATTTCCAGTAACAGTTTGAATTTTTAGGTTTCACTCTGTTTTCTCCTATATTGATAGATGTATTTGGAACTCTAAATCCAACACGGTTTGTGCTAGCTTCTTGAAACTTGTCACAACAAAGTAGTTTCACGTTCTATCTCTACATTTTCTTTCCTCTTGATGTAGCCCTAAGCAGTGACAAGCAAGAAACACTTTCATGGGAAGGGGTTGCCAAGCTTCCAAAAATTACGAATCTCCAGAAATCTCAGCAAATATTTTTTCACCCAAACTGGATGATACTTTCAGGTAATGATCAGTACACTAAGGCAACTTGGTTCCCCAAATTTCGTTCTTCTATGTTGAAGCGTTCATTTCCAGTAACAGTTTGAATTTTTAGGTTTCACTCGGTTTTCTCCTATATTGATAGATGTATTTGGAACTCTAAATCCAACACGGTTTGTGCTAGCTTCTTGAAACTTGACACAACAAAGTAGTTTCACGTTCTATCTCTACGTTTTGTTTCCTCTTCATGTAGCCCTAAGCAGTGACTGGCGAGAAACACTTTCATGGGAAGGGGTTGCCAAGCTTCCAAAAATTACGAATCTCCAGAAATCTCAGCAAATATTGTTTCACCCAAACTGGATGATACTTTCAGGTAATGATCATTACACTAAGGCGACTTGGTTCCCCAAATTTTGTTCTTCTATGTTGAAGCGTTCATTTCCAGTAACAGTTTGAAATTTTAGGTTTCACTCTGTTTTCTCCTATATTGATAGATATATTTGGAACTCTAAATCCAACACAGTTTGTGCTAGCTTCTTGAAACTTGACACAACAAAGTAGTTTCACGTTCTATCTCTACGTTTTGTTTCCTCTTGATGTAGCCCTAAACAGTGACTGGCGAGAAACACTTTCATGGGAAGGGGTTGCCAAGCTTCCAAAAATTACGAATCTCCAGAAATCTCAGCAAATATTTTTTCACCCAAACTGGATGATACTTTCAGGTAATGGTCAGTACACTAAGGCGACTTGGTTCCCCAAATTTCGTTCTTCTATGTTGAAGCGTTCATTTCCAGTAACAGTTTGAATTTTTAGGTTTCACTCTGTTTTCTCCTATATTGACAGATGTATTTGGAACTCTAAATCCAACACGGTTTGTGCTAGCTTCTTGAAACTTGTCACAACAAAGTAGTTTCACGTTCTATCTCTACGTTTTGTTTCCTCTTGATGTAGCCCTAAGCAGTGACTGGCGAGAAACACTTTCATGGGAAGGGGTAGCCAAGCTTCCAAAAATTACGAATCTCCAGAAATCTCAGCAAATATTTTTTCACCCAAACTGGATGATACTTTCAGGTAATGATCAGTACACTAAGGCGACTTGGTTCCCCAAATTTCGTTCTTCTATTCTGAAGCGTTCATTTCCAGTAACAGTTTGAATTTTTAGGTTTCACTCTGTTTTCTCCTATATTGATAGATGTATTTGGAACTCTAAATCCAACACGGTTTGTGCTAACTTCTTGAAAATTGTCACAACAAAGTAGTTTCACGTTCAATCTCTACGTTTTGTTTCCTCTTGATGTAGCCCTAAGCAGTGACTGGCGAGAAACACTTTCATGGGAAGGGGTTGCCAAGCTTCCAAAAATTACGAATCTCCAGAAATCTCAGCAAATATTGTTTCACCCAAACTGGATGATACTTTCAGGTAATGATCAGTACACTAAGGCGACTTGGTTCCCCAAATTTCGTTTTTCTATGTTGAAGCGTTCATTTCCAGTAACAGTTTGAATTTTTAGGTTTCACTCTGTTTTCTCCTATATTGATAGATGTATTTGGAACTCTAAATCCAACACGGTTTGTGCTAGCTTCTTGAAACTTGACACAACAAAGTAGTTTCACGTTCTATCTCTACGTTTTGTTTCCTCTTGATGTAGCCCGAAGCAGTGACTGGCGAGAAACACTTTCATGGGAAGGGGTTGCCAAGCTTCCAAAAATTACGAATCTCCAGAAATCTCAGCAAATATTTTTTCACCCAAACAGGATGATAATTTCAGGTAATGATCAGTACACTAAGGCGACTTGGTTCCCCAAATTTCGTTCTTCTATTCTGAAGCGTTCATTTCCAGTAACAGTTTGAATTTTTAGGTTTCACTCTGTTTTCTCCTATATTGATAGATGTATTTGGAACTCTAAATCCAACACGGTTTGTGCTAGCTTCTTGAAACTTGACACAACAAAGTAGTTTCACGTTCTATCTCTACGTTTTGTTTCCTCTTGATGTAGCCCTAAGCAGTGACTGGCGAGAAACACTTTCATGGGAAGGGGTTGCCAAGCTTCCAAAAATTACGAATCTCCAGAAATCTCAGCAAATATTTTTTCACCCAAACTGGATGATACATTCAGGTAATGATCAGTACACTAAGGCGAATTGGTTCCCCAAATTTCGTTCTTCTGTGTTGAAGCGTTCATTTCCAGTAACAGTTTGAATTTTTAGGTTTCACTCTGTTTTCTCCTATATTGATAGATGTATTTGGAACTCTAAATCCAACACGGCTGGTGCTAGCTTCTTGAAACTTGACACAACAAAGTAGTTTCACGTTCTATCTCTACGTTTTGTTTCCTCTTGATGTAGCCCTAAGCAGTGACTGGCGAGAAACACTTTCATGGAAAGGGGTTGCCAAGCTTCCAAAAATTACGAATCTCCAGAAATCTCAGCAAATATTTTTTCACCCAAACTGGATGATACTTTCAGGTAATGATCAGTACACTAAGGCGACTTGGTTCCCCAAATTTCGTTCTTCTATGTTGAAGCGTTCATTTCCAGTAACAGTTTGAATTTTTAGGTTTCACTCTGTTTTCTCCTATATTGATAGATGTATTTGGAACTCTAAATCCAACACGGTTTGTGCTAGCTTCTTGAAACTGGTCACAACAAAGTAGTTTCCCGTTCTATCTCTACGTTTTGTTTCCTCTTGATGTAGCCCTAAGCAGTGACTGGCAAGAAACCCTTTCATGGGAAGGGGTTGCCAAGCTTCCAAAAATTACGAATCTCCAGAAATCTCAGCAAATATTTTTTCACCCAAACTGGATGATACTTTCAGGTAATGATCAGTACACTAAGGCAACTTGGTTCCCCAAATTTCGTTCTTCTATGTTGAAGCGTTCATTTCCAGTAACAGTTTGAATTTTTAGGTTTCACTCTGATTTCTCCTATATTGATAGATGTATTTGGAACTCTAAATCCAACACGGTTTGTGCTAACTTCTTGAAAATTGTCACAACAAAGTAGTTTCACGTTCTATCTCTACGTTTTGTTTCCTCTTGATGTAGCCCTAAGCAGTGACTGGCGAGAAACACTTTCATGGGAAGGGGTTGCCAAGCTTCCAAAAATTACGAATCTCCAGAAATCTCAGCAAATATTGTTTCACCCAAACTGGATGATACTTTCAGGTAATGATCAGTACACTAAGGCGACTTGGTTCCCTAAATTTCGTTCTTCTATGTTGAAGCGTTCATTTCCAGTAACAGTTTGAATTTTTAGGTTTCACTCTGTTTTCTCCTATATTGATAGATGTATTTGGAACTCTAAATCCAACACGGTTTGTGCTAGCTTCTTGAAACTTGACACAACAAAGTAGTTTCACGTTCTATCTCTACGTTTTGTTTCCTCTTGATGTAGCCCTAAGCAGTGACTGGCGAGAAACCCTTTCATGGAATGGGGTTGCCAAGCTTCCAAAAATTACGAATCTCCAGAAATCTCAGCAAATATTTTTTCACCCAAACTGGATGATACTTTCAGGTAATGATCAGTACACTAAGGCGACTTGGTTCCCCAAATTTCGTTCTTCTATTCTGAAGCGTTCATTTCCAGTAACAGTTTGAATTTTTAGGTTTCACTCTGTTTTCTCCTATATTGATAGATGTATTTGGAACTCTAAATCCAACACGGTTTGTGCTAGCTTCTTGAAACTTGTCACAACAAAGTAGTTTCACGTTCTATCTCTACATTTTCTTTCCTCTTGATGTAGCCCTAAGCAGTGACAAGCAAGAAACACTTTCATGGGAAGGGGTTGCCAAGCTTCCAAAAATTACGAATCTCCAGAAATCTCAGCAAATATTTTTTCACCCAAACTGGATGATACTTTCAGGTAATGATCAGTACACTAAGGCAACTTGGTTCCCCAAATTTCGTTCTTCTATGTTGAAGCGTTCATTTCCAGTAACAGTTTGAATTTTTAGGTTTCACTCTGTTTTCTCCTATATTGATAGATGTATTTGGAACTCTAAATCCAACACGGTTTGTGCTAGCTTCTTGAAACTTGACACAACAAAGTAGTTTCACGTTCTATCTCTACGTTTTGTTTCCTCTTCATGTAGCCCTAAGCAGTGACTGGCGAGAAACACTTTCATGGGAAGGGGTTGCCAAGCTTCCAAAAATTACGAATCTCCAGAAATCTCAGCAAATATTGTTTCACCCAAACTGGATGATACTTTCAGGTAATGATCATTACACTAAGGCAACTTGGTTCCCCAAATTTTGTTCTTCTATGTTGAAGCGTTCATTTCCAGTAACAGTTTGAATTTTTAGGTTTCACTCTGTTTTCTCCTATATTGATAGATGTATTTGGAACTCTAAATCCAACACGGTTTGTGCTAGCTTCTTGAAACTTGACACAACAAAGTAGTTTCACGTTCTATCTCTACGTTTTGTTTCCTCTTCATGTAGCCCTAAGCAGTGACTGGCGAGAAACACTTTCATGGGAAGGGGTTGCCAAGCTTCCAAAAATTACGAATCTCCAGAAATCTCAGCAAATATTGTTTCACCCAAACTGGATGATACTTTCAGGTAATGATCATTACACTAAGGCAACTTGGTTCCCCAAATTTTGTTCTTCTATGTTGAAGCGTTCATTTCCAGTAACAGTTTGAAATTTTAGGTTTCACTCTGTTTTCTCCTATATTGATAGATATATTTGGAACTCTAAATCCAACACAGTTTGTGCTAGCTTCTTGAAACTTGACACAACAAAGTAGTTTCACGTTCTATCTCTACGTTTTGTTTCCTCTTGATGTAGCCCTAAGCAGTGACTGGCGAGAAACACTTTCATGGGAAGGGGTTGCCAAGCTTCCAAAAATTACGAATCTCCAGAAATCTCAGCAAATATTTTTTCACCCAAACTGGATGATACATTCAGGTAATGATCAGTACACTAAGGCGAATTGGTTCCCCAAATTTCGTTCTTCTGTGTTGAAGCGTTCATTTCCAGTAACAGTTTGAATTTTTAGGTTTCACTCTGTTTTCTCCTATATTGATAGATGTATTTGGAACTCTAAATCCAACACGGCTGGTGCTAGCTTCTTGAAACTTGACACAACAAAGTAGTTTCACGTTCTATCTCTACGTTTTGTTTCCTCTTGATGTAGCCCTAAGCAGTGACTGGCGAGAAACACTTTCATGGAAAGGGGTTGCCAAGCTTCCAAAAATTACGAATCTCCAGAAATCTCAGCAAATATTTTTTCACCCAAACTGGATGATACTTTCAGGTAATGATCAGTACACTAAGGCGACTTGGTTCCCCAAATTTCGTTCTTCTATGTTGAAGCGTTCATTTCCAGTAACAGTTTGAATTTTTAGGTTTCACTCTGTTTTCTCCTATATTGATAGATGTATTTGGAACTCTAAATCCAACACGGTTTGTGCTAGCTTCTTGAAACTGGTCACAACAAAGTAGTTTCACGTTCTATCTCTACGTTTTGTTTCCTCTTGATGTAGCCCTAAGCAGTGACTGGCAAGAAACCCTTTCATGGGAAGGGGTTGCCAAGCTTCCAAAAATTACGAATCTCCAGAAATCTCAGCAAATATTTTTTCACCCAAACTGGATGATACTTTCAGGTAATGATCAGTACACTAAGGCAACTTGGTTCCCCAAATTTCGTTCTTCTATGTTGAAGCGTTCATTTCCAGTAACAGTTTGAATTTTTAGGTTTCACTCTGATTTCTCCTATATTGATAGATGTATTTGGAACTCTAAATCCAACACGGTTTGTGCTAACTTCTTGAAAATTGTCACAACAAAGTAGTTTCACGTTCTATCTCTACGTTTTGTTTCCTCTTGATGTAGCCCTAAGCAGTGACTGGCGAGAAACACTTTCATGGGAAGGGGTTGCCAAGCTTCCAAAAATTACGAATCTCCAGAAATCTCAGCAAACATTGTTTCACCCAAACTGGATGATACTTTCAGGTAATGATCAGTACACTAAGGCGACTTGGTTCCCCAAATTTCGTTCTTCTATGTTGAAGCGTTCATTTCCAGTAACAGTTTGAATTTTTAGGTTTCACTCTGTTTTCTCCTATATTGATAGATGTATTTGGAACTCTAAATCCAACACGGTTTGTGCTAGCTTCTTGAAACTTGACACAACAAAGTAGTTTCACGTTCTATCTCTACGTTTTGTTTCCTCTTGATGTAGCCCTAAGCAGTGACTGGCGAGAAACCCTTTCATGGAATGGGGTTGCCAAGCTTCCAAAAATTACGAATCTCCAGAAATCTCAGCAAATATTTTTTCACCCAAACTGGATGATACTTTCAGGTAATGATCAGTACACTAAGGCGACTTGGTTCCCCAAATTTCGTTCTTCTATTCTGAAGCGTTCATTTCCAGTAACAGTTTGAATTTTTAGGTTTCACTCTGTTTTCTCCTATATTGATAGATGTATTTGGAACTCTAAATCCAACACGGTTTGTGCTAGCTTCTTGAAACTTGTCACAACAAAGTAGTTTCACGTTCTATCTCTACATTTTCTTTCCTCTTGATGTAGCCCTAAGCAGTGACAAGCAAGAAACACTTTCATGGGAAGGGGTTGCCAAGCTTCCAAAAATTACGAATCTCCAGAAATCTCAGCAAATATTTTTTCACCCAAACTGGATGATACTTTCAGGTAATGATCAGTACACTAAGGCAACTTGGTTCCCCAAATTTCGTTCTTCTATGTTGAAGCGTTCATTTCCAGTAACAGTTTGAATTTTTAGGTTTCACTCTGTTTTCTCCTATATTGATAGATGTATTTGGAACTCTAAATCCAACACGGTTTGTGCTAGCTTCTTGAAACTTGACACAACAAAGTAGTTTCACGTTCTATCTCTACGTTTTGTTTCCTCTTCATGTAGCCCTAAGCAGTGACTGGCGAGAAACACTTTCATGGGAAGGGGTTGCCAAGCTTCCAAAAATTACGAATCTCCAGAAATCTCAGCAAATATTGTTTCACCCAAACTGGATGATACTTTCAGGTAATGATCATTACACTAAGGCGACTTGGTTCCCCAAATTTTGTTCTTCTATGTTGAAGCGTTCATTTCCAGTAACAGTTTGAAATTTTAGGTTTCACTCTGTTTTCTCCTATATTGATAGATATATTTGGAACTCTAAATCCAACACAGTTTGTGCTAGCTTCTTGAAACTTGACACAACAAAGTAGTTTCACGTTCTATCTCTACGTTTTGTTTCCTCTTGATGTAGCCCTAAACAGTGACTGGCGAGAAACACTTTCATGGGAAGGGGTTGCCAAGCTTCCAAAAATTACGAATCTCCAGAAATCTCAGCAAATATTTTTTCACCCAAACTGGATGATACTTTCAGGTAATGGTCAGTACACTAAGGCGACTTGGTTCCCCAAATTTCGTTCTTCTATGTTGAAGCGTTCATTTCCAGTAACAGTTTGAATTTTTAGGTTTCACTCTGTTTTCTCCTATATTGATAGATGTATTTGGAACTCTAAATCCAACACGGTTTGTGCTAGCTTCTTGAAACTTGTCACAACAAAGTAGTTTCACGTTCTATCTCTACGTTTTGTTTCCTCTTGATGTAGCCCTAAGCAGTGACTGGCGAGAAACACTTTCATGGGAAGGGGTAGCCAAGCTTCCAAAAATTACGAATCTCCAGAAATCTCAGCAAATATTTTTTCACCCAAACTGGATGATACTTTCAGGTAATGATCAGTACACTAAGGCGACTTGGTTCCCCAAATTTCGTTCTTCTATTCTGAAGCGTTCATTTCCAGTAACAGTTTGAATTTTTAGGTTTCACTCTGTTTTCTCCTATATTGATAGATGTATTTGGAACTCTAAATCCAACACGGTTTGTGCTAACTTCTTGAAAATTGTCACAACAAAGTAGTTTCACGTTCAATCTCTACGTTTTGTTTCCTCTTGATGTAGCCCTAAGCAGTGACTGGCGAGAAACACTTTCATGGGAAGGGGTTGCCAAGCTTCCAAAAATTACGAATCTCCAGAAATCTCAGCAAATATTGTTTCACCCAAACTGGATGATACTTTCAGGTAATGATCAGTACACTAAGGCGACTTGGTTCCCCAAATTTCGTTTTTCTATGTTGAAGCGTTCATTTCCAGTAACAGTTTGAATTTTTAGGTTTCACTCTGTTTTCTCCTATATTGATAGATGTATTTGGAACTCTAAATCCAACACGGTTTGTGCTAGCTTCTTGAAACTTGACACAACAAAGTAGTTTCACGTTCTATCTCTACGTTTTGTTTCCTCTTGATGTAGCCCGAAGCAGTGACTGGCGAGAAACACTTTCATGGGAAGGGGTTGCCAAGCTTCCAAAAATTACGAATCTCCAGAAATCTCAGCAAATATTTTTTCACCCAAACAGGATGATAATTTCAGGTAATGATCAGTACACTAAGGCGACTTGGTTCCCCAAATTTCGTTCTTCTATTCTGAAGCGTTCATTTCCAGTAACAGTTTGAATTTTTAGGTTTCACTCTGTTTTCTCCTATATTGATAGATGTATTTGGAACTCTAAATCCAACACGGTTTGTGCTAGCTTCTTGAAACTTGACACAACAAAGTAGTTTCACGTTCTATCTCTACGTTTTGTTTCCTCTTGATGTAGCCCTAAGCAGTGACTGGCGAGAAACACTTTCATGGGAAGGGGTTGCCAAGCTTCCAAAAATTACGAATCTCCAGAAATCTCAGCAAATATTTTTTCACCCAAACTGGATGATACATTCAGGTAATGATCAGTACACTAAGGCGAATTGGTTCCCCAAATTTCGTTCTTCTGTGTTGAAGCGTTCATTTCCAGTAACAGTTTGAATTTTTAGGTTTCACTCTGTTTTCTCCTATATTGATAGATGTATTTGGAACTCTAAATCCAACACGGCTTGTGCTAGCTTCTTGAAACTTGACACAACAAAGTAGTTTCACGTTCTATCTCTACGTTTTGTTTCCTCTTGATGTAGCCCTAAGCAGTGACTGGCGAGAAACACTTTCATGGAAAGGGGTTGCCAAGCTTCCAAAAATTACGAATCTCCAGAAATCTCAGCAAATATTTTTTCACCCAAACTGGATGATACTTTCAGGTAATGATCAGTACACTAAGGCGACTTGGTTCCCCAAATTTCGGTCTTCTATGTTGAAGCGTTCATTTCCAGTAACAGTTTGAATTTTTAGGTTTCACTCTGTTTTCTCCTATATTGATAGATGTATTTGGAACTCTAAATCCAACACAGTTTGTGCTAACTTCTTGAAACTTGTCACAACAAAGTAGTTTCACGTTCTATCTCTACATTTTGTTTCCTCTTGATGTAGCCCTAAGCAGTGACTGGCGAGAAACACTTTCATTGGAAGGGGTAGCCAAGCTTCCAAAAATTACGAATCTCCAGAAATCTCAGCAAATATTTTTTCACCCAAACTGGAAGATACTTTCAGGTAATGATCTGTACACTAAGGCGACTTGGTTCCCCAAATTTCGTTCTTCTATGTTGAAGCGTTCATTTCCAGTAACAGTTTGAATTTTTAGGTTTCACTCTGTTTTCTCCTATATTGATAGATATATTTGGAACTCTAAATCCAACACAGTTTGTGCTAGCTTCTTGAAACTTGACACAACAAAGTAGTTTCACGTTCTATCTCTACGTTTTGTTTCCTCTTGATGTAGCCCTAAGCAGTGACTGGCGAGAAACACTTTCATGGGAAGGGGTTGCCAAGCTTCCAAAATTACGAATCTCCAGAAATCTCAGCAAATATTTTTTCACCCAAACTGGATGATACTTTCAGGTAATGATCAGTACACTAAGGCGACTTGGTTCCCCAAATTTCGTTCTTCTATGTTGAAGCGTTCATTTCCAGTAACAGTTTCAATTTTTAGGTTTCACTCTGTTTTCTCCTATATTGATAGATGTATTTGGAACTCTAAATCCAACACGGTTTGTGCTAGCTTCTTGAAACTTGACACAACAAAGTAGTTTCACGTTGTATCTCTACGTTTTGTTTCCTCTTGATGTAGCCCTAAGCAGTGACTGGCGAGAAACACTTTCATGGGAAGGGGTTGCCAAGCTTCCAAAAATTACGAATCTCCAGAAATCTCAGCAAATATTTTTTCACCCAAACTGTATGATACTTTCAGGTAATGATCAGTACACTAAGGCGACTTGGTTCCCCAAATTTCGTTCTTCTATGTTGAAGCGTTCATTTCCAGTAACAGTTTGAATTTTTAGGTTTCACTCTGTTTTCTCCTATATTGATAGATGTATTTGGAACTCTAAATCCAACACGGTTTGTGCTAGCTTCTTGAAACTTGACACAACAAAGTAGTTTCACGTTCTATATCTACGTTTTGTTTCCTCTTGATGTAGCCCTAAGCAGTGACTGGCGAGAAACCCTTTCATGGAACGGGGTTGCCAAGTTTCCAAAAATTACGAATCTCCAGAAATCTCAGCAAATATTTTTTCACCCAAACTGGATGATACTTTCAGGTAATGATCAGTACACTAAGGCGACTTGGTTCCCCAAATTTCGTTCTTCTGTGTTGAAGCGTTCATTTCCAGTAACAGTTTGAATTTTTACGTTTCACTCTGTTTTCTCCTATATTGATAGATGTATTTGGAACTCTAAATCCAACACGGTTTGTGCTAGCTTCTTGAAACTTGACACAACAAAGTAGTTTCACGTTCTATCTCTACGTTTTGTTTCCTCTTGATGTAGCCCTAAGCAGTGACTGGCGAGAAACACTTTCATGGGAAGGGGTTGCCAAGCTTCCAAAATTACGAATCTCCAGAAATCTCAGCAAATATTTTTTCACCCAAACTGGATGATACTTTCAGGTAATGATCAGTACACTAAGGCGACTTGGTTCCCCAAATTTCGTTCTTCTATGTTGAAGCGTTCATTTCCAGTAACAGTTTGAATTTTTAGGTTTCACTCTGTTTTCTCCTATATTGATAGATATATTTGGAACTCTAAATCCAACACAGTTTGTGCTAGCTTCTTGAAACTTGACACAACAAAGTAGTTTCATGTTCTATCTCTACGTTTTGTTTCCTCTTGATGTAGCCCTAAGCAGTAACTGGCGAGAAACACTTTCATGGGAAGGGGTTGCCAAGCTTCCCAAAATTACGAATCTCCAGAAATCTCAGCAAATATTTTTTCACCCAAACTGGATGATACTTTCAGGTAATGGTCAGTACACTAAGGCGACTTGGTTCCCCAAATTTCGTTCTTCTATGTTGAAGCGTTCATTTCCAGTAACAGTTTGAATTTTTAGGTTTCACTCTGTTTTCTCCTATATTGATAGATGTATTTGGAACTCTAAATCCAACACGGTTTGTGCTAGCTTCTTGAAACTTGACACAACAAAGTAGTTTCACGTTCTATCTCTACGTTTTGTTTCCTCTTGATGTAGCCCTAAGCAGTGACTGGCGAGAAACCCTTTCATGGAACGGGGTTGCCAAGCTTCCAAAAATTACGAATCTCCAGAAATCTCAGCAAATATTTTTTCACCCAAACTGGATGATACTTTCAGGTAATGATCAGTACACTAAGGCGACTTGGTTCCCCAAATTTCGTTCTTCTATTCTGAAGCGTTCATTTCCAGTAACAGTTTGAATTTTTAGGTTTCACTCTGTTTTCTCCTATATTGATAGATGTATTTGGAACTCTAAATCCAACACGGTTTGTGCTAGCTTCTTGAAACTTGTCACAACAAAGTAGTTTCACGTTCTATCTCTACGTTTTGTTTCCTCTTGATGTAGCCCTAAGCAGTGACTGGCGAGAAACCCTTTCATGGAACGGGGTTGCCAAGCTTCCAAAAATTATGAATCTCCAGAAATCTCAGCAAATATTTTTTCACCCAAACTGGATGATACTTTCAGGTAATGATCAGTACACTAAGGCAACTTGGTTCCCCAAATTTCGTTCTTCTATGTTGAAGCGTTCATTTCCAGTAACAGTTTGAATTTTTAGGTTTCACTCTGATTTCTCCTATATTGATAGATGTATTTGGAACTCTAAATCCAACACGGTTTGTGCTAACTTCTTGAAAATTGTCACAACAAAGTAGTTTCACGTTCTATCTCTACGTTTTGTTTCCTCTTGATGTAGCCCTAAGCAGTGACTGGCGAGAAACACTTTCATGGGAAGGGGTTGTCAAGCTTCCAACAATTACGAATCTCCAGAAATCTCAGCAAATATTTTTTCACCCAAACTGGATGATACTTTCAGGTAATGATCAGTACACTAAGGCGACTTGGTTCCCCAAATTTCGTTCTTCTATGTTGAAGCGTTCATTTCCAGTAACAGTTTGAATTTTTAGGTTTCACTCTGTTTTCTCCTATATTGATAGATGTATTTGGAACTCTAAATCCAACACGGTTTGTGCTAGCTTCTTGAAACTTGACACAACAACGTAGTTTCACGTTCTATCTCTACGTTTTGTTTCCTCTTGATGTAGCCCTAAGCAGTGACTGGCGAGAAACACTTTCATGGGAAGGGGTTGCCAAACTTCCAAAAATTACGTATCTCCAGAAATCTCAGCAAATATTTTTTGACCCAAACTGGATGATACTTTCAGGTAATGATCAGTACACTAAGGCGACTTGGTTCCCCAAATTTCGTTCTTCTATGTTGAAGCGTTCATTTCCAGTAACAGTTTGAATTTTTAGGTTTCACTCTGTTTTCTCCTATATTGATAGATGTATTTGGAACTCTAAATCCAACACGGTTTGTGCTAGCTTCTTGAAACTTGTCACAACAAAGTAGTTTCACGTTCTATCTCTACGTTTTGTTTCCTCTTGATGTAGCCCTAAGCAGTGACTGGCGAGAAACACTTTCATGGGAAGGGGTAGCCAAGCTTGCAAAAATTACGAATCTCCAGAAATCTCAGCAAATATTTTTTCACCCAAACTTGATGATAATTTCAGGTAATGATCAGTACACTAAGGTGACTTGGTTCCCCAAATTTCGTTCTTCTATGTTGAAGCGTTCATTTCCAGTAACAGTTTGAATTTTTAGGTTTCACTCTGTTTTCTCCTATATTGATAGATGTATTTGGAACTCTAAATCCAACACGGTTTGTGCTAGCTTCTTGAAACTTGACACAACAAAGTAGTTTCACGTTCTATCTCTACGTTTTGTTTCCTCTTAATGTAGCCCTAAGCATTGACTGGCGAGAAACCCTTTCATGGAACGGGGTTGCCAAGCTTCCAAAAATTACGAATCTCCAGAAATCTCAGCAAATATTTTTTCAACCAAACTGGATGATACTTTCAGGTAATGGTCAGTACACTAAGGCGACTTGGTTCCCCAAATTTCATTCTTCTATGTTGAAGCGTTCATTTCCAGTAACAGTTTGAATTTTTAGGTTTCACTCTGATTTCTCCTATATTGATAGATGTATTTGGAACTCTAAATCCAACACGGTTTGTGCTAACTTCTTGAAAATTGTCACAACAAAGTAGTTTCACGTTCTATCTCTACGTTTTGTTTCCTCTTGATGTAGCCCTAAGCAGTGACTGGCGAGAAACACTTTCATGGGAAGGGGTTGCCAAGCTTCCAAAAATTACGAATCTCCAGAAATCTCAGCAAATATTGTTTCACCCAAACTGGATGATACTTTCAGGTAATGATCAGTACACTAAGGCGACTTGGTTCCCCAAATTTCGTTCTTCTATGTTGAAGCGTTCATTTCCAGTAACAGTTTGAATTTTTAGGTTTCACTCTGTTTTCTCCTATATTGATAGATGTATTTGGAACTCTAAATCCAACACGGTTTGTGCTAGCTTCTTGAAACTTGACACAACAAAGTAGTTTCACGTTCTATCTCTACGTTTTGTTTCCTCTTGATGTAGCCCTAAGCAGTGACTGGCGAGAAACCCTTTCATGGAATGGGGTTGCCAAGCTTCCAAAAATTACGAATCTCCAGAAATCTCAGCAAATATTTTTTCACCCAAACTGGATGATACTTTCAGGTAATGATCAGTACACTAAGGCGACTTGGTTCCCCAAATTTCGTTCTTCTATTCTGAAGCGTTCATTTCCAGTAACAGTTTGAATTTTTAGGTTTCACTCTGTTTTCTCCTATATTGATAGATGTATTTGGAACTCTAAATCCAACACGGTTTGTGCTAGCTTCTTGAAACTTGTCACAACAAAGTAGTTTCACGTTCTATCTCTACATTTTCTTTCCTCTTGATGTAGCCCTAAGCAGTGACAAGCAAGAAACACTTTCATGGGAAGGGGTTGCCAAGCTTCCAAAAATTACGAATCTCCAGAAATCTCAGCAAATATTTTTTCACCCAAACTGGATGATACTTTCAGGTAATGATCAGTACACTAAGGCAACTTGGTTCCCCAAATTTCGTTCTTCTATGTTGAAGCGTTCATTTCCAGTAACAGTTTGAATTTTTAGGTTTCACTCTGTTTTCTCCTATATTGATAGATGTATTTGGAACTCTAAATCCAACACGGTTTGTGCTAGCTTCTTGAAACTTGACACAACAAAGTAGTTTCACGTTCTATCTCTACGTTTTGTTTCCTCTTCATGTAGCCCTAAGCAGTGACTGGCGAGAAACACTTTCATGGGAAGGGGTAGCCAAGCTTGCAAAAATTACGAATCTCCAGAAATCTCAGCAAATATTTTTTCACCCAAACTTGATGATAATTTCAGGTAATGATCAGTACACTAAGGTGACTTGGTTCCCCAAATTTCGTTCTTCTATGTTGAAGCGTTCATTTCCAGTAACAGTTTGAATTTTTAGGTTTCACTCTGTTTTCTCCTATATTGATAGATGTATTTGGAACTCTAAATCCAACACGGTTTGTGCTAGCTTCTTGAAACTTGACACAACAAAGTAGTTTCACGTTCTATCTCTACGTTTTGTTTCCTCTTAATGTAGCCCTAAGCATTGACTGGCGAGAAACCCTTTCATGGAACGGGGTTGCCAAGCTTCCAAAAATTACGAATCTCCAGAAATCTCAGCAAATATTTTTTCAACCAAACTGGATGATACTTTCAGGTAATGGTCAGTACACTAAGGCGACTTGGTTCCCCAAATTTCATTCTTCTATGTTGAAGCGTTCATTTCCAGTAACAGTTTGAATTTTTAGGTTTCACTCTGATTTCTCCTATATTGATAGATGTATTTGGAACTCTAAATCCAACACGGTTTGTGCTAACTTCTTGAAAATTGTCACAACAAAGTAGTTTCACGTTCTATCTCTACGTTTTGTTTCCTCTTGATGTAGCCCTAAGCAGTGACTGGCGAGAAACACTTTCATGGGAAGGGGTTGCCAAGCTTCCAAAAATTACGAATCTCCAGAAATCTCAGCAAATATTGTTTCACCCAAACTGGATGATACTTTCAGGTAATGATCAGTACACTAAGGCGACTTGGTTCCCCAAATTTCGTTCTTCTATGTTGAAGCGTTCATTTCCAGTAACAGTTTGAATTTTTAGGTTTCACTCTGTTTTCTCCTATATTGATAGATGTATTTGGAACTCTAAATCCAACACGGTTTGTGCTAGCTTCTTGAAACTTGACACAACAAAGTAGTTTCACGTTCTATCTCTACGTTTTGTTTCCTCTTGATGTAGCCCTAAGCAGTGACTGGCGAGAAACCCTTTCATGGAATGGGGTTGCCAAGCTTCCAAAAATTACGAATCTCCAGAAATCTCAGCAAATATTTTTTCACCCAAACTGGATGATACTTTCAGGTAATGATCAGTACACTAAGGCGACTTGGTTCCCCAAATTTCGTTCTTCTATTCTGAAGCGTTCATTTCCAGTAACAGTTTGAATTTTTAGGTTTCACTCTGTTTTCTCCTATATTGATAGATGTATTTGGAACTCTAAATCCAACACGGTTTGTGCTAGCTTCTTGAAACTTGTCACAACAAAGTAGTTTCACGTTCTATCTCTACATTTTCTTTCCTCTTGATGTAGCCCTAAGCAGTGACAAGCAAGAAACACTTTCATGGGAAGGGGTTGCCAAGCTTCCAAAAATTACGAATCTCCAGAAATCTCAGCAAATATTTTTTCACCCAAACTGGATGATACTTTCAGGTAATGATCAGTACACTAAGGCAACTTGGTTCCCCAAATTTCGTTCTTCTATGTTGAAGCGTTCATTTCCAGTAACAGTTTGAATTTTTAGGTTTCACTCTGTTTTCTCCTATATTGATAGATGTATTTGGAACTCTAAATCCAACACGGTTTGTGCTAGCTTCTTGAAACTTGACACAACAAAGTAGTTTCACGTTCTATCTCTACGTTTTGTTTCCTCTTCATGTAGCCCTAAGCAGTGACTGGCGAGAAACACTTTCATGGGAAGGGGTTGCCAAGCTTCCAAAAATTACGAATCTCCAGAAATCTCAGCAAATATTGTTTCACCCAAACTGGATGATACTTTCAGGTAATGATCATTACACTAAGGCGACTTGGTTCCCCAAATTTTGTTCTTCTATGTTGAAGCGTTCATTTCCAGTAACAGTTTGAAATTTTAGGTTTCACTCTGTTTTCTCCTATATTGATAGATATATTTGGAACTCTAAATCCAACACAGTTTGTGCTAGCTTCTTGAAACTTGACACAACAAAGTAGTTTCACGTTCTATCTCTACGTTTTGTTTCCTCTTGATGTAGCCCTAAACAGTGACTGGCGAGAAACACTTTCATGGGAAGGGGTTGCCAAGCTTCCAAAAATTACGAATCTCCAGAAATCTCAGCAAATATTTTTTCACCCAAACTGGATGATACTTTCAGGTAATGGTCAGTACACTAAGGCGACTTGGTTCCCCAAATTTCGTTCTTCTATGTTGAAGCGTTCATTTCCAGTAACAGTTTGAATTTTTAGGTTTCACTCTGTTTTCTCCTATATTGATAGATGTATTTGGAACTCTAAATCCAACACGGTTTGTGCTAGCTTCTTGAAACTTGTCACAACAAAGTAGTTTCACGTTCTATCTCTACGTTTTGTTTCCTCTTGATGTAGCCCTAAGCAGTGACTGGCGAGAAACACTTTCATGGGAAGGGGTAGCCAAGCTTCCAAAAATTACGAATCTCCAGAAATCTCAGCAAATATTTTTTCACCCAAACTGGATGATACTTTCAGGTAATGATCAGTACACTAAGGCGACTTGGTTCCCCAAATTTCGTTCTTCTATTCTGAAGCGTTCATTTCCAGTAACAGTTTGAATTTTTAGGTTTCACTCTGTTTTCTCCTATATTGATAGATGTATTTGGAACTCTAAATCCAACACGGTTTGTGCTAACTTCTTGAAAATTGTCACAACAAAGTAGTTTCACGTTCAATCTCTACGTTTTGTTTCCTCTTGATGTAGCCCTAAGCAGTGACTGGCGAGAAACACTTTCATGGGAAGGGGTTGCCAAGCTTCCAAAAATTACGAATCTCCAGAAATCTCAGCAAATATTGTTTCACCCAAACTGGATGATACTTTCAGGTAATGATCAGTACACTAAGGCGACTTGGTTCCCCAAATTTCGTTTTTCTATGTTGAAGCGTTCATTTCCAGTAACAGTTTGAATTTTTAGGTTTCACTCTGTTTTCTCCTATATTGATAGATGTATTTGGAACTCTAAATCCAACACGGTTTGTGCTAGCTTCTTGAAACTTGACACAACAAAGTAGTTTCACGTTCTATCTCTACGTTTTGTTTCCTCTTGATGTAGCCCGAAGCAGTGACTGGCGAGAAACACTTTCATGGGAAGGGGTTGCCAAGCTTCCAAAAATTACGAATCTCCAGAAATCTCAGCAAATATTTTTTCACCCAAACAGGATGATAATTTCAGGTAATGATCAGTACACTAAGGCGACTTGGTTCCCCAAATTTCGTTCTTCTATTCTGAAGCGTTCATTTCCAGTAACAGTTTGAATTTTTAGGTTTCACTCTGTTTTCTCCTATATTGATAGATGTATTTGGAACTCTAAATCCAACACGGTTTGTGCTAGCTTCTTGAAACTTGACACAACAAAGTAGTTTCACGTTCTATCTCTACGTTTTGTTTCCTCTTGATGTAGCCCTAAGCAGTGACTGGCGAGAAACACTTTCATGGGAAGGGGTTGCCAAGCTTCCAAAAATTACGAATCTCCAGAAATCTCAGCAAATATTTTTTCACCCAAACTGGATGATACATTCAGGTAATGATCAGTACACTAAGGCGAATTGGTTCCCCAAATTTCGTTCTTCTGTGTTGAAGCGTTCATTTCCAGTAACAGTTTGAATTTTTAGGTTTCACTCTGTTTTCTCCTATATTGATAGATGTATTTGGAACTCTAAATCCAACACGGCTTGTGCTAGCTTCTTGAAACTTGACACAACAAAGTAGTTTCACGTTCTATCTCTACGTTTTGTTTCCTCTTGATGTAGCCCTAAGCAGTGACTGGCGAGAAACACTTTCATGGAAAGGGGTTGCCAAGCTTCCAAAAATTACGAATCTCCAGAAATCTCAGCAAATATTTTTTCACCCAAACTGGATGATACTTTCAGGTAATGATCAGTACACTAAGGCGACTTGGTTCCCCAAATTTCGGTCTTCTATGTTGAAGCGTTCATTTCCAGTAACAGTTTGAATTTTTAGGTTTCACTCTGTTTTCTCCTATATTGATAGATGTATTTGGAACTCTAAATCCAACACAGTTTGTGCTAACTTCTTGAAACTTGTCACAACAAAGTAGTTTCACGTTCTATCTCTACATTTTGTTTCCTCTTGATGTAGCCCTAAGCAGTGACTGGCGAGAAACACTTTCATTGGAAGGGGTAGCCAAGCTTCCAAAAATTACGAATCTCCAGAAATCTCAGCAAATATTTTTTCACCCAAACTGGAAGATACTTTCAGGTAATGATCTGTACACTAAGGCGACTTGGTTCCCCAAATTTCGTTCTTCTATGTTGAAGCGTTCATTTCCAGTAACAGTTTGAATTTTTAGGTTTCACTCTGTTTTCTCCTATATTGATAGATATATTTGGAACTCTAAATCCAACACAGTTTGTGCTAGCTTCTTGAAACTTGACACAACAAAGTAGTTTCACGTTCTATCTCTACGTTTTGTTTCCTCTTGATGTAGCCCTAAGCAGTGACTGGCGAGAAACACTTTCATGGGAAGGGGTTGCCAAGCTTCCAAAATTACGAATCTCCAGAAATCTCAGCAAATATTTTTTCACCCAAACTGGATGATACTTTCAGGTAATGATCAGTACACTAAGGCGACTTGGTTCCCCAAATTTCGTTCTTCTATGTTGAAGCGTTCATTTCCAGTAACAGTTTCAATTTTTAGGTTTCACTCTGTTTTCTCCTATATTGATAGATGTATTTGGAACTCTAAATCCAACACGGTTTGTGCTAGCTTCTTGAAACTTGACACAACAAAGTAGTTTCACGTTGTATCTCTACGTTTTGTTTCCTCTTGATGTAGCCCTAAGCAGTGACTGGCGAGAAACACTTTCATGGGAAGGGGTTGCCAAGCTTCCAAAAATTACGAATCTCCAGAAATCTCAGCAAATATTTTTTCACCCAAACTGTATGATACTTTCAGGTAATGATCAGTACACTAAGGCGACTTGGTTCCCCAAATTTCGTTCTTCTATGTTGAAGCGTTCATTTCCAGTAACAGTTTGAATTTTTAGGTTTCACTCTGTTTTCTCCTATATTGATAGATGTATTTGGAACTCTAAATCCAACACGGTTTGTGCTAGCTTCTTGAAACTTGACACAACAACGTAGTTTCACGTTCTATATCTACGTTTTGTTTCCTCTTGATGTAGCCCTAAGCAGTGACTGGCGAGAAACCCTTTCATGGAACGGGGTTGCCAAGTTTCCAAAAATTACGAATCTCCAGAAATCTCAGCAAATATTTTTTCACCCAAACTGGATGATACTTTCAGGTAATGATCAGTACACTAAGGCGACTTGGTTCCCCAAATTTCGTTCTTCTATGTTGAAGCGTTCATTTCCAGTAACAGTTTGAATTTTTAGGTTTCACTCTGTTTTCTCCTATATTGATAGATGTATTTGGAACTCTAAATCCAACACGGTTTGTGCTAGCTTCTTGAAACTTGTCACAACAAAGTAGTTTCACGTTCTATCTCTATGTTTTGTTTCCTCTTGATGTAGCCCAAAGCAGTGACTGACAAGAAACACTTTCATGGGAAGGGGTTGCCAAGCTTCCAAAAATTACGAATCTCCAGAAATCTCAGCAAATATTTTTTCACCCAAACTGGATGATACTTTCAGGTAATGATCAGTACACTAAGGCAACTTGGTTCCCCAAATTTCGTTCTTCTATGTTGAAGCGTTCATTTCCAGTAACAGTTTGAATTTTTAGGTTTCACTCTGATTTCTCCTATATTGATAGATGTATTTGGAACACTAAATCCAACACGGTTTGTGCTAACTTCTTGAAAATTGTCACAACAAAGTAGTTTCACGTTCTATCTCTACGTTTTGTTTCCTCTTGATGTAGCCCTAAGCAGTGACTGGCGAGAAACACTTTCATGGGAAGGGGTTGTCAAGCTTCCAAAAATTATGAATCTCCAGAAATCTCAGCAAATATTTTTTCACCCAAACTGGATGATACTTTCAGGTAATGATCAGGACACTAAGGCGACTTGGTTCCCCAAATTTCGTTCTTCTATGTTGAAGCGTTCATTTCCAGTAACAGTTTGAATTTTTAGGTTTCACTCTGTTTTCTCCTATATTGATAGATGTATTTGGAACTCTAAATCCAACACGGTTTGTGCTAGCTTCTTGAAACTTGACACAACAAAGTAGTTTCACGTTCTATCTCTACGTTTTGTTTCCTCTTGATGTAGCCCGAAGCAGTGACTGGCGAGAAACACTTTCATGGGAA
Organism: Spermophilus citellus; assembly: GCF_964194105.1. Lineage (NCBI taxonomy): Eukaryota > Metazoa > Chordata > Mammalia > Rodentia > Sciuridae > Spermophilus > Spermophilus citellus. The sequence goes on along the minus strand of NC_138183.1, from coordinate 96,650,738 downwards.
GGGGTTGCCAAGCTTCCAAAAATTACGAATCTCCAGAAATCTCAGCAAATATTTTTTCACCCAAACAGGATGATAATTTCAGGTAATGATCAGTACACTAAGGCGACTTGGTTCCCCAAATTTCGTTCTTCTATTCTGAAGCGTTCATTTCCAGTAACAGTTTGAATTTTTAGGTTTCACTCTGTTTTCTCCTATATTGATAGATGTATTTGGAACTCTAAATCCAACACGGTTTGTGCTAGCTTCTTGAAACTTGACACAACAAAGTAGTTTCACGTTCTATCTCTACGTTTTGTTTCCTCTTGATGTAGCCCTAAGCAGTGACTGGCGAGAAACACTTTCATGGGAAGGGGTTGCCAAGCTTCCAAAAATTACGAATCTCCAGAAATCTCAGCAAATATTTTTTCACCCAAACTGGATGATACATTCAGGTAATGATCAGTACACTAAGGTGACCTGGTTCCCCAAATTTCGTTCTTCTATGTTGAAGCGTTCATTTCCAGTAACAGTTTGAATTTTTAGGTTTCACTCTGTTTTCTCCTATATTGATAGATGTATTTGGAACTCTAAATCCAACACGGCTTGTGCTAGCTTCTTGAAACTTGACACAACAAAGTAGTTTCACGTTCTATCTCTACGTTTTGTTTCCTCTTGATGTAGCCCTAAGCAGTGACTGGCGAGAAACACTTTCATGGAAAGGGGTTGCCAAGCTTCCAAAAATTACGAATCTCCAGAAATCTCAGCAAATATTTTTTCACCCAAACTGGATGATACTTTCAGGTAATGATCAGTACACTAAGGCGACTTGGTTCCCCAAATTTCGGTCTTCTATGTTGAAGCGTTCATTTCCAGTAACAGTTTGAATTTTTAGGTTTCACTCTGTTTTCTCCTATATTGATAGATGTATTTGGAACTCTAAATCCAACACAGTTTGTGCTAACTTCTTGAAACTTGTCACAACAAAGTAGTTTCACGTTCTATCTCTACATTTTGTTTCCTCTTGATGTAGCCCTAAGCAGTGACTGGCGAGAAACACTTTCATTGGAAGGGGTAGCCAAGCTTCCAAAAATTACGAATCTCCAGAAATCTCAGCAAATATTTTTTCACCCAAACTGGAAGATACTTTCAGGTAATGATCTGTACACTAAGGCGACTTGGTTCCCCAAATTTCGTTCTTCTATGTTGAAGCGTTCATTTCCAGTAACAGTTTGAATTTTTAGGTTTCACTCTGTTTTCTCCTATATTGATAGATATATTTGGAACTCTAAATCCAACACAGTTTGTGCTAGCTTCTTGAAACTTGACACAACAAAGTAGTTTCACGTTCTATCTCTACGTTTTGTTTCCTCTTGATGTAGCCCTAAGCAGTGACTGGCGAGAAACACTTTCATGGGAAGGGGTTGCCAAGCTTCCAAAATTACGAATCTCCAGAAATCTCAGCAAATATTTTTTCACCCAAACTGGATGATACTTTCAGGTAATGATCAGTACACTAAGGCGACTTGGTTCCCCAAATTTCGTTCTTCTATGTTGAAGCGTTCATTTCCAGTAACAGTTTCAATTTTTAGGTTTCACTCTGTTTTCTCCTATATTGATAGATGTATTTGGAACTCTAAATCCAACACGGTTTGTGCTAGCTTCTTGAAACTTGACACAACAAAGTAGTTTCACATTCTATCTCTACGTTTTGTTTCCTCTTGATGTAGCCCTAAGCAGTGACTGGCGAGAAACCCTTTCATGGAACGGGGTTGCCAAGCTTCCAAAAATTACGAATCTCCAGAAATCTCAGCAAATATTTTTTCACCCAAACTGTATGATACTTTCAGGTAATGATCAGTACACGAAGGCGACTTGGTTCCCCAAATTTCGTTCTTCTATGTTGAAGCGTTCATTTCCAGTAACAGTTTGAATTTTTAGGTTTCACTCTGTTTTCTCCTATATTGATAGATGTATTTGGAACTCTAAATCCAACACGGTTTGTGCTAGCTTCTTGAAACTTGACACAACAACGTAGTTTCACGTTCTATATCTACGTTTTGTTTCCTCTTGATGTAGCCCTAAGCAGTGACTGGCGAGAAACCCTTTCATGGAACGGGGTTGCCAAGTTTCCAAAAATTACGAATCTCCAGAAATCTCAGCAAATATTTTTTCACCCAAACTGGATGATACTTTCAGGTAATGATCAGTACACTAAGGCGACTTGGTTCCCCAAATTTCGTTCTTCTATGTTGAAGCGTTCATTTCCAGTAACAGTTTGAATTTTTAGGTTTCACTCTGTTTTCTCCTATATTGATAGATGTATTTGGAACTCTAAATACAACACGGTTTGTGCTAGCTTCTTGAAACTTGTCACAACAAAGTAGTTTCACGTTCTATCTCTATGTTTTGTTTCCTCTTGATGTAGCCCAAAGCAGTGACTGACAAGAAACACTTTCATGGGAAGGGGTTGCCAAGCTTCCAAAAATTACGAATCTCCAGAAATCTCAGCAAATATTTTTTCACCCAAACTGGATGATACTTTCAGGTAATGATCAGTACACTAAGGCAACTTGGTTCCCCAAATTTCGTTCTTCTATGTTGAAGCGTTCATTTCCAGTAACAGTTTGAATTTTTAGGTTTCACTCTGATTTCTCCTATATTGATAGATGTATTTGGAACTCTAAATCCAACACGGTTTGTGCTAACTTCTTGAAAATTGTCACAACAAAGTAGTTTCACGTTCTATCTCTACGTTTTGTTTCCTCTTGATGTAGCCCTAAGCAGTGACTGGCGAGAAACACTTTCATGGGAAGGGGTTGTCAAGCTTCCAAAAATTATGAATCTCCAGAAATCTCAGCAAATATTTTTTCACCCAAACTGGATGATACTTTCAGGTAATGATCAGGACACTAAGGCGACTTGGTTCCCCAAATTTCGTTCTTCTATGTTGAAGCGTTCATTTCCAGTAACAGTTTGAATTTTTAGGTTTCACTCTGTTTTCTCCTATATTGATAGATGTATTTGGAACTCTAAATCCAACACGGTTTGTGCTAGCTTCTTGAAACTTGACACAACAAAGTAGTTTCACGTACTATCTCTACGTTTTGTTTCCTCTTGATGTAGCCCTAAGCAGTGACTGGCGAGAAACACTTTCATGGGAAGGGGTTGCCAAGCTTCCAAAATTTACGAATCTCCAGAAATCTCAGCAAATATTTTTTCACCCAAACTGGATGATACTTTCAGGTAATGATCAGTACACGAAGGCGACTTGGTTCCCCAAATTTCGTTCTTCTATGTTGAAGCGTTCATTTCCAGTAACAGTTTGAATTTTTAGGTTTCACTCTGTTTTCTCCTATATTGATAGATGTATTTGGAACTCTAAATCCAACACGGTTTGTGCTAGCTTCTTGAAACTTGACACAACAACGTAGTTTCACGTTCTATATCTACGTTTTGTTTCCTCTTGATGTAGCCCTAAGCAGTGACTGGCGAGAAACCCTTTCATGGAACGGGGTTGCCAAGTTTCCAAAAATTACGAATCTCCAGAAATCTCAGCAAATATTTTTTCACCCAAACTGGATGATACTTTCAGGTAATGATCAGTACACTAAGGCGACTTGGTTCCCCAAATTTCGTTCTTCTATGTTGAAGCGTTCATTTCCAGTAACAGTTTGAATTTTTAGGTTTCACTCTGTTTTCTCCTATATTGATAGATGTATTTGGAACTCTAAATACAACACGGTTTGTGCTAGCTTCTTGAAACTTGTCACAACAAAGTAGTTTCACGTTCTATCTCTATGTTTTGTTTCCTCTTGATGTAGCCCAAAGCAGTGACTGACAAGAAACACTTTCATGGGAAGGGGTTGCCAAGCTTCCAAAAATTACGAATCTCCAGAAATCTCAGCAAATATTTTTTCACCCAAACTGGATGATACTTTCAGGTAATGATCAGTACACTAAGGCAACTTGGTTCCCCAAATTTCGTTCTTCTATGTTGAAGCGTTCATTTCCAGTAACAGTTTGAATTTTTAGGTTTCACTCTGATTTCTCCTATATTGATAGATGTATTTGGAACTCTAAATCCAACACGGTTTGTGCTAACTTCTTGAAAATTGTCACAACAAAGTAGTTTCACGTTCTATCTCTACGTTTTGTTTCCTCTTGATGTAGCCCTAAGCAGTGACTGGCGAGAAACACTTTCATGGGAAGGGGTTGTCAAGCTTCCAAAAATTATGAATCTCCAGAAATCTCAGCAAATATTTTTTCACCCAAACTGGATGATACTTTCAGGTAATGATCAGGACACTAAGGCGACTTGGTTCCCCAAATTTCGTTCTTCTATGTTGAAGCGTTCATTTCCAGTAACAGTTTGAATTTTTAGGTTTCACTCTGTTTTCTCCTATATTGATAGATGTATTTGGAACTCTAAATCCAACACGGTTTGTGCTAGCTTCTTGAAACTTGACACAACAAAGTAGTTTCACGTACTATCTCTACGTTTTGTTTCCTCTTGATGTAGCCCTAAGCTGTGACTGGCGAGAAACACTTTCATGGGAAGGGGTTGCCAAGCTTCCAAAATTTACGAATCTCCAGAAATCTCAGCAAATATTTTTTCACCCAAACTGGATGATACTTTCAGGTAATGATCAGTACACTAAGGCGACTTGGTTCCCCAAATTTCGTTCTTCTATGTTGAAGCGTTCATTTCCAGTAACAGTTTGAATTTTTAGGTTTCACTCTGTTTTCTCCTATATTGATAGATATATTTGGAACTGTAAATCCAACACAGTTTGTGCTAGCTTCTTGAATCTTGACACAACAAAGTAGTTTCACGTTCTATCTCTACGTTTTGTTTCCTCTTGATGTAGCCCTAAGCAGTGACTGGCGAGAAACACTTTCATGGGAAGGGGTTGCCAAGCTTCCAAAAATTACGAATCTCCAGAAATCTCAGCAAATATTTTTTCACCCAAACTGGATGATACTTTCAGGTAATGGTCAGTACACTAAGGCGACTTGGTTCCCCAAATTTCGTTCTTCTATGTTGAAGCGTTCATTTCCAGTAACAGTTTGAATTTTTAGGTTTCACTCTGTTTTCTCCTATATTGATAGATGTATTTGGAACTCTAAATCCAACACGGTTTGTGCTAGCTTCTTGAAACTTGTCACAACAAAGTAGTTTCACGTTCTATCTCTATGTTTTGTTTCCTCTTGATGTAGCCCTAAGCAGTGACTGGCGAGAAACACTTTCATGGAACGGGGTTGCCAAGCTTCCAAAAATTACGAATCTCCAGAAATCTCAGCAAATATTTTTTCACCCAAACTGGATGATACTTTCAGGTAATGATCAGTATACAAAGGCGACTTGGATCCCCAAATTTCGTTCTTCTATGTTGAAGCGTTCATTTCCAGTAACAGTTTGAATTTTTAGGTTTCACTCTGTTTTCTCCTATATTGATAGATGTGTTTGGAACTCTAAATCCAACACGGTTTGTGCTAGCTTCTTGAAACTTGACACAACAAAGTAGTATCACGTTCTATCTCTACGTTTTGTTTCCTCTTGATGTAGCCCTAAGCAGTGACTGGCGAGAAACACCTTCATGGGAAGGGGTTGCCAAGCTTCCAAAAATTACGAATCTCCAGAAATCTCAGCAAATATTTTTTCACCCAAACTGGATGATACTTTCAGGTAATGATCAGTACACTAAGGCGACTTGGTTCCCCAAATTTCGTTCTTCTATGTTGAAGCGTTCATTTCCAGTAACAGTTTGAATTTTTAGGTTTCACTCTGTTTTCTCCTATATTGATAGATGTATTTGGAACTCTAAATCCAACACGGTTTGTGCTAGCTTCTTGAAACTTGACACAACAAAGTAGTTTCACGTTCTATCTCTACGTTTTGTTTCCTCTTGATGTAGCCCTAAGCAGTGACTGGCGAGAAACACTTTCATGGGAAGGGGTTGCCAAGCTTCCAAAAATTACGAATCTACAGAAATCTCAGCAAATATTTTTTCACCCAAACTGGATGATACTTTCAGGTAATGATCAGTACACTAAGGCGACTTGGTTCCCCAAATTTCGTTCTTCTATGTTGAAGCGTTCATTTCCAGTAACAGTTTGAATTTTTAGGTTTCACTCTGTTTTCTCCTATATTGATAGATGTATTTGGAACTCTAAATCCAACACGGTTTGTGCTAGCTTCTTGAAACTTGACACAACAAAGTAGTTTCACGTTCTATCTCTACCTTTGTTTTCCTCTTGATGTAGCCCTAAGCAGTGACCGGCGAGAAACCCTTTCATGGAACGGGGTTGCCCAGCTTCCAAAAATTACGAATCTCCAGAAATCTCCGCAAATATTTTTTCACCCAAACAGGATGATACTTTCAGGTAATGATCAGTACACTAAGGCGACTTGGTTCCCCAAATTTCGTTCTTCTATGTTGAAGCGTTCATTTCCGGTAACAGTTTGAATTTTTAGGTTTCACTCTGTTTTCTCCTATATTAACAGATGTATTTGGAACTCTAAATCCAACACGGTTTGTGCTAGCTTCTTGAAACTTGTCACAACAAAGTAGTTTCACGTTCTATCTCTATGTTTTGTTTCCTCTTGATGTAGCCCTAAGCAGTGACTGGCGAGAAACACTTTCATGGGAAGGGGTTGCCAAGCTTCCAAAAATTACGAATCTCCAGAAATCTCAGCAAATATTTTTTCACCCAAACTGGATGATACTTTCAGGTAATGATCAGTACACTAAGGCGACTTGGTTCCCCAAATTTCGTTCTTCTATGTTGAAGCGTTCATTTCCAGTAACAGTTTGAATTTTTAGGTTTCACTCTGTTTTCTCCTATATTGATAGATGTATTTGGAACTCTAAATCCAACACGGTTTGTGCTAGCTTCTTGAAACTTGACACAACAAAGTAGTTTCACGTTCTATCTCTACGTTTTGTTTCCTCTTGATGTAGCCCTAAGCAGTGACTGGCGAGAAACCCTTTCATGGAACGGGGTTGTCAAGCTTCCAAAAATTACGAATCTCCAGAAATCTCAGCAAATATTTTTTCACCCAAACTGGATGATACTTTCAGGAAATGATCAGTACACTAAGGCGACTTGGTTCCCCAAATTTCGTTCTTCTATGTTGAAGCGTTCATTTCCAGTAACCGTTTGAATTTTTAGGTTTCACTCTGTTTTCTCCTATATTGATAGATGTATTTGGAACTCTAAATCCAACACGGTTTGTGCTAGCTTCTTGAAACTTGACACAACAAAGTAGTTTCACGTTCTATCTCTACGTTTTGTTTCCTCTTGATGTAGCCCTAAGCAGTGACTGGCGAGAAACCCTTTCATGGAACGGGGTTGCCAAGCTTCCAAACATTACGAATCTCCAGAAATCTCAGCAAATATTTTTTCACCCAAACTGGATGATACTTTCAGGTAATGATCAGTACACTAAGGCGAATTGGTTCACCAAATTTCGTTCTTCTATGTTGAAGCGTTCATTTCCAGTAACAGTTTGAATTTTTAGGTTTCACTCTGTTTTCTCCTATATTGATAGATGTATTTGGAACTCTAAATCCAACACGGTTTGTGCTAGCTTCTTTAAACTTGACACAACAAAGTAGTTTCACGTTCTATCTCTACGTTTTGTTTCCTCTTGATGTAGCCCTAAGCAGTGACTGGCGAGAAACCCTTTCATGGAACGGGGCTGCCAAGCTTCCAAAAATTACGAATCTCCAGAAATCTCAGCAAATATTTTTTCACCCAAACTAGATGATACTTTCAGGTAATGATCAGTACACTAAGGCGACTTGGTTCCCCAAATTTCGTTCTTCTATGTTGAAGCGTTCATTTCCAGTAACAGTTTGAATTTTTAGGTTTCACTCTGTTTTCTCCTATATTGATAGATGTATTTGGAACTCTAAATCCAACATGGTTTGTGCTAGCTTCTTGAAACTTGACACAACAAAGTAGTTTCACGTTCTATCTCTACTCTTTGTTTCCTCTTAATGTAGCCCTAAGCAGTGACTGGCGAGAAACCCTTTCATGGAACGGGATTGCCAAGCTAACAAAAATTACGAATCTCCAGAAATCTCAGCAAATATTTTTTCACCCAAACTGGATGATACTTTCAGGTAATGATCAGTACACTAAGGCGACTTGGTTCCCCAAATTTCGTTCTTCTATGTTGAAGCGTTCATTTCCAGTAACAGTTTGAATTTTTAGGTTTCACTCTGTTTTCTCCTATATTGATAGATGTATTTGGAACTCTAAATCCAACATGGTTTGTGCTAGCTTCTTGAAACTTGACACAACAAAGTAGTTTCACGTTCTATCTCTACTCTTTGTTTCCTCTTAATGTAGCCCTAAGCAGTGACTGGCGAGAAACCCTTTCATGGAACGGGATTGCCAAGCTAACAAAAATTACGAATCTCCAGAAATCTCAGCAAATATTTTTTCACCCAAACTGGATGATACTTTCAGGTAATGATCAGTACACTAAGGCGACTTGGTTCCCCAAATTTCGTTCTTCTATGTTGAAGCGTTCATTTCCGGTAACAGTTTGAATTTTTAGGTTTCACTCTGTTTTCTTCTATATTGATAGATGTATTTGGAACTCTAAATCCAACACGGTTTGTGCTAGCTTCTTGAAACTTGTCACAACAAAGTAGTTTCACGTTCTATCTCTATGTTTTGTTTCCTCTTGATGTAGCCCTAAGCAGTGACTGTCGAGAAACACTTTCATGGGAAGGGGTTGCCAAGCTTCCAAAAATTACGAATCTCCAGAAATCTCAGCAAATATTTTTTCACCCAAACTGGATGATACTTTCATGTAATGATCAGTACACTAAGGCGACTTGGTTCCCCAAATTTTGTTCTTCTATGTTTAAGCGTTCATTTCCAGTAACAGTTTGAATTTTTAGGTTTCACTCTGTTTTCTCCTATATTGATAGATGTATTTGGAACTCTAAATACAACACGGTTTGTGCTAGCTTCTTGAAACTTGACACAACAAAGTAGTTTCACGTTCCATCTCTACGTTTTGTTTCCACTTGATGTAGCGCTAAGCAGTGACTGGCGAGAAACACTTTCATGGGAAGGGGTTGCCAAGCTTCCAAAAATTACGAATCTCCAGAAATCTCAGGAAATATTTTTTCACCCAAACTGGATGATACTTTCAGGTAATGATCAGTACACTAAGGCGAATTGGTTCCCCAAATTTCGTTCTTCTATGTTGAAGCGTTCATTTCCAGTAACAGTTTGAATTTTTAGGTTTCACTCTGTTTTCTCCTATATTGATAGATGCATTTGGAACTCTAAATCCAACACTGTTTGTGCTAGCTTCTTGAAACTTGACACAACAAAGTAGTTTCACGTTCTATCTCTACTCTTTTTTTCCTCTTAATGTAGCCCTAAGCAGTGACTGGCGAGAAACCCTTTCATGGAACGGGGTTGCCAAGCTAACAAAAATTACGAATCTCCAGAAATCTCAGCAAATATTTTTTCACCCAAACTGGATGATACTTTCAGGAAATGATCAGTACACTAAGGCGACTTAGTTCCCCAAATTTCGTTCTTCTATGTTGAAGCGTTCATTTCCGGTAACAGTTTGAATTTTTAGGTTTCACTCTGTTTTCTCCTATAATAATAGATGTATTTGGAACTCTAAATCCAACACGGTTTGTGCTAGCTTCTTGAAACTTGACACAACAAAGTAGTTTCACTTTCTATCTCTACGTTTTGTTTCCTCTTGATGTAGCCCTAAGCAGTGACTGGCGAGAAACCCTTTCATGGAACGGGGTTGCCAATCTTCCAAAAATTACGAATCTCCAGAAATCTCAGCAAATATTTTTTCACCCAAACTGGATGATACTTTCAGGTAATGATCAGTACACTAAGGCGACTTGGTTCCCCAAATTTCGTTCTTCTATGATGAAGCGTTCATTTCCAGTAACAGTTTGAATTTTTAGGTTTCACTCTGTTTTCTCCTATGTTAATACATGTATTTGGAACTCTAAATCCAACACGGTTTGTGGTAGCTTCTTGAAACTTGTCACAACAGAGTAGTTTCACGTTCTATCTCTACGTTTTGTTTCCTCTTGATGTAGCCCTAAGCAGTGATTGGCGAGAAACACTTTCATGGGAAGGGGTTGCCAAGCTTCCAAAAATTACGAATCTCCAGAAATCTCAGCAAATATTTTTTCACCCAAACTGGATGATACTTTCAGGTAATGATCAGTACAATAAGACGACTTGGTTCCCCAAATTTCGTTCTTCTATGTTGAAGCATTCATTTCCAGTAACAGTTTGAATTTTTAGGTTTCACTCTGTTTTCTCCTATATTGATAGATGTATTTGGAACTCTAAATCCAACACGGTTTGTGCTAGCTTCTTGAAACTTGACACAACAAAGTAGTTTCACGTTCTATCTCTACGTTTTGTTTCCTCTTGATGTAGCCCTAAGCAGTGACTGGCGAGAAACACTTTCATGGGAAGGGGTTGCCAAGCTTCCAAAAATTACGAATCTCCAGAAATCTCAGCAAATATTTTTTCACCCAAACTGGATGATACTTTCAGGTAATGATCAGTACACTAAGGCGACTTGGTTCCCCAAATTTCGTTCTTCTATGTTGAAGCGTTCATTTCCAGTAACAGTTTGAATTTTTAGGTTTCACTCTGTTTTCTCCTATATTGATAGATGTATTTGGAACTCTAAATCCAACACGGTTTGTGCTAGCTTCTTGAAACTTGACACAACAAAGTAGTTTCACGTTCTATCTCTACGTTTTGTTTCCTCTTGATGTAGCCCTAAGCAGTGACTGGCGAGAAACCCTTTCATGGAACGGGGTTGCCAAGCTTCCAAAAATTACGAATCTCCAGAAATCTCAGCAAATATTTTTTCACCCAAACTGGATGATACTTTCAGGTAATGATCAGTACACTAAGGCGACTTGGTTCCCCAAATTTCGTTCTTCTATGTTGAAGCGTTCATTTCCAGTAACAGTTTCAATTTTTAGGTTTCACTCTGTTTTCTCCTATATTGATAGATGTATTTGGAACTCTAAATCCAACACGGTTTGTGCTAGCTTCTTGAAACTTGACACAACAAAGTAGTTTCACATTCTATATCTACGTTTTGTTTCCTCTTGATGTAGCCCTAAGCAGTGACTGGCGAGAAACACTTTCATGGGAAGGGGTTGCCAAGCTTCCAAAAATTACGAATCTCCAGAAATCTCAGCAAATATTTTTTCACCCAAAATGGATGATACTTTCAGGTAATGATCAGTACACTAAGGCGACTTGGTTCCCCAAATTTTGTTCTTCTATGTTGAAGCGTTCATTTCCAGTAACAGTTTCAATTTTTAGGTTTCACTCTGTTTTCTCCTATATTGATAGATGTATTTGGAACTCTAAATCCAACACGGTTTGTGCTAGATTCTTGAAACTTGACACAACAAAGTAGTTTCACGTTCTATCTCTACGTTTTGTTTCCTCTTGATGTAGCCCTAAGCAGTGACTGGCGAGAAACCCTTTCATGGAACGGGGTTGCCAAGCTTCCAAAAATTACGAATCTCCAGAAATCTCAGCAAATATTTTTTCACCCAAACTGGATGATACTTTCAGGAAATGATCAGTACACTAAGGCGACTTGGTTCCCCAAATTTCGTTCTTCTATGTTGAAGCGTTCATTTCCAGTAACAGTTTGAATTTTTAGGTTTCACTCCGTTTTCTCCTATATTGATAGATGTATTTGGAACTCTAAATCCAACACGGTTTGTGCTAGCTTCTTGAAACTTGACACAACAAAGTAGTTTCACGTTCTATCTCTATGTTTTGTTTCCTCTTGATGTAGCCCTAAGCAGTGACTGGCGAGAAACCCTTTCATGGGAAGGGGTTGCCACGCTTCCAAACATTACGAATCTCCAAAAATCTCAGCAAATATTTTTTCACTCAAACTGGATGATACTTTCAGGTAATGATCAGTACACTAAGGCGACTTGGTTCCCCAAATTTCGTTCTTCTATGTTGAAGCGTTCATTTCCAGTAACAGTTTGAATTTTTAGGTTTCACTCTGTTTTCTCCTATATTGATAGATGTATTTGGAACTCTAAATCCAACACGGTTTGTGCTAGCTTCTTGAAACTTGACACATCAAAGTAGTTTCACGTTCTATCTCTACGTTTTGTTTCCTCTTGATATAGCCCTAAGCAGTGACGGGCGAGAAACCCTTTCATGGAACGGGGTTGCCAAGCTTCCAAAAATTACGAATCTCCAGAAATCTCAGCAAATATTTTTTCACCCAAACTAGATGGTACTTTCAGGAAATGATCAGTACACTAAGGTGACTTGGTTCCCCAAATTTCGTTCTTCTATGTTGAGGCGTTCATTTCCAGTAACAGTTTGAATTTTTAGGTTTCACTCTGTTTTCTCCTATATTGATAGATGTATTTGGAACTCTAAATCCAACATGGTTTGTGCTAGCTTCTTGAAACTTGTCACAACAAAGTATTTTCACGTTCTATCTCTATGTTTTGTTTCCTCTTGATGTAGCCGTAAGCAGTGACCGGCGAGAAACCCTTTCATGGAACGGGGTTGCCAAGATTCCAAAAATTACGAATCTCAGAAATCTCAGCAAATATTTTTTCACCCAAACTGGATGATACTTTCAGGTAATGATCAGCACACTAAGGCGACTTGGTTCCCCAAATTTCGTTCTGCTATGTTGAAGCGTTCATTTCCGGTAACAGTTTGAATTTTTAGGTTTCACTCTGTTTTCTCCTATATTAATAGATGTATTTGGAACTCTAAATCCAACACGGTTTGTGCTAGCTTCTTGAAACTTGTCACAACAAAGTAGTTTCACGTTCTATCTCTACGTTTTGTTTCCTCTTGATGTAGCCCTAAGCAGTGATTGGCGAGAAACACTTTCATGGGAAGGGGTTGCCAAGCTTCCAAAAATTACGAATCTCCAGAAATCTCAGCAAATATTTTTTCACCCAAACTGGATGATACTTTCAGGTAATGATCAGTACACTAAGGCGACTTGGTTCCCCAAATTTCGTTCTTCTATGTTGAAGCGTTCATTTCCAGTAACAGTTTGAATTTTTAGGTTTCACTCTGTTTTCTCCTATATTGATAGATGTATTTGGAACTCTAAATCCAACACGGTTTGTGCTAGCTTCTTGAAACTTGACACAACAAAGTAGTTTCACGTTCTATCTCTACGTTTTGTTTCCTCTTAATGTAGCCCTAAGCAGTGACTTGCGAGAAACCCTTTCATGGAACGGGATTGCCAAGCTAACAAAAATTACGAATCTCCAGAAATCTCAGCAAATATTTTTTCACCCAAACTGGATGATACTTTCAGGTAATGATCAGTACACTAAGGCGACTTGGTTCCCCAAATTTCGTTCTTCTATGTTGAAGCGTTCATTTCCGGTAAGAGTTTGAATTTTTAGGTTTCACTCTGTTTTCTTCTATATTAATAGATGTATTTGGAACTCTAAATCCAACACGGTTTGTGCTAGCTTCTTGAAACTTGTCACAACAAAGAAGTTTCACGTTCTATCTCTACGTTTTGTTTCCTCTTGATGTAGCCCTAAGCAGTGACTGGCGAGAAACCCTTTCATGGAACGGGATTGCCAAGCTAACAAAAATTACGAATCTCCAGAAATCTCAGCAAATATTTTTTCACCCAAACTGGATGATACTTTCAGGTAATGATCAGTACACTAAGGCGACTTGGTTCCCCAAATTTCGTTCTTCTATGTTGAAGCGTTCATTTCCAGTAACAGTTTGAATTTTTAGGTTTCACTCTGTTTTCTCCTATATTGATAGATGTATTTGGAACTCTAAATCCAACACGGTTTGTGCTAGCTTCTTGAAACTTGACACAACAAAGTAGTTTCACGTTCTATCTCTATGTTTTGTTTCCTCTTGATGTAGCCCTAAGCAGTGACTGGCGAGAAACCCTTTCATGGGAAGGGGTTGCCACGCTTCCAAACATTACGAATCTCCAAAAATCTCAGCAAATATTTTTTCACCCAAACTGGATGATACTTTCAGGTAATGATCAGTACACTAAGGCGACTTGGTTCCCCAAATTTCGTTCTTCTATGTTGAAGCGTTCATTTCCAGTAACAGTTTGAATTTTTAGGTTTCACTCTGTTTTCTCCTATATTGATAGATGTATTTGGAACTCTAAATCCAACACGGTTTGTGCTAGCTTCTTGAAACTTGACACAACAAAGTAGTTTCACGTTCTATCTCTACGTTTTGTTTCCTCTTGATGTAGCCCTAAGCAGTGACTGGCGAGAAACCCTTTCATGGAACGGGGTTGCCAAGCTTCCAAAAATTACGAATCTCCAGAAATCTCAGCAAATATTTTTTCACCCAAAATAGATGATACTTTCAGGTAATGATCAGTACACTAAGGCGACTTGGTTCCCCAAATTTCGTTCTTCTATGTTGAAGCGTTCATTTCCAGTAACAGTTTGAATTTTTAGGTTTCACTCTGTTTTCTCCTATATTGATAGATGTATTTGGAACTCTAAATCCAACATGGTTTGTGCTAGCTTCTTGAAACTTGTCACAACAAAGTATTTTCACGTTCTATCTCTATGTTTTGTTTCCTCTTGATGTAGCCCTAAGCAGTGACCGGCGAGAAACCCTTTCATGGAACGGGGTTGCCAAGATTCCAAAAATTACGAATCTCAGAAATCTCAGCAAATATTTTTTCACCCAAACTGGATGATACTTTCAGGTAATGGTCAGTACACTAAGGCGACTTGGTTCCCCAAATTTCATTCTTCTATGTTGAAGCGTTCATTTCCAGTAACACTTTGAATTTTTAGGTTTCACTCTGTTTTCTCCTATATTGATAGATTTATTTGGAACTCTAAATCCAACACGGTTTGTGCTAGCTTCTTGAAACTTGACACAACAAAGTAGTTTCACGTTCTATCTCTACGTTTTGTTTCCTCTTGATGTAGCCCTAAGCAGTGACTGGCGAGAAACACTTTCATGGAACGGGGTTGCCAAGCTTCCAAAAATTACGAATCTCCAGAAATCTCAGCAAATATTTTTTCACCCAAACTGGATGATACTTTCAGGTAATGATCAGTACACTAAGGCGACTTGGTTCCCCAAATTTCGTTCTTCTATGTTGAAGCGTTCATTTCCAGTAACAGTTTGAATTTTTAGGTTTCACTCTGTTTTCTCCTATATTGATAGATGTATTTGGAACTCGAAATCCAACACGGTTTGTGCTAGCTTCTTGAAACTTGACACAACAAAGTAGTTTCACGTTCTATCTCTACGTTTTGTTTCCTCTTAATGTAGCCCTAAGCAGTGACTTGCGAGAAACCCTTTCATGGAACGGGATTGCCAAGCTAACAAAAATTACGAATCTCCAGAAATCTCAGCAAATATTTTTTCACCCAAACTGGATGATATTTTCAGGTAATGATCAGTACACTAAGGCGACTTGGTTCCCCAAATTTCGTTCTTCTATGTTGAAGCGTTCATTTCCGGTAAGAGTTTGAATTTTTAGGTTTCACTCTGTTTTCTTCTATATTAATAGATGTATTTGGAACTCTAAATCCAACACGGTTTGTGCTAGCTTCTTGAAACTTGTCACAACAAAGAAGTTTCACGTTCTATCTCTATGTTTTGTTTCCTCTTGATGTAGCCCTAAGCAGTGACTGTCGAGAAACACTTTCATGGGAAGGGGTTGCCAAGCTTCCAAAAATTACGAATCTCCAGAAATCTCAGCAAATATTTTTTCACCCAAACTGGATGATACTTTCATGTAATGATCAGTACACTAAGGCGACTTGGTTCCCCAAATTTCGTTCTTCTATGTTGAAGTGTTCATTTCCAGTAACAGTTTGAATTTTTAGGTTTCACTCTGTTTTCTCCTATATTGATAGATGTATTTGGAACTCTAAATCCAACACGGTTTGTGCTAGCTTCTTGAAACTTTACACAACAAAGTAGTTTCACGTTCTGTCTCTACGTTTTGTTTCCACTTGATGTAGCGCTAAGCAGTGACTTGCGAGAAACACTTTAATGGGAAGGGGTTGCCAAGCTTCCAAAAATAACGAATCTCCAGAAATCTCAGCAAATATTTTTTCACCCAAACTGGATGATACTTTCAGGTAATGATCAGTACACTAAGGCGACTTGCTTCCCCAAATTTCGTTCTTCTATGTTGAAGCGTTCATTTCCAGTAACAGTTTGAATTTTTAGGTTTCACTCTGTTTTCTCCTATATTGATAGATGCATTTGGAACTCTAAATCCAACACTGTTTGTGCTAGCTTCTTGAAACTTGACACAACAAAGTAGTTTCACGTTCTATCTCTACGTTTTGTTTCCTCTTAATGTAGCCCTAAGCAGTGACTGGCGAGAAACCCTTTCATGGAACGGGGTTGCCAAGCTAACAAAAATTACGAATCTCCAGAAATCTCAGCAAATATTTTTTCACCCAAACTGGATGATACTTTCAGGTAATGATCAGTACACTAAGGCGAGTTAGTTCCCCAAATTTCGTTCTTCTATGTTGAAGCGTTCATTTCCGGTAACAGTTTGAATTTTTAGGTTTCACTCTGTTTTCTCCTATAATAATAGATGTATTTGGAACTCTAAATCCAACACGGTTTGTGCTAGCTTCTTGAAACTTGACACAACAAAGTACTTTCACGTTCTATCTCTACGTTTTGTTTCCTCTTGATGTAGCCCTAAGCAGTGACCGGCGAGAAACCCTTTCATGGAACGGGGTTGCCAATCTTCCAAAAATTACGAATCTCCAGAAATCTCAGCAAATATTTTTTCACCCAAACTGGATGATACTTTCAGGTAATGATCAGTACACTAAGGCGACTTGGTTCCCCAAATTTCGTTCTTCTATGTTGAAGCGTTCATTTCCAGTAACAGTTTGAATTTTTAGGTTTCACTCTGTTTTCTCCTATATTAATAGATGTATTTGGAACTCTAAATCCAACACGGTTTGTGCTAGCTTCTTGAAACTTGTCACAACAGAGTAGTTTCACGTTCTATCTCTACGTTTTGTTTCCTCTTGATGTAGCCCTAAGCAGTGATTGGCGAGAAACACTTTCATGGGAAGGGGTTGCCAAGCTTCCAAAAATTACGAATCTCCAGAAATCTCAGCAAATATTTTTTCACCCAAACTGGATGACACTTTCAGGTAATGATCAGTACACTAAGACGACTTGGTTCCCCAAATTTCGTTCTTCTATGTTGAAGCGTTCATTTCCAGTAACAGTTTGAATTTTTAGGTTGAACTCTGTTTTCTCCTATATTGATAGATGTATTTCAACTCTAAATCCAACACGGTTTGTGCTAGCTTCTTGAAACTTGACACAACAAAGTAGTTTCACTTCTATCTCTATGTTTTGTTTCCTCTTGATGTAGCCCTAAGCAGTGACTGGCGAGATACACTTTCATGGGAAGGGGTTGCCAAGCTTCCCAAAATTACGAATCTCCAGAAATCTCAGCAAATATTTTTTCACCCAAACTGGATAATACTTTCAGGTAATGATCAGTACACTAAGGCGACTTGGTTCCCCAAATTTTGTTCTTCTATGTTGAAGCGTTCATTTCCAGTAACAGTTTGAATTTTTAGGTTTCACTCTGTTTTCTCCTATATTGATAGATGTATTTGGAACTCTAAATCCAACACGGTTTGTGCTAGCTTCTTGAAACTTGACACAACAAAGTAGTTTCACGTTCTATCTCTACGTTTTGTTTCCTCTTGATGTAGCCCTAAGCAGTGACTGGCGAGAAACACTTCCATGGGAAGGGGTTGCCAAGCTTCCCAAAATTACGAATCTCCAGAAATCTCAGCAAATATTTTTTCACCCAAACTGGATGATACTTTCAGGTAATGATCAGTACACTAAGGCGACTTGGTTACCCAAATTTCGTTCTTCTTTGTTGAAGCGTTCATTTCCAGTAACAGTTTGAATTTGTAGGTTTCACTCTGTTTTCTCCTATATTGATAGATGTATTTGGAACTCTGAATCCAACACGGTTTGTGCTAGCTTCTTGAAAGTTGACACAACAAAGTAGTTTCACGTTCTATCTCTACGTTTTGTTTCCTCTTGATGTAGCCCTAAGCAGTGACTGGCGAGAAACACTTTCATGGGAAGGGGTTGCCAAGCTTCCCAAAATTACGAATCTCCAGAAATCTCAGCAAACATTTTTTTACCCAAACTGGATGATACTTTCAGGTAATGATCAGTACACTAAGGCAACTTGGTTCCCCAATTTTTGTTCTTCTATGTTGAAGCGTTCATTTCCAGTAACAGTTTGAATTTTTAGGTTTCACTCTGTTTTCTCCTATATTGATAGATGTATTTGGAACTCTGAATCCAACACGGTTTGTGCTAGCTTCTTGAAACTTGACACAACAAAGTTGTTTCACGTTCTATCTCTACGTTTTGATTCCTCTTGATGTAGCCCTAAGCAGTGACTGGCGAGAAACACTTTCATGGGAAGGGGTTGCCAAGCTTCCCAAAATTACGAATCTCCAGAAATCTCAGCAAATATTTTTTCACCCAAACTGGATGATACTTTCAGGTAATGATCAGTACACTAAGGCGAATTGGTTCCCCAAATTTCGTTCTTCTATGTTGAAGCGATCATTTCCAGTAACAGTTTGAATTTTTAGGTTTCACTCTGTTTTCTCCTATATTGATAGATGTATTTGGAACTCTGAATCCAACACGGTTTATGCTAGCTTCTTGAAACTTGACACAACAAAGTAGTTTCACGTTCTATCTCTACGTTTTGTTTCCTCTTGATGTAGCCCTAAGCAGTGATTGGCGAGAAACACTTTCATGGGAAGGGGTTGCCAAGCTTTTCAAAATTACGAATCTCCAGAAATCTCAGCAAATATTTTTTCACCCAAACTGGATGATACTCTCAGGCAATGATCAGTACACTAAGGCGACTTGGTTCCCCAAATTTCGTTCTTCTATGTTGAAGCGTTCATTTCCAGTAACAGTTTGAATTTTTAGGTTTCACTCTGTTTTCTCCTATATTGATAGATGTATTTGGAACTCTAAATCCAACACGGTTTGTGCTAGCTTCTTGAAACTTGACACAACAAAGTAGTTTCACGTTCTGTCTCTACGTTTTGTTTCCTCTTGGTGTAGCACAAAGCAGTGACTGCCGAGAAACACTTTCATGGGAAGGGGTTGCCAAGCTTCCCAAAATTACGAATCTCCAGAAATCTCAGCAAATATTTTTTCACCCAAACTGGATGACACTTTCAGGTAATGATCAGTACACTAAGGCGACTTGGTTCCCCAAATTTCGTTCTTCTATGTTGAAGCGTTCATTTCCAGTAACAGTTTGAATTTTTAGGTTTCACTCTGTTTTCTCCTATATTGATAGATGTATTTGGAACTCTGAATCCAACACGGTTTGTGCTAGCTTCTTGAAACTTGACACAACAAAGTAGTTTCACGTTCTATCTCTACGTTTTGTTTCCTCTTGATGTAGCCCTAAGCAGTGACTGGCGAGAAACACTTTCATGGGAAGGGGTTGCCAAGCTTCCAAAAATTACGAATCTCCAGAAATCTCAGCAAATATTTTTTCACCCAAAATGGATGATACTTTCAGGTAATGATCAGTACACTAAGGCGACTTGGTTCCCCAAATTTCGTTCTTCTATGTTGAAGCGTTCATTTCCAGTAAGAGTTTCAATTTTTAGGTTTCACTCTGTTTTCTCCTATATTGATAGATGTATTTGGAACTCTAAATCCAACACGGTTTGTGCTAGCTTCTTGAAACTTGACACAACAAAGTAGTTTCACGTTCTATCTCTACGTTTTGTTTCCTCTTGATGTAGCCCTAAGCAGTGACTGGCGAGAAACACTTTCATGGAACGGGGTTGCCAAGCTTCCAAAAATTACGAATCTCCAGAAATCTCTGCAAATATTTTTTCACCCAAACTGGATGATACTTTCAGGTAATGATCAGTACACTAAGGCGACTTGGTTCCCCAAATTTCGTTCTTCTATGTTGAAGCGTTCATTTCCAGTAACAGTTTGAATTTTTAGGTTTCACTCTGTTTTCTCCTATATTGATAGATGTATTTGGAACTCTAAATCCAACACGGTTTGTGCTAGCTTCTTGAAACTTGACACAACAAAGTAGTTTCACGTTCTATCTCTACGTTTTGTTTCCTCTTGATGTAGCCCTAAGCAGTTTCTGGCGAGAAACACTTTCATTTGAAGGGTTTGCCAAGTCTCCAAAAATTACGAATCTCCAGAAATTTCAGCAAATATTTTTTCATCCAAACTGGATGATACTTTCAGGTAATGGTCAGGACACTAAGGCGACTTGGTTCCCCAAATTTCATTCTTCTATGTTGAAGCGTTCATTTCCAGTAACAGTTTGAATTTTTAGGTTGAACTCTGTTTTCTCCTATATTGATAGATGTATTTGGAACGCTAAATCCAACACGGTTTCTGCTAGCTTCTTGAAACTTGTCACAACAAAGTAGTTTCACGTTCTATCTCTACGTTTTGTTTCCTCTTGATGTAGCCCTAAGCAGTGATTGGCGAGAAACACTTTCATGGGAAGGGGTTGCCAAGCTTCCAAAAATTACGAATCTCCAGAAATCTCAGCAAATATTTTTTCACCCAAACTGGATGATACTTTCAGGTAATGATCAGTACACTAAGGCGACTTGGTTCCCCAAATTTCGTTCTTCTATGTTGAAGCGTTCATTTCCAGTAACAGTTTGAATTTTTAGGTTTCACTCTGTTTTCTCCTATATTGATAGATGTATTTGGAACTCTAAATCCAACACGGTTTGTGCTAGCTTCTTGAAACTTGACACAACAAAGTAGTTTCACGTTCTATCTCTACGTTTTGTTTCCTCTTAATGTAGCCCTAAGCAGTGACTTGCGAGAAACCCTTTCATGGAACGGGATTGCCAAGCTAACAAAAATTACGAATCTCCAGAAATCTCAGCAAATATTTTTTCACCCAAACTGGATGATACTTTCAGGTAATGATCAGTACACTAAGGCGACTTGGTTCCCCAAATTTCGTTCTTCTATGTTGAAGCGTTCATTTCCGGTAAGAGTTTGAATTTTTAGGTTTCACTCTGTTTTCTTCTATATTAATAGATGTATTTGGAACTCTAAATCCAACACGGTTTGTGCTAGCTTCTTGAAACTTGTCACAACAAAGAAGTTTCACGTTCTATCTCTACGTTTTGTTTCCTCTTGATGTAGCCCTAAGCAGTGACTGGCGAGAAACCCTTTCATGGAACGGGATTGCCAAGCTAACAAAAATTACGAATCTCCAGAAATCTCAGCAAATATTTTTTCACCCAAACTGGATGATACTTTCAGGTAATGATCAGTACACTAAGGCGACTTGGTTCCCCAAATTTCGTTCTTCTATGTTGAAGCGTTCATTTGCAGTAACAGTTTGAATTTTTAGGTTTCACTCTGTTTTCTCCTATATTGATAGATGTATTTGGAACTCTAAATCCAACACGGTTTGTGCTAGCTTCTTGAAACTTGACACAACAAAGTAGTTTCACGTTCTATCTCTATGTTTTGTTTCCTCTTGATGTAGCCCTAAGCAGTGACTGGCGAGAAACCCTTTCATGGGAAGGGGTTGCCACGCTTCCAAACATTACGAATCTACAAAAATCTCAGCAAATATTTTTTCACCCAAACTGGATGATACTTTCAGGTAATGATCAGTACACTAAGGCGACTTGGTTCCCCAAATTTCGTTCTTCTATGTTGAAGCGTTCATTTCCAGTAACAGTTTGAATTTTTAGGTTTCACTCTGTTTTCTCCTATATTGATAGATGTATTTGGAACTCTAAATCCAACACGGTTTGTGCTAGCTTCTTGAAACTTGACACAACAAAGTAGTTTCACGTTCTATCTCTACGTTTTGTTTCCTCTTGATGTAGCCCTAAGCAGTGACTGGCGAGAAACCCTTTCATGGAACGGGGTTGCCAAGCTTCCAAAAATTACGAATCTCCAGAAATCTCAGCAAATATTTTTTCACCCAAAATAGATGATACTTTCAGGTAATGATCAGTACACTAAGGCGACTTGGTTCCCCAAATTTCGTTCTTCTATGTTGAAGCGTTCATTTCCAGTAACAGTTTGAATTTTTAGGTTTCACTCTGTTTTCTCCTATATTGATAGATGTATTTGGAACTCTAAATCCAACATGGTTTGTGCTAGCTTCTTGAAACTTGTCACAACAAAGTATTTTCACGTTCTATCTCTATGTTTTGTTTCCTCTTGATGTAGCCCTAAGCAGTGACCGGCGAGAAACCCTTTCATGGAACGGGGTTGCCAAGATTCCAAAAATTACGAATCTCAGAAATCTCAGCAAATATTTTTTCACCCAAACTGGATGATACTTTCAGGTAATGGTCAGTACACTAAGGCGACTTGGTTCCCCAAATTTCATTCTTCTATGTTGAAGCGTTCATTTCCAGTAACAGTTTGAATTTTTAGGTTTCACTCTGTTTTCTCCTATATTGATAGATTTATTTGGAACTCTAAATCCAACACGGTTTGTGCTAGCTTCTTGAAACTTGACACAACAAAGTAGTTTCACGTTCTATCTCTACGTTTTGTTTCCTCTTGATGTAGCCCTAAGCAGTGACTGGCGAGAAACACTTTCATGGAACGGGGTTGCCAAGCTAACAAAAATTACGAATCTCCAGAAATCTCAGCAAATATTTTTTCACCCAAACTGGATGATACTTTCAGGTAATGATCAGTACACTAAGGCGACTTGGTTCCCCAAATTTCGTTCTTCTATGTTGAAGCGTTCATTTCCAGTAACAGTTTGAATTTTTAGGTTTCACTCTGTTTTCTCCTATATTGATAGATGTATTTGGAACTCGAAATCCAACACGGTTTGTGCTAGCTTCTTGAAACTTGACACAACAAAGTAGTTTCACGTTCTATCTCTACGTTTTGTTTCCTCTTAATGTAGCCCTAAGCAGTGACTTGCGAGAAACCCTTTCATGGAACGGGATTGCCAAGCTAACAAAAATTACGAATCTCCAGAAATCTCAGCAAATATTTTTTCACCCAAACTGGATGATATTTTCAGGTAATGATCAGTACACTAAGGCGACTTGGTTCCCCAAATTTCGTTCTTCTATGTTGAAGCGTTCATTTCCGGTAAGAGTTTGAATTTTAGGTTTCACTCTGTTTTCTTCTATATTAATAGATGTATTTGGAACTCTAAATCCAACACGGTTTGTGCTAGCTTCTTGAAACTTGTCACAACAAAGAAGTTTCACGTTCTATCACTATGTTTTGTTTCCTCTTGATGTAGCCCTAAGCAGTGACTGTCGAGAAACACTTTCATGGGAAGGGGTTGCCAAGCTTCCAAAAATTACGAATCTCCAGAAATCTCAGCAAATATTTTTTCACCCAAACTGGATGATACTTTCATGTAATGATCAGTACACTAAGGCGACTTGGTTCCCCAAATTTCGTTCTTCTATGTTGAAGTGTTCATTTCCAGTAACAGTTTGAATTTTTAGGTTTCACTCTGTTTTCTCCTATATTGATAGATGTATTTGGAACTCTAAATCCAACACGGTTTGTGCTAGCTTCTTGAAACTTTACACAACAAAGTAGTTTCACGTTCTGTCTCTACGTTTTGTTTCCACTTGATGTAGCGCTAAGCAGTGACTTGCGAGAAACACTTTAATGGGAAGGGGTTGCCAAGCTTCCAAAAATAACGAATCTCCAGAAATCTCAGCAAATATTTTTTCACCCAAACTGGATGATACTTTCAGGTAATGATCAGTACACTAAGGCGACTTGCTTCCCCAAATTTCGTTCTTCTATGTTGAAGCGTTCATTTCCAGTAACAGTTTGAATTTTTAGGTTTCACTCTGTTTTCTCCTATATTGATAGATGCATTTGGAACTCTAAATCCAACACTGTTTGTGCTAGCTTCTTGAAACTTGACACAACAAAGTAGTTTCACGTTCTATCTCTACGTTTTGTTTCCTCTTAATGTAGCCCTAAGCAGTGACTGGCGAGAAACCCTTTCATGGAACGGGGTTGCCAAGCTAACAAAAATTACGAATCTCCAGAAATCTCAGCAAATATTTTTTCACCCAAACTGGATGATACTTTCAGGTAATGATCAGTACACTAAGGCGAGTTAGTTCCCCAAATTTCGTTCTTCTATGTTGAAGCGTTCATTTCCGGTAACAGTTTGAATTTTTAGGTTTCACTCTGTTTTCTCCTATAATAATAGATGTATTTGGAACTCTAAATCCAACACAGTTTGTGCTAGCTTCTTGAAACTTGACACAACAAAGTACTTTCACGTTCTATCTCTACGTTTTGTTTCCTCTTGATGTAGCCCTAAGCAGTGACCGGCGAGAAACCCTTTCATGGAACGGGGTTGCCAATCTTCCAAAAATTACGAATCTCCAGAAATCTCAGCAAATATTTTTTCACCCAAACTGGATGATACTTTCAGGTAATGATCAGTACACTAAGGCGACTTGGTTCCCCAAATTTCGTTCTTCTATGTTGAAGCGTTCATTTCCAGTAACAGTTTGAATTTTTAGGTTTCACTCTGTTTTCTCCTATATTAATAGATGTATTTGGAAGTCTAAATCCAACACGGTTTGTGCTAGCTTCTTGAAACTTGTCACAACAGAGTAGTTTCACGTTCTATCTCTACGTTTTGTTTCCTCTTGATGTAGCCCTAAGCAGTGATTGGCGAGAAACACTTTCATGGGAAGGGGTTGCCAAGCTTCCAAAAATTACGAATCTCCAGAAATCTCAGCAAATATTTTTTCACCCAAACTGGATGACACTTTCAGGTAATGATCAGTACACTAAGATGACTTGGTTCCCCAAATTTCGTTCTTCTATGTTGAAGCGTTCATTTCCAGTAACAGTTTGAATTTTTAGGTTTCACTCTGTTTTCTCCTATATTGATAGATGTATTTCAACTCTAAATCCAACACGGTTTGTGCTAGCTTCTTGAAACTTGACACAACAAAGTAGTTTCACGTTCTATCTCTATGTTTTGTTTCCTCTTGATGTAGCCCTAAGCAGTGACTGGCGAGATACACTTTCATGGGAAGGGGTTGCCAAGCTTCCCAAAATTACGAATCTCCAGAAATCTCAGCAAATATTTTTTCACCCAAACTGGATAATACTTTCAGGTAATGATCAGTACACTAAGGCGACTTGGTTCCCCAAATTTTGTTCTTCTATGTTGAAGCGTTCATTTCCAGTAACAGTTTGAATTTTTAGGTTTCACTCTGTTTTCTCCTATATTGATAGATGTATTTGGAACTCTAAATCCAACACGGTTTGTGCTAGCTTCTTGAAACTTGACACAACAAAGTAGTTTCACGTTCTATCTCTACGTTTTGTTTCCTCTTGATGTAGCCCTAAGCAGTGACTGGCGAGAAACACTTCCATGGGAAGGGGTTGCCAAGCTTCCCAAAATTACGAATCTCCAGAAATCTCAGCAAATATTTTTTCACCCAAACTGGATGATACTTTCAGGTAATGATCAGTACACTAAGGCGACTTGGTTACCCAAATTTCGTTCTTCTTTGTTGAAGCGTTCATTTCCAGTAACAGTTTGAATTTGTAGGTTTCACTCTGTTTTCTCCTATATTGATAGATGTATTTGGAACTCTGAATCCAACACGGTTTGTGCTAGCTTCTTGAAAGTTGACACAACAAAGTAGTTTCACGTTCTATCTCTACGTTTTGTTTCCTCTTGATGTAGCCCTAAGCAGTGACTGGCGAGAAACACTTTCATGGGAAGGGGTTGCCAAGCTTCCCAAAATTACGAATCTCCAGAAATCTCAGCAAACATTTTTTCACCCAAACTGGATGATACTTTCAGGTAATGATCAGTACACTAAGGCAACTTGGTTCCCCAATTTTTGTTCTTCTATGTTGAAGCGTTCATTTCCAGTAACAGTTTGAATTTTTAGGTTTCACTCTGTTTTCTCCTATATTGATAGATGTATTTGGAACTCTGAATCCAACACGGTTTGTGCTAGCTTCTTGAAACTTGACACAACAAAGTTGTTTCACGTTCTATCTCTACGTTTTGATTCCTCTTGATGTAGCCCTAAGCAGTGACTGGCGAGAAACACTTTCATGGGAAGGGGTTGCCAAGCTTCCCAAAATTACGAATCTCCAGAAATCTCAGCAAATATTTTTTCACCCAAACTGGATGATACTTTCAGGTAATGATCAGTACACTAAGGCGAATTGGTTCCCCAAATTTCGTTCTTCTATGTTGAAGCGATCATTTCCAGTAACAGTTTGAATTTTTAGGTTTCACTCTGTTTTCTCCTATATTGATAGATGTATTTGGAACTCTGAATCCAACACGGTTTATGCTAGCTTCTTGAAACTTGACACAACAAAGTAGTTTCACGTTCTATCTCTACGTTTTGTTTCCTCTTGATGTAGCCCTAAGCAGTGATTGGCGAGAAACACTTTCATGGGAAGGGGTTGCCAAGCTTTTCAAAATTACGAATCTCCAGAAATCTCAGCAAATATTTTTTCACCCAAACTGGATGATACTCTCAGGCAATGATCAGTACACTAAGGCGACTTGGTTCCCCAAATTTCGTTCTTCTATGTTGAAGCGTTCATTTCCAGTAACAGTTTGAATTTTTAGGTTTCACTCTGTTTTCTCCTATATTGATAGATGTATTTGGAACTCTAAATCCAACACGGTTTGTGCTAGCTTCTTGAAACTTGACACAACAAAGTAGTTTCACGTTCTGTCTCTACGTTTTGTTTCCTCTTGGTGTAGCACAAAGCAGTGACTGCCGAGAAACACTTTCATGGGAAGGGGTTGCCAAGCTTCCCAAAATTACGAATCTCCAGAAATCTCAGCAAATATTTTTTCACCCAAACTGGATGACACTTTCAGGTAATGATCAGTACACTAAGGCGACTTGGTTCCCCAAATTTCGTTCTTCTATGTTGAAGCGTTCATTTCCAGTAACAGTTTGAATTTTTAGGTTTCACTCTGTTTTCTCCTATATTGATAGATGTATTTGGAACTCTGAATCCAACACGGTTTGTGCTAGCTTCTTGAAACTTGACACAACAAAGTAGTTTCACGTTCTATCTCTACGTTTTGTATCCTCTTGATGTAGCCCTAAGCAGTGACTGGCGAGAAACACTTTCATGGGAAGGGGTTGCCAAGCTTCCAAAAATTACGAATCTCCAGAAATCTCAGCAAATATTTTTTCACCCAAAATGGATGATACTTTCAGGTAATGATCAGTACACTAAGGCGACTTGGTTCCCCAAATTTCGTTCTTCTATGTTGAAGCGTTCATTTCCAGTAAGAGTTTCAATTTTTAGGTTTCACTCTGTTTTCTCCTATATTGATAGATGTATTTGGAACTCTAAATCCAACACGGTTTGTGCTAGCTTCTTGAAACTTGACACAACAAAGTAGTTTCACGTTCTATCTCTACGTTTTGTTTCCTCTTGATGTAGCCCTAAGCAGTGACTGGCGAGAAACACTTTCATGGAACGGGGTTGCCAAGCTTCCAAAAATTACGAATCTCCAGAAATCTCTGCAAATATTTTTTCACCCAAACTGGATGATACTTTCAGGTAATGATCAGTACACTAAGGCGACTTGGTTCCCCAAATTTCGTTCTTCTATGTTGAAGCGTTCATTTCCAGTAACAGTTTGAATTTTTAGGTTTCACTCTGTTTTCTCCTATATTGATAGATGTATTTGGAACTCTAAATCCAACACGGTTTGTGCTAGCTTCTTGAAACTTGACACAACAAAGTAGTTTCACGTTCTATCTCTACGTTTTGTTTCCTCTTGATGTAGCCCTAAGCAGTTTCTGGCGAGAAACACTTTCATTGGAAGGGTTTGCCAAGTCTCCAAAAATTACGAATCTCCAGAAATTTCAGCAAATATTTTTTCATCCAAACTGGATGATACTTTCAGGTAATGGTCAGGACACTAAGGCGACTTGGTTCCCCAAATTTCATTCTTCTATGTTGAAGCGTTCATTTCCAGTAACAGTTTGAATTTTTAGGTTGAACTCTGTTTTCTCCTATATTGATAGATGTATTTGGAACTCTAAATCCAACACGGTTTCTGCTAGCTTCTTGAAACTTGACACAACAAAGTAGTTTCACTTTCTATCTCTAGGTTTTGTTTCCTCTTGATGTAGCCCTAAGCAGTGATTGGCGAGAAACACTTTCATGGGAAGGGGTTGCCAAGCTTCCAAAAATTACGAATCTCCAGAAATCTCAGCAAATATTTTTTCAACCAAACTGGATGATACTTTCAGGTAATGATCAGTACACTAAGACGACTTGGTTCCCCAAATTTCGTTCTTCTATGTTGAAGCGTTCATTTCCAGTAACAGTTTGAATTTTTAGGTTTCACTCTGTTTTCTCCTATATTGATAGATGTATTTGGAACTCTAAATCCAACACGGTTTGTGCTAGCTTCTTGAAACTTGTCACAACAAAGTAGTTTCACGTTCTATCTCAACGTTTTGTTTCCTCTTGATGTAGCCCTAAGCAGTGACTGGCGAGAAACACTTTCATGGGAAGGGGTTGCCAAGCTTCCAAAAATTACGAATCTTCAGAAATCTCAGCAAATATTTTTTCACCCAAACTGGATGATACTTTCAGGTAATGATCAGTACACTAAGGCGACTTGGTTCCCCAAATTTCGTTCTTCTATGTTGAAGCGTTCATTTCCAGTAACAGTTTGAATTTTTAGGTTTCACTCTGTTTTCTCCTATATTGATAGATGTATTTGGAAGTCTAAATCCAACACGGTTTGTGCTAGCTTCTTGAAACTTGACACAACAAAGTAGTTTCACGTTCTATCTCTAGGTTTTGTTTCCTCTTGATGTAGCCCTAAGCAGTGACTGGCGAGAAACACTTTCATTTGAAGGGCTTGCCAAGTCTCCAAAAATTACGAATCTCCAGAAATCTCTGCAAATATTTTTTCACCCAAACTGGATGATACTTTCAGGTAATGGTCAGTACACTAAGGCGACTTGGTTCCCCAAATTTCATTCTTATATGTTGAAGCGTTCATTTCCAGTAACAGTTTGAATTTTTAGGTTTCACTCTGTTTTCTCCTATATTGATAGATGTATTTGGAACTCTAAATCCAACACGGTTTGTGCTAGCTTCTTGAAACTTGACACAACAAAGTACTTTCACGTTCTATCTCTACGTTTTGTTTCCTCTTGATGTAGCCCTAAGCAGTGACTGGCGAGAAAGACTTTCATTGGAAGGGTTTGCCAAGTCTCCAAAAATTACGAATCTCCAGAAATCTCAGCAAATATTTTTTCACCCAAACTGGATGATACTTTCAGGTAATGGTCAGTACACTAAGGCGACATGGTTCCCCAAATTTCATTCTTCTATGTTGAAGCGTTCATTTCCAGTAACAGTTTGAATTTTTAGGTTCCACTCTGTTTTCTCCTATATTGATAGATGCATTTGGAACTCTAAATCCAACACGGTTTGTGCTAGCTTCTTGAAACTTGACACAACAAAGTAGTTTCACGTTCTATCTCTACGTTTTGTTTCCTCTTGATGTAGCCCTAAGCAGTGACTGGCGAGAAACACTTTCATGGAACGGGGTTGCCAAGCTTCCAAAAATTACGAATCTCCAGAAATCTCAGCAAATATTTTTTCACCCAAACTGGATGATACTTTCAGGTAATGATCAGTACACTAAGGCGACTTGGTTCCCCAAATTTCGTTCTTCTATGTTGAAGCATTCATTTCCAGTAACAGTTTGAATTTTTAGGTTTCACTCTGTTTTCTCCTATATTGATAGATGTATTTGGAACTCTAAATCCAACACGGTTTGTGCTAGCTTCTTGAAACTTTACACAACAAAGTAGTTTCACGTTCTGTCTCTACGTTTTGTTTCCACTTGATGTAGCGCTAAGCAGTGACTTGCGAGAAACACTTTAATGGGAAGGGGTTGCCAAGCTTCCAAAAATAACGAATCTCCAGAAATCTCAGCAAATATTTTTTCACCCAAACTGGATGATACTTTCAGGTAATGATCAGTACACTAAGGCGACTTGCTTCCCCAAATTTCGTTCTTCTATGTTGAAGCGTTCATTTCCAGTAACAGTTTGAATTTTTAGGTTTCACTCTGTTTTCTCCTATATTGATAGATGCATTTGGAACTCTAAATCCAACACTGTTTGTGCTAGCTTCTTGAAACTTGACACAACAAAGTAGTTTCACGTTCTATCTCTACGTTTTGTTTCCTCTTAATGTAGCCCTAAGCAGTGACTGGCGAGAAACCCTTTCATGGAACGGGGTTGCCAAGCTAACAAAAATTACGAATCTCCAGAAATCTCAGCAAAGATTTTTTCACCCAAACTGGATGATACTTTCAGGTAATGATCAGTACACTAAGGCGAGTTAGTTCCCCAAATTTCGTTCTTCTATGTTGAAGCGTTCATTTCCGGTAACAGTTTGAATTTTTAGGTTTCACTCTGTTTTCTCCTATAATAATAGATGTATTTGGAACTCTAAATCCAACACGGTTTGTGCTAGCTTCTTGAAACTTGACACAACAAAGTACTTTCACGTTCTATCTCTACGTTTTGTTTCCTCTTGATGTAGCCCTAAGCAGTGACCGGCGAGAAACCCTTTCATGGAACGGGGTTGCCAATCTTCCAAAAATTACGAATCTCCAGAAATCTCAGCAAATATTTTTTCACCCAAACTGGATGATACTTTCAGGTAATGATCAGTACACTAAGGCGACTTGGTTCCCCAAATTTCGTTCTTCTATGTTGAAGCGTTCATTTCCAGTAACAGTTTGAATTTTTAGGTTTCACTCTGTTTTCTCCTATATTAATAGATGTATTTGGAACTCTAAATCCAACACGGTTTGTGCTAGCTTCTTGAAACTTGTCACAACAGAGTAGTTTCACGTTCTATCTCTACGTTTTGTTTCCTCTTGATGTAGCCCTAAGCAGTGATTGGCGAGAAACACTTTCATGGGAAGGGGTTGCCAAGCTTCCAAAAATTACGAATCTCCAGAAATCTCAGCAAATATTTTTTCACCCAAACTGGATGACACTTTCAGGTAATGATCAGTACACTAAGACGACTTGGTTCCCCAAATTTCGTTCTTCTATGTTGAAGCGTTCATTTCCAGTA
The DNA here is from genome assembly GCF_964194105.1 of Spermophilus citellus. Classification (NCBI taxonomy): domain Eukaryota; kingdom Metazoa; phylum Chordata; class Mammalia; order Rodentia; family Sciuridae; genus Spermophilus; species Spermophilus citellus. Next base: position 96,619,529 of record NC_138183.1, on the reverse strand, counting down.
ACAGTTTGAATTTTTAGGTTGAACTCTGTTTTCTCCTATATTGATAGATGTATTTCAACTCTAAATCCAACACGGTTTGTGCTAGCTTCTTGAAACTTGACACAACAAAGTAGTTTCACTTCTATCTCTATGTTTTGTTTCCTCTTGATGTAGCCCTAAGCAGTGACTGGCGAGATACACTTTCATGGGAAGGGGTTGCCAAGCTTCCCAAAATTACGAATCTCCAGAAATCTCAGCAAATATTTTTTCACCCAAACTGGATAATACTTTCAGGTAATGATCAGTACACTAAGGCGACTTGGTTCCCCAAATTTTGTTCTTCTATGTTGAAGCGTTCATTTCCAGTAAGAGTTTGAATTTTTAGGTTTCACTCTGTTTTCTCCTATATTGATAGATGTATTTGGAACTCTAAATCCAACACGGTTTGTGCTAGCTTCTTGAAACTTGACACAACAAAGTAGTTTCACGTTCTATCTCTACGTTTTGTTTCCTCTTGATGTAGCCCTAAGCAGTGACTGGCGAGAAACACTTCCATGGGAAGGGGTTGCCAAGCTTCCCAAAATTACGAATCTCCAGAAATCTCAGCAAATATTTTTTCACCCAAACTGGATGATACTTTCAGGTAATGATCAGTACACTAAGGCGACTTGGTTACCCAAATTTCGTTCTTCTTTGTTGAAGCGTTCATTTCCAGTAACAGTTTGAATTTGTAGGTTTCACTCTGTTTTCTCCTATATTGATAGATGTATTTGGAACTCTGAATCCAACACGGTTTGTGCTAGCTTCTTGAAAGTTGACACAACAAAGTAGTTTCACGTTCTATCTCTACGTTTTGTTTCCTCTTGATGTAGCCCTAAGCAGTGACTGGCGAGAAACACTTTCATGGGAAGGGGTTGCCAAGCTTCCCAAAATTACGAATCTCCAGAAATCTCAGCAAACATTTTTTCACCCAAACTGGATGATACTTTCAGGTAATGATCAGTACACTAAGGCAACTTGGTTCCCCAATTTTTGTTCTTCTATGTTGAAGCGTTCATTTCCAGTAACAGTTTGAATTTTTAGGTTTCACTCTGTTTTCTCCTATATTGATAGATGTATTTGGAACTCTGAATCCAACACGGTTTGTGCTAGCTTCTTGAAACTTGACACAACAAAGTTGTTTCACGTTCTATCTCTACGTTTTGATTCCTCTTGATGTAGCCCTAAGCAGTGACTGGCGAGAAACACTTTCATGGGAAGGGGTTGCCAAGCTTCCCAAAATTACGAATCTCCAGAAATCTCAGCAAATATTTTTTCACCCAAACTGGATGATACTTTCAGGTAATGATCAGTACACTAAGGCGAATTGGTTCCCCAAATTTCGTTCTTCTATGTTGAAGCGATCATTTCCAGTAACAGTTTGAATTTTTAGGTTTCACTCTGTTTTCTCCTATATTGATAGATGTATTTGGAACTCTGAATCCAACACGGTTTATGCTAGCTTCTTGAAACTTGACACAACAAAGTAGTTTCACGTTCTATCTCTACGTTTTGTTTCCTCTTGATGTAGCCCTAAGCAGTGATTGGCGAGAAACACTTTCATGGGAAGGGGTTGCCAAGCTTTTCAAAATTACGAATCTCCAGAAATCTCAGCAAATATTTTTTCACCCAAACTGGATGATACTCTCAGGCAATGATCAGTACACTAAGGCGACTTGGTTCCCCAAATTTCGTTCTTCTATGTTGAAGCGTTCATTTCCAGTAACAGTTTGAATTTTTAGGTTTCACTCTGTTTTCTCCTATATTGATAGATGTATTTGGAACTCTAAATCCAACACGGTTTGTGCTAGCTTCTTGAAACTTGACACAACAAAGTAGTTTCACGTTCTGTCTCTACGTTTTGTTTCCTCTTGGTGTAGCACAAAGCAGTGACTGCCGAGAAACACTTTCATGGGAAGGGGTTGCCAAGCTTCCCAAAATTACGAATCTCCAGAAATCTCAGCAAATATTTTTTCACCCAAACTGGATGACACTTTCAGGTAATGATCAGTACACTAAGGCGACTTGGTTCCCCAAATTTCGTTCTTCTATGTTGAAGCGTTCATTTCCAGTAACAGTTTGAATTTTTAGGTTTCACTCTGTTTTCTCCTATATTGATAGATGTATTTGGAACTCTGAATCCAACACGGTTTGTGCTAGCTTCTTGAAACTTGACACAACAAAGTAGTTTCACGTTCTATCTCTACGTTTTGTTTCCTCTTGATGTAGCCCTAAGCAGTGACTGGCGAGAAACACTTTCATGGGAAGGGGTTGCCAAGCTTCCAAAAATTACGAATCTCCAGAAATCTCAGCAAATATTTTTTCACCCAAAATGGATGATACTTTCAGGTAATGATCAGTACACTAAGGCGACTTGGTTCCCCAAATTTCGTTCTTCTATGTTGAAGCGTTCATTTCCAGTAAGAGTTTCAATTTTTAGGTTTCACTCTGTTTTCTCCTATATTGATAGATGTATTTGGAACTCTAAATCCAACACGGTTTGTGCTAGCTTCTTGAAACTTGACACAACAAAGTAGTTTCACGTTCTATCTCTACGTTTTGTTTCCTCTTGATGTAGCCCTAAGCAGTGACTGGCGAGAAACACTTTCATGGAACGGGGTTGCCAAGCTTCCAAAAATTACGAATCTCCAGAAATCTCTGCAAATATTTTTTCACCCAAACTGGATGATACTTTCAGGTAATGATCAGTACACTAAGGCGACTTGGTTCCCCAAATTTCGTTCTTCTATGTTGAAGCGTTCATTTCCAGTAACAGTTTGAATTTTTAGGTTTCACTCTGTTTTCTCCTATATTGATAGATGTATTTGGAACTCTAAATCCAACACGGTTTGTGCTAGCTTCTTGAAACTTGACACAACAAAGTAGTTTCACGTTCTATCTCTACGTTTTGTTTCCTCTTGATGTAGCCCTAAGCAGTTTCTGGCGAGAAACACTTTCATTTGAAGGGTTTGCCAAGTCTCCAAAAATTACGAATCTCCAGAAATTTCAGCAAATATTTTTTCATCCAAACTGGATGATACTTTCAGGTAATGGTCAGGACACTAAGGCGACTTGGTTCCCCAAATTTCATTCTTCTATGTTGAAGCGTTCATTTCCAGTAACAGTTTGAATTTTTAGGTTGAACTCTGTTTTCTCCTATATTGATAGATGTATTTGGAACTCTAAATCCAACACGGTTTCTGCTAGCTTCTTGAAACTTGTCACAACAAAGTAGTTTCACGTTCTATCTCTACGTTTTGTTTCCTCTTGATGTAGCCCTAAGCAGTGATTGGCGAGAAACACTTTCATGGGAAGGGGTTGCCAAGCTTCCAAAAATTACGAATCTCCAGAAATCTCAGCAAATATTTTTTCACCCAAACTGGATGATACTTTCAGGTAATGATCAGTACACTAAGGCAACTTGGTTCCCCAATTTTTGTTCTTCTATGTTGAAGCGTTCATTTCCAGTAACAGTTTGAATTTTTAGGTTTCACTCTGTTTTCTCCTATATTGATAGATGTATTTGGAACTCTGAATCCAACACGGTTTGTGCTAGCTTCTTGAAACTTGACACAACAAAGTTGTTTCACGTTCTATCTCTACGTTTTGATTCCTCTTGATGTAGCCCTAAGCAGTGACTGGCGAGAAACACTTTCATGGGAAGGGGTTGCCAAGCTTCCCAAAATTACGAATCTCCAGAAATCTCAGCAAATATTTTTTCACCCAAACTGGATGATACTTTCAGGTAATGATCAGTACACTAAGGCGAATTGGTTCCCCAAATTTCGTTCTTCTATGTTGAAGCGATCATTTCCAGTAACAGTTTGAATTTTTAGGTTTCACTCTGTTTTCTCCTATATTGATAGATGTATTTGGAACTCTGAATCCAACACGGTTTATGCTAGCTTCTTGAAACTTGACACAACAAAGTAGTTTCACGTTCTATCTCTACGTTTTGTTTCCTCTTGATGTAGCCCTAAGCAGTGATTGGCGAGAAACACTTTCATGGGAAGGGGTTGCCAAGCTTTTCAAAATTACGAATCTCCAGAAATCTCAGCAAATATTTTTTCACCCAAACTGGATGATACTCTCAGGCAATGATCAGTACACTAAGGCGACTTGGTTCCCCAAATTTCGTTCTTCTATGTTGAAGCGTTCATTTCCAGTAACAGTTTGAATTTTTAGGTTTCACTCTGTTTTCTCCTATATTGATAGATGTATTTGGAACTCTAAATCCAACACGGTTTGTGCTAGCTTCTTGAAACTTGACACAACAAAGTAGTTTCACGTTCTGTCTCTACGTTTTGTTTCCTCTTGGTGTAGCACAAAGCAGTGACTGCCGAGAAACACTTTCATGGGAAGGGGTTGCCAAGCTTCCCAAAATTACGAATCTCCAGAAATCTCAGCAAATATTTTTTCACCCAAACTGGATGACACTTTCAGGTAATGATCAGTACACTAAGGCGACTTGGTTCCCCAAATTTCGTTCTTCTATGTTGAAGCGTTCATTTCCAGTAACAGTTTGAATTTTTAGGTTTCACTCTGTTTTCTCCTATATTGATAGATGTATTTGGAACTCTGAATCCAACACGGTTTGTGCTAGCTTCTTGAAACTTGACACAACAAAGTAGTTTCACGTTCTATCTCTACGTTTTGTTTCCTCTTGATGTAGCCCTAAGCAGTGACTGGCGAGAAACACTTTCATGGGAAGGGGTTGCCAAGCTTCCAAAAATTACGAATCTCCAGAAATCTCAGCAAATATTTTTTCACCCAAAATGGATGATACTTTCAGGTAATGATCAGTACACTAAGGCGACTTGGTTCCCCAAATTTCGTTCTTCTATGTTGAAGCGTTCATTTCCAGTAAGAGTTTCAATTTTTAGGTTTCACTCTGTTTTCTCCTATATTGATAGATGTATTTGGAACTCTAAATCCAACACGGTTTGTGCTAGCTTCTTGAAACTTGACACAACAAAGTAGTTTCACGTTCTATCTCTACGTTTTGTTTCCTCTTGATGTAGCCCTAAGCAGTGACTGGCGAGAAACACTTTCATGGAACGGGGTTGCCAAGCTTCCAAAAATTACGAATCTCCAGAAATCTCTGCAAATATTTTTTCACCCAAACTGGATGATACTTTCAGGTAATGATCAGTACACTAAGGCGACTTGGTTCCCCAAATTTCGTTCTTCTATGTTGAAGCGTTCATTTCCAGTAACAGTTTGAATTTTTAGGTTTCACTCTGTTTTCTCCTATATTGATAGATGTATTTGGAACTCTAAATCCAACACGGTTTGTGCTAGCTTCTTGAAACTTGACACAACAAAGTAGTTTCACGTTCTATCTCTACGTTTTGTTTCCTCTTGATGTAGCCCTAAGCAGTTTCTGGCGAGAAACACTTTCATTTGAAGGGTTTGCCAAGTCTCCAAAAATTACGAATCTCCAGAAATTTCAGCAAATATTTTTTCATCCAAACTGGATGATACTTTCAGGTAATGGTCAGGACACTAAGGCGACTTGGTTCCCCAAATTTCATTCTTCTATGTTGAAGCGTTCATTTCCAGTAACAGTTTGAATTTTTAGGTTTCACTCTGTTTTCTCCTATATTGATAGATGTATTTGGAACTCTAAATCCAACACGGTTTCTGCTAGCTTCTTGAAACTTGTCACAACAAAGTAGTTTCACGTTCTATCTCTACGTTTTGTTTCCTCTTGATGTAGCCCTAAGCAGTGATTGGCGAGAAACACTTTCATGGGAAGGGGTTGCCAAGCTTCCAAAAATTACGAATCTCCAGAAATCTCAGCAAATATTTTTTCACCCAAACTGGATGATACTTTCAGGTAATGATCAGTACACTAAGGCGACTTGGTTCCCCAAATTTCGTTCTTCTATGTTGAAGCGTTCATTTCCAGTAACAGTTTGAATTTTTAGGTTTCACTCTGTTTTCTCCTATATTGATAGATGTATTTGGAACTCTAAATCCAACACGGTTTGTGCTAGCTTCTTGAAACTTGACACAACAAAGTAGTTTCACGTTCTATCTCTACGTTTTGTTTCCTCTTAATGTAGCCCTAAGCAGTGACTTGCGAGAAACCCTTTCATGGAACGGGATTGCCAAGCTAACAAAAATTACGAATCTCCAGAAATCTCAGCAAATATTTTTTCACCCAAACTGGATGATACTTTCAGGTAATGATCAGTACACTAAGGCGACTTGGTTCCCCAAATTTCGTTCTTCTATGTTGAAGCGTTCATTTCCGGTAAGAGTTTGAATTTTTAGGTTTCACTCTGTTTTCTTCTATATTAATAGATGTATTTGGAACTCTAAATCCAACACGGTTTGTGCTAGCTTCTTGAAACTTGTCACAACAAAGAAGTTTCACGTTCTATCTCTACGTTTTGTTTCCTCTTGATGTAGCCCTAAGCAGTGACTGGCGAGAAACCCTTTCATGGAACGGGATTGCCAAGCTAACAAAAATTACGAATCTCCAGAAATCTCAGCAAATATTTTTTCACCCAAACTGGATGATACTTTCAGGTAATGATCAGTACACTAAGGCGACTTGGTTCCCCAAATTTCGTTCTTCTATGTTGAAGCGTTCATTTGCAGTAACAGTTTGAATTTTTAGGTTTCACTCTGTTTTCTCCTATATTGATAGATGTATTTGGAACTCTAAATCCAACACGGTTTGTGCTAGCTTCTTGAAACTTGACACAACAAAGTAGTTTCACGTTCTATCTCTATGTTTTGTTTCCTCTTGATGTAGCCCTAAGCAGTGACTGGCGAGAAACCCTTTCATGGGAAGGGGTTGCCACGCTTCCAAACATTACGAATCTACAAAAATCTCAGCAAATATTTTTTCACCCAAACTGGATGATACTTTCAGGTAATGATCAGTACACTAAGGCGACTTGGTTCCCCAAATTTCGTTCTTCTATGTTGAAGCGTTCATTTCCAGTAACAGTTTGAATTTTTAGGTTTCACTCTGTTTTCTCCTATATTGATAGATGTATTTGGAACTCTAAATCCAACACGGTTTGTGCTAGCTTCTTGAAACTTGACACAACAAAGTAGTTTCACGTTCTATCTCTACGTTTTGTTTCCTCATGATGTAGCCCTAAGCAGTGACTGGGGAGAAACCCTTTCATGGAACGGGGTTGCCAAGCTTCCAAAAATTACGAATCTCCAGAAATCTCAGCAAATATTTTTTCACCCAAAATAGATGATACTTTCAGGTAATGATCAGTACACTAAGGCGACTTGGTTCCCCAAATTTCGTTCTTCTATGTTGAAGCGTTCATTTCCAGTAACAGTTTGAATTTTTAGGTTTCACTCTGTTTTCTCCTATATTGATAGATGTATTTGGAACTCTAAATCCAACATGGTTTGTGCTAGCTTCTTGAAACTTGTCACAACAAAGTATTTTCACGTTCTATCTCTATGTTTTGTTTCCTCTTGATGTAGCCCTAAGCAGTGACCGGCGAGAAACCCTTTCATGGAACGGGGTTGCCAAGATTCCAAAAATTACGAATCTCAGAAATCTCAGCAAATATTTTTTCACCCAAACTGGATGATACTTTCAGGTAATGGTCAGTACACTAAGGCGACTTGGTTCCCCAAATTTCATTCTTCTATGTTGAAGCGTTCATTTCCAGTAACAGTTTGAATTTTTAGGTTTCACTCTGTTTTCTCCTATATTGATAGATTTATTTGGAACTCTAAATCCAACACGGTTTGTGCTAGCTTCTTGAAACTTGACACAACAAAGTAGTTTCACGTTCTATCTCTACGTTTTGTTTCCTCTTGATGTAGCCCTAAGCAGTGACTGGCGAGAAACACTTTCATGGAACGGGGTTGCCAAGCTTCCAAAAATTACGAATCTCCAGAAATCTCAGCAAATATTTTTTCACCCAAACTGGATGATACTTTCAGGTAATGATCAGTACACTAAGGCGACTTGGTTCCCCAAATTTCGTTCTTCTATGTTGAAGCGTTCATTTCCAGTAACAGTTTGAATTTTTAGGTTTCACTCTGTTTTCTCCTATATTGATAGATGTATTTGGAACTCGAAATCCAACACGGTTTGTGCTAGCTTCTTGAAACTTGACACAACAAAGTAGTTTCACGTTCTATCTCTACGTTTTGTTTCCTCTTAATGTAGCCCTAAGCAGTGACTTGCGAGAAACCCTTTCATGGAACGGGATTGCCAAGCTAACAAAAATTACGAATCTCCAGAAATCTCAGCAAATATTTTTTCACCCAAACTGGATGATATTTTCAGGTAATGATCAGTACACTAAGGCGACTTGGTTCCCCAAATTTCGTTCTTCTATGTTGAAGCGTTCATTTCCGGTAAGAGTTTGAATTTTAGGTTTCACTCTGTTTTCTTCTATATTAATAGATGTATTTGGAACTCTAAATCCAACACGGTTTGTGCTAGCTTCTTGAAACTTGTCACAACAAAGAAGTTTCACGTTCTATCTCTATGTTTTGTTTCCTCTTGATGTAGCCCTAAGCAGTGACTGTCGAGAAACACTTTCATGGGAAGGGGTTGCCAAGCTTCCAAAAATTACGAATCTCCAGAAATCTCAGCAAATATTTTTTCACCCAAACTGGATGATACTTTCATGTAATGATCAGTACACTAAGGCGACTTGGTTCCCCAAATTTCGTTCTTCTATGTTGAAGTGTTCATTTCCAGTAACAGTTTGAATTTTTAGGTTTCACTCTGTTTTCTCCTATATTGATAGATGTATTTGGAACTCTAAATCCAACACGGTTTGTGCTAGCTTCTTGAAACTTTACACAACAAAGTAGTTTCACGTTCTGTCTCTACGTTTTGTTTCCACTTGATGTAGCGCTAAGCAGTGACTTGCGAGAAACACTTTAATGGGAAGGGGTTGCCAAGCTTCCAAAAATAACGAATCTCCAGAAATCTCAGCAAATATTTTTTCACCCAAACTGGATGATACTTTCAGGTAATGATCAGTACACTAAGGCGACTTGCTTCCCCAAATTTCGTTCTTCTATGTTGAAGCGTTCATTTCCAGTAACAGTTTGAATTTTTAGGTTTCACTCTGTTTTCTCCTATATTGATAGATGCATTTGGAACTCTAAATCCAACACTGTTTGTGCTAGCTTCTTGAAACTTGACACAACAAAGTAGTTTCACGTTCTATCTCTACGTTTTGTTTCCTCTTAATGTAGCCCTAAGCAGTGACTGGCGAGAAACCCTTTCATGGAACGGGGTTGCCAAGCTAACAAAAATTACGAATCTCCAGAAATCTCAGCAAATATTTTTTCACCCAAACTGGATGATACTTTCAGGTAATGATCAGTACACTAAGGCGAGTTAGTTCCCCAAATTTCGTTCTTCTATGTTGAAGCGTTCATTTCCGATAACAGTTTGAATTTTTAGGTTTCACTCTGTTTTCTCCTATAATAATAGATGTATTTGGAACTCTAAATCCAACACAGTTTGTGCTAGCTTCTTGAAACTTGACACAACAAAGTACTTTCACGTTCTATCTCTACGTTTTGTTTCCTCTTGATGTAGCCCTAAGCAGTGACCGGCGAGAAACCCTTTCATGGAACGGGGTTGCCAATCTTCCAAAAATTACGAATCTCCAGAAATCTCAGCAAATATTTTTTCACCCAAACTGGATGATACTTTCAGGTAATGATCAGTACACTAAGGCGACTTGGTTCCCCAAATTTCGTTCTTCTATGTTGAAGCGTTCATTTCCAGTAACAGTTTGAATTTTTAGGTTTCACTCTGTTTTCTCCTATATTAATAGATGTATTTGGAACTCTAAATCCAACACGGTTTGTGCTAGCTTCTTGAAACTTGTCACAACAGAGTAGTTTCACGTTCTATCTCTACGTTTTGTTTCCTCTTGATGTAGCCCTAAGCAGTGATTGGCGAGAAACACTTTCATGGGAAGGGGTAGCCAAGCTTCCAAAAATTACGAATCTCCAGAAATCTCAGCAAATATTTTTTCACCCAAACTGGATGACACTTTCAGGTAATGATCAGTACACTAAGATGACTTGGTTCCCCAAATTTCGTTCTTCTATGTTGAAGCGTTCATTTCCAGTAACAGTTTGAATTTTTAGGTTTCACTCTGTTTTCTCCTATATTGATAGATGTATTTCAACTCTAAATCCAACACGGTTTGTGCTAGCTTCTTGAAACTTGACACAACAAAGTAGTTTCACGTTCTATCTCTATGTTTTGTTTCCTCTTGATGTAGCCCTAAGCAGTGACTGGCGAGATACACTTTCATGGGAAGGGGTTGCCAAGCTTCCCAAAATTACGAATCTCCAGAAATCTCAGCAAATATTTTTTCACCCAAACTGGATAATACTTTCAGGTAATGATCAGTACACTAAGGCGACTTGGTTCCCCAAATTTTGTTCTTCTATGTTGAAGCGTTCATTTCCAGTAACAGTTTGAATTTTTAGGTTTCACTCTGTTTTCTCCTATATTGATAGATGTATTTGGAACTCTAAATCCAACACGGTTTGTGCTAGCTTCTTGAAACTTGACACAACAAAGTAGTTTCACGTTCTATCTCTACGTTTTGTTTCCTCTTGATGTAGCCCTAAGCAGTGACTGGCGAGAAACACTTCCATGGGAAGGGGTTGCCAAGCTTCCCAAAATTACGAATCTCCAGAAATCTCAGCAAATATTTTTTCACCCAAACTGGATGATACTTTCAGGTAATGATCAGTACACTAAGGCGACTTGGTTACCCAAATTTCGTTCTTCTTTGTTGAAGCGTTCATTTCCAGTAACAGTTTGAATTTGTAGGTTTCACTCTGTTTTCTCCTATATTGATAGATGTATTTGGAACTCTGAATCCAACACGGTTTGTGCTAGCTTCTTGAAAGTTGACACAACAAAGTAGTTTCACGTTCTATCTCTACGTTTTGTTTCCTCTTGATGTAGCCCTAAGCAGTGACTGGCGAGAAACACTTTCATGGGAAGGGGTTGCCAAGCTTCCCAAAATTACGAATCTCCAGAAATCTCAGCAAACATTTTTTCACCCAAACTGGATGATACTTTCAGGTAATGATCAGTACACTAAGGCAACTTGGTTCCCCAATTTTTGTTCTTCTATGTTGAAGCGTTCATTTCCAGTAACAGTTTGAATTTTTAGGTTTCACTCTGTTTTCTCCTATATTGATAGATGTATTTGGAACTCTGAATCCAACACGGTTTGTGCTAGCTTCTTGAAACTTGACACAACAAAGTTGTTTCACGTTCTATCTCTACGTTTTGATTCCTCTTGATGTAGCCCTAAGCAGTGACTGGCGAGAAACACTTTCATGGGAAGGGGTTGCCAAGCTTCCCAAAATTACGAATCTCCAGAAATCTCAGCAAATATTTTTTCACCCAAACTGGATGATACTTTCAGGTAATGATCAGTACACTAAGGCGAATTGGTTCCCCAAATTTCGTTCTTCTATGTTGAAGCGATCATTTCCAGTAACAGTTTGAATTTTTAGGTTTCACTCTGTTTTCTCCTATATTGATAGATGTATTTGGAACTCTGAATCCAACACGGTTTATGGTAGCTTCTTGAAACTTGACACAACAAAGTAGTTTCACGTTCTATCTCTACGTTTTGTTTCCTCTTGATGTAGCCCTAAGCAGTGATTGGCGAGAAACACTTTCATGGGAAGGGGTTGCCAAGCTTTTCAAAATTACGAATCTCCAGAAATCTCAGCAAATATTTTTTCACCCAAACTGGATGATACTCTCAGGCAATGATCAGTACACTAAGGCGACTTGGTTCCCCAAATTTCGTTCTTCTATGTTGAAGCGTTCATTTCCAGTAACAGTTTGAATTTTTAGGTTTCACTCTGTTTTCTCCTATATTGATAGATGTATTTGGAACTCTAAATCCAACACGGTTTGTGCTAGCTTCTTGAAACTTGACACAACAAAGTAGTTTCACGTTCTGTCTCTACGTTTTGTTTCCTCTTGGTGTAGCACAAAGCAGTGACTGCCGAGAAACACTTTCATGGGAAGGGGTTGCCAAGCTTCCCAAAATTACGAATCTCCAGAAATCTCAGCAAATATTTTTTCACCCAAACTGGATGACACTTTCAGGTAATGATCAGTACACTAAGGCGACTTGGTTCCCCAAATTTCGTTCTTCTATGTTGAAGCGTTCATTTCCAGTAACAGTTTGAATTTTTAGGTTTCACTCTGTTTTCTCCTATATTGATAGATGTATTTGGAACTCTGAATCCAACACGGTTTGTGCTAGCTTCTTGAAACTTGACACAACAAAGTAGTTTCACGTTCTATCTCTACGTTTTGTATCCTCTTGATGTAGCCCTAAGCAGTGACTGGCGAGAAACACTTTCATGGGAAGGGGTTGCCAAGCTTCCAAAAATTACGAATCTCCAGAAATCTCAGCAAATATTTTTTCACCCAAAATGGATGATACTTTCAGGTAATGATCAGTACACTAAGGCGACTTGGTTCCCCAAATTTCGTTCTTCTATGTTGAAGCGTTCATTTCCAGTAAGAGTTTCAATTTTTAGGTTTCACTCTGTTTTCTCCTATATTGATAGATGTATTTGGAACTCTAAATCCAACACGGTTTGTGCTAGCTTCTTGAAACTTGACACAACAAAGTAGTTTCACGTTCTATCTCTACGTTTTGTTTCCTCTTGATGTAGCCCTAAGCAGTGACTGGCGAGAAACACTTTCATGGAACGGGGTTGCCAAGCTTCCAAAAATTACGAATCTCCAGAAATCTCTGCAAATATTTTTTCACCCAAACTGGATGATACTTTCAGGTAATGATCAGTACACTAAGGCGACTTGGTTCCCCAAATTTCGTTCTTCTATGTTGAAGCGTTCATTTCCAGTAACAGTTTGAATTTTTAGGTTTCACTCTGTTTTCTCCTATATTGATAGATGTATTTGGAACTCTAAATCCAACACGGTTTGTGCTAGCTTCTTGAAACTTGACACAACAAAGTAGTTTCACGTTCTATCTCTACGTTTTGTTTCCTCTTGATGTAGCCCTAAGCAGTTTCTGGCGAGAAACACTTTCATTGGAAGGGTTTGCCAAGTCTCCAAAAATTACGAATCTCCAGAAATTTCAGCAAATATTTTTTCATCCAAACTGGATGATACTTTCAGGTAATGGTCAGGACACTAAGGCGACTTGGTTCCCCAAATTTCATTCTTCTATGTTGAAGCGTTCATTTCCAGTAACAGTTTGAATTTTTAGGTTGAACTCTGTTTTCTCCTATATTGATAGATGTATTTGGAACTCTAAATCCAACACGGTTTCTGCTAGCTTCTTGAAACTTGACACAACAAAGTAGTTTCACTTTCTATCTCTAGGTTTTGTTTCCTCTTGATGTAGCCCTAAGCAGTGATTGGCGAGAAACACTTTCATGGGAAGGGGTTGCCAAGCTTCCAAAAATTACGAATCTCCAGAAATCTCAGCAAATATTTTTTCAACCAAACTGGATGATACTTTCAGGTAATGATCAGTACACTAAGACGACTTGGTTCCCCAAATTTCGTTCTTCTATGTTGAAGCGTTCATTTCCAGTAACAGTTTGAATTTTTAGGTTTCACTCTGTTTTCTCCTATATTGATAGATGTATTTGGAACTCTAAATCCAACACGGTTTGTGCTAGCTTCTTGAAACTTGTCACAACAAAGTAGTTTCACGTTCTATCTCAACGTTTTGTTTCCTCTTGATGTAGCCCTAAGCAGTGACTGGCGAGAAACACTTTCATGGGAAGGGGTTGCCAAGCTTCCAAAAATTACGAATCTTCAGAAATCTCAGCAAATATTTTTTCACCCAAACTGGATGATACTTTCAGGTAATGATCAGTACACTAAGGCGACTTGGTTCCCCAAATTTCGTTCTTCTATGTTGAAGCGTTCATTTCCAGTAACAGTTTGAATTTTTAGGTTTCACTCTGTTTTCTCCTATATTGATAGATGTATTTGGAAGTCTAAATCCAACACGGTTTGTGCTAGCTTCTTGAAACTTGACACAACAAAGTAGTTTCACGTTCTATCTCTAGGTTTTGTTTCCTCTTGATGTAGCCCTAAGCAGTGACTGGCGAGAAACACTTTCATTTGAAGGGCTTGCCAAGTCTCCAAAAATTACGAATCTCCAGAAATCTCTGCAAATATTTTTTCACCCAAACTGGATGATACTTTCAGGTAATGGTCAGTACACTAAGGCGACTTGGTTCCCCAAATTTCATTCTTATATGTTGAAGCGTTCATTTCCAGTAACAGTTTGAATTTTTAGGTTTCACTCTGTTTTCTCCTATATTGATAGATGTATTTGGAACTCTAAATCCAACACGGTTTGTGCTAGCTTCTTGAAACTTGACACAACAAAGTACTTTCACGTTCTATCTCTACGTTTTGTTTCCTCTTGATGTAGCCCTAAGCAGTGACTGGCGAGAAAGACTTTCATTGGAAGGGTTTGCCAAGTCTCCAAAAATTACGAATCTCCAGAAATCTCAGCAAATATTTTTTCACCCAAACTGGATGATACTTTCAGGTAATGGTCAGTACACTAAGGCGACATGGTTCCCCAAATTTCATTCTTCTATGTTGAAGCGTTCATTTCCAGTAACAGTTTGAATTTTTAGGTTCCACTCTGTTTTCTCCTATATTGATAGATGCATTTGGAACTCTAAATCCAACACGGTTTGTGCTAGCTTCTTGAAACTTGACACAACAAAGTAGTTTCACGTTCTATCTCTACGTTTTGTTTCCTCTTGATGTAGCCCTAAGCAGTGACTGGCGAGAAACACTTTCATGGAACGGGGTTGCCAAGCTTCCAAAAATTACGAATCTCCAGAAATCTCAGCAAATATTTTTTCACCCAAACTGGATGATACTTTCAGGTAATGATCAGTACACTAAGGCGACTTGGTTCCCCAAATTTCGTTCTTCTATGTTGAAGCATTCATTTCCAGTAACAGTTTGAATTTTTAGGTTTCACTCTGTTTTCTCCTATATTGATAGATGTATTTGGAACTCTAAATCCAACACGGTTTGTGCTAGCTTCTTGAAACTTGACACAACAAAGTAGTTTCACGTTCTATCTCTACGTTTTGTTTCCTCTTGATGTAGCCCTAAGCAGTTTCTGGCGAGAAACACTTTCATTGGAAGGGTTTGCCAAGTCTCCAAAAATTACGAATCTCCAGAAATCTCAGCAAATATTTTTTCACCCAAACTGGATGATACTTTCAGGTAATGGTCAGTACACTAAGGCGACTTGGTTCCCCAAATTTCATTCTTCTATGTTGTAGCGTTCATTTCCAGTAACAGTTTGAATTTTTAGGTTTCACTCTATTTTCTCCTATATTGATAGATGTATTTGGAACTCTAAATCCAACACGGTTTCTGCTAGCTTCTTGAAACTTGACACAACAAAGTAGTTTCACGTTCTATCTCTATGTTTTGTTTGCTCTTGATGTAGCCCTAACAGTGACTGGCGAGAAACAGTTTCATGGAACGGGGTTGCCAAGCTTCCAAAAATTATGAATCTCCAGAAATCTCAGCAAATATTTTTTTCACGCAAACTGGATGATACTTTCAGGTAATGATCAGTACACTAAGGCGACTTGGTTCCCCAAATTTCGTTCTTCTATGTTGAAGCGTTCATTTCCAGTAACAGTTTGAATTTTTAGGTTTCACTCTGTTTTCTCCTATATTGATAGATGTATTTGGAACTCTAAATCCAACACGGTTTGTGCTAGCTTCTTGAAACTTGACACAACAAAGTAGTTTCACGTTCTATCTCTACGTTTTGTTTCCTCTTGATGTAGCCCTAAGCAGTGACTGGCGAGAAACACTTTCATGGGAAGGGGTTGCCAAGCTTCCAAAAATTACGAATCTCCAGAAATCTCAGCAAATATTTTTTCACCCAAAATGGATGATACTTTCAGGTAATGATCAGTACACTAAGGCGACTTGGTTCCCCAAATTTCGTTCTTCTATGTTGAAGCGTTCATTTCCAGTAAGAGTTTCAATTTTTAGGTTTCACTCTGTTTTCTCCTATATTGATAGATGTATTTGGAACTCTAAATCCAACACGGTTTGTGCTAGCTTCTTGAAACTTGACACAACAAAGTAGTTTCACGTTCTATCTCTACGTTTTGTTTCCTCTTGATGTAGCCCTAAGCAGTTTCTGGCGAGAAACACTTTCATTGGAAGGGTTTGCCAAGTCTCCAAAAATTACGAATCTCCAGAAATCTCAGCAAATATTTTTTCACCCAAACTGGATGATACTTTCAGGTAATGGTCAGGACACTAAGGCGACTTGGTTCCCCAAATTTCATTCTTCTATGTTGAAGCGTTCATTTCCAGTAACAGTTTGAATTTTTAGGTTGAACTCTGTTTTCTCCTATATTGATAGATGTATTTGGAACTCTAAATCCAACACGGTTTCTGCTAGCTTCTTGAAACTTGACACAACAAAGTAGTTTCACTTTCTATCTCTAGGTTTTGTTTCCTCTTGATGTAGCCCTAAGCAGTGATTGGCGAGAAACACTTTCATGGGAAGGGGTTGCCAAGCTTCCAAAAATTACGAATCTCCAGAAATCTCAGCAAATATTTTTTCAACCAAACTGGATGATACTTTCAGGTAATGATCAGTACACTAAGACGACTTGGTTCCCCAAATTTCGTTCTTCTATGTTGAAGCGTTCATTTCCAGTAACAGTTTGAATTTTTAGGTTTCACTCTGTTTTCTCCTATATTGATAGATGTATTTGGAACTCTAAATCCAACACGGTTTGTGCTAGCTTCTTGAAACTTGTCACAACAAAGTAGTTTCACGTTCTGTCTCAACGTTTTGTTTCCTCTTGATGTAGCCCTAAGCAGTGACTGGCGAGAAACACTTTCATGGGAAGGGGTTGCCAAGCTTCCAAAAATTACGAATCTTCAGAAATCTCAGCAAATATTTTTTCACCCAAACTGGATGATACTTTCAGGTAATGATCAGTACACTAAGGCGACTTGGTTCCCCAAATTTCGTTCTTCTATGTTGAAGCGTTCATTTCCAGTAACAGTTTGAATTTTTAGGTTTCACTCTGTTTTCTCCTATATTGATAGATGTATTTGGAAGTCTAAATCCAACACGGTTTGTGCTAGCTTCTTGAAACTTGACACAACAAAGTAGTTTCACGTTCTATCTCTACGTTTTGTTTCCTCTTGATGTAGCCCTAAGCAGTGACTGGCGAGAAACACTTTCATTGGAAGGGCTTGCCAAGTCTCCAAAAATTACGAATCTCCAGAAATCTCTGCAAATATTTTTTCACCCAAACTGGATGATACTTTCAGGTAATGGTCAGTACACTAAGGCGACTTGGTTCCCCAAATTTCATTCTTCTATGTTGAAGCGTTCATTTCCAGTAACAGTTTGAATTTTTAGGTTTCACTCTGTTTTCTCCTATATTGATAGATGTATTTGGAACTCTAAATCCAACACGGTTTGTGCTAGCTTCTTGAAACTTGACACAACAAAGTAGTTTCACGTTCTGTCTCTACGTTTTGTTTCCTCTTGATGTAGCCCTAAGCAGTGACTGGCGAGAAACACTTTCATTGGAAGGGTTTGCCAAGTCTCCAAAAATTACGAATCTCCAGAAATCTCAGCAAATATTTTTTCACCCAAACTGGATGATACTTTCAGGTAATGGTCAGTACACTAAGGCGACATGGTTCCCCAAATTTCATTCTTCTATGTTGAAGCGTTCATTTCCAGTAACAGTTTGAATTTTTAGGTTCCACTCTGTTTTCTCCTATATTGATAGATGCATTTGGAACTCTAAATCCAACACGGTTTGTGCTAGCTTCTTGAAACTTGACACAACAAAGTAGTTTCACGTTCTATCTCTACGTTTTGTTTCCTCTTGATGTAGCCCTAAGCAGTGACTGGCGAGAAAAACTTTCATGGAACGGGGTTGCCAAGCTTCCAAAAATTACGAATCTCCAGAAATCTCAGCAAATATTTTTTCACCCAAACTGGATGATACTTTCAGGTAATGATCAGTACACTAAGGCGACTTGGTTCCCCAAATTTCGTTCTTCTATGTTGAAGCGTTCATTTCCAATAACTTTTTCAATTTTTAGGTTTCACTCTGTTTTCTCCTATATTGATAGATGTATTTGGAGCTCTAAATCCAACACGGTTTGTGCTAGCTTCTTGAAACTTGACACAACAAAGTAGTTTCACGTTCTATCTCTACGTTTTGTTTCCTCTTGATGTAGCCCTAAGCAGTGACTGGCGAGAAACACTTTCATGGAACGGGGTTGCCAAGCTTCCAAAAATTACGAATCTCCAGAAATCTCAGCAAATATTTTTTCACCCAAACTGGATGATACTTTCAGGTAATGATCAGTACACTAAGGCGACTTGGTTCCCCAAATTTCGTTCTTCTATGTTGAAGCGTTCATTTCCAGTAACAGTTTGAATTTTTAGGTTTCACTCTGTTTTCTCCTATATTGATAGATGTATTTGGAACTCTAAATCCAACACGGTTTCTGCTAGCTTCTTGAAACTTGACACAACAAAGTAGTTTCACGTTCTATCTCTATGTTTTGTTTCCTCTTGATGTAGCCCTAAGCAGTGACTGGCGAGAAACACTTTCATGGGAAGGGGTTGCCAAGCTTCCAAAAATTACGAATCTCCAGAAATCTCAGCAAATATTTTTTCACCCAAACTAGATGATACTTTCAGGTAATGATCAGTACACTAAGGCGACTTGGTTCCCCAAATTTCGTTCTTCTATGTTGTAGTGTTCATTTCCAGTAACAGTTTGAATTTTTAGGTTTCACTCTGTTTTCTCCTATATTGATAGATGTATTTGGAACTCTAAATCCAACACGGTTTCTGCTAGTTTCTTGAAACTTGACACAACAAAGTAGTTTCACGTTCTATCTCTACGTTTTGTTTCCTCTTGATGTAGCCCTAAGCAGTTTCTGGCGAGAAACACTTTCATTGGAAGGGTTTGCCAAGTCTCCAAAAAGTACGAATCTCCAGAAATCTCAGCAAATATTTTTTCACCCAAAATGGATGATACTTTCAGGTAATGGTCAGTACACTAAGGCGACTTGGTTCCACAAATTTCATTCTTCTATGTTGAACCGTTCATTTCCAGTAACTGTTTGAATTTTTAGGTTTCACTCTGTTTTCTCCTATATTGATAGATGTATTTGGAACTCTAAATCCAACACGGTTTCTGCTAGCTTCTTGAAACATGACACAACAAAGTAGTTTCACGTTCTATCTCTACGTTTTGTTTCCTCTTGATGTAGCCCTAAGCAGTGACTGGCGAGAAACACTTTCATGGGAAGGGGTTGCCAAGCTTCCAAAAATTAGGAATCTCCAGAAATCTCAGCAAATATTTTTTCACCCAAAATTGATGATACTTTCAGGTAATGATCAGTACACTAAGGCGACTTGGTTCCCCAAATTTCGTTCTTCTATGTTGAAGCGTTCATTTCTAGTAACAGTTTCAATTTTTAGGTTTCACTCTGTTTTCTCCTATATTGATAGATGTATTTGGAACTCTAAATCCAACACGGTTTGTGCTAGATTCTTGAAACTTGACACAACAAAGTAGTTTCACGTTCTATCTCTACGTTTTGTTTCCTCTTGATGTAGCCCTAAGCAGTGACTGGCGATAAACACTTTCATTGAAAGGGTTTGCCAAGTCTCCAAAAATTACGAATCTCCAGAAATCTCAGCAAATATTTTTTCACCCAAAATGGATGATACTTTGAGGTAATGGTCAGTACACTAAGGCGACTTGGTTCCCCAAATTTCGTTCTTCTATGTTGAAGCGTTCATTTCCAGTAACAGTTTGAATTTTTAGGTTTCACTCTGTTTTCTCCTATATTGATAGATGTATTTGGAACTCTAAATCCAACACGGTTTGTGCTAGCTTCTTGAAACTTGTCACAACAAAGTAGTTTCACGTTCTATCTCTACGTTTTGTTTCCTTTGATGTAGCCCTAAGCAGTGATTGGCGAGAAACACTTACATGGGAAGGGGTTGCCAAGCTTCCAAAAATTACGAATCTCCAGAAATCTCAGCAAATATTTTTTCACCCAAACTGGATGATACTTTCAGGTAATGATCAGTACACTAAGGCGACTTGGTTCCCCAAATTTCGTTCTTCTATGTTGAAGCGTTCATTTCCAGTAACAGTTTGAATTTTTAGGTTTCACTCTGTTTTCTCCTATATTGATAGATGTATTTGGAACTCTAAATCCAACACGGTTTGTGCTAGATTCTTGAAACTTGACACAACAATGTAGTTTCACGTTCTATCTCTACGTTTTGTTTCCTCTTGATGTAGCCCTAAGCAGTGACTGGCGAGAAACACTTTCATTGGAAGGGTTTGCCAAGTCTCCAAAAATTACGAATCTCCAGAAATCTCAGGAAATATTTTTTCACCCAAAATGGATGATACTTTCAGGTAATGATCAGTACACTAAGGCGACTTGGTTCCCCAAATTTCGTTCTTCTATGTTGAAGCATTCATTTCCAGTAACAGTTTGAATTTTTAGGTTTCACTCTGTTTTCTCCTATATTGATAGATGTATTTGGAACTCTAAATCCAACACGGTTTGTGCTAGCTTCTTGAAACTTGACACAACAAAGTAGTTTCACGTTCTATCTCTACGTTTTGTTTCCTCTTGATGTAGCCCTAAGCAGTGACTGGCGAGAAACACTTTCATGGGAAGGGGTTTCCACGCTTCCAAAAATTACGAATCTCCAGAAATCTCAGCAAATATTTTTTCACCCAAACTGGATGATACGTTCAGGTAATGATCAGTACACTAAGGCGACTTGGTTCCCCAAATTTCGTTCTTCTATGTTGAAGCGTTCATTTCCAGTAACAGTTTGAATTTTTAGGTTTCACTCTGTTTTCTCCTATATTGATAGATGTATTTGGAACTCTAAATCCAACACGGTTTGTGCTAGCTTCTTGAAACTTGACAAAACAAAGTAGTTTCACGTTCTATATCTACGTTTTGTTTCCTCTTGATGTAGCCCTAAGCAGTGACTGGAGAGAAACCCTTTCATGGAACGGGGTTGCCAAGCTTCCAAAAATTACGAATCTCCAGAAATCTCAGCAAATATTTTTTCACCCAAACTGGATGATACTTTCAGGTAATGGTCAGTACACTAAGGCGACTTGGTTCCCCAAATTTCATTCTTCTATGTTGAAGCGTTCATTTCCAGTAACAGTTTGAATTTTTAGGTTTCACTCTGTTTTCTCCTATATTGATAGATGTATTTGGAACTCTAAATCCAACACGGTTTGTGCTAGCTTCTTGAAACTTGACACAACAAAGTAGTTTCACGTTCTATCTCTACGTTTTGTTTCCTCTTGATGTAGCCCTAAGCAGTGACTGGCGAGAAACACTTTCATGGGAAGGGGTTGCCAAGCTTCCAAAAATTACGAATCTCCAGAAATCTCAGCAAATATTTTTTCACCCAAACTGGATGATACTTTCAGGTAATGATCAGTACACTAAGGCGACTTGGTTCCCCAAATTTCGTTCTTCTATGTTGAAGCGTTCATTTCCAGTAACTTTTTCAATTTTTAGGTTTCACTCTGTTTTCTCCTATATTGATAGATGTATTTGGAGCTCTAAATCCAACACGGTTTGTGCTAGCTTCTTGAAACTTGACACAACAAAGTAGTTTCACGTTCTATCTCTACGTTTTGTTTCCTCTTGATGTAGCCCTAAGCAGTGACTGGCGAGAAACACTTTCATGGAACGGGGTTGCCAAGCTTCCAAAAATTACGAATCTCCAGAAATCTCAGCAAATATTTTTTTCACCCAAACTGGATGATACTTTCAGGTAATGATCAGTACACTAAGGCGACTTGGTTCCCCAAATTTCGTTCTTCTATGTTGAAGCGTTCATTTCCAGTAACAGTTTGAATTTTTAGGTTTCACTCTGTTTTCTCCTATATTGATAGATGTATTTGGAACTCTAAATCCAACACGGTTTGTGCTAGCTTCTTGAAACTTGACATAACAAAGTAGTTTCACGTTCTATCTCTACGTTTTGTTTCCTCTTGATGTAGCCCTAAGCAGTTTCTGACGAGAAACACTTTCATTGGAAGGGTTTGCCAAGTCTCCAAAAATTACGAATCTCCAGAAATCTCAGCAAATATTTTTTCACCCAAACAGGATGATACTTTCAGGTAATGGTCAGTACACTAAGGCGACTTGGTTCCCCAAATTTCATTCTTCTATGTTGAAGCGTTCATTTCCAGTAACAGTTTGAATTTTTAGGTTGAACTCTGTTTTCTCCTATATTGATAGATGTATTTGGAACTCTAAATCCAACACGGTTTCTGCTAGCTTCTTGAAACTTGACACAACAAAGTAGTTTCACGTTCTATCTCTAGGTTTTGTTTCCTCTTGATGTAGCCCTAAGCAGTGATTGGCGAGAAACACTTTCATGGGAAGGGGTTTCCACGCTTCCAAAAATTACGAATCTCCAGAAATCTCAGCAAATATTTTTTCACCCAAACTGGATGATACGTTCAGGTAATGATCAGTACACTAAGGCGACTTGGTTCCCCAAATTTCGTTCTTCTATGTTGAAGCGTTCATTTCCAGTAACAGTTTGAATTTTTAGGTTTCACTCTGTTTTCTCCTATATTGATAGATGTATTTGGAACTCTAAATCCAACACGGTTTGTGCTAGCTTCTTGAAACTTGACAAAACAAAGTAGTTTCACGTTCTATATCTACGTTTTGTTTCCTCTTGATGTAGCCCTAAGCAGTGACTGGAGAGAAACCCTTTCATGGAACGGGGTTGCCAAGCTTCCAAAAATTACGAATCTCCAGAAATCTCAGCAAATATTTTTTCACCCAAACTGGATGATACTTTCAGGTAATGGTCAGTACACTAAGGCGACTTGGTTCCCCAAATTTCATTCTTCTATGTTGAAGCGTTCATTTCCAGTAACAGTTTGAATTTTTAGGTTTCACTCTGTTTTCTCCTATATTGATAGATGTATTTGGAACTCTAAATCCAACACGGTTTGTGCTAGCTTCTTGAAACTTGACACAACAAAGTAGTTTCACGTTCTATCTCTACGTTTTGTTTCCTCTTGATGTAGCCCTAAGCAGTGACTGGCGAGAAACACTTTCATGGGAAGGGGTTGCCAAGCTTCCAAAAATTACGAATCTCCAGAAATCTCAGCAAATATTTTTTCACCCAAACTGGATGATACTTTCAGGTAATGATCAGTACACTAAGGCGACTTGGTTCCCCAAATTTCGTTCTTCTATGTTGAAGCGTTCATTTCCAGTAACTTTTTCAATTTTTAGGTTTCACTCTGTTTTCTCCTATATTGATAGATGTATTTGGAGCTCTAAATCCAACACGGTTTGTGCTAGCTTCTTGAAACTTGACACAACAAAGTAGTTTCACGTTCTATCTCTACGTTTTGTTTCCTCTTGATGTAGCCCTAAGCAGTGACTGGCGAGAAACACTTTCATGGAACGGGGTTGCCAAGCTTCCAAAAATTACGAATCTCCAGAAATCTCAGCAAATATTTTTTTCACCCAAACTGGATGATACTTTCAGGTAATGATCAGTACACTAAGGCGACTTGGTTCCCCAAATTTCGTTCTTCTATGTTGAAGCGTTCATCCAGTAACAGTTTGAATTTTTAGGTTTCACTCTGTTTTCTCCTATATTGATAGATGTATTTGGAACTCTAAATCCAACACGGTTTGTGCTAGCTTCTTGAAACTTGACATAACAAAGTAGTTTCACGTTCTATCTCTACGTTTTGTTTCCTCTTGATGTAGCCCTAAGCAGTTTCTGACGAGAAACACTTTCATTGGAAGGGTTTGCCAAGTCTCCAAAAATTACGAATCTCCAGAAATCTCAGCAAATATTTTTTCACCCAAACTGGATGATACTTTCAGGTAATGGTCAGTACACTAAGGCGACTTGGTTCCCCAAATTTCATTCTTCTATGTTGAAGCGTTCATTTCCAGTAACAGTTTGAATTTTTAGGTTGAACTCTGTTTTCTCCTATATTGATAGATGTATTTGGAACTCTAAATCCAACACGGTTTCTGCTAGCTTCTTGAAACTTGACACAACAAAGTAGTTTCACGTTCTATCTCTAGGTTTTGTTTCCTCTTGATGTAGCCCTAAGCAGTGATTGGCGAGAAACACTTTCATGGGAAGGGGTTGCCAAGCTTCCAAAAATTACGAATCTCCAGAAATCTCAGCAAATATTTTTTCAACCAAACTGGATGATACTTTCAGGTAATGATCAGTACACTAAGGCGACTTGGTTCCCCAAATTTCGTTCTTCTATGTTGAAGCGTTCATTTCCAGTAACAGTTTGAATTTTTAGGTTTCACTCTGTTTTCTCCTATATTGATAGATGTATTTGGAACTCTAAATCCAACACGGTTTGTGCTAGATTCTTGAAACTTGACACAACAATGTAGTTTCACGTTCTATCTCTACGTTTTGTTTCCTCTTGATGTAGCCCTAAGCAGTGACTGGCGAGAAACACTTTCATTGGAAGGGTTTGCCAAGTCTCCAAAAATTACGAATCTCCAGAAATCTCAGGAAATATTTTTTCACCCAAAATGGATGATACTTTCAGGTAATGATCAGTACACTAAGGCGACTTGGTTCCCCAAATTTCGTTCTTCTATGTTGAAGCATTCATTTCCAGTAACAGTTTGAATTTTTAGGTTTCACTCTGTTTTCTCCTATATTGATAGATGTATTTGGAACTCTAAATCCAACACGGTTTGTGCTAGCTTCTTGAAACTTGACACAACAAAGTAGTTTCACGTTCTATCTCTACGTTTTGTTTCCTCTTGATGTAGCCCTAAGCAGTGACTGGCGAGAAACACTTTCATGGGAAGGGGTTTCCACGCTTCCAAAAATTACGAATCTCCAGAAATCTCAGCAAATATTTTTTCACCCAAACTGGATGATACGTTCAGGTAATGATCAGTACACTAAGGCGACTTGGTTCCCCAAATTTCGTTCTTCTATGTTGAAGCGTTCATTTCCAGTAACAGTTTGAATTTTTAGGTTTCACTCTGTTTTCTCCTATATTGATAGATGTATTTGGAACTCTAAATCCAACACGGTTTGTGCTAGCTTCTTGAAACTTGACAAAACAAAGTAGTTTCACGTTCTATATCTACGTTTTGTTTCCTCTTGATGTAGCCCTAAGCAGTGACTGGAGAGAAACCCTTTCATGGAACGGGGTTGCCAAGCTTCCAAAAATTACGAATCTCCAGAAATCTCAGCAAATATTTTTTCACCCAAACTGGATGATACTTTCAGGTAATGGTCAGTACACTAAGGCGACTTGGTTCCCCAAATTTCATTCTTCTATGTTGAAGCGTTCATTTCCAGTAACAGTTTGAATTTTTAGGTTTCACTCTGTTTTCTCCTATATTGATAGATGTATTTGGAACTCTAAATCCAACACGGTTTGTGCTAGCTTCTTGAAACTTGACACAACAAAGTAGTTTCACGTTCTATCTCTACGTTTTGTTTCCTCTTGATGTAGCCCTAAGCAGTGACTGGCGAGAAACACTTTCATGGGAAGGGGTTGCCAAGCTTCCAAAAATTACGAATCTCCAGAAATCTCAGCAAATATTTTTTCACCCAAACTGGATGATACTTTCAGGTAATGATCAGTACACTAAGGCGACTTGGTTCCCCAAATTTCGTTCTTCTATGTTGAAGCGTTCATTTCCAGTAACTTTTTCAATTTTTAGGTTTCACTCTGTTTTCTCCTATATTGATAGATGTATTTGGAGCTCTAAATCCAACACGGTTTGTGCTAGCTTCTTGAAACTTGACACAACAAAGTAGTTTCACGTTCTATCTCTACGTTTTGTTTCCTCTTGATGTAGCCCTAAGCAGTGACTGGCGAGAAACACTTTCATGGAACGGGGTTGCCAAGCTTCCAAAAATTACGAATCTCCAGAAATCTCAGCAAATATTTTTTTCACCCAAACTGGATGATACTTTCAGGTAATGATCAGTACACTAAGGCGACTTGGTTCCCCAAATTTCGTTCTTCTATGTTGAAGCGTTCATTTCCAGTAACAGTTTGAATTTTTAGGTTTCACTCTGTTTTCTCCTATATTGATAGATGTATTTGGAACTCTAAATCCAACACGGTTTGTGCTAGCTTCTTGAAACTTGACATAACAAAGTAGTTTCACGTTCTATCTCTACGTTTTGTTTCCTCTTGATGTAGCCCTAAGCAGTTTCTGACGAGAAACACTTTCATTGGAAGGGTTTGCCAAGTCTCCAAAAATTACGAATCTCCAGAAATCTCAGCAAATATTTTTTCACCCAAACTGGATGATACTTTCAGGTAATGGTCAGTACACTAAGGCGACTTGGTTCCCCAAATTTCATTCTTCTATGTTGAAGCGTTCATTTCCAGTAACAGTTTGAATTTTTAGGTTGAACTCTGTTTTCTCCTATATTGATAGATGTATTTGGAACTCTAAATCCAACACGGTTTCTGCTAGCTTCTTGAAACTTGACACAACAAAGTAGTTTCACGTTCTATCTCTAGGTTTTGTTTCCTCTTGATGTAGCCCTAAGCAGTGATTGGCGAGAAACACTTTCATGGGAAGGGGTTTCCACGCTTCCAAAAATTACGAATCTCCAGAAATCTCAGCAAATATTTTTTCACCCAAACTGGATGATACGTTCAGGTAATGATCAGTACACTAAGGCGACTTGGTTCCCCAAATTTCGTTCTTCTATGTTGAAGCGTTCATTTCCAGTAACAGTTTGAATTTTTAGGTTTCACTCTGTTTTCTCCTATATTGATAGATGTATTTGGAACTCTAAATCCAACACGGTTTGTGCTAGCTTCTTGAAACTTGACAAAACAAAGTAGTTTCACGTTCTATATCTACGTTTTGTTTCCTCTTGATGTAGCCCTAAGCAGTGACTGGAGAGAAACCCTTTCATGGAACGGGGTTGCCAAGCTTCCAAAAATTACGAATCTCCAGAAATCTCAGCAAATATTTTTTCACCCAAACTGGATGATACTTTCAGGTAATGGTCAGTACACTAAGGCGACTTGGTTCCCCAAATTTCATTCTTCTATGTTGAAGCGTTCATTTCCAGTAACAGTTTGAATTTTTAGGTTTCACTCTGTTTTCTCCTATATTGATAGATGTATTTGGAACTCTAAATCCAACACGGTTTGTGCTAGCTTCTTGAAACTTGACACAACAAAGTAGTTTCACGTTCTATCTCTACGTTTTGTTTCCTCTTGATGTAGCCCTAAGCAGTGACTGGCGAGAAACACTTTCATGGGAAGGGGTTGCCAAGCTTCCAAAAATTACGAATCTCCAGAAATCTCAGCAAATATTTTTTCACCCAAACTGGATGATACTTTCAGGTAATGATCAGTACACTAAGGCGACTTGGTTCCCCAAATTTCGTTCTTCTATGTTGAAGCGTTCATTTCCAGTAACTTTTTCAATTTTTAGGTTTCACTCTGTTTTCTCCTATATTGATAGATGTATTTGGAGCTCTAAATCCAACACGGTTTGTGCTAGCTTCTTGAAACTTGACACAACAAAGTAGTTTCACGTTCTATCTCTACGTTTTGTTTCCTCTTGATGTAGCCCTAAGCAGTGACTGGCGAGAAACACTTTCATGGAACGGGGTTGCCAAGCTTCCAAAAATTACGAATCTCCAGAAATCTCAGCAAATATTTTTTTCACCCAAACTGGATGATACTTTCAGGTAATGATCAGTACACTAAGGCGACTTGGTTCCCCAAATTTCGTTCTTCTATGTTGAAGCGTTCATCCAGTAACAGTTTGAATTTTTAGGTTTCACTCTGTTTTCTCCTATATTGATAGATGTATTTGGAACTCTAAATCCAACACGGTTTGTGCTAGCTTCTTGAAACTTGACATAACAAAGTAGTTTCACGTTCTATCTCTACGTTTTGTTTCCTCTTGATGTAGCCCTAAGCAGTTTCTGACGAGAAACACTTTCATTGGAAGGGTTTGCCAAGTCTCCAAAAATTACGAATCTCCAGAAATCTCAGCAAATATTTTTTCACCCAAACTGGATGATACTTTCAGGTAATGGTCAGTACACTAAGGCGACTTGGTTCCCCAAATTTCATTCTTCTATGTTGAAGCGTTCATTTCCAGTAACAGTTTGAATTTTTAGGTTGAACTCTGTTTTCTCCTATATTGATAGATGTATTTGGAACTCTAAATCCAACACGGTTTCTGCTAGCTTCTTGAAACTTGACACAACAAAGTAGTTTCACGTTCTATCTCTAGGTTTTGTTTCCTCTTGATGTAGCCCTAAGCAGTGATTGGCGAGAAACACTTTCATGGGAAGGGGTTGCCAAGCTTCCAAAAATTACGAATCTCCAGAAATCTCAGCAAATATTTTTTCAACCAAACTGGATGATACTTTCAGGTAATGATCAGTACACTAAGACGACTTGGTTCCCCAAATTTCGTTCTTCTATGTTGAAGCGTTCATTTCCAGTAACAGTTTGAATTTTTAGGTTTCACTCTGTTTTCTCCTATATTGATAGATGTATTTGGAACTCTAAATCCAACACGGTTTGTGCTAGCTTCTTGAAACTTGTCACAACAAAGTAGTTTCACGTTCTATCTCAACGTTTTGTTTCCTCTTGATGTAGCCCTAAGCAGTGACTGGCGAGAAACACTTTCATGGGAAGGGGTTGCCAAGCTTCCAAAAATTACGAATCTCCAGAAATCTCAGCAAATATTTTTTCACCCAAACTGGATGATACTTTCAGGAATGATCAGTACACTAAGGCGACTTGGTTCCCCAAATTTCGTTCTTCTATGTTGAAGCGTTCATTTCCAGTAACAGTTTGAATTTTTAGGTTTCACTCTGTTTTCTCCTATATTGATAGATGTATTTGGAACTCTAAATCCAACACGGTTTGTGCTAGCTTCTTGAAACTTGACACAACAAAGTAGTTTCACGTTCTATCTCTACGTTTTGTTTCTTCTTGATGTAGCCCTAAGCAGTGACTGGCGAGAAACACTTTCATGGGAAGGGGTTGCCAAGCTTCCAAAAATTACGAATCTCCAGAAATCTCAGCAAATATTTTTTCACCCAAACTGGATGATACTATCAGGTAATGATCAGTACACTAAGGCGACTTGGTTCCCCAAATTTCGTTCTTCTATGTTGAAGCGTTCATTTCCAGTAACAGTTTGAATTTTTAGGTTTCACTCTGTTTTCTCCTATATTGATAGATGTATTTGGAACTCTAAATCCAACACGGTTTGTGCTAGCTTCTTGAAACTTGACACAACAATGTAGTTTCACGTTCTATCTCTATGTTTTGTTTCCTGTTGATGTAGCCCTAAGCAGTGACTGGCGAGAAACACTTTCATGGGAAGGGGTTGCCAAGCTTCCAAAAATTACGAATCTCCAGAAATCTCAGCAAATATTTTTTCACCCAAACTAGATGATACTTTCAGGTAATGATCAGTACACTAAGGCGACTTGGTTCCAAAATTTCGTTCTTCTATGTTGTAGCGTTCATTTCCAGTAACAGTTTGAATTTTTAGGTTTCACTCTGTTTTCTCCTATATTGATAGATGTATTTGGAACTCTAAATCCAACACGGTTTGTGCTAGCTTCTTGAAACTTGACACAACAAAGTAGTTTCACGTTCTATCTCTACGTTTTGTTTCCTCTTGATGTAGCCCTAAGCAGTGACTGGCGAGAAACACTTTCATGGGAAGGGGTTTCCACGCTTCCAAAAATTACGAATCTCCAGAAATCTCAGCAAATATTTTTTCACCCAAACTGGATGATACGTTCAGGTAATGATCAGTACACTAAGGCGACTTGGTTCCCCAAATTTCGTTCTTCTATGTTGAAGCGTTCATTTCCAGTAACAGTTTGAATTTTTAGGTTTCACTCTGTTTTCTCCTATATTGATAGATGTATTTGGAACTCTAAATCCAACACGGTTTGTGCTAGCTTCTTGAAACTTGACACAACAAAGTAGTTTCACGTTCTATCTCTACGTTTTGTTTCCTCTTGATGTAGCCCTAAGCAGTGACTGGAGAGAAACCCTTTCATGGAACGGGGTTGCCAAGCTTCCAAAAATTACGAATCTCCAGAAATCTCAGCAAATATTTTTTCACCCAAACTGGATGATACTTTCAGGTAATGGTCAGTACACTAAGGCGACTTGGTTCCCCAAATTTCATTCTTCTATGTTGAAGCGTTCATTTCCAGTAACAGTTTGAATTTTTAGGTTTCACTCTGTTTTCTCCTATATTGATAGATGTATTTGGAACTCTAAATCCAACACGGTTTGTGCTAGCTTCTTGAAACTTGACACAACAAAGTAGTTTCACGTTCTATCTCTACGTTTTGTTTCCTCTTGATGTAGCCCTAAGCAGTGACTGGCGAGAAACACTTTCATGGGAAGGGGTTTCCACGCTTCCAAAAATTACGAATCTCCAGAAATCTCAGCAAATATTTTTTCACCCAAACTGGATGATACGTTCAGGTAATGATCAGTACACTAAGGCGACTTGGTTCCCCAAATTTCGTTCTTCTATGTTGAAGCGTTCATTTCCAGTAACAGTTTGAATTTTTAGGTTTCACTCTGTTTTCTCCTATATTGATAGATGTATTTGGAACTCTAAATCCAACACGGTTTGTGCTAGCTTCTTGAAACTTGACACAACAAAGTAGTTTCACGTTCTATCTCTACGTTTTGTTTCCTCTTGATGTAGCCCTAAGCAGTGACTGGAGAGAAACTCTTTCATGGAACGGGGTTGCCAAGCTTCCAAAAATTACGAATCTCCAGAAATCTCAGCAAATATTTTTTCACCCAAACTGGATGATACTTTCAGGTAATGGTCAGTACACTAAGGCGACTTTGTTCCCCAAATTTCATTCTTCTATGTTGAAGCGTTCATTTCCAGTAACAGTTTGAATTTTTAGGTTTCACTCTGTTTTCTCCTATATTGATAGATGTATTTGGAACTCTAAATCCAACACGGTTTGTGCTAGCTTCTTGAAACTTGACACAACAAAGTAGTTTCACGTTCTATCTCTACGTTTTGTTTCCTCTTGATGTAGCCCTAAGCAGTGACTGGCGAGAAACACTTCATGGGAAGGGGTTGCCAAGCTTCCAAAAATTACGAATCTCCAGAAATCTCAGCAAATATTTTTTCACCCAAACTGGATGATACTTTCAGGGAATGATCAGTACACTAAGGCGACTTGGTTCCCCAAATTTCGTTCTTCTATGTTGAAGCGTTCATTTCCAGTAACAGTTTGAATTTTTACGTTTCACTCTGTTTTCTCCTATATTGATAGATGTATTTGGAACTCTAAATCCAACACGGTTTGTGCTAGCTTCTTGAAACTTTACACAACAAAGTAGTTTCACGTTCTATCTTTACGTTTTGTTTCCTCTTGATGTAGCCCTAAGCAGTGACTGGCGAGAAACACTTTCATGGGAAGGGGTTTCCACGCTTCCAAAAATTACGAATCTCCAGAAATCTCAGCAAATATTTTTTCACCCAAACTGGATGATACTTTCAGGTAATGATCAGTACACTAAGGCGACTTGGTTCCCCAAATTTCGTTCTTCTATGTTGAAGCGTTCATTTCCAGTAACAGTTTGAATTTTTAGGTTTCACTCTGTTTTCTCCTATATTGATAGATGTATTTGGAACTCTAAATCCAACACGGTTTGTGCTAGCTTCTTGAAACTTGACACAACAAAGTAGTTTCACGTTCTATCTCTACGTTTGGTTTCCTCTTGATGTAGCCCTAAGCAGTGACTGGCGAGAAACACTTTAATGGGAAGTGGTTGCCAAGCTTGCAAAAATTACGAATCTCCAGAAATCTCAGCAAATATTTTTTCACCCAAACTGGATGATACTTTCAGGTAATGATCAGTACACTAAGGCGACTTGGTTCCCCAAATTTCGTTCTTCTATGTTGAAGCGTTCATTTCCAGTAACAGTTTGAATTTTTAGGTTTCACTCTGTTTTCTCCTATATTGATAGATGTATTTGGAACTCTAAATCCAACACGGTTTGTGCTAGCTTCTTCAAACTGGACACAACAAAGTATTTTCACGTTCTATCTCTATGTTTTGTTTCCACTTGATGTAGCCCTAAGCAGTGACTGGTGAGAAACCCTTTCATGGAACGGGCTTGCCAAGCTTCCAAAAATTACGAATCTCCAGAAATCTCAGCAAATATTTTTTCACCCAAACTGGATGATACTTTCAGGTAATGATCAGTACACTAAGGCGACTTGGTTCCCCAAATTTCGTTCTTCTATGTTGAAGCGTTCATTTCCAGTAACAGTTTGAATTTTTAGGTTTCACTCTGTTTTCTCCTATATTGATAGATGTATTTGGAACTCTAAATCCAACACGGTTTGTGCTAGCTTCTTGAAACTTGTCACAACAAAGTAGTTTCACGTTCTATCTCTACGTTTTGTTTCCTCTTGATGTAGCCCTAAGCAGTGACTGGCGAGAAACACTTTCATGGGAAGGGGTTGCCAAGCTTCCAAAAATTACGAAACTCCAGAAATCTCAGCAAATATTTTTTCACCCAAACTGGATGATACTTTCAGGTAATGATCAGTACACTAAGGCGACTTGGTTCCCCAAATTTCGTTCTTCTATGTTGAAGCGTTCATTTCCAGTAACAGTTTGAATTTTTAGGTTTCACTCTGTTTTCTCCTATGTTGATAGATGTATTTGGAACTCTAAATCCAACACGGTTTGTGCTAGCTTCTTGAAACTTGACACAACAAAGTAGTTTCACGTTCTATCTCTACGTTTTGTTTCCTCTTGATGTAGCCCTAAGCAGTGACTGGCGAGAAACCCTTTCATGGAACGGGGTTGCCAAGCTTCCAAAAATTACGAATCTCCAGAAATCTCAGCAAATATTTTTTCACCCAAACTGGATGATACTTTCAGGTAATGATCAGTACACTAAGGCGACATGGTTCCCCAAATTTCCTTCTTCTATGTTGAAGCGCTCATTTCCAAAAACAGTTTGAATTTTTAGGTTTCACTCTGTTTTCTCCTATATTGATAGATGTATTTGGAACTCTAAATCCAACACGGTTTGTGCTAGCTTCTTGAAACTTGACACAACAAAGTAGTTTCACGTTCTATCTCTATGTTTTGTTTCTTCTTGATGTAGCCCTAAGCAGTGACTGGCGAGAAACACTTTCATGGGAAGGGGTTGCCAAGCTTCCAAAAATTACGAATCTCCAGAAATCTCAGCAAATATTTTTTCACCCAAACTGGATGATACTATCAGGTAATGATCAGTACACTAAGGCGACTTGGTTCCCCAAATTTCGTTCTTCTATGTTGAAGCGTTCATTTCCAGTAACAGTTTGAATTTTTAGGTTTCACTCTGTTTTCTCCTATATTGATAGATGTATTTGGAACTCTAAATCCAACACGGTTTGTGCTAGCTTCTTGAAACTTGACACAACAAAGTAGTTTCACGTTCTATCTCTACGTTTTGTTTCCTCTTGATGTAGCCCTAAGCAGTGATTGGCGAGAAACACTTACATGGGAAGGGGTTGCCAAGCTTCCAAAAATTACGAATCTCCAGAAATCTCAGCAAATATTTTTTCACCCAAACTGGATGATACTTTCAGGTAATGATCAGTACACTAAGGCGACTTGGTTCCCCAAATTTCGTTCTTCTATGTTGAAGCGTTCATTTCCAGTAACAGTTTAATTTTTAGGTTTCACTCTGTTTTCTCCTATATTGATAGATGTATTTGGAACTCTAAATCCAACACGGTTTGTGCTAGATTCTTGAAACTTGACACAACAATGTAGTTTCACGTTCTATCTCTACGTTTTGTTTCCTCTTGATGTAGCCCTAAGCAGTGACTGGCGAGAAACACTTTCATTGGAAGGGTTTGCCAAGTCTCCAAAAATTACGAATCTCCAGAAATCTCAGCAAATATTTTTTCACCCAAAATGGATGATACTTTCAGGTAATGATCAGTACACTAAGGCGACTTGGTTCCCCAAATTTCGTTCTTCTATGTTGAACCGTTCATTTCCAGTAACAGTTTGAATTTTTACGTTTCACTCTGTTTTCTCCTATATTGATAGATGTATTTGGAACTCTAAATCCAACACGGTTTGTGCTAGCTTCTTGAAACTTGACACAACAAAGTAGTTTCACGTTCTATCTCTACGTTTGGTTTCCTCTTGATGTAGCCCTAAGCAGTGACTGGCGAGAAACACTTTAATGGGAAGTGGTTGCCAAGCTTCCAAAAATTACGAATCTCCAGAAATCTCAGCAAATATTTTTTCACCCAAACTGGATGATTCTTTCAGGTAATGATCAGTACACTAAGGCGACTTGGTTCCCCAAATTTCGTTCTTCTATGTTGAAGCGTTCATTTCCAGTAACAGTTTGAATTTTTAGGTTTCACTCTGTTTTCTCCTATATTGATAGATGTATTTGGAACTCTAAATCCAACACGGTTTGTGCTAGCTTCTTCAAACTGGACACAAAAAAGTATTTTCACGTTCTATCTCTACGTTTTGTTTCCACTTGATGTAGCCCTCAGCAGTGACTGGTGAGAAACCCTTTCATGGAACGGGCTTGCCAAGCTTCCAAAAATTACGAATCTCCAGAAATCTCAGCAAATATTTTTTCACCCAAACTGGATGATACTTTCAGGTAATGATCAGTACACTAAGGCGACTTGGTTCCCCAAATTTCGTTCTTCTATGTTGAAGCGTTCATTTCCAGTAACAGTTTGAATTTTTAGGTTTCACTCTGTTTTCTCCTATATTGATAGATGTATTTGGAACTCTAAATCCAACACGGTTTGTGCTAGCTTCTTGAAACTTGACACAACAATGTAGTTTCACGTTCTATCTCTACGTTTTGTTTCCTCTTGATGTAGCCCTAAGCAGTGACTGGCGAGAAACACTTTCATTGGAAGGGTTTGCCAAGTCTCCAAAAATTACGAATCTCCAGAAATCTCAGCAAATATTTTTTCACCCAAAATGGATGATACTTTCAGGTAATGATCAGTACACTAAGGCGACTTGGTTCCCCAAATTTCGTTCTTCTATGTTGAAGCGTTCATTTCCAGTAACAGTTTGAATTTTTACGTTTCACTCTGTTTTCTCCTATATTGATAGATGTATTTGGAACTCTAAATCCAACACGGTTTGTGCTAGCTTCTTGAAACTTGACACAACAAAGTAGTTTCACGTTCTATCTCTACGTTTTGTTTCCTCTTGATGTAGCCCTAAGCAGTGACTGGCGAGAAACACTTTCATGGGAAGGGGTTGCCAAGCTTCCTAAAATTACGAATCTCCAGAAATCTCAGCAAATATTTTTTTCACCCAAACTGGATGATACTTTCAGGTAATGATCAGTACACTAAAGCGAGTTGGTTCCCCAAATTTCGTTCTTCTATGTTGAAGCGTTCATTTCCAGTAACAGTTTGAATTTTTAGGTTTCACTCTGTTTTCTCCTATGTTGATAGATGTGTTTGGAACTCTAAATCCAACACGGTTTGTGCTAGCTTCTTGAAACTTGACACAACAAAGTAGTTTAACGTTCTATCTCTACGTTTTGTTTCCTCTTGATGTAGCCCTAAGCAGTGACTGGCGAGAAACCCTTTCATGGAACGGGGTTGCCAAGCTTCCAAAAATTACGAATCTCCAGAAATCTCAGCAAATATTTTTTCACCCAAACTGGATGATACTTTCAGGTAATGATCAGTACACTAAGGCGACTTGGTTCCCCAAATTTCGTTCTTCTATGTTGAAGCATTCATTTCCAGTAACAGTTTGAATTTTTAGGTTTCACTCTGTTTTCTCCTATGTTGATAGATGTATTTGGAACTCTAAATCCAACACGGTTTGTGCTAGCTTCTTGAAACTTGACACAACAAAGTAGTTTCACGTTCTATCTCTACGTTTTGTTTCCTCTTGATGTAGCCCTAAGCAGTGACTGGCGAGAAACCCTTTCATGGAACGGGGTTGCCAAGCTTCCAAAAATTACGAATCTCCAGAAATCTCAGCAAATATTTTTTCACCCAAACTGGATGATACTTTCAGGTAATGGTCAGTACACTAAGGCGACTTGGTTCCCCAAATTTTATTCTTCTATGTTGAAGCGTTCATTTCCAGTAACAGTTTGAATTTTTAGCTTTCACTCTGTTTTCTCCTATATTGATAGATGTATGTGGAACTCTAAATCCAACACGGTTTGTGCTAGCTTCTTGAAACTTGACACAACAAAGTAGTTTCACGTTCTATCTCTACGTTTTGTTTCCTCTTGATGTAGCCCTAAGCAGTGACTGGCGAGAAACACTTTCATGGGAAGGGGTTGCCAAGCTTCCAAAAATTACGAATCTCCAGAAATCTCAGCAAATATTTTTTCACCCAAACTGGATGATACTTTCAGGTAATGATCAGTACACTAAGGCGACTTGGTTCCCCAAATTTCGTTCTTCTATGTTGAAGCGTTCATTTCCAGTAACAGTTTGAATTTTTAGGTTTCACTCTGTTTTCTCCTATATTGATAGATGTATTTGGAACTCTAAATCCAACACGGTTTGTGCTAGCTTCTTGAAACTTGACACAACAAAGTAGTTTCACGTTCTATCTCTACGTTTTGTTTCCTCTTGATGTAGCCCTAAGCAGTGACTGGCGAGAAACACTTTCATGGGAAGGGGTTTCCACGCTTCCAAAAATTACGAATCTCCAGAAATCTCAGCAAATATTTTTTCACCCAAACTGGATGATACTTTCAGGTAATGATCAGTACACTAAGGCGACTTGGTTCCCCAAATTTCGTTCTTCTATGTTGAAGCGTTCATTTCCAGTAACAGTTTGAATTTTTAGGTTTCACTCTGTTTTCTCCTATATTGATAGATGTATTTGGAACTCTAGATCCAACACGGTTTGTGCTAGCTTCTTGAAACTTGACACAACAAAGTAGTTTCACGTTCTATCTCTACATTTTGTTTCCTCTTGATGTAGCCCTAAGCAGTGACTGGCGAGAAACACTTTCATGGGAAGGGGTTGCCAAGCTTCCAAAAATTACGAATCTCCAGAAATCTCAGCAAATATTTTTTCACCCAAACTGGATGATACTTTCAGGTAATGATCAGTACACTAAGGCGACTTGGTTCCCCAAATTTCGTTCTTCTATGTTGAAGCGTTCATTTCCAGTAACAGTTTGAATTTTTAGGTTTCACTCTGTTTTCTCCTATATTGATAGATGTATTTGGAACTCTAAATCCAACACGGTTTGTGCTAGCTTCTTGAAACTTGACACAACAAAGTAGTTTCACGTTCTATCTCTACGTTTTGTTTCCTCTTGATGTAGCCCTAAGCAGTGAATGGCGAGAAACCCTTTCATGGAACGGGGTTGCCAAGCTTCCAAAAATTACGAATCTCCAGAAATCTCAGCAAATATTTTTTCACCCAAACTGGATGATACTTTCAGGTAATGATCAGTACACTAAGGCGACTTGGTTCCCCAAATTTCGTTCTTCTATGTTGAAGCGTTCATTTCCAGTAACAGTTTGAATTTTTAGGTTTCACTCTGTTTTCTCCTATATTGATAGATGTATTTGGAACTCTAGATCCAACACGGTTTGTGCTAGCTTCTTCAAACTGGACAAAACAAAGTATTTTCACGTTCTATCTCTATGTTTTGTTTCCACTTGATGTAGCCCTAAGCAGTGACTGGTGAGAAACCCTTTCATGGAACGGGCTTGCCAAGCTTCCAAAAATTACGAATCTCCAGAAATCTCAGCAAATATTTTTTCACCCAAACTGGATGATACTTTCAGGTAATGATCAGTACACTAAGGCGACTTGGTTCCCCAAATTTCGTTCTTCTATGTTGAAGCGTTCATTTCCAGTAACAGTTTGAATTTTTAGGTTTCACTCTGTTTTCTCCTATATTGATAGATGTATTTGGAACTCTAAATCCAACACGGTTTGTGCTAGCTTCTTGAAACTTGACACAACAAAGTAGTTTCACGTTCTATCTCTGCATTTTGTTTCCTCTTGATGTAGCCCTAAGCAGTGACTGGCGAGAAACACTTTCATGGGAAGGGGTTGCCAAGCTTCCAAAAATTACGAATCTCCAGAAATCTCAGCAAATATTTTTTCACCCAAACTGGATGATACTTTCAGGTAATGATCAGTACACTAAGGCGACTTGGTTCCCCAAATTTCGTTCTTCTATGTTGAAGCGTTCATTTCCAGTAACAGTTTGAATTTTTAGGTTTCACTCTGTTTTCTCCTATATTGATAGATGTATTTGGAACTCTAAATCCAACACGGTTTGTGCTAGCTTCTTCAAACTGGACACAACAAAGTAGTTTCACGTTCTATCTCTACGTTTTGTTTCCACTTGATGTAGCCCTAAGCAGTGACTGGTGAGAAACCCTTTCATGGAACGGGCTTGCCAAGCTTCCAAAAATTACGAAACTCCAGAAATCTCAGCAAATATTTTTTCACCCAAACTGGATGATACTTTCAGGTAATGATCAGTACACTAAGGCGACTTGGTTCCCCAAATTTCGTTCTTCTATGTTGAAGCGTTCATTTCCAGTAACAGTTTGAATTTTTAGGTTTCACTCTGTTTTCTCCTATATTGATAGATGTATTTGGAACTCTAAATCCAACACGGTTTGTGCTAGCTTCTTTAAACTTGTCACAACAAAGTAGTTTCAGGTTCTATATCTACGTTTTGTTTCCTCTTGATGTAGCCCTAAGCAGTGATTGGCGAGAAACTCTTTCATGGGAAGGGGTTGCCAAGCTTCCAAAAATTACGAATCTCCAGAAATCTCAGCAAATATTTTTTCACCCAAACTGCATGATACTTTCAGGTAATGATCAGTACACTAAGGCGACTTGGTTCCCCAAATTTCGTTCTTCTATGTTGAAGCGTTCATTTCCAGTAACAGTTTGAATTTTTAGGTTTCACTCTGTTTTCTCCTATATTGATAGATGTATTTGGAACTCTAAATCCAACACGGTTTGTGCTAGCTTCTTGAAACTTGTCACAACAAAGTAGTTTCACGTTCTATCTCTACGTTTTGTTTCCTCTTGATGTACCCCTAAGCAGTGACTGGCGAGAAACACTTTCATGGGAAGGGGTTGCCAAGCTTCCAAAAATTACGAAACTCCAGAAATCTCAGCAAAAATTTTTTCACCCAAACTGGATGATACTTTCAGGTAATGATCAGTACACTAAGGCGACTTGGTTCCCCAAATTTCGTTCTTCTATGTTGAAGCGTTCATTTCCAGTAACAGTTTGAATTTTTAGGTTTCACTCTTTTTTCTCCTATGTTGGTAGATGTATTTGGAACTCTAAATCCAACACGGTTTGTGCTAGCTTCTTGAAACTTGTCACAACAAAGTAGTTTCACGTTCTATCTCTACGTTTTGTTTCCTCTTGATGTAGCCCTAAGCAGTGACTGGCGAGAAACACTTTCATGGGAAGGGGTTGCCAAGCTTCCTAAAATTACGAATCTCCAGAAATCTCAGCAAATATTTTTTTCACCCAAACTGGATGATACTTTCAGGTAATGATCAGTACACTAAAGCGACTTGGTTCCCCAAATTTCGTTCTTCTATGTTGAAGCGTTCATTTCCAGTAACAGTTTGAATTTTTAGGTTTCACTCTGTTTTCTCCTATGTTGATAGATGTGTTTGGAACTCTAAATCCAACACGGTTTGTGCTAGCTTCTTGAAACTTGACACAACAAAGTAGTTTCACGTTCTATCTCTACGTTTTGTTTCCTCTTGATGTAGCCCTAAGCAGTGACTGGCGAGAAACCCTTTCATGGAACGGGGTTGCCAAGCTTCCAAAAATTATGAATCTCCAGAAATCTCAGCAAATATTTTTTCACCCAAACTGGATGATACTTTCAGGTAATGATCAGTACACTAAGGCGACTTGGTTCCCCAAATTTCGTTCTTCTATGTTGAAGCGTTCATTTCCAGTAACAGTTTGAATTTTTAGGTTTCACTCTGTTTTCTCCTATGTTGATAGATGTATTTGGAACTCTAAATCCAACACGGTTTGTGCTAGCTTCTTGAAACTTGACACAACAAAGTAGTTTCACGTTCTATCTCTACGTTTTGTTTCCTCTTGATGTAGCCCTAAGCAGTGACTGGCGAGAAACCCTTTCATGGAACGGGGTTGCCAAGCTTCCAAAAATTACGAATCTCCAGAAATCTCAGCAAATATTTTTTCACCCAAACTGGTTGATACTT
This sequence comes from Spermophilus citellus, assembly GCF_964194105.1. Lineage (NCBI taxonomy): Eukaryota > Metazoa > Chordata > Mammalia > Rodentia > Sciuridae > Spermophilus > Spermophilus citellus. Next base: position 96,579,131 of record NC_138183.1, on the reverse strand, counting down.
TCAGGTAATGATCAGTACACTAAGGCGACTTGGTTCCCCAAATTTCGTTCTTCTATGTTGAAGCGTTCATTTCCAGTAACAGTTTGAATTTTTAGGTTTCACTCTGTTTTCTCCTATATTGATAGATGTATTTGGAACTCTAAATCCAACACGGTTTGTGCTAGCTTCTTGAAACTTGACACAACAAAGTAGTTTCACGTTCTATCTCTACGTTTTGTTTCCTCTTGATGTAGCCCTAAGCAGTGACTGGCGAGAAACCCTTTCATGGAACGGGGTTGCCAAGCGTCCAAAAATTACGAATCTCCAGAAATCTCAGCAAATATTTTTTCACCCAAACTGGATGATACGTTCAGGTAATGATCAGTACACTAAGGCGACTTGGTTCCCCAAATTTCGTTCTTCTATGTTGAAGCGTTCATTTCCAGTAACAGTTTGAATTTTTAGGTTTCACTCTGTTTTCTCCTATATTGATAGATGTACTTGGAGCTCTAAATCCAACACGGTTTGTGCTAGCTTCTTGAAACTTGACACAACAAAGTAGTTTCACGTTCTATCTCTACGTTTTGTTTCCTCTTGATGTAGCCCTAAGCAGTGACTGGCGAGAAACCCTTTCATGGAACGGGGTTGCCAAGCTTCCAAAAATTACGAATCTCCAGAAATCTCAGCAAATATTTTTTCACCCAAACTGGATGATACTTTCAGGTAATGGTCAGTACACTAAGGCGACTTGGTTCCCCAAATTTTATTCTTCTATGTTGAAGCGTTCATTTCCAGTAACAGTTTGAATTTTTAGGTTTCACTCTGTTTTCTCCTATATTGATAGATGTATTTGGAACTCTAAATCCAACACGGTTTGTGCTAGCTTCTTGAAACTTGACACAACAAAGTAGTTTCACGTTCTATCTCTACGTTTTGTTTCCTCTTGATGTAGCTCTAAGCAGTGACTGGCGAGAAACACTTTCATGGGAAGGGGTTGCCAAGCTTCCAAAAATTACGAATCTCCAGAAATCTCAGCAAATATTTTTTCACCCAAACTGGATGATACTTTCAGGTAATGATCAGTACACTAAGGCGACTTGGTTCCCCAAATTTCGTTCTTCTATGTTGAAGCGTTCATTTCCAGTAACAGTTTGAATTTTTAGGTTTCACTCTGTTTTCTCCTATATTGATAGATGTATTTGGAACTCTAAATCCAACACGGTTTGTGCTAGCTTCTTGAAACTTGACACAACAAAGTAGTTTCACGTTCTATCTCTACGTTTTGTTTCCTCTTGATGTAGCCCTAAGCAGTGACTGGCGAGAAACACTTTCATGGGAAGGGGTTTCCACGCTTCCAAAAATTACGAATCTCCAGAAATCTCAGCAAATATTTTTTCACCCAAACTGGATGATACTTTCAGGTAATGATCAGTACACTAAGGCGACTTGGTTCCCCAAATTTCGTTCTTCTATGTTGAAGCGTTCATTTCCAGTAACAGTTTAATTTTTAGGTTTCACTCTGTTTTCTCCTATATTGATAGATGTATTTGGAACTCTAGATCCAACACGGTTTGTGCTAGATTCTTGAAACTTGACACAACAATGTAGTTTCACGTTCTATCTCTACGTTTTGTTTCCTCTTGATGTAGCCCTAAGCAGTGACTGGCGAGAAACACTTTCATTGGAAGGGTTTGCCAAGTCTCCAAAAATTACGAATCTCCAGAAATCTCAGCAAATATTTTTTCACCCAAAATGGATGATACTTTCAGGTAATGATCAGTACACTAAGGCGACTTGGTTCCCCAAATTTCGTTCTTCTATGTTGAACCGTTCATTTCCAGTAACAGTTTGAATTTTTACGTTTCACTCTGTTTTCTCCTATATTGATAGATGTATTTGGAACTCTAAATCCAACACGGTTTGTGCTAGCTTCTTGAAACTTGACACAACAAAGTAGTTTCACGTTCTATCTCTACGTTTGGTTTCCTCTTGATGTAGCCCTAAGCAGTGACTGGCGAGAAACAATTTAATGGGAAGTGGTTGCCAAGCTTCCAAAAATTACGAATCTCCAGAAATCTCAGCAAATATTTTTTCACCCAAACTGGATGATACTTTCAGGTAATGATCAGTACACTAAGGCGACTTGGTTCCCCAAATTTCGTTCTTCTATGTTGAAGCGTTCATTTCCAGTAACAGTTTGAATTTTTAGGTTTCACTCTGTTTTCTCCTATATTGATAGATGTATTTGGAACTCTAGATCCAACACGGTTTGTGCTAGCTTCTTCAAACTGGACAAAACAAAGTATTTTCACGTTCTATCTCTATGTTTTGTTTCCACTTGATGTAGCCCTAAGCAGTGACTGGTGAGAAACCCTTTCATGGAACGGGCTTGCCAAGCTTCCAAAAATTACGAATCTCCAGAAATCTCAGCAAATATTTTTTCACCCAAACTGGATGATACTTTCAGGTAATGATCAGTACACTAAGGCGACTTGGTTCCCCAAATTTCGTTCTTCTATGTTGAAGCGTTCATTTCCAGTAACAGTTTGAATTTTTAGGTTTCACTCTGTTTTCTCCTATGTTGATAGATGTATTTGGAACTCTAAATCCAACACGGTTTGTGCTAGCTTCTTGAAACTTGACACAACAAAGTAGTTTCACGTTCTATCTCTACGTTTTGTTTCCTCTTGATGTAGCCCTAAGCAGTGACTGGCGAGAAACCCTTTCATGGAACGGGGTTGCCAAGCTTCCAAAAATTACGAATCTCCAGAAATCTCAGCAAATATTTTTTCACCCAAACTGGTTGATACTTTCAGGTAATGATCAGTACACTAAGGCGACTTGGTTCCCCAAATTTCGTTCTTCTATGTTGAAGCGTTCATTTCCAGTAACAGTTTGAATTTTTAGGTTTCACTCTGTTTTCTCCTATATTGATAGATGTATTTGGAACTCTAAATCCAACACGGTTTGTGCTAGCTTCTTGAAACTTGACACAACAAAGTAGTTTCACATTCTATCTCTACGTTTTGTTTCCTCTTGATGTAGCCCTAAGCAGTGACTGGCGAGAAACCCTTTCATGGAACGGGGTTGCCAAGCGTCCAAAAATTACGAATCTCCAGAAATCTCAGCAAATATTTTTTCACCCAAACTGGATGATACGTTCAGGTAATGATCAGTACACTAAGGCGACTTGGTTCCCCAAATTTCGTTCTTCTATGTTGAAGCGTTCATTTCCAGTAACAGTTTGAATTTTTAGGTTTCACTCTGTTTTCTCCTATATTGATAGATGTACTTGGAGCTCTAAATCCAACACGGTTTGTGCTAGCTTCTTGAAACTTGACACAACAAAGTAGTTTCACGTTCTATCTCTACGTTTTGTTTCCTCTTGATGTAGCCCTAAGCAGTGACTGGCGAGAAACCCTTTCATGGAACGGGGTTGCCAAGCTTCCAAAAATTACGAATCTCCAGAAATCTCAGCAAATATTTTTTCACCCAAACTGGATGATACTTTCAGGTAATGGTCAGTACACTAAGGCGACTTGGTTCCCCAAATTTTATTCTTCTATGTTGAAGCGTTCATTTCCAGTAACAGTTTGAATTTTTAGGTTTCACTCTGTTTTCTCCTATATTGATAGATGTATTTGGAACTCTAAATCCAACACGGTTTGTGCTAGCTTCTTGAAACTTGACACAACAAAGTAGTTTCACGTTCTATCTCTACGTTTTGTTTCCTCTTGATGTAGCTCTAAGCAGTGACTGGCGAGAAACACTTTCATGGGAAGGGGTTGCCAAGCTTCCAAAAATTACGAATCTCCAGAAATCTCAGCAAATATTTTTTCACCCAAACTGGATGATACTTTCAGGTAATGATCAGTACACTAAGGCGACTTGGTTCCCCAAATTTCGTTCTTCTATGTTGAAGCGTTCATTTCCAGTAACAGTTTGAATTTTTAGGTTTCACTCTGTTTTCTCCTATATTGATAGATGTATTTGGAACTCTAAATCCAACACGGTTTGTGCTAGCTTCTTGAAACTTGACACAACAAAGTAGTTTCACGTTCTATCTCTACGTTTTGTTTCCTCTTGATGTAGCCCTAAGCAGTGACTGGCGAGAAACACTTTCATGGGAAGGGGTTTCCACGCTTCCAAAAATTACGAATCTCCAGAAATCTCAGCAAATATTTTTTCACCCAAACTGGATGATACTTTCAGGTAATGATCAGTACACTAAGGCGACTTGGTTCCCCAAATTTCGTTCTTCTATGTTGAAGCGTTCATTTCCAGTAACAGTTTAATTTTTAGGTTTCACTCTGTTTTCTCCTATATTGATAGATGTATTTGGAACTCTAGATCCAACACGGTTTGTGCTAGATTCTTGAAACTTGACACAACAATGTAGTTTCACGTTCTATCTCTACGTTTTGTTTCCTCTTGATGTAGCCCTAAGCAGTGACTGGCGAGAAACACTTTCATTGGAAGGGTTTGCCAAGTCTCCAAAAATTACGAATCTCCAGAAATCTCAGCAAATATTTTTTCACCCAAAATGGATGATACTTTCAGGTAATGATCAGTACACTAAGGCGACTTGGTTCCCCAAATTTCGTTCTTCTATGTTGAACCGTTCATTTCCAGTAACAGTTTGAATTTTTACGTTTCACTCTGTTTTCTCCTATATTGATAGATGTATTTGGAACTCTAAATCCAACACGGTTTGTGCTAGCTTCTTGAAACTTGACACAACAAAGTAGTTTCACGTTCTATCTCTACGTTTGGTTTCCTCTTGATGTAGCCCTAAGCAGTGACTGGCGAGAAACACTTTAATGGGAAGTGGTTGCCAAGCTTCCAAAAATTACGAATCTCCAGAAATCTCAGCAAATATTTTTTCACCCAAACTGGATGATACTTTCAGGTAATGATCAGTACACTAAGGCGACTTGGTTCCCCAAATTTCGTTCTTCTATGTTGAAGCGTTCATTTCCAGTAACAGTTTGAATTTTTAGGTTTCACTCTGTTTTCTCCTATATTGATAGATGTATTTGGAACTCTAGATCCAACACGGTTTGTGCTAGCTTCTTCAAACTGGACAAAACAAAGTATTTTCACGTTCTATCTCTATGTTTTGTTTCCACTTGATGTAGCCCTAAGCAGTGACTGGTGAGAAACCCTTTCATGGAACGGGCTTGCCAAGCTTCCAAAAATTACGAATCTCCAGAAATCTCAGCAAATATTTTTTCACCCAAACTGGATGATACTTTCAGGTAATGATCAGTACACTAAGGCGACTTGGTTCCCCAAATTTCGTTCTTCTATGTTGAAGCGTTCATTTCCAGTAACAGTTTGAATTTTTAGGTTTCACTCTGTTTTCTCCTATATTGATAGATGTATTTGGAACTCTAAATCCAAGACGGTTTGTGCTAGCTTCTTGAAACTTGTCACAACAAAGTAGTTTCACGTTCTATCTCTACATTTTGTTTCCTCTTGATGTAGCCCTAAGCAGTGACTGGCGAGAAACACTTTCATGGGAAGGGGTTGCCAAGCTTCCAAAAATTACGAATCTCCAGAAATCTCAGCAAATATTTTTTCACCCAAACTGGATGATACTTTCAGGTAATGATCAGTACACTAAGGCGACTTGGTTCCCCAAATTTCGTTCTTCTATGTTGAAGCGTTCATTTCCCCTAACAGTTTGAATTTTTAGGTTTCACTCTGTTTTCTCCTATATTGATAGATGTACTTGGAGCTCTAAATCCAACACGGTTTGTGCTAGCTTCTTGAAACTTGACACAACAAAGTAGTTTCACGTTCTATCTCTACGTTTTGTTTCCTCTTGATGTAGCCCTAAGCAGTGACTGGAGAGAAACCCTTTCATGGAACGGGGTTGCCAAGCTTCCAAAAATTACGAATCTCCAGAAATCTCAGCAAATATTTTTTCACCCAAACTGGATGATACTTTCAGGAAATGGTCAGTACACTAAGGCGACTTGGTTCCCCAAATTTCATTCTTCTATGTTGAAGCGTTCATTTCCAGTAACAGTTTGAATTTTTAGGTTTCACTCTGTTTTCTCCTATATTGATAGATGTATTTGGAACTCTAAATCCAACACGGTTTGTGCTAGCTTCTTGAAACTTGACACAACAAAGTAGTTTCACGTTCTATCTCTACGTTTTGTTTCCTCTTGATGTAGCCCTAAGCAGTGACTGGCGAGAAACACTTTCATGGGAAGGGGTTGCCAAGCTTCCAAAAATTACGAATCTCCAGAAATCTCAGCAAATATTTTTTCACCCAAACTGGATGATACTTTCAGGTAATGATCAGTACACTAAGGCGACTTGGTTCCCCAAATTTCGTTCTTCTATGTTGAAGCGTTCATTTCCAGTAACAGTTTGAATTTTTACGTTTCACTCTGTTTTCTCCTATATTGATAGATGTATTTGGAACTCTAAATCCAACACGGTTTGTGCTAGCTTCTTGAAACTTGACACAACAAAGTAGTTTCACGTTCTATCTCTACGTTTTGTTTCCTCTTGATGTAGCCCTAAGCAGTGACTGGCGAGAAACACTTTCATGGGAAGGGGTTGCCAAGCTTCCAAAAATTACGAATCTCCAGAAATCTCAGCAAATATTTTTTCACCCAAACTGGATGATACTTTCAGGTAATGATCAGTACACTAAGGCGACTTGGTTCCCCAAATTTCGTTCTTCTATGTTGAAGCGTTCATTTCCAGTAACAGTTTGAATTTTTAGGTTTCACTCTGTTTTCTCCTATATTGATAGATGTATTTGGAACTCTAAATCCAACACGGTTTGTGCTAACTTCTTGAAACTTGACACAACAAAGTAGTTTCACGTTCTATCTCTACATTTTGTTTCCTCTTGATGTAGCCCTAAGCAGTGACTGGCGAGAAACACTTTCATGGGAAGGGGTTGCCAAGCTTCCAAAAATTACGAATCTCCAGAAATCTCAGCAAATATTTTTTCACCCAAACTGGATGATACTTTCAGGTAATGATCAGTACACTAAGGCGACTTGGTTCCCCAAATTTCGTTCTTCTATGTTGAAGCGTTCATTTCCAGTAACAGTTTGAATTTTTAGGTTTCACTCTGTTTTCTCCTATATTGATAGATGTATTTGGAACTCTAAATCCAACACGGTTTGTGCTAGCTTCTTGAAACTTGACACAACAAAGTAGTTTCACATTCTATCTCTACGTTTTGTTTCCTCTTGATGTAGCCCTAAGCAGTGACTGGCGAGAAACCCTTTCATGGAACGGGGTTGCCAAGCTTCCAAAAATTACGAATCTCCAGAAATCTCAGCAAATATTTTTTCACCCAAACTGGATGATACTTTCAGGTAATGATCAGTACACTAAGGCGACTTGGTTCCCCAAATTTCGTTCTTCTATGTTGAAGCGTTCATTTCCAGTAACAGTTTGAATTTTTAGGTTTCACTCTGTTTTCTCCTATATTGATAGATGTATTTGGAACTCTAGATCCAACACGGTTTGTGCTAGCTTCTTCAAACTGGACAAAACAAAGTATTTTCACGTTCTATCTCTATGTTTTGTTTCCACTTCATGTAGCCCTAAGCAGTGACTGGTGAGAAACCCTTTCATGGAACGGGCTTGCCAAGCTTCCAAAAATTACGAATCTCGAGAAATCTCAGCAAATATTTTTTCACCCAAACTGGATGATACTTTCAGGTAATGATCAGTACACTAAGGCGACTTGGTTCCCCAAATTTCGTTCTTCTATGTTGAAGCGTTCATTTCCAGTAACAGTTTGAATTTTTAGGTTTCACTCTGTTTTCTCCTATATTGATAGATGTATTTGGAACTCTAAATCCAACACGGTTTGTGCTAGCTTCTTTAAACTTGTCACAACAAAGTAGTTTCACGTTCTATATCTACGTTTTGTTTCCTCTTGATGTAGCCCTAAGCAGTGATTGGCGAGAAACTCTTTCATGGGAAGGGGTTGCCAAGCTTCCAAAAATTACGAATCTCCAGAAATCTCAGCAAATATTTTTTCACCCAAACTGGATGATACTTTCAGGTAATGATCAGTACACTAAGGCGACTTGGTTCCCCAAATTTCGTTCTTCTATGTTGAAGCGTTCATTTCCAGTAACAGTTTGAATTTTTAGGTTTCACTCTGTTTTCTCCTATATTGATAGATGTATTTGGAACTCTAAATCCAACACGGTTTGTGCTAGCTTCTTGAAACTTGTCACAACAAAGTAGTTTCACGTTCTATCTCTACGTTTTGTTTCCTCTTGATGTAGCCCTAAGCAGTGACTGGCGAGAAACACTTTCATGGGAAGGGGTTGCCAAGCTTCCAAAAATTACGAAACTCCAGAAATCTCAGCAAATATTTTTTCACCCAAACTGGATGATACTTTCAGGTAATGATCAGTACACTAAGGCGACTTGGTTCCCCAAATTTCGTTCTTCTATGTTGAAGCGTTCATTTCCAGTAACAGTTTGAATTTTTAGGTTTCACTCTGTTTTCTCCTATGTTGATAGATGTATTTGGAACTCTAAATCCAACACGGTTTGTGCTAGCTTCTTGAAACTTGACACAACAAAGTAGTTTCACGTTCTATCTCTACGTTTTGTTTCCTCTTGATGTAGCCCTAAGCAGTGACTGGCGAGAAACCCTTTCATGGAACGGGGTTGCCAAGCTTCCAAAAATTACGAATCTCCAGAAATCTCAGCAAATATTTTTTCACCCAAACTGGATGATACTTTCAGGTAATGATCAGTACACTAAGGCGACTTGGTTCCCCAAATTTCGTTCTTCTATGTTGAAGCGTTCATTTCCAGTAACAGTTTGAATTTTTAGGTTTCACTCTGTTTTCTCCTATATTGATAGATGTATTTGGAACTCTAAATCCAACACGGTTTGTGCTAGCTTCTTCAAACTGGACACAACAAAGTAGTTTCACGTTCTATCTCTATGTTTTGTTTCCACTTGATGTAGCCCTAAGCAGTGACTGTTGAGAAACCCTTTCATGGAACGGCCTTGCCAAGCTTCCAAAAATTACGAATCTCCAGAAATCTCAGCAAATATTTTTTCACCCAAACTGGATGATACTTTCAGGTAATGATCAGTACACTAAGGCGACTTGGTTCCCCAAATTTCGTTCTTCTATGTTGAAGCGTTCATTTCCAGTAACAGTTTGAATTTTTAGGTTTCACTCTGTTTTCTCCTATATTGATAGATGTATTTGGAACTCTAAATCCAACACGGTTTGTGCTAGCTTCTTTAAACTTGTCACAACAAAGTAGTTTCACGTTCTATCTCTACGTTTTGTTTCCCCTTGATGTAGCCCTAAGCAGTGATTGGCGAGAAACTCTTTCATGGGAAGGGGTTGCCAAGCTTCCAAAAATTACGAATCTCCAGAAATCTCAGCAAATATTTTTTCACCCAAACTGGATGATACTTTCAGGTAATGATCAGTACACTAAGGCGACTTGGTTCCCCAAATTTCGTTCTTCTATGTTGAAGCGTTCATTTCCAGTAACAGTTTGAATTTTTAGGTTTCACTCTGTTTTCTCCTATATTGATAGATGTATTTGGAACTCTAAAAACAACACGGTTTGTGCTAGCTTCTTGAAACTTGTCACAACAAAGTAGTTTCACGTTCTATCTCTACGTTTTGTTTCCTCTTGATGTAGCCCTAAGCAGTGACTGGCGAGAAACACTTTCATAGGAAGGGGTTGCCAAGCTTCCTAAAATTACGAATCTCCAGAAATCTCAGCAAATATTTTTTTCACCCAAACTGGATGATACTTTCAGGTAATGATCAGTACACTAAAGTGACTTGGTTCCCCAAATTTCGTTCTTCTATGTTGAAGCGTTCATTTCCAGTAACAGTTTGAATTTTTAGGTTTCACTCTGTTTTCTCCTATGTTGATAGATGTGTTTGGAACTCTAAATCCAACACGGTTTGTGCTAGCTTCTTGAAACTTGACACAACAAAGTAGTTTCACGTTCTATCTCTACGTTTTGTTTCCTCTTGATGTAGCCCTAAGCAGTGACTGGCGAGAAACCCTTTCATGGAACGGGGTTGCCAAGCTTCCAAAAATTACGAATCTCCAGAAATCTCAGCAAATATTTTTTCACCCAAACTGGATGATACTTTCAGGTAATGATCAGTACACTAAGGCGACTTGGTTCCCCAAATTTCGTTCTTCTATGTTGAAGCGTTCATTTCCAGTAACAGTTTGAATTTTTAGGTTTCACTCTGTTTTCTCCTATGTTGATAGATGTATTTGGAACTCTAAATCCAACACGGTTTGTGCTAGCTTCTTGAAACTTGACACAACAAAGTAGTTTCACGTTCTATCTCTACGTTTTGTTTCCTCTTGATGTAGCCCTAAGCAGTGACTGGCGAGAAACCCTTTCATGGAACGGGGTTGCCAAGCTTCCAAAAATTACGAATCTCCAGAAATCTCAGCAAATATTTTTCCACCCAAACTGGTTGATACTTTCAGGTAATGATCAGTACACTAAGGCGACTTGGTTCCCCAAATTTCGTTCTTCTATGTTGAAGCGTTCATTTCCAGTAACAGTTTGAATTTTTAGGTTTCACTCTGTTTTCTCCTATATTGATAGATGTATTTGGAACTCTAAATCCAACACGGTTTGTGCTAGCTTCTTGAAACTTGACACAACAAAGTAGTTTCACGTTCTATCTCTACGTTTTGTTTCCTCTTGATGTAGCCCTAAGCAGTGACTGGCGAGAAACCCTTTCATGGAACGGGGTTGCCAAGCGTCCAAAAATTACGAATCTCCAGAAATCTCAGCAAATATTTTTTCACCCAAACTGGATGATACGTTCAGGTAATGATCAGTACACTAAGGCGACTTGGTTCCCCAAATTTCGTTCTTCTATGTTGAAGCGTTCATTTCCAGTAACAGTTTGAATTTTTAGGTTTCACTCTGTTTTCTCCTATATTGATAGATGTACTTGGAGCTCTAAATCCAACACGGTTTGTGCTAGCTTCTTGAAACTTGACACAACAAAGTAGTTTCACGTTCTATCTCTACGTTTTGTTTCCTCTTGATGTAGCCCTAAGCAGTGACTGGCGAGAAACCCTTTCATGGAACGGGGTTGCCAAGCTTCCAAAAATTACGAATCTCCAGAAATCTCAGCAAATATTTTTTCACCCAAACTGGATGATACTTTCAGGTAATGGTCAGTACACTAAGGCGACTTGGTTCCCCAAATTTTATTCTTCTATGTTGAAGCGTTCATTTCCAGTAACAGTTTGAATTTTTAGGTTTCACTCTGTTTTCTCCTATATTGATAGATGTATTTGGAACTCTAAATCCAACACGGTTTGTGCTAGCTTCTTGAAACTTGACACAACAAAGTAGTTTCACGTTCTATCTCTACGTTTTGTTTCCTCTTGATGTAGCTCTAAGCAGTGACTGGCGAGAAACACTTTCATGGGAAGGGGTTGCCAAGCTTCCAAAAATTACGAATCTCCAGAAATCTCAGCAAATATTTTTTCACCCAAACTGGATGATACTTTCAGGTAATGATCAGTACACTAAGGCGACTTGGTTCCCCAAATTTCGTTCTTCTATGTTGAAGCGTTCATTTCCAGTAACAGTTTGAATTTTTACGTTTCACTCTGTTTTCTCCTATATTGATAGATGTATTTGGAACTCTAAATCCAACACGGTTTGTGCTAGCTTCTTGAAACTTGACACAACAAAGTAGTTTCACGTTCTATCTCTACGTTTTGTTTCCTCTTGATGTAGCCCTAAGCAGTGACTGGAGAGAAACCCTTTCATGGAACGGGGTTGCCAAGCTTCCAAAAATTACGAATCTCCAGAAATCTCAGCAAATATTTTTTCACCCAAACTGGATGATACTTTCAGGAAATGGTCAGTACACTAAGGCGACTTGGTTCCCCAAATTTCATTCTTCTATGTTGAAGCGTTCATTTCCAGTAACAGTTTGAATTTTTAGGTTTCACTCTGTTTTCTCCTATATTGATAGATGTATTTGGAACTCTAAATCCAACACGGTTTGTGCTAGCTTCTTGAAACTTGACACAACAAAGTAGTTTCACGTTCTATCTCTACGTTTTGTTTCCTCTTGATGTAGCCCTAAGCAGTGACTGGCGAGAAACACTTTCATGGGAAGGGGTTGCCAAGCTTCCAAAAATTACGAATCTCCAGAAATCTCAGCAAATATTTTTTCACCCAAACTGGATGATACTTTCAGGTAATGATCAGTACACTAAGGCGACTTGGTTCCCCAAATTTCGTTCTTCTATGTTGAAGCGTTCATTTCCAGTAACAGTTTGAATTTTTACGTTTCACTCTGTTTTCTCCTATATTGATAGATGTATTTGGAACTCTAAATCCAACACGGTTTGTGCTAGCTTCTTGAAACTTGACACAACAAAGTAGTTTCACGTTCTATCTCTACGTTTTGTTTCCTCTTGATGTAGCCCTAAGCAGTGACTGGCGAGAAACACTTTCATGGGAAGGGGTTTCCACGCTTCCAAAAATTACGAATCTCCAGAAATCTCAGCAAATATTTTTTCACCCAAACTGGATGATACTTTCAGGTAATGATCAGTACACTAAGGCGACTTGGTTCCCCAAATTTCGTTCTTCTATGTTGAAGCGTTCATTTCCAGTAACAGTTTGAATTTTTAGGTTTCACTCTGTTTTCTCCTATATTGATAGATGTATTTGGAACTCTAAATCCAACACGGTTTGTGCTAGCTTCTTGAAACTTGACACAACAAAGTAGTTTCACGTTCTATCTCTACATTTTGTTTCCTCTTGATGTAGCCCTAAGCAGTGACTGGCGAGAAACACTTTCATGGGAAGGGGTTGCCAAGCTTCCAAAAATTACGAATCTCCAGAAATCTCAGCAAATATTTTTTCACCCAAACTGGATGATACTTTCAGGTAATGATCAGTACACTAAGGCGACTTGGTTCCCCAAATTTCGTTCTTCTATGTTGAAGCGTTCATTTCCAGTAACAGTTTGAATTTTTAGGTTTCACTCTGTTTTCTCCTATATTGATAGATGTATTTGGAACTCTAAATCCAACACGGTTTGTGCTAGCTTCTTGAAACTTGACACAACAAAGTAGTTTCACGTTCTATCTCTACGTTTTGTTTCCTCTTGATGTAGCCCTAAGCAGTGACTGGCGAGAAACCCTTTCATGGAACGGGGTTGCCAAACTTCCAAAAATTACGAATCTCCAGAAATCTCAGCAAATATTTTTTCACCCAAACTGGTTGATACTTTCAGGTAATGATCAGTACACTAAGGCGACTTGGTTCCCCAAATTTCGTTCTTCTATGTTGAAGCGTTCATTTCCAGTAACAGTTTGAATTTTTAGGTTTCACTCTGTTTTCTCCTATATTGATAGATGTATTTGGAACTCTAAATCCAACACGGTTTGTGCTAGCTTCTTCAAACTGGACACAACAAAGTATTTTCACGTTCTATCTCTATGTTTTGTTTCCACTTGATGTAGCCCTAAGCAGTGACTGGTGAGAAACCCTTTCATGGAACGGCCTTGCCAAGCTTCCAAAAATTACGAATCTCCAGAAATCTCAGCAAATATTTTTTCACCCAAACTGGATGATACTTTCAGGTAATGATCAGTACACTAAGGCGACTTGGTTCCCCAAATTTCGTTCTTCTATGTTGAAGCGTTCATTTCCAGTAACAGTTTGAATTTTTAGGTTTCACTCTGTTTTCTCCTATATTGATAGATGTATTTGGAACTCTAAATCCAACACGGTTTGTGCTAGCTTCTTTAAACTTGTCACAACAAAGTAGTTTCACGTTCTATTTCTACGTTTTGTTTCCCCTTGATGTAGCCCTAAGCAGTGATTGGCGAGAAACTCTTTCATGGGAAGGGGTTGCCAAGCTTCCAAAAATTACGAATCTCCAGAAATCTCAGCAAATATTTTTTCACCCAAACTGGATGATACTTTCAGGTAATGATCAGTACACTAAGGCGACTTGGTTCCCCAAATTTCGTTCCTCTATGTTGAAGCGTTCATTTCCAGTAACAGTTTGAATTCTTAGGTTTCACTCTGTTTTCTCCTATATTGATAGATGTATTTGGAACTCTAAAAACAACACGGTTTGTGCTAGCTTCTTGAAACTTGTCACAACAAAGTAGTTTCACGTTCTATCTCTACGTTTTGTTTCCTCTTGATGTAGCCCTAAGCAGTGACTGGCGAGAAACACTTTCATGGGAAGGGGTTGCCAAGCTTCCAAAAATTACGAAACTCCAGAAATCTCAGCAAATATTTTTTCACCCAAACTGGATGATACTTTCAGGTAATGATCAGTACACTAAGGTGACTTGGTTCCCCAAATTTCGTTCTTCTATGTTGAAGCGTTCATTTCCAGTAACAGTTTGAATTTTTAGGTTTCACTCTGTTTTCTCCTATGTTGATAGATGTATTTGGAACTCTAAATCCAACACGGTTTGTGCTAGCTTCTTGAAACTAGTCACAACAAAGTAGTTCACGTTCTATCTCTACGTTTTGTTTCCTCTTGATGTAGCCCTAAGCAGTGACTGGCGAGAAACACTTTCATGGGAAGGGGTTGCCAAGCTTCCTAAAATTACGAATCTCCAGAAATCTCAGCAAATATTTTTTTCACCCAATCTGGATGATACTTTCAGGTAATGATCAGTACACTAAGGCGACTTGGTTCCCCAAATTTCGTTCTTCTATGTTGAAGCGTTCATTTCCAGTAACAGTTTGAATTTTTAGGTTTCACTCTGTTTTCTCCTATGTTGATAGATGTGTTTGGAACTCTAAATCCAACACGGTTTGTGCTAGCTTCTTGAAACTTGACACAACAAAGTAGTTTCACGTTCTATCTCTACGTTTTGTTTCCTCTTGATGTAGCCCTAAGCAGTGACTGGCGAGAAACCCTTTCATGGAACGGGGTTGCCAAGCTTCCAAAAATTACGAATCTCCAGAAATCTCAGCAAATATTTTTTCACCCAAACTGGATGATACTTTCAGGTAATGATCAGTACACTAAGGCGACTTGGTTCCCCAAATTTCGTTCTTCTATGTTGAAGCGTTCATTTCCAGTAACAGTTTGAATTTTTAGGTTTCACTCTGTTTTCTCCTATGTTGATAGATGTATTTGGAACTCTAAATCCAACACGGTTTGTGCTAGCTTCTTGAAACTTGACACAACAAAGTAGTTTCACGTTCTATCTCTACGTTTTGTTTCCTCTTGATGTAGCCCTAAGCAGTGACTGGCGAGAAACCCTTTCATGGAACGGGGTTGCCAAGCTTCCAAAAATTACGAATCTCCAGAAATCTCAGCAAATATTTTTTCACCCAAACTGGTTGATACTTTCAGGTAATGATCAGTACACTAAGGCGACTTGGTTCCCCAAATTTCGTTCTTCTATGTTGAAGCGTTCATTTCCAGTAACAGTTTGAATTTTTAGGTTTCACTCTGTTTTCTCCTATATTGATAGATGTATTTGGAACTCTAAATCCAACACGGTTTGTGCTAGCTTCTTCAAACTGGACACAACAAAGTATTTTCACGTTCTATCTCTATGTTTTGTTTCCACTTGATGTAGCCCTAAGCAGTGACTGGTGAGAAACCCTTTCATGGAACGGGCTTGCCAAGCTTCCAAAAATTACGAATCTCCAGAAATCTCAGCAAATATTTTTTTCACCCAAACTGGATGATACTTTCAGGTAATGATCAGTACACTAAGGCGACTTGGTTCCCCAAATTTCGTTCT
Source organism: Spermophilus citellus (assembly GCF_964194105.1). NCBI lineage: Eukaryota > Metazoa > Chordata > Mammalia > Rodentia > Sciuridae > Spermophilus > Spermophilus citellus. The sequence goes on along the minus strand of NC_138183.1, from coordinate 96,563,375 downwards.
TCTATGTTGAAGCGTTCATTTCCAGTAACAGTTTGAATTTTTAGGTTTCACTCTGTTTTCTCCTATATTGATAGATGTATTTGGAACTCTAAATCCAACACGGTTTGTGCTAGCTTCTTGAAACTTGTCACAACAAAGTAGTTTCACGTTCTATCTCTACGTTTTGTTTCCTCTTGATGTAGCCCTAAGCAGTGATTGGCGAGAAACTCTTTCATGGGAAGGGGTTGCCAAGCTTCCAAAAATTACGAATCTCCAGAAATCTCAGCAAATATTTTTTCACCCAAACTGGATGATACTTTCAGGTAATGATCAGTACACTAAGGCGACTTGGTTCCCCAAATTTCGTTCTTCTATGTTGAAGCGTTCATTTCCAGTAACAGTTTGAATTTTTAGGTTTCACTCTGTTTTCTCCTATATTGATAGATGTATTTGGAACTCTAAATCCAACACGGTTTGTGCTAGCTTCTTGAAACTTGTCACAACAAAGTAGTTTCACGTTCTATCTCTACGTTTTGTTTCCTCTTGATGTAGCCCTAAGCAGTGATTGGCGAGAAACACTTTCATGGGAAGGGGTTGCCAAGCTTCCAAAAATTACGAAACTCCAGAAATCTCAGCAAATATTTTTTCACCCAAACTGGATGATACTTTCAGGTAATGATCAGTACACTAAGGCGACTTGGTTCCCCAAATTTCGTTCTTCTATGTTGAAGCGTTCATTTCCAGTAACAGTTTGAATTTTTAGGTTTCACTCTGTTTTCTCCTATGTTGATAGATGTATTTGGAACTCTAAATCCAACACGGTTTGTGCTAGCTTCTTGAAACTTGTCACAACAAAGTAGTTTCACGTTCTATCTCTACGTTTTGTTTCCTCTTGATGTAGCCCTAAGCAGTGACTGGCGAGAAACACTTTCATGGGAAGGGGTTGCCAAGCTTCCTAAAATTACGAATCTCCAGAAATCTCAGCAAATATTTTTTTCACCCAAACTGGATGATACTTTCAGGTAATGATCAGTACACTAAGGCGACTTGGTTCCCCAAATTTCGTTCTTCTATGTTGAAGCGTTCATTTCCAGTAACAGTTTGAATTTTTAGGTTTCACTCTGTTTTCTCCTATGTTGATAGATGTATTTGGAACTCTAAATCCAACACGGTTTGTGCTAGCTTCTTGAAACTTGTCACAACAAAGTAGTTTCACGTTCTCTCTCTACGTTTTGTTTCCTCTTGATGTAGCCCTAAGCAGTGACTGGCGAGAAACACTTTCATGGGAAGGGGTTGCCAAGCTTCCAAAAATTACGAATTTCCAGAAATCTCAGCAAATATTTTTTCACCCCAACTGGATGATACTTTCAGGTAATGATCAGTACACTAAGGCGACTTGGTTCCCCAAATTTCGTTCTTCTATGTTGAAGCGTTCATTTCCAGTAACAGTTTGAATTTTTAGGCTTCACTCTGTTTTCTCCTATGTTGATAGATGTGTTTGGAACTCTAAATCCAACACGGTTTGTGCTAGCTTCTTGAAACTTGACACAACAAAGTAGTTTCACGTTCTATCTCTACGTTTTGTTTCCTCTTGATGTAGCCCTAAGCAGTGACTGGCGAGAAACCCTTTCATGGAACGGGGTTGCCAAGCTTCCAAAATTACGAATCTCCAGAAATCTCAGCAAATATTTTTTCACCCAAACTGGATGATACTTTCAGGTAATGATCAGTACACTAAGGCGACTTGGTTCCCCAAATTTCGTTCTTCTATGTTGAAGCGTTCATTTCCAGTAACAGTTTGAATTTTTAGGTTTCACTCTGTTTTCTCCTATGTTGATAGATGTATTTGGAACTCTAAATCCAACACGGTTTGTGCTAGCTTCTTGAAACTTGACACAACAAAGTAGTTTCACGTTCTATCTCTACGTTTTGTTTCCTCTTGATGTAGCCCTAAGCAGTGACTGGCGAGAAACCCTTTCATGGAACGGGGTTGCCAAGCTTCCATAAATTACGAATCTCCAGAAATCTCAGCAAATATTTTTTCACCCAAACTGGTTGATACTTTCAGGTAATGATCAGTACACTAAGGCGACTTGGTTCCCCAAATTTCGTTCTTCTATGTTGAAGCGTTCATTTCCAGTAACAGTTTGAATTTTTAGGTTTCACTCTGTTTTCTCCTATATTGATAGATGTATTTGGAACTCTAAATCCAACACGGTTTGTGCTAGCTTCTTCAAACTGGACACAACAAAGTATTTTCACGTTCTATCTCTATGTTTTGTTTCCACTTGATGTAGCCCTAAGCAGTGACTGGTGAGAAACCCTTTCATGGAACGGGCTTGCCAAGCTTCCAAAAATTACGAATCTCCAGAAATCTCAGCAAATATTTTTTCACCCAAACTGGATGATACTTTCAGGTAATGATCAGTACACTAAGGCGACTTGGTTCCCCAAATTTCGTTCTTCTATGTTGAAGCGTTCATTTCCAGTAACAGTTTGAATTTTTAGGTTTCACTCTGTTTTCTCCTATATTGATAGATGTATTTGGAACTCTAAATCCAACACGGTTTGTGCTAGCTTCTTTAAACTTGTCACAACAAAGTAGTTTCACGTTCTATATCTACGTTTTGTTTCCTCTTGATGTAGCCCTAAGCAGTGATTGGCGAGAAACTCTTTCATGGGAAGGGGTTGCCAAGCTTCCAAAAATTACGAATCTCCAGAAATCTCAGCAAATATTTTTTCACCCAAACTGGATGATACTTTCAGGTAATGATCAGTACACTAAGGCGACTTGGTTCCCCAAATTTCGTTCTTCTATGTTGAAGCGTTCATTTCCAGTAACAGTTTGAATTTTTAGGTTTCACTCTGTTTTCTCCTATATTGATAGATGTATTTGGAACTCTAAATCCAACACGGTTTGTGCTAGCTTCTTGAAACTTGTCACAACAAAGTAGTTTCACGTTCTATCTCTACGTTTTGTTTCCTCTTGATGTAGCCCTAAGCAGTGATTGGCGAGAAACACTTTCATGGGAAGGGGTTGCCAAGCTTCCAAAAATTACGAAACTCCAGAAATCTCAGCAAATATTTTTTCACCCAAACTGGATGATACTTTCAGGTAATGATCAGTACACTAAGGCGACTTGGTTCCCCAAATTTCGTTCTTCTATGTTGAAGCGTTCATTTCCAGTAACAGTTTGAATTTTTAGGTTTCACTCTGTTTTCTCCTATGTTGATAGATGTATTTGGAACTCTAAATCCAACACGGTTTGTGCTAGCTTCTTGAAACTTGTCACAACAAAGTAGTTTCACGTTCTATCTCTACGTTTTGTTTCCTCTTGATGTAGCCCTAAGCAGTGACTGGCGAGAAACACTTTCATGGGAAGGGGTTGCCAAGCTTCCTAAAATTACGAATCTCCAGAAATCTCAGCAAATATTTTTTTCACCCAAACTGGATGATACTTTCAGGTAATGATCAGTACACTAAGGCGACTTGGTTCCTCAAATTTCGTTCTTCTATGTTGAAGCGTTCATTTCCAGTAACAGTTTGAATTTTTAGGTTTCACTCTGTTTTCTCCTATGTTGATAGATGTATTTGGAACTCTAAATCCAACACGGTTTGTGCTAGCTTCTTGAAACTTGTCACAACAAAGTAGTTTCACGTTCTCTCTCTACGTTTTGTTTCCTCTTGATGTAGCCCTAAGCAGTGACTGGCGAGAAACACTTTCATGGGAAGGGGTTGCCAAGCTTCCAAAAATTACGAATTTCCAGAAATCTCAGCAAATATTTTTTCACCCAAACTGGATGATACTTTCAGGTAATGATCAGTACACTAAGGCGACTTGGTTCCCCAAATTTCGTTCTTCTATGCTGAAGCGTTCATTTCCAGTAACAGTTTGAATTTTTAGGTTTCACTCTGTTTTCTCCTATATTGATAGATGTATTTGGAACTCTAAATCCAACACGGTTTGTGCTAGCTTCTTGAAAATTGACACAACAAAGTAGTTTCACGTTCTATCTCTACGTTTTGTTTCCTCTTAATGTAGCCCTAAGCAGTGACTGGCGAGAAACGCTTTCATGGAACGGGCTTGCCAAGCTTCCAAAAATTACGAATCTCCAGAAATCTCAGCAAATATTTTTTCACCCAAACTGGATGATACTTTCAGGTAATGATCAGTACACTAAGGCGACTTGGTTCCCCAAATTTCGTTCTTCTATTTTGAAGCGTTCATTTCCAGTAACAGTTTGAATTTTTAGGTTTCACTCTGTTTTCTCCTATATTGATAGATGTATTTGGAACTCTAGATCCAACACGGTTTGTGCTAGCTTCTTCAAACTGGACAAAACAAAGTATTTTCACGTTCTATCTCTATGTTTTGTTTCCACTTGATGTAGCCCTAAGCAGTGACTGGTGAGAAACCCTTTCATGGAACGGGCTTGCCAAGCTTCCAAAAATTACGAATCTCCAGAAATCTCAGCAAATATTTTTTCACCCAAACTGGATGATACTTTCAGGTAATGATCAGTACACTAAGGCGACTTGGTTCCCCTAATTTCGTTCTTCTATGTTGAAGCGTTCATTTCCAGTAACAGTTTGAATTTTTAGGTTTCACTCTGTTTTCTCCTATATTGATAGATGTATTTGGAACTCTAAATCCAACACGGTTTGTGCTAGCTTCTTTAAACTTGTCACAACAAAGTAGTTTCACGTTCTATATCTACGTTTTGTTTCCTCTTGATGTAGCCCTAAGCAGTGATTGGCGAGAAACTCTTTCATGGGAAGGGGTTGCCAAGCTTCCAAAAATTACGAATCTCCAGAAATCTCAGCAAATATTTTTTCACCCAAACTGGATGATACTTTCAGGTAATGATCAGTACACTAAGGCGACTTGGTTCCCCAAATTTCGTTCTTCTATGTTGAAGCGTTCATTTCCAGTAACAGTTTGAATTTTTAGGTTTCACTCTGTTTTCTCCTATGTTGATAGATGTATTTGGAACTCTAAATCCAACACGGTTTGTGCTAGCTTCTTGAAACTTGACACAACAAAGTAGTTTCACGTTCTATCTCTACGTTTTGTTTCCTCTTGATGTAGCCCTAAGCAGTGACTGGCGAGAAACCCTTTCATGGAACAGGGTTGCCAAGCTTCCAAAAATTACGAATCTCCAGAAATCTCAGCAAATATTTTTTCACCCAAACTGGATGATACTTTCAGGTAATGATCAGTACACTAAGGCGACTTGGTTCCCCAAATTTCGTTCTTCTATGTTGAAGCGTTCATTTCCAGTAACAGTTTGAATTTTTAGGTTTCACTCTGTTTTCTCCTATATTGATAGATGTATTTGGAACTCTAAATCCAACACGGTTTGTGCTAGCTTCTTTAAACTTGTCACAACAAAGTAGTTTCACGTTCTATATCTACGTTTTGTTTCCTCTTGATGTAGCCCTAAGCAGTGATTGGCGAGAAACTCTTTCATGGGAAGGGGTTGCCAAGCTTCCAAAAATTACGAATCTCCAGAAATCTCAGCAAATATTTTTTCACCCAAACTGGATGATACTTTCAGGTAATGATCAGTACACTAAGGCGACTTGGTTCCCCAAATTTCGTTCTTCTATGTTGAAGCGTTCATTTCCAGTAACAGTTTGAATTTTTAGGTTTCACTCTGTTTTCTCCTACATTGATAGATGTATTTGGAACTCTAAATCCAACACGGTTTGTGCTAGCTTCTTCAAACTGGACACAACAAAGTAGTTTCACGTTCTATCTCTATGTTTTGTTTCCACTTGATGTAGCCCTAAGCAGTGACTGGTGAGAAACCCTTTCATGGAACGGGATTGCCAAGCTTCCAAAAATTACGAATCTCCAGAAATCTCAGCAAATATTTTTTCACCCAAACTGGATGATACTTTCAGGTAATGATCAGTACACTAAGGCGACTTGGTTCCCCAAATTTCGTTCTTCTATGTTGAAGCGTTCATTTCCAGTAACAGTTTGAATTTTTAGGTTTCACTCTGTTTTCTCCTATATTGATAGATGTATTTGGAACTCTAAATCCAACACGGTTTGTGCTAGCTTCTTTAAACTTGTCACAACAAAGTAGTTTCACGTTCTATCTCTACGTTTCGTTTCCTCTTGATGTAGCCCTAAGCAGTGATTGGCGAGAAACTCTTTCATGGGAAGGGGTTGCCAAGCTTCCAAAAATTACGAATCTCCAGAAATCTCAGCAAATATTTTTTCACCCAAACTGGATGATACTTTCAGGTAATGATCAGTACACTAAGGCGACTTGGTTCCCCAAATTTCGTTCTTCTATGTTGAAGCGTTCATTTCCAGTAACAGTTTGAATTTTTAGGTTTCACTCTGTTTTCTCCTATATTGATAGATGTATTTGGAACTCTAAATCCAACACGGTTTGTGCTAGCTTCTTGAAACTTGTCACAACAAAGTAGTTTCACGTTCTATCTCTACGTTTTGTTTCCTCTTGATGTAGCCCTAAGCAGTGACTGGCGAGAAACACTTTCATGGAAAGGGGTTGCCAAGCTTCCAAAAATTACGAAACTCCAGAAATCTCAGCAAATATTTTTTCACCCAAACTGGATGATACTTTCAGGTAATGATCAGTACACTAAGGCGACTTGGTTCCCCAAATTTCGTTCTTCTATGTTGAAGCGTTCATTTCCAGTAACAGTTTGAATTTTTAGGTTTCACTCTGTTTTCTCCTATGTTGATAGATGTATTTGGAACTCTAAATCCAACACGGTTTGTGCTAGCTTCTTGAAACTTGTCACAACAAAGTAGTTTCACGTTCTATCTCTACGTTTTGTTTCCTCTTGATGTAGCCCTAAGCAGTGACTGGCGAGAAACACTTTCATGGGAAGGGGTTGCCAAGCTTCCTAAAATTACGAAACTCCAGAAATCTCAGCAAATATTTTTTTCACCCAAACTGGATGATACTTTCAGGTAATGATCAGTACACTAAGGCGACTTGGTTCCCCAAATTTCGTTCTTCTATGTTGAAGCGTTCATTTCCAGTAACAGTTTGAATTTTTAGGTTTCACTCTGTTTTCTCCTATGTTGATAGATGTGTTTGGAACTCTAAATCCAACACGGTTTGTGCTAGCTTCTTCAAACTTGACACAACAAAGTAGTTTCACGTTCTATCTCTACGTTTTGTTTCCTCTTGATGTAGCCCTTAGCAGTGACTGGCGAGAAACCCTTTCATGGAACGGGGTTGCCAAGCTTCCAAAAATTACGAATCTCCAGAAATCTCAGCAAATATTTTTTCACCCAAACTGGATGATACTTTCAGGTAATGATCAGTACACTAAGGCGACTTGGTTCCCCAAATTTCGTTCTTCTATGTTGAAGCGTTCATTTCCAGTAACAGTTTGAATTTTTAGGTTTCACTCTGTTTTCTCCTATGTTGATAGATGTATTTGGAACTCTAAATCCAACACGGTTTGTGCTAGCTTCTTGAAACTTGACACAACAAAGTAGTTTCACGTTCTATCTCTACGTTTTGTTTCCTCTTGATGTAGCCCTAAGCAGTGACTGGCGAGAAACCCTTTCATGGAACGGGGTTGCCAAGCTTCCAAAAATTACGAATCTCCAGAAATCTCAGCAAATATTTTTTCACCCAAACTGGTTGATACTTTCAGGTAATGATCAGTACACTAAGGCGACTTGGTTCCCCAAATTTCGTTCTTCTATGTTGATGCGTTCATTTCCAGTAACAGTTTGAATTTTTAGGTTTCACTCTGTTTTCTCCTATATTGATAGATGTATTTGGAACTCTAAATCCAACACGGTTTGTGCTAGCTTCTTCAAACTGGACACAACAAAGTATTTTCACGTTCTCTCTCTATGTTTTGTTTCCACTTGATGTAGCCCTAAGCAGTGACTGGTGAGAAACCCTTTCATGGAACGGGCTTGCCAAGCTTCCAAAAATTACGAATCTCCAGAAATATCAGCAAATATTTTTTCACCCAAACTGGATGATACTTTCAGGTAATGATCAGTACACTAAGGCGACTTGGTTCCCCAAATTTCGTTCTTCTATGTTGAAGCGTTCATTTCCAGTAACAGTTTGAATTTTTAGGTTTCACTCTGTTTTCTCCTATATTGATAGATGTATTTGGAACTCTAAATCCAACACGGTTTGTGCTAGCTTCTTTAAACTTGTCACAACAAAGTAGTTTCACGTTCTATATCTACGTTTTGTTTCCTCTTGATGTAGCCCTAAGCAGTGATTGGCGAGAAACTCTTTCATGGGAAGGGGTTGCCAAGCTTCCAAAAATTACGAATCTCCAGAAATCTCAGCAAATATTTTTTCACCCAAACTGGATGATACTTTCAGGTAATGATCAGTACACTAAGGCGACTTGGTTCCCCAAATTTCGTTCTTCTATGTTGAAGCGTTCATTTCCAGTAACAGTTTGAATTTTTAGGTTTCACTCTGTTTTCTCCTATATTGATAGATGTATTTGGAACTCTAAATCCAACACGGTTTTTGCTAGCTTCTTGAAACTTGTCACAACAAAGTAGTTTCACGTTCTATCTCTACGTTTTGTTTCCTCTTGATGTAGCCCTAAGCAGTGACTGGCGAGAAACCCTTTCATGGAACGGGGTTGCCAAACTTCCAAAAATTACGAAACACCAGAAATCTCAGCAAATATTTTTTCACCCAAACTGGATGATACTTTCAGGTAATGATCAGTACACTAAGGCGAGTTAGTTCCCCAAATTTCGTTCTTCTATGTTGAAGCGTTCATTTCCAGTAACAGTTTGAATTTTTAGGTTTCACTCTGTTTTCTCCTATGTTGATAGATGTATTTGGAACTCTAAATCCAACACGGTTTGTGCTAGCTTCTTGAAACTTGACACAACAAAGTAGTTTCACATTCTATCTCTACGTTTTGTTTCCTCTTGATGTAGCCCTAAGCAGTGACTGGCGAGAAACCCTTTCATGGAACGGGGTTGCCAAGCTTCCAAAAATTACGAATCTCCAGAAATCTCAGCAAATATTTTTTCACCCAAACTGGATGATACTTTCAGGTAATGATCAGTACACTAAGGCGACTTGGTTCCCCAAATTTCGTTCTTCTATGTTGAAGCGTTCATTTCCAGTAACAGTTTGAATTTTTAGGTTTCACTCTGTTTTCTCCTATATTGATAGATGTATTTGGAACTCTAAATCCAACACGGTTTGTGCTAGCTTCTTCAAACTGGACACAACAAAGTAGTTTCACGTTCTATCTCTATGTTTTGTTTCCACTTGATGTAGCCCTAAGCAGTGACTGGTGAGAAACCCTTTCATGGAACGGGCTTGCCAAGCTTCCAAAAATTACGAATCTCCAGAAATCTCAGCAAATATTTTTTCACCCCAACTGGATGATACTTTCAGGTAATGATCAGTACACTAAGGCGACTTGGTTCCCCAAATTTCGTTCTTCTATGTTGAAGCGTTCATTTCCAGTAACAGTTTGAATTTTTAGGTTTCACTCTGTTTTCTCCTATATTGATAGATGTATTTGGAACTCTAAATCCAACACGGTTTGTGCTAGCTTCTTTAAACTTGTCACAACAAAGTAGTTTCACGTTCTATATCTACGTTTTGTTTCCTCTTGATGTAGCCCTAAGCAGTGATTGGCGAGAAACTCTTTCATGGGAAGGGGTTGCCAAGCTTCCAAAAATTACGAATCTCCAGAAATCTCAGCAAATATTTTTTCACCCAAACTGGATGATACTTTCAGGTAATGATCAGTACACTAAGGCGACTTGGTTCCCCAAATTTCGTTCTTCTATGTTGAAGCGTTCATTTCCAGTAACAGTTTGAATTTTTAGGTTTCACTCTGTTTTCTCCTATATTGATAGATGTATTTGGAACTCTAAATCCAACACGGTTTGTGCTAGCTTCTTGAAACTTGTCACAACAAAGTAGTTTCACGTTCTATCTCTATGTTTTGTTTCCTCTTGATGTAGCCCTAAGCAGTGACTGGCGAGAAACACTTTCATGGGAAGGGGTTGCCAAGCTTCCAAAAATTACGAAACTCCAGAAATCTCAGCAAATATTTTTTCACCCAAACTGGATGATACTTTCAGGTAATGATCAGTACACTAAGGCGACTTGGTTCCCCAAATTTCGTTCTTCTATGTTGAAGCGTTCATTTCCAGTAACAGTTTGAATTTTTAGGTTTCACTCTGTTTTCTCCTATGTTGATAGATGTATTTGGAACTCTAAATCCAACACGGTTTGTGCTAGCTTCTTGAAACTTGACACAACAAAGTAGTTTCACGTTCTATCTCTACGTTTTGTTTCCTCTTGATGTAGCCCTAAGCAGTGACTGGCGAGAAACCCTTTCATGGAACAGGGTTGCCAAGCTTCCAAAAATTACGAATCTCCAGAAATCTCAGCAAATATTTTTTCACCCAAACTGGATGATACTTTCAGGTAATGATCAGTACACTAAGGCGACTTGGTTCCCCAAATTTCGTTCTTCTATGTTGAAGCGTTCATTTCCAGTAACAGTTTGAATTTTTAGGTTTCACTCTGTTTTCTCCTATATTGATAGATGTATTTGGAACTCTAAATCCAACACGGTTTGTGCTAGCTTCTTTAAACTTGTCACAACAAAGTAGTTTCACGTTCTATATCTACGTTTTGTTTCCTCTTGATGTAGCCCTAAGCAGTGATTGGCGAGAAACTCTTTCATGGGAAGGGGTTGCCAAGCTTCCAAAAATTACGAATCTCCAGAAATCTCAGCAAATATTTTTTCACCCAAACTGGATGATACTTTCAGGTAATGATCAGTACACTAAGGCGACTTGGTTCCCCAAATTTCGTTCTTCTATGTTGAAGCGTTCATTTCCAGTAACAGTTTGAATTTTTAGGTTTCACTCTGTTTTCTCCTATATTGATAGATGTATTTGGAACTCTAAATCCAACACGGTTTGTGCTAGCTTCTTCAAACTGGACACAACAAAGTAGTTTCACGTTCTATCTCTATGTTTTGTTTCCACTTGATGTAGCCCTAAGCAGTGACTGGTGAGAAACCCTTTCATGGAACGGGATTGCCAAGCTTCCAAAAATTACGAATCTCCAGAAATCTCAGCAAATATTTTTTCACCCAAACTGGATGATACTTTCAGGTAATGATCAGTACACTAAGGCGACTTGGTTCCCCAAATTTCGTTCTTCTATGTTGAAGCGTTCATTTCCAGTAACAGTTTGAATTTTTAGGTTTCACTCTGTTTTCTCCTATATTGATAGATGTATTTGGAACTCTAAATCCAACACGGTTTGTGCTAGCTTCTTTAAACTTGTCACAACAAAGTAGTTTCACGTTCTATCTCTACGTTTCGTTTCCTCTTGATGTAGCCCTAAGCAGTGATTGGCGAGAAACTCTTTCATGGGAAGGGGTTGCCAAGCTTCCAAAAATTACGAATCTCCAGAAATCTCAGCAAATATTTTTTCACCCAAACTGGATGATACTTTCAGGTAATGATCAGTACACTAAGGCGACTTGGTTCCCCAAATTTCGTTCTTCTATGTTGAAGCGTTCATTTCCAGTAACAGTTTGAATTTTTAGGTTTCACTCTGTTTTCTCCTATATTGATAGATGTATTTGGAACTCTAAATCCAACACGGTTTGTGCTAGCTTCTTGAAACTTGTCACAACAAAGTAGTTTCACGTTCTATCTCTACGTTTTGTTTCCTCTTGATGTAGCCCTAAGCAGTGACTGGCGAGAAACACTTTCATGGGAAGGGGTTGCCAAGCTCCCAAAAATTACGAAACTCCAGAAATCTCAGCAAATATTTTTTCACCCAAACTGGATGATACTTTCAGGTAATGATCAGTACACTAAGGCGACTTGGTTCCCCAAATTTCGTTCTTCTATGTTGAAGCGTTCATTTCCAGTAACAGTTTGAATTTTTAGGTTTCACTCTGTTTTCTCCTATGTTGATAGATGTATTTGGAACTCTAAATCCAACACGGTTTGTGCTAGCTTCTTGAAACTTGTCACAACAAAGTAGTTTCACGTTCTATCTCTACGTTTTGTTTCCTCTTGATGTAGCCCTAAGCAGTGACTGGCGAGAAACACTTTCATGGGAAGGGGTTGCCAAGCTTCCTAAAATTACGAATCTCCAGAAATCTCAGCAAATATTTTTTTCACCCAAACTGGATGATACTTTCAGGTAATGATCAGTACACTAAGGCGACTTGGTTCCCCAAATTTCGTTCTTCTATGTTGAAGCGTTCATTTCCAGTAACAGTTTGAATTTTTAGGTTTCACTCTGTTTTCTCCTATGTTGATAGATGTGTTTGGAACTCTAAATCCAACACGGTTTGTGCTAGCTTCTTCAAACTTGACACAACAAAGTAGTTTCACGTTCTATCTCTACGTTTTGTTTCCTCTTGATGTAGCCCTTAGCAGTGACTGGCGAGAAACCCTTTCATGGAACGGGGTTGCCAAGCTTCCAAAAATTACGAATCTCCAGAAATCTCAGCAAATATTTTTTCACCCAAACTGGATGATACTTTCAGGTAATGATCAGTACACTAAGGCGACTTGGTTCCCCAAATTTCGTTCTTCTATGTTGAAGCGTTCATTTCCAGTAACAGTTTGAATTTTTAGGTTTCACTCTGTTTTCTCCTATGTTGATAGATGTATTTGGAACTCTAAATCCAACACGGTTTGTGCTAGCTTCTTGAAACTTGACACAACAAAGTAGTTTCACGTTCTATCTCTACGTTTTGTTTCCTCTTGATGTAGCCCTAAGCAGTGACTGGCGAGAAACCCTTTCATGGAACGGGGTTGCCAAGCTTCCAAAAATTACGAATCTCCAGAAATCTCAGCAAATATTTTTTCACCCAAACTGGTTGATACTTTCAGGTAATGATCAGTACACTAAGGCGACTTGGTTCCCCAAATTTCGTTCTTCTATGTTGATGCGTTCATTTCCAGTAACAGTTTGAATTTTTAGGTTTCACTCTGTTTTCTCCTATATTGATAGATGTATTTGGAACTCTAAATCCAACACGGTTTGTGCTAGCTTCTTCAAACTGGACACAACAAAGTATTTTCACGTTCTCTCTCTATGTTTTGTTTCCACTTGATGTAGCCCTAAGCAGTGACTGGTGAGAAACCCTTTCATGGAACGGGCTTGCCAAGCTTCCAAAAATTACGAATCTCCAGAAATATCAGCAAATATTTTTTCACCCAAACTGGATGATACTTTCAGGTAATGATCAGTACACTAAGGCGACTTGGTTCCCCAAATTTCGTTCTTCTATGTTGAAGCGTTCATTTCCAGTAACAGTTTGAATTTTTAGGTTTCACTCTGTTTTCTCCTATATTGATAGATGTATTTGGAACTCTAAATCCAACACGGTTTGTGCTAGCTTCTTTAAACTTGTCACAACAAAGTAGTTTCACGTTCTATATCTACGTTTTGTTTCCTCTTGATGTAGCCCTAAGCAGTGATTGGCGAGAAACTCTTTCATGGGAAGGGGTTGCCAAGCTTCCAAAAATTACGAATCTCCAGAAATCTCAGCAAATATTTTTTCACCCAAACTGGATGATACTTTCAGGTAATGATCAGTACACTAAGGCGACTTGGTTCCCCAAATTTCGTTCTTCTATGTTGAAGCGTTCATTTCCAGTAACAGTTTGAATTTTTAGGTTTCACTCTGTTTTCTCCTATATTGATAGATGTATTTGGAACTCTAAATCCAACACGGTTTGTGCTAGCTTCTTGAAACTTGTCACAACAAAGTAGTTTCACGTTCTATCTCTACGTTTTGTTTCCTCTTGATGTAGCCCTAAGCAGTGACTGGCGAGAAACCCTTTCATGGAACGGGGTTGCCAAACTTCCAAAAATTACGAAACACCAGAAATCTCAGCAAATATTTTTTCACCCAAACTGGATGATACTTTCAGGTAATGATCAGTACACTAAGGCGAGTTGGTTCCCCAAATTTCGTTCTTCTATGTTGAAGCGTTCATTTCCAGTAACAGTTTGAATTTTTAGGTTTCACTCTGTTTTCTCCTATGTTGATAGATGTATTTGGAACTCTAAATCCAACACGGTTTGTGCTAGCTTCTTGAAACTTGACACAACAAAGTAGTTTCACATTCTATCTCTACGTTTTGTTTCCTCTTGATGTAGCCCTAAGCAGTGACTGGCGAGAAACCCTTTCATGGAACGGGGTTGCCAAGCTTCCAAAAATTACGAATCTCCAGAAATCTCAGCAAATATTTTTTCACCCAAACTGGATGATACTTTCAGGTAATGATCAGTACACTAAGGCGACTTGGTTCCCCAAATTTCGTTCTTCTATGTTGAAGCGTTCATTTCCAGTAACAGTTTGAATTTTTAGGTTTCACTCTGTTTTCTCCTATATTGATAGATGTATTTGGAACTCTAAATCCAACACGGTTTGTGCTAGCTTCTTCAAACTGGACACAACAAAGTAGTTTCACGTTCTATCTCTATGTTTTGTTTCCACTTGATGTAGCCCTAAGCAGTGACTGGTAAGAAACCCTTTCATGGAACGGGCTTGCCAAGCTTCCAAAAATTACGAATCTCCAGAAATCTCAGCAAATATTTTTTCACCCAAACTGGATGATACTTTCAGGTAATGATCAGTACACTAAGGCGACTTGGTTCCCCAAATTTCGTTCTTCTATGTTGAAGCGTTCATTTCCAGTAACAGTTTGAATTTTTAGGTTTCACTCTGTTTTCTCCTATATTGATAGATGTATTTGGAACTCTAAATCCAACACGGTTTGTGCTAGCTTCTTTAAACTTGTCACAACAAAGTAGTTTCACGTTCTATCTCTACGTTTTGTTTCCTCTTGATGTAGCCCTAAGCAGTGATTGGCGAGAAACACTTTCATGGGAAGGGGTTGCCAAGATTCCAAAAATTACGAAACTCCAGAAATCTCAGCAAATATTTTTTCACCCAAACTGGATGATACTTTCAGGTAATGATCAGTACACTAAGGCGACTTGGTTCCCCAAATTTCGTTCTTCTATGTTGAAGCGTTCATTTCCAGTAACAGTTTGAATTTTTAGGTTTCACTCTGTTTTCTCCTATATTGATAGATGTATTTGGAACTCTAAATCCAACACGGTTTGTGCTAGCTTCTTTAAACTTGTCACAACAAAGTAGTTTCACGTTCTATCTCTACGTTTTGTTTCCTCTTGATGTAGCCCTAAGCAGTGATTGGCGAGAAACTCTTTCATGGGAAGGGGTTGCCAAGCTTCCAAAAATTACGAATCTCCAGAAATCTCAGCAAATATTTTTTCACCCAAACTGGATGATACTTTCAGGTAATGATCAGTACACTAAGGCGACTTGGTTCCCCAAATTTCGTTCTTCTATGTTGAAGCGTTCATTTCCAGTAACAGTTTGAATTTTTAGGTTTCACTCTGTTTTCTCCTATATTGATAGATGTATTTGGAACTCTAAATCCAACACGGTTTGTGCTAGCTTCTTGAAACTTGTCACAACAAAGTAGTTTCACGTTCTATCTCTACGTTTTGTTTCCTCTTGATGTAGCCCTAAGCAGTGACTGGCGAGAAACACTTTCATGGGAAGGGGTTGCCAAGCTTCCAAAAATTACGAAACTCCAGAAATCTCAGCAAATATTTTTTCACCCAAACTGGATGATACTTTCAGGTAATGATCAGTACACTAAGGCGACTTGGTTCCCCAAATTTCGTTCTTCTATGTTGAAGCGTTCATTTCCAGTAACAGTTTGAATTTTTAGGTTTCACTCTGTTTTCTCCTATGTTGATAGATGTATTTGGAACTCTAAATCCAACACGGTTTGTGCTAGCTTCTTGAAACTTGTCACAACAAAGTAGTTTCACGTTCTATCTCTACGTTTTGTTTCCCCTTGATGTAGCCCTAAGCAGTGACTGGCGAGAAACACTTTCATGGGAAGGGGTTGCCAAGCTTCCTAAAATTACGAATCTCCAGAAATCTCAGCAAATATTTTTTTCACCCAAACTGGATGATACTTTCAGGTAATGATCAGTACACTAAGGCGACTTGGTTCCCCAAATTTCGTTCTTCTATGTTGAAGCGTTCATTTCCAGTAACAGTTTGAATTTTTAGGTTTCACTCTGTTTTCTCCTATGTTGATAGATGTGTTTGGAACTCTAAATCCAACACGGTTTGTGCTAGCTTCTTGAAACTTGACACAACAAAGTAGTTTCACGTTCTATCTCTACGTTTTGTTTCCTCTTGATGTAGCCCTTAGCAGTGACTGGCGAGAAACCCTTTCATGGAACGGGGTTGCCAAGCTTCCAAAAATTACGAATCTCCAGAAATCTCAGCAAATATTTTTTCACCCAAACTGGATGATACTTTCAGGTAATGATCAGTACACTAAGGCGACTTGGTTCCCCAAATTTCGTTCTTCTATGTTGAAGCGTTCATTTCCAGTAACAGTTTGAATTTTTAGGTTTCACTCTGTTTTCTCCTATGTTGATAGATGTATTTGGAACTCTAAATCCAACACGGTTTGTGCTAGCTTCTTGAAACTTGACACAACAAAGTAGTTTCACGTTCTATCTCTACGTTTTGTTTCCTCTTGATGTAGCCCTAAGCAGTGACTGGCGAGAAACCCTTTCATGGAACGGGGTTGCCAAGCTTCCAAAAATTACGAATCTCCAGAAATCTCAGCAAATATTTTTTCACCCAAACTGGTTGATACTTTCAGGTAATGATCAGTACACTAAGGCGACTTGGTTCCCCAAATTTCGTTCTTCTATGTTGATGCGTTCATTTCCAGTAACAGTTTGAATTTTTAGGTTTCACTCTGTTTTCTCCTATATTGATAGATGTATTTGGAACTCTAAATCCAACACGGTTTGTGCTAGCTTCTTCAAACTGGACACAACACAGTATTTTCACGTTCTCTCTCTATGTTTTGTTTCCACTTGATGTAGCCCTAAGCAGTGACTGGTGAGAAACCCTTTCATGGAACGGGCTTGCCAAGCTTCCAAAAATTACGAATCTCCAGAAATATCAGCAAATATTTTTTCACCCAAACTGGATGATACTTTCAGGTAATGATCAGTACACTAAGGCGACTTGGTTCCCCAAATTTCGTTCTTCTATGTTGAAGCGTTCATTTCCAGTAACAGTTTGAATTTTTAGGTTTCACTCTGTTTTCTCCTATATTGATAGATGTATTTGGAACTCTAAATCCAACACGGTTTGTGCTAGCTTCTTTAAACTTGTCACAACAAAGTAGTTTCACGTTCTATATCTACGTTTTGTTTCCTCTTGATGTAGCCCTAAGCAGTGATTGGCGAGAAACTCTTTCATGGGAAGGGGTTGCCAAGCTTCCAAAAATTACGAATCTCCAGAAATCTCAGCAAATATTTTTTCACCCAAACTGGATGATACTTTCAGGTAATGATCAGTACACTAAGGCGACTTGGTTCCCCAAATTTCGTTCTTCTATGTTGAAGCGTTCATTTCCAGTAACAGTTTGAATTTTTAGGTTTCACTCTGTTTTCTCCTATATTGATAGATGTATTTGGAACTCTAAATCCAACACGGTTTGTGCTAGCTTCTTGAAACTTGTCACAACAAAGTAGTTTCACGTTCTATCTCTACGTTTTGTTTCCTCTTGATGTAGCCCTAAGCAGTGACTGGCGAGAAACCCTTTCATGGAACGGGGTTGCCAAACTTCCAAAAATTACGAAACACCAGAAATCTCAGCAAATATTTTTTCACCCAAACTGGATGATACTTTCAGGTAATGATCAGTACACTAAGGCGAGTTGGTTCCCCAAATTTCGTTCTTCTATGTTGAAGCGTTCATTTCCAGTAACAGTTTGAATTTTTAGGTTTCACTCTGTTTTCTCCTATGTTGATAGATGTATTTGGAACTCTAAATCCAACACGGTTTGTGCTAGCTTCTTGAAACTTGACACAACAAAGTAGTTTCACATTCTATCCCTACGTTTTGTTTCCTCTTGATGTAGCCCTAAGCAGTGACTGGCGAGAAACCCTTTCATGGAACGGGGTTGCCAAGCTTCCAAAAATTACGAATCTCCAGAAATCTCAGCAAATATTTTTTCACCCAAACTGGATGATACTTTCAGGTAATGATCAGTACACTAAGGCGACTTGGTTCCCCAAATTTCGTTCTTCTATGTTGAAGCGTTCATTTCCAGTAACAGTTTGAATTTTTAGGTTTCACTCTGTTTTCTCCTATATTGATAGATGTATTTGGAACTCTAAATCCAACACGGTTTGTGCTAGCTTCTTCAAACTGGACACAACAAAGTAGTTTCACGTTCTATCTCTATGTTTTGTTTCCACTTGATGTAGCCCTAAGCAGTGACTGGTGAGAAACCCTTTCATGGAACGGGCTTGCCAAGCTTCCAAAAATTACGAATCTCCAGAAATCTCAGAAAATATTTTTTCACCCAAACTGGATGATACTTTCAGGTAATGATCAGTACACTAAGGCGACTTGGTTCCCCAAATTTCGTTCTTCTATGTTGAAGCGTTCATTTCCAGTAACAGTTTGAATTTTTAGGTTTCACTCTGTTTTCTCCTATATTGATAGATGTATTTGGAACTCTAAATCCAACACGGTTTGTGCTAGCTTCTTTAAACTTGTCACAACAAAGTAGTTTCACGTTCTATCTCTACGTTTTGTTTCCTCTTGATGTAGCCCTAAGCAGTGATTGGCGAGAAACACTTTCATGGGAAGGGGTTGCCAAGCTTCCAAAAATTACGAAACTCCAGAAATCTCAGCAAATATTTTTTCACCCAAACTGGATGATACTTTCAGGTAATGATCAGTACACTAAGGCGACTTGGTTCCCCAAATTTCGTTCTTCTATGTTGAAGCGTTCATTTCCAGTAACAGTTTGAATTTTTAGGTTTCACTCTGTTTTCTCCTATGTTGATAGATGTATTTGGAACTCTAAATCCAACACGGTTTGTGCTAGCTTCTTGAAACTTGTCACAACAAAGCAGTTTCACGTTCTATCTCTACGTTTTGTTTCCTCTTGATGTAGCCCTAAGCAGTGACTGGCGAGAAACACTTTCATGGGAAGGGGTTGCCAAGCTTCCTAAAATTACGAATCTCCAGAAATCTCAGCAAATATTTTTTTCACCCAAACTGGATGATACTTTCAGGTAATGATCAGTACACTAAGGCGACTTGGTTCCCCAAATTTCGTTCTTCTATGTAGAAGCGTTCATTTCCAGTAACAGTTTGAATTTTTAGGTTTCACTCTGTTTTCTCCTATATTGATAGATGTATTTGGAACTCTAAATCCAACACGGTTTGTGCTAGCTTCTTCAAACTGGACACAACAAAGTAGTTTCACGTTCTATCTCTATGTTTTCTTTCCACTTGATGTAGCCCTAAGCAGTGACTGGTGAGAAACCCTTTCATGGAACGGGCTTGCCAAGCTTCCAAAAATTACGAATCTCCAGAAATCTCAGCAAATATTTTTTCACCCAAACTGGATGATACTTTCAGGTAATGATCAGTACACTAAGGCTACTTGGTTCCCCAAATTTCGTTCTTCTATGTTGAAGCGTTCATTTCCAGTAACAGTTTGAATTTTTAGGTTTCACTCTGTTTTCTCCTATATTGATAGATGTATTTGGAACTCTAAATCCAACACGGTTTGTGCTAGCTTCTTTAAACTTGTCACAACAAAGTAGTTTCACGTTCTATCTCTACGTTTTGTTTCCTCTTGATGTAGCCCTAAGCAGTGATTGGCGAGAAACTCTTTCATGGGAAGGGGTTGCCAAGCTTCCAAAAATTACGAATCTCCAGAAATCTCAGCAAATATTTTTTCACCCAAACTGGATGATACTTTCAGGTAATGATCAGTACACTAAGGCGACTTGGTTCCCCAAATTTCGTTCTTCTATGTTGAAGCGTTCATTTCCAGTAACAGTTTGAATTTTTAGGTTTCACTCTGTTTTCTCCTATATTGATAGATGTATTTGGAACTCTAAATCCAACATGGTTTGTGCTAGCTTCTTTAAACTTGTCACAACAAAGTAGTTTCACGTTCTATATCTACGTTTTGTTTCCTCTTGATGTAGCCCTAAGCAGTGATTGGCGAGAAACTCTTTCATGGGAAGGGGTTGCCAAGCTTCCAAAAATTACGAATCTCCAGAAATCTCAGCAAATATTTTTTCACCCAAACTGGATGATACTTTCAGGTAATGATCAGTACACTAAGGCGACTTGGTTCCCCAAATTTCGTTCTTCTATGTTGAAGCATTCATTTCCAGTAACAGTTTGAATTTTTAGGTTTCACTCTGTTTTCTCCTATATTGATAGATGTATTTGGAACTCTAAATCCAACACGGTTTGTGCTAGCTTCTTGAAACTTGTCACAACAAAGTAGTTTCACGTTCTATCTCTACGTTTTGTTTCCTCTTGATGTAGCCCTAAGCAGTGACTGGCGAGAAACCCTTTCATGGAACGGGGTTGCCAAACTTCCAAAAATTGCGAAACACCAGAAATCTCAGCAAATATTTTTTCACCCAAACTGGATGATACTTTCAGGTAATGATCAGTACACTAAGGCGAGTTGGTTCCCCAAATTTCGTTCTTCTATGTTGAAGGGTTCATTTCCAGTAACAGTTTGAATTTTTAGGTTTCATTCTGTTTTCTCCTATGTTGATAGATGTATTTGGAACTCTAAATCCAACACGGTTTGTGCTAGCTTCTTGAAACTTGACACAACAAAGTAGTTTCACATTCTATCTCTACGTTTTGTTTCCTCTTGATGTAGCCCTAAGCAGTGACTGGCGAGAAACCCTTTCATGGAACGGGGTTGCCAAGCTTCCAAAAATTACGAATCTCCAGAAATCTCAGCAAATATTTTTTCACCCAAACTGGATGATACTTTCAGGTAATGATCAGTACACTAAGGCGACTTGGTTCCCCAAATTTCGTTCTTCTATGTTGAAGCGTTCATTTCCAGTAACAGTTTGAATTTTTAGGTTTCACTCTGTTTTCTCCTATATTGATAGATGTATTTGGAACTCTAAATCCAACACGGTTTGTGCTAGGTTCTTCAAACTGGACACAACAAAGTAGTTTCACGTTCTATCTCTATGTTTTGTTTCCACTTGATGTAGCCCTAAGCAGTGACTGGTGAGAAACCCTTTCATGGAACGGGCTTGCCAAGCTTCC
This sequence comes from Spermophilus citellus, assembly GCF_964194105.1. Lineage (NCBI taxonomy): Eukaryota > Metazoa > Chordata > Mammalia > Rodentia > Sciuridae > Spermophilus > Spermophilus citellus. The sequence goes on along the minus strand of NC_138183.1, from coordinate 96,542,193 downwards.
AAAAATTACGAATCTCCAGAAATCTCAGCAAATATTTTTTCACCCAAACTGGATGATACTTTCAGGTAATGATCAGTACACTAAGGCGACTTGGTTCCCCAAATTTCGTTCTTCTATGTTGAAGCGTTCATTTCCAGTAACAGTTTGAATTTTTAGGTTTCACTCTGTTTTCTCCTATATTGATAGATGTATTTGGAACTCTAAATCCAACACGGTTTGTGCTAGCTTCTTTAAACTTGTCACAACAAAGTAGTTTCACGTTCTATCTCTACGTTTTGTTTCCTCTTGATGTAGCCCTAAGCAGTGATTGGCGAGAAACACTTTCATGGGAAGGGGTTGCCAAGCTTCCAAAAATTACGAAACTCCAGAAATCTCAGCAAATATTTTTTCACCCAAACTGGATGATACTTTCAGGTAATGATCAGTACACTAAGGCGACTTGGTTCCCCAAATTTCGTTCTTCTATGTTGAAGCGTTCATTTCCAGTAACAGTTTGAATTTTTAGGTTTCACTCTGTTTTCTCCTATGTTGATAGATGTATTTGGAACTCTAAATCCAACACGGTTTGTGCTAGCTTCTTGAAACTTGTCACAACAAAGCAGTTTCACGTTCTATCTCTACGTTTTGTTTCCTCTTGATGTAGGCCTAAGCAGTGACTGGCGAGAAACACTTTCATGGGAAGGGGTTGCCAAGCTTCCTAAAATTACGAATCTCCAGAAATCTCAGCAAATATTTTTTTCACCCAAACTGGATGATACTTTCAGGTAATGATCAGTACACTAAGGCGACTTGGTTCCCCAAATTTCGTTCTTCTATGTTGAAGCGTTCATTTCCAGTAACAGTTTTAATTTTTAGGTTTCACTCTGTTTTCTCCTATGTTGATAGATGTATTTGGAACTCTAAATCCAACACGGTTTGTGCTAGCTTCTTGAAACTTGTCACAACAAAGTAGTTTCACGTTCTCTCTCTACGTTTTGTTTCCTCTTGATGTAGCCCTAAGCAGTGACTGGCGAGAAACACTTTCATGGGAAGGGGTTGCCAAGCTTCCAAAAATTACGAATTTCCAGAAATCTCAGCAAATATTTTTTCACCCAAACTGGATGATACTTTCAGGTAATGATCAGTACACTAAGGCGACTTGGTTCCCCAAATTTCGTTCTTCTATGTTGAAGCGTTCATTTCCAGTAACAGTTTTAATTTTTAGGTTTCACTCTGTTTTCTCCTATGTTGATAGATGTATTTGGAACTCTAAATCCAACACGGTTTGTGCTAGCTTCTTGAAACTTGTCACAACAAAGTAGTTTCACGTTCTCTCTCTACGTTTTGTTTCCTCTTGATGTAGCCCTAAGCAGTGACTGGCGAGAAACACTTTCATGGGAAGGGGTTGCCAAGCTTCCAAAAATTACGAATTTCCAGAAATCTCAGCAAATATTTTTTCACCCAAACTGGATGATACTTTCAGGTAATGATCAGTACACTAAGGCGACTTGGTTCCCCAAATTTCGTTCTTCTATGTTGAAGCGTTCATTTCCAGTAACAGTTTGAATTTTTAGGTTTCACTCTGTTTTCTCCTATATTGATAGATGTATTTGGAACTCTAAATCCAACATGATTTGTGCTAGCTTCTTGAAACTTGACACAACAATGTAGTTTCACGTTCTATCTCTACGTTTTGTTTCCTCTTGATGTAGCCGTAAGCAGTGACTGGCGAGAAACACTTTCATGGGAAGGGGTTGCCAAGCTTCCTAAAACTACGAATCTCCAGAAATCTCAGCAAATATTTTTTCACCCAAACTGGATGATACTTTCAGGTAATGATCAGTACACTAAGGCGACTTGGTTCCCCAAATTTCGTTATTCTATGTTGAAGCGTTCATTTCCAGTAACAGTTTGAATTTTTAGTTTTCACTCTGTTTTCTCCTATATTGATAGATGTATTTGGAACTCTAAATCCAACACGGTTTGTGCTAGCTTCTTGAAACTTGTCACAACAAATTAGTTTCTCGTTCTATCTCTATGTTTTGTTTCCTCTTGATGTAGCCCTAAGCAGTGACTGGCGAGAAACCCTTTTATGGAACGGGGTTGCCAAGCTTCCAAAAATTACGAATCTCCAGAAATCTCAGCAAATATTTTTTCACCCAAACTGGATGATACTTTCAGGTAATGATCAGTACACTAAGGCGACTTGGTTCCCCAAATTACGTTCTTCTATGCTGAAGCGTTCATTTCCAGTAACAGTTTGAATTTTTAGGTTTCACTCTGTTTTCTCCTATATTGATAGATGTATTTGGAACTCTAAATCCAACACGGTTTGTGCTAGCTTCTTGAAAATTGACACAACAAAGTAGTTTCACGTTCTATCTCTACGTTTTGTTTCCTCTTAATGTAGCCCTAAGCAGTGACTGGCGAGAAACCCTTTCATGGAACGGGCTTGCCAAGCTTCCAAAAATTACGAATCTCCAGAAATCTCAGCAAATATTTTTTCACCCAAACTGGATGATACTTTCAGGTAATGATCAGTACACTAAGGCAACTTGGTTCCCCAAATTTCGTTCTTCTATGTTGAAGCGTTCATTTCCAGTAACAGTTTGAATTTTTAGGTTTCACTCTGTTTTCTCCTATATTGATAGATGTATTTGGAACTCTAAATCCAACACGGTTTGTGCTAGCTTCTTGAAACTTGTCACAACAAAGTAGTTTCACGTTCTATCTCTACGTTTTGTTTCCTCTTGATGTAGCCCTAAGCAGTGACTGGCGAGAAACACTTTCATGGGAAGGGGTTGCCAAGCTTCCAAAAATTACGAATCTCCAGAAATCTCAGCAAATATTTTTTCACCCAAACTGGATGATACTTTCAGGTAATGATCAGTACACTAAGGCGACTTGGTTCCCCAAATTTCGTTCTTCTATGTTGAAGCGTTCATTTCCAGTAACAGTTTGAATTTTTAGGTTTCACTCTGTTTTCTCCTATATTGATAGATGTATTTGGAACTCTAAATCCAACACGGTTTGTGCTAGCTTCTTGAAACTTGACACAACAAAGTAGTTTCACGTTCTATCTCTACGTTTGGTTTCCTCTTGATGTAGCCCTAAGCAGTGACTGGCGAGAAACACTTTCATGGGAAGAGGTTGCCAAGCTTCCTAAAATTACGAATCTCCAGAAATCTCAGCAAATATTTTTTTCACCCAAACTGGATGATACTTTCAGGTAATGATCAGTACACTAAGGCAACTTGGTTCCCCAAATTTCGTTCTTCTATGTTGAAGCGTTCATTTCCAGTAACAGTTTGAATTTTTAGGTTTCACTCTGTTTTCTCCTATATTGATAGATGTATTTGGAACTCTAAATCCAACACGGTTTGTGCTAGCTTCTTGAAACTTGACACAACAAAGTAGTTTCACGTTCTATCTCTACGTTTTGTTTCCTCTTGATGTAGCCCTAAGCAGTGACTGGCGAGAAACCCTTTCATGGAACGGGGTTGCCAAGCTTCCAAAAATTACGAATCTCCAGAAATCTCAGCAAATATTTTTTCACCCAAACTGGATGATACTTTCAGGTAATGATCAGTACACTAAGGCGACTTGGTTCCCCAAATTTCGTTCTTCTATGTTGAAGCGTTCATTTCCAGTAACCGTTTGAATTTTTAGGTTTCACTCTGTTTTCTCCTATATTGATAGATGTATTTGGAACTCTAAATCCAACACGGTTTGTGCTAGCTTCTTCAACCTGGACACAACAAAGTAGTTTCACGTTCTATCTCTATGTTTTGTTTCCACTTGATGTAGCCCTAAGCAGTGACTGGTGAGAAACCCTTTCATGGAACGGGCTTGCCAAGCTTCCAAAAATTACGAATCTCCAGAAATCTCAGCAAATATTTTTTCACCCAAACTGGATGATACTTTCAGGTAATGATCAGTACCCTAAGGCGACTTGGTTCCCCAAATTTCGTTCTTCTATGTTGAAGCGTTCATTTCCAGTAACAGTTTGAATTTTTAGGTTTCACTCTGTTTTCTCCTATATTGATAGATGTATTTGGAACTCTAAATCCAACACGGTTTGTGCTAGCTTCTTGAAACTTGTCACAACAAAGTAGTTTCACGTTCTCTCTCTACGTTTTGTTTCCTCTTGATGTAGCCCTAAGCAGTGACTGGCGAGAAACACTTTCATGGGAAGGGGTTGCCAAGCTTCCAAAAATTACGAATTTTCAGAAATCTCAGCAAATATTTTTTCACCCCAACTGGATGATACTTTCAGGTAATGATCAGTACACTAAGGCGACTTGGTTCCTCAAATTTCGTTTTTCTATGTTGAAGCGTTCATTTCCAGTAACAGTTTGAATTTTTAGGTTTCACTCTGTTTTCTCCTATATTGATAGATGTATTTGGAACTCTAAATCCAACATGGTTTGTGCTAGCTTCTTGAAACTTGACACAACAATGTAGTTTCACGTTCTATCTCTACGTTTTGTTTCCTCTTGATGTAGCCGTAAGCAGTGACTGGCGAGAAACACTTTCATGGGAAGGGGTTGCCAAGCTTCCTAAAACTACGAATCTCCAGAAATCTCAGCAAATATTTTTTCACCCAAACTGGATGATACTTTCAGGTAATGATCAGTACACTAAGGCGACTTGGTTCCCCAAATTTCGTTATTCTATGTTGAAGCGTTCATTTCCAGTAACAGTTTGAATTGTTAGGTTTCACTCTGTTTTCTCCTATATTGATAGATGTATTTGGAACTCTAAATCCAACACGGTTTGTGCTAGCTTTTTGAAAATTGACACAACAAAGTAGTTTCACGTTCTATCTCTACGTTTTGTTTCCTCTTAATGTAGCCCTAAGCAGTGACTGGCGAGAAACCCTTTCATGGAACGGGCTTGCCAAGCTTCCAAAAATTACGTATCTCCAGAAATCTCAGCAAATATTTTTTCACCCAAACTGGATGATACTTTCAGGTAATGATCAGTACACTAAGGCAACTTGGTTCCCCAAATTTCGTTCTTCTATGTTGAAGCGTTCATTTCCAGTAACAGTTTGAATTTTTAGGTTTCACTCTGTTTTCTCCTATATTGATAGATGTATTTGGAACTCTAAATCCAACACGGTTTGTGCTAGCTTCTTGAAACTTGTCACAACAAAGTAGTTTCACGTTCTATCTCTACGTTTTGTTTCCTCTTGATGTAGCCCTAAGCAGTGACTGGCGAGAAACCCTTTCATGGGAAGGGGTTGCCAAGCTTCCAAAAATTACGAATCTCCAGAAATCTCAGCAAATATTTTTTCACCCAAACTGGATGATACTTTCAGGTAATGATCAGTACACTAAGGCGACTTGGTTCCCCAAATTTCGTTCTTCTATGTTGAAGCGTTCATTTCCAGTAACAGTTTCAATTTTTAGGTTTCACTCTGTTTTCTCCTATATTGATAGATGTATTTGGAACTCTAAATCCAACACGGTTTGTGCTAGCTTCTTGAAACTTGTCACAACAAAGTAGTTTCACGTTCTCTCTCTACGTTTTGTTTCCTCTTGATGTAGCCCTAAGCAGTGACTGGCGGGAAACCCTTTCATGGAACGGGGTTGCCAAGCTTCCAAAAATTATGCATCTCCAGAAATCTCAGCAAATATTTTTTCACCCAAACTGGATGATACTTTCAGGTAATGATCAGTACACTAAGGCGACTTGGTTCCCCAAATTTCGTTCTTCTATGTTGAAGCGTTCATTTCCAGTAACAGTTTGAATTTTTAGGTTTCACTCTGTTTTCTCCTATATTGATAGATGTATTTGGAAATCTAAATCCAACACGGTTTGTGCTAGCTTCTTCAAACTGGACACAACAAAGTAGTTTCACGTTCTATCTCTATGTTTTGTTTCCACTTGATGTAGCCCTAAGCAGTGACTGGTGAGAAACCCTTTCATGGAACGGGCTTGCCAAGCTTCCAAAAATTACGAATCTCCAGAAATCTCAGCAAATATTTTTTCACCCAAACTGGATGATACTTTCAGGTAATGATCAGTACACTAAGGAGACTTGGTTCCCCAAATTTCGTTCTTCTATGTTGAAGCGTTCATTTCCAGTAACAGTTTGAATTTTTAGGTTTCACTCTGTTTTCTCCTATGTTGATAGATGTATTTGGAACTCTAAATCCAACACGGTTTGTGCTAGCTTCTTTAAACTTGTCACAACAAAGTAGTTTCACGTTCTATATCTACGTTTTGTTTCCTCTTGATGTAGCCCTAAGCAGTGATTGGCGAGAAACACTTTCATGGGAAGGGGTTGCCAAGCTTCCAAAAATTACGAATCTCCAGAAATTTCAGCAAATATTTTTTCACCCAAACTGGATGATACTTTCAGGTAATGATCAGTACACAAAGGCGACTTGGTTCCCCAAATTTCGTTCTTCTATGTTGAAGCGTTCATTTCCAGTAACAGTTTGAATTTTTAGGTTTCACTCTGTTTTCTCCTATAATGATAGATGTATTTGGAACTCTAAATCCAACACGGTTTGTGCTAGCTTCTTGAAACTTGTCACAACAAAGTAGTTTCACGTTCTATCTCTACGTTTTGTTTCCTCTTGATGTAGCCCTAAGCAGTGACTGGCGAGAAACCCTTTCATGGGAAGGGGTTGCCAAGCTTCCAAAAATTACGAATCTCCAGAAATCTCAGCAAATATTTTTTCACCCAAACTGGATGATACTTTCAGGTAATGATCAGTACACTAAGGCGACTTGGTTCCCCAAATTTCGTTCTTCTATGTTGAAGCGTTCATTTCCAGTAACAGTTTGAATTTTTAGGTTTCACTCTGTTTTCTCCTATATTGATAGATGTATTTGGAACTCTAAATCCAACACGGTTTGTGCTAGCTTCTTGAAACTTGTCATACAAAGTAGTTTCACGTTCTCTCTCTACGTTTTGTTTCCTCTTGATGTAGTCCTAAGCAGTGACTGGCGAGAAACACTTTCATGGGAAGGGGTTGCCAAGCTTCCAAAAATTACGAATTTCCAGAAATCTCAGCAAATATTTTTTCACCCCAACTGGATGATACTTTCAGGTAATGATCAGTACACTAAGGCGACTTGGTTCCCCAAATTTCGTTCTTCTATGTTGAAGCATCATTTCCAGTAACAGTTTGAATTTTTAGGTTTCACTCTGTTTTCTCCTATATTGATAGATGTATTTGGAACTCTAAATCCAACATGGTTTGTGCTAGCTTCTTGAAACTTGACACAACAATGTAGTTTCACGTTCTATCTCTACGTATTGTTTCCTCTTGATGTAGCCATAAGCAGTGACTGGCGAGAAACACTTTAATGGGAAGGGGTTGCCAAGCTTCCTAAAACTACGAATCTCCAGAAATCTCAGCAAATATTATTTCACCCAAACTGGATGATACTTTCAGGTAATGATCAGTACACTAAGGCGACTTGGTTCCCCAAATTTCGTTATTCTATGTTGAAGCGTTCATTTCCAGTAACAGTTTGAATTTTTAGGTTTCACTCTGTTTTCTCCTATATTGATAGATGTATTTGGAACTCTAAATCCAACATGGTTTGTGCTAGCTTCTTGAAAATTGACACAACAAAGTAGTTTCACGTTCTATCTCTACGTTTTGTTTCCTCTTAAAGTAGCCCTAAGCAGTGACTGGCGAGAAACCCTTTCATGGAACGGGCTTGGCAAGCTTCCAAAAATTACGAATCTCCAGAAATCTCAGCAAATATTTTTTCACCCAAACTGGATGATACTTTCAGGTAATGATCAGTACACTAAGGCGACTTGGTTCCCCAAATTTCGTTCTTCTATGTTGAAGCGTTCATTTCCAGTAACAGTTTGAATTTTTAGGTTTCACTCTGTTTTCTCCTATATTGATAGATGTATTTGGAACACTAAATCCAACACGGTTTGTGCTAGCTTCTTGAAACTTGACACAACAAAGTAGTTTCACGTTCTATCTATACGTTTTGTTTCCTCTTGATGTAGCCCTAAGCAGTGACTGGCGGGAAACCCTTTCATGGAACGGGGTTGCCAAGCTTCCAAAAATTATGCATCTCCAGAAATCTCAGCAAATATTTTTTCACCCAAACTGGATGATACTTTCAGGTAATGATCAGTACACTAAGGCGACTCGGTTCCCCAAATTTCGTTCTTCTATGTTGAAGCGTTCATTTCCAGTAACAGTTTGAATTTTTAGGTTTCACTCTGTTTTCTCCTATATTGATAGATGTATTTGGAACTCTAAATCCAACACGGTTTGTGCTAGCTTCTTGAAACTTGACACAACAAATTAGTTTCACGTTCTATCTCTACGTTTTGTTTCCTCTTAATGTATCCCTAAGCAGTGACTGTCGAGAAACCCTTTCATGGAACGGGGTTGCCAAGCTTCCAAAAATTACGAATCTCCAGAAATCTCAGCAAATATTTTTTCACCCAAACTGGATGATACTTTCAGGTAATGATCAGTACACTAAGGCGACTTGGTTCCCCAAATTTCGTTCTTCTATGTTGAAGCGTTCATTTCCAGTAACAGTTTGAATTTTTAGGTTTCACTCTGTTTTCTCCTATATTGATAGATGTATTTGGAACTCTAAATCCAACATGGTTTGTGCTAGCTTCTTGAAACTTGACACAACAATGTAGTTTCACGTTCTATCTCTACGTTTTGTTTCCTCTTGATGTAGCCGTAAGCAGTGACTGGCGAGAAACACTTTCATGGGAAGGGGTTGCCAAGCTTCCTAAAACTACGAATCTCCAGAAATCTCAGCAAATATTTTTTCACCCAAACTGGATGATACTTTCAGGTAATGATCAGTACACTAAGGCGACTCGGTTCCCCAAATTTCGTTCTTCTATGTTGAAGCGTTCATTTCCAGTAGCAGTTTGAATTTTTAGGTTTCACTCTGTTTTCTCCTATACTGATAGATGTATTTGGAACACTAAATCCAACACGGTTTGTGCTAGCTTCTTGAAACTTGACACAACAAAGTAGTTTCACGTTCTATATCTACGTTTTGTTTCCTCTTGATGTAGCCCTAAGCAGTGATTGGCGAGAAACACTTTCATGGGAAGGGGTTGCCAAGCTTCCAAAAATTACGAATTTCCAGAAATCTCAGCAAATATTTTTTCACCCAAACTGGATGATACTTTCAGGTAATGATCTGTACACTAAGGCAACTTGGTTCCCCAAATTTCGTTCTTCTATGTTGAAGCGTTCATTTCCAGTAACAGTTTGAATTTTTAGGTTTCACTCTGTTTTCTCCTATATTGATAGATGTATTTGGAACTCTAAATCCAACACGGTTTGTGCTAGCTTCTTGAAACTTGTCACAACAAAGTAGTTTCACGTTCTATCTCTACGTTTTGTTTCCTCTTGATGTAGCCCTAAGCAGTGACTGGCGAGAAACACTTTCATGGGAAGGGGTTGCCAAGCTTCCTAAAACTACGAATCTCCAGAAATCTCAGCAAATATTTTTTCACCCAAACTGGATGATACTTTCAGGTAATGATCAGTACACTAAGGCGACTTGGTTCCCCAAATTTCGTTATTCTATGTTGAAGCGTTCATTTCCAGTAACAGTTTGAATTTTTAGGTTTCACTCTGTTTTCTCCTATATTGATAGATGTATTTGGAACTCTAAATCCAACACGGTTTGTGCTAGCTTCTTGAAAATTGACACAACAAAGTAGTTTCACGTTCTATCTCTACGTTTTGTTTCCTCTTAATGTAGCCCTAAGCAGTGACTGGCAACAAACCCTTTCATGGAACGGGCTTGCCAAGCTTCCAAAAATTACGAATCTCCAGAAATCTCAGCAAATATTTTTTCACCCAAACTGGATGATACTTTCAGGTAATGATCAGTACACTAAGGCGACTTGGTTCCCCAAATTTCGTTCTTCTATGTTGAAGCGTTCATTTCCAGTAACAGTTTGAATTTTTAGGTTTCACTCTGTTTTCTCCTATATTGATAGATGTATTTGGAACTCTAAATCCAACACTGTTTGTGCTAGCTTCTTGAAACTTGTCACAACAAAGTAGTTTCACGTTCTATCTCTACGTTTTGTTTCCTCTTGATGTAGCCCTAAGCAGTGACTGGCGAGAAACACTTTCATGGGAAGGGGTTGCCAAGCTTCCAAAAATTACGAAACTCCAGAAATCTCAGCCAGTATTTTTTCACCCAAACTGGATGATACTTTCAGGTAATGATCAGTACACTAAGGCGACCCGGTTCCCCAAATTTCGTACTTCTATGTTGAAGCGTTCATTTCCAGTAACAGTTTGAATTTTTAGGTTTCACTCTGTTTTCTCCTATATTGATAGATGTATTTGGAACTCTAAATCCAACACGGTTTGTGCTAGCTTCTTGAAACTTGTCACAACAAAGTAGTTTCACGTTCTATCTCTACGTTTTGTTTCCTCTTGATGTAGCCCTAAGCAGTGACGGACGAGAAACACTTTCATGGGAAGGGGTTGCCAAGCTTCCAAAAATTACGAATTTCCAGAAATCTCAGCAAATATTTTTTCACCCAAACTGGATGATACTTTCAGGTAATGATCAGTACACTAAGGCGACTTGGTTCCCCAAATTTCGTTCTTCTATGTTGAAGCGTTCATTTCCAGTAACAGTTTGAATTTTTAGGTTTCACTCTGTTTTCTCCTATATTGATAGATGTATTTGGAACTCTAAATCCAACATGGTTTGTGCTAGCTTCTTGAAACTTGACACAACAATGTAGTTTCACATTCTATCTCTAGGTTTTGTTTCCTCTTGATGTAGCCCTAAGCAGTGACTGGCGAGAAACACTTTCATGGGAAGGGGTTGCCAAGCTTCCTAAAACTACGAATCTCCAGAAATCTCAGCAAATATTTTTTCACCCAAACTGGATGATACTTTCAGGTAATGATCAGTACACTAAGGCGACTTGGTTCCCCAAATTTCGTTCTTATATGTTGAAGCGTTCATTTCCAGTAACAGTTTGAATTTTTAGGTTTCACTCTGTTTTCTCCTATATTGATAGATGTATTTGGAACTCTAAATCCAACACGGTTTGTGCTAGCTTCTTGAAACTTGTCACAACAAAGTAGTTTCTCGTTCTATCTCTATGTTTTGTTTCCTCTTGATGTAGCCCTAAGCAGTGACTGGCGAGAAACCCTTTCATGGGAAGGGGTTGCCAAGCTTCCAAAAATTACGAATCTCCAGAAATCTCAGCAAATATTTTTTCACCCAAACTGGATGATACTTTCAGGTAATGATCACTACACTAAGGCGACTTGGTTCCCCAAATTTCGTTCTTCTATGTTGAAGCGTTCATTTCCAGTAACAGTTTGAATTTTTAGGTTTCACTCTGTTTTCTCCTATATTGATAGATGTATTTGGAACTCTAAATCCAACACGGTTTGTGCCAGCTTCTTTAAACTTGTCACAACAAAGTAGTTTCACGTTCTATCTCTACGTTTTGTTTCCTCTTAATGTAGCCCTAAGCAGTGACTGGCGAGAAACCCTTTCATGGGAAGGGGTTGCCAAGCTTCCAAAAATTACGAATCTCCAGAAATCTCAGCAAATATTTTTTCACCCAAACTGGATGATACTTTCAGGTAATGATCAGTACACTAAGGCGACTTGGTTCCCCAAATTTCGTTATTCTATGTTGAAGCGTTCATTTCCAGTAACAGTTTGAATTGTTAGGTTTCACTCTGTTTTCTCCTATATTGATAGATGTATTTGGAACTCTAAATCCAACACGGTTTGTGCTAGCTTCTTGAAAATTGACACAACAAAGTAGTTTCACGTTCTATCTCTACGTTTTGTTTCCTCTTAATGTAGCCCTAAGCAGTGACTGGCGAGAAACCCTTTCATGGAACGGGGTTGCCAAGCTTCCAAAAATTATGCATCTCCAGAAATCTCAGCAAATATTTTTTCACCCAAACTGGATGATACTTTCAGGTAATGATCAGTACACTAAGGCGACTCGTTTCCCCAAATTTCGTTCTTCTATGTTGAAGCGTTCATTTCCAGTAACAGTTTGAATTTTTAGGTTTCACTCTGTTTTCTCCTATATTGATAGATGTATTTGGAACTCTAAATCCAACACGGTTTGTGCTACCTTCTTGAAACTTGACACAACAAAGTAGTTTCACGTTCTATCTCTACATTTTGTTTCCTCTTAATGTATCCCTAAGCAGTGACTGTCGAGAAACCCTTTCATGGAACGGGGTTGCCAAGCTTCCAAAAATTACGAATCTCCAGAAATCTCAGCAAATATTTTTTCACCCAAACTGGATGATACTTTCAGGTAATGATCAGTACACTAAGGCGACTCGTTTCCCCAAATTTCGTTCTTCTATGTTGAAGCGTTCATTTCCAGTAACAGTTTGAATTTTTAGGTTTCACTCTGTTTTCTCCTATATTGATAGATGTATTTGGAACTCTAAATCCAACACGGTTTGTGCTAGCTTCTTTAAACTTGTCACAACAAAGTAGTTTCACGTTCTATATCTACGTTTTGTTTCCTCTTGATGTAGCCCTAAGCAGTGATTGGCGAGAAACACTTTCATGAAAAGGGGTTGCCAAGATTCCAAAAATTACGAATCTCCAGAAATCTCAGCAAATATTTTTTCACCCAAACTGGATGATACTTTCAGGTAATGATCAGTACACTAAGGCGACTTGGTTCCCCAAATTTCGTTCTTCTATGATGAAGCGTTCATTTCCAGTAACAGTTTGAATTGTTAGGTTTCACTCTGTTTTCTCCTATATTGATAGATGTATTTGGAACTCTAAATCCAACACGGTTTGTGCTAGCTTCTTGAAACTTGTCACAACAAAGTAGTTTCACGTTCTATCTCTACGTTTTGTTTCCTCTTGATGTAGTCCCAAGCAGTGACTGGCGAGAAACACTTTCATGGGAAGGGGTTGCCAAGCTTCCAAAAATTACGAATCTCCAGAAATCTCAGCAAATATTTTTTCACCCAAACTGGATGATACTTTCAGGTAATGATCAGTACACTAAGGCGACTCGGTTCCCCAAATTTCGTACTTCTATGTTGAAGCGTTCATTTCCAGTAACAGTTTGAATTTTTAGGTTTCACTCTGTTTTCTCCTATATTGATAGATGTATTTGGAACTCTAAATCCAACACGGTTTGTGCTAGCTTCTTGAAACTTGTCACAACAAAGTAGTTTCACGTTCTATCTCTACGTGTTGTTTCCTCTTGATGTAGCCCAAAGCAGTGACGGACGAGAAACACTTTCATGGGAAGGGGTTGCCAAGCTTCCAAAAATTACGAATTTCCAGAAATCTCAGCAAATATTTTTTCACCCAAACTGGATGATACTTTCAGGTAATGATCAGTACACTAAGGCGACTCGGTTCCCCAAATTTCGTTCTTCTATGTTGAAGCGTTCATTTCCAGTAACAGTTTGAATTTTTAGGTTTCACTCTGTTTTCTCCTATATTGATAGATGTATTTGGAACTCTAAATCCAACACGGTTTGTGCTAGCTTCTTGAAAATTGACACAACAAAGTAGTTTCACGTTCTATCTCTAGGATTTGTTTCCTCTTGATGTAGCCCTAAGCAGTGACTGGCGAGAAACACTTTCATGGGAAGGGGTTGCCAAGCTTCCTAAAACTACGAATCTCCAGAAATCTCAGCAAATATTTTTTCACCAAAACTGGATGGTACTTTCAGGTAATGATCAGTACACTAAGGCGACTTGGTTCCCCAAATTTCGTTCTTCTATGTTGAAGCGTTCATTTCCAGTCACAGTTTGAATTTTTAGGTTTCACTCTGTTTTCTCCTATATTGATAGATGTATTTGGAACTCTAAATCCAACACGGTTTGTGCTACCTTCTTGAAAATTGACACAACAAAGTAGTTTCACATTCTATCTCTACGTTTTGTTTCCTCTTAATGTAGCCCTAAGCAGTGACTGGCGAGAAACCCTTTCATGGAACGGGGTTGCCAAGCTTCCAAAAATTATGCATCTCCAGAAATCTCAGCAAATATTTTTTCACCCAAACTGGATGATACTTTCAGGTAATGATCAGTACACTAAGGCGACTCGTTTCTCCAAATTTCGTTATTCTATGTTGAAGCGTTCATTTCCAGTAACAGTTTGAATTGTTAGGTTTCACTCTGTTTTCTCCTATATTGATAGATGAATTTGGAACTCTAAATCCAACACGGTTTGTGCTACCTTCTTGAAACTTGACAAAACAAAGTAGTTTCACGTTCTATCTCTACGTTTTGTTTCCTCTTAATGTATCCCTAAGCAGTGACTGTCGAGAAACCCTTTCATGGAACGGGGTTGCCAAGCTTCCAAAAATTACGAATCTCCAGAAATCTCAGCAAATATTTTTTCACCCAAACTGGATGATACTTTCAGGTAATGATCAGTACACTAAGGCGACTTGGTTCCCCAAATTTCGTTCTTCTATGTTGAAGCGTTCATTTCCAGTAACAGTTTGAATTTTTAGGTTTCACTCTGTTTTCTCCTATATTGATAGATGTATTTGGAACTCTAAATCCAACACGGTTTGTGCTAGCTTCTTTAAACTTGTCACAACAAAGTAGTTTCACGTTCTATATCTACGTTTTGTTTCCTCTTGATGTAGCCCTAAGCAGTGATTGGCGAGAAACACTTTCATGAAAAGGGGTTGCCAAGCTTCCAAAAATTACGAATCTCCAGAAATCTCAGCAAATATTTTTTCACCCAAACTGGATGATACTTTCAGGTAATGATCAGTACACTAAGGCGACTCGGTTCCACAAATTTCGTACTTCTATGTTGAAGCGTTCATTTCCAGTAACAGTTTGAATTTTTAGGTTTCACTCTGTTTTCTCCTATATTGATAGATGTATTTGGAACTCTAAATCCAACACGGTTTGTGCTAGCTTCTTGAAACTTGTCACAACAAAGTAGTTTCACGTTCTATCTCTACGTTTTGTTTCCTCTTTATGTAGCCCAAAGCAGTGACGGACGAGAAACACTTTCATGGGAAGGGGTTGCCAAGCTTCCAAAAATTACGAATTTCCAGAAATCTCAGCAAATATTTTTTCACCCAAACTGGATGATACTTTCAGGTAATGATCAGTACACTAAGGCGACTTGGTTCCCCAAATTTCGTTCTTCTATGTTGAAGCGTTCATTTCCAGTAACAGTTTGAATTTTTAGGTTTCACTCTGTTTTCTCCTATATTGATAGATGTATTTGGAACTCTAAATCCAACACGGTTTGTGCTAGCTTCTTGAAACTTGACACAACAAAGTAGTTTCACGTTCTATCACTAGGTTTTGTTTCCTCTTGATGTAGCCCTAAGCAGTGACTGGCAAGAAACACTTTCATGGGAAGGGGTTGCCAAGCTTCCTAAAACTACGAATCTCCAGAAATCTCAGCAAATATTTTTTCACCCAAACTGGATGATACTTTCAGGTAATGATCAGTACACTAAGGCGACTTGGTTCCCCAAATTTCGTTATTCTATGTTGAAGCGTTCATTTCCAGTAACAGTTTGAATTTTTAGGTTTCACTCTGCTTTCTCCTATATTGATAGATGTATTTGGAACTCTAAATCCAACACGGTTTGTGCTAGCTTCTTGAAAATTGACACAACAAAGTAGTTTCACGTTCTATCTCTACGTTTTGTTTCCTCTTAATGTAGCCCTAAGCAGTGACTGGCGAGAAACCCTTTCATGGAACGGGCTTGCCAAGCTTCCAAAAATTACGAATCTCCAGAAATCTCAGCAAATATTTTTTCACCCAAACTGGATGATACTTTCAGGTAATGATCAGTACACTAAGGCGACTCGGTTCCCCAAATTTCGTTCTTCTATGTTGAAGCGTTCATTTCCAGTAACAGTTTGAATTTTTAGGTTTCACTCTGTTTTCTCCTATATTGATAGATGTATTTGGAACTCTAAATCCAACACGGTTTGTGCTAGCTTCTTGAAACTTGACACAACAAAGTAGTTTCACGTTCTATCTCTACGTTTTGTTTCCTCTTAATGTATCCCTAAGCAGTGACTGTCGAGAAACCCTTTCATGGAACGGGGTTGCCAAGATTCCAAAAATTACGAATCTCCAGAAATCTCAGCAAATATTTTTTCACCCAAACTGGATGATACTTTCAGGTAATGAACAGTACACTAAGGCGACTTGGTTCCCCAAATTTCGTTCTTCTATGTTGAAGCGTTCATTTCCAGTAACAGTTTGAATTTTTAGGTTTCACTCTGTTTTCTCCTATATTGATAGATGTATTTGGAACTCTAAATCCAACACGGTTTGTGCTAGCTTCTTTAAACTTGTCACAACAAAGTAGTTTCACGTTCTATATCTACGTTTTGTTTCCTCTTGATGTAGCCCTAAGCAGTGATTGGCGAGAAACACTTTCATGGAAAGGGGTTGCCAAGCTTCCAAAAATTACGAATCTCCAGAAATCTCAGCAAATATTTTTTCACCCAAACTGGATGATACTTTCAGGTAATGATCAGTACACTAAGGCGACTTGGTTCCCGAAATTTCGTTCTTCTATGTTGAAGCATTCATTTCCAGTAACAGTTTGAATTTTTAGGTTTCACTCTGTTTTCTCCTATATTGATAGATGTATTTGGAACTCTAAATCCAACACTGTTTGTGCTAGCTTCTTGAAACTTGTCACAACAATGTAGTTTCACATTCTATCTCTAGGTTTTGTTTCCTCTTGATGTAGCCCTAAGCAGTGACTGGCGAGAAACACTTTCATGGGAAGGGGTTGCCAAGCTTCCTAAAACTACGAATCTCCAGAAATCTCAGCAAATATTTTTTCACCCAAACTGGATGATACTTTCAGGTAATGATCAGTACACTAAGGCGACTTGGTTCCCCAAATTTCGTTCTTCTATGTTGAAGCGTTCATTTCCAGTAACAGTTTGAATTTTTAGGTTTCACTCTGTTTTCTCCTATATTGATAGATGTATTTGGAACTCTAAATCCAACACGGTTTGTGCTAGCTTCTTGAAACTTGTCACAACAAAGTAGTTTCTCGTTCTATCTCTATGTTTTGTTTCCTCTTGATGTAGCCCTAAGCAGTGACTGGCGAGAAACCCTTTCATGGAACGGGGTTGCCAAGCTTCCAAAAATTACGAATCTCCAGAAATCTCAGCAAATATTTTTTCACCCAAACTGGATGATACTTTCAGGTAATGATCACTACACTAAGGCGACTTGGTTCCCCAAATTTCGTTCTTCTATGTTGAAGCGTTCATTTCCAGTAACAGTTTGAATTTTTAGGTTTCACTCTGTTTTCTCCTATATTGATAGATGTATTTGGAACTCTAAATCCAACACGGTTTGTGCCAGCTTCTTTAAACTTGTCACAACAAAGTAGTTTCACGTTCTATCTCTACGTTTTGTTTCCTCTTAATGTAGCCCTAAGCAGTGACTGGCGAGAAACCCTTTCATGGGAAGGGGTTGCCAAGCTTCCAAAAATTACGAATCTCCAGAAATCTCAGCAAATATTTTTTCACCCAAACTGGATGATACTTTCAGGTAATGATCAGTACACTAAGGCGACTCGGTTCCCCAAATTTCGTACTTCTATGTTGAAGCGTTCATTTCCAGTAACAGTTTGAATTTTTAGGTTTCACTCTGTTTTCTCCTATATTGATAGATGTATTTGGAACTCTAAATCCAACACGGTTTGTGCTAGCTTCTTGAAAATTGACACAACAAAGTAGTTTCACGTTCTATCTCTACGTTTTGTTTCCTCTTAATGTAGCCCTAAGCAGTGACTGGCGAGAAACCCTTTCATGGAACGGGGTTGCCAAGCTTCCAATAATTACGAATCTCCAGAAATCTCAGCAAATATTTTTTCACCCAAACTGGATGATACTTTCAGGTAATGATCAGTACACTGAGGCGACTTGGTTCCCCAAATTTCGTTCTTCTATGTTGAAGCGTTCATTTCCAGTAACAGTTTGAATTTTTAGGTTTCACTCTGTTTTCTCCTATATTGATAGATGTATTTGGAACTCTAAATCCAACACGGTTTGTGCTAGCTTCTTTAAACTTGTCACAACAAAGTAGTTTCACGTTCTATATCTACGTTTTGTTTCCTCTTGATGTAGCCCTAAGCAGTGATTGGCGAGAAACACTTTCATGAAAAGGGGTTGCCAAGCTTCCAAAAATTACGAATCTCCAGAAATCTCAGCAAATATTTTTTCACCCAAACTGGATGATACTTTCAGGTAATGATCAGTACACTAAGGCGACTTGGTTCCCCAAATTTCGTTCTTCTATGATGAAGCGTTCATTTCCAGTAACAGTTTGAATTGTTAGGTTTCACTCTGTTTTCTCCTATATAGATAGATGTATTTGGAACTCTAAATCCAACACGGTTTGTGCTAGCTTCTTTAAACTTGTCACAACAAAGTAGTTTCACGTTCTATATCTACGTTTTGTTTCCTCTTGATGTAGCCCTAAGCAGTGACTGGCGAGAAACACTTTCATGGGAAGGGGTTGCCAAGCTTCCAAAAATTACGAAACTCCAGAAATCTCAGCCAATATTTTTTCACCCAAACTGGATGATACTTTCAGGTAATGATCAGTACCCTAAGGCGACTTGGTTCCCCAAATTTCGTTCTTCTATGTTGAAGCGTTCATTTCCAGTAACAGTTTGAATTTTTAGGTTTCACTCTGTTTTCTCCTATATTGATAGATGTATTTGGAACTCTAAATCCAACACGGTTTGTGCTAGCTTCTTGAAACTTGACACAACAAAGTAGTTTCACGTTCTATCACTAGGTTTTGTTTCCTCTTGATGTAGCCCTAAGCAGTGACTGGCAAGAAACACTTTCATGGGAAGGGGTTGCCAAGCTTCCTAAAACTACGAATCTCCAGAAATCTCAGCAAATATTTTTTCACCCAAACTGGATGATACTTTCAGGTAATGATCAGTACACTAAGGCGACTTGGTTCCCCAAATTTCGTTATTCTATGTTGAAGCGTTCATTTCCAGTAACAGTTTGAATTTTTAGGTTTCACTCTGTTTTCTCCTATATTGATAGATGTATTTGGAACTCTAAATCCAACACGGTTTGTGCTAGCTTCTTGAAAATTGACACAACAAAGTAGTTTCACGTTCTATCTCTACGTTTTGTTTCCTCTAAATGTAGCCCTAAGCAGTGACTGGCGAGAAACCCTTTCATGGAACGGGCTTGCCAAGCTTCCAAAAATTACGAATCTCCAGAAATCTCAGCAAATATTTTTTCACCCAAACTGGATGATACTTTCAGGTAATGATCAGTACACTAAGGCGACTTGGTTCCCCAAATTTCGTTCTTCTATGTTGAAGCGTTCATTTCCAGTAACAGTTTGAATTTTAGGTTTCACTCTGTTTTCTCCTATATTGATAGATATATTTGGAACACTAAATCCAACACGGTTTGTGCTAGCTTCTTGAAACTTGACACAACAAAGTGGTTTCACGTTCTATCTATACGTTTTGTTTCCTCTTGATGTAGCCCTAAGCAGTGACTGGCGGGAAACCCTTTCATGGAACGGGGTTGCCAAGCTTCCAAAAATTATGCATCTCCAGAAATCTCAGCAAATATTTTTTCACCCAAACTGGATGATACTTTCAGGTAATGATCAGTACACTAAGGCGACTCGGTTCCCCAAATTTCGTTCTTCTATGTTGAAGCGTTCATTTCCAGTAACAGTTTGAATTTTTAGGTTTCACTCTGTTTTCTCCTATATTGATAGATGTATTTGGAACTCTAAATCCAACACGGTTTGTGCTAGCTTCTTGAAACTTGACACAACAAAGTAGTTTCACGTTCTATCTCTACGTTTTGTTTCCTCTTAATGTATCCTTAAGCAGTGACTGTCGAGAAACCCTTTCATGGAACGAGGTTGCCAAGCTTCCAAAAATTACGAATCTCCAGAAATCTCAGCAAATATTTTTTCACCCAAACTGGATGATACTTTCAGGTAATGAACAGTACACTAAGGCGACTTGGTTCCCCAAATTTCGTTCTTCTATGTTGAAGCGTTCATTTCCAGTAACAGTTTGAATTTTTAGGTTTCACTCTGTTTTCTCCTATATTGATAGATGTATTTGGAACTCTAAATCCAACACGGTTTGTGCTAGCTTCTTTAAACTTGTCACAACAAAGTAGTTTAACGTTCTATCTCTACGTTTTGTTTCCTCTTGATGTAGCCCAAAGCAGTGAATGACGAGAAACACTTTCATGGGAAGGGGTTGCCAAGCTTCCAAAAATTACGAATTTCCAGAAATCTCAGCAAATATTTTTTCACCCAAACTGGATGATACTTTCAGGTAATGATCAGTACACAAAGGCGACTTGGTTCCCCAAATTTCGTTCTTCTATGTTGAAGCGTTCATTTCCAGTAACAGTTTGAATTTTTAGGTTTCACTCTGTTTTCTCCTATATTGATAGATGTATTTGGAACTCTAAATCCAACACGGTTTGTGCTAGCTTCTTGAAACTTGACACAACAAAGTAGTTTCACGTTCTATCACTAGGTTTTGTTTCCTCTTGATGTAGCCCTAAGCAGTGACTGGCAAGAAACACTTTCATGGGAAGGGGTTGCCAAGCTTCCTAAAACTACGAATCTCCAGAAATCTCAGCAAATATTTTTTCACCCAAACTGGATGATACTTTCAGGTAATGATCAGTACACTAAGGCGACTTGGTTCCCCAAATTTCGTTCTATGTTGAAGAGTTCATTTCCAGTAACAGTTTGAATTTTTAGGTTTCACTCTGTTTTCTCCTATATTGATAGATGTATTTGGAACTCTAAATCCAACACGGTTTGTGCTAGCTTCTTGAAAATTGACACAACAAAGTAGTTTCACGTTCTATCTCTACGTTTTGTTTCCTCTTAATGTAGCCCTAAGCAGTGACTGGCGAGAAACCCTTTCATGGAACGGGCTTGCCAAGCTTCCAAAAATTACGAATCTCCAGAAATCTCAGCAAATATTTTTTCACCCAAACTGGATGATACTTTCAGGTAATGATCAGTACACTAAGGCGACTTGGTTCCCCAAATTTCGTTCTTCTATGTTGAAGCGTTCATTTCCAGTAACAGTTTGAATTTTAGGTTTCACTCTGTTTTCTCCTATATTGATAGATATATTTGGAACACTAAATCCAACACGGTTTGTGCTAGCTTCTTGAATCTTGACACAACAAGTGGTTTCACGTTCTATCTATACGTTTTGTTTTCTCTTGATGTAGCCCTAAGCAGTGACTGGCGGGAAACCCTTTCATGGAACGGGGTTGCCAAGCTTCCAAAAATTATGCATCTCCAGAAATCTCAGCAAATATTTTTTCACCCAAACTGGATGATACTTTCAGGTAATGATCAGTACACTAAGGCGACTCGGTTCCCCAAATTTCGTTCTTCTATGTTGAAGCGTTCATTTCCAGTAACAGTTTGAATTTTTAGGTTTCACTCTGTTTTCTCCTATATTGATAGATGTATTTGGAACTCTAAATCCAACACGGTTTGTGCTAGCTTCTTGAAACTTGACACAACAAAGTAGTTTCACGTTCTATCTCTACGTTTTGTTTCCTCTTAATGTATCCCTAAGCAGTGACTGTCGAGAAACCCTTTCATGGAACGAGGTTGCCAAGCTTCCAAAAATTACGAATCTCCAGAAATCTCAGCAAATATTTTTTCACCCAAACTGGATGATACTTTCAGGTAATGAACAGTACACTAAGGCGACTTGGTTCCCCAAATTTCGTTCTTCTATGTTAAAGCGTTCATTTCCAGTAACAGTTTGAATTTTTAGGTTTCACTCTGTTTTCTCCTATATTGATAGATGTATTTGGAACTCTAAATCCAACACGGTTTGTGCTAGCTTCTTTAAACTTGTCACAACAAAGTAGTTTCACGTTCTATATCTACGTTTTGTTTCCTCTTGATGTAGCCCTAAGCAGTGATTGGCGAGAAACACTTTCATGGAAAGGGGTTGCCAAGCTTCCAAAAATTACGAATCTCCAGAAATCTCAGCAAATATTTTTTCACCCAAACTGGATGATACTTTCAGGTAATGATCAGTACACTAAGGCGACTTGGTTCCCGAAATTTCGTTCTTCTATGTTGAAGCGTTCATTTCCAGTAACAGTTTGAATTTTTAGGTTTCACTCTGTTTTCTCCTATATTGATAGATGTATTTGGAACTCTAAATCCAACACGGTTTGTGCTAGCTTCTTGAAACTTGTCACAACAAAGTAGTTTCACGTTCTATCTCTACGTTTTGTTTCCTCTTGATGTAGCCCTAAGCAGTGACTGGCGAGAAACACTTTCATGGGAAGGGGTTGCCAAGCTTCCAAAAATTACGAAACTCCAGAAATCTCAGCCAGTATTTTTTCACCCAAACTGGATGATACTTTCAGGTAATGATCAGTACACTAAGGCGACTCGGTTCCCCAAATTTCGTACTTCTATGTTGAAGCGTTCATTTCCAGTAACAGTTTGAATTTTTAGGTTTCACTCTGTTTTCTCCTATATTGATAGATGTATTTGGAACTCTAAATCCAACACGGTTTGTGCTAGCTTCTTGAAACTTGTCACAACAAAGTAGTTTCACGTTCTATCTCTACGTTTTGTTTCCTCTTGATGTAGCCCTAAGCAGTGACGGACGAGAAACACTTTAATGGGAAGGGGTTGCCAAGCTTCCAAAAATTACGAATTTCCAGAAATCTCAGCAAATATTTTTTCACCCAAACTGGATGATACTTTCAGGTAATGATCAGTACACTAAGGCGACTTGGTTCCCCAAATTTCGTTATTCTATGTTGAAGTGTTCATTTCCAGTAACAGTTTGAATTTTTAGGTTTCACTCTGTTTTCTCCTATATTGATAGATGTATTTGGAACTCTAAATCCAACACGGTTTGTGCTAGCTTCTTGAAACTTGACACAACAATGTAGTTTCACATTCTATCTCTAGGTTTTGTTTCCTCTTGATGTAGCCCTAAGCAGTGACTGGCGAGAAACACTTTCATGGGAAGGGGTTGCCAAGCTTCCTAAAACTACGAATCTCCAGAAATCTCAGCAAATATTTTTTCACCCAAACTGGATGATACTTTCAGGTAATGATCAGTACACTAAGGCGACTTGGTTCCCCAAATTTCGTTATTCTATGTTGAAGCGTTCATTTCCAGTAACAGTTTGAATTTTTAGGTTTCACTCTGTTTTCTCCTATATTGATAGATGTATTTGGAACTCTAAATTCAACACGGTTTGTGCTAGCTTCTTGAAACTTGTCACAACAAAGTAGTTTCACGTTCTATCTCTACGTTTTGTTTCCTCTTGATGTAGCCCTAAGCAGTGACGGACGAGAAACACTTTCATGGGAAGGGGTTGCCAAGCTTCCAAAAATTACGAATTTCCAGAAATCTCAGCAAATATTTTTTCACCCAAACTGGATGATACTTTCAGGTAATGATCAGTACACTAAGGCGACTTGGTTCCCGAAATTTCGTTCTTCTATGTTGAAGCGTTCATTTCCAGTAACAGTTTGAATTTTTAGGTTTCACTCTGTTTTCTCCTATATTGATAGATGTATTTGGAACTCTAAATCCAACACGGTTTGTGCTAGCTTCTTGAAACTTGACACAACAATGTAGTTTCACATTCTATCTCTAGGTTTTGTTTCCTCTTGATGTAGCCCTAAGCAGTGACTGGCGAGAAACACTTTCATGGGAAGGGGTTTCCAAGCTTCCTAAAACTACGAATCTCCAGAAATCTCAGCAAATATTTTTTCACCCAAACTGGATGATACTTTCAGGTAATGATCAGTACACTAAGGCGACTTGGTTCCCCAAATTTCGTTGTTCTATGTTGAAGCGTTCATTTCCAGTAACAGTTTGAATTTTTAGGTTTCACTCTGTTTTCTCCTATATTGATAGATGTATTTGGAACTCTAAATCCAACACGGTTTGTGCTAGCTTCTTGAAACTTGTCACAACAAAGTAGTTTCTCGTTCTATCTCTATGTTTTGTTTCCTCTTGATGTAGCCCTAAGCAGTGACTGGCGAGAAACCCTTTCATGGAACGGGGTTGCCAAGCTTCCAAAAATTAAGAATCTCCAGAAATCTCAGCAAATATTTTTTCACCCAAACTGGATGATACTTTCAGGTAATGATCACTACACTAAGGCGACTTGGTTCCCCAAATTTTGTTCTTCTATGTTGAAGCGTTCATTTCCAGTAACAGTTTGAATTTTTAGGTTTCACTCTGTTTTCTCCTATATTGATAGATGTATTTGGAACTCTAAATCCAACACGGTTTGTGCCAGCTTCTTTAAACTTGTCACAACAAAGTAGTTTCACGTTCTATCTCTACGTTTTGTTTCCTCTTAATGTAGCCCTAAGCAGTGACTGGCGAGAAACCCTTTCATGGGAAGGGGTTGCCAAGCTTCCAAAAATTACGTATCTCCAGAAATCTCAGCAAATATTTTTTCACCCAAACTGGATGATACTTTCAGGTAATGATCAGTACACTAAGGTGACTTGGTTCCCCAAATTTCGTTATTCTATGTTGAAGCGTTCATTTCCAGTAACAGTTTGAATTTTAGGTTTCACTCTGTTTTCTCCTATATTGATAGATGTATTTGGAACTCTAAATCCAACACGGTTTGTGCTAGCTTCTTGAAAATTGACACAACAAATAGTTTCACGTTCTATCTCTACGTTTTGTTTCCTCTTAATGTAGCCCTAAGCAGTGACTGGCGAGAAACCCTTTCATGGAACGGGGTTGCCAAGCTTCCAAAAATTATGCATCTCCAGAAATCTCAGCAAATATTTTTTCACCCAAACTGGATGATACTTTCAGGTAATGATCAGTACACTAAGGCGACTCGTTTCCTCAAATTTCGTTCTTCTATGTTGAAGCGTTCATTTCCAGTAACAGTTTGAATTTTTAGGTTTCACTCTGTTTTCTCCTATATTGATAGATGTATTTGGAACTCTAAATCCAACACGGTTTGTGCTACCTTCTTGAAACTTGACACAACAAAGTAGTTTCACGTTCTATCTCTACGTTTTGTTTCCTCTTAATGTATCCCTAAGCAGTGACTGTCGAGAAACCCTTTCATGGAACGGGGTTGCCAAGCTTCCAAAAATTACGAATCTCCAGAAATCTCAGCAAATATTTTTTCACCGAAACTGGATGATACTTTCAGGTAATGATCAGTACACTAAGGCGACTTGGTTCCCCAAATTTCGTTGTTCTATGTTGAAGCGTTCATTTCCAGTAACAGTTTGAATTTTTAGGTTTCACTCTGTTTTCTCCTATATTGATAGATGTATTTGGAACTCTAAATCCAACACGGTTTGTGCTAGCTTCTTGAAACTTGTCACAACAAAGTAGTTTCTCGTTCTATCTCTATGTTTTGTTTCCTCTTGATGTAGCCCTAAGCAGTGACTGGCGAGAAACCCTTTCATGGAACGGGGTTGCCAAGCTTCCAAAAATTAAGAATCTCCAGAAATCTCAGCAAATATTTTTTCACCCAAACTGGATGATACTTTCAGGTAATGATCACTACACTAAGGCGACTTGGTTCCCCAAATTTTGTTCTTCTATGTTGAAGCGTTCATTTCCAGTAACAGTTTGAATTTTTAGGTTTCACTCTGTTTTCTCCTATATTGATAGATGTATTTGGAACTCTAAATCCAACACGGTTTGTGCCAGCTTCTTTAAACTTGTCACAACAAAGTAGTTTCACGATCTATCTCTACGTTTTGTTTCCTCTTAATGTAGCCCTAAGCAGTGACTGGCGAGAAACCCTTTCATGGGAAGGGGTTGCCAAGCTTCCAAAAATTACGAATCTCCAGAAATCTCAGCAAATATTTTTTCACCCAAACTGGATGATACTTTCAGGTAATGATCAGTACACTAAGGTGACTTGGTTCCCCAAATTTCGTTATTCTATGTTGAAGCGTTCATTTCCAGTAACAGTTTGAATTTTAGGTTTCACTCTGTTTTCTCCTATATTGATAGATGTATTTGGAACTCTAAATCCAACACGGTTTGTGCTAGCTTCTTGAAAATTGACACAACAAATAGTTTCACGTTCTATCTCTACGTTTTGTTTCCTCTTAATGTAGCCCTAAGCAGTGACTGGCGAGAAACCCTTTCATGGAACGGGGTTGCCAAGCTTCCAAAAATTATGCATCTCCAGAAATCTCAGCAAATATTTTTTCACCCAAACTGGATGATACTTTCAGGTAATGATCAGTACACTAAGGCGACTCGTTTCCCCAAATTTCGTTCTTCTATGTTGAAGCGTTCATTTCCAGTAACAGTTTGAATTTTTAGGTTTCACTCTGTTTTCTCCTATATTGATAGATGTATTTGGAACTCTAAATCCAACACGGTTTGTGCTACCTTCTTGAAACTTGACACAACAAAGTAGTTTCACGTTCTATCTCTACGTTTTGTTTCCTCTTAATGTATCCCTAAGCAGTGACTGTCGAGAAACCCTTTCATGGAACGGGGTTGCCAAGCTTCCAAAAATTACGAATCTCCAGAAATCTCAGCAAATATTTTTTCACCCAAACTGGATGATACTTTCAGGTAATGATCAGTACACTAAGGCGACTTGGTTCCCCAAATTTCGTTCTTCTATGTTGAAGCGTTCATTTCCAGTAACAGTTTGAATTTTTAGGTTTCACTCTGTTTTCTCCTATATTGATAGATGTATTTGGAACTCTAAATCCAACACGGTTTGTGCTAGCTTCTTGAAACCTCTCACAACAAAGTAGTTTCACGTTCTATCTCTACGTTTTGTTTCCTCTTGATGTAGCCCCAAGCAGTGACTGGCGAGAAACACTTTCATGGGAAGGGGTTGCCAAGCTTCCAAAAATTACGAATCTCCAGAAATCTCAGCAAATATTTTTTCACCCAAACTGGATGATACTTTCAGGTAATGATCAGTACACTAAGGCGACTCGGTTCCCCAAATTTCGTACTTCTATGTTGAAGCGTTCATTTCCAGTAACAGTTTGAATTTTTAGGTTTCACTCTGTTTTCTCCTATATTGATAGATGTATTTGGAACTCTAAATCCAACACGGTTTGTGCTAGCTTCTTGAAACTTGTCACAACAAAGTAGTTACACGTTCTATCTCTACGTTTTGTTTCCTCTTGATGTAGCCCAAAGCAGTGACGGACGAGAAACACTTTCATGGGAAGGGGTTGCCAAGCTTCCAAAAATTACGAATTTCCAGAAATCTCAGCAAATATTTTTTCACCCAAACTGGATGATACTTTCAGGTAATGATCAGTACACTAAGGCGACTCGGTTCCCCAAATTTCGTTCTTCTATGTTGAAGCGTTCATTTCCAGTAACAGTTTGAATTTTTAGGTTTCACTCTGTTTTCTCCTATATTGATAGATGTATTTGGAACTCTAAATCCAACACGGTTTGTGCTAGCTTCTTGAAAATTGACACAACAAAGTAGTTTCACGTTCTATCTCTAGGTTTTGTTTCCTCTTGATGTAGCCCTAAGCAGTGACTGGCGAGAAACACTTTCATGGGAAGGGGTTGCCAAGCTTCCTAAAACTACGAATCTCCAGAAATCTCAGCAAATATTTTTTCACCCAAACTGGATGATACTTTCAGGTAATGATCAGTACACTAAGGCGACTTGGTTCCCCAAATTTCGTTATTCTATGTTGAAGCGTTCATTTCCAGTAACAGTTTGAATTGTTAGGTTTCACTCTGTTTTCTCCTATATTGATAGATGTATTTGGAACTCTAAATCCAACATGGTTTGTGCTAGCTTCTTGAAAATTGACACAACAAAGTAGTTTCACGTTCTATCTCTACGTTTTGTTTCCTCTTAATGTAGCCCTAAGCAGTGACTGGCGAGAAACCCTTTCATGGAACGGGCTTGGCAAGCTTCCAAAAATTACGAATCTCCAGAAATCTCAGCAAATATTTTTTCACCCAAACTGGATGATACTTTCAGGTAATGATCAGTACACTAAGGCGACTTGGTTCCCCAAATTTCGTTCTTCTATGTTGAAGCGTTCATTTCCAGTAACAGTTTGAATTTTTAGGTTTCACTCTGTTTTCTCCTATATTGATAGATGTATTTGGAACTCTAAATCCAACACGGTTTGTGCTAGCTTCTTGAAACTTGACACAACAAAGTAGTTTCACGTTCTATCTCTACGTTTTGTTTCCTCTTAATGTATCCCTAAGCAGTGACTGTCGAGAAACCCTTTCATGGAACGGGGTTGCCAAGCTTCCAAAAATTACGAATCTCCAGAAATCTCAGCAAATATTTTTTCACCCAAACTGGATGATACTTTCAGGTAATGATCAGTACACTAAGGCGACTTGGTTCCCCAAATTTCATTCTTCTATGTTGAAGCGTTCATTTCCAGTAACAGTTTGAATTTTTAGGTTTCACTCTGTTTTCTCCTATATTGATAGATGTATTTGGAACTCTAAATCCAACACGGTTTGTGCTAGCTTCTTGAAACTTGTCACAACAAAGTAGTTTCACGTTCTATCTCTACGTTTTGTTTCCTCTTGATGTAGCCCAAAGCAGTGACGGACGAGAAACACTTTCATGGGAAGGGGTTGCCAAGCTTCCAAAAATTACGAATTTCCAGAAATCTCAGCAAATATTTTTTCACCCAAACTGGATGATACTTTCAGGTAATGATCAGTACACTAAGGCGACTTGGTTCCCCAAATTTCGTTCTTCTATGTTGAAGCGTTCATTTCCAGTAACAGTTTGAATTTTTAGGTTTCACTCTGTTTTCTCCTATATTGATAGATGTATTTGGAACTCTAAATCCAACACGGTTTGTGCTAGCTTCTTGAAACTTGACACAACAAAGTAGTTTCACGTTCTATCTCTACGTTTTGTTTCCTCTTAATGTATCCCTAAGCAGTGACTGTCGAGAAAACCTTTCATGGAACGGGGTTGCCAAGCTTCCAAAAATTATGCATCTCCAGAAATCTCAGCAAATATTTTTTCACCCAAACTGGATGATACTTTCAGGTAATGATCAGTACACTAAGGCGACTCGGTTCCCCAAATTTCGTTCTTCTATGTTGAAGCGTTCATTTCCAGTAACAGTTTGAATTTTTAGGTTTCACTCTGTTTTCTCCTATATTGATAGATGTATTTGGAACTCTAAATCCAACACGGTTTGTGCTAGCTTCTTGAAACTTGACACAACAAAGTAGTTTCACGTTCTATCTCTACGTTTTGTTTCCTCTTAATGTATCCCTAAGCAGTGACTGTCGAGAAACCCTTTCATCGAATGGGGTTGCCAAGCTTCCAAAAATTACGAATCTCCAGAAATCTCAGCAAATATTTTTTCACCCAAACTGGATGATACTTTCAGGTAATGATCAGTACACTAAGGCGACTTGGTTCCCCAAATTTCGTTCTTCTATGTTGAAGCGTTCATTTCCAGTAACAGTTTGAATTTTTAGGTTTCACTCTGTTTTCTCCTATATTGATAGATGTATTTGGAACTCTAAATCCAACACTGTTTGTGCTAGCTTCTTGAAACTTGTCACAACAAAGTAGTTTCACGTTCTATCTCTACGTTTTGTTTCCTCTTGATGTAGCCCAAAGCAGTGACGGACGAGAAACACTTTCATGGGAAGGGGTTGCCAAGCTTCCAAAAATTACGAATTTCCAGAAATCTCAGCAAATATTTTTTCACCCAAACTGGATGATACTTTCAGGTAATGATCAGTACACTAAGGCGACTTGGTTCCCCAAATTTCGTTCTTCTATGTTGAAGCGTTCATTTCCAGTAACAGTTTGAATTTTTAGGTTTCACTCTGTTTTCTCCTATATTGATAGATGTATTTGGAACTCTAAATCCAACACGGTTTGTGCTAGCTTCTTGAAACTTGACACAACAAAGTAGTTTCACGTTCTATCTCTAGGTTTTGTTTCCTCTTGATGTAGCCCTAAGCAGTGACTGGCAAGAAACACTTTCATGGGAAGGGGTTGCCAAGCTTCCTAAAACTACGAATCTCCAGAAATCTCAGCAAATATTTTTTCACCCAAACTGGATGATACTTTCAGGTAATGATCAGTACACTAAGGCGACTTGGTTCCCCAAATTTCGTTATTCTATGTTGAAGCGTTCATTTCCAGTAACAGTTTGAATTTTTAGGTTTCACTCTGTTTTCTCCTATATTGATAGATGTATTTGGAACTCTAAATCCAACACGGTTTGTGCTAGCTTCTTGAAAATTGACACAACAAAGTAGTTTCACGTTCTATCTCTACGTTTTGTTTCCTCTTAATGTAGCCCTAAGCAGTGACTGGCGACAAACCCTTTCATGGAACGGGCTTGGCAAGCTTCCAAAAATTACGAATCTCCAGAAATCTCAGCAAATATTTTTTCACCCAAACTGGATGATACTTTCAGGTAATGATCAGTACACTAAGGCGACTTGGTTCCCCAAATTTCGTTCTTCTATGTTGAAGCGTTCATTTCCAGTAACAGTTTGAATTTTTAGGTTTCACTCTGTTTTCTCCTATATTGATAGATGTATTTGGAACACTAAATCCAACACGGTTTGTGCTAGCTTCTTGAAACGTGACACAACAAAGTAGTTTCACGTTCTATCTATACGTTTTGTTTCCTCTTGATGTAGCCCTAAGCAGTGACTGGCGGGAAACCCTTTCATGGAACGGGGTTGCCAAGCTTCCAAAAATTATGCATCTCCAGAAATCTCAGCAAATATTTTTCACCCAAACTGGATGATACTTTCAGGTAATGATCAGTACACTAAGGCGACTCGGTTCCCCAAATTTCGTTCTTCTATGTTGAAGCGTTCATTTCCAGTAACAGTTTGAATTTTTAGGTTTCACTCTGTTTTCTCCTATATTGATAGATGTATTTGGAACTCTAAATCCAACACGGTTTGTGCCAGCTTCTTTAAACTTGTCACAACAAAGTAGTTTCACGTTCTATCTCTACGTTTTGTTTCCTCTTAATGTAGCCCTAAGCAGTGACTGGCGAGAAACCCTTTCATGGGAAGGGGTTGCCAAGCTTCCAAAAATTACGAATCTCCAGAAATCTCAGCAAATATTTTTTCACCCAAACTGGATGATACTTTCAGGTAATGATCAGTACACTAAGGTGACTTGGTTCCCCAAATTTCGTTATTCTATGTTGAAGCGTTCATTTCCAGTAACAGTTTGAATTTTAGGTTTCACTCTGTTTTCTCCTATATTGATAGATGTATTTGGAACTCTAAATCCAACACGGTTTGTGCTAGCTTCTTGAAAATTGACACAACAAATAGTTTCACGTTCTATCTCTACGTTTTGTTTCCTCTTAATGTAGCCCTAAGCAGTGACTGGCGAGAAACCCTTTCATGGAACGGGGTTGCCAAGCTTCCAAAAATTATGCATCTCCAGAAATCTCAGCAAATATTTTTTCACCCAAACTGGATGATACTTTCAGGTAATGATCAGTACACTAAGGCGACTCGTTTCCCCAAATTTCGTTCTTCTATGTTGAAGCGTTCATTTCCAGTAACAGTTTGAATTTTTAGGTTTCACTCTGTTTTCTCCTATATTGATAGATGTATTTGGAACTCTAAATCCAACACGGTTTGTGCTACCTTCTTGAAACTTGACACAACAAAGTAGTTTCACGTTCTATCTCTACGTTTTGTTTCCTCTTAATGTATCCCTAAGCAGTGACTGTCGAGAAACCCTTTCATGGAACGGGGTTGCCAAGCTTCCAAAAATTACGAATCTCCAGAAATCTCAGCAAATATTTTTTCACCCAAACTGGATGATACTTTCAGGTAATGATCAGTACACTAAGGCGACTTGGTTCCCCAAATTTCGTTCTTCTATGTTGAAGCGTTCATTTCCAGTAACAGTTTGAATTTTTAGGTTTCACTCTGTTTTCTCCTATATTGATAGATGTATTTGGAACTCTAAATCCAACACGGTTTGTGCTAGCTTCTTGAAACCTCTCACAACAAAGTAGTTTCACGTTCTATCTCTACGTTTTGTTTCCTCTTGATGTAGCCCCAAGCAGTGACTGGCGAGAAACACTTTCATGGGAAGGGGTTGCCAAGCTTCCAAAAATTACGAATCTCCAGAAATCTCAGCAAATATTTTTTCACCCAAACTGGATGATACTTTCAGGTAATGATCAGTACACTAAGGCGACTCGGTTCCCCAAATTTCGTACTTCTATGTTGAAGCGTTCATTTCCAGTAACAGTTTGAATTTTTAGGTTTCACTCTGTTTTCTCCTATATTGATAGATGTATTTGGAACTCTAAATCCAACACGGTTTGTGCTAGCTTCTTGAAACTTGTCACAACAAAGTAGTTACACGTTCTATCTCTACGTTTTGTTTCCTCTTGATGTAGCCCAAAGCAGTGACGGACGAGAAACACTTTCATGGGAAGGGGTTGCCAAGCTTCCAAAAATTACGAATTTCCAGAAATCTCAGCAAATATTTTTTCACCCAAACTGGATGATACTTTCAGGTAATGATCAGTACACTAAGGCGACTCGGTTCCCCAAATTTCGTTCTTCTATGTTGAAGCGTTCATTTCCAGTAACAGTTTGAATTTTTAGGTTTCACTCTGTTTTCTCCTATATTGATAGATGTATTTGGAACTCTAAATCCAACACGGTTTGTGCTAGCTTCTTGAAAATTGACACAACAAAGTAGTTTCACGTTCTATCTCTAGGTTTTGTTTCCTCTTGATGTAGCCCTAAGCAGTGACTGGCGAGAAACACTTTCATGGGAAGGGGTTGCCAAGCTTCCTAAAACTACGAATCTCCAGAAATCTCAGCAAATATTTTTTCACCCAAACTGGATGATACTTTCAGGTAATGATCAGTACACTAAGGCGACTTGGTTCCCCAAATTTCGTTATTCTATGTTGAAGCGTTCATTTCCAGTAACAGTTTGAATTGTTAGGTTTCACTCTGTTTTCTCCTATATTGATAGATGTATTTGGAACTCTAAATCCAACATGGTTTGTGCTAGCTTCTTGAAAATTGACACAACAAAGTAGTTTCACGTTCTATCTCTACGTTTTGTTTCCTCTTAATGTAGCCCTAAGCAGTGACTGGCGAGAAACCCTTTCATGGAACGGGCTTGGCAAGCTTCCAAAAATTACGAATCTCCAGAAATCTCAGCAAATATTTTTTCACCCAAACTGGATGATACTTTCAGGTAATGATCAGTACACTAAGGCGACTTGGTTCCCCAAATTTCGTTCTTCTATGTTGAAGCGTTCATTTCCAGTAACAGTTTGAATTTTTAGGTTTCACTCTGTTTTCTCCTATATTGATAGATGTATTTGGAACTCTAAATCCAACACGGTTTGTGCTAGCTTCTTGAAACTTGACACAACAAAGTAGTTTCACGTTCTATCTCTACGTTTTGTTTCCTCTTAATGTATCCCTAAGCAGTGACTGTCGAGAAACCCTTTCATGGAACGGGGTTGCCAAGCTTCCAAAAATTACGAATCTCCAGAAATCTCAGCAAATATTTTTTCACCCAAACTGGATGATACTTTCAGGTAATGATCAGTACACTAAGGCGACTTGGTTCCCCAAATTTCATTCTTCTATGTTGAAGCGTTCATTTCCAGTAACAGTTTGAATTTTTAGGTTTCACTCTGTTTTCTCCTATATTGATAGATGTATTTGGAACTCTAAATCCAACACGGTTTGTGCTAGCTTCTTGAAACTTGTCACAACAAAGTAGTTTCACGTTCTATCTCTACGTTTTGTTTCCTCTTGATGTAGCCCAAAGCAGTGACGGACGAGAAACACTTTCATGGGAAGGGGTTGCCAAGCTTCCAAAAATTACGAATTTCCAGAAATCTCAGCAAATATTTTTTCACCCAAACTGGATGATACTTTCAGGTAATGATCAGTACACTAAGGCGACTTGGTTCCCCAAATTTCGTTCTTCTATGTTGAAGCGTTCATTTCCAGTAACAGTTTGAATTTTTAGGTTTCACTCTGTTTTCTCCTATATTGATAGATGTATTTGGAACTCTAAATCCAACACGGTTTGTGCTAGCTTCTTGAAACTTGACACAACAAAGTAGTTTCACGTTCTATCTCTACGTTTTGTTTCCTCTTAATGTATCCCTAAGCAGTGACTGTCGAGAAAACCTTTCATGGAACGGGGTTGCCAAGCTTCCAAAAATTATGCATCTCCAGAAATCTCAGCAAATATTTTTTCACCCAAACTGGATGATACTTTCAGGTAATGATCAGTACACTAAGGCGACTCGGTTCCCCAAATTTCGTTCTTCTATGTTGAAGCGTTCATTTCCAGTAACAGTTTGAATTTTTAGGTTTCACTCTGTTTTCTCCTATATTGATAGATGTATTTGGAACTCTAAATCCAACACGGTTTGTGCTAGCTTCTTGAAACTTGACACAACAAAGTAGTTTCACGTTCTATCTCTACGTTTTGTTTCCTCTTAATGTATCCCTAAGCAGTGACTGTCGAGAAACCCTTTCATCGAATGGGGTTGCCAAGCTTCCAAAAATTACGAATCTCCAGAAATCTCAGCAAATATTTTTTCACCCAAACTGGATGATACTTTCAGGTAATGATCAGTACACTAAGGCGACTTGGTTCCCCAAATTTCGTTCTTCTATGTTGAAGCGTTCATTTCCAGTAACAGTTTGAATTTTTAGGTTTCACTCTGTTTTCTCCTATATTGATAGATGTATTTGGAACTCTAAATCCAACACTGTTTGTGCTAGCTTCTTGAAACTTGTCACAACAAAGTAGTTTCACGTTCTATCTCTACGTTTTGTTTCCTCTTGATGTAGCCCAAAGCAGTGACGGACGAGAAACACTTTCATGGGAAGGGGTTGCCAAGCTTCCAAAAATTACGAATTTCCAGAAATCTCAGCAAATATTTTTTCACCCAAACTGGATGATACTTTCAGGTAATGATCAGTACACTAAGGCGACTTGGTTCCCCAAATTTCGTTCTTCTATGTTGAAGCGTTCATTTCCAGTAACAGTTTGAATTTTTAGGTTTCACTCTGTTTTCTCCTATATTGATAGATGTATTTGGAACTCTAAATCCAACACGGTTTGTGCTAGCTTCTTGAAACTTGACACAACAAAGTAGTTTCACGTTCTATCTCTAGGTTTTGTTTCCTCTTGATGTAGCCCTAAGCAGTGACTGGCAAGAAACACTTTCATGGGAAGGGGTTGCCAAGCTTCCTAAAACTACGAATCTCCAGAAATCTCAGCAAATATTTTTTCACCCAAACTGGATGATACTTTCAGGTAATGATCAGTACACTAAGGCGACTTGGTTCCCCAAATTTCGTTATTCTATGTTGAAGCGTTCATTTCCAGTAACAGTTTGAATTTTTAGGTTTCACTCTGTTTTCTCCTATATTGATAGATGTATTTGGAACTCTAAATCCAACACGGTTTGTGCTAGCTTCTTGAAAATTGACACAACAAAGTAGTTTCACGTTCTATCTCTACGTTTTGTTTCCTCTTAATGTAGCCCTAAGCAGTGACTGGCGACAAACCCTTTCATGGAACGGGCTTGGCAAGCTTCCAAAAATTACGAATCTCCAGAAATCTCAGCAAATATTTTTTCACCCAAACTGGATGATACTTTCAGGTAATGATCAGTACACTAAGGCGACTTGGTTCCCCAAATTTCGTTCTTCTATGTTGAAGCGTTCATTTCCAGTAACAGTTTGAATTTTTAGGTTTCACTCTGTTTTCTCCTATATTGATAGATGTATTTGGAACACTAAATCCAACACGGTTTGTGCTAGCTTCTTGAAACGTGACACAACAAAGTAGTTTCACGTTCTATCTATACGTTTTGTTTCCTCTTGATGTAGCCCTAAGCAGTGACTGGCGGGAAACCCTTTCATGGAACGGGGTTGCCAAGCTTCCAAAAATTATGCATCTCCAGAAATCTCAGCAAATATTTTTCACCCAAACTGGATGATACTTTCAGGTAATGATCAGTACACTAAGGCGACTCGGTTCCCCAAATTTCGTTCTTCTATGTTGAAGCGTTCATTTCCAGTAACAGTTTGAATTTTTAGGTTTCACTCTGTTTTCTCCTATATTGATAGATGTATTTGGAACTCTAAATCCAACACGGTTTGTGCCAGCTTCTTTAAACTTGTCACAACAAAGTAGTTTCACGTTCTATCTCTACGTTTTGTTTCCTCTTAATGTAGCCCTAAGCAGTGACTGGCGAGAAACCCTTTCATGGGAAGGGGTTGCCAAGCTTCCAAAAATTACGAATCTCCAGAAATCTCAGCAAATATTTTTTCACCCAAACTGGATGATACTTTCAGGTAATGATCAGTACACTAAGGTGACTTGGTTCCCCAAATTTCGTTATTCTATGTTGAAGCGTTCATTTCCAGTAACAGTTTGAATTTTAGGTTTCACTCTGTTTTCTCCTATATTGATAGATGTATTTGGAACTCTAAATCCAACACGGTTTGTGCTAGCTTCTTGAAAATTGACACAACAAATAGTTTCACGTTCTATCTCTACGTTTTGTTTCCTCTTAATGTAGCCCTAAGCAGTGACTGGCGAGAAACCCTTTCATGGAACGGGGTTGCCAAGCTTCCAAAAATTATGCATCTCCAGAAATCTCAGCAAATATTTTTTCACCCAAACTGGATGATACTTTCAGGTAATGATCAGTACACTAAGGCGACTCGTTTCCCCAAATTTCGTTCTTCTATGTTGAAGCGTTCATTTCCAGTAACAGTTTGAATTTTTAGGTTTCACTCTGTTTTCTCCTATATTGATAGATGTATTTGGAACTCTAAATCCAACACGGTTTGTGCTAGCTTCTTTAAACTTGTCACAACAAAGTAGTTTCACGTTCTATATCTACGTTTTGTTTCCTCTTGATGTAGCCCTAAGCAGTGATTGGCGAGAAACACTTTCATGAAAAGGGGTTGCCAAGCTTCCAAAAATTACGAATCTCCAGAAATCTCAGCAAATATTTTTTCACCCAAACTGGATGATACTTTCAGGTAATGATCAGTACACTAAGGCGACTTGGTTCCCCAAATTTCGTTCTTCTATGTTGAAGCGTTCATTTCCAGTAACAGTTTGAATTTTTAGGTTTCACTCTGTTTTCTCCTATATTGATAGATGTATTTGGAACTCTAAATCCAACACGGTTTGTGCTAGCTTCTTTAAACTTGTCACAACAAAGTAGTTTCACGTTCTATATCTACGTTTTGTTTCCTCTTGATGTAGCCCTAAGCAGTGATTGGCGAGAAACACTTTCATGAAAAGGGGTTGCCAAGCTTCCAAAAATTACGAATCTCCAGAAATCTCAGCAAATATTTTTTCACCCAAACTGGATGATACTTTCAGGTAATGATCAGTACACTAAGGCGACTTGGTTCCCCAAATTTCGTTCTTCTATGATGAAGCGTTCATTTCCAGTAACAGTTTGAATTGTTAGGTTTCACTCTGTTTTCTCCTATATTGATAGATGTATTTGGAACTCTAAATCCAACACGGTTTGTGCTAGCTTCTTGAAACCTCTCACAACAAAGTAGTTTCACGTTCTATCTCTACGTTTTGTTTCCTCTTGATGTAGCCCAAAGCAGTGACGGACGAGAAACACTTTCATGGGAAGGGGTTGCCAAGCTTCCAAAAATTACGAATTTCCAGAAATCTCAGCAAATATTTTTTCACCCAAACTGGATGATACTTTCAGGTAATGATCAGTACACTAAGGCGACTTGGTTCCCCAAATTTCGTTCTTCTATGTTGAAGCGTTCATTTCCAGTAACAGTTTGAATTTTTAGGTTTCACTCTGTTTTCTCCTATATTGATAGATGTATTTGGAACTCTAAATCCAACACGGTTTGTGCTAGCTTCTTGAAACTTGACACAACAAAGTAGTTTCACGTTCTATCTCTAGGTTTTGTTTCCTCTTGATGTAGCCCTAAGCAGTGACTGGCAAGAAACACTTTCATGGGAAGGGGTTGCCAAGCTTCCTAAAACTACGAATCTCCAGAAATCTCAGCAAATATTTTTTCACCCAAACTGGATGATACTTTCAGGTAATGATCAGTACACTAAGGCGACTTGGTTCCCCAAATTTCGTTATTCTATGTTGAAGCGTTCATTTCCAGTAACAGTTTGAATTTTTAGGTTTCACTCTGTTTTCTCCTATATTGATAGATGTATTTGGAACTCTAAATCCAACACGGTTTGTGCTAGCTTCTTGAAAATTGACACAACAAAGTAGTTTCACGTTCTATCTCTACGTTTTGTTTCCTCTTAATGTAGCCCTAAGCAGTGACTGGCGACAAACCCTTTCATGGAACGGGCTTGGCAAGCTTCCAAAAATTACGAATCTCCAGAAATCTCAGCAAATATTTTTTCACCCAAACTGGATGATACTTTCAGGTAATGATCAGTACACTAAGGCGACTTGGTTCCCCAAATTTCGTTCTTCTATGTTGAAGCGTTCATTTCCAGTAACAGTTTGAATTTTTAGGTTTCACTCTGTTTTCTCCTATATTGATAGATGTATTTGGAACACTAAATCCAACACGGTTTGTGCTAGCTTCTTGAAACGTGACACAACAAAGTAGTTTCACGTTCTATCTATACGTTTTGTTTCCTCTTGATGTAGCCCTAAGCAGTGACTGGCGGGAAACCCTTTCATGGAACGGGGTTGCCAAGCTTCCAAAAATTATGCATCTCCAGAAATCTCAGCAAATATTTTTCACCCAAACTGGATGATACTTTCAGGTAATGATCAGTACACTAAGGCGACTCGGTTCCCCAAATTTCGTT
Organism: Spermophilus citellus; assembly: GCF_964194105.1. Lineage (NCBI taxonomy): Eukaryota > Metazoa > Chordata > Mammalia > Rodentia > Sciuridae > Spermophilus > Spermophilus citellus. Next base: position 96,503,361 of record NC_138183.1, on the reverse strand, counting down.
CTTCTATGTTGAAGCGTTCATTTCCAGTAACAGTTTGAATTTTTAGGTTTCACTCTGTTTTCTCCTATATTGATAGATGTATTTGGAACTCTAAATCCAACACGGTTTGTGCCAGCTTCTTTAAACTTGTCACAACAAAGTAGTTTCACGTTCTATCTCTACGTTTTGTTTCCTCTTAATGTAGCCCTAAGCAGTGACTGGCGAGAAACCCTTTCATGGGAAGGGGTTGCCAAGCTTCCAAAAATTACGAATCTCCAGAAATCTCAGCAAATATTTTTTCACCCAAACTGGATGATACTTTCAGGTAATGATCAGTACACTAAGGTGACTTGGTTCCCCAAATTTCGTTATTCTATGTTGAAGCGTTCATTTCCAGTAACAGTTTGAATTTTAGGTTTCACTCTGTTTTCTCCTATATTGATAGATGTATTTGGAACTCTAAATCCAACACGGTTTGTGCTAGCTTCTTGAAAATTGACACAACAAATAGTTTCACGTTCTATCTCTACGTTTTGTTTCCTCTTAATGTAGCCCTAAGCAGTGACTGGCGAGAAACCCTTTCATGGAACGGGGTTGCCAAGCTTCCAAAAATTATGCATCTCCAGAAATCTCAGCAAATATTTTTTCACCCAAACTGGATGATACTTTCAGGTAATGATCAGTACACTAAGGCGACTCGTTTCCCCAAATTTCGTTCTTCTATGTTGAAGCGTTCATTTCCAGTAACAGTTTGAATTTTTAGGTTTCACTCTGTTTTCTCCTATATTGATAGATGTATTTGGAACTCTAAATCCAACACGGTTTGTGCTAGCTTCTTTAAACTTGTCACAACAAAGTAGTTTCACGTTCTATATCTACGTTTTGTTTCCTCTTGATGTAGCCCTAAGCAGTGATTGGCGAGAAACACTTTCATGAAAAGGGGTTGCCAAGCTTCCAAAAATTACGAATCTCCAGAAATCTCAGCAAATATTTTTTCACCCAAACTGGATGATACTTTCAGGTAATGATCAGTACACTAAGGCGACTTGGTTCCCCAAATTTCGTTCTTCTATGTTGAAGCGTTCATTTCCAGTAACAGTTTGAATTTTTAGGTTTCACTCTGTTTTCTCCTATATTGATAGATGTATTTGGAACTCTAAATCCAACACGGTTTGTGCTAGCTTCTTTAAACTTGTCACAACAAAGTAGTTTCACGTTCTATATCTACGTTTTGTTTCCTCTTGATGTAGCCCTAAGCAGTGATTGGCGAGAAACACTTTCATGAAAAGGGGTTGCCAAGCTTCCAAAAATTACGAATCTCCAGAAATCTCAGCAAATATTTTTTCACCCAAACTGGATGATACTTTCAGGTAATGATCAGTACACTAAGGCGACTTGGTTCCCCAAATTTCGTTCTTCTATGATGAAGCGTTCATTTCCAGTAACAGTTTGAATTGTTAGGTTTCACTCTGTTTTCTCCTATATTGATAGATGTATTTGGAACTCTAAATCCAACACGGTTTGTGCTAGCTTCTTGAAACCTCTCACAACAAAGTAGTTTCACGTTCTATCTCTACGTTTTGTTTCCTCTTGATGTAGCCCCAAGCAGTGACTGGCGAGAAACACTTTCATGGGAAGGGGTTGCCAAGCTTCCAAAAATTACGAATCTCCAGAAATCTCAGCAAATATTTTTTCACCCAAACTGGATGATACTTTCAGGTAATGATCAGTACACTAAGGCGACTCGGTTCCCCAAATTTCGTACTTCTATGTTGAAGCGTTCATTTCCAGTAACAGTTTGAATTTTTAGGTTTCACTCTGTTTTCTCCTATATTGATAGATGTATTTGGAACTCTAAATCCAACACGGTTTGTGCTAGCTTCTTGAAACTTGTCACAACAAAGTAGTTACACGTTCTATCTCTACGTTTTGTTTCCTCTTGATGTAGCCCAAAGCAGTGACGGACGAGAAACACTTTCATGGGAAGGGGTTGCCAAGCTTCCAAAAATTACGAATTTCCAGAAATCTCAGCAAATATTTTTTCACCCAAACTGGATGATACTTTCAGGTAATGATCAGTACACTAAGGCGACTCGGTTCCCCAAATTTCGTTCTTCTATGTTGAAGCGTTCATTTCCAGTAACAGTTTGAATTTTTAGGTTTCACTCTGTTTTCTCCTATATTGATAGATGTATTTGGAACTCTAAATCCAACACGGTTTGTGCTAGCTTCTTGAAAATTGACACAACAAAGTAGTTTCACGTTCTATCTCTAGGTTTTGTTTCCTCTTGATGTAGCCCTAAGCAGTGACTGGCGAGAAACACTTTCATGGGAAGGGGTTGCCAAGCTTCCTAAAACTACGAATCTCCAGAAATCTCAGCAAATATTTTTTCACCCAAACTGGATGATACTTTCAGGTAATGATCAGTACACTAAGGCGACTTGGTTCCCCAAATTTCGTTATTCTATGTTGAAGCGTTCATTTCCAGTAACAGTTTGAATTTTTAGGTTTCACTCTGTTTTCTCCTATATTGATAGATGTATTTGGAACTCTAAATCCAACACGGTTTGTGCTAGCTTCTTGAAAATTGACACAACAAAGTAGTTTCACGTTCTATCTCTACGTTTTGTTTCCTCTAAATGTAGCCCTAAGCAGTGACTGGCGAGAAACCCTTTCATGGAACGGGCTTGCCAAGCTTCCAAAAATTACGAATCTCCAGAAATCTCAGCAAATATTTTTTCACCCAAACTGGATGATACTTTCAGGTAATGATCAGTACACTAAGGCGACTTGGTTCCCCAAATTTCGTTCTTCTATGTTGAAGCGTTCATTTCCAGTAACAGTTTGAATTTTAGGTTTCACTCTGTTTTCTCCTATATTGATAGATGTATTTGGAACACTAAATCCAACACGGTTTGTGCTAGCTTCTTGAAACTTGACACAACAAAGTGGTTTCACGTTCTATCTATACGTTTTGTTTCCTCTTGATGTAGCCCTAAGCAGTGACTGGCGGGAAACCCTTTCATGGAACGGGCTTGCCAAGCTTCCAAAAATTATGCATCTCCAGAAATCTCAGCAAATATTTTTTCACCCAAACTGGATGATACTTTCAGGTAATGATCAGTACACTAAGGCGACTCGGTTCCCCAAATTTCGTTCTTCTATGTTGAAGCGTTCATTTCCAGTAACAGTTTGAATTTTTAGGTTTCACTCTGTTTTCTCCTATATTGATAGATGTATTTGGAACTCTAAATCCAACACGGTTTGTGCTAGCTTCTTGAAACTTGTCACAACAAAGTAGTTTCACGTTCTATCTCTACGTTTTGTTTCCTCTTGATGAAGCCCAAAGCAGTGACGGACGAGAAACACTTTCATGGGAAGGGGTTGCCAAGCTTCCAAAAATTACGAATTTCCAGAAATCTCAGCAAATATTTTTTCACCCAAACTGGATGATACTTTCAGGTAATGATCAGTACACTAAGGCCACTTGGTTCTCCAAATTTCGTTCTTCTATGTTGAAGCGTTCATTTCCAGTAACAGTTTGAATTTTTAGGTTTCACTCTGTTTTCTCCTATATTGATAGATGTATTTGGAACTCTAAATCCAACACGTTTTGTGCTAGCTTCTTGAAACTTGACACAACAAAGTAGTTTCACTTTCTATCTCTAGGTTTTGTTTCCTCTTGATGTAGCCCTAAGCAGTGACTGGCGATAAACACTTTCATGGGAAGGGGTTGCCAAGCTTCCTAAAACTATGAATCTCCAGAAATCTCAGCAAATATTTTTTCACCCAAACTGGATGATACTTTCAGGTAATGATCAGTACACTAAGGCGACTTGGTTCCCCAAATTTCGTTATTCTATGTTGAAGCGTTCATTTCCAGTAACAGTTTGAATTTTTAGGTTTCACTCTGTTTTCTCCTATATTGATAGATGTATTTGGAACTCTAAATCCAACACGGTTTGTGCTAGCTTCTTGAAAATTGACACAACAAAGTAGTTTCACGTTCTATCTCTACGTTTTGTTTCCTCTTAATGTAGCCCTAAGCAGTGACTGGCGAGAAACCCTTTCATGGAACGGGCTTGCCAAGCTTCCAAAAATTACAAATCTCCAGAAATCTCAGCAAATATTTTTTCACCCAAACTGGATGATACTTTCAGGTAATGATCAGTACACTAAGGCGACTTGGTTCCCCAAATTTCGTTCTTCTATGTTGAAGCGTTCATTTCCAGTAACAGTTTGAATTTTAGGTTTCACTCTGTTTTCTCCTATATTGATAGATGTATTTGGAACACTAAATCCAACACGGTTTGTGCTAGCTTCTTGAAACTTGACACAACAAAGTGGTTTCACGTTCTATCTATACGTTTTGTTTCCTCTTGATGTAGCCCTAAGCAGTGACTGGCGGGAAACCCTTTCATGGAACGGGGTTGCCAAGCTTCCAAAAATTATGCATCTCCAGAAATCTCAGCAAATATTTTTTCACCCAAACTGGATGATACTTTCAGGTAATGATCAGTACACTAAGGCGACTCGGTTCCCCAAAATTTGTTCTTCTATGTTGAAGCGTTCATTTCCAGTAACAGTTTGAATTTTTAGGTTTCACTCTGTTTTCTCCTATATTGATAGATGTATTTGGAACTCTAAATCCAACACGGTTTGTGCTAGCTTCTTGAAACTTGACACAACAAAGTAGTTTCACGTTCTATCACTACGTTTTGTTTCCTCTTGATGTAGCCCTAAGCAGTGACTGGCGAGAAACACTTTCATGGGAAGGGGTTGCCAAGCTTCCAAAAATTACGAATCTCCAGAAATCTCAGCAAATATTTTTTCACCCAAACTGGATGATACTTTCAGGTAATGATCAGTACCCTAAGGCGACTTGGTTCCCCAAATTTCGTTCTTCTATGTTGAAGCGTTCATTTCCAGTAACAGTTTGAATTTTTAGGTTTCACTCTGTTTTCTCCTATATTGATAGATGTATTTGGAACTCTAAATCCAACACGGTTTGTGCTAGCTTCTTGAAACTTGACACAACAAAGTAGTTTCACGTTCTATCTCTACGTTTTGTTTCCTCTTGATGTAGCCCTAAGCAGTGACTGGCGAGAAACACTTTCATGGGAAGGGGTTGCCAAGCTTCCAAAAATTACGAATTTTCAGAAATCTCAGCAAATATTTTTTCACCCCAACTGGATGATACTTTCAGGTAATGATCAGTACACTAAGGCGACTTGGTTCCCCAAATTTCGTTCTTCTATGTTGAAGCGTTCATTTCCAGTAACAGTTTGAATTTTTAGGTTTCACTCTGTTTTCTCCTATATTGATAGATGTATTTGGAACTCTAAATCCAACATGGTTTGTGCTAGCTTCTTGAAACTTGACACAACAATGTAGTTTCACGTTCTATCTCTACGTTTTGTTTCCTCTTGATGTAGCCCTAAGCAGTGACTGGCGAGAAACACTTTCATGGGAAGGGGTTGCCAAGCTTCCTAAAACTACGAATCTCCAGAAATCTCAGCAAATATTTTTTCACCCAAACTGGATGATACTTTCAGGTAATGATCAGTACACTAAGGCGACTTGGTTCCCCAAATTTCGTTATTCTATGTTGAAGCGTTCATTTCCAGTAACAGTTTGAATTTTTAGGTTTCACTCTGTTTTCTCCTATATTGATAGATGTATTTGGAACTCTAAATCCAACACGGTTTGTGCTAGCTTTTTGAAAATTGACACAACAAAGTAGTTTCACGTTCTATCTCTACGTTTTGTTTCCTCTTAATGTAGCCCTAAGCAGTGACTGGCGAGAAACCCTTTCATGGAACGGGCTTGCCAAGCTTCCAAAAATTACGTATCTCCAGAAATCTCAGCAAATATTTTTTCACCCAAACTGGATGATACTTTCAGGTAATGATCAGTACACTAAGGTGACTCGGTTCCCCAAATTTCGTTCTTCTATGTTGAAGCGTTCATTTCCAGTAACAGTTTGAATTTTTAGGTTTCACTCTGTTTTCTCCTATATTGATAGATGTATTTGGAACTCTAAATCCAACACGGTTTGTGCTAGCTTCTTGAAACTTGTCACAACAAAGTAGTTTCACGTTCTATCTCTACGTTTTGTTTCCTCTTGATGTAGCCCTAAGCAGTGACTGGCGAGAAACCCTTTCATGGGAAGGGGTTGCCAAGCTTCCAAAAATTACGAATCTCCAGAAATCTCAGCAAATATTTTTTCACCCAAACTGGATGATACTTTCAGGTAATGATCAGTACACTAAGGCGACTTGGTTCCCCAAATTTCGTTCTTCTATGTTGAAGCGTTCATTTCCAGTAACAGTTTCAATTTTTAGGTTTCACTCTGTTTTCTCCTATATTGATAGATGTATTTGGAACTCTAAATCCAACACGGTTTGTGCTAGCTTCTTGAAACTTGTCACAACAAAGTAGTTTCACGTTCTCTCTCTACGTTTTGTTTCCTCTTGATGTAGCCCTAAGCAGTGACTGGCGGGAAACCCTTTCATGGAACGGGGTTGCCAAGCTTCCAAAAATTATGCATCTCCAGAAATCTCAGCAAATATTTTTTCACCCAAACTGGATGATACTTTCAGGTAATGATCAGTACACTAAGGCGACTTGGTTCCCCAAATTTCGTTCTTCTATGTTGAAGCGTTCATTTCCAGTAACAGTTTGAATTTTTAGGTTTCACTCTGTTTTCTCCTATATTGATAGATGTATTTGGAAATCTAAATCCAACACGGTTTGTGCTAGCTTCTTCAAACTGGACACAACAAAGTAGTTTCACGTTCTATCTCTATGTTTTGTTTCCACTTGATGTAGCCCTAAGCAGTGACTGGTGAGAAACCCTTTCATGGAACGGGCTTGCCAAGCTTCCAAAAATTACGAATCTCCAGAAATCTCAGCAAATATTTTTTCACCCAAACTGGATGATACTTTCAGGTAATGATCAGTACACTAAGGAGACTTGGTTCCCCAAATTTCGTTCTTCTATGTTGAAGCGTTCATTTCCAGTAACAGTTTGAATTTTTAGGTTTCACTCTGTTTTCTCCTATGTTGATAGATGTATTTGGAACTCTAAATCCAACACGGTTTGTGCTAGCTTCTTTAAACTTGTCACAACAAAGTAGTTTCACGTTCTATATCTACGTTTTGTTTCCTCTTGATGTAGCCCTAAGCAGTGATTGGCGAGAAACACTTTCATGGGAAGGGGTTGCCAAGCTTCCAAAAATTACGAATCTCCAGAAATTTCAGCAAATATTTTTTCACCCAAACTGGATGATACTTTCAGGTAATGATCAGTACACAAAGGCGACTTGGTTCCCCAAATTTCGTTCTTCTATGTTGAAGCGTTCATTTCCAGTAACAGTTTGAATTTTTAGGTTTCACTCTGTTTTCTCCTATATTGATAGATGTATTTGGAACTCTAAATCCAACACGGTTTGTGCTAGCTTCTTGAAACTTGTCACAACAAAGTAGTTTCACGTTCTATCTCTACGTTTTGTTTCCTCTTGATGTAGCCCTAAGCAGTGACTGGCGAGAAACCCTTTCATGGGAAGGGGTTGCCAAGCTTCCAAAAATTACGAATCTCCAGAAATCTCAGCAAATATTTTTTCACCCAAACTGGATGATACTTTCAGGTAATGATCAGTACACTAAGGCGACTTGGTTCCCCAAATTTCGTTCTTCTATGTTGAAGCGTTCATTTCCAGTAACAGTTTGAATTTTTAGGTTTCACTCTGTTTTCTCCTATATTGATAGATGTATTTGGAACTCTAAATCCAACACGGTTTGTGCTAGCTTCTTGAAACTTGTCATACAAAGTAGTTTCACGTTCTCTCTCTACGTTTTGTTTCCTCTTGATGTAGTCCTAAGCAGTGACTGGCGAGAAACACTTTCATGGGAAGGGGTTGCCAAGCTTCCAAAAATTACGAATTTCCAGAAATCTCAGCAAATATTTTTTCACCCCAACTGGATGATACTTTCAGGTAATGATCAGTACACTAAGGCGACTTGGTTCCCCAAATTTCGTTCTTCTATGTTGAAGCATCATTTCCAGTAACAGTTTGAATTTTTAGGTTTCACTCTGTTTTCTCCTATATTGATAGATGTATTTGGAACTCTAAATCCAACATGGTTTGTGCTAGCTTCTTGAAACTTGACACAACAATGTAGTTTCACGTTCTATCTCTACGTATTGTTTCCTCTTGATGTAGCCATAAGCAGTGACTGGCGAGAAACACTTTAATGGGAAGGGGTTGCCAAGCTTCCTAAAACTACGAATCTCCAGAAATCTCAGCAAATATTATTTCACCCAAACTGGATGATACTTTCAGGTAATGATCAGTACACTAAGGCGACTTGGTTCCCCAAATTTCGTTATTCTATGTTGAAGCGTTCATTTCCAGTAACAGTTTGAATTTTTAGGTTTCACTCTGTTTTCTCCTATATTGATAGATGTATTTGGAACTCTAAATCCAACATGGTTTGTGCTAGCTTCTTGAAAATTGACACAACAAAGTAGTTTCACGTTCTATCTCTACGTTTTGTTTCCTCTTAAAGTAGCCCTAAGCAGTGACTGGCGAGAAACCCTTTCATGGAACGGGCTTGGCAAGCTTCCAAAAATTACGAATCTCCAGAAATCTCAGCAAATATTTTTTCACCCAAACTGGATGATACTTTCAGGTAATGATCAGTACACTAAGGCGACTTGGTTCCCCAAATTTCGTTCTTCTATGTTGAAGCGTTCATTTCCAGTAACAGTTTGAATTTTTAGGTTTCACTCTGTTTTCTCCTATATTGATAGATGTATTTGGAACACTAAATCCAACACGGTTTGTGCTAGCTTCTTGAAACTTGACACAACAAAGTAGTTTCACGTTCTATCTATACGTTTTGTTTCCTCTTGATGTAGCCCTAAGCAGTGACTGGCGGGAAACCCTTTCATGGAACGGGGTTGCCAAGCTTCCAAAAATTATGCATCTCCAGAAATCTCAGCAAATATTTTTTCACCCAAACTGGATGATACTTTCAGGTAATGATCAGTACACTAAGGCGACTCGGTTCCCCAAATTTCGTTCTTCTATGTTGAAGCGTTCATTTCCAGTAACAGTTTGAATTTTTAGGTTTCACTCTGTTTTCTCCTATATTGATAGATGTATTTGGAACTCTAAATCCAACACGGTTTGTGCTAGCTTCTTGAAACTTGACACAACAAATTAGTTTCACGTTCTATCTCTACGTTTTGTTTCCTCTTAATGTATCCCTAAGCAGTGACTGTCGAGAAACCCTTTCATGGAACGGGGTTGCCAAGCTTCCAAAAATTACGAATCTCCAGAAATCTCAGCAAATATTTTTTCACCCAAACTGGATGATACTTTCAGGTAATGATCAGTACACTAAGGCGACTTGGTTCCCCAAATTTCGTTCTTCTATGTTGAAGCGTTCATTTCCAGTAACAGTTTGAATTTTTAGGTTTCACTCTGTTTTCTCCTATATTGATAGATGTATTTGGAACTCTAAATCCAACATGGTTTGTGCTAGCTTCTTGAAACTTGACACAACAATGTAGTTTCACGTTCTATCTCTACGTTTTGTTTCCTCTTGATGTAGCCGTAAGCAGTGACTGGCGAGAAACACTTTCATGGGAAGGGGTTGCCAAGCTTCCTAAAACTACGAATCTCCAGAAATCTCAGCAAATATTTTTTCACCCAAACTGGATGATACTTTCAGGTAATGATCAGTACACTAAGGCGACTCGGTTCCCCAAATTTCGTTCTTCTATGTTGAAGCGTTCATTTCCAGTAGCAGTTTGAATTTTTAGGTTTCACTCTGTTTTCTCCTATACTGATAGATGTATTTGGAACACTAAATCCAACACGGTTTGTGCTAGCTTCTTGAAACTTGACACAACAAAGTAGTTTCACGTTCTATATCTACGTTTTGTTTCCTCTTGATGTAGCCCTAAGCAGTGATTGGCGAGAAACACTTTCATGGGAAGGGGTTGCCAAGCTTCCAAAAATTACGAATTTCCAGAAATCTCAGCAAATATTTTTTCACCCAAACTGGATGATACTTTCAGGTAATGATCTGTACACTAAGGCAACTTGGTTCCCCAAATTTCGTTCTTCTATGTTGAAGCGTTCATTTCCAGTAACAGTTTGAATTTTTAGGTTTCACTCTGTTTTCTCCTATATTGATAGATGTATTTGGAACTCTAAATCCAACACGGTTTGTGCTAGCTTCTTGAAACTTGTCACAACAAAGTAGTTTCACGTTCTATCTCTACGTTTTGTTTCCTCTTGATGTAGCCCTAAGCAGTGACTGGCGAGAAACACTTTCATGGGAAGGGGTTGCCAAGCTTCCTAAAACTACGAATCTCCAGAAATCTCAGCAAATATTTTTTCACCCAAACTGGATGATACTTTCAGGTAATGATCAGTACACTAAGGCGACTTGGTTCCCCAAATTTCGTTATTCTATGTTGAAGCGTTCATTTCCAGTAACAGTTTGAATTTTTAGGTTTCACTCTGTTTTCTCCTATATTGATAGATGTATTTGGAACTCTAAATCCAACACGGTTTGTGCTAGCTTCTTGAAAATTGACACAACAAAGTAGTTTCACGTTCTATCTCTACGTTTTGTTTCCTCTTAATGTAGCCCTAAGCAGTGACTGGCAACAAACCCTTTCATGGAACGGGCTTGCCAAGCTTCCAAAAATTACGAATCTCCAGAAATCTCAGCAAATATTTTTTCACCCAAACTGGATGATACTTTCAGGTAATGATCAGTACACTAAGGCGACTTGGTTCCCCAAATTTCGTTCTTCTATGTTGAAGCGTTCATTTCCAGTAACAGTTTGAATTTTTAGGTTTCACTCTGTTTTCTCCTATATTGATAGATGTATTTGGAACTCTAAATCCAACACTGTTTGTGCTAGCTTCTTGAAACTTGTCACAACAAAGTAGTTTCACGTTCTATCTCTACGTTTTGTTTCCTCTTGATGTAGCCCTAAGCAGTGACTGGCGAGAAACACTTTCATGGGAAGGGGTTGCCAAGCTTCCAAAAATTACGAAACTCCAGAAATCTCAGCCAGTATTTTTTCACCCAAACTGGATGATACTTTCAGGTAATGATCAGTACACTAAGGCGACCCGGTTCCCCAAATTTCGTACTTCTATATTGAAGCGTTCATTTCCAGTAACAGTTTGAATTTTTAGGTTTCACTCTGTTTTCTCCTATATTGATAGATGTATTTGGAACTCTAAATCCAACACGGTTTGTGCTAGCTTCTTGAAACTTGTCACAACAAAGTAGTTTCACGTTCTATCTCTACGTTTTGTTTCCTCTTGATGTAGCCCTAAGCAGTGACGGACGAGAAACACTTTCATGGGAAGGGGTTGCCAAGCTTCCAAAAATTACGAATTTCCAGAAATCTCAGCAAATATTTTTTCACCCAAACTGGATGATACTTTCAGGTAATGATCAGTACACTAAGGCGACTTGGTTCCCCAAATTTCGTTCTTCTATGTTGAAGCGTTCATTTCCAGTAACAGTTTGAATTTTTAGGTTTCACTCTGTTTTCTCCTATATTGATAGATGTATTTGGAACTCTAAATCCAACATGGTTTGTGCTAGCTTCTTGAAACTTGACACAACAATGTAGTTTCACATTCTATCTCTAGGTTTTGTTTCCTCTTGATGTAGCCCTAAGCAGTGACTGGCGAGAAACACTTTCATGGGAAGGGGTTGCCAAGCTTCCTAAAACTACGAATCTCCAGAAATCTCAGCAAATATTTTTTCACCCAAACTGGATGATACTTTCAGGTAATGATCAGTACACTAAGGCGACTTGGTTCCCCAAATTTCGTTCTTATATGTTGAAGCGTTCATTTCCAGTAACAGTTTGAATTTTTAGGTTTCACTCTGTTTTCTCCTATATTGATAGATGTATTTGGAACTCTAAATCCAACACGGTTTGTGCTAGCTTCTTGAAACTTGTCACAACAAAGTAGTTTCTCGTTCTATCTCTATGTTTTGTTTCCTCTTGATGTAGCCCTAAGCAGTGACTGGCGAGAAACCCTTTCATGGGAAGGGGTTGCCAAGCTTCCAAAAATTACGAATCTCCAGAAATCTCAGCAAATATTTTTTCACCCAAACTGGATGATACTTTCAGGTAATGATCACTACACTAAGGCGACTTGGTTCCCCAAATTTCGTTCTTCTATGTTGAAGCGTTCATTTCCAGTAACAGTTTGAATTTTTAGGTTTCACTCTGTTTTCTCCTATATTGATAGATGTATTTGGAACTCTAAATCCAACACGGTTTGTGCCAGCTTCTTTAAACTTGTCACAACAAAGTAGTTTCACGTTCTATCTCTACGTTTTGTTTCCTCTTAATGTAGCCCTAAGCAGTGACTGGCGAGAAACCCTTTCATGGGAAGGGGTTGCCAAGCTTCCAAAAATTACGAATCTCCAGAAATCTCAGCAAATATTTTTTCACCCAAACTGGATGATACTTTCAGGTAATGATCAGTACACTAAGGCGACTTGGTTCCCCAAATTTCGTTATTCTATGTTGAAGCGTTCATTTCCAGTAACAGTTTGAATTGTTAGGTTTCACTCTGTTTTCTCCTATATTGATAGATGTATTTGGAACTCTAAATCCAACACGGTTTGTGCTAGCTTCTTGAAAATTGACACAACAAAGTAGTTTCACGTTCTATCTCTACGTTTTGTTTCCTCTTAATGTAGCCCTAAGCAGTGACTGGCGAGAAACCCTTTCATGGAACGGGGTTGCCAAGCTTCCAAAAATTATGCATCTCCAGAAATCTCAGCAAATATTTTTTCACCCAAACTGGATGATACTTTCAGGTAATGATCAGTACACTAAGGCGACTCGTTTCCCCAAATTTCGTTCTTCTATGTTGAAGCGTTCATTTCCAGTAACAGTTTGAATTTTTAGGTTTCACTCTGTTTTCTCCTATATTGATAGATGTATTTGGAACTCTAAATCCAACACGGTTTGTGCTACCTTCTTGAAACTTGACACAACAAAGTAGTTTCACGTTCTATCTCTACATTTTGTTTCCTCTTAATGTATCCCTAAGCAGTGACTGTCGAGAAACCCTTTCATGGAACGGGGTTGCCAAGCTTCCAAAAATTACGAATCTCCAGAAATCTCAGCAAATATTTTTTCACCCAAACTGGATGATACTTTCAGGTAATGATCAGTACACTAAGGCGACTCGTTTCCCCAAATTTCGTTCTTCTATGTTGAAGCGTTCATTTCCAGTAACAGTTTGAATTTTTAGGTTTCACTCTGTTTTCTCCTATATTGATAGATGTATTTGGAACTCTAAATCCAACACGGTTTGTGCTAGCTTCTTTAAACTTGTCACAACAAAGTAGTTTCACGTTCTATATCTACGTTTTGTTTCCTCTTGATGTAGCCCTAAGCAGTGATTGGCGAGAAACACTTTCATGAAAAGGGGTTGCCAAGATTCCAAAAATTACGAATCTCCAGAAATCTCAGCAAATATTTTTTCACCCAAACTGGATGATACTTTCAGGTAATGATCAGTACACTAAGGCGACTTGGTTCCCCAAATTTCGTTCTTCTATGATGAAGCGTTCATTTCCAGTAACAGTTTGAATTGTTAGGTTTCACTCTGTTTTCTCCTATATTGATAGATGTATTTGGAACTCTAAATCCAACACGGTTTGTGCTAGCTTCTTGAAACTTGTCACAACAAAGTAGTTTCACGTTCTATCTCTACGTTTTGTTTCCTCTTGATGTAGTCCCAAGCAGTGACTGGCGAGAAACACTTTCATGGGAAGGGGTTGCCAAGCTTCCAAAAATTACGAATCTCCAGAAATCTCAGCAAATATTTTTTCACCCAAACTGGATGATACTTTCAGGTAATGATCAGTACACTAAGGCGACTCGGTTCCCCAAATTTCGTACTTCTATGTTGAAGCGTTCATTTCCAGTAACAGTTTGAATTTTTAGGTTTCACTCTGTTTTCTCCTATATTGATAGATGTATTTGGAACTCTAAATCCAACACGGTTTGTGCTAGCTTCTTGAAACTTGTCACAACAAAGTAGTTTCACGTTCTATCTCTACGTGTTGTTTCCTCTTGATGTAGCCCAAAGCAGTGACGGACGAGAAACACTTTCATGGGAAGGGGTTGCCAAGCTTCCAAAAATTACGAATTTCCAGAAATCTCAGCAAATATTTTTTCACCCAAACTGGATGATACTTTCAGGTAATGATCAGTACACTAAGGCGACTCGGTTCCCCAAATTTCGTTCTTCTATGTTGAAGCGTTCATTTCCAGTAACAGTTTGAATTTTTAGGTTTCACTCTGTTTTCTCCTATATTGATAGATGTATTTGGAACTCTAAATCCAACACGGTTTGTGCTAGCTTCTTGAAAATTGACACAACAAAGTAGTTTCACGTTCTATCTCTAGGATTTGTTTCCTCTTGATGTAGCCCTAAGCAGTGACTGGCGAGAAACACTTTCATGGGAAGGGGTTGCCAAGCTTCCTAAAACTACGAATCTCCAGAAATCTCAGCAAATATTTTTTCACCAAAACTGGATGGTACTTTCAGGTAATGATCAGTACACTAAGGCGACTTGGTTCCCCAAATTTCGTTCTTCTATGTTGAAGCGTTCATTTCCAGTCACAGTTTGAATTTTTAGGTTTCACTCTGTTTTCTCCTATATTGATAGATGTATTTGGAACTCTAAATCCAACACGGTTTGTGCTACCTTCTTGAAAATTGACACAACAAAGTAGTTTCACATTCTATCTCTACGTTTTGTTTCCTCTTAATGTAGCCCTAAGCAGTGACTGGCGAGAAACCCTTTCATGGAACGGGGTTGCCAAGCTTCCAAAAATTATGCATCTCCAGAAATCTCAGCAAATATTTTTTCACCCAAACTGGATGATACTTTCAGGTAATGATCAGTACACTAAGGCGACTCGTTTCTCCAAATTTCGTTATTCTATGTTGAAGCGTTCATTTCCAGTAACAGTTTGAATTGTTAGGTTTCACTCTGTTTTCTCCTATATTGATAGATGAATTTGGAACTCTAAATCCAACACGGTTTGTGCTACCTTCTTGAAACTTGACAAAACAAAGTAGTTTCACGTTCTATCTCTACGTTTTGTTTCCTCTTAATGTATCCCTAAGCAGTGACTGTCGAGAAACCCTTTCATGGAACGGGGTTGCCAAGCTTCCAAAAATTACGAATCTCCAGAAATCTCAGCAAATATTTTTTCACCCAAACTGGATGATACTTTCAGGTAATGATCAGTACACTAAGGCGACTTGGTTCCCCAAATTTCGTTCTTCTATGTTGAAGCGTTCATTTCCAGTAACAGTTTGAATTTTTAGGTTTCACTCTGTTTTCTCCTATATTGATAGATGTATTTGGAACTCTAAATCCAACACGGTTTGTGCTAGCTTCTTTAAACTTGTCACAACAAAGTAGTTTCACGTTCTATATCTACGTTTTGTTTCCTCTTGATGTAGCCCTAAGCAGTGATTGGCGAGAAACACTTTCATGAAAAGGGGTTGCCAAGCTTCCAAAAATTACGAATCTCCAGAAATCTCAGCAAATATTTTTTCACCCAAACTGGATGATACTTTCAGGTAATGATCAGTACACTAAGGCGACTCGGTTCCACAAATTTCGTACTTCTATGTTGAAGCGTTCATTTCCAGTAACAGTTTGAATTTTTAGGTTTCACTCTGTTTTCTCCTATATTGATAGATGTATTTGGAACTCTAAATCCAACACGGTTTGTGCTAGCTTCTTGAAACTTGTCACAACAAAGTAGTTTCACGTTCTATCTCTACGTTTTGTTTCCTCTTTATGTAGCCCAAAGCAGTGACGGACGAGAAACACTTTCATGGGAAGGGGTTGCCAAGCTTCCAAAAATTACGAATTTCCAG
Source organism: Spermophilus citellus (assembly GCF_964194105.1). NCBI lineage: Eukaryota > Metazoa > Chordata > Mammalia > Rodentia > Sciuridae > Spermophilus > Spermophilus citellus. Next base: position 96,487,404 of record NC_138183.1, on the reverse strand, counting down.
AAATCTCAGCAAATATTTTTTCACCCAAACTGGATGATACTTTCAGGTAATGATCAGTACACTAAGGCGACTTGGTTCCCCAAATTTCGTTCTTCTATGTTGAAGCGTTCATTTCCAGTAACAGTTTGAATTTTTAGGTTTCACTCTGTTTTCTCCTATATTGATAGATGTATTTGGAACTCTAAATCCAACACGGTTTGTGCTAGCTTCTTGAAACTTGACACAACAAAGTAGTTTCACGTTCTATCACTAGGTTTTGTTTCCTCTTGATGTAGCCCTAAGCAGTGACTGGCAAGAAACACTTTCATGGGAAGGGGTTGCCAAGCTTCCTAAAACTACGAATCTCCAGAAATCTCAGCAAATATTTTTTCACCCAAACTGGATGATACTTTCAGGTAATGATCAGTACACTAAGGCGACTTGGTTCCCCAAATTTCGTTATTCTATGTTGAAGCGTTCATTTCCAGTAACAGTTTGAATTTTTAGGTTTCACTCTGCTTTCTCCTATATTGATAGATGTATTTGGAACTCTAAATCCAACACGGTTTGTGCTAGCTTCTTGAAAATTGACACAACAAAGTAGTTTCACGTTCTATCTCTACGTTTTGTTTCCTCTTAATGTAGCCCTAAGCAGTGACTGGCGAGAAACCCTTTCATGGAACGGGCTTGCCAAGCTTCCAAAAATTACGAATCTCCAGAAATCTCAGCAAATATTTTTTCACCCAAACTGGATGATACTTTCAGGTAATGATCAGTACACTAAGGCGACTCGGTTCCCCAAATTTCGTTCTTCTATGTTGAAGCGTTCATTTCCAGTAACAGTTTGAATTTTTAGGTTTCACTCTGTTTTCTCCTATATTGATAGATGTATTTGGAACTCTAAATCCAACACGGTTTGTGCTAGCTTCTTGAAACTTGACACAACAAAGTAGTTTCACGTTCTATCTCTACGTTTTGTTTCCTCTTAATGTATCCCTAAGCAGTGACTGTCGAGAAACCCTTTCATGGAACGGGGTTGCCAAGATTCCAAAAATTACGAATCTCCAGAAATCTCAGCAAATATTTTTTCACCCAAACTGGATGATACTTTCAGGTAATGAACAGTACACTAAGGCGACTTGGTTCCCCAAATTTCGTTCTTCTATGTTGAAGCGTTCATTTCCAGTAACAGTTTGAATTTTTAGGTTTCACTCTGTTTTCTCCTATATTGATAGATGTATTTGGAACTCTAAATCCAACACGGTTTGTGCTAGCTTCTTTAAACTTGTCACAACAAAGTAGTTTCACGTTCTATATCTACGTTTTGTTTCCTCTTGATGTAGCCCTAAGCAGTGATTGGCGAGAAACACTTTCATGGAAAGGGGTTGCCAAGCTTCCAAAAATTACGAATCTCCAGAAATCTCAGCAAATATTTTTTCACCCAAACTGGATGATACTTTCAGGTAATGATCAGTACACTAAGGCGACTTGGTTCCCGAAATTTCGTTCTTCTATGTTGAAGCATTCATTTCCAGTAACAGTTTGAATTTTTAGGTTTCACTCTGTTTTCTCCTATATTGATAGATGTATTTGGAACTCTAAATCCAACACTGTTTGTGCTAGCTTCTTGAAACTTGTCACAACAATGTAGTTTCACATTCTATCTCTAGGTTTTGTTTCCTCTTGATGTAGCCCTAAGCAGTGACTGGCGAGAAACACTTTCATGGGAAGGGGTTGCCAAGCTTCCTAAAACTACGAATCTCCAGAAATCTCAGCAAATATTTTTTCACCCAAACTGGATGATACTTTCAGGTAATGATCAGTACACTAAGGCGACTTGGTTCCCCAAATTTCGTTCTTCTATGTTGAAGCGTTCATTTCCAGTAACAGTTTGAATTTTTAGGTTTCACTCTGTTTTCTCCTATATTGATAGATGTATTTGGAACTCTAAATCCAACACGGTTTGTGCTAGCTTCTTGAAACTTGTCACAACAAAGTAGTTTCTCGTTCTATCTCTATGTTTTGTTTCCTCTTGATGTAGCCCTAAGCAGTGACTGGCGAGAAACCCTTTCATGGAACGGGGTTGCCAAGCTTCCAAAAATTACGAATCTCCAGAAATCTCAGCAAATATTTTTTCACCCAAACTGGATGATACTTTCAGGTAATGATCACTACACTAAGGCGACTTGGTTCCCCAAATTTCGTTCTTCTATGTTGAAGCGTTCATTTCCAGTAACAGTTTGAATTTTTAGGTTTCACTCTGTTTTCTCCTATATTGATAGATGTATTTGGAACTCTAAATCCAACACGGTTTGTGCCAGCTTCTTTAAACTTGTCACAACAAAGTAGTTTCACGTTCTATCTCTACGTTTTGTTTCCTCTTAATGTAGCCCTAAGCAGTGACTGGCGAGAAACCCTTTCATGGGAAGGGGTTGCCAAGCTTCCAAAAATTACGAATCTCCAGAAATCTCAGCAAATATTTTTTCACCCAAACTGGATGATACTTTCAGGTAATGATCAGTACACTAAGGCGACTCGGTTCCCCAAATTTCGTACTTCTATGTTGAAGCGTTCATTTCCAGTAACAGTTTGAATTTTTAGGTTTCACTCTGTTTTCTCCTATATTGATAGATGTATTTGGAACTCTAAATCCAACACGGTTTGTGCTAGCTTCTTGAAAATTGACACAACAAAGTAGTTTCACGTTCTATCTCTACGTTTTGTTTCCTCTTAATGTAGCCCTAAGCAGTGACTGGCGAGAAACCCTTTCATGGAACGGGGTTGCCAAGCTTCCAATAATTACGAATCTCCAGAAATCTCAGCAAATATTTTTTCACCCAAACTGGATGATACTTTCAGGTAATGATCAGTACACTGAGGCGACTTGGTTCCCCAAATTTCGTTCTTCTATGTTGAAGCGTTCATTTCCAGTAACAGTTTGAATTTTTAGGTTTCACTCTGTTTTCTCCTATATTGATAGATGTATTTGGAACTCTAAATCCAACACGGTTTGTGCTAGCTTCTTTAAACTTGTCACAACAAAGTAGTTTCACGTTCTATATCTACGTTTTGTTTCCTCTTGATGTAGCCCTAAGCAGTGATTGGCGAGAAACACTTTCATGAAAAGGGGTTGCCAAGCTTCCAAAAATTACGAATCTCCAGAAATCTCAGCAAATATTTTTTCACCCAAACTGGATGATACTTTCAGGTAATGATCAGTACACTAAGGCGACTTGGTTCCCCAAATTTCGTTCTTCTATGATGAAGCGTTCATTTCCAGTAACAGTTTGAATTGTTAGGTTTCACTCTGTTTTCTCCTATATAGATAGATGTATTTGGAACTCTAAATCCAACACGGTTTGTGCTAGCTTCTTTAAACTTGTCACAACAAAGTAGTTTCACGTTCTATATCTACGTTTTGTTTCCTCTTGATGTAGCCCTAAGCAGTGACTGGCGAGAAACACTTTCATGGGAAGGGGTTGCCAAGCTTCCAAAAATTACGAAACTCCAGAAATCTCAGCCAATATTTTTTCACCCAAACTGGATGATACTTTCAGGTAATGATCAGTACCCTAAGGCGACTTGGTTCCCCAAATTTCGTTCTTCTATGTTGAAGCGTTCATTTCCAGTAACAGTTTGAATTTTTAGGTTTCACTCTGTTTTCTCCTATATTGATAGATGTATTTGGAACTCTAAATCCAACACGGTTTGTGCTAGCTTCTTGAAACTTGACACAACAAAGTAGTTTCACGTTCTATCACTAGGTTTTGTTTCCTCTTGATGTAGCCCTAAGCAGTGACTGGCAAGAAACACTTTCATGGGAAGGGGTTGCCAAGCTTCCTAAAACTACGAATCTCCAGAAATCTCAGCAAATATTTTTTCACCCAAACTGGATGATACTTTCAGGTAATGATCAGTACACTAAGGCGACTTGGTTCCCCAAATTTCGTTATTCTATGTTGAAGCGTTCATTTCCAGTAACAGTTTGAATTTTTAGGTTTCACTCTGTTTTCTCCTATATTGATAGATGTATTTGGAACTCTAAATCCAACACGGTTTGTGCTAGCTTCTTGAAAATTGACACAACAAAGTAGTTTCACGTTCTATCTCTACGTTTTGTTTCCTCTAAATGTAGCCCTAAGCAGTGACTGGCGAGAAACCCTTTCATGGAACGGGCTTGCCAAGCTTCCAAAAATTACGAATCTCCAGAAATCTCAGCAAATATTTTTTCACCCAAACTGGATGATACTTTCAGGTAATGATCAGTACACTAAGGCGACTTGGTTCCCCAAATTTCGTTCTTCTATGTTGAAGCGTTCATTTCCAGTAACAGTTTGAATTTTAGGTTTCACTCTGTTTTCTCCTATATTGATAGATATATTTGGAACACTAAATCCAACACGGTTTGTGCTAGCTTCTTGAAACTTGACACAACAAAGTGGTTTCACGTTCTATCTATACGTTTTGTTTCCTCTTGATGTAGCCCTAAGCAGTGACTGGCGGGAAACCCTTTCATGGAACGGGGTTGCCAAGCTTCCAAAAATTATGCATCTCCAGAAATCTCAGCAAATATTTTTTCACCCAAACTGGATGATACTTTCAGGTAATGATCAGTACACTAAGGCGACTCGGTTCCCCAAATTTCGTTCTTCTATGTTGAAGCGTTCATTTCCAGTAACAGTTTGAATTTTTAGGTTTCACTCTGTTTTCTCCTATATTGATAGATGTATTTGGAACTCTAAATCCAACACGGTTTGTGCTAGCTTCTTGAAACTTGACACAACAAAGTAGTTTCACGTTCTATCTCTACGTTTTGTTTCCTCTTAATGTATCCTTAAGCAGTGACTGTCGAGAAACCCTTTCATGGAACGAGGTTGCCAAGCTTCCAAAAATTACGAATCTCCAGAAATCTCAGCAAATATTTTTTCACCCAAACTGGATGATACTTTCAGGTAATGAACAGTACACTAAGGCGACTTGGTTCCCCAAATTTCGTTCTTCTATGTTGAAGCGTTCATTTCCAGTAACAGTTTGAATTTTTAGGTTTCACTCTGTTTTCTCCTATATTGATAGATGTATTTGGAACTCTAAATCCAACACGGTTTGTGCTAGCTTCTTTAAACTTGTCACAACAAAGTAGTTTAACGTTCTATCTCTACGTTTTGTTTCCTCTTGATGTAGCCCAAAGCAGTGAATGACGAGAAACACTTTCATGGGAAGGGGTTGCCAAGCTTCCAAAAATTACGAATTTCCAGAAATCTCAGCAAATATTTTTTCACCCAAACTGGATGATACTTTCAGGTAATGATCAGTACACAAAGGCGACTTGGTTCCCCAAATTTCGTTCTTCTATGTTGAAGCGTTCATTTCCAGTAACAGTTTGAATTTTTAGGTTTCACTCTGTTTTCTCCTATATTGATAGATGTATTTGGAACTCTAAATCCAACACGGTTTGTGCTAGCTTCTTGAAACTTGACACAACAAAGTAGTTTCACGTTCTATCACTAGGTTTTGTTTCCTCTTGATGTAGCCCTAAGCAGTGACTGGCAAGAAACACTTTCATGGGAAGGGGTTGCCAAGCTTCCTAAAACTACGAATCTCCAGAAATCTCAGCAAATATTTTTTCACCCAAACTGGATGATACTTTCAGGTAATGATCAGTACACTAAGGCGACTTGGTTCCCCAAATTTCGTTCTATGTTGAAGAGTTCATTTCCAGTAACAGTTTGAATTTTTAGGTTTCACTCTGTTTTCTCCTATATTGATAGATGTATTTGGAACTCTAAATCCAACACGGTTTGTGCTAGCTTCTTGAAAATTGACACAACAAAGTAGTTTCACGTTCTATCTCTACGTTTTGTTTCCTCTTAATGTAGCCCTAAGCAGTGACTGGCGAGAAACCCTTTCATGGAACGGGCTTGCCAAGCTTCCAAAAATTACGAATCTCCAGAAATCTCAGCAAATATTTTTTCACCCAAACTGGATGATACTTTCAGGTAATGATCAGTACACTAAGGCGACTTGGTTCCCCAAATTTCGTTCTTCTATGTTGAAGCGTTCATTTCCAGTAACAGTTTGAATTTTAGGTTTCACTCTGTTTTCTCCTATATTGATAGATATATTTGGAACACTAAATCCAACACGGTTTGTGCTAGCTTCTTGAATCTTGACACAACAAGTGGTTTCACGTTCTATCTATACGTTTTGTTTTCTCTTGATGTAGCCCTAAGCAGTGACTGGCGGGAAACCCTTTCATGGAACGGGGTTGCCAAGCTTCCAAAAATTATGCATCTCCAGAAATCTCAGCAAATATTTTTTCACCCAAACTGGATGATACTTTCAGGTAATGATCAGTACACTAAGGCGACTCGGTTCCCCAAATTTCGTTCTTCTATGTTGAAGCGTTCATTTCCAGTAACAGTTTGAATTTTTAGGTTTCACTCTGTTTTCTCCTATATTGATAGATGTATTTGGAACTCTAAATCCAACACGGTTTGTGCTAGCTTCTTGAAACTTGACACAACAAAGTAGTTTCACGTTCTATCTCTACGTTTTGTTTCCTCTTAATGTATCCCTAAGCAGTGACTGTCGAGAAACCCTTTCATGGAACGAGGTTGCCAAGCTTCCAAAAATTACGAATCTCCAGAAATCTCAGCAAATATTTTTTCACCCAAACTGGATGATACTTTCAGGTAATGAACAGTACACTAAGGCGACTTGGTTCCCCAAATTTCGTTCTTCTATGTTAAAGCGTTCATTTCCAGTAACAGTTTGAATTTTTAGGTTTCACTCTGTTTTCTCCTATATTGATAGATGTATTTGGAACTCTAAATCCAACACGGTTTGTGCTAGCTTCTTTAAACTTGTCACAACAAAGTAGTTTCACGTTCTATATCTACGTTTTGTTTCCTCTTGATGTAGCCCTAAGCAGTGATTGGCGAGAAACACTTTCATGGAAAGGGTTTGCCAAGCTTCCAAAAATTACGAATCTCCAGAAATCTCAGCAAATATTTTTTCACCCAAACTGGATGATACTTTCAGGTAATGATCAGTACACTAAGGCGACTTGGTTCCCGAAATTTCGTTCTTCTATGTTGAAGCGTTCATTTCCAGTAACAGTTTGAATTTTTAGGTTTCACTCTGTTTTCTCCTATATTGATAGATGTATTTGGAACTCTAAATCCAACACGGTTTGTGCTAGCTTCTTGAAACTTGTCACAACAAAGTAGTTTCACGTTCTATCTCTACGTTTTGTTTCCTCTTGATGTAGCCCTAAGCAGTGACTGGCGAGAAACACTTTCATGGGAAGGGGTTGCCAAGCTTCCAAAAATTACGAAACTCCAGAAATCTCAGCCAGTATTTTTTCACCCAAACTGGATGATACTTTCAGGTAATGATCAGTACACTAAGGCGACTCGGTTCCCCAAATTTCGTACTTCTATGTTGAAGCGTTCATTTCCAGTAACAGTTTGAATTTTTAGGTTTCACTCTGTTTTCTCCTATATTGATAGATGTATTTGGAACTCTAAATCCAACACGGTTTGTGCTAGCTTCTTGAAACTTGTCACAACAAAGTAGTTTCACGTTCTATCTCTACGTTTTGTTTCCTCTTGATGTAGCCCTAAGCAGTGACGGACGAGAAACACTTTAATGGGAAGGGGTTGCCAAGCTTCCAAAAATTACGAATTTCCAGAAATCTCAGCAAATATTTTTTCACCCAAACTGGATGATACTTTCAGGTAATGATCAGTACACTAAGGCGACTTGGTTCCCCAAATTTCGTTATTCTATGTTGAAGCGTTCATTTCCAGTAACAGTTTGAATTTTTAGGTTTCACTCTGTTTTCTCCTATATTGATAGATGTATTTGGAACTCTAAATCCAACACGGTTTGTGCTAGCTTCTTGAAACTTGACACAACAATGTAGTTTCACATTCTATCTCTAGGTTTTGTTTCCTCTTGATGTAGCCCTAAGCAGTGACTGGCGAGAAACACTTTCATGGGAAGGGGTTGCCAAGCTTCCTAAAACTACGAATCTCCAGAAATCTCAGCAAATATTTTTTCACCCAAACTGGATGATACTTTCAGGTAATGATCAGTACACTAAGGCGACTTGGTTCCCCAAATTTCGTTATTCTATGTTGAAGCGTTCATTTCCAGTAACAGTTTGAATTTTTAGGTTTCACTCTGTTTTCTCCTATATTGATAGATGTATTTGGAACTCTAAATTCAACACGGTTTGTGCTAGCTTCTTGAAACTTGTCACAACAAAGTAGTTTCACGTTCTATCTCTACGTTTTGTTTCCTCTTGATGTAGCCCTAAGCAGTGACGGACGAGAAACACTTTCATGGGAAGGGGTTGCCAAGCTTCCAAAAATTACGAATTTCCAGAAATCTCAGCAAATATTTTTTCACCCAAACTGGATGATACTTTCAGGTAATGATCAGTACACTAAGGCGACTTGGTTCCCGAAATTTCGTTCTTCTATGTTGAAGCGTTCATTTCCAGTAACAGTTTGAATTTTTAGGTTTCACTCTGTTTTCTCCTATATTGATAGATGTATTTGGAACTCTAAATCCAACACGGTTTGTGCTAGCTTCTTGAAACTTGACACAACAATGTAGTTTCACATTCTATCTCTAGGTTTTGTTTCCTCTTGATGTAGCCCTAAGCAGTGACTGGCGAGAAACACTTTCATGGGAAGGGGTTTCCAAGCTTCCTAAAACTACGAATCTCCAGAAATCTCAGCAAATATTTTTTCACCCAAACTGGATGATACTTTCAGGTAATGATCAGTACACTAAGGCGACTTGGTTCCCCAAATTTCGTTGTTCTATGTTGAAGCGTTCATTTCCAGTAACAGTTTGAATTTTTAGGTTTCACTCTGTTTTCTCCTATATTGATAGATGTATTTGGAACTCTAAATCCAACACGGTTTGTGCTAGCTTCTTGAAACTTGTCACAACAAAGTAGTTTCTCGTTCTATCTCTATGTTTTGTTTCCTCTTGATGTAGCCCTAAGCAGTGACTGGCGAGAAACCCTTTCATGGAACGGGGTTGCCAAGCTTCCAAAAATTAAGAATCTCCAGAAATCTCAGCAAATATTTTTTCACCCAAACTGGATGATACTTTCAGGTAATGATCACTACACTAAGGCGACTTGGTTCCCCAAATTTTGTTCTTCTATGTTGAAGCGTTCATTTCCAGTAACAGTTTGAATTTTTAGGTTTCACTCTGTTTTCTCCTATATTGATAGATGTATTTGGAACTCTAAATCCAACACGGTTTGTGCCAGCTTCTTTAAACTTGTCACAACAAAGTAGTTTCACGTTCTATCTCTACGTTTTGTTTCCTCTTAATGTAGCCCTAAGCAGTGACTGGCGAGAAACCCTTTCATGGGAAGGGGTTGCCAAGCTTCCAAAAATTACGTATCTCCAGAAATCTCAGCAAATATTTTTTCACCCAAACTGGATGATACTTTCAGGTAATGATCAGTACACTAAGGTGACTTGGTTCCCCAAATTTCGTTATTCTATGTTGAAGCGTTCATTTCCAGTAACAGTTTGAATTTTAGGTTTCACTCTGTTTTCTCCTATATTGATAGATGTATTTGGAACTCTAAATCCAACACGGTTTGTGCTAGCTTCTTGAAAATTGACACAACAAATAGTTTCACGTTCTATCTCTACGTTTTGTTTCCTCTTAATGTAGCCCTAAGCAGTGACTGGCGAGAAACCCTTTCATGGAACGGGGTTGCCAAGCTTCCAAAAATTATGCATCTCCAGAAATCTCAGCAAATATTTTTTCACCCAAACTGGATGATACTTTCAGGTAATGATCAGTACACTAAGGCGACTCGTTTCCTCAAATTTCGTTCTTCTATGTTGAAGCGTTCATTTCCAGTAACAGTTTGAATTTTTAGGTTTCACTCTGTTTTCTCCTATATTGATAGATGTATTTGGAACTCTAAATCCAACACGGTTTGTGCTACCTTCTTGAAACTTGACACAACAAAGTAGTTTCACGTTCTATCTCTACGTTTTGTTTCCTCTTAATGTATCCCTAAGCAGTGACTGTCGAGAAACCCTTTCATGGAACGGGGTTGCCAAGCTTCCAAAAATTACGAATCTCCAGAAATCTCAGCAAATATTTTTTCACCGAAACTGGATGATACTTTCAGGTAATGATCAGTACACTAAGGCGACTTGGTTCCCCAAATTTCGTTGTTCTATGTTGAAGCGTTCATTTCCAGTAACAGTTTGAATTTTTAGGTTTCACTCTGTTTTCTCCTATATTGATAGATGTATTTGGAACTCTAAATCCAACACGGTTTGTGCTAGCTTCTTGAAACTTGTCACAACAAAGTAGTTTCTCGTTCTATCTCTATGTTTTGTTTCCTCTTGATGTAGCCCTAAGCAGTGACTGGCGAGAAACCCTTTCATGGAACGGGGTTGCCAAGCTTCCAAAAATTAAGAATCTCCAGAAATCTCAGCAAATATTTTTTCACCCAAACTGGATGATACTTTCAGGTAATGATCACTACACTAAGGCGACTTGGTTCCCCAAATTTTGTTCTTCTATGTTGAAGCGTTCATTTCCAGTAACAGTTTGAATTTTTAGGTTTCACTCTGTTTTCTCCTATATTGATAGATGTATTTGGAACTCTAAATCCAACACGGTTTGTGCCAGCTTCTTTAAACTTGTCACAACAAAGTAGTTTCACGTTCTATCTCTACGTTTTGTTTCCTCTTAATGTAGCCCTAAGCAGTGACTGGCGAGAAACCCTTTCATGGGAAGGGGTTGCCAAGCTTCCAAAAATTACGAATCTCCAGAAATCTCAGCAAATATTTTTTCACCCAAACTGGATGATACTTTCAGGTAATGATCAGTACACTAAGGTGACTTGGTTCCCCAAATTTCGTTATTCTATGTTGAAGCGTTCATTTCCAGTAACAGTTTGAATTTTAGGTTTCACTCTGTTTTCTCCTATATTGATAGATGTATTTGGAACTCTAAATCCAACACGGTTTGTGCTAGCTTCTTGAAAATTGACACAACAAATAGTTTCACGTTCTATCTCTACGTTTTGTTTCCTCTTAATGTAGCCCTAAGCAGTGACTGGCGAGAAACCCTTTCATGGAACGGGGTTGCCAAGCTTCCAAAAATTATGCATCTCCAGAAATCTCAGCAAATATTTTTTCACCCAAACTGGATGATACTTTCAGGTAATGATCAGTACACTAAGGCGACTCGTTTCCCCAAATTTCGTTCTTCTATGTTGAAGCGTTCATTTCCAGTAACAGTTTGAATTTTTAGGTTTCACTCTGTTTTCTCCTATATTGATAGATGTATTTGGAACTCTAAATCCAACACGGTTTGTGCTACCTTCTTGAAACTTGACACAACAAAGTAGTTTCACGTTCTATCTCTACGTTTTGTTTCCTCTTAATGTATCCCTAAGCAGTGACTGTCGAGAAACCCTTTCATGGAACGGGGTTGCCAAGCTTCCAAAAATTACGAATCTCCAGAAATCTCAGCAAATATTTTTTCACCCAAACTGGATGATACTTTCAGGTAATGATCAGTACACTAAGGCGACTTGGTTCCCCAAATTTCGTTCTTCTATGTTGAAGCGTTCATTTCCAGTAACAGTTTGAATTTTTAGGTTTCACTCTGTTTTCTCCTATATTGATAGATGTATTTGGAACTCTAAATCCAACACGGTTTGTGCTAGCTTCTTGAAACCTCTCACAACAAAGTAGTTTCACGTTCTATCTCTACGTTTTGTTTCCTCTTGATGTAGCCCCAAGCAGTGACTGGCGAGAAACACTTTCATGGGAAGGGGTTGCCAAGCTTCCAAAAATTACGAATCTCCAGAAATCTCAGCAAATATTTTTTCACCCAAACTGGATGATACTTTCAGGTAATGATCAGTACACTAAGGCGACTCGGTTCCCCAAATTTCGTACTTCTATGTTGAAGCGTTCATTTCCAGTAACAGTTTGAATTTTTAGGTTTCACTCTGTTTTCTCCTATATTGATAGATGTATTTGGAACTCTAAATCCAACACGGTTTGTGCTAGCTTCTTGAAACTTGTCACAACAAAGTAGTTACACGTTCTATCTCTACGTTTTGTTTCCTCTTGATGTAGCCCAAAGCAGTGACGGACGAGAAACACTTTCATGGGAAGGGGTTGCCAAGCTTCCAAAAATTACGAATTTCCAGAAATCTCAGCAAATATTTTTTCACCCAAACTGGATGATACTTTCAGGTAATGATCAGTACACTAAGGCGACTCGGTTCCCCAAATTTCGTTCTTCTATGTTGAAGCGTTCATTTCCAGTAACAGTTTGAATTTTTAGGTTTCACTCTGTTTTCTCCTATATTGATAGATGTATTTGGAACTCTAAATCCAACACGGTTTGTGCTAGCTTCTTGAAAATTGACACAACAAAGTAGTTTCACGTTCTATCTCTAGGTTTTGTTTCCTCTTGATGTAGCCCTAAGCAGTGACTGGCGAGAAACACTTTCATGGGAAGGGGTTGCCAAGCTTCCTAAAACTACGAATCTCCAGAAATCTCAGCAAATATTTTTTCACCCAAACTGGATGATACTTTCAGGTAATGATCAGTACACTAAGGCGACTTGGTTCCCCAAATTTCGTTATTCTATGTTGAAGCGTTCATTTCCAGTAACAGTTTGAATTGTTAGGTTTCACTCTGTTTTCTCCTATATTGATAGATGTATTTGGAACTCTAAATCCAACATGGTTTGTGCTAGCTTCTTGAAAATTGACACAACAAAGTAGTTTCACGTTCTATCTCTACGTTTTGTTTCCTCTTAATGTAGCCCTAAGCAGTGACTGGCGAGAAACCCTTTCATGGAACGGGCTTGGCAAGCTTCCAAAAATTACGAATCTCCAGAAATCTCAGCAAATATTTTTTCACCCAAACTGGATGATACTTTCAGGTAATGATCAGTACACTAAGGCGACTTGGTTCCCCAAATTTCGTTCTTCTATGTTGAAGCGTTCATTTCCAGTAACAGTTTGAATTTTTAGGTTTCACTCTGTTTTCTCCTATATTGATAGATGTATTTGGAACTCTAAATCCAACACGGTTTGTGCTAGCTTCTTGAAACTTGACACAACAAAGTAGTTTCACGTTCTATCTCTACGTTTTGTTTCCTCTTAATGTATCCCTAAGCAGTGACTGTCGAGAAACCCTTTCATGGAACGGGGTTGCCAAGCTTCCAAAAATTACGAATCTCCAGAAATCTCAGCAAATATTTTTTCACCCAAACTGGATGATACTTTCAGGTAATGATCAGTACACTAAGGCGACTTGGTTCCCCAAATTTCATTCTTCTATGTTGAAGCGTTCATTTCCAGTAACAGTTTGAATTTTTAGGTTTCACTCTGTTTTCTCCTATATTGATAGATGTATTTGGAACTCTAAATCCAACACGGTTTGTGCTAGCTTCTTGAAACTTGTCACAACAAAGTAGTTTCACGTTCTATCTCTACGTTTTGTTTCCTCTTGATGTAGCCCAAAGCAGTGACGGACGAGAAACACTTTCATGGGAAGGGGTTGCCAAGCTTCCAAAAATTACGAATTTCCAGAAATCTCAGCAAATATTTTTTCACCCAAACTGGATGATACTTTCAGGTAATGATCAGTACACTAAGGCGACTTGGTTCCCCAAATTTCGTTCTTCTATGTTGAAGCGTTCATTTCCAGTAACAGTTTGAATTTTTAGGTTTCACTCTGTTTTCTCCTATATTGATAGATGTATTTGGAACTCTAAATCCAACACGGTTTGTGCTAGCTTCTTGAAACTTGACACAACAAAGTAGTTTCACGTTCTATCTCTACGTTTTGTTTCCTCTTAATGTATCCCTAAGCAGTGACTGTCGAGAAAACCTTTCATGGAACGGGGTTGCCAAGCTTCCAAAAATTATGCATCTCCAGAAATCTCAGCAAATATTTTTTCACCCAAACTGGATGATACTTTCAGGTAATGATCAGTACACTAAGGCGACTCGGTTCCCCAAATTTCGTTCTTCTATGTTGAAGCGTTCATTTCCAGTAACAGTTTGAATTTTTAGGTTTCACTCTGTTTTCTCCTATATTGATAGATGTATTTGGAACTCTAAATCCAACACGGTTTGTGCTAGCTTCTTGAAACTTGACACAACAAAGTAGTTTCACGTTCTATCTCTACGTTTTGTTTCCTCTTAATGTATCCCTAAGCAGTGACTGTCGAGAAACCCTTTCATCGAATGGGGTTGCCAAGCTTCCAAAAATTACGAATCTCCAGAAATCTCAGCAAATATTTTTTCACCCAAACTGGATGATACTTTCAGGTAATGATCAGTACACTAAGGCGACTTGGTTCCCCAAATTTCGTTCTTCTATGTTGAAGCGTTCATTTCCAGTAACAGTTTGAATTTTTAGGTTTCACTCTGTTTTCTCCTATATTGATAGATGTATTTGGAACTCTAAATCCAACACTGTTTGTGCTAGCTTCTTGAAACTTGTCACAACAAAGTAGTTTCACGTTCTATCTCTACGTTTTGTTTCCTCTTGATGTAGCCCAAAGCAGTGACGGACGAGAAACACTTTCATGGGAAGGGGTTGCCAAGCTTCCAAAAATTACGAATTTCCAGAAATCTCAGCAAATATTTTTTCACCCAAACTGGATGATACTTTCAGGTAATGATCAGTACACTAAGGCGACTTGGTTCCCCAAATTTCGTTCTTCTATGTTGAAGCGTTCATTTCCAGTAACAGTTTGAATTTTTAGGTTTCACTCTGTTTTCTCCTATATTGATAGATGTATTTGGAACTCTAAATCCAACACGGTTTGTGCTAGCTTCTTGAAACTTGACACAACAAAGTAGTTTCACGTTCTATCTCTAGGTTTTGTTTCCTCTTGATGTAGCCCTAAGCAGTGACTGGCAAGAAACACTTTCATGGGAAGGGGTTGCCAAGCTTCCTAAAACTACGAATCTCCAGAAATCTCAGCAAATATTTTTTCACCCAAACTGGATGATACTTTCAGGTAATGATCAGTACACTAAGGCGACTTGGTTCCCCAAATTTCGTTATTCTATGTTGAAGCGTTCATTTCCAGTAACAGTTTGAATTTTTAGGTTTCACTCTGTTTTCTCCTATATTGATAGATGTATTTGGAACTCTAAATCCAACACGGTTTGTGCTAGCTTCTTGAAAATTGACACAACAAAGTAGTTTCACGTTCTATCTCTACGTTTTGTTTCCTCTTAATGTAGCCCTAAGCAGTGACTGGCGACAAACCCTTTCATGGAACGGGCTTGGCAAGCTTCCAAAAATTACGAATCTCCAGAAATCTCAGCAAATATTTTTTCACCCAAACTGGATGATACTTTCAGGTAATGATCAGTACACTAAGGCGACTTGGTTCCCCAAATTTCGTTCTTCTATGTTGAAGCGTTCATTTCCAGTAACAGTTTGAATTTTTAGGTTTCACTCTGTTTTCTCCTATATTGATAGATGTATTTGGAACACTAAATCCAACACGGTTTGTGCTAGCTTCTTGAAACGTGACACAACAAAGTAGTTTCACGTTCTATCTATACGTTTTGTTTCCTCTTGATGTAGCCCTAAGCAGTGACTGGCGGGAAACCCTTTCATGGAACGGGGTTGCCAAGCTTCCAAAAATTATGCATCTCCAGAAATCTCAGCAAATATTTTTCACCCAAACTGGATGATACTTTCAGGTAATGATCAGTACACTAAGGCGACTCGGTTCCCCAAATTTCGTTCTTCTATGTTGAAGCGTTCATTTCCAGTAACAGTTTGAATTTTTAGGTTTCACTCTGTTTTCTCCTATATTGATAGATGTATTTGGAACTCTAAATCCAACACGGTTTGTGCCAGCTTCTTTAAACTTGTCACAACAAAGTAGTTTCACGTTCTATCTCTACGTTTTGTTTCCTCTTAATGTAGCCCTAAGCAGTGACTGGCGAGAAACCCTTTCATGGGAAGGGGTTGCCAAGCTTCCAAAAATTACGAATCTCCAGAAATCTCAGCAAATATTTTTTCACCCAAACTGGATGATACTTTCAGGTAATGATCAGTACACTAAGGTGACTTGGTTCCCCAAATTTCGTTATTCTATGTTGAAGCGTTCATTTCCAGTAACAGTTTGAATTTTAGGTTTCACTCTGTTTTCTCCTATATTGATAGATGTATTTGGAACTCTAAATCCAACACGGTTTGTGCTAGCTTCTTGAAAATTGACACAACAAATAGTTTCACGTTCTATCTCTACGTTTTGTTTCCTCTTAATGTAGCCCTAAGCAGTGACTGGCGAGAAACCCTTTCATGGAACGGGGTTGCCAAGCTTCCAAAAATTATGCATCTCCAGAAATCTCAGCAAATATTTTTTCACCCAAACTGGATGATACTTTCAGGTAATGATCAGTACACTAAGGCGACTCGTTTCCCCAAATTTCGTTCTTCTATGTTGAAGCGTTCATTTCCAGTAACAGTTTGAATTTTTAGGTTTCACTCTGTTTTCTCCTATATTGATAGATGTATTTGGAACTCTAAATCCAACACGGTTTGTGCTACCTTCTTGAAACTTGACACAACAAAGTAGTTTCACGTTCTATCTCTACGTTTTGTTTCCTCTTAATGTATCCCTAAGCAGTGACTGTCGAGAAACCCTTTCATGGAACGGGGTTGCCAAGCTTCCAAAAATTACGAATCTCCAGAAATCTCAGCAAATATTTTTTCACCCAAACTGGATGATACTTTCAGGTAATGATCAGTACACTAAGGCGACTTGGTTCCCCAAATTTCGTTCTTCTATGTTGAAGCGTTCATTTCCAGTAACAGTTTGAATTTTTAGGTTTCACTCTGTTTTCTCCTATATTGATAGATGTATTTGGAACTCTAAATCCAACACGGTTTGTGCTAGCTTCTTGAAACCTCTCACAACAAAGTAGTTTCACGTTCTATCTCTACGTTTTGTTTCCTCTTGATGTAGCCCCAAGCAGTGACTGGCGAGAAACACTTTCATGGGAAGGGGTTGCCAAGCTTCCAAAAATTACGAATCTCCAGAAATCTCAGCAAATATTTTTTCACCCAAACTGGATGATACTTTCAGGTAATGATCAGTACACTAAGGCGACTCGGTTCCCCAAATTTCGTACTTCTATGTTGAAGCGTTCATTTCCAGTAACAGTTTGAATTTTTAGGTTTCACTCTGTTTTCTCCTATATTGATAGATGTATTTGGAACTCTAAATCCAACACGGTTTGTGCTAGCTTCTTGAAACTTGTCACAACAAAGTAGTTACACGTTCTATCTCTACGTTTTGTTTCCTCTTGATGTAGCCCAAAGCAGTGACGGACGAGAAACACTTTCATGGGAAGGGGTTGCCAAGCTTCCAAAAATTACGAATTTCCAGAAATCTCAGCAAATATTTTTTCACCCAAACTGGATGATACTTTCAGGTAATGATCAGTACACTAAGGCGACTCGGTTCCCCAAATTTCGTTCTTCTATGTTGAAGCGTTCATTTCCAGTAACAGTTTGAATTTTTAGGTTTCACTCTGTTTTCTCCTATATTGATAGATGTATTTGGAACTCTAAATCCAACACGGTTTGTGCTAGCTTCTTGAAAATTGACACAACAAAGTAGTTTCACGTTCTATCTCTAGGTTTTGTTTCCTCTTGATGTAGCCCTAAGCAGTGACTGGCGAGAAACACTTTCATGGGAAGGGGTTGCCAAGCTTCCTAAAACTACGAATCTCCAGAAATCTCAGCAAATATTTTTTCACCCAAACTGGATGATACTTTCAGGTAATGATCAGTACACTAAGGCGACTTGGTTCCCCAAATTTCGTTATTCTATGTTGAAGCGTTCATTTCCAGTAACAGTTTGAATTGTTAGGTTTCACTCTGTTTTCTCCTATATTGATAGATGTATTTGGAACTCTAAATCCAACATGGTTTGTGCTAGCTTCTTGAAAATTGACACAACAAAGTAGTTTCACGTTCTATCTCTACGTTTTGTTTCCTCTTAATGTAGCCCTAAGCAGTGACTGGCGAGAAACCCTTTCATGGAACGGGCTTGGCAAGCTTCCAAAAATTACGAATCTCCAGAAATCTCAGCAAATATTTTTTCACCCAAACTGGATGATACTTTCAGGTAATGATCAGTACACTAAGGCGACTTGGTTCCCCAAATTTCGTTCTTCTATGTTGAAGCGTTCATTTCCAGTAACAGTTTGAATTTTTAGGTTTCACTCTGTTTTCTCCTATATTGATAGATGTATTTGGAACTCTAAATCCAACACGGTTTGTGCTAGCTTCTTGAAACTTGACACAACAAAGTAGTTTCACGTTCTATCTCTACGTTTTGTTTCCTCTTAATGTATCCCTAAGCAGTGACTGTCGAGAAACCCTTTCATGGAACGGGGTTGCCAAGCTTCCAAAAATTACGAATCTCCAGAAATCTCAGCAAATATTTTTTCACCCAAACTGGATGATACTTTCAGGTAATGATCAGTACACTAAGGCGACTTGGTTCCCCAAATTTCATTCTTCTATGTTGAAGCGTTCATTTCCAGTAACAGTTTGAATTTTTAGGTTTCACTCTGTTTTCTCCTATATTGATAGATGTATTTGGAACTCTAAATCCAACACGGTTTGTGCTAGCTTCTTGAAACTTGTCACAACAAAGTAGTTTCACGTTCTATCTCTACGTTTTGTTTCCTCTTGATGTAGCCCAAAGCAGTGACGGACGAGAAACACTTTCATGGGAAGGGGTTGCCAAGCTTCCAAAAATTACGAATTTCCAGAAATCTCAGCAAATATTTTTTCACCCAAACTGGATGATACTTTCAGGTAATGATCAGTACACTAAGGCGACTTGGTTCCCCAAATTTCGTTCTTCTATGTTGAAGCGTTCATTTCCAGTAACAGTTTGAATTTTTAGGTTTCACTCTGTTTTCTCCTATATTGATAGATGTATTTGGAACTCTAAATCCAACACGGTTTGTGCTAGCTTCTTGAAACTTGACACAACAAAGTAGTTTCACGTTCTATCTCTACGTTTTGTTTCCTCTTAATGTATCCCTAAGCAGTGACTGTCGAGAAAACCTTTCATGGAACGGGGTTGCCAAGCTTCCAAAAATTATGCATCTCCAGAAATCTCAGCAAATATTTTTTCACCCAAACTGGATGATACTTTCAGGTAATGATCAGTACACTAAGGCGACTCGGTTCCCCAAATTTCGTTCTTCTATGTTGAAGCGTTCATTTCCAGTAACAGTTTGAATTTTTAGGTTTCACTCTGTTTTCTCCTATATTGATAGATGTATTTGGAACTCTAAATCCAACACGGTTTGTGCTAGCTTCTTGAAACTTGACACAACAAAGTAGTTTCACGTTCTATCTCTACGTTTTGTTTCCTCTTAATGTATCCCTAAGCAGTGACTGTCGAGAAACCCTTTCATCGAATGGGGTTGCCAAGCTTCCAAAAATTACGAATCTCCAGAAATCTCAGCAAATATTTTTTCACCCAAACTGGATGATACTTTCAGGTAATGATCAGTACACTAAGGCGACTTGGTTCCCCAAATTTCGTTCTTCTATGTTGAAGCGTTCATTTCCAGTAACAGTTTGAATTTTTAGGTTTCACTCTGTTTTCTCCTATATTGATAGATGTATTTGGAACTCTAAATCCAACACTGTTTGTGCTAGCTTCTTGAAACTTGTCACAACAAAGTAGTTTCACGTTCTATCTCTACGTTTTGTTTCCTCTTGATGTAGCCCAAAGCAGTGACGGACGAGAAACACTTTCATGGGAAGGGGTTGCCAAGCTTCCAAAAATTACGAATTTCCAGAAATCTCAGCAAATATTTTTTCACCCAAACTGGATGATACTTTCAGGTAATGATCAGTACACTAAGGCGACTTGGTTCCCCAAATTTCGTTCTTCTATGTTGAAGCGTTCATTTCCAGTAACAGTTTGAATTTTTAGGTTTCACTCTGTTTTCTCCTATATTGATAGATGTATTTGGAACTCTAAATCCAACACGGTTTGTGCTAGCTTCTTGAAACTTGACACAACAAAGTAGTTTCACGTTCTATCTCTAGGTTTTGTTTCCTCTTGATGTAGCCCTAAGCAGTGACTGGCAAGAAACACTTTCATGGGAAGGGGTTGCCAAGCTTCCTAAAACTACGAATCTCCAGAAATCTCAGCAAATATTTTTTCACCCAAACTGGATGATACTTTCAGGTAATGATCAGTACACTAAGGCGACTTGGTTCCCCAAATTTCGTTATTCTATGTTGAAGCGTTCATTTCCAGTAACAGTTTGAATTTTTAGGTTTCACTCTGTTTTCTCCTATATTGATAGATGTATTTGGAACTCTAAATCCAACACGGTTTGTGCTAGCTTCTTGAAAATTGACACAACAAAGTAGTTTCACGTTCTATCTCTACGTTTTGTTTCCTCTTAATGTAGCCCTAAGCAGTGACTGGCGACAAACCC
This sequence comes from Spermophilus citellus, assembly GCF_964194105.1. Classification (NCBI taxonomy): domain Eukaryota; kingdom Metazoa; phylum Chordata; class Mammalia; order Rodentia; family Sciuridae; genus Spermophilus; species Spermophilus citellus. The sequence goes on along the minus strand of NC_138183.1, from coordinate 96,466,873 downwards.
TTTCATGGAACGGGCTTGGCAAGCTTCCAAAAATTACGAATCTCCAGAAATCTCAGCAAATATTTTTTCACCCAAACTGGATGATACTTTCAGGTAATGATCAGTACACTAAGGCGACTTGGTTCCCCAAATTTCGTTCTTCTATGTTGAAGCGTTCATTTCCAGTAACAGTTTGAATTTTTAGGTTTCACTCTGTTTTCTCCTATATTGATAGATGTATTTGGAACACTAAATCCAACACGGTTTGTGCTAGCTTCTTGAAACGTGACACAACAAAGTAGTTTCACGTTCTATCTATACGTTTTGTTTCCTCTTGATGTAGCCCTAAGCAGTGACTGGCGGGAAACCCTTTCATGGAACGGGGTTGCCAAGCTTCCAAAAATTATGCATCTCCAGAAATCTCAGCAAATATTTTTCACCCAAACTGGATGATACTTTCAGGTAATGATCAGTACACTAAGGCGACTCGGTTCCCCAAATTTCGTTCTTCTATGTTGAAGCGTTCATTTCCAGTAACAGTTTGAATTTTTAGGTTTCACTCTGTTTTCTCCTATATTGATAGATGTATTTGGAACTCTAAATCCAACACGGTTTGTGCCAGCTTCTTTAAACTTGTCACAACAAAGTAGTTTCACGTTCTATCTCTACGTTTTGTTTCCTCTTAATGTAGCCCTAAGCAGTGACTGGCGAGAAACCCTTTCATGGGAAGGGGTTGCCAAGCTTCCAAAAATTACGAATCTCCAGAAATCTCAGCAAATATTTTTTCACCCAAACTGGATGATACTTTCAGGTAATGATCAGTACACTAAGGTGACTTGGTTCCCCAAATTTCGTTATTCTATGTTGAAGCGTTCATTTCCAGTAACAGTTTGAATTTTAGGTTTCACTCTGTTTTCTCCTATATTGATAGATGTATTTGGAACTCTAAATCCAACACGGTTTGTGCTAGCTTCTTGAAAATTGACACAACAAATAGTTTCACGTTCTATCTCTACGTTTTGTTTCCTCTTAATGTAGCCCTAAGCAGTGACTGGCGAGAAACCCTTTCATGGAACGGGGTTGCCAAGCTTCCAAAAATTATGCATCTCCAGAAATCTCAGCAAATATTTTTTCACCCAAACTGGATGATACTTTCAGGTAATGATCAGTACACTAAGGCGACTCGTTTCCCCAAATTTCGTTCTTCTATGTTGAAGCGTTCATTTCCAGTAACAGTTTGAATTTTTAGGTTTCACTCTGTTTTCTCCTATATTGATAGATGTATTTGGAACTCTAAATCCAACACGGTTTGTGCTAGCTTCTTTAAACTTGTCACAACAAAGTAGTTTCACGTTCTATCTCTACGTTTTGTTTCCTCTTGATGTAGCCCTAAGCAGTGATTGGCGAGAAACACTTTCATGAAAAGGGGTTGCCAAGCTTCCAAAAATTACGAATCTCCAGAAATCTCAGCAAATATTTTTTCACCCAAACTGGATGATACTTTCAGGTAATGATCAGTACACTAAGGCGACTTGGTTCCCCAAATTTCGTTCTTCTATGTTGAAGCGTTCATTTCCAGTAACAGTTTGAATTTTTAGGTTTCACTCTGTTTTCTCCTATATTGATAGATGTATTTGGAACTCTAAATCCAACACGGTTTGTGCTAGCTTCTTTAAACTTGTCACAACAAAGTAGTTTCACGTTCTATATCTACGTTTTGTTTCCTCTTGATGTAGCCCTAAGCAGTGATTGGCGAGAAACACTTTCATGAAAAGGGGTTGCCAAGCTTCCAAAAATTACGAATCTCCAGAAATCTCAGCAAATATTTTTTCACCCAAACTGGATGATACTTTCAGGTAATGATCAGTACACTAAGGCGACTTGGTTCCCCAAATTTCGTTCTTCTATGATGAAGCGTTCATTTCCAGTAACAGTTTGAATTGTTAGGTTTCACTCTGTTTTCTCCTATATTGATAGATGTATTTGGAACTCTAAATCCAACACGGTTTGTGCTAGCTTCTTGAAACCTCTCACAACAAAGTAGTTTCACGTTCTATCTCTACGTTTTGTTTCCTCTTGATGTAGCCCCAAGCAGTGACTGGCGAGAAACACTTTCATGGGAAGGGGTTGCCAAGCTTCCAAAAATTACGAATCTCCAGAAATCTCAGCAAATATTTTTTCACCCAAACTGGATGATACTTTCAGGTAATGATCAGTACACTAAGGCGACTCGGTTCCCCAAATTTCGTACTTCTATGTTGAAGCGTTCATTTCCAGTAACAGTTTGAATTTTTAGGTTTCACTCTGTTTTCTCCTATATTGATAGATGTATTTGGAACTCTAAATCCAACACGGTTTGTGCTAGCTTCTTGAAACTTGTCACAACAAAGTAGTTACACGTTCTATCTCTACGTTTTGTTTCCTCTTGATGTAGCCCAAAGCAGTGACGGACGAGAAACACTTTCATGGGAAGGGGTTGCCAAGCTTCCAAAAATTACGAATTTCCAGAAATCTCAGCAAATATTTTTTCACCCAAACTGGATGATACTTTCAGGTAATGATCAGTACACTAAGGCGACTTGGTTCCCCAAATTTCGTTCTTCTATGTTGAAGCGTTCATTTCCAGTAACAGTTTGAATTTTTAGGTTTCACTCTGTTTTCTCCTATATTGATAGATGTATTTGGAACTCTAAATCCAACACGGTTTGTGCTAGCTTCTTGAAAATTGACACAACAAAGTAGTTTCACGTTCTATCTCTAGGTTTTGTTTCCTCTTGATGTAGCCCTAAGCAGTGACTGGCGAGAAACACTTTCATGGGAAGGGGTTGCCAAGCTTCCTAAAACTACGAATCTCCAGAAATCTCAGCAAATATTTTTTCACCCAAACTGGATGATACTTTCAGGTAATGATCAGTACACTAAGGCGACTTGGTTCCCCAAATTTCGTTATTCTATGTTGAAGCGTTCATTTCCAGTAACAGTTTGAATTTTTAGGTTTCACTCTGTTTTCTCCTATATTGATAGATGTATTTGGAACTCTAAATCCAACACGGTTTGTGCTAGCTTCTTGAAAATTGACACAACAAAGTAGTTTCACGTTCTATCTCTACGTTTTGTTTCCTCTAAATGTAGCCCTAAGCAGTGACTGGCGAGAAACCCTTTCATGGAACGGGCTTGCCAAGCTTCCAAAAATTACGAATCTCCAGAAATCTCAGCAAATATTTTTTCACCCAAACTGGATGATACTTTCAGGTAATGATCAGTACACTAAGGCGACTTGGTTCCCCAAATTTCGTTCTTCTATGTTGAAGCGTTCATTTCCAGTAACAGTTTGAATTTTAGGTTTCACTCTGTTTTCTCCTATATTGATAGATGTATTTGGAACACTAAATCCAACACGGTTTGTGCTAGCTTCTTGAAACTTGACACAACAAAGTGGTTTCACGTTCTATCTATACGTTTTGTTTCCTCTTGATGTAGCCCTAAGCAGTGACTGGCGGGAAACCCTTTCATGGAACGGGGTTGCCAAGCTTCCAAAAATTATGCATCTCCAGAAATCTCAGCAAATATTTTTTCACCCAAACTGGATGATACTTTCAGGTAATGATCAGTACACTAAGGCGACTCGGTTCCCCAAATTTCGTTCTTCTATGTTGAAGCGTTCATTTCCAGTAACAGTTTGAATTTTTAGGTTTCACTCTGTTTTCTCCTATATTGATAGATGTATTTGGAACTCTAAATCCAACACGGTTTGTGCTAGCTTCTTGAAACTTGTCACAACAAAGTAGTTTCACGTTCTATCTCTACGTTTTGTTTCCTCTTGATGAAGCCCAAAGCAGTGACGGACGAGAAACACTTTCATGGGAAGGGGTTGCCAAGCTTCCAAAAATTACGAATTTCCAGAAATCTCAGCAAATATTTTTTCACCCAAACTGGATGATACTTTCAGGTAATGATCAGTACACTAAGGCCACTTGGTTCTCCAAATTTCGTTCTTCTATGTTGAAGCGTTCATTTCCAGTAACAGTTTGAATTTTTAGGTTTCACTCTGTTTTCTCCTATATTGATAGATGTATTTGGAACTCTAAATCCAACACGTTTTGTGCTAGCTTCTTGAAACTTGACACAACAAAGTAGTTTCACTTTCTATCTCTAGGTTTTGTTTCCTCTTGATGTAGCCCTAAGCAGTGACTGGCGATAAACACTTTCATGGGAAGGGGTTGCCAAGCTTCCTAAAACTATGAATCTCCAGAAATCTCAGCAAATATTTTTTCACCCAAACTGGATGATACTTTCAGGTAATGATCAGTACACTAAGGCGACTTGGTTCCCCAAATTTCGTTATTCTATGTTGAAGCGTTCATTTCCAGTAACAGTTTGAATTTTTAGGTTTCACTCTGTTTTCTCCTATATTGATAGATGTATTTGGAACTCTAAATCCAACACGGTTTGTGCTAGCTTCTTGAAAATTGACACAACAAAGTAGTTTCACGTTCTATCTCTACGTTTTGTTTCCTCTTAATGTAGCCCTAAGCAGTGACTGGCGAGAAACCCTTTCATGGAACGGGCTTGCCAAGCTTCCAAAAATTACGAATCTCCAGAAATCTCAGCAAATATTTTTTCACCCAAACTGGATGATACTTTCAGGTAATGATCAGTACACTAAGGCGACTTGGTTCCCCAAATTTCGTTCTTCTATGTTGAAGCGTTCATTTCCAGTAACAGTTTGAATTTTAGGTTTCACTCTGTTTTCTCCTATATTGATAGATGTATTTGGAACACTAAATCCAACACGGTTTGTGCTAGCTTCTTGAAACTTGACACAACAAAGTGGTTTCACGTTCTATCTATACGTTTTGTTTCCTCTTGATGTAGCCCTAAGCAGTGACTGGCGGGAAACCCTTTCATGGAACGGGGTTGCCAAGCTTCCAAAAATTATGCATCTCCAGAAATCTCAGCAAATATTTTTTCACCCAAACTGGATGATACTTTCAGGTAATGATCAGTACACTAAGGCGACTCGGTTCCCCAAAATTTGTTCTTCTATGTTGAAGCGTTCATTTCCAGTAACAGTTTGAATTTTTAGGTTTCACTCTGTTTTCTCCTATATTGATAGATGTATTTGGAACTCTAAATCCAACACGGTTTGTGCTAGCTTCTTGAAACTTGACACAACAAAGTAGTTTCACGTTCTATCACTACGTTTTGTTTCCTCTTGATGTAGCCCTAAGCAGTGACTGGCGAGAAACACTTTCATGGGAAGGGGTTGCCAAGCTTCCAAAAATTACGAATCTCCAGAAATCTCAGCAAATATTTTTTCACCCAAACTGGATGATACTTTCAGGTAATGATCAGTACCCTAAGGCGACTTGGTTCCCCAAATTTCGTTCTTCTATGTTGAAGCGTTCATTTCCAGTAACAGTTTGAATTTTTAGGTTTCACTCTGTTTTCTCCTATATTGATAGATGTATTTGGAACTCTAAATCCAACACGGTTTGTGCTAGCTTCTTGAAACTTGACACAACAAAGTAGTTTCACGTTCTATCTCTACGTTTTGTTTCCTCTTGATGTAGCCCTAAGCAGTGACTGGCGAGAAACACTTTCATGGGAAGGGGTTGCCAAGCTTCCAAAAATTACGAATTTTCAGAAATCTCAGCAAATATTTTTTCACCCCAACTGGATGATACTTTCAGGTAATGATCAGTACACTAAGGCGACTTGGTTCCCCAAATTTCGTTCTTCTATGTTGAAGCGTTCATTTCCAGTAACAGTTTGAATTTTTAGGTTTCACTCTGTTTTCTCCTATATTGATAGATGTATTTGGAACTCTAAATCCAACATGGTTTGTGCTAGCTTCTTGAAACTTGACACAACAATGTAGTTTCACGTTCTATCTCTACGTTTTGTTTCCTCTTGATGTAGCCCTAAGCAGTGACTGGCGAGAAACACTTTCATGGGAAGGGGTTGCCAAGCTTCCTAAAACTACGAATCTCCAGAAATCTCAGCAAATATTTTTTCACCCAAACTGGATGATACTTTCAGGTAATGATCAGTACACTAAGGCGACTTGGTTCCCCAAATTTCGTTATTCTATGTTGAAGCGTTCATTTCCAGTAACAGTTTGAATTGTTAGGTTTCACTCTGTTTTCTCCTATATTGATAGATGTATTTGGAACTCTAAATCCAACACGGTTTGTGCTAGCTTCTTGAAAATTGACACAACAAAGTAGTTTCACGTTCTATCTCTACGTTTTGTTTCCTCTTAATGTAGCCCTAAGCAGTGACTGGCGAGAAACCCTTTCATGGAACGGGCTTGCCAAGCTTCCAAAAATTACGAATCTCCAGAAATCTCAGCAAATATTTTTTCACCCAAACTGGATGATACTTTCAGGTAATGATCAGTACACTAAGGCGACTTGGTTCCCCAAATTTCGTTCTTCTATGTTGAAGCGTTCATTTCCAGTAACAGTTTGAATTTTTAGGTTTCACTCTGTTTTCTCCTATATTGATAGATGTATTTGGAACACTAAATCCAACACGGTTTGTGCTAGCTTCTTGAAACTTGACACAACAAAGTAGTTTCACGTTCTATCTATACGTTTTGTTTCCTCTTGATGTAGCCCTAAGCAGTGACTGGCAGGAAACCCTTTCATGGAACGGGGTTGCCAAGCTTCCAAAAATTATGCATCTCCAGAAATCTCAGCAAATATTTTTTCACCCAAACTGGATGATACTTTCAGGTAATGATCAGTACACTAAGGCGACTTGGTTCCCCAAATTTCGTTCTTCTATGTTGAAGCGTTCATTTCCAGTAACAGTTTGAATTTTTAGGTTTCACTCTGTTTTCTCCTATATTGATAGATGTATTTGGAACTCTAAATCCAACACGGTTTGTGCTAGCTTCTTGAAACTTGTCACAACAAAGTAGTTTCACGTTCTATCTCTACGTTTTGTTTCCTCTTGATGTAGCCCTAAGCAGTGACTGGCGAGAAACACTTTCATGGGAAGGGGTTGCCAAGCTTCCAAAAATTACGAATCTCCAGAAATCTCAGCAAATATTTTTTCACCCAAACTGGATGATACTTTCAGGTAATGATCAGTACACTAAGGCGACTTGGTTCCCCAAATTTCGTTCTTCTATGTTGAAGCGTTCATTTCCAGTAACAGTTTGAATTTTTAGGTTTCACTCTGTTTTCTCCTATATTGATAGATGTATTTGGAACTCTAAATCCAACACGGTTTGTGCTAGCTTCTTGAAACTTGACACAACAAAGTAGTTTCACGTTCTCTCTCTACGTTTTGTTTCCTCTTGATGTAGCCCTAAGCAGTGACTGGCGAGAAACACTTTCATGGGAAGGGGTTGCCAACCTTCCAAAAATTACGAATTTCCAGAAATCTCAGCAAATATTTTTTCACCCCAACTGGATGATACTTTCAGGTAATGATCAGTACACTAAGGCGACTTGGTTCCCCAAATTTCGTTCTTCTATGTTGAAGCGTTCATTTCCAGTAACAGTTTGAATTTTTAGGTTTCACTCTGTTTTCTCCTATATTGATAGATGTATTTGGAACTCTAAATCCAACATGGTTTGTGCTAGCTTCTTGAAACTTGACACAACAATGTAGTTTCACGTTCTATCTCTACGTTTTGTTTCCTCTTGATGTAGCCGTAAGCAGTGACTGGCGAGAAACACTTTCATGGGAAGGGGTTGCCAAGCTTCCTAAAACTACGAATCTCCAGAAATCTCAGCAAATATTTTTTCACCCAAACTGGATGATACTTTCAGGTAATGATCAGTACACTAAGGCGACTTGGTTCCCCAAATTTCGTTATTCTATGTTGAAGCGTTCATTTCCAGTAACAGTTTGAATTGTTAGGTTTCACTCTGTTTTCTCCTATATTGATAGATGTATTTGGAACTCTAAATCCAACATGGTTTGTGCTAGCTTCTTGAAAATTGACACAACAAAGTAGTTTCACGTTCTATCTCTACGTTTTGTTTCCTCTTAATGTAGCCCTAAGCAGTGACTGGCGAGAAACCCTTTCATGGAACGGGCTTGGCAAGCTTCCAAAAATTACGAATCTCCAGAAATCTCAGCAAATATTTTTTCACCCAAACTGGATGATACTTTCAGGTAATGATCAGTACACTAAGGCGACTTGGTTCCCCAAATTTCGTTCTTCTATGTTGAAGCGTTCATTTCCAGTAACAGTTTGAATTTTTAGGTTTCACTCTGTTTTCTCCTATATTGATAGATGTATTTGGAACACTAAATCCAACACGGTTTGTGCTAGCTTCTTGAAACGTGACACAACAAAGTAGTTTCACGTTCTATCTATACGTTTTGTTTCCTCTTGATGTAGCCCTAAGCAGTGACTGGCGGGAAACCCTTTCATGGAACGGGGTTGCCAAGCTTCCAAAAATTATGCATCTCCAGAAATCTCAGCAAATATTTTTTCACCCAAACTGGATGATACTTTCAGGTAATGATCAGTACACTAAGGCGACTCAGTTCCCCAAATTTCGTTCTTCTATGTTGAAGCGTTCATTTCCAGTAACAGTTTGAATTTTTAGGTTTCACTCTGTTTTCTCCTATATTGATAGATGTATTTGGAACTCTAAATCCAACACGGTTTGTGCTAGCTTCTTGAAACTTGACACAACAAAGGAGTTTCACGTTCTATCTCTACGTTTTGTTTCCTCTTAATGTATCCCTAAGCAGTGACTGTCGAGAAACCCTTTCATGGAACGGGGTTGCCAAGCTTCCAAAAATTACGAATCTCCAGAAATCTCAGCAAATATTTTTTCACCCAAACTGGATGATACTTTCAGGTAATGATCAGTACACTAAGGCGACTTGGTTCCCCAAATTTCATTCTTCTATGTTGAAGCGTTCATTTCCAGTAACAGTTTGAATTTTTAGGTTTCACTCTGTTTTCTCCTATATTGATAGATGTATTTGGAACTCTAAATCCAACACGGTTTGTGCTAGCTTCTTGAAACTTGTCACAACAAAGTAGTTTCACGTTCTATCTCTACGTTTTGTTTCCTCTTGATGTAGCCCAAAGCAGTGACGGACGAGAAACACTTTCATGGGAAGGGGTTGCCAAGCTTCCAAAAATTACGAATTTCCAGAAATCTCAGCAAATATTTTTTCACCCAAACTGGATGATACTTTCAGGTAATGATCAGTACACTAAGGCGACTTGGTTCCCCAAATTTCGTTCTTCTATGTTGAAGCGTTCATTTCCAGTAACAGTTTGAATTTTTAGGTTTCACTCTGTTTTCTCCTATATTGATAGATGTATTTGGAACTCTAAATCCAACACGGTTTGTCCTAGCTTCTTGAAACTTGACACAACAAAGTAGTTTCACGTTCTATCTCTACGTTTTGTTTCCTCTTAATGTAGCCCTAAGCAGTGACTGGCGACAAACCCTTTCATGGAACGGGCTTGGCAAGCTTCCAAAAATTACGAATCTCCAGAAATCTCAGCAAATATTTTTTCACCCAAACTGGATGATACTTTCAGGTAATGATCAGTACACTAAGGCGACTTGGTTCCCCAAATTTCGTTCTTCTATGTTGAAGCGTTCATTTCCAGTAACAGTTTGAATTTTTAGGTTTCACTCTGTTTTCTCCTATATTGATAGATGTATTTGGAACACTAAATCCAACACGGTTTGTGCTAGCTTCTTGAAACGTGACACAACAAAGTAGTTTCACGTTCTATCTATACGTTTTGTTTCCTCTTGATGTAGCCCTAAGCAGTGACTGGCGGGAAACCCTTTCATGGAACGGGGTTGCCAAGCTTCCAAAAATTATGCATCTCCAGAAATCTCAGCAAATATTTTTTCACCCAAACTGGATGATACTTTCAGGTAATGATCAGTACACTAAGGCGACTCAGTTCCCCAAATTTCGTTCTTCTATGTTGAAGCGTTCATTTCCAGTAACAGTTTGAATTTTTAGGTTTCACTCTGTTTTCTCCTATATTGATAGATGTATTTGGAACTCTAAATCCAACACGGTTTGTGCTAGCTTCTTGAAACTTGACACAACAAAGGAGTTTCACGTTCTATCTCTACGTTTTGTTTCCTCTTAATGTATCCCTAAGCAGTGACTGTCGAGAAACCCTTTCATGGAACGGGGTTGCCAAGCTTCCAAAAATTACGAATCTCCAGAAATCTCAGCAAATATTTTTTCACCCAAACTGGATGATACTTTCAGGTAATGATCAGTACACTAAGGCGACTTGGTTCCCCAAATTTCATTCTTCTATGTTGAAGCGTTCATTTCCAGTAACAGTTTGAATTTTTAGGTTTCACTCTGTTTTCTCCTATATTGATAGATGTATTTGGAACTCTAAATCCAACACGGTTTGTGCTAGCTTCTTGAAACTTGTCACAACAAAGTAGTTTCACGTTCTATCTCTACGTTTTGTTTCCTCTTGATGTAGCCCAAAGCAGTGACGGACGAGAAACACTTTCATGGGAAGGGGTTGCCAAGCTTCCAAAAATTACGAATTTCCAGAAATCTCAGCAAATATTTTTTCACCCAAACTGGATGATACTTTCAGGTAATGATCAGTACACTAAGGCGACTTGGTTCCCCAAATTTCGTTCTTCTATGTTGAAGCGTTCATTTCCAGTAACAGTTTGAATTTTTAGGTTTCACTCTGTTTTCTCCTATATTGATAGATGTATTTGGAACTCTAAATCCAACACGGTTTGTCCTAGCTTCTTGAAACTTGACACAACAAAGTAGTTTCACGTTCTATCTCTACGTTTTGTTTCCTCTTAATGTATCCCTAAGCAGTGACTGTCGAGAAAACCTTTCATGGAACGGGGTTGCCAAGCTTCCAAAAATTATGCATCTCCAGAAATCTCAGCAAATATTTTTTCACCCAAACTGGATGATACTTTCAGGTAATGATCAGTACACTAAGGCGACTCGGTTCCCCAAATTTCGTTCTTCTATGTTGAAGCGTTCATTTCCAGTAACAGTTTGAATTTTTAGGTTTCACTCTGTTTTCTCCTATATTGATAGATGTATTTGGAACTCTAAATCCAACACGGTTTGTGCTAGCTTCTTGAAACTTGACACAACAAAGTAGTTTCACGTTCTATCTCTAGGTTTTGTTTCCTCTTGATGTAGCCCTAAGCAGTGACTGGCAAGAAACACTTTCATGGGAAGGGGTTGCCAAGCTTCCTAAAACTACGAATCTCCAGAAATCTCAGCAAATATTTTTTCACCCAAACTGGATGATACTTTCAGGTAATGATCAGTACACTAAGGCGACTTGGTTCCCCAAATTTCGTTATTCTATGTTGAAGCGTTCATTTCCAGTAACAGTTTGAATTTTTAGGTTTCACTCTGTTTTCTCCTATATTGATAGATGTATTTGGAACTCTAAATCCAACACGGTTTGTGCTAGCTTCTTGAAAATTGACACAACAAAGTAGTTTCACGTTCTATCTCTACGTTTTGTTTCCTCTTAATGTAGCCCTAAGCAGTGACTGGCGACAAACCCTTTCATGGAACGGGCTTGGCAAGCTTCCAAAAATTACGAATCTCCAGAAATCTCAGCAAATATTTTTTCACCCAAACTGGATGATACTTTCAGGTAATGATCAGTACACTAAGGCGACTTGGTTCCCCAAATTTCGTTCTTCTATGTTGAAGCGTTCATTTCCAGTAACAGTTTGAATTTTTAGGTTTCACTCTGTTTTCTCCTATATTGATAGATGTATTTGGAACACTAAATCCAACACGGTTTGTGCTAGCTTCTTGAAACGTGACACAACAAAGTAGTTTCACGTTCTATCTATACGTTTTGTTTCCTCTTGATGTAGCCCTAAGCAGTGACTGGCGGGAAACCCTTTCATGGAACGGGGTTGCCAAGCTTCCAAAAATTATGCATCTCCAGAAATCTCAGCAAATATTTTTTCACCCAAACTGGATGATACTTTCAGGTAATGATCAGTACACTAAGGCGACTCGGTTCCCCAAATTTCGTTCTTCTATGTTGAAGCGTTCATTTCCAGTAACAGTTTGAATTTTTAGGTTTCACTCTGTTTTCTCCTATATTGATAGATGTATTTGGAACTCTAAATCCAACACGGTTTGTGCTAGCTTCTTGAAACTTGACACAACAAAGTAGTTTCACGTTCTATCTCTACGTTTTGTTTCCTCTTAATGTATCCCTAAGCAGTGACTGTCGAGAAACCCTTTCATGGAACGGGGTTGCCAAGCTTCCAAAAATTACGAATCTCCAGAAATCTCAGCAAATATTTTTTCACCCAAACTGGATGATACTTTCAGGTAATGATCAGTACACTAAGGCGACTTGGTTCCCCAAATTTCGTTCTTCTATGTTGAAGCGTTCATTTCCAGTAACAGTTTGAATTTTTAGGTTTCACTCTGTTTTCTCCTATATTGATAGATGTATTTGGAACTCTAAATCCAACACGGTTTGTGCTAGCTTCTTGAAACTTGTCACAACAAAGTAGTTTCACGTTCTATCTCTACGTTTTGTTTCCTCTTGATGTAGCCCAAAGCAGTGACGGACGAGAAACACTTTCATGGGAAGGGGTTGCCAAGCTTCCAAAAATTACGAATTTCCAGAAATCTCAGCAAATATTTTTTCACCCAAACTGGATGATACTTTCAGGTAATGATCAGTACACTAAGGCGACTTGGTTCCCCAAATTTCGTTCTTCTATGTTGAAGCGTTCATTTCCAGTAACAGTTTGAATTTTTAGGTTTCACTCTGTTTTCTCCTATATTGATAGATGTATTTGGAACTCTAAATCCAACACGGTTTGTGCTAGCTTCTTGAAACTTGACACAACAAAGTAGTTTCACGTTCTATCTCTAGGTTTTGTTTCCTCTTGATGTAGCCCTAAGCAGTGACTGGCGAGAAACACTTTCATGGGAAGGGGTTGCCAAGCTTCCTAAAACTACGAATCTCCAGAAATCTCAGCAAATATTTTTTCACCCAAACTGGATGATACTTTCAGGTAATGATCAGTACACTAAGGCGACTTGGTTCCCCAAATTTCGTTATTCTATGTTGAAGCGTTCATTTCCAGTAACAGTTTGAATTTTTAGGTTTCACTCTGTTTTCTCCTATATTGATAGATGTATTTGGAACTCTAAATCCAACACGGTTTGTGCTAGCTTCTTGAAAATTGACACAACAAAGTAGTTTCACGTTCTATCTCTACGTTTTGTTTCCTCTTAATGTAGCCCTAAGCAGTGACTGGCGACAAACCCTTTCATGGAACGGGCTTGGCAAGCTTCCAAAAATTACGAATCTCCAGAAATCTCAGCAAATATTTTTTCACCCAAACTGGATGATACTTTCAGGTAATGATCAGTACACTAAGGCGACTTGGTTCCCCAAATTTCGTTCTTCTATGTTGAAGCGTTCATTTCCAGTAACAGTTTGAATTTTTAGGTTTCACTCTGTTTTCTCCTATATTGATAGATGTATTTGGAACACTAAATCCAACACGGTTTGTGCTAGCTTCTTGAAAATTGACACAACAAAGTAGTTTCACGTTCTATCTATACGTTTTGTTTCCTCTTGATGTAGCCCTAAGCAGTGACTGGCGGGAAACCCTTTCATGGAACGGGGTTGCCAAGCTTCCAAAAATTATGCATCTCCAGAAATCTCAGCAAATATTTTTTCACCCAAACTGGATGATACTTTCAGGTAATGATCAGTACACTAAGGCGACTCGGTTCCCCAAATTTCGTTCTTCTATGTTGAAGCGTTCATTTCCAGTAACAGTTTGAATTTTTAGGTTTCACTCTGTTTTCTCCTATATTGATAGATGTATTTGGAACTCTAAATCCAACACGGTTTGTGCTAGCTTCTTGAAACTTGACACAACAAAGTAGTTTCACGTTCTATCTCTACGTTTTGTTTCCTCTTAATGTATCCCTAAGCAGTGACTGTCGAGAAACCCTTTCATGGAACGGGGTTGCCAAGCTTCCAAAAATTACGAATCTCCAGAAATCTCAGCAAATATTTTTTCACCCAAACTGGATGATACTTTCAGGTAATGATCAGTACACTAAGGCGACTTGGTTCCCCAAATTTCGTTCTTCTATGTTGAAGCGTTCATTTCCAGTAACAGTTTGAATTTTTAGGTTTCACTCTGTTTTCTCCTATATTGATAGATGTATTTGGAACTCTAAATCCAACACGGTTTGTGCTAGCTTCTTGAAACTTGTCACAACAAAGTAGTTTCACGTTCTATCTCTACGTTTTGTTTCCTCTTGATGTAGCCCAAAGCAGTGACGGACGAGAAACACTTTCATGGGAAGGGGTTGCCAAGCTTCCAAAAATTACGAATTTCCAGAAATCTCAGCAAATATTTTTTCACCCAAACTGGATGATACTTTCAGGTAATGATCAGTACACTAAGGCGACTTGGTTCCCCAAATTTCGTTCTTCTATGTTGAAGCGTTCATTTCCAGTAACAGTTTGAATTTTTAGGTTTCACTCTGTTTTCTCCTATATTGATAGATGTATTTGGAACTCTAAATCCAACACGGTTTGTGCTAGCTTCTTGAAACTTGACACAACAAAGTAGTTTCACGTTCTATCTCTACGTTTTGTTTCCTCTTAATGTATCCCTAAGCAGTGACTGTCGAGAAAACCTTTCATGGAACGGGGTTGCCAAGCTTCCAAAAATTATGCATCTCCAGAAATCTCAGCAAATATTTTTTCACCCAAACTGGATGATACTTTCAGGTAATGATCAGTACACTAAGGCGACTCGGTTCCCCAAATTTCGTTCTTCTATGTTGAAGCGTTCATTTCCAGTAACAGTTTGAATTTTTAGGTTTCACTCTGTTTTCTCCTATATTGATAGATGTATTTGGAACTCTAAATCCAACACGGTTTGTGCTAGCTTCTTGAAACTTGACACAACAAAGTAGTTTCACGTTCTATCTCTACGTTTTGTTTCCTCTTAATGTATCCCTAAGCAGTGACTGTCGAGAAACCCTTTCATCGAATGGGGTTGCCAAGCTTCCAAAAATTACGAATCTCCAGAAATCTCAGCAAATATTTTTTCACCCAAACTGGATGATACTTTCAGGTAATGATCAGTACACTAAGGCGACTTGGTTCCCCAAATTTCGTTCTTCTATGTTGAAGCGTTCATTTCCAGTAACAGTTTGAATTTTTAGGTTTCACTCTGTTTTCTCCTATATTGATAGATGTATTTGGAACTCTAAATCCAACACGGTTTGTGCTAGCTTCTTTAAACTTGTCACAACAAAGTAGTTTCACGTTCTATCTCTACGTTTTGTTTCCTCTTGATGTAGCCCAAAGCAGTGACGGACGAGAAACACTTTCATGGGAAGGGGTTGCCAAGCTTCCAAAAATTACGAATTTCCAGAAATCTCAGCAAATATTTTTTCACCCAAACTGGATGATACTTTCAGGTAATGATCAGTACACTAAGGCGACTTGGTTCCCCAAATTTCGTTCTTCTATGTTGAAGCGTTCATTTCCAGTAACAGTTTGAATTTTTAGGTTTCACTCTGTTTTCTCCTATATTGATAGATGTATTTGGAACTCTAAATCCAACACGGTTTGTGCTAGCTTCTTGAAACTTGACACAACAAAGTAGTTTCACGTTCTATCTCTAGGTTTTGTTTCCTCTTAATGTATCCCTAAGCAGTGACTGGCAAGAAACACTTTCATGGGAAGGGGTTGCCAAGCTTCCTAAAACTACGAATCTCCAGAAATCTCAGCAAATATTTTTTCACCCAAACTGGATGATACTTTCAGGTAATGATCAGTACACTAAGGCGACTTGGTTCCCCAAATTTCGTTATTCTATGTTGAAGCGTTCATTTCCAGTAACAGTTTGAATTTTTAGGTTTCACTCTGTTTTCTCCTATATTGATAGATGTATTTGGAACTCTAAATCCAACACGGTTTGTGCTAGCTTCTTGAAAATTGACACAACAAAGTAGTTTCACGTTCTATCTCTACGTTTTGTTTCCTCTTAATGTAGCCCTAAGCAGTGACTGGCGAGAAACCCTTTCATGGAACGGGGTTGCCAAGCTTCCAAAAATTATGCATCTCCAGAAATCTCAGCAAATATTTTTTCACCCAAACTGGATGATACTTTCAGGTAATGATCAGTACACTAAGGCGACTCGGTTCCCCAAATTTCGTTCTTCTATGTTGAAGCGTTCATTTCCAGTAACAGTTTGAATTTTTAGGTTTCACTCTGTTTTCTCCTATATTGATAGATGTATTTGGAACTCTAAATCCAACACGGTTTGTGCTAGCTTCTTGAAACTTGACACAACAAAGTAGTTTCACGTTCTATCTCTACGTTTTGTTTCCTCTTAATGTATCCCTAAGCAGTGACTGTCGAGAAACCCTTTCATGGAACGGGGTTGCCAAGCTTCCAAAAATTACGAATATCCAGAAATCTCAGCAAATATTTTTTCACCCAAACTGGATGATACTTTCAGGTAATGATCAGTACACTAAGGCGACTTGGTTCCCCAAATTTCGTTCTTCTATGTTGAAGCGTTCATTTCCAGTAACAGTTTGAATTTTTCGGTTTCACTCTGTTTTCTCCTATATTGATAGATGTATTTGGAACACTAAATCCAACACGGTTTGTGCTAGCTTCTTGAAACTTGACACAACAAAGTAGTTTCACGTTCTATCTATACGTTTTGTTTCCTCTTGATGTAGCCCTAAGCAGTGACTGGCGGGAAACCCTTTCATGGAACGGGGTTGCCAAGCTTCCAAAAATTATGCATCTCCAGAAATCTCAGCAAATATTTTTTCACCCAAACTGGATGATACTTTCAGGTAATGATCAGTACACTATGGCGACTCGGTTCCCCAAATTTCGTTCTTCTATGTTGAAGCGTTCATTTCCAGTAACAGTTTGAATTTTTAGGTTTCACTCTGTTTTCTCCTATATTGATAGATGTATTTGGAACTCTAAATCCAACACGGTTTGTGCTAGCTTCTTGAAACTTGACACAACAAAGTAGTTTCACGTTCTATCTCTATGTTTTGTTTCCTCTTAATGTATCCCTAAGCAGTGACTGTCGAGAAACCCTTTCATGGAACGGGGTTGCCAAGCTTCAAAAAATTACGAATCTCCAGAAATCTCAGCAAATATTTTTTCACCCAAACTGGATGATACTTTCAGGTAATGATCAGTACACTAAGGCGACTTGGTTCCCCAAATTTCGTTCTTCTATGTTGAAGCGTTCATTTCCAGTAACAGTTTGAATTTTTAGGTTTCACTCTGTTTTCTCCTATATTGATAGATGTATTTGGAACTCTAAATCCAACATGGTTTGTGCTAGCTTCTTGAAACTTGACACAACAATGTAGTTTCACGTTCTATCACTACGTTTTGTTTCCTCTTGATGTAGCCGTAAGCAGTGACTGGCGAGATACACTTTCATGGGAAGGGGTTGCCAAGCTTCCGAAAACTACGAATCTCCAGAAATCTCAGCAAATATTTTTTCACCAAAACTGGATGGTACTTTCAGGTAATGATCAGTACACTAAGGCGACTTGGTTCCCCAAATTTCGTTCTTCTATGTTGAAGCGTTCATTTCCAGTCACAGTTTGAATTTTTAGGTTTCACTCTGTTTTCTCCTATATTGATAGATGTATTTGGAACTCTAAATCCAACACGGTTTGTGCTAGCTTCTTGAAAATTGACACAACAAAGTAGTTTCACGTTCTATCTCTACGTTTTGTTTCCTCTTAATGTAGCCCTAAGCAGTGACTGGCGAGAAACCCTTTCATGGAACGGGGTTGCCAAGCTTCCAAAAATTATGCATCTCCAGAAATCTCAGCAAATATTTTTTCACCCAAACTGGATGATACTTTCAGGTAATGATCAGTACACTAAGGCGACTCGTTTCCCCAAATTTCGTTATTCTATGTTGAAGCGTTCATTTCCAGTAACAGTTTGAATTGTTAGGTTTCACTCTGTTTTCTCCTATATTGATAGATGTATTTGGAACTCTAAATCCAACACGGTTTGTGCTACCTTCTTGAAACTTGACACAACAAAGTAGTTTCACGTTCTATCTCTACGTTTTGTTTCCTCTTAATGTATCCCTAAGCAGTGACTGTCGAGAAACCCTTTCATGGAACGGGGTTGCCAAGCTTCCAAAAATTACGAATCTCCAGAAATCTCAGCAAATATTTTTTCACCCAAACTGGATGATACTTTCAGGTAATGATCAGTACACTAAGGCGACTTGGTTCCCCAAATTTCGTTCTTCTATGTTGAAGCGTTCATTTCCAGTAACAGTTTGAATTTTTAGGTTTCACTCTGTTTTCTCCTATATTGATAGATGTATTTGGAACTCTAAATCCAACACGGTTTGTGCTAGCTTCTTTAAACTTGTCACAACAAAGTAGTTTCACGTTCTATATCTACGTTTTGTTTCCTCTTGATGTAGCCCTAAGCAGTGATTGGCGAGAAACACTTTCATGAAAAGGGGTTGCCAAGCTTCCAAAAATTACGAATCTCCAGAAATCTCAGCAAATATTTTTTCACCCAAACTGGATGATACTTTCAGGTAATGATCAGTACACTAAGGCGACTTGGTTCCCCAAATTTCGTTCTTCTATGATGAAGCGTTCATTTCCAGTAACAGTTTGAATTGTTAGGTTTCACTCTGTTTTCTCCTATATAGATAGATGTATTTGGAACTCTAAATCCAACACGGTTTGTGCTAGCTTCTTGAAACTTGTCACAACAAAGTAGTTTCACGTTCTATCTCTACGTTTTGTTTCCTCTTGATGTAGCCCTAAGCAGTGACTGGCGAGAAACACTTTCATGGGAAGGGGTTGCCAAGCTTCCAAAAATTACGAAACTCCAGAAATCTCAGCCAATATTTTTTCACCCAAACTGGATGATACTTTCAGGTAATGATCAGTACACTAAGGCGACTCGGTTCCCCAAATTTCGTACTTCTATGTTGAAGCGTTCATTTCCAGTAACAGTTTGAATTTTTAGGTTTCACTCTGTTTTCTCCTATATTGATAGATGTATTTGGAACTCTAAATCCAACACGGTTTGTGCTAGCTTCTTGAAACTTGTCACAACAAAGTAGTTTCACGTTCTATCTCTACGTTTTGTTTCCTCTTGATGTAGCCCAAAGCAGTGAGGGACGAGAAACACTTTCATGGGAAGGGGTTGCCAAGCTTCCAAAAATTACGAATTTCCAGAAATCTCAGCAAATATTTTTTCACCCAAACTGGATGATACTTTCAGGTAATGATCAGTACACTAAGGCGACTTGGTTCCCCAAATTTCGTTATTCTATGTTGAAGCGTTCATTTCCAGTAACAGTTTGAATTGTTAGGTTTCACTCTGTTTTCTCCTATATTGATAGATGTATTTGGAACTCTAAATCCAACACGGTTTGTGCTAGCTTCTTGAAACTTGACACAACAAAGTAGTTTCACGTTCTATCACTAGGTTTTGTTTCCTCTTGATGTAGCCCTAAGCAGTGACTGGCAAGAAACACTTTCATGGGAAGGGGTTGCCAAGCTTCCTAAAACTACGAATCTCCAGAAATCTCAGCAAATATTTTTTCACCCAAACTGGATGATACTTTCAGGTAATGATCAGTACACTAAGGCGACTTGGTTCCCCAAATTTCGTTATTCTATGTTGAAGCGTTCATTTCCAGTAACAGTTTGAATTTTTAGGTTTCACTCTGTTTTCTCCTATATTGATAGATGTATTTGGAACTCTAAATCCAACACGGTTTGTGCTAGCTTCTTGAAAATTGACACAACAAAGTAGTTTCACGTTCTATCTCTACGTTTTGTTTCCTCTTAATGTAGCCCTAAGCAGTGCCTGGCGAGAAACCCTTTCATGGAACGGGCTTGCCAAGCTTCCAAAAATTACAAATCTCCAGAAATCTCAGCAAATATTTTTTCACCCAAACTGGATGATACTTTCAGGTAATGATCAGTACACTAAGGCGACTTGGTTCCCCAAATTTCGTTCTTCTATGTTGAAGCGTTCATTTCCAGTAACAGTTTGAATTTTAGGTTTCACTCTGTTTTCTCCTATATTGATAGATATATTTGGAACACTAAATCCAACACGGTTTGTGCTAGCTTCTTGAAACTTGACACAACAAAGTGGTTTCACGTTCTATCTATACGTTTTGTTTCCTCTTGATGTAGCCCTAAGCAGTGACTGGCGGGAAACCCTTTCATGGAACGGGGTTGCCAAGCTTCCAAAAATTATGCATCTCCAGAAATCTCAGCAAATATTTTTTCACCCAAACTGGATGATACTTTCAGGTAATGATCAGTACACTAAGGCGACTCGGTTCCCCAAATTTCGTTCTTCTATGTTGAAGCGTTCATTTCCAGTAACAGTTTGAATTTTTAGGTTTCACTCTGTTTTCTCCTATATTGATAGATGTATTTGGAACTCTAAATCCAACACGGTTTGTGCTAGCTTCTTGAAACTTGACACAACAAAGTAGTTTCACGTTCTATCTCTACGTTTTGTTTCCTCTTAATGTATCCCTAAGCAGTGACTGTCGAGAAACCCTTTCATGGAACGGGGTTGCCAAGATTCCAAAAATTACGAATCTCCAGAAATCTCAGCAAATATTTTTTCACCCAAACTGGATGATACTTTCAGGTAATGAACAGTACACTAAGGCGACTTGGTTCCCCAAATTTCGTTCTTCTATGTTGAAGCGTTCATTTCCAGTAACAGTTTGATTTTTTAGGTTTCACTCTGTTTTCTCCTATATTGATAGATGTATTTGGAACTCTAAATCCAACACGGTTTGTGCTAGCTTCTTGAAACTTGACACAACAAAGTGGTTTCACGTTCTATCTATACGTTTTGTTTCCTCTTGATGTAGCCCTAAGCAGTGACTGGCGGGAAACCCTTTCATGGAACGGGGTTGCCAAGCTTCCAAAAATTATGCATCTCCAGAAATCTCAGCAAATATTTTTTCACCCAAACTGGATGATACTTTCAGGTAATGATCAGTACACTAAGGCGACTCGGTTCCCCAAATTTCGTACTTCTATGTTGAAGCGTTCATTTCCAGTAACAGTTTGAATTTTTAGGTTTCACTCTGTTTTCTCCTATATTGATAGATGTATTTGGAACTCTAAATCCAACACGGTTTGTGCTAGCTTCTTGAAACTTGTCACAACAAAGTAGTTTCACGTTCTATCTCTACGTTTTGTTTCCTCTTGATGTAGCCCAAAGCAGTGAGGGACGAGAAACACTTTCATGGGAAGGGGTTGCCAAGCTTCCAAAAATTACGAATTTCCAGAAATCTCAGCAAATATTTTTTCACCCAAACTGGATGATACTTTCAGGTAATGATCAGTACACTAAGGCGACTTGGTTCCCCAAATTTCGTTATTCTATGTTGAAGCGTTCATTTCCAGTAACAGTTTGAATTGTTAGGTTTCACTCTGTTTTCTCCTATATTGATAGATGTATTTGGAACTCTAAATCCAACACGGTTTGTGCTAGCTTCTTGAAACTTGACACAACAAAGTAGTTTCACGTTCTATCACTAGGTTTTGTTTCCTCTTGATGTAGCCCTAACCAGTGACTGGCAAGAAACACTTTCATGGGAAGGGGTTGCCAAGCTTCCTAAAACTACGAATCTCCAGAAATCTCAGCAAATATTTTTTCACCCAAACTGGATGATACTTTCAGGTAATGATCAGTACACTAAGGCGACTTGGTTCCCCAAATTTCGTTATTCTATGTTGAAGCGTTCATTTCCAGTAACAGTTTGAATTTTTAGGTTTCACTCTGTTTTCTCCTATATTGATAGATGTATTTGGAACTCTAAATCCAACACGGTTTGTGCTAGCTTCTTGAAAATTGACACAACAAAGTAGTTTCACGTTCTATCTCTACGTTTTGTTTCCTCTTAATGTAGCCCTAAGCAGTGCCTGGCGAGAAACCCTTTCATGGAACGGGCTTGCCAAGCTTCCAAAAATTACAAATCTCCAGAAATCTCAGCAAATATTTTTTCACCCAAACTGGATGATACTTTCAGGTAATGATCAGTACACTAAGGCGACTTGGTTCCCCAAATTTCGTTCTTCTATGTTGAAGCGTTCATTTCCAGTAACAGTTTGAATTTTAGGTTTCACTCTGTTTTCTCCTATATTGATAGATATATTTGGAACACTAAATCCAACACGGTTTGTGCTAGCTTCTTGAAACTTGACACAACAAAGTGGTTTCACGTTCTATCTATACGTTTTGTTTCCTCTTGATGTAGCCCTAAGCAGTGACTGGCGGGAAACCCTTTCATGGAACGGGGTTGCCAAGCTTCCAAAAATTATGCATCTCCAGAAATCTCAGCAAATATTTTTTCACCCAAACTGGATGATACTTTCAGGTAATGATCAGTACACTAAGGCGACTCGGTTCCCCAAATTTCGTTCTTCTATGTTGAAGCGTTCATTTCCAGTAACAGTTTGAATTTTTAGGTTTCACTCTGTTTTCTCCTATATTGATAGATGTATTTGGAACTCTAAATCCAACACGGTTTGTGCTAGCTTCTTGAAACTTGACACAACAAAGTAGTTTCACGTTCTATCTCTACGTTTTGTTTCCTCTTAATGTATCCCTAAGCAGTGACTGTCGAGAAACCCTTTCATGGAACGGGGTTGCCAAGATTCCAAAAATTACGAATCTCCAGAAATCTCAGCAAATATTTTTTCACCCAAACTGGATGATACTTTCAGGTAATGAACAGTACACTAAGGCGACTTGGTTCCCCAAATTTCGTTCTTCTATGTTGAAGCGTTCATTTCCAGTAACAGTTTGATTTTTTAGGTTTCACTCTGTTTTCTCCTATATTGATAGATGTATTTGGAACTCTAAATCCAACACGGTTTGTGCTAGCTTCTTGAAACTTGACACAACAAAGTGGTTTCACGTTCTATCTATACGTTTTGTTTCCTCTTGATGTAGCCCTAAGCAGTGACTGGCGGGAAACCCTTTCATGGAACGGGGTTGCCAAGCTTCCAAAAATTATGCATCTCCAGAAATCTCAGCAAATATTTTTTCACCCAAACTGGATGATACTTTCAGGTAATGATCAGTACACTAAGGCGACTCGGTTCCCCAAATTTCGTTCTTCTATGTTGAAGCGTTCATTTCCAGTAACAGTTTGAATTTTTAGGTTTCACTCTGTTTTCTCCTATATTGATAGATGTATTTGGAACTCTAAATCCAACACGGTTTGTGCTAGCTTCTTGAAACTTGACACAACAAAGTAGTTTCACGTTCTATCTCTACGTTTTGTTTCCTCTTAATGTATCCCTAAGCAGTGACTGTCGAGAAACCCTTTCATGGAACGGGGTTGCCAAGATTCCAAAAATTACGAATCTCCAGAAATCTCAGCAAATATTTTTTCACCCAAACTGGATGATACTTTCAGGTAGTGAACAGTACACTAAGGCGACTTGGTTCCCCAAATTTCGTTCTTCTATGTTGAAGCGTTCATTTCCAGTAACAGTTTGAATTTTTAGGTTTCACTCTGTTTTCTCCTATATTGATAGATGTATTTGGAACTCTAAATCCAACACGGTTTGTGCTAGCTTCTTTAAACTTGTCACAACAAAGTAGTTTCACGTTCTATATCTACGTTTTGTTTCCTCTTGATGTAGCCCTAAGCAGTGCCTGGCGAGAAACACTTTCATGGAAAGGGGTTGCCAAGCTTCCAAAAATTACGAATCTCCAGAAATCTCAGCAAATATTTTTTCACCCAAACTGGATGATACTTTCAGGTAATGATCAGTACACTAAGGCGACTTGGTTCCCGAAATTTCGTTCTTCTATGTTGAAGCGTTCATTTCCAGTAACAGTTTGAATTTTTAGGTTTCACTCTGTTTTCTCCTATATTGATAGATGTATTTGGAACTCTAATTCCAACACGGTTTGTGCTAGCTTCTTGAAACTTGTCACAACAAAGTAGTTTCACGTTCTATCTCTACGTTTTGTTTCCTCTTGATGTAGCCCTAAGCAGTGACTGGCGAGAAACACTTTCATGGGAAGGGGTTGCCAAGCTTCCAAAAATTACGAAACTCCAGAAATCTCAGCCAGTATTTTTTCACCCAAACTGGATGATACTTTCAGGTAATGATCAGTACACTAAGGCGACTTGGTTCCCCAAATTTCGTACTTCTATGTTGAAGCGTTCATTTCCAGTAACAGTTTGAATTTTTAGGTTTCACTCTGTTTTCTCCTATATTGATAGATGTATTTGGAACTCTAAATCCAACACGGTTTGTGCTAGCTTCTTGAAACTTGTCACAACAAAGTAGTTTCACGTTCTATCTCTACGTTTTGTTTCCTCTTGATGTAGCCCTAAGCAGTGACGGACGAGAAACACTTTCATGGGAAGGGGTTGCCAAGCTTCCAAAAATTACGAATTTCCAGAAATCTCAGCAAATATTTTTTCACCCAAACTGGATGATACTTTCAGGTAATGATCAGTACACTAAGGCGACTTGGTTCCCCAAATTTCGTACTTCTATGTTGAAGCGTTCATTTCCAGTAACAGTTTGAATTTTTAGGTTTCACTCTGTTTTCTCCTATATTGATAGATGTATTTGGAACTCTAAATCCAACACGGTTTGTGCTAGCTTCTTGAAACTTGACACAACAAAGTAGTTTCACGTTCTATCTCTATGTTTTGTTTCCTCTTAATGTATCCCTAAGCAGTGACTGTCGAGAAACCCTTTCATGGAACGGGGTTGCCAAGCTTCCAAAAATTACGAATCTCCAGAAATCTCAGCAAATATTTTTTCACCCAAACTGGATGATACTTTCAGGTAATGATCAGTACACTAAGGCGACTTGGTTCCCCAAATTTCGTTCTTCTATGTTGAAGCGTTCATTTCCAGTAACAGTTTGAATTTTTAGGTTTCACTCTGTTTTCTCCTATATTGATAGATGTATTTGGAACTCTAAATCCAACATGGTTTGTGCTAGCTTCTTGAAACTTGACACAACAATGTAGTTTCACGTTCTATCACTACGTTTTGTTTCCTCTTGATGTAGCCGTAAGCAGTGACTGGCGAGATACACTTTCATGGGAAGGGGTTGCCAAGCTTCCGAAAACTACGAATCTCCAGAAATCTCAGCAAATATTTTTTCACCAAAACTGGATGGTACTTTCAGGTAATGATCAGTACACTAAGGCGACTTGGTTCCCCAAATTTCGTTCTTCTATGTTGAAGCGTTCATTTCCAGTCACAGTTTGAATTTTTAGGTTTCACTCTGTTTTCTCCTATATTGATAGATGTATTTGGAACTCTAAATCCAACACGGTTTGTGCTAGCTTCTTGAAAATTGACACAACAAAGTAGTTTCACGTTCTATCTCTACGTTTTGTTTCCTCTTAATGTAGCCCTAAGCAGTGACTGGCGAGAAACCCTTTCATGGAACGGGGTTGCCAAGCTTCCAAAAATTATGCATCTCCAGAAATCTCAGCAAATATTTTTTCACCCAAACTGGATGATACTTTCAGGTAATGATCAGTACACTAAGGCGACTCGTTTCCCCAAATTTCGTTATTCTATGTTGAAGCGTTCATTTCCAGTAACAGTTTGAATTGTTAGGTTTCACTCTGTTTTCTCCTATATTGATAGATGTATTTGGAACTCTAAATCCAACACGGTTTGTGCTACCTTCTTGAAACTTGACACAACAAAGTAGTTTCACGTTCTATCTCTACGTTTTGTTTCCTCTTAATGTATCCCTAAGCAGTGACTGTCGAGAAACCCTTTCATGGAACGGGGTTGCCAAGCTTCCAAAAATTACGAATCTCCAGAAATCTCAGCAAATATTTTTTCACCCAAACTGGATGATACTTTCAGGTAATGATCAGTACACTAAGGCGACTTGGTTCCCCAAATTTCGTTCTTCTATGTTGAAGCGTTCATTTCCAGTAACAGTTTGAATTTTTAGGTTTCACTCTGTTTTCTCCTATATTGATAGATGTATTTGGAACTCTAAATCCAACACGGTTTGTGCTAGCTTCTTTAAACTTGTCACAACAAAGTAGTTTCACGTTCTATATCTACGTTTTGTTTCCTCTTGATGTAGCCCTAAGCAGTGATTGGCGAGAAACACTTTCATGAAAAGGGGTTGCCAAGCTTCCAAAAATTACGAATCTCCAGAAATCTCAGCAAATATTTTTTCACCCAAACTGGATGATACTTTCAGGTAATGATCAGTACACTAAGGCGACTTGGTTCCCCAAATTTCGTTCTTCTATGATGAAGCGTTCATTTCCAGTAACAGTTTGAATTGTTAGGTTTCACTCTGTTTTCTCCTATATTGATAGATGTATTTGGAACTCTAAATCCAACACGGTTTGTGCTAGCTTCTTGAAACTTGACACAACAAAGTGGTTTCACGTTCTATCTATACGTTTTGTTTCCTCTTGATGTAGCCCTAAGCAGTGACTGGCGGGAAACCCTTTCATGGAACGGGGTTGCCAAGCTTCCAAAAATTATGCATCTCCAGAAATCTCAGCAAATATTTTTTCACCCAAACTGGATGATACTTTCAGGTAATGATCAGTACACTAAGGCGACTCGGTTCCCCAAATTTCGTTCTTCTATGTTGAAGCGTTCATTTCCAGTAACAGTTTGAATTTTTAGGTTTCACTCTGTTTTCTCCTATATTGATAGATGTATTTGGAACTCTAAATCCAACACGGTTTGTGCTAGCTTCTTGAAACTTGACACAACAAAGTAGTTTCACGTTCTATCTCTACGTTTTGTTTCCTCTTAATGTATCCCTAAGCAGTGACTGTCGAGAAACCCTTTCATGGAACGGGGTTGCCAAGATTCCAAAAATTACGAATCTCCAGAAATCTCAGCAAATATTTTTTCACCCAAACTGGATGATACTTTCAGGTAGTGAACAGTACACTAAGGCGACTTGGTTCCCCAAATTTCGTTCTTCTATGTTGAAGCGTTCATTTCCAGTAACAGTTTGAATTTTTAGGTTTCACTCTGTTTTCTCCTATATTGATAGATGTATTTGGAACTCTAAATCCAACACGGTTTGTGCTAGCTTCTTTAAACTTGTCACAACAAAGTAGTTTCACGTTCTATATCTACGTTTTGTTTCCTCTTGATGTAGCCCTAAGCAGTGCCTGGCGAGAAACACTTTCATGGAAAGGGGTTGCCAAGCTTCCAAAAATTACGAATCTCCAGAAATCTCAGCAAATATTTTTTCACCCAAACTGGATGATACTTTCAGGTAATGATCAGTACACTAAGGCGACTTGGTTCCCGAAATTTCGTTCTTCTATGTTGAAGCGTTCATTTCCAGTAACAGTTTGAATTTTTAGGTTTCACTCTGTTTTCTCCTATATTGATAGATGTATTTGGAACTCTAATTCCAACACGGTTTGTGCTAGCTTCTTGAAACTTGTCACAACAAAGTAGTTTCACGTTCTATCTCTACGTTTTGTTTCCTCTTGATGTAGCCCTAAGCAGTGACTGGCGAGAAACACTTTCATGGGAAGGGGTTGCCAAGCTTCCAAAAATTACGAAACTCCAGAAATCTCAGCCAGTATTTTTTCACCCAAACTGGATGATACTTTCAGGTAATGATCAGTACACTAAGGCGACTTGGTTCCCCAAATTTCGTACTTCTATGTTGAAGCGTTCATTTCCAGTAACAGTTTGAATTTTTAGGTTTCACTCTGTTTTCTCCTATATTGATAGATGTATTTGGAACTCTAAATCCAACACGGTTTGTGCTAGCTTCTTGAAACTTGTCACAACAAAGTAGTTTCACGTTCTATCTCTACGTTTTGTTTCCTCTTGATGTAGCCCTAAGCAGTGACGGACGAGAAACACTTTCATGGGAAGGGGTTGCCAAGCTTCCAAAAATTACGAATTTCCAGAAATCTCAGCAAATATTTTTTCACCCAAACTGGATGATACTTTCAGGTAATGATCAGTACACTAAGGCGACTTGGTTCCCCAAATTTCGTACTTCTATGTTGAAGCGTTCATTTCCAGTAACAGTTTGAATTTTTAGGTTTCACTCTGTTTTCTCCTATATTGATAGATGTATTTGGAACTCTAAATCCAACACGGTTTGTGCTAGCTTCTTGAAACTTGACACAACAAAGTAGTTTCACGTTCTATCTCTATGTTTTGTTTCCTCTTAATGTATCCCTAAGCAGTGACTGTCGAGAAACCCTTTCATGGAACGGGGTTGCCAAGCTTCCAAAAATTACGAATCTCCAGAAATCTCAGCAAATATTTTTTCACCCAAACTGGATGATACTTTCAGGTAATGATCAGTACACTAAGGCGACTTGGTTCCCCAAATTTCGTTCTTCTATGTTGAAGCGTTCATTTCCAGTAACAGTTTGAATTTTTAGGTTTCACTCTGTTTTCTCCTATATTGATAGATGTATTTGGAACTCTAAATCCAACATGGTTTGTGCTAGCTTCTTGAAACTTGACACAACAATGTAGTTTCACGTTCTATCACTACGTTTTGTTTCCTCTTGATGTAGCCGTAAGCAGTGACTGGCGAGATACACTTTCATGGGAAGGGGTTGCCAAGCTTCCGAAAACTACGAATCTCCAGAAATCTCAGCAAATATTTTTTCACCAAAACTGGATGGTACTTTCAGGTAATGATCAGTACACTAAGGCGACTTGGTTCCCCAAATTTCGTTCTTCTATGTTGAAGCGTTCATTTCCAGTCACAGTTTGAATTTTTAGGTTTCACTCTGTTTTCTCCTATATTGATAGATGTATTTGGAACTCTAAATCCAACACGGTTTGTGCTAGCTTCTTGAAAATTGACACAACAAAGTAGTTTCACGTTCTATCTCTACGTTTTGTTTCCTCTTAATGTAGCCCTAAGCAGTGACTGGCGAGAAACCCTTTCATGGAACGGGGTTGCCAAGCTTCCAAAAATTATGCATCTCCAGAAATCTCAGCAAATATTTTTTCACCCAAACTGGATGATACTTTCAGGTAATGATCAGTACACTAAGGCGACTCGTTTCCCCAAATTTCGTTATTCTATGTTGAAGCGTTCATTTCCAGTAACAGTTTGAATTGTTAGGTTTCACTCTGTTTTCTCCTATATTGATAGATGTATTTGGAACTCTAAATCCAACACGGTTTGTGCTACCTTCTTGAAACTTGACACAACAAAGTAGTTTCACGTTCTATCTCTACGTTTTGTTTCCTCTTAATGTATCCCTAAGCAGTGACTGTCGAGAAACCCTTTCATGGAACGGGGTTGCCAAGCTTCCAAAAATTACGAATCTCCAGAAATCTCAGCAAATATTTTTTCACCCAAACTGGATGATACTTTCAGGTAATGATCAGTACACTAAGGCGACTTGGTTCCCCAAATTTCGTTCTTCTATGTTGAAGCGTTCATTTCCAGTAACAGTTTGAATTTTTAGGTTTCACTCTGTTTTCTCCTATATTGATAGATGTATTTGGAACTCTAAATCCAACACGGTTTGTGCTAGCTTCTTTAAACTTGTCACAACAAAGTAGTTTCACGTTCTATATCTACGTTTTGTTTCCTCTTGATGTAGCCCTAAGCAGTGATTGGCGAGAAACACTTTCATGAAAAGGGGTTGCCAAGCTTCCAAAAATTACGAATCTCCAGAAATCTCAGCAAATATTTTTTCACCCAAACTGGATGATACTTTCAGGTAATGATCAGTACACTAAGGCGACTTGGTTCCCCAAATTTCGTTCTTCTATGATGAAGCGTTCATTTCCAGTAACAGTTTGAATTGTTAGGTTTCACTCTGTTTTCTCCTATATAGATAGATGTATTTGGAACTCTAAATCCAACACGGTTTGTGCTAGCTTCTTGAAACTTGTCACAACAAAGTAGTTTCACGTTCTATCTCTACGTTTTGTTTCCTCTTGATGTAGCCCTAAGCAGTGACTGGCGAGAAACACTTTCATGGGAAGGGGTTGCCAAGCTTCCAAAAATTACGAAACTCCAGAAATCTCAGCCAATATTTTTTCACCCAAACTGGATGATACTTTCAGGTAATGATCAGTACACTAAGGCGACTCGGTTCCCCAAATTTCGTACTTCTATGTTGAAGCGTTCATTTCCAGTAACAGTTTGAATTTTTAGGTTTCACTCTGTTTTCTCCTATATTGATAGATGTATTTGGAACTCTAAATCCAACACGGTTTGTGCTAGCTTCTTGAAACTTGTCACAACAAAGTAGTTTCACGTTCTATCTCTACGTTTTGTTTCCTCTTGATGTAGCCCAAAGCAGTGAGGGACGAGAAACACTTTCATGGGAAGGGGTTGCCAAGCTTCCAAAAATTACGAATTTCCAGAAATCTCAGCAAATATTTTTTCACCCAAACTGGATGATACTTTCAGGTAATGATCAGTACACTAAGGCGACTTGGTTCCCCAAATTTCGTTATTCTATGTTGAAGCGTTCATTTCCAGTAACAGTTTGAATTGTTAGGTTTCACTCTGTTTTCTCCTATATTGATAGATGTATTTGGAACTCTAAATCCAACACGGTTTGTGCTAGCTTCTTGAAACTTGACACAACAAAGTAGTTTCACGTTCTATCACTAGGTTTTGTTTCCTCTTGATGTAGCCCTAAGCAGTGACTGGCAAGAAACACTTTCATGGGAAGGGGTTGCCAAGCTTCCTAAAACTACGAATCTCCAGAAATCTCAGCAAATATTTTTTCACCCAAACTGGATGATACTTTCAGGTAATGATCAGTACACTAAGGCGACTTGGTTCCCCAAATTTCGTTATTCTATGTTGAAGCGTTCATTTCCAGTAACAGTTTGAATTTTTAGGTTTCACTCTGTTTTCTCCTATATTGATAGATGTATTTGGAACTCTAAATCCAACACGGTTTGTGCTAGCTTCTTGAAAATTGACACAACAAAGTAGTTTCACGTTCTATCTCTACGTTTTGTTTCCTCTTAATGTAGCCCTAAGCAGTGCCTGGCGAGAAACCCTTTCATGGAACGGGCTTGCCAAGCTTCCAAAAATTACAAATCTCCAGAAATCTCAGCAAATATTTTTTCACCCAAACTGGATGATACTTTCAGGTAATGATCAGTACACTAAGGCGACTTGGTTCCCCAAATTTCGTTCTTCTATGTTGAAGCGTTCATTTCCAGTAACAGTTTGAATTTTAGGTTTCACTCTGTTTTCTCCTATATTGATAGATATATTTGGAACACTAAATCCAACACGGTTTGTGCTAGCTTCTTGAAACTTGACACAACAAAGTGGTTTCACGTTCTATCTATACGTTTTGTTTCCTCTTGATGTAGCCCTAAGCAGTGACTGGCGGGAAACCCTTTCATGGAACGGGGTTGCCAAGCTTCCAAAAATTATGCATCTCCAGAAATCTCAGCAAATATTTTTTCACCCAAACTGGATGATACTTTCAGGTAATGATCAGTATACTAAGGCGACTCGGTTCCCCAAATTTCGTTCTTCTATGTTGAAGCGTTCATTTCCAGTAACAGTTTGAATTTTTAGGTTTCACTCTGTTTTCTCCTATATTGATAGATGTATTTGGAACTCTAAATCCAACACGGTTTGTGCTAGCTTCTTGAAACTTGACACAACAAAGTAGTTTCACGTTCTATCTCTACGTTTTGTTTCCTCTTAATGTATCCCTAAGCAGTGACTGTCGAGAAACCCTTTCATGGAACGGGGTTGCCAAGATTCCAAAAATTACGAATCTCCAGAAATCTCAGCAAATATTTTTTCACCCAAACTGGATGATACTTTCAGGTAATGAACAGTACACTAAGGCGACTTGGTTCCCCAAATTTCGTTCTTCTATGTTGAAGCGTTCATTTCCAGTAACAGTTTGATTTTTTAGGTTTCACTCTGTTTTCTCCTATATTGATAGATGTATTTGGAACTCTAAATCCAACACGGTTTGTGCTAGCTTCTTGAAACTTGACACAACAAAGTGGTTTCACGTTCTATCTATACGTTTTGTTTCCTCTTGATGTAGCCCTAAGCAGTGACTGGCGGGAAACCCTTTCATGGAACGGGGTTGCCAAGCTTCCAAAAATTATGCATCTCCAGAAATCTCAGCAAATATTTTTTCACCCAAACTGGATGATACTTTCAGGTAATGATCAGTACACTAAGGCGACTCGGTTCCCCAAATTTCGTTCTTCTATGTTGAAGCGTTCATTTCCAGTAACAGTTTGAATTTTTAGGTTTCACTCTGTTTTCTCCTATATTGATAGATGTATTTGGAACTCTAAATCCAACACGGTTTGTGCTAGCTTCTTGAAACTTGACACAACAAAGTAGTTTCACGTTCTATCTCTACGTTTTGTTTCCTCTTAATGTATCCCTAAGCAGTGACTGTCGAGAAACCCTTTCATGGAACGGGGTTGCCAAGATTCCAAAAATTACGAATCTCCAGAAATCTCAGCAAATATTTTTTCACCCAAACTGGATGATACTTTCAGGTAATGAACAGTACACTAAGGCGACTTGGTTCCCCAAATTTCGTTCTTCTATGTTGAAGCGTTCATTTCCAGTAACAGTTTGAATTTTTAGGTTTCACTCTGTTTTCTCCTATATTGATAGATGTATTTGGAACTCTAAATCCAACACGGTTTGTGCTAGCTTCTTTAAACTTGTCACAACAAAGTAGTTTCACGTTCTATATCTACGTTTTGTTTCCTCTTGATGTAGCCCTAAGCAGTGCCTGGCGAGAAACACTTTCATGGAAAGGGGTTGCCAAGCTTCCAAAAATTACGAATCTCCAGAAATCTCAGCAAATATTTTTTCACCCAAACTGGATGATACTTTCAGGTAATGATCAGTACACTAAGGCGACTTGGTTCCCGAAATTTCGTTCTTCTATGTTGAAGCGTTCATTTCCAGTAACAGTTTGAATTTTTAGGTTTCACTCTGTTTTCTCCTATATTGATAGATGTATTTGGAACTCTAAATCCAACACGGTTTGTGCTAGCTTCTTGAAAATTGACACAACAAAGTAGTTTCACGTTCTATCTCTACGTTTTGTTTCCTCTTAATGTAGCCCTAAGCAGTGACTGGCGAGAAACCCTTTCATGGAACGGGGTTGCCAAGCTTCCAAAAATTATGCATCTCCAGAAATCTCAGCAAATATTTTTTCACCCAAACTGGATGATACTTTCAGGTAATGATCAGTACACTAAGGCGACTCGTTTCCCCAAATTTCGTTCTTCTATGTTGAAGCGTTCATTTCCAGTAACAGTTTGAATTTTTAGGTTTCACTCTGTTTTCTCCTATATTGATAGATGTATTTGGAACTCTAAATCCAACACGGTTTGTGCTACCTTCTTGAAACTTGACACAACAAAGTAGTTTCACGTTCTATCTCTACATTTTGTTTCCTCTTAATGTATCCCTAAGCAGTGACTGTCGAGAAACCCTTTCATGGAACGGGGTTGCCAAGCTTCCAAAAATTACGAATCTCCAGAAATCTCAGCAAATATTTTTTCACCCAAACTGGATGATACTTTCAGGTAATGATCAGTACACTAAGGCGACTTGGTTCCCCAAATTTCGTTCTTCTATGTTGAAGCGTTCATTTCCAGTAACAGTTTGAATTTTTAGGTTTCACTCTGTTTTCTCCTATATTGATAGATGTATTTGGAACTCTAAATCCAACACGGTTTGTGCTAGCTTCTTTAAACTTGTCACAACAAAGTAGTTTCACGTTCTATATCTACGTTTTGTTTCCTCTTGATGTAGCCCTAAGCAGTGATTGGCGAGAAACACTTTCATGAAAAGGGGTTGCCAAGCTTCCAAAAATTACGAATCTCCAGAAATCTCAGCAAATATTTTTTCACCCAAACTGGATGATACTTTCAGGTAATGATCAGTACACTAAGGCGACTTGGTTCCCCAAATTTCGTTCTTCTATGATGAAGCGTTCATTTCCAGTAACAGTTTGAATTGTTAGGTTTCACTCTGTTTTCTCCTATATTGATAGATGTATTTGGAACTCTAAATCCAACACGGTTTGTGCTAGCTTCTTGAAACTTGTCACAACAAAGTAGTTTCACGTTCTATCTCTACGTTTTGTTTCCTCTTGATGTAGCCCCAAGCAGTGACTGGCGAGAAACACTTTCATGGGAAGGGGTTGCCAAGCTTCCAAAAATTACGAATCTCCAGAAATCTCAGCAAATATTTTTTCACCCAAACTGGATGATACTTTCAGGTAATGATCAGTACACTAAGGCGACTCGGTTCCCCAAATTTCGTACTTCTATGTTGAAGCGTTCATTTCCAGTAACAGTTTGAATTTTTAGGTTTCACTCTGTTTTCTCCTATATTGATAGATGTATTTGGAACTCTAAATCCAACACGGTTTGTGCTAGCTTCTTGAAACTTGTCACAACAAAGTAGTTTCACGTTCTATCTCTACGTTTTGTTTCCTCTTGATGTAGCCCAAAGCAGTGACGGACGAGAAACACTTTCATGGGAAGGGGTTGCCAAGCTTCCAAAAATTACGAATTTCCAGAAATCTCAGCAAATATTTTTTCACCCAAACTGGATGATACTTTCAGGTAATGATCAGTACACTAAGGCGACTCGGTTCCCCAAATTTCGTTCTTCTATGTTGAAGCGTTCATTTCCAGTAACAGTTTGAATTTTTAGGTTTCACTCTGTTTTCTCCTATATAGATAGATGTATTTGGAACTCTAAATCCAACACGGTTTGTGCTAGCTTCTTGAAAATTGACACAACAAAGTAGTTTCACGTTCTATCTCTAGGTTTTGTTTCCTCTTGATGTAGCCCTAAGCAGTGACTGGCGAGAAACACTTTCATGGGAAGGGGTTGCCAAGCTTCCTAAAACTACGAATCTCCAGAAATCTCAGCAAATATTTTTTCACCCAAACTGGATGATACTTTCAGGTAATGATCAGTACACTAAGGCGACTCGGTTCCCCAAATTTCGTTCTTCTATGTTGAAGCGTTCATTTCCAGTAACAGTTTGAATTTTTAGGTTTCACTCTGTTTTCTCCTATATTGATAGATGTATTTGGAACTCTAAATCCAACACGGTTTGTGCTAGCTTCTTGAAACTTGACACAACAAAGTAGTTTCACGTTCTATCTCTACGTTTTGTTTCCTCTTAATGTATCCCTAAGCAGTGACTGTCGAGAAACCCTTTCATGGAACGGGGTTGCCAAGCTTCCAAAAATTATGCATCTCCAGAAATCTCAGCAAATATTTTTTCACCCAAACTGGATGATACTTTCAGGTAATGATCAGTACACTAAGGCGACTCGGTTCCCCAAATTTCGTTCTTCTATGTTGAAGCGTTCATTTCCAGTAACAGTTTGAATTTTTAGGTTTCACTCTGTTTTCTCCTATATTGATAGATGTATTTGGAACTCTAAATCCAACACGGTTTGTGCTAGCTTCTTGAAACTTGACACAACAAAGTAGTTTCACGTTCTATCTCTACGTTTTGTTTCCTCTTAATGTATCCCTAAGCAGTGACTGTCGAGAAACCCTTTCATGGAACGGGGTTGCCAAGATTCCAAAAATTACGAATCTCCAGAAATCTCAGCAAATATTTTTTCACCCAAACTGGATGATACTTTCAGGTAATGAACAGTACACTAAGGCGACTTGGTTCCCCAAATTTCGTTCTTCTATGTTGAAGCGTTCATTTCCAGTAACAGTTTGAATTTTTAGGTTTCACTCTGTTTTCTCCTATATTGATAGATGTATTTGGAACTCTAAATCCAACACGGTTTGTGCTAGCTTCTTTAAACTTGTCACAACAAAGTAGTTTCACGTTCTATATCTACGTTTTGTTTCCTCTTGATGTAGCCCTAAGCAGTGCCTGGCGAGAAACACTTTCATGGAAAGGGGTTGCCAAGCTTCCAAAAATTACGAATCTCCAGAAATCTCAGCAAATATTTTTTCACCCAAACTGGATGATACTTTCAGGTAATGATCAGTACACTAAGGCGACTTGGTTCCCGAAATTTCGTTCTTCTATGTTGAAGCGTTCATTTCCAGTAACAGTTTGAATTTTTAGGTTTCACTCTGTTTTCTCCTATATTGATAGATGTATTTGGAACTCTAATTCCAACACGGTTTGTGCTAGCTTCTTGAAACTTGTCACAACAAAGTAGTTTCACGTTCTATCTCTACGTTTTGTTTCCTCTTGATGTAGCCCTAAGCAGTGACTGGCGAGAAACACTTTCATGGGAAGGGGTTGCCAAGCTTCCAAAAATTACGAAACTCCAGAAATCTCAGCCAGTATTTTTTCACCCAAACTGGATGATACTTTCAGGTAATGATCAGTACACTAAGGCGACTTGGTTCCCCAAATTTCGTACTTCTATGTTGAAGCGTTCATTTCCAGTAACAGTTTGAATTTTTAGGTTTCACTCTGTTTTCTCCTATATTGATAGATGTATTTGGAACTCTAAATCCAACACGGTTTGTGCTAGCTTCTTGAAACTTGTCACAACAAAGTAGTTTCACGTTCTATCTCTACGTTTTGTTTCCTCTTGATGTAGCCCTAAGCAGTGACGGACGAGAAACACTTTCATGGGAAGGGGTTGCCAAGCTTCCAAAAATTACGAATTTCCAGAAATCTCAGCAAATATTTTTTCACCCAAACTGGATGATACTTTCAGGTAATGATCAGTACACTAAGGCGACTTGGTTCCCGAAATTTCGTTCTTCTATGTTGAAGCGTTCATTTCCAGTAACAGTTTGAATTTTTAGGTTTCACTCTGTTTTCTCCTATATTGATAGATGTATTTGGAACTCTAAATCCAACATGGTTTGTGCTAGCTTCTTGAAACTTGACACAACAATGTAGTTTCACATTCTATCTCTAGGTTTTGTTTCCTCTTGATGTAGCCCTAAGCAGTGACTGGCGAGAAACACTTTCATGGGAAGGGGTTGCCAAGCTTCCTAAAACTACAAATCTCCAGAAATCTCAGCAAATATTTTTTCACCCAAACTGGATGATACTTTCAGGTAATGATCAGTACACTAAGGCGACTTGGTTCCCCAAATTTCGTTATTCTATGTTGAAGCGTTCATTTCCAGTAACAGTTTGAATTTTTAGGTTTCACTCTGTTTTCTCCTATATTGATAGATGTATTTGGAACTCTAAATCCAACACGGTTTGTGCTAGCTTCTTGAAACTTGTCACAACAAAGTAGTTTATCGTTCTATCTCTATGTTTTGTTTCCTCTTGATGTAGCCCTAAGCAGTGACTGGCGAGAAACCCTTTCATGGAACGGGGTTGCCAAGCTTCCAAAAATTACGAATCTCCAGAAATCTCAGCAAATATTTTTTCACCCAAACTGGATGATACTTTCAGGTAATGATCACTACACTAAGGCGACTTGGTTCCCCAAATTTCGTTCTTCTATGTTGAAGCGTTCATTTCCAGTAACAGTTTGAATTTTTAGGTTTCACTCTGTTTTCTCCTATATTGATAGATGTATTTGGAACTCTAAATCCAACACGGTTTGTGCCAGCTTCTTTAAACTTGTCACAACAAAGTAGTTTCACGTTCTATCTCTACGTTTTGTTTCCTCTTAATGTAGCCCTAAGCAGTGACTGGCGAGAAACCCTTTCATGGGAAGGGGTTGCCAAGCTTCCAAAAATTACGAATCTCCAGAAATCTCAGCAAATATTTTTTCACCCAAACTGGATGATACTTTCAGGTAATGATCAGTACACTAAGGCGACTTGGTTCCCCAAATTTCGTTATTCTATGTTGAAGCGTTCATTTCCAGTAACAGTTTGAATTGTTAGGTTTCACTCTGTTTTCTCCTATATTGATAGATGTATTTGGAACTCTAAATCCAACACGGTTTGTGCTAGCTTCTTGAAAATTGACACAACAAAGTAGTTTCACGTTCTATCTCTACGTTTTGTTTCCTCTTAATGTAGCCCTAAGCAGTGACTGGCGAGAAACCCTTTCATGGAACGGGGTTGCCAAGCTTCCAAAAATTATGCATCTCCAGAAATCTCAGCAAATATTTTTTCACCCAAACTGGATGATACTTTCAGGTAATGATCAGTACACTAAGGCGACTCGTTTCCCCAAATTTCGTTCTTCTATGTTGAAGCGTTCATTTCCAGTAACAGTTTGAATTTTTAGGTTTCACTCTGTTTTCTCCTATATTGATAGATGTATTTGGAACTCTAAATCCAACACGGTTTGTGCTACCTTCTTGAAACTTGACACAACAAAGTAGTTTCACGTTCTATCTCTACATTTTGTTTCCTCTTAATGTATCCCTAAGCAGTGACTGTCGAGAAACCCTTTCATGGAACGGGGTTGCCAAGCTTCCAAAAATTACGAATCTCCAGAAATCTCAGCAAATATTTTTTCACCCAAACTGGATGATACTTTCAGGTAATGATCAGTACACTAAGGCGACTTGGTTCCCCAAATTTCGTTCTTCTATGTTGAAGCGTTCATTTCCAGTAACAGTTTGAATTGTTAGGTTTCACTCTGTTTTCTCCTATATTGATAGATGTATTTGGAACTCTAAATCCAACACGGTTTGTGCTAGCTTCTTGAAACTTGTCACAACAAAGTAGTTTCACGTTCTATCTCTACGTTTTGTTTCCTCTTGATGTAGCCCCAAGCAGTGACTGGCGAGAAACACTTTCATGGGAAGGGGTTGCCAAGCTTCCAAAAATTACGAATCTCCAGAAATCTCAGCAAATATTTTTTCACCCAAACTGGATGATACTTTCAGGTAATGATCAGTACACTAAGGCGACTCGGTTCCCCAAATTTCGTACTTCTATGTTGAAGCGTTCATTTCCAGTAACAGTTTGAATTTTTAGGTTTCACTCTGTTTTCTCCTATATTGATAGATGTATTTGGAACTCTAAATCCAACACGGTTTGTGCTAGCTTCTTGAAACTTGTCACAACAAAGTAGTTTCACGTTCTATCTCTACGTTTTGTTTCCTCTTGATGTAGCCCAAAGCAGTGACGGACGAGAAACACTTTCATGGGAAGGGGTTGCCAAGCTTCCAAAAATTACGAATTTCCAGAAATCTCAGCAAATATTTTTTCACCCAAACTGGATGATACTTTCAGGTAATGATCAGTACACTAAGGCGACTCGGTTCCCCAAATTTCGTTCTTCTATGTTGAAGCGTTCATTTCCAGTAACAGTTTGAATTTTTAGGTTTCACTCTGTTTTCTCCTATATAGATAGATGTATTTGGAACTCTAAATCCAACACGGTTTGTGCTAGCTTCTTGAAAATTGACACAACAAAGTAGTTTCACGTTCTATCTCTAGGTTTTGTTTCCTCTTGATGTAGCCCTAAGCAGTGACTGGCGAGAAACACTTTCATGGGAAGGGGTTGCCAAGCTTCCTAAAACTACGAATCTCCAGAAATCTCAGCAAATATTTTTTCACCCAAACTGGATGATACTTTCAGGTAATGATCAGTACACTAAGGCGACTTGGTTCCCCAAATTTCGTTATTCTATGTTGAAGCGTTCATTTCCAGTAACAGTTTGAATTTTTAGGTTTCACTCTGTTTTCTCCTATATTGATAGATGTATTTGGAACTCTAAATCCAACACGGTTTGTGCTAGCTTCTTGAAAATTGACACAACAAAGTAGTTTCACGTTCTATCTCTACGTTTTGTTTCCTCTAAATGTAGCCCTAAGCAGTGACTGGCGAGAAGCCCTTTCATGGAACGGGCTTGCCAAGCTTCCAAAAATTACGAATCTCCAGAAATCTCAGCGAATATTTTTTCACCCAAACTGGATGATACTTTCAGGTAATGATCAGTACACTAAGGCGACTTGGTTCCCCAAATTCCGTTCTTCTATGTTGAAGCGTTCATTTCCAGTAACAGTTTGAATTTTTAGGTTTCACTCTGTTTTCTCCTATATTGATAGATGTATTTGGAACTCTAAATCCAACACGGTTTGTGCTAGCTTCTTTAAACTTGTCACAACAAAGTAGTTTCACGTTCTATATCTACGTTTTGTTTCCTCTTGATGTAGCCCTAAGCAGTGATTGGCGAGAAACACTTTCATGAAAAGGGGTTGCCAAGCTTCCAAAAATTACGAATCTCCAGAAATCTCAGCAAATATTTTTTCACCCAAACTGGATGATACTTTCAGGTAATGATCAGTACACTAAGGCGACTTGGTTCCCCAAATTTCGTTCTTCTATGATGAAGCGTTCATTTCCAGTAACAGTTTGAATTGTTAGGTTTCACTCTGTTTTCTCCTATATAGATAGATGTATTTGGAACTCTAAATCCAACACGGTTTGTGCTAGCTTCTTGAAACTTGTCACAACAAAGTAGTTTCACGTTCTATCTCTACGTTTTGTTTCCTCTTGATGTAGCCCTAAGCAGTGACTGGCGAGAAACACTTTCATGGGAAGGGGTTGCCAAGCTTCCAAAAATTACGAAACTCCAGAAATCTCAGCCAATATTTTTTCACCCAAACTGGATGATACTTTCAGGTAATGATCAGTACACTAAGGCGACTCGGTTCCCCAAATTTCGTACTTCTATGTTGAAGCGTTCATTTCCAGTAACAGTTTGAATTTTTAGGTTTCACTCTGTTTTCTCCTATATTGATAGATGTATTTGGAACTCTAAATCCAACACGGTTTGTGCTAGCTTCTTGAAACTTGTCACAACAAAGTAGTTTCACGTTCTATCTCTACGTTTTGTTTCCTCTTGATGTAGCCCAAAGCAGTGAATGACGAGAAACACTTTCATGGGAAGGGGTTGCCAAGCTTCCAAAAATTACGAATTTCCAGAAATCTCAGCAAGTATTTTTTCACCCAAACTGGATGATACTTTCAGGTAATGATCAGTACACAAAGGCGACTTGGTTCCCCAAATTTCGTTCTTCTATGTTGAAGCGTTCATTTCCAGTAACAGTTTGAATTTTTAGGTTTCACTCTGTTTTCTCCTATATTGATAGATGTATTTGGAACTCTAAATCCAACACGGTTTGTGCTAGCTTCTTGAAACTTGTCACAACAAAGTAGTTTCACGTTCTATCTCTACGTTTTGTTTCCTCTTGATGTAGCCCTAAGCAGTGACTGGCGAGAAACACTTTCATGGGAAGGGGTTGCCAAGCTTCCAAAAATTACGAAACTCCAGAAATCTCAGCCAATATTTTTTCACCCAAACTGGATGATACTTTCAGGTAATGATCAGTACACTAAGGCGACTCGGTTCCCCAAATTTCGTACTTCTATGTTGAAGCGTTCATTTCCAGTAACAGTTTGAATTTTTAGGTTTCACTCTGTTTTCTCCTATATTGATAGATGTATTTGGAACTCTAAATCCAACACGGTTTGTGCTAGCTTCTTGAAACTTGTCACAACAAAGTAGTTTCACGTTCTATCTCTACGTTTTGTTTCCTCTTGATGTAGCCCAAAGCAGTGAATGACGAGAAACACTTTCATGGGAAGGGGTTGCCAAGCTTCCAAAAATTACGAATTTCCAGAAATCTCAGCAAGTATTTTTTCACCCAAACTGGATGATACTTTCAGGTAATGATCAGTACACAAAGGCGACTTGGTTCCCCAAATTTCGTTCTTCTATGTTGAAGCGTTCATTTCCAGTAACAGTTTGAATTTTTAGGTTTCACTCTGTTTTCTCCTATATTGATAGATGTATTTGGAACTCTAAATCCAACACGGTTTGTGCTAGCTTCTTGAAACTTGACACAACAAAGTAGTTTCACTTTCTATCACTAGGTTTTGTTTCCTCTTGATGTAGCCCTAAGCAGTGACTGGCAAGAAACACTTTCATGGGAAGGGGTTGCCAAGCTTCCTAAAACTACGAATCTCCAGAAATCTCAGCAAATATTTTTTCACCCAAACTGGATGATACTTTCAGGTAATGATCAGTACACTAAGGCGACTTGGTTCCCCAAATTTCGTTCTTCTATGTTGAAGCGTTCATTTCCAGTAACAGTTTGAATTTTTAGGTTTCACTCTGTTTTCTCCTATATTGATAGATGTATTTGGAACTCTAAATCCAACACGGTTTGTGCTAGCTTCTTGAAAATTGACACAACAAAGTAGTTTCACGTTCTATCTCTACGTTTTGTTTCCTCTTAATGTAGCCCTAAGCAGTGACCGGCGAGAAACCCTTTCATGGAACGGGCTTGCCAAGCTTCCAAAAATTACGAATCTCCAGAAATCTCAGCAAATATTTTTTCACCCAAACTGGATGATACTTTCAGGTAATGATCAGTACACTAAGGCGACTTGGTTCCCCAAATTTCGTTCTTCTATGTTGAAGCGTTCATTTTCAGTAACAGTTTGAATTTTAGGTTTCACTCTGTTTTCTCCTATATTGATAGATATATTTGGAACACTAAATCCAACACGGTTTGTGCTAGCTTCTTGAAACTTGACACAACAAAGTGGTTTCACGTTCTATCTATACGTTTTGTTTCCTCTTGATGTAGCCCTAAGCAGTGACTGGCGGGAAACCCTTTCATGGAACGGGGTTGCCAAGCTTCCAAAAATTATGCATCTCCAGAAATCTCAGCAAATATTTTTTCACCCAAACTGGATGATACTTTCAGGTAATGATCAGTACACTAAGGCGACTCGGTTCCCCAAATTTCGTTCTTCTATGTTGAAGCGTTCATTTCCAGTAACAGTTTGAATTTTTAGGTTTCACTCTGTTTTCTCCTATATTGATAGATGTATTTGGAACTCTAAATCCAACACGGTTTGTGCTAGCTTCTTGAAACTTGACACAACAAAGTAGTTTCACGTTCTATCTCTACGTTTTGTTTCCTCTTAATGTATCCCTAAGCAGTGACTGTCGAGAAACCCTTTCATGGAACGAGGTTGCCAAGCTTCCAAAAATTACGAATCTCCAGAAATCTCAGCAAATATTTTTTCACCCAAACTGGATGATACTTTCAGGTAATGAACAGTACACTAAGGCGACTTGGTTCCCCAAATTTCGTTCTTCTATGTTGAAGCGTTCATTTCCAGTAACAGTTTGAATTTTTAGGTTTCACTCTGTTTTCTCCTATATTGATAGATGTATTTGGAACTCTAAATCCAACACGGTTTGTGCTAGCTTCTTTAAACTTGTCACAACAATGTAGTTTCACGTTCTATCTCTACGTTTTGTTTCCTCTTGATGTAGCCCAAAGCAGTGAATGACGAGAAACACTTTCATGGGAAGGGGTTGCCAAGCTTCCAAAAATTACGAATTTCCAGAAATCTCAGCAAATATTTTTTCACCCAAACTGGATGATACTTTCAGGTAATGATCAGTACACAAAGGCGACTTGGTTCCCCAAATTTCGTTCTTCTATGTTGAAGCGTTCATTTCCAGTAACAGTTTGAATTTTTAGGTTTCACTCTGTTTTCTCCTATATTGATAGATGTATTTGGAACTCTAAATCCAACACGGTTTGTGCTAGCTTCTTGAAACTTGACACAACAAAGTAGTTTCACGTTCTATCACTAGCTTTTGTTTCCTCTTGATGTAGCCCTAAGCAGTGACTGGCAAGAAACCCTTTCATGGGAAGGGGTTGCCAAGCTTCCTAAAACTACGAATCTCCAGAAATCTCAGCAAATATTTTTTCACCCAAACTGGATGATACTTTCAGGTAATGATCAGTACACTAAGGCGACTTGGTTCCCCAAATTTCGTTCTTCTATGTTGAAGCGTTCATTTCCAGTAACAGTTTGAATTTTTAGGTTTCACTCTGTTTTCTCCTATATTGATAGATGTATTTGGAACTCTAAATCCAACACGGTTTGTGCTAGCTTCTTGAAAATTGACACAACAAAGTAGTTTCACGTTCTATCTCTACGTTTTGTTTCCTCTTAATGTAGCCCTAAGCAGTGACTGGCGAGAAACCCTTTCATGGAACGGGCTTGCCAAGCTTCCAAAAATTACGAATCTCCAGAAATCTCAGCAAATATTTTTTCACCCAAACTGGATGATACTTTCAGGTAATGATCAGTACACTAAGGCGACTTGGTTCCCCAAATTTCGTTCTTCTATGTTGAAGCGTTCATTTCCAGTAACAGTTTGAATTTTAGGTTTCACTCTGTTTTCTCCTATATTGATAGATATATTTGGAACACTAAATCCAACACGGTTTGTGCTAGCTTCTTGAAACTTGACACAACAAAGTGGTTTCACGTTCTATCTATACGTTTTGTTTCCTCTTGATGTAGCCCTAAGCAGTGACTGTCGAGAAACCCTTTCATGGAACGAGGTTGCCAAGCTTCCAAAAATTACGAATCTCCAGAAATCTCAGCAAATATTTTTTCACCCAAACTGGATGATACTTTCAGGTAATGAACAGTACACTAAGGCAACTTGGTTCCCCAAATTTCGTTCTTCTATGTTGAAGCGTTCATTTCCAGTAATAGTTTGAATTTTTAGGTTTCACTCTGTTTTCTCCTATATTGATAGATGTATTTGGAACTCTAAATCCAACACGGTTTGTGCTAGCTTCTTTAAACTTGTCACAACAAAGTAGTTTCACGTTCTATATCTACTTTTTGTTTCCTCTTGATGTAGCCCTAAGCAGTGATTGGCGAGAAACACTTTCATGGAAAGGGGTTGCCAAGCTTCCAAAAATTACGAATCTCCAGAAATCTCAGCAAATATTTTTTCACCCAAACTGGATGATACTTTCAGGTAATGATCAGTACACTAAGGCGACTTGGTTCCCGAAATTTCGTTCTTCTATGTTGAAGCGTTCATTTCCAGTAACAGTTTGAATTTTTAGGTTTCACTCTGTTTTCTCCTATATTGATAGATGTATTTGGAACTCTAAATCCAACACGGT
This sequence comes from Spermophilus citellus, assembly GCF_964194105.1. Taxonomy (NCBI): domain Eukaryota; kingdom Metazoa; phylum Chordata; class Mammalia; order Rodentia; family Sciuridae; genus Spermophilus; species Spermophilus citellus. The sequence continues at coordinate 96,421,967 of NC_138183.1, read as the reverse complement.
TTGTGCTAGCTTCTTGAAACTTGTCACAACAAAGTAGTTTCACGTTCTATCTCTACGTTTTGTTTCCTCTTGATGTAGCCCTAAGCAGTGACTGGCGAGAAACACTTTCATGGGAAGGGGTTGCCAAGCTTCCAAAAATTACGAAACTCCAGAAATCTCAGCCAGTATTTTTTCACCCAAACTGGATGATACTTTCAGGTAATGATCAGTACACTAAGGCGACTCGGTTCCCCAAATTTCGTACTTCTATGTTGAAGCGTTCATTTCCAGTAACAGTTTGAATTTTTAGGTTTCACTCTGTTTTCTCCTATATTGATAGATGTATTTGGAACTCTAAATCCAACACGGTTTGTGCTAGCTTCTTGAAACTTGTCACAACAAAGTAGTTTCACGTTCTATCTCTACGTTTTGTTTCCTCTTGATGTAGCCCTAAGCAGTGACGGACGAGAAACACTTTCATGGGAAGGGGTTGCCAAGCTTCCAAAAATTACGAATTTCCAGAAATCTCAGCAAATATTTTTTCACCCAAACTGGATGATACTTTCAGGTAATGATCAGTACACTAAGGCGACTTGGTTCCCGAAATTTCGTTCTTCTATGTTGAAGCGTTCATTTCCAGTAACAGTTTGAATTTTTAGGTTTCACTCTGTTTTCTCCTATATTGATAGATGTATTTGGAACTCTAAATCCAACACGGTTTGTGCTAGCTTCTTGAAACTTGACACAACAAAGTAGTTTCACGTTCTATCACTAGGTTTTGTTTCCTCTTGATGTAGCCCTAAGCAGTGACTGGCAAGAAACACTTTCATGGGAAGGGGTTGCCAAGCTTCCTAAAACTACGAATCTCCAGAAATCTCAGCAAATATTTTTTCACCCAAACTGGATGATACTTTCAGGTAATGATCAGTACACTAAGGCGACTTGGTTCCCCAAATTTCGTTCTTCTATGTTGAAGCGTTCATTTCCAGTAACAGTTTGAATTTTTAGGTTTCACTCTGTTTTCTCCTATATTGATAGATGTATTTGGAACTCTAAATCCAACACGGTTTGTGCTAGCTTCTTGAAAATTGACACAACAAAGTAGTTTCACGTTCTATCTCTACGTTTTGTTTCCTCTTAATGTAGCCCTAAGCAGTGACCAGCGAGAAACCCTTTCATGGAACGGGCTTGCCAAGCTTCCAAAAATTACGAATCTCCAGAAATCTCAGCAAATATTTTTTCACCCAAACTGGATGATACTTTCAGGTAATGATCAGTACACTAAGGCGACTTGGTTCCCCAAATTTCGTTCTTCTATGTTGAAGCGTTCATTTTCAGTAACAGTTTGAATTTTAGGTTTCACTCTGTTTTCTCCTATATTGATAGATATATTTGGAACACTAAATCCAACACGGTTTGTGCTAGCTTCTTGAAACTTGACACAACAAAGTGGTTTCACGTTCTATCCTTACGTTTTGTTTCCTCTTGATGTAGCCCTAAGCAGTGACTGGCGGGAAACCCTTTCATGGAACGGGGTTGCCAAGCTTCCAAAAATTATGCATCTCCAGAAATCTCAGCAAATATTTTTTCACCCAAACTGGATGATACTTTCAGGTAATGATCAGTACACTAAGGCGACTCGGTTCCCCAAATTTCGTTCTTCTATGTTGAAGCGTTCATTTCCAGTAACAGTTTGAATTTTTAGGTTTCACTCTGTTTTCTCCTATATTGATAGATGTATTTGGAACTCTAAATCCAACACGGTTTGTGCTAGCTTCTTGAAACTTGACACAACAAAGTAGTTTCACGTTCTATCTCTACGTTTTGTTTCCTCTTAATGTATCCCTAAGCAGTGACTGTCGAGAAACCCTTTCATGGAACGAGGTTGCCAAGCTTCCAAAAATTACGAATCTCCAGAAATCTCAGCAAATATTTTTTCACCCAAACTGGATGATACTTTCAGGTAATGAACAGTACACTAAGGCGACTTGGTTCCCCAAATTTCGTTCTTCTATGTTGAAGCGTTCATTTCCAGTAACAGTTTGAATTTTTAGGTTTCACTCTGTTTTCTCCTATATTGATAGATGTATTTGGAACTCTAAATCCAACACGGTTTGTGCTAGCTTCTTTAAACTTGTCACAACAAAGTAGTTTCACGTTCTATCTCTACGTTTTGTTTCCTCTTGATGTAGCCCAAAGCAGTGAATGACGAGAAACACTTTCATGGGAAGGGGTTGCCAAGCTTCCAAAAATTACGAATTTCCAGAAATCTCAGCAAATATTTTTTCACCCAAACTGGATGATACTTTCAGGTAATGATCAGTACACAAAGGCGACTTGGTTCCCCAAATTTCGTTCTTCTATGTTGAAGCGTTCATTTCCAGTAACAGTTTGAATTTTTAGGTTTCACTCTGTTTTCTCCTATATTGATAGATGTATTTGGAACTCTAAATCCAACACGGTTTGTGCTAGCTTCTTGAAACTTGACACAACAAAGTAGTTTCACGTTCTATCACTAGCTTTTGTTTCCTCTTGATGTAGCCCTAAGCAGTGACTGGCAAGAAACACTTTCATGGGAAGGGGTTGCCAAGCTTCCTAAAACTACGAATCTCCAGAAATCTCAGCAAATATTTTTTCACCCAAACTGGATGATACTTTCAGGTAATGATCAGTACACTAAGGCGACTTGGTTCCCCAAATTTCGTTCTTCTATGTTGAAGCGTTCATTTCCAGTAACAGTTTGAATTTTTAGGTTTCACTCTGTTTTCTCCTATATTGATAGATGTATTTGGAACTCTAAATCCAACACGGTTTGTGCTAGCTTCTTGAAACTTGTCACAACAAAGTAGTTTCTCGTTCTATCTCTATGTTTTGTTTCCTCTTGATGTAGCCCTAAGCAGTGACTGGCGAGAAACCCTTTCATGGAACGGGGTTGCCAAGCTTCCAAAAATTACGAATCTCCAGAAATCTCAGCAAATATTTTTTCACCCAAACTGGATGATACTTTCAGGTAATGATCACTACACTAAGGCGACTTGGTTCCCCAAATTTCGTTCTTCTATGTTGAAGCGTTCATTTCCAGTAACAGTTTGAATTTTTAGGTTTCACTCTGTTTTCTCCTATATTGATAGATGTATTTGGAACTCTAAATCCAACACGGTTTGTGCCAGCTTCTTTAAACTTGTCACAACAAAGTAGTTTCACGTTCTATCTCTACGTTTTGTTTCCTCTTAATGTAGCCCTAAGCAGTGACTGGCGAGAAACCCTTTCATGGGAAGGGGTTGCCAAGCTTCCAAAAATTACGAATCTCCAGAAATCTCAGCAAATATTTTTTCACCCAAACTGGATGATACTTTCAGGTAATGATCAGTACACTAAGGCGACTTGGTTCCCCAAATTTCGTTATTCTATGTTGAAGCGTTCATTTCCAGTAACAGTTTGAATTGTTAGGTTTCACTCTGTTTTCTCCTATATTGATAGATGTATTTGGAACTCTAAATCCAACACGGTTTGTGCTAGCTTCTTGAAAATTGACACAACAAAGTAGTTTCACGTTCTATCTCTACGTTTTGTTTCCTCTTAATGTAGCCCTAAGCAGTGACTGGCGAGAAACCCTTTCATGGAACGGGGTTGCCAAGCTTCCAAAAATTATGCATCTCCAGAAATCTCAGCAAATATTTTTTCACCCAAACTGGATGATACTTTCAGGTAATGATCAGTACACTAAGGCGACTCGTTTCCCCAAATTTCGTTCTTCTATGTTGAAGCGTTCATTTCCAGTAACAGTTTGAATTTTTAGGTTTCACTCTGTTTTCTCCTATATTGATAGATGTATTTGGAACTCTAAATCCAACACGGTTTGTGCTACCTTCTTGAAACTTGACACAACAAAGTAGTTTCACGTTCTATCTCTACATTTTGTTTCCTCTTAATGTATCCCTAAGCAGTGACTGTCGAGAAACCCTTTCATGGAACGGGGTTGCCAAGCTTCCAAAAATTACGAATCTCCAGAAATCTCAGCAAATATTTTTTCACCCAAACTGGATGATACTTTCAGGTAATGATCAGTACACTAAGGCGACTTGGTTCCCCAAATTTCGTTCTTCTATGTTGAAGCGTTCATTTCCAGTAACAGTTTGAATTTTTAGGTTTCACTCTGTTTTCTCCTATATTGATAGATGTATTTGGAACTCTAAATCCAACACGGTTTGTGCTAGCTTCTTTAAACTTGTCACAACAAAGTAGTTTCACGTTCTATATCTACGTTTTGTTTCCTCTTGATGTAGCCCTAAGCAGTGATTGGCGAGAAACACTTTCATGAAAAGGGGTTGCCAAGCTTCCAAAAATTACGAATCTCCAGAAATCTCAGCAAATATTTTTTCACCCAAACTGGATGATACTTTCAGGTAATGATCAGTACACTAAGGCGACTTGGTTCCCCAAATTTCGTTCTTCTATGATGAAGCGTTCATTTCCAGTAACAGTTTGAATTGTTAGGTTTCACTCTGTTTTCTCCTATATTGATAGATGTATTTGGAACTCTAAATCCAACACGGTTTGTGCTAGCTTCTTGAAACTTGTCACAACAAAGTAGTTTCACGTTCTATCTCTACGTTTTGTTTCCTCTTGATGTAGCCCCAAGCAGTGACTGGCGAGAAACACTTTCATGGGAAGGGGTTGCCAAGCTTCCAAAAATTACGAATCTCCAGAAATCTCAGCAAATATTTTTTCACCCAAACTGGATGATACTTTCAGGTAATGATCAGTACACTAAGGCGACTCGGTTCCCCAAATTTCGTACTTCTATGTTGAAGCGTTCATTTCCAGTAACAGTTTGAATTTTTAGGTTTCACTCTGTTTTCTCCTATATTGATAGATGTATTTGGAACTCTAAATCCAACACGGTTTGTGCTAGCTTCTTGAAACTTGTCACAACAAAGTAGTTTCACGTTCTATCTCTACGTTTTGTTTCCTCTTGATGTAGCCCTAAGCAGTGACGGACGAGAAACACTTTCATGGGAAGGGGTTGCCAAGCTTCCAAAAATTACGAATTTCCAGAAATCTCAGCAAATATTTTTTCACCCAAACTGGATGATACTTTCAGGTAATGATGAGTACACTAAGGCGACTCGGTTCCCCAAATTTCGTTCTTCTATGTTGAAGCGTTCATTTCCAGTAACAGTTTGAATTTTTAGGTTTCACTCTGTTTTCTCCTATATTGATAGATGTATTTGGAACTCTAAATCCAACACGGTTTGTGCTAGCTTCTTGAAAATTGACACAACAAAGTAGTTTCACGTTCTATCTCTAGGTTTTGTTTCCTCTTGATGTAGCCCTAAGCAGTGACTGGCGAGAAACACTTTCATGGGAAGGGGTTGCCAAGCTTCCTAAAACTACGAATCTCCAGAAATCTCAGCAAATATTTTTTCACCCAAACTGGATGATACTTTCAGGTAATGATCAGTACACTAAGGCGACTTGGTTCCCCAAATTTCGTTATTCTATGTTGAAGCGTTCATTTCCAGTAACAGTTTGAATTTTTAGGTTTCACTCTGTTTTCTCCTATATTGATAGATGTATTTGGAACTCTAAAACCAACACGGTTTGTGCTAGCTTCTTGAAAATTGACACAACAAAGTAGTTTCACGTTCTATCTCTACGTTTTGTTTCCTCTAAATGTAGCCCTAAGCAGTGACTGGCGAGAAACCCTTTCATGGAACGGGCTTGCCAAGCTTCTAAAAATTACGAATCTCCAGAAATCTCAGCAAATATTTTTTCACCCAAACTGGATGATACTTTCAGGTAATGATCAGTACACTAAGGCGACTTGGTTCCCCAAATTTCGTTCTTCTATGTTGAAGCGTTCATTTCCAGTAACAGTTTGAATTTTTAGGTTTCACTCTGTTTTCTCCTATATTGATAGATGTATTTGGAACTCTAAATCCAACACGGTTTGTGCTAGCTTCTTGAAACTTGACACAACAAAGTGGTTTCACGTTCTATCCTTACGTTTTGTTTCCTCTTGATGTAGCCCTAAGCAGTGACTGGCGGGAAACCCTTTCATGGAACGGGGTTGCCAAGCTTCCAAAAATTATGCATCTCCAGAAATCTCAGCAAATATTTTTTCACCCAAACTGGATGATACTTTCAGGTAATGATCAGTACACTAAGGCGACTCGGTTCCCCAAATTTCGTTCTTCTATGTTGAAGCGTTCATTTCCAGTAACAGTTTGAATTTTTAGGTTTCACTCTGTTTTCTCCTATATTGATAGATGTATTTGGAACTCTAAATCCAACACGGTTTGTGCTAGCTTCTTGAAACTTGACACAACAAAGTAGTTTCACGTTCTATCTCTACGTTTTGTTTCCTCTTAATGTATCCCTAAGCAGTGACTGTCGAGAAACCCTTTCATGGAACGAGGTTGCCAAGCTTCCAAAAATTACGAATCTCCAGAAATCTCAGCAAATATTTTTTCACCCAAACTGGATGATACTTTCAGGTAATGAACAGTACACTAAGGCGACTTGGTTCCCCAAATTTCGTTCTTCTATGTTGAAGCGTTCATTTCCAGTAACAGTTTGAATTTTTAGGTTTCACTCTGTTTTCTCCTATATTGATAGATGTATTTGGAACTCTAAATCCAACACGGTTTGTGCTAGCTTCTTTAAACTTGTCACAACAAAGTAGTTTCACGTTCTATCTCTACGTTTTGTTTCCTCTTGATGTAGCCCAAAGCAGTGAATGACGAGAAACACTTTCATGGGAAGGGGTTGCCAAGCTTCCAAAAATTACGAATTTCCAGAAATCTCAGCAAATATTTTTTCACCCAAACTGGATGATACTTTCAGGTAATGATCAGTACACAAAGGCGACTTGGTTCCCCAAATTTCGTTCTTCTATGTTGAAGCGTTCATTTCCAGTAACAGTTTGAATTTTTAGGTTTCACTCTGTTTTCTCCTATATTGATAGATGTATTTGGAACTCTAAATCCAACACGGTTTGTGCTAGCTTCTTGAAACTTGACACAACAAAGTAGTTTCACGTTCTATCACTAGCTTTTGTTTCCTCTTGATGTAGCCCTAAGCAGTGACTGGCAAGAAACACTTTCATGGGAAGGGGTTGCCAAGCTTCCTAAAACTACGAATCTCCAGAAATCTCAGCAAATATTTTTTCACCCAAACTGGATGATACTTTCAGGTAATGATCAGTACACTAAGGCGACTTGGTTCCCCAAATTTCGTTCTTCTATGTTGAAGCGTTCATTTCCAGTAACAGTTTGAATTTTTAGGTTTCACTCTGTTTTCTCCTATATTGATAGATGTATTTGGAACTCTAAATCCAACACGGTTTGTGCCAGCTTCTTTAAACTTGTCACAACAAAGTAGTTTCACGTTCTATCTCTACGTTTTGTTTCCTCTTAATGTAGCCCTAAGCAGTGACTGGCGAGAAACCCTTTCATGGGAAGGGGTTGCCAAGCTTCCAAAAATTACGAATCTCCAGAAATCTCAGCAAATATTTTTTCACCCAAACTGGATGATACTTTCAGGTAATGATCAGTACACTAAGGCGACTTGGTTCCCCAAATTTCGTTATTCTATGTTGAAGCGTTCATTTCCAGTAACAGTTTGAATTGTTAGGTTTCACTCTGTTTTCTCCTATATTGATAGATGTATTTGGAACTCTAAATCCAACACGGTTTGTGCTAGCTTCTTGAAAATTGACACAACAAAGTAGTTTCACGTTCTATCTCTACGTTTTGTTTCCTCTTAATGTAGCCCTAAGCAGTGACTGGCGAGAAACCCTTTCATGGAACGGGGTTGCCAAGCTTCCAAAAATTATGCATCTCCAGAAATCTCAGCAAATATTTTTTCACCCAAACTGGATGATACTTTCAGGTAATGATCAGTACACTAAGGCGACTCGTTTCCCCAAATTTCGTTCTTCTATGTTGAAGCGTTCATTTCCAGTAACAGATTGAATTTTTAGGTTTCACTCTGTTTTCTCCTATATTGATAGATGTATTTGGAACTCTAAATCCAACACGGTTTGTGCTACCTTCTTGAAACTTGACACAACAAAGTAGTTTCACGTTCTATCTCTACATTTTGTTTCCTCTTAATGTATCCCTAAGCAGTGACTGTCGAGAAACCCTTTCATGGAACGGGGTTGCCAAGCTTCCAAAAATTACGAATCTCCAGAAATCTCAGCAAATATTTTTTCACCCAAACTGGATGATACTTTCAGGTAATGATCAGTACACTAAGGCGACTTGGTTCCCCAAATTTCGTTCTTCTATGTTGAAGCGTTCATTTCCAGTAACAGTTTGAATTTTTAGGTTTCACTCTGTTTTCTCCTATATTGATAGATGTATTTGGAACTCTAAATCCAACACGGTTTGTGCTAGCTTCTTTAAACTTGTCACAACAAAGTAGTTTCACGTTCTATATCTACGTTTTGTTTCCTCTTGATGTAGCCCTAAGCAGTGATTGGCGAGAAACACTTTCATGAAAAGGGGTTGCCAAGCTTCCAAAAATTACGAATCTCCAGAAATCTCAGCAAATATTTTTTCACCCAAACTGGATGATACTTTCAGGTAATGATCAGTACACTAAGGCGACTTGGTTCCCCAAATTTCGTTCTTCTATGATGAAGCGTTCATTTCCAGTAACAGTTTGAATTGTTAGGTTTCACTCTGTTTTCTCCTATATTGATAGATGTATTTGGAACTCTAAATCCAACACGGTTTGTGCTAGCTTCTTGAAACTTGTCACAACAAAGTAGTTTCACGTTCTATCTCTACGTTTTGTTTCCTCTTGATGTAGCCCCAAGCAGTGACTGGCGAGAAACACTTTCATGGGAAGGGGTTGCCAAGCTTCCAAAAATTACGAATCTCCAGAAATCTCAGCAAATATTTTTTCACCCAAACTGGATGATACTTTCAGGTAATGATCAGTACACTAAGGCGACTCGGTTCCCCAAATTTCGTACTTCTATGTTGAAGCGTTCATTTCCAGTAACAGTTTGAATTTTTAGGTTTCACTCTGTTTTCTCCTATATTGATAGATGTATTTGGAACTCTAAATCCAACACGGTTTGTGCTAGCTTCTTGAAACTTGTCACAACAAAGTAGTTTCACGTTCTATCTCTACGTTTTGTTTCCTCTTGATGTAGCCCAAAGCAGTGACGGACGAGAAACACTTTCATGGGAAGGGGTTGCCAAGCTTCCAAAAATTACGAATTTCCAGAAATCTCAGCAAATATTTTTTCACCCAAACTGGATGATACTTTCAGGTAATGATGAGTACACTAAGGCGACTCGGTTCCCCAAATTTCGTTCTTCTATGTTGAAGCGTTCATTTCCAGTAACAGTTTGAATTTTTAGGTTTCACTCTGTTTTCTCCTATATTGATAGATGTATTTGGAACTCTAAATCCAACACGGTTTGTGCTAGCTTCTTGAAAATTGACACAACAAAGTAGTTTCACGTTCTATCTCTAGGTTTTGTTTCCTCTTGATGTAGCCCTAAGCAGTGACTGGCGAGAAACACTTTCATGGGAAGGGGTTGCCAAGCTTCCTAAAACTACGAATCTCCAGAAATCTCAGCAAATATTTTTTCACCCAAACTGGATGATACTTTCAGGTAATGATCAGTACACTAAGGCGACTTGGTTCCCCAAATTTCGTTATTCTATGTTGAAGCGTTCATTTCCAGTAACAGTTTGAATTTTTAGGTTTCACTCTGTTTTCTCCTATATTGATAGATGTATTTGGAACTCTAAAACCAACACGGTTTGTGCTAGCTTCTTGAAAATTGACACAACAAAGTAGTTTCACGTTCTATCTCTACGTTTTGTTTCCTCTAAATGTAGCCCTAAGCAGTGACTGGCGAGAAACCCTTTCATGGAACGGGCTTGCCAAGCTTCTAAAAATTACGAATCTCCAGAAATCTCAGCAAATATTTTTTCACCCAAACTGGATGATACTTTCAGGTAATGATCAGTACACTAAGGCGACTTGGTTCCCCAAATTTCGTTCTTCTATGTTGAAGCGTTCATTTCCAGTAACAGTTTGAATTTTTAGGTTTCACTCTGTTTTCTCCTATATTGATAGATGTATTTGGAACTCTAAATCCAACACGGTTTGTGCTAGCTTCTTGAAACTTGACACAACAAAGTAGTTTCACGTTCTATCTCTAGGTTTTGTTTCCTCTTGATGTAGCCCTAAGCAGTGATTGGCGAGAAACACTTTCATGAAAAGGGGTTGCCAAGCTTCCAAAAATTACGAATCTCCAGAAATCTCAGCAAATATTTTTTCACCCAAACTGGATGATACTTTCAGGTAATGATCAGTACACTAAGGCGACTTGGTTCCCCAAATTTCGTTCTTCTATGATGAAGCGTTCATTTCCAGTAACAGTTTGAATTGTTAGGTTTCACTCTGTTTTCTCCTATATAGATAGATGTATTTGGAACTCTAAATCCAACACGGTTTGTGCTAGCTTCTTGAAACTTGTCACAACAAAGTAGTTTCACGTTCTATCTCTACGTTTTGTTTCCTCTTGATGTAGCCCTAAGCAGTGACTGGCGAGAAACACTTTCATGGGAAGGGGTTGCCAAGCTTCCAAAAATTACGAAACTCCAGAAATCTCAGCCAATATTTTTTCACCCAAACTGGATGATACTTTCAGGTAATGATCAGTACACTAAGGCGACTCGGTTCCCCAAATTTCGTTATTCTATGTTGAAGCGTTCATTTCCAGTAACAGTTTGAATTTTTAGGTTTCACTCTGTTTTCTCCTATATTGATAGATGTATTTGGAACTCTAAATCCAACACGGTTTCTGCTAGCTTCTTGAAACTTGTCACAACAAAGTAGTTTCACGTTCTATCTCTACGTTTTGTTTCCTCTTGATGTAGCCCAAAGCAGTGAATGACGAGAAACACTTTCATGGGAAGGGGTTGCCAAGCTTCCAAAAATTACGAATTTTCAGAAATCTTAGCAAATATTTTTTCACCCAAACTGGATGATACTTTCAGGTAATGATCAGTACACAAAGGCGACTTGGTTCCCCAAATTTCGTTCTTCTATGTTGAAGCGTTCATTTCCAGTAACAGTTTGAATTTTTAGGTTTCACTCTGTTTTCTCCTATATTGATAGATGTATTTGGAACTCTAAATCCAACACGGTTTGTGCTAGCTTCTTGAAACTTGACACAACAAAGTAGTTTCACGTTCTATCACTAGGTTTTGTTTCCTCTTGATGTAGCCCTAAGCAGTGACTGGCAAGAAACACTTTCATGGGAAGGGGTTGCCAAGCTTCCTAAAACTACGAATCTCCAGAAATCTCAGCAAATATTTTTTCACCCAAACTAGATGATACTTTCAGGTAATGATCAGTACACTAAGGCGACTTGGTTCCCCAAATTTCGTTCTTCTATGTTGAAGCGTTCATTTCCAGTAACAGTTTGAATTTTTAGGTTTCACTCTGTTTTCTCCTATATTGATAGATGTATTTGGAACTCTAAATCCAACACGGTTTGTGCTAGCTTCTTGAAAATTGACACAACAAAGTAGTTTCACGTTCTATCTCTACGTTTTGTTTCCTCTTAATGTAGCCCTAAGCAGTGACTGGCGAGAAACCCTTTCATGGAACGGGCTTGCCAAGCTTCCAAAAATTACGAATCTCCAGAAATCTCAGCAAATATTTTTTCACCCAAACTGGATGATACTTTCAGGTAATGATCAGTACACTAAGGCGACTTGGTTCCCCAAATTTCGTTCTTCTATGTTGAAGCGTTCATTTCCAGTAACAGTTTGAATTTTAGGTTTCACTCTGTTTTCTCCTATATTGATAGATATATTTGGAACACTAAATCCAACACGGTTTGTGCTAGCTTCTTGAAACTTGACACAACAAAGTGGTTTCACGTTCTATCTATACGTTTTGTTTCCTCTTGATGTAGCCCTAAGCAGTGACTGGCGGGAAACCCTTTCATGGAACGGGGTTGCCAAGCTTCCAAAAATTATGCATCTCCAGAAATCTCAGCAAATATTTTTTCACCCAAACTGGATGATACTTTCAGGTAATGATCAGTACACTAAGGCGACTCGGTTCCCCAAATTTCGTACTTCTATGTTGAAGCGTTCATTTCCAGTAACAGTTTGAATTTTTAGGTTTCACTCTGTTTTCTCCTATATTGATAGATGTATTTGGAACTCTAAATCCAACACGGTTTGTGCTAGCTTCTTGAAACTTGTCACAACAAAGTAGTTTCACGTTCTATCTCTACGTTTTGTTTCCTCTTGATGTAGCCCTAAGCAGTGACGGACGAGAAACACTTTCATGGGAAGGGGTTGCCAAGCTTCCAAAAATTACGAATTTCCAGAAATCTCAGCAAATATTTTTTCACCCAAACTGGATGATACTTTCAGGTAATGATCAGTACACTAAGGCGACTTGGTTCCCCAAATTTCGTTATTCTATGTTGAAGCGTTCATTTCCAGTAACAGTTTGAATTTTAGGTTTCACTCTGTTTTCTCCTATATTGATAGATGTATTTGGAACTCTAAATCCAACACGGTTTGTGCTAGCTTCTTGAAACTTGACACAACAAAGTAGTTTCACGTTCTATCTCTACGTTTTGTTTCCTCTTAATGTATCCCTAAGCAGTGACTGTCGAGAAACCCTTTCATGGAACGGGGTTGCCAAGCTTCCAAAAATTGCGAATCTCCAGAAATCTCAGCAAATATTTTTTCACCCAAACTGGATGATACTTTCAGGTAATGATCAGTACACTAAGGCGACTTGGTTCCCCAAATTTCGTTCTTCTATGTTGAAGCGTTCATTTCCAGTAACAGTTTGAATTTTTAGGTTTCACTCTGTTTTCTCCTATATTGATAGATGTATTTGGAACTCTAAATCCAACACGGTTTGTGCTAGCTTCTTTAAACTTGTCACAACAAAGTAGTTTCACGTTCTATATCTACGTTTTGTTTCCTCTTGATGTAGCCCTAAGCAGTGATTGGCGAGAAACACTTTCATGAAAAGGGGTTGCCAAGCTTCCAAAAATTACGAATCTCCAGAAATCTCAGCAAATATTTTTTCACCCAAACTGGATGATACTTTCAGGTAATGATCAGTACACTAAGGCGACTTGGTTCCCCAAATTTCGTTCTTCTATGATGAAGCGTTCATTTCCAGTAACAGTTTGAATTGTTAGGTTTCACTCTGTTTTCTCCTATATTGATAGATGTATTTGGAACTCTAAATCCAACACGGTTTGTGCTAGCTTCTTGAAACTTGTCACAACAAAGTAGTTTCACGTTCTATCTCTACGTTTTGTTTCCTCTTGATGTAGCCCCAAGCAGTGACTGGCGAGAAACACTTTCATGGGAAGGGGTTGCCAAGCTTCCAAAAATTACGAATCTCCAGAAATCTCAGCAAATATTTTTTCACCCAAACTGGATGATACTTTCAGGTAATGATCAGTACACTAAGGCGACTCGGTTCCCCAAATTTCGTACTTCTATGTTGAAGCGTTCATTTCCAGTAACAGTTTGAATTTTTAGGTTTCACTCTGTTTTCTCCTATATTGATAGATGTATTTGGAACTCTAAATCCAACACGGTTTGTGCTAGCTTCTTGAAACTTGTCACAACAAAGTAGTTTCACGTTCTATATCTACGTTTTGTTTCCTCTTGATGTAGCCCTAAGCAGTGATTGGCGAGAAACCCTTTCATGGAACGGGCTTGCCAAGCTTCCAAAAATTACGAATTTCCAGAAATCTCAGCAAATATTTTTTCACCCAAACTGGATGATACTTTCAGGTAATGATCAGTACACTAAGGCGACTTGGTTCCCCAAATTTCGTTCTTCTATGTTGAAGCGTTCATTTCCAGTAACAGTTTGAATTTTAGGTTTCACTCTGTTTTCTCCTATATTGATAGATATATTTGGAACACTAAATCCAACACGGTTTGTGCTAGCTTCTTGAAACTTGACACAACAAAGTGGTTTCACGTTCTATCTATACGTTTTGTTTCCTCTTGATGTAGCCCTAAGCAGTGACTGGCGGGAAACCCTTTCATGGAACGGGGTTGCCAAGCTTCCAAAAATTATGCATCTCCAGAAATATCAGCAAATATTTTTTCACCCAAACTGGATGATACTTTCAGGTAATGATCAGTACACTAAGGCGACTCGGTTCCCCAAATTTCGTTCTTCTATGTTGAAGCGTTCATTTCCAGTAACAGTTTGAATTTTTAGGTTTCACTCTGTTTTCTCCTATATTGATAGATGTATTTGGAACTCTAAATCCAACACGGTTTGTGCTAGCTTCTTGAAACTTGACACAACAAAGTAGTTTCACGTTCTATCTCTACGTTTTGTTTCCTCTTAATGTATCCCTAAGCAGTGACTGTCGAGAAACCCTTTCATGGAACGAGGTTGCCAAGCTTCCAAAAATTACGAATCTCCAGAAATCTCAGCAAATATTTTTTCACCCAAACTGGATGATACTTTCAGGTAATGAACAGTACACTAAGGCGACTTGGTTCCCCAAATTTCGTTCTTCTATGTTGAAGCGTTCATTTCCAGTAACAGTTTGAATTTTTAGGTTTCACTCTGTTTTCTCCTATATTGATAGATGTATTTGGAACTCTAAATCCAACACGGTTTGTGCTAGCTTCTTTAAACTTGTCACAACAAAGTAGTTTCACGTTCTATATCTACGTTTTGTTTCCTCTTGATGTAGCCCTAAGCAGTGATTGGCGAGAAACACTTTCATGGAAAGGGGTTACCAAGCTTCCAAAAATTACGAATCTCCAGAAATCTCAGCAAATATTTTTTCACCCAAACTGGATGATACTTTCAGGTAATGATCAGTACACTAAGGCGACTTGGTTCCCGAAATTTCGTTCTTCTATGTTGAAGCGTTCATTTCCAGTAACAGTTTGAATTTTTAGGTTTCACTCTGTTTTCTCCTATATTGATAGATGTATTTGGAACTCTAAATCCAACACGGTTTGTGCTAGCTTCTTGAAACTTGTCACAACAAAGTAGTTTCACGTTCTATCTCTACGTTTTGTTTCCTCTTGATGTAGCCCTAAGCAGTGACTGGCGAGAAACACTTTCATGGGAAGGGGTTGCCAAGCTTCCAAAAATTACGAAACTCCAGAAATCTCAGCCAGTATTTTTTCACCCAAACTGGATGATACTTTCAGGTAATGATCAGTACACTAAGGCGACTCGGTTCCCCAAATTTCGTACTTCTATGTTGAAGCGTTCATTTCCAGTAACAGTTTGAATTTTTAGGTTTCACTCTGTTTTCTCCTATATTGATAGATGTATTTGGAACTCTAAATCCAACACGGTTTGTGCTAGCTTCTTGAAACTTGTCACAACAAAGTAGTTTCACGTTCTATCTCTACGTTTTGTTTCCTCTTGATGTAGCCCTAAGCAGTGACGGACGAGAAACACTTTCATGGGAAGGGGTTGCCAAGCTTCCAAAAATTACGAATTTCCAGAAATCTCAGCAAATATTTTTTCACCCAAACTGGATGATACTTTCAGGTAATGATCAGTACACTAAGGCGACTTGGTTCCCGAAATTTCGTTCTTCTATGTTGAAGCGTTCATTTCCAGTAACAGTTTGAATTTTTAGGTTTCACTCTGTTTTCTCCTATATTGATAGATGTATTTGGAACTCTAAATCCAACACGGTTTGTGCTAGCTTCTTGAAACTTGACACAACAATGTAGTTTCACATTCTATCTCTAGGTTTTGTTTCCTCTTGATGTAGCCCTAAGCAGTGACTGGCGAGAAACACTTTCATGGGAAGGGGTTGCCAAGCTTCCTAAAACTACGAATCTCCAGAAATCTCAGCAAATATTTTTTCACCCAAACTGGATGATACTTTCAGGTAATGATCAGTACACTAAGGCGACTTGGTTCCCCAAATTTCGTTATTCTATGTTGAAGCGTTCATTTCCAGTAACAGTTTGAATTTTTAGGTTTCACTCTGTTTTCTCCTATATTGATAGATGTATTTGGAACTCTAAATCCAACACGGTTTGTGCTAGCTTCTTGAAACTTGTCACAACAAAGTAGTTTCTCGTTCTATCTCTATGTTTTGTTTCCTCTTGATGTAGCCCTAAGCAGTGACTGGCGAGAAACCCTTTCATGGAACGGGGTTGCCAAGCTTCCAAAAATTAAGAATCTCCAGAAATCTCAGCAAATATTTTTTCACCCAAACTGGATGATACTTTCAGGTAATGATCACCACACTAAGGCGACTTGGTTCCCCAAATTTTGTTCTTCTATGTTGAAGCGTTCATTTCCAGTAACAGTTTGAATTTTAGGTTTCACTCTGTTTTCTCCTATATTGATAGATGTATTTGGAACTCTAAATCCAACACGGTTTGTGCTAGCTTCTTGAAAATTGACACAACAAATAGTTTCACGTTCTATCTCTACGTTTTGTTTCCTCTTAATGTAGCCCTAAGCAGTGACTGGCGAGAAACCCTTTCATGGAACGGGGTTGCCAAGCTTCCAAAAATTATGCATCTCCAGAAATCTCAGCAAATATTTTTTCACCCAAACTGGATGATACTTTCAGGTAATGATCAGTACACTAAGGCGACTCGTTTCCCCAAATTTCGTTCTTCTATGTTGAAGCGTTCATTTCCAGTAACAGTTTGAATTTTTAGGTTTCACTCTGTTTTCTCCTATATTGATAGATGTATTTGGAACTCTAAATCCAACACGGTTTGTGCTACCTTCTTGAAACTTGACACAACAAAGTAGTTTCACGTTCTATCTCTACGTTTTGTTTCCTCTTAATGTATCCCTAAGCAGTGACTGTCGAGAAACCCTTTCATGGAACGGGGTTGCCAAGCTTCCAAAAATTACGAATCTCCAGAAATCTCAGCAAATATTTTTTCACCCAAACTGGATGATACTTTCAGGTAATGATCAGTACACTAAGGCGACTTGGTTCCCCAAATTTCGTTCTTCTATGTTGAAGCGTTCATTTCCAGTAACAGTTTGAATTTTTAGGTTTCACTCTGTTTTCTCCTATATTGATAGATGTATTTGGAACTCTAAATCCAACACGGTTTGTGCTAGCTTCTTTAAACTTGTCACAACAAAGTAGTTTCACGTTCTATATCTACGTTTTGTTTCCTCTTGATGTAGCCCTAAGCAGTGATTGGCGAGAAACACTTTCATGAAAAGGGGTTGCCAAGCTTCCAAAAATTACGAATCTCCAGAAATCTCAGCAAATATTTTTTCACCCAAACTGGATGATACTTTCAGGTAATGATCAGTACACTAAGGCGACTTGGTTCCCCAAATTTCGTTCTTCTATGATGAAGCGTTCATTTCCAGTAACAGTTTGAATTGTTAGGTTTCACTCTGTTTTCTCCTATATTGATAGATGTATTTGGAACTCTAAATCCAACACGGTTTGTGCTAGCTTCTTGAAACTTGTCACAACAAAGTAGTTTCACGTTCTATCTCTACGTTTTGTTTCCTCTTGATGTAGCCCCAAGCAGTGACTGGCGAGAAACACTTTCATGGGAAGGGGTTGCCAAGCTTCCAAAAATTACGAATCTCCAGAAATCTCAGCAAATATTTTTTCACCAAAACTGGATGATACTTTCAGGTATTGATCAGTACACTAAGGCGACTCGGTTCCCCAAATTTCGTACTTCTATGTTGAAGCGTTCATTTCCAGTAACAGTTTGAATTTTTAGGTTTCACTCTGTTTTCTCCTATATTGATAGATGTATTTGGAACTCTAAATCCAACACGGTTTGTGCTAGCTTCTTGAAACTTGTCACAACAAAGTAGTTACACGTTCTATCTCTACGTTTTGTTTCCTCTTGATGTAGCCCAAAGCAGTGACGGACGAGAAACACTTTCATGGGAAGGGGTTGCCAAGCTTCCAAAAATTACGAATTTCCAGAAATCTCAGCAAATATTTTTTCACCCAAACTGGATGATACTTTCAGGTAATGATCAGTACACTAAGGCGACTCGGTTCCCCAAATTTCGTTCTTCTATGTTGAAGCGTTCATTTCCAGTAACAGTTTGAATTTTTAGGTTTCACTCTGTTTTCTCCTATATTGATAGATGTATTTGGAACTCTAAATCCAACACGGTTTGTGCTAGCTTCTTGAAAATTGACACAACAAAGTAGTTTCACGTTCTATCTCTAGGTTTTGTTTCCTCTTGATGTAGCCCTAAGCAGTGACTGGCGAGAAACACTTTCATGGGAAGGGGTTGCCAAGCTTCCTAAAACTACGAATCTCCAGAAATCTCAGCAAATATTTTTTCACCCAAACTGGATGATACTTTCAGGTAATGATCAGTACACTAAGGCGACTTGGTTCCCCAAATTTCGTTCTTCTATGTTGAAGCGTTCATTTCCAGTAACAGTTTGAATTTTTAGGTTTCACTCTGTTTTCTCCTATATTGATAGATGTATTTGGAACTCTAAATCCAACACGGTTTGTGCTAGCTTCTTGAAAATTGACACAACAAAGTAGTTTCACGTTCTATCTCTACGTTTTGTTTCCTCTAAATGTAGCCCTAAGCAGTGACTGGCGAGAAACCCTTTCATGGAACGGGCTTGCCAAGCTTCCAAAAATTACGAATCTCCAGAAATCTCAGCAAATATTTTTTCACCCAAACTGGATGATACTTTCAGGTAATGATCAGTACACTAAGGCGACTTGGTTCCCCAAATTTCGTTCTTCTATGTTGAAGCGTTCATTTCCAGTAACAGTTTGAATTTTAGGTTTCACTCTGTTTTCTCCTATATTGATAGATGTATTTGGAACACTAAATCCAACACGGTTTGTGCTAGCTTCTTGAAACTTGACACAACAAAGTGGTTTCACGTTCTATCTATACGTTTTGTTTCCTCTTGATGTAGCCCTAAGCAGTGACTGGCGGGAAACCCTTTCATGGAACGGGGTTGCCAAGCTTCCAAAAATTATGCATCTCCAGAAATCTCAGCAAATATTTTTTCACCCAAACTGGATGATACTTTCAGGTAATGATCAGTACACTAAGGCGACTCGGTTCCCCAAATTTCGTTCTTCTATGTTGAAGCGTTCATTTCCAGTAACAGTTTGAATTTTTAGGTTTCACTCTGTTTTCTCCTATATTGATAGATGTATTTGGAACTCTAAATCCAACACGGTTTGTGCTAGCTTCTTGAAACTTGTCACAACAAAGTAGTTTCACGTTCTATCTCTACATTTTGTTTCCTCTTGATGAAGCCCAAAGCAGTGACGGACGAGAAACACTTTCATGGGAAGGGGTTGCCAAGCTTCCAAAAATTACGAATTTACAGAAATCTCAGCAAATATTTTTTCACCCAAACTGGATGATACTTTCAGGTAATGATCAGTACACTAAGGCGACTTGGTTCTCCAAATTTCGTTCTTCTATGTTGAAGCGTTCATTTCCAGTAACAGTTTGAATTTTTAGGTTTCACTCTGTTTTCTCCTATATTGATAGATGTATTTGGAACTCTAAATCCAACACGGTTTGTGCTAGCTTCTTGAAAATTGACACAACAAAGTAGTTTCACGTTCTATCTCTAGGTTTTGTTTCCTCTTGATGTAGCCCTATGCAGTGACTGGCGATAAACACTTTCATGGGAAGGGGTTGCCAAGCTTCCTAAAACTATGAATCTCCAGAAATCTCAGCAAATATTTTTTCACCCAAACTGGATGATACTTTCAGGTAATGATCAGTACACTAAGGCGACTTGGTTCCCCAAATTTCGTTATTCTATGTTGAAGCGTTCATTTCCAGTAACAGTTTGAATTTTTAGGTTTCACTCTGTTTTCTCCTATATTGATAGATGTATTTGGAACTCTAAATCCAACACGGTTTGTGCTAGCTTCTTGAAAATTGACACAACAAAGTAGTTTCACGTTCTATCTCTACGTTTTGTTTCCTCTTAATGTAGCCCTAAGCAGTGACTGGCGAGAAACCCTTTCATGGAACGGGCTTGCCAAGCTTCCAAAAATTACGAATCTCCAGAAATCTCAGCAAATATTTTTTCACCCAAACTGGATGATACTTTCAGGTAATGATCAGTACACTAAGGCGACTTGGTTCCCCAAATTTCGTTCTTCTATGTTGAAGCGTTCATTTCCAGTAACAGTTTGAATTTTAGGTTTTACTCTGTTTTCTCCTATATTGATAGATATATTTGGAACACTAAATCCAACACGGTTTGTGCTAGCTTCTTGAAACTTGACACAACAAAGTGGTTTCACGTTCTATCTATACGTTTTGTTTCCTCTTGATGTAGCCCTAAGCAGTGACTGGCGGGAAACCCTTTCATGGAACGGGGTTGCCAAGCTTCCAAAAATTATGCATCTCCAGAAATCTCAGCAAATATTTTTTCACCCAAACTGGATGATACTTTCAGGTAATGATCAGTACACTAAGGCGACTCGGTTCCCCAAAATTTGTTCTTCTATGTTGAAGCGTTCATTTCCAGTAACAGTTTGAATTTTTAGGTTTCACTCTGTTTTCTCCTATATTGATAGATGTATTTGGAACTCTAAATCCAACACGGTTTGTGCTAGCTTCTTGAAACTTGACACAACAAAGTAGTTTCACGTTCTATCACTACGTTTTGTTTCCTCTTGATGTAGCCCTAAGCAGTGACTGGCGAGAAACACTTTCATGGGAAGGGGTTGCCAAGCTTCCAAAAATTACGAATCTCCAGAAATCTCAGCAAATATTTTTTCACCCAAACTGGATGATACTTTCAGGTAATGATCAGTACACTAAGGCGACTTGGTTCCCCAAATTTCGTTCTTCTATGTTGAAGAGTTCATTTCCAGTAACAGTTTGAATTTTTAGGTTTCACTCTGTTTTCTCCTATATTGATAGATGTATTTGGAACTCTAAATCCAACACGGTTTGTGCTAGCTTCTTGAAACTTGACACAACAAAGTAGTTTCACGTTCTATCTCTACGTTTTGTTTCCTCTTGATGTAGCCCTAAGCAGTGACTGGCGAGAAACACTTTCATGGGAAGGGGTTGCCAAGCTTCCAAAAATTACGAATTTTCAGAAATCTCAGCAAATATTTTTTCACCCCAACTGGATGATACTTTCAGGTAATGATCAGTACACTAAGGCAACTTGGTTCCCCAAATTTCGTTCTTCTATGTTGAAGCGTTCATTTCCAGTAACAGTTTGAATTTTTAGGTTTCACTCTGTTTTCTCCTATATTGATAGATGTATTTGGAACTCTAAATCCAACATGGTTTGTGCTAGCTTCTTGAAACTTGACACAACAATGTAGTTTCACGTTCTATCTCTACGTTTTGTTTCCTCTTGATGTAGCCCTAAGCAGTGACTGGCGAGAAACACTTTCATGGGAAGGGGTTGCCAAGCTTCCTAAAACTACGAATCTCCAGAAATCTCAGCAAATATTTTTTCACCCAAACTGGATGATACTTTCAGGTAATGATCAGTACACTAAGGCGACTTGGTTCCCCAAATTTCGTTATTCTATGTTGAAGCGTTCATTTCCAGTAACAGTTTGAATTTTTAGGTTTCACTCTGTTTTCTCCTATATTGATAGATGTATTTGGAACTCTAAATCCAACACGGTTTGTGCTAGCTTCTTGAAACTTGTCACAACAAAGTAGTTACACGTTCTATCTCTACGTTTTGTTTCCTCTTGATGTAGCCCAAAGCAGTGACGGACGAGAAACACTTTCATGGGAAGGGGTTGCCAAGCTTCCAAAAATTACGAATTTCCAGAAATCTCAGCAAATATTTTTTCACCCAAACTGGATGATACTTTCAGGTAATGATCAGTACACTAAGGCGACTCGGTTCCCCAAATTTCATTCTTCTATGTTGAAGCGTTCATTTCCAGTAACAGTTTGAATTTTTAGGTTTCACTCTGTTTTCTCCTATATTGATAGATGTATTTGGAACTCTAAATCCAACACGGTTTGTGCTAGCTTCTTGAAAATTGACACAACAAAGTAGTTTCACGTTCTATCTCTAGGTTTTGTTTCCTCTTGATGTAGCCCTAAGCAGTGACTGGCGAGAAACACTTTCATGGGAAGGGGTTGCCAAGCTTCCTAAAACTACGAATCTCCAGAAATCTCAGCAAATATTTTTTCACCCAAACTGGATGATACTTTCAGGTAATGATCAGTACACTAAGGCGACTTGGTTCCCCAAATTTCGTTATTCTATGTTGAAGCGTTCATTTCCAGCAACAGTTTGAATTTTTAGGTTTCACTCTGTTTTCTCCTATATTGATAGATGTATTTGGAACTCTTAATCCAACACGGTTTGTGCTAGCTTCTTGAAAATTGACACAACAAAGTAGTTTCACGTTCTATCTCTACGTTTTGTTTCCTCTAAATGTAGCCCTAAGCAGTGACTGGCGAGAAACCCTTTCATGGAACGGGCTTGCCAAGCTTCCAAAAATTACGAATCTCCAGAAATCTCAGCAAATATTTTTTCACCCAAACTGGATGATACTTTCAGGTAATGATCAGTACACTAAGGCGACTTGGTTCCCCAAATTTCGTTCTTCTATGTTGAAGCGTTCATTTCCAGTAACAGTTTGAATTTTAGGTTTCACTCTGTTTTCTCCTATATTGATAGATGTATTTGGAACACTAAATCCAACACGGTTTGTGCTAGCTTCTTGAAACTTGACACAACAAAGTGGTTTCACGTTCTATCTATACGTTTTGTTTCCTCTTGATGTAGCCCTAAGCAGTGACTGGCGGGAAACCCTTTCATGGAACGGGGTTGCCAAGCTTCCAAAAATTATGCATCTCCAGAAATCTCAGCAAATATTTTTTCACCCAAACTGGATGATACTTTCAGGTAATGATCAGTACACTAAGGCGACTCGGTTCCCCAAATTTCGTTCTTCTATGTTGAAGCGTTCATTTCCAGTAACAGTTTGAATTTTTAGGTTTCACTCTGTTTTCTCCTATATTGATAGATGTATTTGGAACTCTAAATCCAACACGGTTTGTGCTAGCTTCTTGAAACTTGTCACAACAAAGTAGTTTCACGTTCTATCTCTACATTTTGTTTCCTCTTGATGAAGCCCAAAGCAGTGACGGACGAGAAACACTTTCATGGGAAGGGGTTGCCAAGCTTCCAAAAATTACGAATTTCCAGAAATCTCAGCAAATATTTTTTCACCCAAACTGGATGATACTTTCAGGTAATGATCAGTACACTAAGGCGACTTGATTCTCCAAATTTCGTTCTTCTATGTTGAAGCGTTCATTTCCAGTAACAGTTTGAATTTTTAGGTTTCACTCTGTTTTCTCCTATATTGATAGATGTATTTGGAACTCTAAATCCAACACGGTTTGTGCTAGCTTCTTGAAAATTGACACAACAAAGTAGTTTCACGTTCTATCTCTAGGTTTTGTTTCCTCTTGATGTAGCCCTAAGCAGTGACTGGCGATAAACACTTTCATGGGAAGGGGTTGCCAAGCTTCCTAAAACTATGAATCTCCAGAAATCTCAGCAAATATTTTTTCACCCAAACTGGATGATACTTTCAGGTAATGATCAGTACACTAAGGCGACTTGGTTCCCCAAATTTCGTTCTTCTATGTTGAAGCGTTCATTTCCAGTAACAGTTTGAATTTTTAGGTTTCACTCTGTTTTCTCCTATATTGATAGATGTATTTGGAACTCTAAATCCAACACGGTTTGTGCTAGCTTCTTGAAAATTGACACAACAAAGTAGTTTCACGTTCTATCTCTACGTTTTGTTTCCTCTTAATGTAGCCCTAAGCAGTGACTGGCGAGAAACCCTTTCATGGAACGGGCTTGCCAAGCTTCCAAAAATTACGAATCTCCAGAAATCTCAGCAAATATTTTTTCACCCAAACTGGATGATACTTTCAGGTAATGATCAGTACACTAAGGCGACTTGGTTCCCCAAATTTCGTTCTTCTATGTTGAAGCGTTCATTTCCAGTAACAGTTTGAATTTTAGGTTTCACTCTGTTTTCTCCTATATTGATAGATGTATTTGGAACACTAAATCCAACACGGTTTGTGCTAGCTTCTTGAAACTTGACACAACAAAGTGGTTTCACGTTCTATCTATACGTTTTGTTTCCTCTTGATGTAGCCCTAAGCAGTGACTGGCGGGAAACCCTTTCATGGAACGGGCTTGCCAAGCTTCCAAAAATTATGCATCTCCAGAAATCTCAGCAAATATTTTTTCACCCAAACTGGATGATACTTTCAGGTAATGATCAGTACACTAAGGCGACTCGGTTCCCCAAAATTTGTTCTTCTATGTTGAAGCGTTCATTTCCAGTAACAGTTTGAATTTTTAGGTTTCACTCTGTTTTCTCCTATATTGATAGATGTATTTGGAACTCTAAATCCAACACGGTTTGTGCTAGCTTCTTGAAACTTGACACAACAAAGTAGTTTCACGTTCTATCACTACGTTTTGTTTCCTCTTGATGTAGCCCTAAGCAGTGACTGGCGAGAAACACTTTCATGGGAACGGGTTGCCAAGCTTCCAAAAATTACGAATCTCCAGAAATCTCAGCAAATATTTTTTCACCCAAACTGGATGATACTTTCAGGTAATGATCAGTACCCTAAGGCGACTTGGTTCCCCAAATTTCGTTCTTCTATGTTGAAGCGTTCATTTCCAGTAACAGTTTGAATTTTTAGGTTTCACTCTGTTTTCTCCTATATTGATAGATGTATTTGGAACTCTAAATCCAACACGGTTTGTGCTAGCTTCTTGAAACTTGACACAACAAAGTAGTTTCACGTTCTATCTCTACGTTTTGTTTCCTCTTGATGTAGCCCTAAGCAGTGACTGGCGAGAAACACTTTCATGGGAAGGGGTTGCCAAGCTTCCAAAAATTACGAATTTTCAGAAATCTCAGCAAATATTTTTTCACCCCAACTGGATGATACTTTTAGGTAATGATCAGTACACTAAGGCGACTTGGTTCCCCAAATTTCGTTCTTCTATGTTGAAGCGTTCATTTCCAGTAACAGTTTGAATTTTTAGGTTTCACTCTGTTTTCTCCTATATTGATAGATGTATTTGGAACTCTAAATCCAACATGGTTTGTGCTAGCTTCTTGAAACTTGACACAACAATGTAGTTTCACGTTCTATCTCTACGTTTTGTTTCCTCTTGATGTAGCCCTAAGCAGTGACTGGCGAGAAACACTTTCATGGGAAGGGGTTGCCAAGCTTCCTAAAACTACGAATCTCCAGAAATCTCAGCAAATATTTTTTCACCCAAACTGGATGATACTTTCAGGTAATGATCAGTACACTAAGGCGACTTGGTTCCCCAAATTTCGTTATTCTATGTTGAAGCGTTCATTTCCAGTAACAGTTTGAATTGTTAGGTTTCACTCTGTTTTCTCCTATATTGATAGATGTATTTGGAATTCTAAATCCAACACGGTTTGTGCTAGCTTTTTGAAAATTGACACAACAAAGTAGTTTCACGTTCTATCTCTACGTTTTGTTTCCTCTTAATGTAGCCCTAAGCAGTGACTGGCGAGAAACCCTTTCATGGAACGGGCTTGCCAAGCTTCCAAAAATTACGAATCTCCAGAAATCTCAGCAAATATTTTTTCACCCAAACTGGATGATACTTTCAGGTAATGATCAGTACACTAAGGCGACTTGGTTCCCCAAATTTCGTTCTTCTATGTTGAAGCGTTCATTTCCAGTAACAGTTTGAATTTTTAGGTTTCACTCTGTTTTCTCCTATATTGATAGATGTATTTGGAACACTAAATCCAACACGGTTTGTGCTAGCTTCTTGAAACTTGACACAACAAAGTAGTTTCACGTTCTATCTATACGTTTTGTTTCCTCTTGATGTAGCCCTAAGCAGTGACTGGCAGGAAACCCTTTCATGGAACGGGGTTGCCAAGCTTCCAAAAATTATGCATCTCCAGAAATCTCAGCAAATATTTTTTCACCCAAACTGGATGATACTTTCAGGTAATGATCAGTACACTAAGGCGACTTGGTTCCCCAAATTTCGTTCTTCTATGTTGAAGCGTTCATTTCCAGTAACAGTTTGAATTTTTAGGTTTCACTCTGTTTTCTCCTATATTGATAGATGTATTTGGAACTCTAAATCCAACACGGTTTGTGCTAGCTTCTTGAAACTTGTCACAACAAAGTAGTTTCACGTTCTATCTCTACGTTTTGTTTCCTCTTGATGTAGCCCTAAGCAGTGACTGGCGAGAAACACTTTCATGGGAAGGGGTTGCCAAGCTTCCAAAAATTACGAAACTCCAGAAATCTCAGCAAATATTTTTTCACCCAAACTGGATGATACTTTCAGGTAATGATCAGTACACTAAGGCGACTTGGTTCCCCAAATTTCGTTCTTCTATGTTGAAGCGTTCATTTCCAGTAACAGTTTGAATTTTTAGGTTTCACTCTGTTTTCTCCTATATTGATAGATGTATTTGGAACTCTAAATCCAACACGGTTTGTGCTAGCTTCTTGAAACTTGTCATACAAAGTAGTTTCACGTTCTCTCTCTACGTTTTGTTTCCTCTTGATGTAGCCCTAAGCAGTGACTGGCGAGAAACACTTTCATGGGAAGGGGTTGCCAACCTTCCAAAAATTACGAATTTCCAGAAATCTCAGCAAATATTTTTTCACCCCAACTGGATGATACTTTCAGGTAATGATCAGTACACTAAGGCGACTTGGTTCCCCAAATTTCGTTCTTCTATGTTGAAGCGTTCATTTCCAGTAACAGTTTGAATTTTTAGGTTTCACTCTGTTTTCTCCTATATTGATAGATGTATTTGGAACTCTAAATCCAACATGGTTTGTGCTAGCTTCTTGAAAATTGACACAACAAAGTAGTTTCACGTTCTATCTCTACGTTTTGTTTCCTCTTAATGTAGCCCTAAGCAGTGACTGGCGAGAAACCCTTTCATGGAACGGGCTTGGCAAGCTTCCAAAAATTACGAATCTCCAGAAATCTCAGCAAATATTTTTTCACCCAAACTGGATGATACTTTCAGGTAATGATCAGTACACTAAGGCGACTTGGTTCCCCAAATTTCGTTCTTCTATGTTGAAGCGTTCATTTCCAGTAACAGTTTGAATTTTTAGGTTTCACTCTGTTTTCTCCTATATTGATAGATGTATTTGGAACACTAAATCCAACACGGTTTGTGCTAGCTTCTTGAAACGTGACACAACAAAGTAGTTTCACGTTCTATCTATACGTTTTGTTTCCTCTTGATGTAGCCCTAAGCAGTGACTGGCGGGAAAACCTTTCAAGGAACGGGGTTGCCAAGCTTCCAAAAATTATGCATCTCCAGAAATCTCAGCAAATATTTTTTCACCCAAACTGGATGATACTTTCAGGTAATGATCAGTACACTAAGGCGACTCGGTTCCCCAAATTTCGTTCTTCTATGTTGAAGCGTTCATTTCCAGTAACAGTTTGAATTTTTAGGTTTCACTCTGTTTTCTCCTATATTGATAGATGTATTTGGAACTCTAAATCCAACACGGTTTGTGCTAGCTTCTTGAATCTTGACACAACAAAGTAGTTTCACGTTCTATCTCTACGTTTTGTTTCCTCTTAATGTATCCCTAAGCAGTGACTGTCGAGAAACCCTTTCATGGAACGGGGTTGCCAAGCTTCCAAAAATTACGAATCTCCAGAAATCTCAGCAAATATTTTTTCACCCAAACTGGATGATACTTTCAGGTAATGATCAGTACACTAAGGCGACTTGGTTCCCGAAATTTCGTTCTTCTATGTTGAAGCGTTCATTTCCAGTAACAGTTTGAATTTTTAGGTTTCACTCTGTTTTCTCCTATATTGATAGATGTATTTGGAACTCTAAATCCAACACGGTTTGTGCTAGCTTCTTGAAACTTGTCACAACAAAGTAGTTTCACGTTCTATCTCTACGTTTTGTTTCCTCTTGATGTAGCCCAAAGCAGTGACGGACGAGAAACACTTTCATGGGAAGGGGTTGCCAAGCTTCCAAAAATTACGAATTTCCAGAAATCTCAGCAAATATTTTTTCACCCAAACTGGATGATACTTTCAGGTAATGATCAGTACACTAAGGCGACTTGGTTCCCCAAATTTCGTTCTTCTATGTTGAAGCGTTCATTTCCAGTAACAGTTTGAATTTTTAGGTTTCACTCTGTTTTCTCCTATATTGATAGATGTATTTGGAACTCTAAATCCAACACGGTTTGTGCTAGCTTCTTGAAACTTGACACAACAAAGTAGTTTCACGTTCTATCTCTAGGTTTTGTTTCCTCTTGATGTAGCCCTAAGCAGTGACTGGCAAGAAACACTTTCATGGGAAGGGGTTGCCAAGCTTCCTAAAACTACGAATCTCCAGAAATCTCAGCAAATATTTTTTCACCCAAACTGGATGATACTTTCAGGTAATGATCAGTACACTAAGGCGACTTGCTTCCCCAAATTTCGTTCTTCTATGTTGAAGCGTTCATTTCCAGTAACAGTTTGAATTTTTAGGTTTCACTCTGTTTTCTCCTATATTGATAGATGTATTTGGAACTCTAAATCCAACACGGTTTGTGCTAGCTTCTTGAAAATTGACACAACAAAGTAGTTTCAAGTTCTATCTCTACGTTTTGTTTCCTCTTAATGTAGCCCTAAGCAGTGACTGGCGAGAAACCCTTTCATGGAACGGGGTTGCCAAGCTTCCAAAAATTATGCATCTCCAGAAATCTCAGCAAATATTTTTTCACCCAAACTGGATGATACTTTCAGGTAATGATCAGTACACTAAGGCGACTCGGTTCCCCAAATTTCGTTCTTCTATGTTGAAGCGTTCATTTCCAGTAACAGTTTGAATTTTTAGGTTTCACTCTGTTTTCTCCTATATTGATAGATGTATTTGGAACTCTAAATCCAACACGGTTTGTGCTAGCTTCTTGAAACTTGACACAACAAAGGAGTTTCACGTTCTATCTCTACGTTTTGTTTCCTCTTAATGTATCCCTAAGCAGTGACTGTCGAGAAACCCTTTCATGGAACGGGGTTGCCAAGCTTCCAAAAATTACGAATATCCAGAAATCTCAGCAAATATTTTTTCACCCAAACTGGATGATACTTTCAGGTAATGATCAGTACACTAAGGCGACTTGGTTCCCCAAATTTCGTTCTTCTATGTTGAAGCGTTCATTTCCAGTAACAGTTTGAATTTTTCGGTTTCACTCTGTTTTCTCCTATATTGATAGATGTATTTGGAACACTAAATCCAACACGGTTTGTGCTAGCTTCTTGAAACTTGACACAACAAAGTAGTTTCACGTTCTATCTATACGTTTTGTTTCCTCTTGATGTAGCCCTAAGCAGTGACTGGCGGGAAACCCTTTCATGGAACGGGGTTGCCAAGCTTCCAAAAATTATGCATCTCCAGAAATCTCAGCAAATATTTTTTCACCCAAACTGGATGATACTTTCAGGTAATGATCAGTACACTAAGGCGACTTGGTTCCCCAAATTTCGTTCTTCTATGATGAAGCGTTCATTTCCAGTAACAGTTTGAATTGTTAGGTTTCACTCTGTTTTCTCCTATATAGATAGATGTATTTGGAACTCTAAATCCAACACGGTTTGTGCTAGCTTCTTGAAACTTGTCACAACAAAGTAGTTTCACGTTCTATCTCTACGTTTTGTTTCCTCTTGATGTAGCCCTAAGCAGTGACTGGCGAGAAACACTTTCATGGGAAGGGGTTGCCAAGCTTCCAAAAATTACGAAACTCCAGAAATCTCAGCCAATATTTTTTCACCCAAACTGGATGATACTTTCAGGTAATGATCAGTACACTAAGGCGACTCGGTTCCCCAAATTTCGTACTTCTATGTTGAAGCGTTCATTTCCAGTAACAGTTTGAATTTTTAGGTTTCACTCTGTTTTCTCCTATATTGATAGATGTATTTGGAACTCTAAATCCAACACGGTTTGTGCTAGCTTCTTGAAACTTGTCACAACAAAGTAGTTTCACGTTCTATCTCTACGTTTTGTTTCCTCTTGATGTAGCCCAAAGCAGTGAGGGACGAGAAACACTTTCATGGGAAGGGGTTGCCAAGCTTCCAAAAATTACGAATTTCCAGAAATCTCAGCAAATATTTTTTCACCCAAACTGGATGATACTTTCAGGTAATGATCAGTACACTAAGGCGACTTGGTTCCCCAAATTTCGTTATTCTATGTTGAAGCGTTCATTTCCAGTAACAGTTTGAATTGTTAGGTTTCACTCTGTTTTCTCCTATATTGATAGATGTATTTGGAACTCTAAATCCAACACGGTTTTTGCTAGCTTCTTGAAACTTGACACAACAAAGTAGTTTCACGTTCTATCACTAGGTTTTGTTTCCTCTTGATGTAGCCCTAAGCAGTGACTGGCAAGAAACACTTTCATGGGAAGGGGTTGCCAAGCTTCCTAAAACTACGAATCTCCAGAAATCTCAGCAAATATTTTTTCACCCAAACTGGATGATACTTTCAGGTAATGATCAGTACACTAAGGCGACTTGGTTCCCCAAATTTCGTTATTCTATGTTGAAGCGTTCATTTCCAGTAACAGTTTGAATTTTTAGGTTTCACTCTGTTTTCTCCTATATTGATAGATGTATTTGGAACTCTAAATCCAACACGGTTTGTGCTAGCTTCTTGAAAATTGACACAACAAAGTAGTTTCACGTTCTATCTCTACGTTTTGTTTCCTCTTAATGTAGCCCTAAGCAGTGCCTGGCGAGAAACCCTTTCATGGAACGGGCTTGCCAAGCTTCCAAAAATTACAAATCTCCAGAAATCTCAGCAAATATTTTTTCACCCAAACTGGATGATACTTTCAGGTAATGATCAGTACACTAAGGCGACTTGGTTCCCCAAATTTCGTTCTTCTATGTTGAAGCGTTCATTTCCAGTAACAGTTTGAATTTTAGGTTTCACTCTGTTTTCTCCTATATTGATAGATATATTTGGAACACTAAATCCAACACGGTTTGTGCTAGCTTCTTGAAACTTGACACAACAAAGTGGTTTCACGTTCTATCTATACGTTTTGTTTCCTCTTGATGTAGCCCTAAGCAGTGACTGGCGGGAAACCCTTTCATGGAACGGGGTTGCCAAGCTTCCAAAAATTATGCATCTCCAGAAATCTCAGCAAATATTTTTTCACCCAAACTGGATGATACTTTCAGGTAATGATCAGTACACTAAGGCGACTCGGTTCCCCAAATTTCGTTCTTCTATGTTGAAGCGTTCATTTCCAGTAACAGTTTGAATTTTTAGGTTTCACTCTGTTTTCTCCTATATTGATAGATGTATTTGGAACTCTAAATCCAACACGGTTTGTGCTAGCTTCTTGAAACTTGACACAACAAAGTAGTTTCACGTTCTATCTCTACGTTTTGTTTCCTCTTAATGTATCCCTAAGCAGTGACTGTCGAGAAACCCTTTCATGGAACGGGGTTGCCAAGATTCCAAAAATTACGAATCTCCAGAAATCTCAGCAAATATTTTTTCACCCAAACTGGATGATACTTTCAGGTAATGAACAGTACACTAAGGTGACTTGGTTCCCCAAATTTCGTTCTTCTATGTTGAAGCGTTCATTTCCAGTAACAGTTTGAATTTTTAGGTTTCACTCTGTTTTCTCCTATATTGATAGATGTATTTGGAACTCTAAATCCAACACGGTTTGTGCTAGCTTCTTTAAACTTGTCACAACAAAGTAGTTTCACGTTCTATATCTACGTTTTGTTTCCTCTTGATGTAGCCCTAAGCAGTGCCTGGCGAGAAACACTTTCATGGAAAGGGGTTGCCAAGCTTCCAAAAATTACGAATCTCCAGAAATCTCAGCAAATATTTTTTCACCCAAACTGGATGATACTTTCAGGTAATGATCAGTACACTAAGGCGACTTGGTTCCCGAAATTTCGTTCTTCTATGTTGAAGCGTTCATTTCCAGTAACAGTTTGAATTTTTAGGTTTCACTCTGTTTTCTCCTATATTGATAGATGTATTTGGAACTCTAAATCCAACACGGTTTGTGCTAGCTTCTTGAAACTTGTCACAACAAAGTAGTTTCACGTTCTATCTCTACGTTTTGTTTCCTCTTGATGTAGCCCTAAGCAGTGACTGGCGAGAAACACTTTCAAGGGAAGGGGTTGCCAAGCTTCCTAAAATTACGAAACTCCAGAAATCTCAGCCAGTATTTTTTCACCCAAACTGGATGATACTTTCAGGTAATGATCAGTACACTAAGGCGACTTGGTTCCCCAAATTTCGTACTTCTATGTTGAAGCGTTCATTTCCAGTAACAGTTTGAATTTTTAGGTTTCACTCTGTTTTCTCCTATATTGATAGATGTATTTGGAACTCTAAATCCAACACGGTTTGTGCTAGCTTCTTGAAACTTGTCACAACAAAGTAGTTTCACGTTCTATCTCTACGTTTTGTTTCCTCTTGATGTAGCCCTAAGCAGTGACGGACGAGAAACACTTTCATGGGAAGGGGTTGCCAAGCTTCCAAAAATTACGAATTTCCAGAAATCTCAGCAAATATTTTTTCACCCAAACTGGATGATACTTTCAGGTAATGATCAGTACACTAAGGCGACTTGGTTCCCGAAATTTCGTTCTTCTATGTTGAAGCGTTCATTTCCAGTAACAGTTTGAATTTTTAGGTTTCACTCTGTTTTCTCCTATATTGATAGATGTATTTGGAACTCTAAATCCAACATGGTTTGTGCTAGCTTCTTGAAACTTGACACAACAATGTAGTTTCACATTCTATCTCTAGGTTTTGTTTCCTCTTGATGTAGCCCTAAGCAGTGACTGGCGAGAAACACTTTCATGGGAAGGGGTTGCCAAGCTTCCTAAAACTACGAATCTCCAGAAATCTCAGCAAATATTTTTTCACCCAAACTGGATGATACTTTCAGGTAATGATCAGTACACTAAGGCGACTTGGTTCCCCAAATTTCGTTATTCTATGTTGAAGCGTTCATTTCCAGTAACAGTTTGAATTTTTAGGTTTCACTCTGTTTTCTCCTATATTGATAGATGTATTTGGAACTCTAAATCCAACACGGTTTGTGCTAGCTTCTTGAAACTTGTCACAACAAAGTAGTTTCTCGTTCTATCTCTATGTTTTGTTTCCTCTTGATGTAGCCCTAAGCAGTGACTGGCGAGAAACCCTTTCATGGAACGGGGTTGCCAAGCTTCCAAAAATTACGAATCTCCAGAAATCTCAGCAAATATTTTTTCACCCAAACTGGATGATACTTTCAGGTAATGATCACTACACTAAGGCGACTTGGTTCCCCAAATTTCGTTCTTCTATGTTGAAGCGTTCATTTCCAGTAACAGTTTGAATTTTTAGGTTTCACTCTGTTTTCTCCTATATTGATAGATGTATTTGGAACTCTAAATCCAACACGGTTTGTGCCAGCTTCTTTAAACTTGTCACAACAAAGTAGTTTCACGTTCTATCTCTACGTTTTGTTTCCTCTTAATGTAGCCCTAAGCAGTGACTGGCGAGAAACCCTTTCATGGGAAGGGGTTGCCAAGCTTCCAAAAATTACGAATCTCCAGAAATCTCAGCAAATATTTTTTCACCCAAACTGGATGATACTTTCAGGTAATGATCAGTACACTAAGGCGACTTGGTTCCCCAAATTTCGTTATTCTATGTTGAAGCGTTCATTTCCAGTAACAGTTTGAATTGTTAGGTTTCACTCTGTTTTCTCCTATATTGATAGATGTATTTGGAACTCTAAATCCAACACGGTTTGTGCTAGCTTCTTGAAAATTGACACAACAAAGTAGTTTCACGTTCTATCTCTACGTTTTGTTTCCTCTTAATGTAGCCCTAAGCAGTGACCGGCGAGAAACCCTTTCATGGAACGGGGTTGCCAAGCTTCCAAAAATTATGCATCTCCAGAAATCTCAGCAAATATTTTTTCACCCAAACTGGATGATACTTTCAGGTAATGATCAGTACACTAAGGCGACTCGTTTCCCCAAATTTCGTTCTTCTATGTTGAAGCGTTCATTTCCAGTAACAGTTTGAATTTTTAGGTTTCACTCTGTTTTCTCCTATATTGATAGATGTATTTGGAACTCTAAATCCAACACGGTTTGTGCTAGCTTCTTGAAAATTGACACAACAAAGTAGTTTCACGTTCTATCTCTACATTTTGTTTCCTCTTAATGTATCCCTAAGCAGTGACTGTCGAGAAACCCTTTCATGGAACGGGGTTGCCAAGCTTCCAAAAATTACGAATCTCCAGAAATCTCAGCAAATATTTTTTCACCCAAACTGGATGATACTTTCAGGTAATGATCAGTACACTAAGGCGACTTGGTTCCCCAAATTTCGTTCTTCTATGTTGAAGCGTTCATTTCCAGTAACAGTTTGAATTTTTAGGTTTCACTCTGTTTTCTCCTATATTGATAGATGTATTTGGAACTCTAAATCCAACACGGTTTGTGCTAGCTTCTTGAAACTTGTCACAACAAAGTAGTTTCACGTTCTATCTCTACGTTTTGTTTCCTCTTGATGTAGCCCTAAGCAGTGATTGGCGAGAAACACTTTCATGAAAAGGGGTTGCCAAGCTTCCAAAAATTACGAATCTCCAGAAATCTCAGCAAATATTTTTTCACCCAAACTGGATGATACTTTCAGGTAATGATCAGTACACTAAGGCGACTTGGTTCCCCAAATTTCGTTCTTCTATGATGAAGCGTTCATTTCCAGTAACAGTTTGAATTTTTAGGTTTCACTCTGTTTTCTCCTATATTGATAGATGTATTTGGAACTCTAAATCCAACACGGTTTGTGCTAGCTTCTTGAAACTTGTCACAACAAAGTAGTTTCACGTTCTATCTCTACGTTTTGTTTCCTCTTGATGTAGCCCAAAGCAGTGAATGACGAGAAACACTTTCATGGGAAGGGGTTGCCAAGCTTCCAAAAATTACGAATTTCCAGAAATCTCAGCAAATATTTTTTCACCCAAACTGGATGATACTTTCAGGTAATGATCAGTACACAAAGGCGACTTGGTTCCCCAAATTTCGTTCTTCTATGTTGAAGCGTTCATTTCCAGTAACAGTTTGAATTTTTAGGTTTCACTCTGTTTTCTCCTATATTGATAGATGTATTTGGAACTCTAAATCCAACACGGTTTGTGCTAGCTTCTTGAAACTTGACACAACAAAGTAGTTTCACTTTCTATCACTAGGTTTTGTTTCCTCTTGATGTAGCCCTAAGCAGTGACTGGCAAGAAACACTTTCATGGGAAGGGGTTGCCAAGCTTCCTAAAACTACGAATCTCCAGAAATCTCAGCAAATATTTTTTCACCCAAACTGGATGATACTTTCAGGTAATGATCAGTACACTAAGGCGACTTGGTTCCCCAAATTTCGTTCTTCTATGTTGAAGCGTTCATTTCCAGTAACAGTTTGAATTTTTAGGTTTCACTCTGTTTTCTCCTATATTGATAGATGTATTTGGAACTCTAAATCCAACACGGTTTGTGCTAGCTTCTTGAAAATTGACACAACAAAGTAGTTTCACGTTCTATCTCTACGTTTTGTTTCCTATTAATGTAGCCCTAAGCAGTGACCGGCGAGAAACCCTTTCATGGAACGGGCTTGCCAAGCTTCCAAAAATTACGAATCTCCAGAAATCTCAGCAAATATTTTTTCACCCAAACTGGATGATACTTTCAGGTAATGATCAGTACACTAAGGCGACTTGGTTCCCGAAATTTCGTTCTTCTATGTTGAAGCGTTCATTTCCAGTAACAGTTTGAATTTTTAGGTTTCACTCTGTTTTCTCCTATATTGATAGATGTATTTGGAACTCTAAATCCAACACGGTTTGTGCTAGCTTCTTGAAAATTGACACAACAAAGTAGTTTCACGTTCTATCTCTACGTTTTGTTTCCTCTAAATGTAGCCCTAAGCAGTGACTGGCGAGAAACCCTTTCATGGAACGGGCTTGCCAAGCTTCCAAAAATTACAAATCTCCAGAAATCTCAGCAAATATTTTTTCACCCAAACTGGATGATACTTTCAGGTAATGATCAGTACACTAAGGCGACTTGGTTCCCCAAATTTCGTTCTTCTATGTTGAAGCGTTCATTTCCAGTAACAGTTTGAATTTTTAGGTTTCACTCTGTTTTCTCCTATATTGATAGATGTATTTGGAACTCTAAATCCAACACGGTTTGTGCTAGCTTCTTTAAACTTGTCACAACAAATTAGTTTCACGTTCTATATCTACGTTTTGTTTCCTCTTGATGTAGCCCTAAGCAGTGATTGGCGAGAAACACTTTCATGAAAAGGGGTTGCCAAGCTTCCAAAAATTACGAATCTCCAGAAATCTCAGCAAATATTTTTTCACCCAAACTGGATGATACTTTCAGGTAATGATCAGTACACTAAGGCGACTTGGTTCCCTAAATTTCGTTCTTCTATGATGAAGCGTTCATTTCCAGTAACAGTTTGAATTTTTAGGTTTCACTCTGTTTTCTCCTATATTGATAGATGTATTTGGAACTCTAAATCCAACACGGTTTGTGCTAGCTTCTTGAAACTTGTCACAACAAAGTAGTTTCACGTTCTATCTCTACGTTTTGTTTCCTCTTGATGTAGCCCAAAGCAGTGAATGACGAGAAACACTTTCATGGGAAGGGGTTGCCAAGCTTCCAAAAATTACGAATTTCCAGAAATCTCAGCAAATATTTTTTCACCCAAACTGGATGATACTTTCAGGTAATGATCAGTACACAAAGGCGACTTGATTCCCCAAATTTCGTTCTTCTATGTTGAAGCGTTCATTTCCAGTAACAGTTTGAATTTTTAGGTTTCACTCTGTTTTCTCCTATATTGATAGATGTATTTGGAACTCTAAATCCAACACGGTTTGTGCTAGCTTCTTGAAACTTGACACAACAAAGTAGTTTCACTTTCTATCACTAGGTTTTGTTTCCTCTTGATGTAGCCCTAAGCAGTGACTGGCAAGAAACACTTTCATGGGAAGGGGTTGCCAAGCTTCCTAAAACTACGAATCTCCAGAAATCTCAGCAAATATTTTTTCACCCAAACTGGATGATACTTTCAGGTAATGATCAGTACACTAAGGCGACTTGGTTCCCCAAATTTCGTTCTTCTATGTTGAAGCGTTCATTTCCAGTAACAGTTTGAATTTTTAGGTTTCACTCTGTTTTCTCCTATATTGATAGATGTATTTGGAACTCTAAATCCAACACGGTTTGTGCTAGCTTCTTGAAAATTGACACAACAAAGTAGTTTCACGTTCTATCTCTACGTTTTGTTTCCTATTAATGTAGCCCTAAGCAGTGACCGGCGAGAAACCCTTTCATGGAACGGGCTTGCCAAGCTTCCAAAAATTACGAATCTCCAGAAATCTCAGCAAATATTTTTTCACCCAAACTGGATGATACTTTCAGGTAATGATCAGTACACTAAGGCGACTTGGTTCCCCAAATTTCGTTCTTCTATGTTGAAGCGTTCATTTTCAGTAACAGTTTGAATTTTAGGTTTCACTCTGTTTTCTCCTATATTGATAGATATATTTGGAACACTAAATCCAACACGGTTTGTGCTAGCTTCTTGAAACTTGACACAACAAAGTGGTTTCACGTTCTATCTATACGTTTTGTTTCCTCTTGATGTAGCCCTAAGCAGTGACTGGCGGGAAACCCTTTCATGGAACGGGGTTGCCAAGCTTCCAAAAATTATGCATCTCCAGAAATCTCAGCAAATATTTTTTCACCCAAACTGGATGATACTTTCAGGTAATGATCAGTACACTAAGGCGACTCGGTTCCCCAAATTTCCTTCTTCTATGTTGAAGCGTTCATTTCCAGTAACAGTTTGAATTTTTAGGTTTCACTCTGTTTTCTCCTATATTGATAGATGTATTTGGAACTCTAAATCCAACACGGTTTGTGCTAGCTTCTTGAAACTTGACACAACAAAGTAGTTTCACGTTCTATCTCTACGTTTTGTTTCCTCTTAATGTATCCCTAAGCAGTGACTGTCGAGAAACCCTTTCATGGAACGAGGTTGCCAAGCTTCCAAAAATTACGAATCTCCAGAAATCTCAGCAAATATTTTTTCACCCAAACTGGATGATACTTTCAGGTAATGAACAGTACACTAAGGCGACTTGGTTCCCCAAATTTCGTTCTTCTATGTTGAAGCGTTCATTTCCAGTAACAGTTTGAATTTTTAGGTTTCACTCTGTTTTCTCCTATATTGATAGATGTATTTGGAACTCTAAATCCAACACGGTTTGTGCTAGCTTCTTGAAACTTGACACAACAAAGTAGTTTCACTTTCTATCACTAGGTTTTGTTTCCTCTTGATGTAGCCCTAAGCAGTGACTGGCGAGAAACACTTTCATGGGAAGGGGTTGCCAAGCTTCCAAAAATTACGAAACTCCAGAAATCTCAGCCAGTATTTTTTCACCCAAACTGGATGATACTTTCAGGTAATGATCAGTACACTAAGGCGACTCGGTTCCCCAAATTTCGTACTTCTATGTTGAAGCGTTCATTTCCAGTAACAGTTTGAATTTTTAGGTTTCACTCTGTTTTCTCCTATATTGATAGATGTATTTGGAACTCTAAATCCAACACGGTTTGTGCTAGCTTCTTGAAACTTGTCACAACAAAGTAGTTTCACGTTCTATCTCTACGTTTTGTTTCCTCTTGATGTAGCCCTAAGCAGTGACGGACGAGAAACACTTTCATGGGAAGGGGTTGCCAAGCTTCCAAAAATTACGAATTTCCAGAAATCTCAGCAAATATTTTTTCACCCAAACTGGATGATACTTTCAGGTAATGATCAGTACACTAAGGCGACTTGGTTCCCGAAATTTCGTTCTTCTATGTTGAAGCGTTCATTTCCAGTAACAGTTTGAATTTTTAGGTTTCACTCTGTTTTCTCCTATATTGATAGATGTATTTGGAACTCTAAATCCAACACGGTTTGTGCTAGCTTCTTGAAACTTGACACAACAATGTAGTTTCACATTCTATCTCTAGGTTTTGTTTCCTCTTGATGTAGCCCTAAGCAGTGACTGGCGAGAAACACTTTCATGGGAAGGGGTTGCCAAGCTTCCTAAAACTACGAATCTCCAGAAATCTCAGCAAATATTTTTTCACCCAAACTGGATGATACTTTCAGGTAATGATCAGTACACTAAGGCGACTTGGTTCCCCAAATTTCGTTCTTCTATGTTGAAGCGTTCATTTCCAGTAACAGTTTGAATTTTTAGGTTTCACTCTGTTTTCTCCTATATTGATAGATGTATTTGGAACTCTAAATCCAACACGGTTTGTGCTAGCTTCTTGAAAATTGACACAACAAAGTAGTTTCACGTTCTATCTCTACGTTTTGTTTCCTCTTAATGTAGCCCTAAGCAGTGACCGGCGAGAAACCCTTTCATGGAACGGGCTTGCCAAGCTTCCAAAAATTACGAATCTCCAGAAATCTCAGCAAATATTTTTTCACCCAAACTGGATGATACTTTCAGGTAATGATCAGTACACTAAGGCGACTTGGTTCCTCAAATTTCGTTCTTCTATGTTGAAGCGTTCATTTTCAGTAACAGTTTGAATTTTAGGTTTCACTCTGTTTTCTCCTATATTGATAGATATATTGGGAACACTAAATCCAACACGGTTTGTGCTAGCTTCTTGAAACTTGACACAACAAAGTGGTTTCACGTTCTATCTATATGTTTTGTTTCCTCTTGATGTAGCCCTAAGCAGTGACTGGCGGGAAACCCTTTCATGGAACGGGGTTGCCAAGCTTCCAAAAATTATGCATCTCCAGAAATCTCAGCAAATATTTTTTCACCCAAACTGGATGATACTTTCAGGTAATGATCAGTACACTAAGGCGACTCGGTTCCCCAAATTTCGTTCTTCTATGTTGAAGCGTTCATTTCCAGTAACAGTTTGAATTTTTAGGTTTCACTCTGTTTTCTCCTATATTGATAGATGTATTTGGAACTCTAAATCCAACACGGTTTGTGCTAGCTTCTTGAAACTTGACACAACAAAGTAGTTTCACGTTCTATCTCTACGTTTTGTTTCCTCTTAATGTATCCCTAAGCAGTGACTGTCGAGAAACCCTTTCATGGAACGAGGTTGCCAAGCTTCCAAAAATTACGAATCTCCAGAAATCTCAGCAAATATTTTTTCACCCAAACTGGATGATACTTTCAGGTAATGAACAGTACACTAAGGCGACTTGGTTCCCCAAATTTCGTTCTTCTATGTTGAAGCGTTCATTTCCAGTAACAGTTTGAATTTTTAGGTTTCACTCTGTTTTCTCCTATATTGATAGATGTATTTGGAACTCTAAATCCAACACGGTTTGTGCTAGCTTCTTTAAACTTGTCACAACAAAGTAGTTTCACGTTCTATCTCTACGTTTTGTTTCCTCTTGATGTAGCCCAAAGCAGTGAATGACGAGAAACACTTTCATGGGAAGGGGTTGCCAAGCTTCCAAAAATTACGAATTTCCAGAAATCTCAGCAAATATTTTTTCACCCAAACTGGATGATACTTTCAGGTAATGATCAGTACACAAAGGCGACTTGGTTCCCCAAATTTCGTTCTTCTATGTTGAAGCGTTCATTTCCAGTAACAGTTTGAATTTTTAGGTTTCACTCTGTTTTCTCCTATATTGATAGATGTATTTGGAACTCTAAATCCAACACGGTTTGTGCTAGCTTCTTGAAACTTGACACAACAAAGTAGTTTCACGTTCTATCACTAGGTTTTGTTTCCTCTTGATGTAGCCCTAAGCAGTGACTGGCAAGAAACACTTTCATGGGAAGGGGTTGCCAAGCTTCCTAAAACTACGAATCTCCAGAAATCTCAGCAAATATTTTTTCACCCAAACTGGATGATACTTTCAGGTAATGATCAGTACACTAAGGCGACTTGGTTCCCCAAATTTCGTTCTTCTATGTTGAAGCGTTCATTTCCAGTAACAGTTTGAATTTTTAGGTTTCACTCTGTTTTCTCCTATATTGATAGATGTATTTGGAACTCTAAATCCAACACGGTTTGTGCTAGCTTCTTGAAAATTGACACAACAAAGTAGTTTCACGTTCTATCTCTACGTTTTGTTTCCTCTTAATGTAGCCCTAAGCAGTGACTGGCGAGAAACCCTTTCATGGAACGGGCTTGCCAAGCTTCCAAAAATTACGAATCTCCAGAAATCTCAGCAAATATTTTTTCACCCAAACTGGATGATACTTTCAGGTAATGATCAGTACACTAAGGCGACTTGGTTCCCGAAATTTCGTTCTTCTATGTTGAAGCGTTCATTTCCAGTAACAGTTTGAATTTTTAGGTTTCACTCTGTTTTCTCCTATATTGATAGATGTATTTGGAACTCTAAATCCAACACGGTTTGTGCTAGCTTCTTGAAACTTGTCACAACAAAGTAGTTTCACGTTCTATCTCTACGTTTTGTTTCCTCTTGATGTAGCCCTAAGCAGTGACTGGCGAGAAACACTTTCATGGGAAGGGGTTGCCAAGCTTCCAAAAATTACGAAACTCCAGAAATCTCAGCCAGTATTTTTTCACCCAAACTGGATGATACTTTCAGGTAATGATCAGTACACTAAGGCGACTCGGTTCCCCAAATTTCGTACTTCTATGTTGAAGCGTTCATTTCCAGTAACAGTTTGAATTTTTAGGTTTCACTCTGTTTTCTCCTATATTGATAGATGTATTTGGAACTCTAAATCCAACACGGTTTGTGCTAGCTTCTTGAAACTTGTCACAACAAAGTAGTTTCACGTTCTATCTCTACGTTTTGTTTCCTCTTGATGTAGCCCTAAGCAGTGACGGACGAGAAACACTTTCATGGGAAGGGGTTGCCAAGCTTCCAAAAATTACGAATTTCCAGAAATCTCAGCAAATATTTTTTCACCCAAACTGGATGATACTTTCAGGTAATGATCAGTACACTAAGGCGACTTGGTTCCCGAAATTTCGTTCTTCTATGTTGAAGCGTTCATTTCCAGTAACAGTTTGAATTTTTAGGTTTCACTCTGTTTTCTCCTATATTGATAGATGTATTTGGAACTCTAAATCCAACACGGTTTGTGCCAGCTTCTTTAAACTTGTCACAACAAAGTAGTTTCACGTTCTATCTCTACGTTTTGTTTCCTCTTAATGTAGCCCTAAGCAGTGACTGGCGAGAAACACTTTCATGGGAAGGGGTTGCCAAGCTTCCAAAAATTACGAATCTCCAGAAATCTCAGCAAATATTTTTTCACCCAAACTGGATGATACTTTCAGGTAATGATCAGTACACTAAGGCGACTTGGTTCCCCAAATTTCGTTATTCTATGTTGAAGCGTTCATTTCCAGTAACAGTTTGAATTGTTAGGTTTCACTCTGTTTTCTCCTATATTGATAGATGTATTTGGAACTCTAAATCCAACACGGTTTGTGCTAGCTTCTTGAAAATTGACACAACAAATAGTTTCACGTTCTATCTCTACGTTTTGTTTCCTCTTAATGTAGCCCTAAGCAGTGACTGGCGAGAAACCCTTTCATGGAACGGGGTTGCCAAGCTTCCAAAAATTATGCATCTCCAGAAATCTCAGCAAATATTTTTTCACCCAAACTGGATGATACTTTCAGGTAATGATCAGTACACTAAGGCGACTCGTTTCCCCAAATTTCGTTCTTCTATGTTGAAGCGTTCATTTCCAGTAACAGTTTGAATTTTTAGGTTTCACTCTGTTTTCTCCTATATTGATAGATGTATTTGGAACTCTAAATCCAACACGGTTTGTGCTACCTTCTTGAAACTTGACACAACAAAGTAGTTTCACGTTCTATCTCTACGTTTTGTTTCCTCTTAATGTATCCCTAAGCAGTGACTGTCGAGAAACCCTTTCATGGAACGGGGTTGCCAAGCTTCCAAAAATTACGAATCTCCAGAAATCTCAGCAAATATTTTTTCACCCAAACTGGATGATACTTTCAGGTAATGATCAGTACACTAAGGCGACTTGGTTCCCCAAATTTCGTTCTTCTATGTTGAAGCGTTCATTTCCAGTAACAGTTTGAATTTTTAGGTTTCACTCTGTTTTCTCCTATATTGATAGATGTATTTGGAACTCTAAATCCAACACGGTTTGTGCTAGCTTCTTTAAACTTGTCACAACAAAGTAGTTTCACGTTCTATATCTACGTTTTGTTTCCTCTTGATGTAGCCCTAAGCAGTGATTGGCGAGAAACACTTTCATGAAAAGGGGTTGCCAAGCTTCCAAAAATTACGAATCTCCAGAAATCTCAGCAAATATTTTTTCACCCAAACTGGATGATACTTTCAGGTAATGATCAGTACACTAAGGCGACTTGGTTCCCCAAATTTCGTTCTTCTATGATGAAGGGTTCATTTCCAGTAACAGTTTGAATTGTTAGGTTTCACTCTGTTTTCTCCTATATTGATAGATGTATTTGGAACTCTAAATCCAACACGGTTTGTGCTAGCTTCTTGAAACTTGTCACAACAAAGTAGTTTCACGTTCTATCTCTACGTTTTGTTTCCTCTTAATGTAGCCCTAAGCAGTGACTGGCGAGAAACCCTTTCATGGAACGGGCTTGGCAAGCTTCCAAAAATTACGAATCTCCAGAAATCTCAGCAAATATTTTTTCACCCAAACTGGATGATACTTTCAGGTAATGATCAGTACACTAAGGCGACTTGGTTCCCCAAATTTCGTTCTTCTATGTTGAAGCGTTCATTTCCAGTAACAGTTTGAATTTTTAGGTTTCACTCTGTTTTCTCCTATATTGATAGATGTATTTGGAACACTAAATCCAACACGGTTTGTGCTAGCTTCTTGAAACGTGACACAACAAAGTAGTTTCACGTTCTATCTATACGTTTTGTTTCCTCTTGATGTAGCCCTAAGCAGTGACTGGCGGGAAACCCTTTCATGGAACGGGGTTGCCAAGCTTCCAAAAATTATGCATCTCCAGAAATCTCAGCAAATATTTTTTCACCCAAACTGGATGATACTTTCAGGTAATGATCAGTACACTAAGGCGAC
The DNA here is from genome assembly GCF_964194105.1 of Spermophilus citellus. Classification (NCBI taxonomy): domain Eukaryota; kingdom Metazoa; phylum Chordata; class Mammalia; order Rodentia; family Sciuridae; genus Spermophilus; species Spermophilus citellus. The sequence goes on along the minus strand of NC_138183.1, from coordinate 96,377,785 downwards.
TCGGTTCCCCAAATTTCGTTCTTCTATGTTGAAGCGTTCATTTCCAGTAACAGTTTGAATTTTTAGGTTTCACTCTGTTTTCTCCTATATTGATAGATGTATTTGGAACTCTAAATCCAACACGGTTTGTGCTAGCTTCTTGAAACTTGACACAACAAAGTAGTTTCACGTTCTATCTCTACGTTTTGTTTCCTCTTAATGTATCCCTAAGCAGTGACTGTCGAGAAACCCTTTCATGGAACGGGGTTGCCAAGCTTCCAAAAATTACGAATCTCCAGAAATCTCAGCAAATATTTTTTCACCCAAACTGGATGATACTTTCAGGTAATGATCAGTACACTAAGGCGACTTGGTTCCCGAAATTTCGTTCTTCTATGTTGAAGCGTTCATTTCCAGTAACAGTTTGAATTTTTAGGTTTCACTCTGTTTTCTCCTATATTGATAGATGTATTTGGAACTCTAAATCCAACACGGTTTGTGCTAGCTTCTTGAAACTTGTCACAACAAAGTAGTTTCACGTTCTATCTCTACGTTTTGTTTCCTCTTGATGTAGCCCAAAGCAGTGACGGACGAGAAACACTTTCATGGGAAGGGGTTGCCAAGCTTCCAAAAATTACGAATTTCCAGAAATCTCAGCAAATATTTTTTCACCCAAACTGGATGATACTTTCAGGTAATGATCAGTACACTAAGGCGACTTGGTTCCCCAAATTTCGTTCTTCTATGTTGAAGCGTTCATTTCCAGTAACAGTTTGAATTTTTAGGTTTCACTCTGTTTTCTCCTATATTGATAGATGTATTTGGAACTCTAAATCCAACACGGTTTGTGCTAGCTTCTTGAAACTTGACACAACAAAGTAGTTTCACGTTCTATCTCTAGGTTTTGTTTCCTCTTGATGTAGCCCTAAGCAGTGACTGGCAAGAAACACTTTCATGGGAAGGGGTTGCCAAGCTTCCTAAAACTACGAATCTCCAGAAATCTCAGCAAATATTTTTTCACCCAAACTGGATGATACTTTCATGTAATGATCAGTACACTAAGGCGACTTGCTTCCCCAAATTTCGTTCTTCTATGTTGAAGCGTTCATTTCCAGTAACAGTTTGAATTTTTAGGTTTCACTCTGTTTTCTCCTATATTGATAGATGTATTTGGAACTCTAAATCCAACACGGTTTGTGCTAGCTTCTTGAAAATTGACACAACAAAGTAGTTTCAAGTTCTATCTCTACGTTTTGTTTCCTCTTAATGTAGCCCTAAGCAGTGACTGGCGAGAAACCCTTTCATGGAACGGGGTTGCCAAGCTTCCAAAAATTATGCATCTCCAGAAATCTCAGCAAATATTTTTTCACCCAAACTGGATGATACTTTCAGGTAATGATCAGTACACTAAGGCGACTCGGTTCCCCAAATTTCGTTCTTCTATGTTGAAGCGTTCATTTCCAGTAACAGTTTGAATTTTTAGGTTTCACTCTGTTTTCTCCTATATTGATAGATGTATTTGGAACTCTAAATCCAACACGGTTTGTGCTAGCTTCTTGAAACTTGACACAACAAAGTAGTTTCACGTTCTATCTCTACGTTTTGTTTCTTCTTAATGTATCCCTAAGCAGTGACTGTCGAGAAACCCTTTCATGGAACGGGGTTGCCAAGCTTCCAAAAATTACGAATATCCAGAAATCTCAGCAAATATTTTTTCACCCAAACTGGATGATACTTTCAGGTAATGATCAGTACACTAAGGCGACTTGGTTCCCCAAATTTCGTTCTTCTATGTTGAAGCGTTCATTTCCAGTAACAGTTTGAATTTTTCGGTTTCACTCTGTTTTCTCCTATATTGATAGATGTATTTGGAACACTAAATCCAACACGGTTTGTGCTAGCTTCTTGAAACTTGACACAACAAAGTAGTTTCACGTTCTATCTATACGTTTTGTTTCCTCTTGATGTAGCCCTAAGCAGTGACTGGCGGGAAACCCTTTCATGGAACGGGGTTGCCAAGCTTCCAAAAATTATGCATCTCCAGAAATCTCAGCAAATATTTTTTCACCCAAACTGGATGATACTTTCAGGTAATGATCAGTACACTATGGCGACTCGGTTCCCCAAATTTCGTTCTTCTATGTTGAAGCGTTCATTTCCAGTAACAGTTTGAATTTTTAGGTTTCACTCTGTTTTCTCCTATATTGATAGATGTATTTGGAACTCTAAATCCAACACGGTTTGTGCTAGCTTCTTGAAACTTGACACAACAAAGTAGTTTCACGTTCTATCTCTATGTTTTGTTTCCTCTTAATGTATCCCTAAGCAGTGACTGTCGAGAAACCCTTTCATGGAACGGGGTTGCCAAGCTTCAAAAAATTACGAATCTCCAGAAATCTCAGCAAATATATTTTCACCCAAACTGGATGATACTTTCAGGTAATGATCAGTACACTAAGGCGACTTGGTTCCCCAAATTTCGTTCTTCTATGTTGAAGCGTTCATTTCCAGTAACAGTTTGAATTTTTAGGTTTCACTCTGTTTTCTCCTATATTGATAGATGTATTTGGAACTCTAAATCCAACACGGTTTGTGCTAGCTTCTTTAAACTTGTCACAACAAAGTAGTTTCACGTTCTATATCTACGTTTTGTTTCCTCTTGATGTAGCCCTAAGCAGTGATTGGCGAGAAACACTTTCATGAAAAGGGGTTGCCAAGCTTCCAAAAATTACGAATCTCCAGAAATCTCAGCAAATATTTTTTCACCCAAACTGGATGATACTTTCAGGTAATGATCAGTACACTAAGGCGACTTGGTTCCCCAAATTTCGTTCTTCTATGATGAAGCGTTCATTTCCAGTAACAGTTTGAATTGTTAGGTTTCACTCTGTTTTCTCCTATATAGATAGATGTATTTGGAACTCTAAATCCAACACGGTTTGTGCTAGCTTCTTGAAACTTGTCACAACAAAGTAGTTTCACGTTCTATCTCTACGTTTTGTTTCCTCTTGATGTAGCCCTAAGCAGTGACTGGCGAGAAACACTTTCATGGGAAGGGGTTGCCAAGCTTCCAAAAATTACGAAACTCCAGAAATCTCAGCCAATATTTTTTCACCCAAACTGGATGATACTTTCAGGTAATGATCAGTACACTAAGGCGACTCGGTTCCCCAAATTTCGTACTTCTATGTTGAAGCGTTCATTTCCAGTAACAGTTTGAATTTTTAGGTTTCACTCTGTTTTCTCCTATATTGATAGATGTATTTGGAACTCTAAATCCAACACGGTTTGTGCTAGCTTCTTGAAACTTGTCACAACAAAGTAGTTTCACGTTCTATCTCTACGTTTTGTTTCCTCTTGATGTAGCCCAAAGCAGTGAGGGACGAGAAACACTTTCATGGGAAGGGGTTGCCAAGCTTCCAAAAATTACGAATTTCCAGAAATCTCAGCAAATATTTTTTCACCCAAACTGGATGATACTTTCAGGTAATGATCAGTACACTAAGGCGACTTGGTTCCCCAAATTTCGTTATTCTATGTTGAAGCGTTCATTTCCAGTAACAGTTTGAATTGTTAGGTTTCACTCTGTTTTCTCCTATATTGATAGATGTATTTGGAACTCTAAATCCAACACGGTTTTTGCTAGCTTCTTGAAACTTGACACAACAAAGTAGTTTCACGTTCTATCACTAGGTTTTGTTTCCTCTTGATGTAGCCCTAAGCAGTGACTGGCAAGAAACACTTTCATGGGAAGGGGTTGCCAAGCTTCCTAAAACTACGAATCTCCAGAAATCTCAGCAAATATTTTTTCACCCAAACTGGATGATACTTTCAGGTAATGATCAGTACACTAAGGCGACTTGGTTCCCCAAATTTCGTTATTCTATGTTGAAGCGTTCATTTCCAGTAACAGTTTGAATTTTTAGGTTTCACTCTGTTTTCTCCTATATTGATAGATGTATTTGGAACTCTAAATCCAACACGGTTTGTGCTAGCTTCTTGAAAATTGACACAACAAAGTAGTTTCACGTTCTATCTCTACGTTTTGTTTCCTCTTAATGTAGCCCTAAGCAGTGCCTGGCGAGAAACCCTTTCATGGAACGGGCTTGCCAAGCTTCCAAAAATTACAAATCTCCAGAAATCTCAGCAAATATTTTTTCACCCAAACTGAATGATACTTTCAGGTAATGATCAGTACACTAAGGCGACTTGGTTCCCCAAATTTCGTTCTTCTATGTTGAAGCGTTCATTTCCAGTAACAGTTTGAATTTTTAGGTTTCACTCTGTTTTCTCCTATATTGATAGATGTATTTGGAACTCTAAATCCAACACGGTTTGTGCTAGCTTCTTGAAACTTGTCACAACAAAGTAGTTTCACGTTCTATCTCTACGTTTTGTTTCCTCTTGATGTAGCCCTAAGCAGTGACGGACGAGAAACACTTTCATGGGAAGGGGTTGCCAAGCTTCCAAAAATTACGAATTTCCAGAAATCTCAGCAAATATTTTTTCACCCAAACTGGATGATACTTTCAGGTAATGATCAGTACACTAAGGCGACTTGGTTCCCGAAATTTCGTTCTTCTATGTTGAAGCGTTCATTTCCAGTAACAGTTTGAATTTTTAGGTTTCACTCTGTTTTCTCCTATATTGATAGATGTATTTGGAACTCTAAATCCAACATGGTTTGTGCTAGCTTCTTGAAACTTGACACAACAATGTAGTTTCACATTCTATCTCTAGGTTTTGTTTCCTCTTGATGTAGCCCTAAGCAGTGACTGGCGAGAAACACTTTCATGGGAAGGGGTTGCCAAGCTTCCTAAAACTACGAATCTCCAGAAATCTCAGCAAATATTTTTTCACCCAAACTGGATGATACTTTCAGGTAATGATCAGTACACTAAGGCGACTTGGTTCCCCAAATTTCGTTATTCTATGTTGAAGCGTTCATTTCCAGTAACAGTTTGAATTTTTAGGTTTCACTCTGTTTTCTCCTATATTGATAGATGTATTTGGAACTCTAAATCCAACACGGTTTGTGCTAGCTTCTTGAAACTTGTCACAACAAAGTAGTTTCTCGTTCTATCTCTATGTTTTGTTTCCTCTTGATGTAGCCCTAAGCAGTGACTGGCGAGAAACCCTTTCATGGAACGGGGTTGCCAAGCTTCCAAAAATTACGAATCTCCAGAAATCTCAGCAAATATTTTTTCACCCAAACTGGATGATACTTTCAGGTAATGATCACTACACTAAGGCGACTTGGTTCCCCAAATTTCGTTCTTCTATGTTGAAGCGTTCATTTCCAGTAACAGTTTGAATTTTTAGGTTTCACTCTGTTTTCTCCTATATTGATAGATGTATTTGGAACTCTAAATCCAACACGGTTTGTGCCAGCTTCTTTAAACTTGTCACAACAAAGTAGTTTCACGTTCTATCTCTACGTTTTGTTTCCTCTTAATGTAGCCCTAAGCAGTGACTGGCGAGAAACCCTTTCATGGGAAGGGGTTGCCAAGCTTCCAAAAATTACGAATCTCCAGAAATCTCAGCAAATATTTTTTCACCCAAACTGGATGATACTTTCAGGTAATGATCAGTACACTAAGGCGACTTGGTTCCCCAAATTTCGTTATTCTATGTTGAAGCGTTCATTTCCAGTAACAGTTTGAATTGTTAGGTTTCACTCTGTTTTCTCCTATATTGATAGATGTATTTGGAACTCTAAATCCAACACGGTTTGTGCTAGCTTCTTGAAAATTGACACAACAAAGTAGTTTCACGTTCTATCTCTACGTTTTGTTTCCTCTTAATGTAGCCCTAAGCAGTGACTGGCGAGAAACCCTTTCATGGAACGGGGTTGCCAAGCTTCCAAAAATTATGCATCTCCAGAAATCTCAGCAAATATTTTTTCACCCAAACTGGATGATACTTTCAGGTAATGATCAGTACACTAAGGCGACTCGTTTCCCCAAATTTCGTTCTTCTATGTTGAAGCGTTCATTTCCAGTAACAGTTTGAATTTTTAGGTTTCACTCTGTTTTCTCCTATATTGATAGATGTATTTGAAACTCTAAATCCAACACGGTTTGTGCTAGCTTCTTGAAAATTGACACAACAAAGTAGTTTCACGTTCTATCTCTACATTTTGTTTCCTCTTAATGTATCCCTAAGCAGTGACTGTCGAGAAACCCTTTCATGGAACGGGGTTGCCAAGCTTCCAAAAATTACGAATCTCCAGAAATCTCAGCAAATATTTTTTCACCCAAACTGGATGATACTTTCAGGTAATGATCAGTACACTAAGGCGACTTGGTTCCCCAAATTTCGTTCTTCTATGTTGAAGCGTTCATTTCCAGTAACAGTTTGAATTTTTAGGTTTCACTCTGTTTTCTCCTATATTGATAGATGTATTTGGAACTCTAAATCCAACACGGTTTGTGCTAGCTTCTTGAAACTTGTCACAACAAAGTAGTTTCACGTTCTATCTCTACGTTTTGTTTCCTCTTGATGTAGCCCTAAGCAGTGATTGGCGAGAAACACTTTCATGAAAAGGGGTTGCCAAGCTTCCAAAAATTACGAATCTCCAGAAATCTCAGCAAATATTTTTTCACCCAAACTGGATGATACTTTCAGGTAATGATCAGTACACTAAGGCGACTTGGTTCCCCAAATTTCGTTCTTCTATGATGAAGCGTTCATTTCCAGTAACAGTTTGAATTTTTAGGTTTCACTCTGTTTTCTCCTATATTGATAGATGTATTTGGAACTCTAAATCCAACACGGTTTGTGCTAGCTTCTTGAAACTTGTCACAACAAAGTAGTTTCACGTTCTATCTCTACGTTTTGTTTCCTCTTGATGTAGCCCAAAGCAGTGAATGACGAGAAACACTTTCATGGGAAGGGGTTGCCAAGCTTCCAAAAATTACGAATTTCCAGAAATCTCAGCAAATATTTTTTCACCCAAACTGGATGATACTTTCAGGTAATGATCAGTACACAAAGGCGACTTGGTTCCCCAAATTTCGTTCTTCTATGTTGAAGCGTTCATTTCCAGTAACAGTTTGAATTTTTAGGTTTCACTCTGTTTTCTCCTATATTGATAGATGTATTTGGAACTCTAAATCCAACACGGTTTGTGCTAGCTTCTTGAAACTTGACACAACAAAGTAGTTTCACTTTCTATCACTAGGTTTTGTTTCCTCTTGATGTAGCCCTAAGCAGTGACTGGCAAGAAACACTTTCATGGGAAGGGGTTGCCAAGCTTCCTAAAACTACGAATCTCCAGAAATCTCAGCAAATATTTTTTCACCCAAACTGGATGATACTTTCAGGTAATGATCAGTACACTAAGGCGACTTGGTTCCCCAAATTTCGTTCTTCTATGTTGAAGCGTTCATTTCCAGTAACAGTTTGAATTTTTAGGTTTCACTCTGTTTTCTCCTATATTGATAGATGTATTTGGAACTCTAAATCCAACACGGTTTGTGCTAGCTTCTTGAAAATTGACACAACAAAGTAGTTTCACGTTCTGTCTCTACGTTTTGTTTCCTATTAATGTAGCCCTAAGCAGTGACCGGCGAGAAACCCTTTCATGGAACGGGCTTGCCAAGCTTCCAAAAATTACGAATCTCCAGAAATCTCAGCAAATATTTTTTCACCCAAACTGGATGATACTTTCAGGTAATGATCAGTACACTAAGGCGACTTGGTTCCCGAAATTTCGTTCTTCTATGTTGAAGCGTTCATTTCCAGTAACAGTTTGAATTTTTAGGTTTCACTCTGTTTTCTCCTATATTGATAGATGTATTTGGAACTCTAAATCCAACACGGTTTGTGCTAGCTTCTTGAAAATTGACACAACAAAGTAGTTTCACGTTCTATCTCTACGTTTTGTTTCCTCTAAATGTAGCCCTAAGCAGTGACTGGCGAGAAACCCTTTCATGGAACGGGCTTGCCAAGCTTCCAAAAATTACAAATCTCCAGAAATCTCAGCAAATATTTTTTCACCCAAACTGGATGATACTTTCAGGTAATGATCAGTACACTAAGGCGACTTGGTTCCCGAAATTTCGTTCTTCTATGTTGAAGCGTTCATTTCCAGTAACAGTTTGAATTTTTAGGTTTCACTCTGTTTTCTCCTATATTGATAGATGTTTTTGGAACTCTAAATCCAACACGGTTTGTGCTAGCTTCTTTAAACTTGTCACAACAAATTAGTTTCACGTTCTATATCTACGTTTTGTTTCCTCTTTATGTAGCCCTAAGCAGTGATTGGCGAGAAACACTTTCATGAAAAGGGGTTGCCAAGCTTCCAAAAATTACGAATCTCCAGAAATCTCAGCAAATATTTTTTCACCCAAACTGGATGATACTTTCAGGTAATGATCAGTACACTAAGGCGACTTGGTTCCCCAAATTTCGTTCTTCTATGATGAAGCGTTCATTTCCAGTAACAGTTTGAATTTTTAGGTTTCACTCTGTTTTCTCCTATATTGATAGATGTATTTGGAACTCTAAATCCAACACGGTTTGTGCTAGCTTCTTGAAACTTGTCACAACAAAGTAGTTTCACGTTCTATCTCTACGTTTTGTTTCCTCTTGATGTAGCCCAAAGCAGTGAATGACGAGAAACACTTTCATGGGAAGGGGTTGCCAAGCTTCCAAAAATTACGAATTTCCAGAAATCTCAGCAAATATTTTTTCACCCAAACTGGATGATACTTTCAGGTAATGATCAGTACACAAAGGCGACTTGGTTCCCCAAATTTCGTTCTTCTATGTTGAAGCGTTCATTTCCAGTAACAGTTTGAATTTTTAGGTTTCACTCTGTTTTCTCCTATATTGATAGATGTATTTGGAACTCTAAATCCAACACGGTTTGTGCTAGCTTCTTGAAACTTGACACAACAAAGTAGTTTCACTTTCTATCACTAGGTTTTGTTTCCTCTTGATGTAGCCCTAAGCAGTGACTGGCAAGAAACACTTTCATGGGAAGGGGTTGCCAAGCTTCCTAAAACTACGAATCTCCAGAAATCTCAGCAAATATTTTTTCACCCAAACTGGATGATACTTTCAGGTAATGATCAGTACACTAAGGCGACTTGGTTCCCCAAATTTCGTTCTTCTATGTTGAAGCGTTCATTTCCAGTAACAGTTTGAATTTTTAGGTTTCACTCTGTTTTCTCCTATATTGATAGATGTATTTGGAACTCTAAATCCAACACGGTTTGTGCTAGCTTCTTGAAAATTGACACAACAAAGTAGTTTCACGTTCTATCTCTACGTTTTGTTTCCTATTAATGTAGCCCTAAGCAGTGACCGGCGAGAAACCCTTTCATGGAACGGGCTTGCCAAGCTTCCAAAAATTACGAATCTCCAGAAATCTCAGCAAATATTTTTTCACCCAAACTGGATGATACTTTCAGGTAATGATCAGTACACTAAGGCGACTTGGTTCCCCAAATTTCGTTCTTCTATGTTGAAGCGTTCATTTTCAGTAACAGTTTGAATTTTAGGTTTCACTCTGTTTTCTCCTATATTGATAGATATATTTGGAACACTAAATCCAACACGGTTTGTGCTAGCTTCTTGAAACTTGACACAACAAAGTGGTTTCACGTTCTATCTATACGTTTTGTTTCCTCTTGATGTAGCCCTAAGCAGTGACTGGCGGGAAACCCTTTCATGGAACGGGGTTGCCAAGCTTCCAAAAATTATGCATCTCCAGAAATCTCAGCAAATATTTTTTCACCCAAACTGGATGATACTTTCAGGTAATGATCAGTACACTAAGGCGACTCGGTTCCCCAAATTTCGTTCTTCTATGTTGAAGCGTTCATTTCCAGTAACAGTTTGAATTTTTAGGTTTCACTCTGTTTTCTCCTATATTGATAGATGTATTTGGAACTCTAAATCCAACACGGTTTGTGCTAGCTTCTTGAAACTTGACACAACAAAGTAGTTTCACGTTCTATCTCTACGTTTTGTTTCCTCTTAATGTATCCCTAAGCAGTGACTGTCGAGAAACCCTTTCATGGAACGAGGTTGCCAAGCTTCCAAAAATTACGAATCTCCAGAAATCTCAGCAAATATTTTTTCACCCAAACTGGATGATACTTTCAGGTAATGAACAGTACACTAAGGCGACTTGGTTCCCCAAATTTCGTTCTTCTATGTTGAAGCGTTCATTTCCAGTAACAGTTTGAATTTTTAGGTTTCACTCTGTTTTCTCCTATATTGATAGATGTATTTGGAACTCTAAATCCAACACGGTTTGTGCTAGCTTCTTTAAACTTGTCACAACAACGTAGTTTCACGTTCTATCTCTACGTTTTGTTTCCTCTTGATGTAGCCCAAAGCAGTGAATGACGAGAAACACTTTCATGGGAAGGGGTTGCCAAGCTTCCAAAAATTACGAATTTCCAGAAATCTCAGCAAATATTTTTTCACCCAAACTGGATGATACTTTCAGGTAATGATCAGTACACAAAGGCGACTTGGTTCCCCAAATTTCGTTCTTCTATGTTGAAGCGTTCATTTCCAGTAACAGTTTGAATTTTTAGGTTTCACTCTGTTTTCTCCTATATTGATAGATGTATTTGGAACTCTAAATCCAACACGGTTTGTGCTAGCTTCTTGAAACTTGACACAACAAAGTAGTTTCACGTTCTATCACTAGCTTTTGTTTCCTCTTGATGTAGCCCTAAGCAGTGACTGGCAAGAAACACTTTCATGGGAAGGGGTTGCCAAGCTTCCTAAAACTACGAATCTCCAGAAATCTCAGCAAATATTTTTTCACCCAAACTGGATGATACTTTCAGGTAATGATCAGTACACTAAGGCGACTTGGTTCCCCAAATTTCGTTCTTCTATGTTGAAGCGTTCATTTCCAGTAACAGTTTGAATTTTTAGGTTTCACTCTGTTTTCTCCTATATTGATAGATGTATTTGGAACTCTAAATCCAACACGGTTTGTGCTAGCTTCTTGAAAATTGACACAACAAAGTAGTTTCACGTTCTATCTCTACGTTTTGTTTCCTCTTAATGTAGCCCTAAGCAGTGACTGGCGAGAAACCCTTTCATGGAACGGGCTTGCCAAGCTTCCAAAAATTACGAATCTCCAGAAATCTCAGCAAATATTTTTTCACCCAAACTGGATGATACTTTCAGGTAATGATCAGTACACTAAGGCGACTTGGTTCCCCAAATTTCGTTCTTCTATGTTGAAGCGTTCATTTCCAGTAACAGTTTGAATTTTAGGTTTCACTCTGTTTTCTCCTATATTGATAGATATATTTGGAACACTAAATCCAACACGGTTTGTGCTAGCTTCTTGAAACTTGACACAACAAAGTGGTTTCACGTTCTATCTATACGTTTTGTTTCCTCTTGATGTAGCCCTAAGCAGTGACTGTCGAGAAACCCTTTCATGGAACGAGGTTGCCAAGCTTCCAAAAATTACGAATCTCCAGAAATCTCAGCAAATATTTTTTCACCCAAACTGGATGATACTTTCAGGTAATGAACAGTACACTAAGGCGACTTGGTTCCCCAAATTTCGTTCTTCTATGTTGAAGCGTTCATTTCCAGTAACAGTTTGAATTTTTAGGTTTCACTCTGTTTTCTCCTATATTGATAGATGTATTTGGAACTCTAAATCCAACACGGTTTGTGCTAGCTTCTTTAAACTTGTCACAACAAAGTAGTTTCACGTTCTATATCTACGTTTTGTTTCCTCTTGATGTAGCCCTAAGCAGTGATTGGCGAGAAACACTTTCATGGAAAGGGGTTGCCAAGCTTCCAAAAATTACGAATCTCCAGAAATCTCAGCAAATATTTTTTCACCCAAACTGGATGATACTTTCAGGTAATGATCAGTACACTAAGGCGACTTGGTTCCCGAAATTTCGTTCTTCTATGTTGAAGCGTTCATTTCCAGTAACAGTTTGAATTTTTAGGTTTCACTCTGTTTTCTCCTATATTGATAGATGTATTTGGAACTCTAAATCCAACACGGTTTGTGCTAGCTTCTTGAAACTTGTCACAACAAAGTAGTTTCACGTTCTATCTCTACGTTTTGTTTCCTCTTGATGTAGCCCTAAGCAGTGACTGGCGAGAAACACTTTCATGGGAAGGGGTTGCCAAGCTTCCAAAAATTACGAAACTCCAGAAATCTCAGCCAGTATTTTTTCACCCAAACTGGATGATACTTTCAGGTAATGATCAGTACACTAAGGCGACTCGGTTCCCCAAATTTCGTACTTCTATGTTGAAGCGTTCATTTCCAGTAACAGTTTGAATTTTTAGGTTTCACTCTGTTTTCTCCTATATTGATAGATGTATTTGGAACTCTAAATCCAACACGGTTTGTGCTAGCTTCTTGAAACTTGTCACAACAAAGTAGTTTCACGTTCTATCTCTACGTTTTGTTTCCTCTTGATGTAGCCCTAAGCAGTGACGGACGAGAAACACTTTCATGGGAAGGGGTTGCCAAGCTTCCAAAAATTACGAATTTCCAGAAATCTCAGCAAATATTTTTTCACCCAAACTGGATGATACTTTCAGGTAATGATCAGTACACTAAGGCGACTTGGTTCCCGAAATTTCGTTCTTCTATGTTGAAGCGTTCATTTCCAGTAACAGTTTGAATTTTTAGGTTTCACTCTGTTTTCTCCTATATTGATAGATGTATTTGGAACTCTAAATCCAACACGGTTTGTGCTAGCTTCTTGAAACTTGACACAACAATGTAGTTTCACATTCTATCTCTAGGTTTTGTTTCCTCTTGATGTAGCCCTAAGCAGTGACTGGCGAGAAACACTTTCATGGGAAGGGGTTGCCAAGCTTCCTAAAACTACGAATCTCCAGAAATCTCAGCAAATATTTTTTCACCCAAACTGGATGATACTTTCAGGTAATGATCAGTACACTAAGGCGACTTGGTTCCCCAAATTTCGTTATTCTATGTTGAAGCGTTCATTTCCAGTAACAGTTTGAATTTTTAGGTTTCATTCTGTTTTCTCCTATATTGATAGATGTATTTGGAACTCTAAATCCAACACGGTTTGTGCTAGCTTCTTGAAACTTGACACAACAAAGTAGTTTCACTTTCTATCACTAGGTTTTGTTTCCTCTTGATGTAGCCCTAAGCAGTGACTGGCAAGAAACACTTTCATGGGAAGGGGTTGCCAAGCTTCCTAAAACTACGAATCTCCAGAAATCTCAGCAAATATTTTTTCACCCAAACTGGATGATACTTTCAGGTAATGATCAGTACACTAAGGCGACTTGGTTCCCCAAATTTCGTTCTTCTATGTTGAAGCGTTCATTTCCAGTAACAGTTTGAATTTTTAGGTTTCACTCTGTTTTCTCCTATATTGATAGATGTATTTGGAACTCTAAATCCAACACGGTTTGTGCTAGCTTCTTGAAACTTGACACAACAAAGTGGTTTCACGTTCTATCTATACGTTTTGTTTCCTCTTGATGTAGCCCTAAGCAGTGACTGGCGGGAAACCCTTTCATGGAACGGGGTTGCCAAGCTTCCAAAAATTATGCATCTCCAGAAATCTCAGCAAATATTTTTTCACCCAAACTGGATGATACTTTCAGGTAATGATCAGTACACTAAGGCGACTTGGTTCCCCAAATTTCGTTCTTCTATGTTGAAGCGTTCATTTCCAGTAACAGTTTGAATTTTTAGGTTTCACTCTGTTTTCTCCTATATTGATAGATGTATTTGGAACTCTAAATCCAACACGGTTTGTGCTAGCTTCTTGAAAATTGACACAACAAAGTAGTTTCACGTTCTATCTCTACGTTTTGTTTCCTCTTAATGTAGCCCTAAGCAGTGACCGGCGAGAAACCCTTTCATGGAACGGGCTTGCCAAGCTTCCAAAAATTACGAATCTCCAGAAATCTCAGCAAATATTTTTTCACCCAAACTGGATGATACTTTCAGGTAATGATCAGTACACTAAGGCGACTTGGTTCCCCAAATTTCGTTCTTCTATGTTGAAGCGTTCATTTTCAGTAACAGTTTGAATTTTAGGTTTCACTCTGTTTTCTCCTATATTGATAGATATATTTGGAACACTAAATCCAACACGGTTTGTGCTAGCTTCTTGAAACTTGACACAACAAAGTGGTTTCACGTTCTATCTATATGTTTTGTTTCCTCTTGATGTAGCCCTAAGCAGTGACTGGCGGGAAACCCTTTCATGGAACGGGGTTGCCAAGCTTCCAAAAATTATGCATCTCCAGAAATCTCAGCAAATATTTTTTCACCCAAACTGGATGATACTTTCAGGTAATGATCAGTACACTAAGGCGACTCGGTTCCCCAAATTTCGTTCTTCTATGTTGAAGCGTTCATTTCCAGTAACAGTTTGAATTTTTAGGTTTCACTCTGTTTTCTCCTATATTGATAGATGTATTTGGAACTCTAAATCCAACACGGTTTGTGCTAGCTTCTTGAAACTTGACACAACAAAGTAGTTTCACGTTCTATCTCTACGTTTTGTTTCCTCTTAATGTATCCCTAAGCAGTGACTGTCGAGAAACCCTTTCATGGAACGAGGTTGCCAAGCTTCCAAAAATTACGAATCTCCAGAAATCTCAGCAAATATTTTTTCACCCAAACTGGATGATACTTTCAGGTAATGAACAGTACACTAAGGCGACTTGGTTCCCCAAATTTCGTTCTTCTATGTTGAAGCGTTCATTTCCAGTAACAGTTTGAATTTTTAGGTTTCACTCTGTTTTCTCCTATATTGATAGATGTATTTGGAACTCTAAATCCAACACGGTTTGTGCTAGCTTCTTTAAACTTGTCACAACAAAGTAGTTTCACGTTCTATCTCTACGTTTTGTTTCCTCTTGATGTAGCCCAAAGCAGTGAATGACGAGAAACACTTTCATGGGAAGGGGTTGCCAAGCTTCCAAAAATTACGAATTTCCAGAAATCTCAGCAAATATTTTTTCACCCAAACTGGATGATACTTTCAGGTAATGATCAGTACACAAAGGCGACTTGGTTCCCCAAATTTCGTTATTCTATGTTGAAGCGTTCATTTCCAGTAACAGTTTGAATTGTTAGGTTTCACTCTGTTTTCTCCTATATTGATAGATGTATTTGGAACTCTAAATCCAACACGGTTTGTGCTAGCTTCTTGAAAATTGACACAACAAATAGTTTCACGTTCTATCTCTACGTTTTGTTTCCTCTTAATGTAGCCCTAAGCAGTGACTGGCGAGAAACCCTTTCATGGAACGGGGTTGCCAAGCTTCCAAAAATTATGCATCTCCAGAAATCTCAGCAAATATTTTTTCACCCAAACTGGATGATACTTTCAGGTAATGATCAGTACACTAAGGCGACTTGGTTCCCCAAATTTCGTTCTTCTATGTTGAAGCGTTCATTTCCAGTAACAGTTTGAATTTTTAGGTTTCACTCTGTTTTCTCCTATATTGATAGATGTATTTGGAACTCTAAATCCAACACGGTTTGTGCTAGCTTCTTTAAACTTGTCACAACAAAGTAGTTTCACGTTCTATATCTACGTTTTGTTTCCTCTTGATGTAGCCCTAAGCAGTGATTGGCGAGAAACACTTTCATGAAAAGGGGTTGCCAAGCTTCCAAAAATTACGAATCTCCAGAAATCTCAGCAAATATTTTTTCACCCAAACTGGATGATACTTTCAGGTAATGATCAGTACACTAAGGCGACTTGGTTCCCCAAATTTCGTTCTTCTATGATGAAGGGTTCATTTCCAGTAACAGTTTGAATTGTTAGGTTTCACTCTGTTTTCTCCTATATTGATAGATGTATTTGGAACTCTAAATCCAACACGGTTTGTGCTAGCTTCTTGAAACTTGTCACAACAAAGTAGTTTCACGTTCTATCTCTACGTTTTGTTTCCTCTTGATGTAGCCCCAAGCAGTGACTGGCGAGAAACACTTTCATGGGAAGGGGTTGCCAAGCTTCCAAAAATTACGAATCTCCAAAAATCTCAGCAAATATTTTTTCACCCAAACTGGATGATACTTTCAGGTAATGATCAGTACACTACGGCGACTCGGTTCCCCAAATTTCGTACTTCTATGTTGAAGCGTTCATTTCCAGTAACAGTTTGAATTTTTAGGTTTCACTCTGTTTTCTCCTATATTGATAGATGTATTTGGAACTCTAAATCCGACACGGTTTGTGCTAGCTTCTTGAAACTTGTCACAACAAAGTAGTTTCACGTTCTATCTCTACGTTTTGTTTCCTCTTGATGTAGCCCAAAGCAGTGACGGACGAGAAACACTTTCATGGGAAGGGGTTGCCAAGCTTCCAAAAATTACGAATTTCCAGAAATCTCAGCAAATATTTTTTCACCCAAACTGGATGATACTTTCAGGTAATGATCAGTACACTAAGGCGACTCGGTTCCCCAAATTTCGTTCTTCTATGTTGAAGCGTTCATTTCCAGTAACAGTTTGAATTTTTAGGTTTCACTCTGTTTTCTCCTATATTGATAGATGTATTTGGAACTCTAAATCCAACACGGTTTGTGCTAGCTTCTTGAAAATTGACACAACAAAGTAGTTTCACGTTCTATCTCTACGTTTTGTTTCCTCTAAATGTAGCCCTAAGCAGTGACTGGCGAGAAACCCTTTCATGGAACGGGCTTGCCAAGCTTCCAAAAATTACGAATCTCCAGAAATCTCAGCAAATATTTTTTCACCCAAACTGGATGATACTTTCAGGTAATGATCAGTACACTAAGGCGACTTGGTTCCCCAAATTTCGTTCTTCTATGTTGAAGCGTTCATTTCCAGTAACAGTTTGAATTTTAGGTTTCACTCTGTTTTCTCCTATATTGATAGATGTATTTGGAACACTAAATCCAACACGGTTTGTGCTAGCTTCTTGAAACTTGACACAACAAAGTGGTTTCACGTTCTATCTATACGTTTTGTTTCCTCTTGATGTAGCCCTAAGCAGTGACTGGCGGGAAACCCTTTCATGGAACGGGGTTGCCAAGCTTCCAAAAATTATGCATCTCCAGAAATCTCAGCAAATATTTTTTCACCCAAACTGGATGATACTTTCAGGTAATGATCAGTACACTAAGGCGACTCGGTTCCCCAAATTTCGTTCTTCTATGTTGAAGCGTTCATTTCCAGTAACAGTTTGAATTTTTAGGTTTCACTCTGTTTTCTCCTATATTGATAGATGTATTTGGAACTCTAAATCCAACACGGTTTGTGCTAGCTTCTTGAAACTTGTCACAACAAAGTAGTTTCACGTTCTATCTCTACGTTTTGTTTCCTCTTGATGAAGCCCAAAGCAGTGACGGACGAGAAACACTTTCATGGGAAGGGGTTGCCAAGCTTCCAAAAATTACGAATTTCCAGAAATCTCAGCAAATATTTTTTCACCCAAACTGGATGATACTTTCAGGTAATGATCAGTACACTAAGGCGACTTGGTTCCCCAAATTTCGTTCTTCTATGTTGAAGCGTTCATTTCCAGTAACAGTTTGAATTTTTAGGTTTCACTCTGTTTTCTCCTATATTGATAGATGTATTTGGAACTCTAAATCCAACACGGTTTGTGCTAGCTTCTTGAAACTTGACACAACAAAGTAGTTTCACGTTCTATCTCTAGGTTTTGTTTCCTCTTGATGTAGCCCTAAGCAGTGACTGGCAAGAAACACTTTCATGGGAAGGGGTTGCCAAGCTTCCTAAAACTATGAATCTCCAGAAATCTCAGCAAATATTTTTTCACCCAAACTGGATGATACTTTCAGGTAATGATCAGTACACTAAGGCGACTCGGTTCCCCAAATTTCGTTCTTCTATGTTGAAGCGTTCATTTCCAGTAACAGTTTGAATTTTTAGGTTTCACTCTGTTTTCTCCTATATTGATAGATGTATTTGGAACTCTAAATCCAACACGGTTTGTGCTAGCTTCTTGAAACTTGACACAACAAAGTAGTTTCACGTTCTATCTCTACGTTTTGTTTCCTCTTAATGTATCCCTAAGCAGTGACTGTCGAGAAACCCTTTCATGGAACGAGGTTGCCAAGCTTCCAAAAATTACGAATCTCCAGAAATCTCAGCAAATATTTTTTCACCCAAACTGGATGATACTTTCAGGTAATGAACAGTACACTAAGGCGACTTGGTTCCCCAAATTTCGTTCTTCTATGTTGAAGTGTTCATTTCCAGTAACAGTTTGAATTTTTAGGTTTCACTCTGTTTTCTCCTATATTGATAGATGTATTTGGAACTCTAAATCCAACACGGTTTGTGCTAGCTTCTTTAAACTTGTCACAACAAAGTAGTTTCACGTTCTATATCTACGTTTTGTTTCCTCTTGATGTAGCCCTAAGCAGTGATTGGCGAGAAACACTTTCATGGAAAGGGGTTGCCAAGCTTCCAAAAATTACGAATCTCCAGAAATCTCAGCAAATATTTTTTCACCCAAACTGGATGATACTTTCAGGTAATGATCAGTACACTAAGGCGACTTGGTTCCCGAAATTTCGTTCTTCTATGTTGAAGCGTTCATTTCCAGTAACAGTTTGAATTTTTAGGTTTCACTCTGTTTTCTCCTATATTGATAGATGTATTTGGAACTCTAAATCCAACACGTTTTGTGCTAGCTTCTTGAAACTTGTCACAACAAAGTAGTTTCACGTTCTATCTCTACGTTTTGTTTCCTCTTGATGTAGCCCTAAGCAGTGACTGGCGAGAAACACTTTCATGGGAAGGGGTTGCCAAGCTTCCAAAAATTACGAAACTCCAGAAATCTCAGCCAATATTTTTTCACTCAAACTGGATGATACTTTCAGGTAATGATCAGTACACTAAGGCGACTCGGTTCCCCAAATTTCGTACTTCTATGTTGAAGCGTTCATTTCCAGTAACAGTTTGAATTTTTAGGTTTCACTCTGTTTTCTCCTATATTGATAGATGTATTTGGAACTCTAAATCCAACACGGTTTGTGCTAGCTTCTTGAAACTTGTCACAACAAAGTAGTTTCACGTTCTATCTCTACGTTTTGTTTCCTCTTGATGTAGCCCTAAGCAGTGACGGACGAGAAACACTTTCATGGGAAGGGGTTGCCAAGCTTCCAAAAATTACGAATTTCCAGAAAACTCAGCAAATATTTTTTCACCAAAATGGATGATACTTTCAGGTAATGATCAGTACACTAAGGCGACTTGGTTCCCCAAATTTCGTTCTTCTATGTTGAAGCGTTCATTTTCAGTAACAGTTTGAATTTTTAGGTTTCACTCTGTTTTCTCCTATATTGATAGATGTATTTGGAACTCTAAATCCAACACGGTTTGTGCTAGCTTCTTGAAACTTGACACAACAAAGTAGTTTCACATTCTATCTCTAGGTTTTGTTTCCTCTTGATGTAGCCCTAAGCAGTGACGGCGAGAAACACTTTCATGGGAAGGGGTTGCCAAGCTTCCTAAAACTACGAATCTCCAGAAATCTCAGCAAATATTTTTTCACCCAAACTGGATGATACTTTCAGGTAATGATCAGTACACTAAGTCGACTTGGTTCCCCAAATTTCGTTCTTCTATGTTGAAGCGTTCATTTCCAGTAACAGTTTGAATTTTTAGGTTTCACTCTGTTTTCTCCTATATTGATAGATGTATTTGGAACTCTAAATCCAACACGGTTTGTGCTAGCTTCTTGAAAATTGACACAACAAAGTAGTTTCACGTTCTATCTCTACGTTTTGTTTCCTCTTAATGTAGCCCTAAGCAGTGACTGGCGAGAAACCCTTTCATGGAACGGGCTTGCCAAGCTTCCAAAAATTACGAATCTCCAGAAATCTCAGCAAATATTTTTTCACCCAAACTGGATGATACTTTCAGGTAATGATCAGTACACTAAGGCGACTTGGTTCCCGAAATTTCGTTCTTCTATGTTGAAGCGTTCATTTCCAGTAACAGTTTGAATTTTTAGGTTTCACTCTGTTTTCTCCTATATTGATAGATGTATTTGGAACTCTAAATCCAACACGGTTTGTGCTAGCTTCTTGAAACTTGACACAACAATGTAGTTTCACATTCTATCTCTAGGTTTTGTTTCCTCTTGATGTAGCCCTAAGCAGTGACTGGCGAGAAACACTTTCATGGGAAGGGGTTGCCAAGCTTCCTAAAACTACGAATCTCCAGAAATCTCAGCAAATATTTTTTCACCCAAACTGGATGATACTTTCAGGTAATGATCAGTACACTAAGGCGACTTGGTTCCCCAAATTTCGTTATTCTATGTTGAAGCGTTCATTTCCAGTAACAGTTTGAATTTTTAGGTTTCACTCTGTTTTCTCCTATATTGATAGATGTATTTGGAACTCTAAATCCAACACGGTTTGTGCTAGCTTCTTGAAAGTTGTCACAACAAAGTAGTTTCTCGTTCTATCTCTATGTTTTGTTTCCTCTTGATGTAGCCCTAAGCAGTGACTGGCGAGAAACCCTTTCAAGAAACGGGGTTGCCAAGCTTCCAAAAATTAAGAATCTCCAGAAATCTCAGCAAATATTTTTTCACCCAAACTGGATGATACTTTCAGGTAATGATCACTACACTAAGGCGACTTGGTTCCCCAAATTTTGTTCTTCTATGTTGAAGCGTTCATTTCCAGTAACAGTTTGAATTTTTAGGTTTTACTCTGTTTTCTCCTATATTGATAGATGTATTTGGAACTCTAAATCCAACACGGTTTGTGCCAGCTTCTTTAAACATGTCACAACAAAGTAGTTTCACGTTCTATCTCTACGTTTTGTTTCCTCTTAATGTAGCCCTAAGCAGTGACTGGCGAGAAACCCTTTCATGGGAAGGGGTTGCCAAGCTTCCAAAAATTACGAATCTCCAGAAATCTCAGCAAATATTTTTTCACCCAAACTGGATGATACTTTCAGGTAATGATCAGTACACTAAGGCGACTTGGTTCCCCAAATTTCGTTATTCTATGTTGAAGCGTTCATTTCCAGTAACAGTTTGAATTGTTAGGTTTCACTCTGTTTTCTCCTATATTGATAGATGTATTTGGAACTCTAAATCCAACACGGTTTGTGCTAGCTTCTTGAAAATTGACACAACAAATAGTTTCACGTTCTATCTCTACGTTTTGTTTCCTCTTAATGTAGCCCTAAGCAGTGACTGGCGAGAAACCCTTTCATGGAACGGGGTTGCCAAGCTTCCAAAAATTATGCATCTCCAGAAATCTCAGCAAATATTTTTTCACCCAAACTGGATGATACTTTCAGGTAATGATCAGTACACTAAGGCGACTCGTTTCCCCAAATTTCGTTCTTCTATGTTGAAGCGTTCATTTCCAGTAACAGTTTGAATTTTTAGGTTTCACTCTGTTTTCTCCTATATTGATAGATGTATTTGGAACTCTAAATCCAACACGGTTTGTGCTACCTTCTTGAAACTTGACACAACAAAGTAGTTTCACGTTCTATCTCTACGTTTTGTTTCCTCTTAATGTATCCCTAAGCAGTGACTGTCGAGAAACCCTTTCATGGAACGGGGTTGCCAAGCTTCCAAAAATTACGAATCTCCAGAAATCTCAGCAAATATTTTTTCACCCAAACTGGATGATACTTTCAGGTAATGATCAGTACACTAAGGCGACTTGGTTCCCCAAATTTCGTTCTTCTATGTTGAAGCGTTCATTTCCAGTAACAGTTTGAATTTTTAGGTTTCACTCTGTTTTCTCCTATATTGATAGATGTATTTGGAACTCTAAATCCAACACGGTTTGTGCTAGCTTCTTTAAACTTGTCACAACAAAGTAGTTTCACTTTCTATATCTACGTTTTGTTTCCTCTTGATGTAGCCCTAAGCAGTGATTGGCGAGAAACACTTTCATGAAAAGGGGTTGCCAAGCTTCCAAAAATTACGAATCTCCAGAAATCTCAGCAAATATTTTTTCACCCAAACTGGATGATACTTTCAGGTAATGATCAGTACACTAAGGCGACTTGGTTCCCCAAATTTCATTCTTCTATGATGAAGCGTTCATTTCCAGTAACAGTTTGAATTGTTAGGTTTCACTCTTTTTTCTCCTATATTGATAGATGTATTTGGAACTCTAAATCCAACACGGTTTGTGCTAGCTTCTTGAAACTTGTCACAACAAAGTAGTTTCACGTTCTATCTCTACGTTTTGTTTCCTCTTGATGTAGCCCCAAGCAGTGACTGGCGAGAAACACTTTCATGGGAAGGGGTTGCCAAGCTTCCAAAAATTACGAATCTCCAGAAATCTCAGCAAATATTTTTTCACCCAAACTGGATGATACTTTCAGGTAATGATCAGTACACTAAGGCGACTCGGTTCCCCAAATTTCGTACTTCTATGTTGAAGCGTTCATTTCCAGTAACAGTTTGAATTTTTAGGTTTCACTCTGTTTTCTCCTATATTGATAGATGTATTTGGAACTCTAAATCCGACACGGTTTGTGCTAGCTTCTTGAAACTTGTCACAACAAAGTAGTTTCACGTTCTATCTCTACGTTTTGTTTCCTCTTGATGTAGCCCAAAGCAGTGACGGACGAGAAACACTTTCATGGGAAGGGGTTGCCAAGCTTCCAAAAATTACGAATTTCCAGAAATCTCAGCAAATATTTTTTCACCCAAACTGGATGATACTTTCAGGTAATGATCAGTACACTAAGGCGACTCGGTTCCCCAAATTTCGTTCTTCTATGTTGAAGCGTTCATTTCCAGTAACAGTTTGAATTTTTAGGTTTCACTCTGTTTTCTCCTATATTGATAGATGTATTTGGAACTCTAAATCCAACACGGTTTGTGCTAGCTTCTTGAAAATTGACACAACAAAGTAGTTTCACGTTCTATCTCTACGTTTTGTTTCCTCTAAATGTAGCCCTAAGCAGTGACTGGCGAGAAACCCTTTCATGGAACGGGCTTGCCAAGCTTCCAAAAATTACGAATCTCCAGAAATCTCAGCAAATATTTTTTCACCCAAACTGGATGATACTTTCAGGTAATGATCAGTACACTAAGGCGACTTGGTTCCCCAAATTTCGTTCTTCTATGTTGAAGCGTTCATTTCCAGTAACAGTTTGAATTTTTAGGTTTCACTCTGTTTTCTCCTATATTGATAGATGTATTTGGAACTCTAAATCCAACACGGTTTGTGCTAGCTTCTTGAAACTTGTCACAACAAAGTAGTTTCACGTTCTATCTCTACGTTTTGTTTCCTCTTGATGAAGCCCAAAGCAGTGACGGACGAGAAACACTTTCATGGGAAGGGGTTGCCAAGCTTCCAAAAATTACGAATTTCCAGAAATCTCAGCAAATATTTTTTCACCCAAACTGGATGATACTTTCAGGTAATGATCAGTACACTAAGGCGACTTGGTTCCCCAAATTTCGTTCTTCTATGTTGAAGCGTTCATTTCCAGTAACAGTTTGAATTTTTAGGTTTCACTCTGTTTTCTCCTATATTGATAGATGTATTTGGAACTCTAAATCCAACACGGTTTGTGCTAGCTTCTTGAAACTTGACACAACAAAGTAGTTTCACGTTCTATCTCTAGGTTTTGTTTCCTCTTGATGTAGCCCTAAGCAGTGACTGGCAAGAAACACTTTCATGGGAAGGGGTTGCCAAGCTTCCTAAAACTATGAATCTCCAGAAATCTCAGCAAATATTTTTTCACCCAAACTGGATGATACTTTCAAGTAATGATCAGTACACTAAGGCGACTTGGTTCCCCAAATTTCGTTATTCTATGTTGAAGCGTTCATTTCCAGTAACAGTTTGAATTTTTAGGTTTCACTCTGTTTTCTCCTATATTGATAGATGTATTTGGAACTCTAAATCCAACACGGTTTGTGCTAGCTTCTTGAAAATTGACACAACAAAGTAGTTTCACGTTCTATCTCTATGTTTTGTTTCCTCTTAATGTAGCCCTAAGCAGTGACTGGCGAGAAACCCTTTCATGGAACGGGCTTGCCAAGCTTCCAAAAATTACGAATCTCCAGAAATCTCAGCAAATATTTTTTCACCCAAACTGGATGATACTTTCAGGTAATGATCAGTACACTAAGGCGACTTGGTTCCCCAAATTTCGTTCTTCTATGTTGAAGCGTTCATTTCCAGTAACAGTTTGAATTTTAGGTTTCACTCTGTTTTCTCCTATATTGATAGATGTATTTGGAACACTAAATCCAACACGGTTTGTGCTAGCTTCTTGAAACTTGACACAACAAAGTGGTTTCACGTTCTATCTATACGTTTTGTTTCCTCTTGATGTAGCCCTAAGCAGTGACTGGCGGGAAACCCTTTCATGGAACGGGGTTGCCAAGCTTCCAAAAATTATGCATCTCCAGAAATCTCAGCAAATATTTTTTCACCCAAACTGGATGATACTTTCAGGTAATGATCAGTACACTAAGGCGACTCGGTTCCCCAAATTTCGTTCTTCTATGTTGAAGCGTTCATTTCCAGTAACAGTTTGAATTTTTAGGTTTCACTCTGTTTTCTCCTATATTGATAGATGTATTTGGAACTCTAAATCCAACACGGTTTGTGCTAGCTTCTTGAAACTTGTCACAACAAAGTAGTTGCACGTTCTATCTCTACGTTTTGTTTCCTCTTGATGTAGCCCTAAGCAGTGACTGGCGAGAAACACTTTCAAGGGAAGGGGTTGCCAAGCTTCCAAAAATTACGAATCTCCAGAAATCTCAGCAAATATTTTTTCACCCCAACTGGATGATACTTTCAGGTAATGATCAGTACACTAAGGCGACGTGGTTCCCCAAATTTCGTTCTTCTTTGTTGAAGCGTTCATTTCCAGTAACAGTTTGAATTTTTAGGTTTCACTCTGTTTTCTCCTATATTGATAGATGTATTTGGAACTCTAAATCCAACACGGTTTGTGCTAGCTTCTTGAAACTTGTCACAACAAAGTAGTTTCACGTTCTATCTCTACGTTTTGTTTCCTCTTGATGTAGCCCTAAGCAGTGACGGACGAGAAACACTTTCATGGGAAGGGGTTGCCAAGCTTCCAAAAATTACGAATTTCCAGAAAACTCAGCAAATATTTTTTTACCAAAATGGATGATACTTTCAGGTAATGATCAGTACACTAAGGCGACTTGGTTCCCCAAATTTCGTTCTTCTATGTTGAAGCGTTCATTTCCAGTAACAGTTTGAATTTTTAGGTTTCACTCTGTTTTTTCCTATATTGATAGATGTATTTGGAACTCTAAATCCAACACGGTTTGTGCTAGCTTCTTGAAACTTGACACAACAAAGTAGTTTCACATTCTATCTCTAGGTTTTGTTTCCTCTTGATGTAGCCCTAAGCAGTGACGGCGAGAAACACTTTCATGGGAAGGGGTTGCCAAGCTTCCTAAAACTACGAATCTCCAGAAATCTCAGCAAATATTTTTTCACCCAAACTGGATGATACTTTCAGGTAATGATCAGTACATTAAGGCGACTTGGTTCCCCAAATTTCGTTCTTCTATGTTGAAGCGTTCATTTCCAGTAACAGTTTGAATTTTTAGGTTTCACTCTGTTTTCTCCTATATTGATAGATGTATTTGGAACTCTAAATCCAACACGGTTTGTGCTAGCTTCTTGAACCTGTCACAACAAAGTAGTTTCTCGTTCTATCTCTATGTTTTGTTTCCTCTTGATGTAGCCCTAAGCAGTGACTGGCGAGAAACCCTTTCATGGAACGGGGTTGCCAAGCTTCCAAAAATTACGAATCTCCAGAAATCTCAGCAAATATTTTTTCACCCAAAC
Source organism: Spermophilus citellus (assembly GCF_964194105.1). Classification (NCBI taxonomy): domain Eukaryota; kingdom Metazoa; phylum Chordata; class Mammalia; order Rodentia; family Sciuridae; genus Spermophilus; species Spermophilus citellus. The sequence goes on along the minus strand of NC_138183.1, from coordinate 96,352,012 downwards.
TAGATGATACTTTCAGGTAATGATCACTACACTAAGGCGACTTGGTTCCCCAAATTTCGTTCTTCTATGTTGAAGCGTTCATTTCCAGTAACAGTTTGAATGTTTAGGTTTCACTCTGTTTTCTCCTATATTGATAGATGTATTTGGAACTCTAAATCCAACACGGTTTGTGCCAGCTTCTTTAAACTTGTCACAACAAAGTAGTTTCACGTTCTATCTCTACGTTTTGTTTCCTCTTAATGTAGCCCTAAGCAGTGACTGGCGAGAAACCCTTTCATGTGAAGGGGTTGCCAAGCTTCCAAAAATTACGAATCTCCAGAAATCTCAGCAAATATTTTTTCACCCAAACTGGATGATACTTTCAGGTAATGATCAGTACACTAAGGCGACTTGGTTCCCGAAATTTCGTTCTTCTATGTTGAAGCGTTCATTTCCAGTAACAGTTTGAATTTTTAGGTTTCACTCTGTTTTCTCCTATATTGATAGATGTATTTGGAACTCTAAATCCAACACGGTTTGTGCTAGCTTCTTGAAACTTGTCACAACAAAGTAGTTTCACGTTCTATCTCTACGTTTTGTTTCCTCTTGATGTAGCCATAAGCAGTGACTGGCGAAAAACACTTTCATGGGAAGGGGTTGCCAAGCTTCCAAAAATTACGAAACTCCAGAAATCTCAGCAAATATTTTTTCAACCAAACTGGATGATACTTTCAGGTAATGATCAGTACACTAAGGCGACTCGGTTCCCCAAATTTCGTTCTTCTATGTTGAAGCGTTCATTTCCAGTAACAGTTTGAATTTTTAGGTTTCACTCTGTTTTCTCCTATATTGATAGATGTATTTGGAACTCTAAATCCAACACGGTTTGTGCTAGCTTCTTGAAACTTGTCACAACAAAGTAGTTGCACGTTCTATCTCTACGTTTTGTTTCCTCTTGATGTAGCCCTAAGCAGTGACTGGCGAGAAACCCTTTCATGGAACGGGCTTGCCAAGCTTCCAAAAATTACGAATCTCCAGAAATCTCAGCAAATATTTTTTCACCCCAACTGGATGATACTTTCAGGTAATGATCAGTACACTAAGGCGACGTGGTTCCCCAAATTTCGTTCTTCTTTGTTGAAGCGTTCATTTCCAGTAACAGTTTGAATTTTTAGGTTTCACTCTGTTTTCTCCTATATTGATAGATGTATTTGGAACACTAAATCCAACACGGTTTGTGCTAGGCTCTTGAAACTTGACACAACAAAGTAGTTTCACGTTCTATCTCTAGGTTTTGTTTCCTCTTCATGTAGCCCTAAGCAGTGACTGGCGAGAAACACTTTCATGGAAAGGGTTGCCAAGCTTCCAAAAGTTACGAATCTCCAGATATCTCAGCAAATATTTTTTCACCAAAACTGAATGGTACTTTCAGGTAATGATCAGTACACTAAGGCGACTTGGTTCCCCAAATTTCGTTCTTCTATGTTGAAGCGTTCATTTCCAGTAACAGTTTGAATTTTTAGGTTTCACTCTGTTTTCTCCTATATTGATAGATGTATTTGGAACTCTAAATCCAACACGGTTTGTGCTAGCTTCTTGAAACTTGACACAACAAAGTAGTTTCACGTTCTATCTCTACATTTTGTTTCCTCTTGATGTAGCCCTAAGCAGTGACTGGCGAGAAACACTTTTATGGAAAGGGTTGCCAAGCTTCCAAAAATTACGAAATTCCAGAAATCTCAGCAAATATTTTTTCACCCAAACTGGATGGTACTTTCAAGTAATGATCAGTACACTAAGTCAACTTGGTTCCCCAAATTTCGTTCTTCTATGTTGAAGCGTTCATTTCCAGTAACAGTTTGAATTTTTAGGTTTCACTCTGTTTTCTCCTATATTGATAGATGTATTTGGAACTCTAAATCCAACACGGTTTGTGCTAGCTTCTTGAACCTGTCACAACAAAGTAGTTTCTCGTTCTATCTCTATGTTTTGTTTCCTCTTGATGTAGCCCTAAGCAGTGACTGGCGAGAAACCCTTTCATGGAACGGGGTTGCCAAGCTTCCAAAAATTACGAATCTCCAGAAATCTCAGCAAATATTTTTTCACCCAAACTAGATGATACTTTCAGGTAATGATCACTACACTAAGGCGACTTGGTTCCCCAAATTTCGTTCTTCTATGTTGAAGCGTTCATTTCCAGTAACAGTTTGAATGTTTAGGTTTCACTCTGTTTTCTCCTATATTGATAGATGTATTTGGAACTCTAAATCCAACACGGTTTGTGCCAGCTTCTTTAAACTTGTCACAACAAAGTAGTTTCACGTTCTATCTCTACGTTTTGTTTCCTCTTAATGTAGCCCTAAGCAGTGACTGGCGAGAAACCCTTTCATGTGAAGGGGTTGCCAAGCTTCCAAAAATTACGAAACTCCAGAAATCTCAGCAAATATTTTTTCACCCAAACTGGATGATACTTTCAGGTAATGATCAGTACACTAAGGCGACTTGGTTCCCGAAATTTCGTTCTTCTATGTTGAAGCGTTCATTTCCAGTAACAGTTTGAATTTTTAGGTTTCACTCTGTTTTCTCCTATATTGATAGATGTATTTGGAACTCTAAATCCAACACGGTTTGTGCTAGCTTCTTGAAACTTGTCACAACAAAGTAGTTTCACGTTCTATCTCTACATTTTGTTTCCTCTTGATGTAGCCCTAAGCAGTGACTGGCGAAAAACACTTTCATGGGAAGGGGTTGCCAAGCTTCCAAAAATTACGAAACTCCAGAAATCTCAGCAAATATTTTTTCAACCAAACTGGATGATACTTTCAGGTAATGATCAGTACACTAAGGCGACTCGGTTCCCCAAATTTCGTTCTTCTATGTTGAAGCGTTCATTTCCAGTAACAGTTTGAATTTTTAGGTTTCACTCTGTTTTCTCCTATATTGATAGATGTATTTGGAACTCTAAATCCAACACGGTTTGTGCTAGCTTCTTGAAACTTGTCACAACAAAGTAGTTGCACGTTCTATCTCTACGTTTTGTTTCCTCTTGATGTAGCCCTAAGCAGTGACTGGCGAGAAACCCTTTCATGGAACGGGCTTGCCAAGCTTCCAAAAATTACGAATCTCCAGAAATCTCAGCAAATATTTTTTCACCCCAACTGGATGATACTTTCAGGTAATGATCAGTACACTAAGGCGACGTGGTTCCCCAAATTTCGTTCTTCTTTGTTGAAGCGTTCATTTCCAGTAACAGTTTGAATTTTTAGGTTTCACTCTGTTTTCTCCTATATTGATAGATGTATTTGGAACACTAAATCCAACACGGTTTGTGCTAGGCTCTTGAAACTTGACACAACAAAGTAGTTTCACGTTCTATCTCTAGGTTTTGTTTCCTCTTCATGTAGCCCTAAGCAGTGACTGGCGAGAAACACTTTCATGGAAAGGGTTGCCAAGCTTCCAAAAATTACGAATCTCCAGAAATCTCAGCAAATATTTTTTCACCCAAACTGGATGATACTTTCAGGTAATGATCAGTACACTAAGGTGATGTGGTTCCCCAAATTTCCTTTTCTATGTTGAAGCGTTCATTTCCAGTAACAGTTTGAATTTTTAGGTTTCACTCTGTTTTCTCCTATATTGATAGATGTATTTGGAACTCTAAATCCAACACGGTTTGTGCTAGCTTCTTGAAACTTGTCACAACAAAGTAGTTTCACGTTCTATCTCTACGTTTTGTTTCCTCTTGATGTAGCCCTAAGCAGTGACTGGCGAGAAACACTTTCATGGGAAGGGGTTGCCAAGCTTCCAAAAATTACGAAACTCCAGAAATCTCAGCAAATATTTTTTCACCCAAACTGGATGATACTTTCAGATAATGATCAGTACACTAAGGCGACTCGGTTCCCCAAATTTCGTTCTTCTATGTTGAAGCGTTCATTTCCAGTAACAGTTTGAATTTTTAGGTTTCACTCTGTTTTCTCCTATATTGATAGATGTATTTGGAACTCTAAATCCAACACGGTTTGTGCTAGCTTCTTGAAACTTGTCACAACAAAGTAGTTGCACGTTCTATCTCTACGTTTTGTTTCCTCTTGATGTAGCCCTAAGCAGTGACTGGCGAGAAACCCTTTCATGGAACGGGCTTGCCAAGCTTCCAAAAATTACGAATCTCCAGAAATCTCAGCAAATATTTTTTCACCCCAACTGGATGATACTTTCAGGTAATGATCAGTACACTAAGGCGACGTGGTTCCCCAAATTTCGTTCTTCTTTGTTGAAGCGTTCATTTCCAGTAACAGTTTGAATTTTTAGGTTTCACTCTGTTTTCTCCTATATTGATAGATGTATTTGGAACACTAAATCCAACACGGTTTGTGCTAGGCTCTTGAAACTTGACACAACAAAGTAGTTTCACGTTCTATCTCTAGGTTTTGTTTCCTCTTCATGTAGCCCTAAGCAGTGACTGGCGAGAAACACTTTCATGGAAAGGGTTGCCAAGCTTCCAAAAGTTACGAATCTCCAGATATCTCAGCAAATATTTTTTCACCAAAACTGGATGGTACTTTCAGGTAATGATCAGTACACTAAGGCGACTTGGTTCCCCAAATTTCGTTCTTCTATGTTGAAGCGTTCATTTCCAGTAACAGTTTGAATTTTTAGGTTTCACTCTGTTTTCTCCTATATTGATAGATGTATTTGGAACTCTAAATCCAACACGGTTTGTGCTAGCTTCTTGAAACTTGACACAACAAAGTAGTTTCACGTTCTATCTCTACATTTTGTTTCCTCTTGATGTAGCCCTAAGCAGTGACTGGCGAGAAACACTTTCATGGAAAGGGTTGCCAAGCTTCCAAAAATTACGAAATTCCAGAAATCTCAGCAAATATTTTTTCACCCAAACTGGATGGTACTTTCAAGTAATGATCAGTACACTAAGTCAACTTGGTTCCCCAAATTTCGTTCTTCTATGTTGAAGCGTTCATTTCCAGTAACAGTTTGAATTTTTAGGTTTCACTCTGTTTTCTCCTATATTGATAGATGTATTTGGAACTCTAAATCCAACACGGTTTGTGCTAGCTTCTTGAAACTTGTCACAACAAAGTAGTTTCACGTTCTATCTCTACGTTTTGTTTCCTCTTGATGTAGCCCTAAGCAGTGACGGACGAGAAACACTTTCATGGGAAGGGGTTGCCAAGCTTCCAAAAATTACAAATTTCCAGAAATCTCAGCAAATATTTTTTCACCCAAACTGGATGATACTTTCAGGTAATGATCAGTACACTAAGGCGACTTGGTTCCCCAAATTTCGTTCTTCTATGTTGAAGCGTTCATTTCCAGTAACAGTTTGAATTTTTAGGTTTCACTCTGTTTTCTCCTATATTGATAGATGTATTTGGAACTCTAAATCCAACACGGTTTGTGCTAGCTTCTTGAACCTGTCACAACAAAGTAGTTTCTCGTTCTATCTCTATGTTTTGTTTCCTCTTGATGTAGCCCTAAGCAGTGACTGGCGAGAAACCCTTTCATGGAACGGGGTTGCCAAGCTTCCAAAAATTACGAATCTCCAGAAATCTCAGCAAATATTTTTTCACCCAAACTAGATGATACTTTCAGGTAATGATCACTACACTAAGGCGACTTGGTTCCCCAAATTTCGTTCTTCTATGTTGAAGCGTTCATTTCCAGTAACAGTTTGAATGTTTAGGTTTCACTCTGTTTTCTCCTATATTGATAGATGTATTTGGAACTCTAAATCCAACACGGTTTGTGCCAGCTTCTTTAAACTTGTCACAACAAAGTAGTTTCACGTTCTATCTCTACGTTTTGTTTCCTCTTAATGTAGCCCTAAGCAGTGACTGGCGAGAAACCCTTTCATGTGAAGGGGTTGCCAAGCTTCCAAAAATTACGAAACTCCAGAAATCTCAGCAAATATTTTTTCACCCAAACTGGATGATACTTTCAGGTAATGATCAGTACACTAAGGCGACTTGGTTCCCGAAATTTCGTTCTTCTATGTTGAAGCGTTCATTTCCAGTAACAGTTTGAATTTTTAGGTTTCACTCTGTTTTCTCCTATATTGATAGATGTATTTGGAACTCTAAATCCAACACGGTTTGTGCTAGCTTCTTGAAACTTGTCACAACAAAGTAGTTTCACGTTCTATCTCTACATTTTGTTTCCTCTTGATGTAGCCCTAAGCAGTAACGGCGAAAAACACTTTCATGGGAAGGGGTTGCCAAGCTTCCAAAAATTACGAAACTCCAGAAATCTCAGCAAATATTTTTTCAACCAAACTGGATGATACTTTCAGGTAATGATCAGTACACTAAGGCGACTCGGTTCCCCAAATTTCGTTCTTCTATGTTGAAGCGTTCATTTCCAGTAACAGTTTGAATTTTTAGGTTTCACTCTGTTTTCTCCTATATTGATAGATGTATTTGGAACTCTAAATCCAACACGGTTTGTGCTAGCTTCTTGAAACTTGTCACAACAAAGTAGTTTCACGTTCTATCTCTACGTTTTGTTTCCTCTTGATGTAGCCCTAAGCAGTGACTGGCGAGAAACCCTTTCATGGAACGGGCTTGCCAAGCTTCCAAAAATTACGAATCTCCAGAAATCTCAGCAAATATTTTTTCACCCCAACTGGATGATACTTTCAGGTAATGATCAGTACACTAAGGCGACGTGGTTCCCCAAATTTCGTTCTTCTTTGTTGAAGCGTTCATTTCCAGTAACAGTTTGAATTTTTAGGTTTCACTCTGTTTTCTCCTATATTGATAGATGTATTTGGAACACTAAATCCAACACGGTTTGTGCTAGGCTCTTGAAACTTGACACAACAAAGTAGTTTCACGTTCTATCTCTAGGTTTTGTTTCCTCTTCATGTAGCCCTAAGCAGTGACTGGCGAGAAACACTTTCATGGAAAGGGTTGCCAAGCTTCCAAAAATTACGAATCTCCAGAAATCTCAGCAAATATTTTTTCACCCAAACTGGATGATACTTTCAGGTAATGATCAGTACACTAAGGTGATGTGGTTCCCCAAATTTCCTTTTCTATGTTGAAGCGTTCATTTCCAGTAACAGTTTGAATTTTTAGGTTTCACTCTGTTTTCTCCTATATTGATAGATGTATTTGGAACTCTAAATCCAACACGGTTTGTGCTAGCTTCTTGAAACTTGTCACAACAAAGTAGTTTCACGTTCTATCTCTACGTTTTGTTTCCTCTTGATGTAGCCCTAAGCAGTGACTGGCGAGAAACACTTTCATGGGAAGGGGTTGCCAAGCTTCCAAAAATTACGAAACTCCAGAAATCTCAGCAAATATTTTTTCACCCAAACTGGATGATACTTTCAGATAATGATCAGTACACTAAGGCGACTCGGTTCCCCAAATTTCGTTCTTCTATGTTGAAGCGTTCATTTCCAGTAACAGTTTGAATTTTTAGGTTTCACTCTGTTTTCTCCTATATTGATAGATGTATTTGGAACTCTAAATCCAACACGGTTTGTGCTAGCTTCTTGAAAGTTGTCACAACAAAGTAGTTTCTCGTTCTATCTCTATGTTTTGTTTCCTCTTGATGTAGCCCTAAGCAGTGACTGGCGAGAAACCCTTTCAAGAAACGGGGTTGCCAAGCTTCCAAAAATTAAGAATCTCCAGAAATCTCAGCAAATATTTTTTCACCCAAACTGGATGATACTTTCAGGTAATGATCACTACACTAAGTCAACTTGGTTCCCCAAATTTCGTTCTTCTATGTTGAAGCGTTCATTTCCAGTAACAGTTTGAATTTTTAGGTTTCACTCTGTTTTCTCCTATATTGATAGATGTATTTGGAACTCTAAATCCAACACGGTTTGTGCTAGCTTCTTGAAACTTGTCACAACAAAGTAGTTTCACGTTCTATCTCTACGTTTTGTTTCCTCTTGATGTAGCCCTAAGCAGTGACGGACGAGAAACACTTTCATGGGAAGGGGTTGCCAAGCTTCCAAAAATTACAAATTTCCAGAAATCTCAGCAAATATTTTTTCACCCAAACTGGATGATACTTTCAGGTAATGATCAGTACACTAAGGCGACTTGGTTCCCCAAATTTCGTTCTTCTATGTTGAAGCGTTCATTTCCAGTAACAGTTTGAATTTTTAGGTTTCACTCTGTTTTCTCCTATATTGATAGATGTATTTGGAACTCTAAATCCAACACGGTTTGTGCTAGCTTCTTGAACCTGTCACAACAAAGTAGTTTCTCGTTCTATCTCTATGTTTTGTTTCCTCTTGATGTAGCCCTAAGCAGTGACTGGCGAGAAACCCTTTCATGGAACGGGGTTGCCAAGCTTCCAAAAATTACGAATCTCCAGAAATCTCAGCAAATATTTTTTCACCCAAACTAGATGATACTTTCAGGTAATGATCACTACACTAAGGCGACTTGGTTCCCCAAATTTTGTTCTTCTATGTTGAAGCGTTCATTTCCAGTAACAGTTTGAATGTTTAGGTTTCACTCTGTTTTCTCCTATATTGATAGATGTATTTGGAACTCTAAATCCAACACGGTTTGTGCCAGCTTCTTTAAACTTGTCACAACAAAGTAGTTTCACGTTCTATCTCTACGTTTTGTTTCCTCTTAATGTAGCCCTAAGCAGTGACTGGCGAGAAACCCTTTCATGTGAAGGGGTTGCCAAGCTTCCAAAAATTACGAAACTCCAGAAATCTCAGCAAATATTTTTTCACCCAAACTGGATGATACTTTCAGGTAATGATCAGTACACTAAGGCGACTTGGTTCCCGAAATTTCGTTCTTCTATGTTGAAGCGTTCATTTCCAGTAACAGTTTGAATTTTTAGGTTTCACTCTGTTTTCTCCTATATTGATAGATGTATTTGGAACTCTAAATCCAACACGGTTTGTGCTAGCTTCTTGAAACTTGTCACAACAAAGTAGTTTCACGTTCTATCTCTACATTTTGTTTCCTCTTGATGTAGCCCTAAGCAGTGACTGGCGAAAAACACTTTCATGGGAAGGGGTTGCCAAGCTTCCAAAAATTACGAAACTCCAGAAATCTCAGCAAATATTTTTTCAACCAAACTGGATGATACTTTCAGGTAATGATCAGTACACTAAGGCGACTCGGTTCCCCAAATTTCGTTCTTCTATGTTGAAGCGTTCATTTCCAGTAACAGTTTGAATTTTTAGGTTTCACTCTGTTTTCTCCTATATTGATAGATGTATTTGGAACTCTAAATCCAACACGGTTTGTGCTAGCTTCTTGAAACTTGTCACAACAAAGTAGTTTCACGTTCTATCTCTACGTTTTGTTTCCTCTTGATGTAGCCCTAAGCAGTGACTGGCGAGAAACCCTTTCATGGAACGGGCTTGCCAAGCTTCCAAAAATTACGAATCTCCAGAAATCTCAGCAAATATTTTTTCACCCCAACTGGATGATACTTTCAGGTAATGATCAGTACACTAAGGCGACGTGGTTCCCCAAATTTCGTTCTTCTTTGTTGAAGCGTTCATTTCCAGTAACAGTTTGAATTTTTAGGTTTCACTCTGTTTTCTCCTATATTGATAGATGTATTTGGAACACTAAATCCAACACGGTTTGTGCTAGGCTCTTGAAACTTGACACAACAAAGTAGTTTCACGTTCTATCTCTAGGTTTTGTTTCCTCTTCATGTAGCCCTAAGCAGTGACTGGCGAGAAACACTTTCATGGAAAGGGTTGCCAAGCTTCCAAAAATTACGAATCTCCAGAAATCTCAGCAAATATTTTTTCACCCAAACTGGATGATACTTTCAGGTAATGATCAGTACACTAAGGTGATGTGGTTCCCCAAATTTCCTTTTCTATGTTGAAGCGTTCATTTCCAGTAACAGTTTGAATTTTTAGGTTTCACTCTGTTTTCTCCTATATTGATAGATGTATTTGGAACTCTAAATCCAACACGGTTTGTGCTAGCTTCTTGAAACTTGTCACAACAAAGTAGTTTCACGTTCTATCTCTACGTTTTGTTTCCTCTTGATGTAGCCCTAAGCAGTGACTGGCGAGAAACACTTTCATGGGAAGGGGTTGCCAAGCTTCCAAAAATTACGAAACTCCAGAAATCTCAGCAAATATTTTTTCACCCAAACTGGATGATACTTTCAGATAATGATCAGTACACTAAGGCGACTCGGTTCCCCAAATTTCGTTCTTCTATGTTGAAGCGTTCATTTCCAGTAACAGTTTGAATTTTTAGGTTTCACTCTGTTTTCTCCTATATTGATAGATGTATTTGGAACTCTAAATCCAACACGGTTTGTGCTAGCTTCTTGAAAGTTGTCACAACAAAGTAGTTTCTCGTTCTATCTCTATGTTTTGTTTCCTCTTGATGTAGCCCTAAGCAGTGACTGGCGAGAAACCCTTTCAAGAAACGGGGTTGCCAAGCTTCCAAAAATTAAGAATCTCCAGAAATCTCAGCAAATATTTTTTCACCCAAACTGGATGATACTTTCAGGTAATGATCACTACACTAAGGCGACTTGGTTCCCCAAATTTTGTTCTTCTATGTTGAAGCGTTCATTTCCAGTAACAGTTTGAATTTTTAGGTTTTACTCTGTTTTCTCCTATATTGATAGATGTATTTGGAACTCTAAATCCAACACGGTTTGTGCCAGCTTCTTTAAACATGTCACAACAAAGTAGTTTCACGTTCTATCTCTACGTTTTGTTTCCTCTTAATGTAGCCCTAAGCAGTGACTGGCGAGAAACCCTTTCATGGGAAGGGGTTGCCAAGCTTCCAAAAATTACGAATCTCCAGAAATCTCAGCAAATATTTTTTCACCCAAACTGGATGATACTTTCAGGTAATGATCAGTACACTAAGGCGACTTGGTTCCCCAAATTTCGTTATTCTATGTTGAAGCGTTCATTTCCAGTAACAGTTTGAATTGTTAGGTTTCACTCTGTTTTCTCCTATATTGATAGATGTATTTGGAACTCTAAATCCAACACGGTTTGTGCTAGCTTCTTGAAAATTGACACAACAAATAGTTTCACGTTCTATCTCTACGTTTTGTTTCCTCTTAATGTAGCCCTAAGCAGTGACTGGCGAGAAACCCTTTCATGGAACGGGGTTGCCAAGCTTCCAAAAATTATGCATCTCCAGAAATCTCAGCAAATATTTTTTCACCCAAACTGGATGATACTTTCAGGTAATGATCAGTACACTAAGGCGACTCGTTTCCACAAATTTCGTTCTTCTATGTTGAAGCGTTCATTTCCAGTAACAGTTTGAATTTTTAGGTTTCACTCTGTTTTCTCCTATATTGATAGATGTATTTGGAACTCTAAATCCAACACGGTTTGTGCTACCTTCTTGAAACTTGACACAACAAAGTAGTTTCACGTTCTATCTCTACGTTTTGTTTCCTCTTAATGTATCCCTAAGCAGTGACTGTCGAGAAACCCTTTCATGGAACGGGGTTGCCAAGCTTCCAAAAATTACGAATCTCCAGAAATCTCAGCAAATATTTTTTCACCCAAACTGGATGATACTTTCAGGTAATGATCAGTACACTAAGGCGACTTGGTTCCCCAAATTTCGTTCTTCTATGTTGAAGCGTTCATTTCCAGTAACAGTTTGAATTTTTAGGTTTCACTCTGTTTTCTCCTATATTGATAGATGTATTTGGAACTCTAAATCCAACACGGTTTGTGCTAGCTTCTTGAAACTTGACACAACAAAGTAGTTTCACTTTCTATATCTACGTTTTGTTTCCTCTTGATGTAGCCCTAAGCAGTGATTGGCGAGAAACACTTTCATGAAAAGGGGTTGCCAAGCTTCCAAAAATTACGAATCTCCAGAAATCTCAGCAAATATTTTTTCACCCAAACTGGATGATACTTTCAGGTAATGATCAGTACACTAAGGCGACTTGGTTCTCCAAATTTCGTTCTTCTATGATGAAGCGTTCATTTCCAGTAACAGTTTGAATTGTTAGGTTTCACTCTTTTTTCTCCTATATTGATAGATGTATTTGGAACTCTAAATCCAACACGGTTTGTGCTACCTTCTTGAAACTTGTCACAACAAAGTAGTTTCACGTTCTATCTCTACGTTTTGTTTCCTCTTGATGTAGCCCCAAGCAGTGACTGGCGAGAAACACTTTCATGGGAAGGGGTTGCCAAGCTTCCAAAAATTACGAATCTCCAGAAATCTCAGCAAATATTTTTTCACCCAAACTGGATGATACTTTCAGGTAATGATCAGTACACTAAGGCGACTCGGTTCCCCAAATTTCGTACTTCTATGTTGAAGCGTTCATTTCCAGTAACAGTTTGAATTTTTAGGTTTCACTCTGTTTTCTCCTATATTGATAGATGTATTTGGAACTCTAAATCCGACACGGTTTGTGCTAGCTTCTTGAAACTTGTCACAACAAAGTAGTTTCACGTTCTATCTCTACGTTTTGTTTCCTCTTGATGTAGCCCAAAGCAGTGACGGACGAGAAACACTTTCATGGGAAGGGGTTGCCAAGCTTCCAAAAATTACGAATTTCCAGAAATCTCAGCAAATATTTTTTCACCCAAACTGGATGATACTTTCAGGTAATGATCAGTACACTAAGGTGACTCGGTTCCCCAAATTTCGTTCTTCTATGTTGAAGCGTTCATTTCCAGTAACAGTTTGAATTTTTAGGTTTCACTCTGTTTTCTCCTATATTGATAGATGTATTTGGAACTCTAAATCCAACACGGTTTGTGCTAGCTTCTTGAAAATTGACACAACAAAGTAGTTTCACGTTCTATCTCTAGGTTTTGTTTCCTCTTGATGTAGCCCTAAGCAGTGACTGGCGAGAAACACTTTCATGGGAAGGGGTTGCCAAGCTTCCTAAAACTACGAATCTCCAGAAATCTCAGCAAATATTTTTTCACCCAAACTGGATGATACTTTCAGGTAATGATCAGTACACTAAGGCGACTTGGTTCCCCAAATTTCGTTATTCTATGTTGAAGCGTTCATTTCCAGTAACAGTTTGAATTTTTAGGTTTCACTCTGTTTTCTCCTATATTGATAGATGTATTTGGAACTCTAAATCCAACACGGTTTGTGCTAGCTTCTTGAAAATTGACACAACAAAGTAGTTTCACGTTCTATCTCTACGTTTTGTTTCCTCTAAATGTAGCCCTAAGCAGTGACTGGCGAGAAACCCTTTCATGGAACGGGCTTGCCAAGCTTCCAAAAATTACGAATCTCCAGAAATCTCAGCAAATATTTTTTCACCCAAACTGGATGATACTTTCAGGTAATGATCAGTACACTAAGGCGACTTGGTTCCCCAAATTTCGTTCTTCTATGTTGAAGCGTACATTTCCAGTAACAGTTTGAATTTTTAGGTTTCACTCTGTTTTCTCCTATATTGATAGATGTATTTGGAACTCTAAATCCAACACGGTTTGTGCTAGCTTCTTGAAACTTGTCACAACAAAGTAGTTTCACGTTCTATCTCTACGTTTTGTTTCCTCTTGATGAAGCCCAAAGCAGTGACGGACGAGAAACACTTTCATGGGAAGGGGTTGCCAAGCTTCCAAAAATTACGAATTTCCAGAAATCTCAGCAAATATTTTTTCACCCAAACTGGATGATACTTTCAGGTAATGATCAGTACACTAAGGCGACTTGGTTCCCCAAATTTCGTTCTTCTATGTTGAAGCGTTCATTTCCAGTAACAGTTTGAATTTTTAGGTTTCACTCTGTTTTCTCCTATATTGATAGATGTATTTGGAACTCTAAATCCAACACGGTTTGTGCTAGCTTCTTGAAACTTGACACAACAAAGTAGTTTCACGTTCTATCTCTAGGTTTTGTTTCCTCTTGATGTAGCCCTAAGCAGTGACTGGCAAGAAACACTTTCATGGGAAGGGGTTGCCAAGCTTCCTAAAACTATGAATCTCCAGAAATCTCAGCAAATATTTTTTCACCCAAACTGGATGATACTTTCAAGTAATGATCAGTACACTAAGGCGACTTGGTTCCCCAAATTTCGTTATTCTATGTTGAAGCGTTCATTTCCAGTAACAGTTTGAATTTTTAGGTTTCACTCTGTTTTCTCCTATATTGATAGATGTATTTGGAACTCTAAATCCAACACGGTTTGTGCTAGCTTCTTGAAAATTGACACAACAAAGTAGTTTCACGTTCTATCTCTATGTTTTGTTTCCTCTTAATGTAGCCCTAAGCAGTGACTGGCGAGAAACCCTTTCATGGAACGGGCTTGCCAAGCTTCCAAAAATTACGAATCTCCAGAAATCTCAGCAAATATTTTTTCACCCAAACTGGATGATACTTTCAGGTAATGATCAGTACACTAAGGCGACTTGGTTCCCCAAATTTCGTTCTTCTATGTTGAAGCGTTCATTTCCAGTAACAGTTTGAATTTTAGGTTTCACTCTGTTTTCTCCTATATTGATAGATGTATTTGGAACACTAAATCCAACACGGTTTGTGCTAGCTTCTTGAAACTTGACACAACAAAGTGGTTTCACGTTCTATCTATACGTTTTGTTTCCTCTTGATGTAGCCCTAAGCAGTGACTGGCGGGAAACCCTTTCATGGAACGGGGTTGCCAAGCTTCCAAAAATTATGCATCTCCAGAAATCTCAGCAAATATTTTTTCACCCAAACTGGATGATACTTTCAGGTAATGATCAGTACACTAAGGCGACTCGGTTCCCCAAATTTCGTTCTTCTATGTTGAAGCGTTCATTTCCAGTAACAGTTTGAATTTTTAGGTTTCACTCTGTTTTCTCCTATATTGATAGATGTATTTGGAACTCTAAATCCAACACGGTTTGTGCTAGCTTCTTGAAACTTGTCACAACAAAGTAGTTGCACGTTCTATCTCTACGTTTTGTTTCCTCTTGATGTAGCCCTAAGCAGTGACTGGCGAGAAACACTTTCAAGGGAAGGGGTTGCCAAGCTTCCAAAAATTACGAATCTCCAGAAATCTCAGCAAATATTTTTTCACCCCAACTGGATGATACTTTCAGGTAATGATCAGTACACTAAGGCGACGTGGTTCCCCAAATTTCG
This sequence comes from Spermophilus citellus, assembly GCF_964194105.1. Lineage (NCBI taxonomy): Eukaryota > Metazoa > Chordata > Mammalia > Rodentia > Sciuridae > Spermophilus > Spermophilus citellus. The sequence goes on along the minus strand of NC_138183.1, from coordinate 96,336,962 downwards.
TTCTTCTTTGTTGAAGCGTTCATTTCCAGTAACAGTTTGAATTTTTAGGTTTCACTCTGTTTTCTCCTATATTGATAGATGTATTTGGAACTCTAAATCCAACACGGTTTGTGCTAGCTTCTTGAAACTTGTCACAACAAAGTAGTTTCACGTTCTATCTCTACGTTTTGTTTCCTCTTGATGTAGCCCTAAGCAGTGACGGACGAGAAACACTTTCATGGGAAGGGGTTGCCAAGCTTCCAAAAATTACGAATTTCCAGAAAACTCAGCAAATATTTTTTCACCAAAATGGATGATACTTTCAGGTAATGATCAGTACACTAAGGCGACTTGGTTCCCCAAATTTCGTTCTTCTATGTTGAAGCGTTCATTTCCAGTAACAGTTTGAATTTTTAGGTTTCACTCTGTTTTTTCCTATATTGATAGATGTATTTGGAACTCTAAATCCAACACGGTTTGTGCTAGCTTCTTGAAACTTGACACAACAAAGTAGTTTCACATTCTATCTCTAGGTTTTGTTTCCTCTTGATGTAGCCCTAAGCAGTGACGGCGAGAAACACTTTCATGGGAAGGGGTTGCCAAGCTTCCTAAAACTACGAATCTCCAGAAATCTCAGCAAATATTTTTTCACCCAAACTGGATGATACTTTCAGGTAATGATCAGTACATTAAGGCGACTTGGTTCCCCAAATTTCGTTCTTCTATGTTGAAGCGTTCATTTCCAGTAACAGTTTGAATTTTTAGGTTTCACTCTGTTTTCTCCTATATTGATAGATGTATTTGGAACTCTAAATCCAACACGGTTTGTGCTAGCTTCTTGAACCTGTCACAACAAAGTAGTTTCTCGTTCTATCTCTATGTTTTGTTTCCTCTTGATGTAGCCCTAAGCAGTGACTGGCGAGAAACCCTTTCATGGAACGGGGTTGCCAAGCTTCCAAAAATTACGAATCTCCAGAAATCTCAGCAAATATTTTTTCACCCAAACTAGATGATACTTTCAGGTAATGATCACTACACTAAGGCGACTTGGTTCCCCAAATTTCGTTCTTCTATGTTGAAGCGTTCATTTCCAGTAACAGTTTGAATGTTTAGGTTTCACTCTGTTTTCTCCTATATTGATAGATGTATTTGGAACTCTAAATCCAACACGGTTTGTGCCAGCTTCTTTAAACTTGTCACAACAAAGTAGTTTCACGTTCTATCTCTACGTTTTGTTTCCTCTTAATGTAGCCCTAAGCAGTGACTGGCGAGAAACCCTTTCATGTGAAGGGGTTGCCAAGCTTCCAAAAATTACGAATCTCCAGAAATCTCAGCAAATATTTTTTCACCCAAACTGGATGATACTTTCAGGTAATGATCAGTACACTAAGGCGACTTGGTTCCCGAAATTTCGTTCTTCTATGTTGAAGCGTTCATTTCCAGTAACAGTTTGAATTTTTAGGTTTCACTCTGTTTTCTCCTATATTGATAGATGTATTTGGAACTCTAAATCCAACACGGTTTGTGCTAGCTTCTTGAAACTTGTCACAACAAAGTAGTTTCACGTTCTATCTCTACGTTTTGTTTCCTCTTGATGTAGCCCTAAGCAGTGACTGGCGAAAAACACTTTCATGGGAAGGGGTTGCCAAGCTTCCAAAAATTACGAAACTCCAGAAATCTCAGCAAATATTTTTTCAACCAAACTGGATGATACTTTCAGGTAATGATCAGTACACTAAGGCGACTCGGTTCCCCAAATTTCGTTCTTCTATGTTGAAGCGTTCATTTCCAGTAACAGTTTGAATTTTTAGGTTTCACTCTGTTTTCTCCTATATTGATAGATGTATTTGGAACTCTAAATCCAACAGGGTTTGTGCTAGCTTCTTGAAACTTGTCACAACAAAGTAGTTGCACGTTCTATCTCTACGTTTTGTTTCCTCTTGATGTAGCCCTAAGCAGTGACTGGCGAGAAACCCTTTCATGGAACGGGCTTGGCAAGCTTCCAAAAATTACGAATCTCCAGAAATCTCAGCAAATATTTTTTCACCCCAACTGGATGATACTTTCAGGTAATGATCAGTACACTAAGGCGACGTGGTTCCCCAAATTTCGTTCTTCTTTGTTGAAGCGTTCATTTCCAGTAACAGTTTGAATTTTTAGGTTTCACTCTGTTTTCTCCTATATTGATAGATGTATTTGGAACACTAAATCCAACACGGTTTGTGCTAGGCTCTTGAAACTTGACACAACAAAGTAGTTTCACGTTCTATCTCTAGGTTTTGTTTCCTCTTCATGTAGCCCTAAGCAGTGACTGGCGAGAAACACTTTCATGGAAAGGGTTGCCAAGCTTCCAAAAGTTACGAATCTCCAGATATCTCAGCAAATATTTTTTCACCAAAACTGGATGGTACTTTCAGGTAATGATCAGTACACTAAGGCGACTTGGTTCCCCAAATTTCGTTCTTCTATGTTGAAGCGTTCATTTCCAGTAACAGTTTGAATTTTTAGGTTTCACTCTGTTTTCTCCTATATTGATAGATGTATTTGGAACTCTAAATCCAACACGGTTTGTGCTAGCTTCTTGAAACTTGACACAACAAAGTAGTTTCACGTTCTATCTCTACATTTTGTTTCCTCTTGATGTAGCCCTAAGCAGTGACTGGCGAGAAACACTTTCATGGAAAGGGTTGCCAAGCTTCCAAAAATTACGAAATTCCAGAAATCTCAGCAAATATTTTTTCACCCAAACTGGATGGTACTTTCAAGTAATGATCAGTACACTAAGTCAACTTGGTTCCCCAAATTTCGTTCTTCTATGTTGAAGCGTTCATTTCCAGTAACAGTTTGAATTTTTAGGTTTCACTCTGTTTTCTCCTATATTGATAGATGTATTTGGAACTCTAAATCCAACACGGTTTGTGCTAGCTTCTTGAAACTTGTCACAACAAAGTAGTTTCACGTTCTATCTCTACGTTTTGTTTCCTCTTGATGTAGCCCTAAGCAGTGACGGACGAGAAACACTTTCATGGGAAGGGGTTGCCAAGCTTCCAAAAATTACAAATTTCCAGAAATCTCAGCAAATATTTTTTCACCCAAACTGGATGATACTTTCAGGTAATGATCAGTACACTAAGGCGACTTGGTTCCCCAAATTTCGTTCTTCTATGTTGAAGCGTTCATTTCCAGTAACAGTTTGAATTTTTAGGTTTCACTCTGTTTTCTCCTATATTGATAGATGTATTTGGAACTCTAAATCCAACACGGTTTGTGCTAGCTTCTTGAAACTTGACACAACAAAGTAGTTTCACATTCTATCTCTAGGTTTTGTTTCCTCTTGATGTACCCTAATCAGTGACTGGCGAGAAACACTTTCATGTGAAGGGGTTGCCAAGCTTCCTAAAACTACGAATCTCCAGAAATCTCAGCAAATATTTTTTCACCCAAACTGGATGATACTTTCAGGTAATGATCAGTACACTAAGGCGACTTGGTTCCCCAAATTTCGTTATTCTATGTTGAAGCGTTCATTTCCAGTAACAGTTTGAATTTTTAGGTTTCACTCTGTTTTCTCCTATATTGATAGATGTATTTGGAACTCTAAATCCAACACGGTTTGTGCTAGCTTCTTGAAACTTGTCACAACAAAGTAGTTTCTCGTTCTATCTCTATGTTTTGTTTCCTCTTGATGTAGCCCTAAGCAGTGACTGGCGAGAAACCCTTTCATGGAACGGGGTTGCCAAGCTTCCAAAAATTACGAATCTCCAGAAATCTCAGCAAATATTTTTTCACCCAAACTGGATGATACTTTCAGGTAATGATCAGTACACTAAGGTGATGTGGTTCCCCAAATTTCCTTTTCTATGTTGAAGCGTTCATTTCCAGTAACAGTTTGAATTTTTAGGTTTCACTCTGTTTTCTCCTATATTGATAGATGTATTTGGAACTCTAAATCCAACACGGTTTGTGCTAGCTTCTTGAAACTTGTCACAACAAAGTAGTTTCACGTTCTATCTCTACGTTTTGTTTCCTCTTGATGTAGCCCTAAGCAGTGACTGGCGAGAAACACTTTCATGGGAAGGGGTTGCCAAGCTTCCAAAAATTACGAAACTCCAGAAATCTCAGCAAATATTTTTTCACCCAAACTGGATGATACTTTCAGATAATGATCAGTACACTAAGGCGACTCGGTTCCCCAAATTTCGTTCTTCTATGTTGAAGCGTTCATTTCCAGTAACAGTTTGAATTTTTAGGTTTCACTCTGTTTTCTCCTATATTGATAGATGTATTTGGAACTCTAAATCCAACACGGTTTGTGCTAGCTTCTTGAAACTTGTCACAACAAAGTAGTTTCACGTTCTATCTCTACGTTTTGTTTCCTCTTGATGTAGCCCTAAGCAGTGACTGGCGAGAAACACTTTCATGGGAAGGGGTTGCCAAGCTTCCAAAAATTACGAATCTCCAGAAATCTCAGCAAATATTTTTTCACCCCAACTGGATGATACTTTCAGGTAATGATCAGTACACTAAGGCGACGTGGTTCCCCAAATTTCGTTCTTCTTTGTTGAAGCGTTCATTTCCAGTAACAGTTTGAATTTTTAGGTTTCACTCTGTTTTCTCCTATATTGATAGATGTATTTGGAACACTAAATCCAACACGGTTTGTGCTAGGCTCTTGAAACTTGACACAACAAAGTAGTTTCACGTTCTATCTCTAGGTTTTGTTTCCTCTTGATGTAGCCCTAAGCAGTGACTGGCGAGAAACACTTTCATGGAAAGGGTTGCCAAGCTTCCAAAAATTACGAATCTCCAGATATCTCAGCAAATATTTTTTCACCAAAACTGGATGGTACTTTCAGGTAATGATCAGTACACTAAGGCGACTTGGTTCCCCAAATTTCGTTCTTCTATGTTGAAGCGTTCATTTCCAGTAACAGTTTGAATTTTTAGGTTTCACTCTGTTTTCTCCTATATTGATAGATGTATTTGGAACTCTAAATCCAACACGGTTTGTGCTAGCTTCTTGAAACTTGACACAACAAAGTAGTTTCACGTTCTATCTCTACATTTTGTTTCCTCTTGATGTAGCCCTAAGCAGTGACTGGCGAGAAACACTTTCATGGAAAGGGTTGCCAAGCTTCCAAAAATTACGAAATTCCAGAAATCTCAGCAAATATTTTTTCACCCAAACTGGATGGTACTTTCAAGTAATGATCAGTACACTAAGTCAACTTGGTTCCCCAAATTTCGTTCTTCTATGTTGAAGCGTTCATTTCCAGTAACAGTTTGAATTTTTAGGTTTCACTCTGTTTTCTCCTATATTGATAGATGTATTTGGAACTCTAAATCCAACACGGTTTGTGCTAGCTTCTTGAAACTTGACACAACAAAGTAGTTTCACGTTCTATCTCTACGTTTTGTTTCCTCTTGATGTAGCCCTAAGCAGTGACTGGCGAGAAACACTTTCATGGAACGGGGTTGCCAAGCTTCCAAAAATTACGAATCTCCAGAAATCTCAGCAAATATTTTTTCACCCAAACTGGATGATACTTTTAGGTAATTATCAGCACACTAAGGCAACGTGGTTCCCCAAATTTCGTTCTTCTATGTTGAAGCGTTCATTTCCAGTAACAGTTTGAATTTTTAGGTTTCCCTCTGTTTTCTCCTATATTGATAGATGTATTTGGAACTCTAAATCCAACACGGTTTGTGCTAGCTTCTTGAAACTTGACACAACAAAGTAGTTTCACATTCTATCTCTACGTTTTGTTTCCTCTTGATGTAGCCCTAAGCACTGACTGCCGAGAAGCACTTTCATTGAACGGGGTTGCCAAGCTTCCAAAAATTACGAATCTCCAGAAATCTCAGCAAATATTTTTTCACCAAAAATGGATGGTACTTTCAGGTAATGATCAGTACACTAAGGCGACGTGGTTCCCCAAATTTCATTCTTCTATGTTGAAGCGTTCATTTCCAGTAACAGTTTGAATTTTTAGGTTTCACTGTGTTTTCTCCTACATTGATAGATGTATTTGGAACTCTAAATCCAACACGGTTTGTGCTAGGCTCTTGAAACTTGACACAACAAAGTAGTTTCACATTCTATCGCTAGGTTTTGTTTCCTCTTGATGTAGCCCTACGCAGTGACTGGCGAGAAACACTTTCATGGAAAGGGTTGCCAAGCTTCCAAAAATTACGAATCTCCAGAAATCTCAGCAAATATTTTTTCACCAAAACTGGATGGTACTTTCAGGTAATGATCAGTACACTAAGGCGACGTGGTTCCCCCAAATTCATTCTTCTATGTTGAAGCGTTCATTTCCAGTAACAGTTTGAATTTTTAGGTTTCACTGTGTTTTCTCCTACATTGATAGATGTATTTGGAACTCTATATCCAACACGGTTTGTGATAGGCTCTTGAAACTTGACACAACAAAGTAGTTTCACGTTCTATCTCTACGTTTTGTTTCCTCTTGATGTAGCCCTAAGCAGTGACTAGCGAGAAACACTTTCATGGAACGGGGTGGCCAAGCTTCCAAAAATTACGAATCTCCAGATATCTCAGCAAATATTTTTTCACCAAAACTGGATGGTACTTTCAGGTAATGATCAGTACACTAAGGCGACATGGTTCCCCAAATTTCGTTTTCTATGTTGAAGCGTTCATTTCCAGTAACAGTTTGATTTTTTAGGTTTCACTCTGTTTTCTCCTATATTGATAGATGTATTTGGAACTCTAAATCCAACACGGTTTGTGCTAGCTTCTTGAAACTTGACACAACAAAGTAGTTTCACGTTCTATCTCTACATTTTGTTTCCTCTTGATGTAGCCCTAAGCAGTGACTGGCGAGAAACACTTACATGGAAAGGGTTGCCAAGCTTCCAAAAATTACGAAATTCCAGAAATCTCAGCAAATATTTTTTCACCCAAACTGGATGGTACTTTCAAGTAATGATCAGTACACTAAGTCGACTTCGTTCCCCAAATTTCGTTCTTCTATGTTGAAGCGTTCATTTCCAGTAACAGTTTGAATTTTTAGGTTTCACTCTGTTTTCTCCTATATTGATAGATGTATTTGGAACTCTAAATCCAACACGGTTTGTGCTAGCTTCTTGAAACTTGACACGAGAAAGTAGTTTCAAGATCTATCTCTATGTTTTGTAACCTGTTGATGTAGCCCTAAGCAGTGACTAGCGAGAAACACTTTCATTGAAAGGGGTGGCCAAGCTTCCAAAAATTACGAATCTCCAGAAATCTCAGCAAATATTTTTTCACCCAAACTGGATGATACTTTTAGGTAATTATCAGTACACTAAGGCAACGTGGTTCCCCAAATTTCGTTCTTCTTTGTTGAAGCGTTCATTTCCAGTAACAGTTTGAATTTTTAGGTTTCACTCTGTTTTCTCCTATATTGATAGATGTATTTGGAACTCTAAATCCAACACGGTTTGTGCTAGCTTCTTGAAACTTGAGAAACAAAGTAGTTTCACGTTCTATCTCTACGTTTTGTTTCCTCTTGATGTAGCCCTAAGCAGTGACTGGCGAGAAACACTTTCATGGAATTAGGTTGCCAAGCTTCCAAAAATTACGAATCTCCAGAAATCTCAGCAAATATTTTTTCACCCAAACTGGATGGTACTTTCAGGTAATGATCAGTACACTAAGGCGACTTGGTTCCCCAAATTTCGTTTTCTATGTTGAAGCGTTCATTTCCAGTAACAGTTTGATTTTTTAGGTTTCACTCTGTTTTCTCCTATATTGATAGATGTATTTGGAACTCTAAATCCAACACGGTTTGTGCTAGCTTCTTGAAACTTGACACAACAAAGTAGTTTCACGTTCTATCTCTACATTTTGTTTCCTCTTGATGTAGCCCTAAGCAGTGACTGGCGAGAAACACTTACATGGAAAGGGTTGCCAAGCTTCCAAAAATTACGAAATTCCAGAAATCTCAGCAAATATTTTTTCACCCAAACTGGATGGTACTTTCAAGTAATGATCAGTACACTAAGTCGACTTGGTTCCCCAAATTTCGTTCTTCTATGTTGAAGCGTTCATTTCCAGTAACAGTTTGAATTTTTAGGTTTCACTCTGTTTTCTCCTATATTGATAGATGTATTTGGAACTCTAAATCCAACACGGTTTGTGCTAGCTTCTTGAAACTTGACACGAGAAAGTAGTTTCAAGATCTATCTCTATGTTTTGTAACCTGTTGATGTAGCCCTAAGCAGTGACTAGCGAGAAACACTTTCATTGAAAGGGGTGGCCAAGCTTCCAAAAATTACGAATCTCCAGAAATCTCAGCAAATATTTTTTCACCCAAACTGGATGATACTTTTAGGTAATTATCAGTACACTAAGGCAACGTGGTTCCCCAAATTTCGTTCTTCTATGTTGAAGCGTTCATTTCCAGTAACAGTTTGAATTTTTAGGTTTCACTCTGTTTTCTCCTATATTGATAGATGTATTTGGAACTCTAAATCCAACACGGTTTGTGCTAGCTTCTTGAAACTTGACAAACAAAGTAGTTTCACGTTCTATCTCTACGTTTTGTTTCCTCTTGATGTAGCCCTAAGCAGTGACTGGCGAGAAACACTTTCATGGAATTAGGTTGCCAAGCTTCCAAAAATTACGAATCTCCAGAAATCTCAGCAAATATTTTTTCACCCAAACTGGATGATACTTTCAGGTAATGATCAGTACACTAAGGCGACGTGGTTCCTCAAATTTCGTTCTTCAATGTTGAAGCGTTCATTTCCAGTAACAGTTTGAATTTTTAGGTTTCCCTCTGTTTTCTCCTATATTGATAGATGTATTTGGAACTCTAAATCCAACACGGTTTGTGCTAGCTTCTTGAAACTTGACACAACAAAGTAGTTTCACATTCTATCTCTACGTTTTGTTTCCTCTTGATGTAGCCCTAAGCACTGACTGCCGAGAAGCACTTTCATTGAACGGGGTTGCCAAGCTTCCAAAAATTACGAATCTCCAGAAATCTCAGCAAATATTTTTTCACCAAAACTGGATGATACTTTCAGGTAATGATCAGTACACTAAGGCGACGTGGTTCCCAAATTTCATTCTTCTATGTTGAAGCGTTCATTTACAGTAACAGTTTGAATTTTTAGGTTTCACTCTGTTTTCTCGTATATTGATAGATGTATTTGGAACTCTAAATCCAACACGGTTTGTGCTAGGCTCTTGAAACTTGACAAAACAAAGTAGTTTCACGTTCTATCTCTAGGTTTTGTTTCCTCTTGATGTAGCCCTATGCAGTGACTGGCGAGAAACACTTTCATGGAAAGGGTTGCCAAGCTTCCAAAAATTACGAATCTCCAGATATTTCAGCAAATATTTTTTCACCCAAACTGGATGGTACTTTCAGGTAATGATCAGTACACTAAGGCGACTTGGTTCCCCAAATTTCGTTCTTCTATGTTGAAGCGTTCATTTCCAATAACAGTTTGAATTTTTAGGTTTCACTCTGTTTTCTCCTATATTGATAGATGTATTTGGAACTCTAAATCCAACACGGTTTATGCTAGCTTCTTGAAACTTGACACAACAAAGTAGTTTCACGTTCTATCTCTACGTTTTGTTTCCTCTTGATGTAGCCCTAAGCAGTGACTAGCGAGAAACATTTTCATGGAACGGGGTTGCCAAGCTTCCAAAAATTACGAATCTCCAGAAATCTCAGCAAATATTTTTTCACCCAAACTGGAGGGTACTTTCAGGTAATGATCAGTACACTAAGGCGACGTGGTTCCCACAATTTCATTCTTCTATGTTGAAGCGTTCATTTCCAGTAACAGTTTGAATTTTTAGGTTTCACTCTGTTTTCTCCTATATTGATAGATGTATTTGGAACTCTAAATCCAACACGGTTTGTGCTAGCTTCTTGAAACTTGACACAACAAAGTAGTTTCACGTTCTATCTCTACGTTTTGTTTCCTCTTGATGTAGCCCTAAGCAGTGACTGGCGAGAAACACTTTCATGGAACGGGGTTGCCAAGCTTCCAAAAATTACGAATCTCCAGAAATCTCAGCAAATATTTTTTCACCCCAACTGGATGATACTTTCAGGTAATGATCAGTACACTAAGGCGACGTGGTTCCCCAAATTTCGTTCTTCTTTGTTGAAGCGTTCATTTCCAGTAACAGTTTGAATTTTTAGGTTTCACTCTGTTTTCTCCTATATCGATAGATGTATTTGGAACTCTAAATCCAACACGGTTTGTGCTAGCTTCTTGAAACTTGACAAACAAAGTAGTTTCACGTTCTATCTCTACGTTTTGTTTCCTCTTGATGTAGCCCTAAGCAGTGACAGGCGAGAAACACTTTCATGGAATTAGGTTGCCAAGCTTCCAAAAATTACGAATCTCCAGAAATCTCAGCAAATATTTTTTCACCCAAATTGGATGGTACTTTCAGGAAATGATCAGTACACTAAGGCGACTTGGTTCCCCAAATTTCGTTCTTCTATGTTGAAGCGTTCATTTCCAATAACAGTTTGAATTTTTAGGTTTCACTCTGTTTTCTCCTATATTGATAGATGTATTTGGAACTCTAAATCCAACACGGTTTATGCTAGCTTCTTGAAACTTGACACAACAAAGTAGTTTCACGTTCTATCTCTACGTTTTGTTTCCTCTTGATGTAGCCCTAAGCAGTGACTAGCGAGAAACATTTTCATGGAACGGGGTTGCCAAGCTTCCAAAAATTACGAATCTCCAGAAATCTCAGCAAATATTTTTTCACCCAAACTGGATGATACTTTCAGGTAATGATCAGTACACTAAGGCGACGTGGTTCCCCAAATTTCGTTCTTCTATGTTGAAGCGTTCATTTCCAGTAACAGTTTGAATTTTTAGGTTTCACTCTGTTTTCTCCTATATTGATAGATGTATTTGGAACTCTAAATCCTACACGGTTTGTGCTAGCTACTTGAAACTTGACACCACAAAGTAGTTTCACATTCTATCTCTACGTTTTGTTTCCTCTTGATGTAGCCCTAAGCAGTGACTGGCGAGAAACACTTTAATGGCAAAGGTTGCCAAGCTTCCAAAAATTACGAATCTCCAGAAATCTCAGCAAATATTTTTTCACCCACACTGGAGGGTACTTTCAGGTAATGATCAGTACACTAAGGCGACGTGGTTCCCACAATTTCATTCTTCTATGTTGAAGCGTTCATTTCCAGTAACAGTTTGAATTTTTAGGTTTCACTCTGTTTTCTCCTATATTGATAGATGTATTTGGAACTCTAAATCCAACACGGTTTGTGCTAGCTTCTTGAAACTTGACACAACAAAGTAGTTTCACGTTCTATCTCTACGTTTTGTTTCCTCTTGATGTAGCCCTAAGCAGTGACTGGCGAGAAACACTTTCATGGAACGGGGTTGCCAAGCTTCCAAAAATTACGAATCTCCAGAAATCTCAGCAAATATTTTTTCACCCAAACTGGATGATACTTTCAGGTAATGATCAGTACACTAAGGCGACGTGGTTCCCCAAATTTCGTTCTTCTTTGTTGAAGCGTTCATTTCCAGTAACAGTTTGAATTTTTAGGTTTCACTCTGTTTTCTCCTATATTGATAGATGTATTTGGAACACTAAATCCAACACGGTTTGTGCTAGGCTCTTGAAACTTGACACAACAAAGTAGTTTCACGTTCTATCTCTAGGTTTTGTTTCCTCTTCATGTAGCCCTAAGCAGTGATTGGCGAGAAACACTTTCATGGAACGGGGTTGCCAAGCTTCCAAAAATTACGAATCTCCAGATATCTCAGCAAATATTTTTTCACCAAAACTGGATGGTACTTTCAGGTAATTATCAGTACACTAAGGCAACGTGGTTCCCCAAATTTCATTCTTCTATGTTGAAGCGTTCATTTCCAGTAACAGTTTGAATTTTTAGGTTTCCCTCTGTTTTCTCCTACATTGATAGATGTATTTGGAACTCTAAATCCAACACGGTTTGTGCTAGCTTCTTGAAACTTGACACAACAAAGTAGTTTCAAATTCTATCTCTACGTTTTGTTTCCTCTTGATGTAGCCCTAAGCACTGACTGCCGAGAAGCACTTTCATTGAACGGGGTTGCCAAGCTTCCAAAAATTACGAATCTCCAGAAATCTCAGCAAATATTTTTTCACCAAAACTGGATGGTACTTTCAGGTAATGATCAGTACACTAAGGCGACGTGGTTCCCCAAATTTCATTCTTCTATGTTGAAGCGTTCATTTCCAGTAACAGTTTGAATTTTTAGGTTTCACTGTGTTTTCTCCTACATTGATAGATGTATTTGGAACTCTAAATCCAACACGGTTTGTGCTAGGCTCTTGAAACTTGACACAACAAAGTAGTTTCACATTCTATCGCTAGGTTTTGTTTCCTCTTGATGTAGCCCTACGCAGTGACTGGCGAGAAACACTTTCATGGAAAGGGTTGCCAAGCTTCCAAAAATTACGAATCTCCAGAAATCTCAGCAAATATTTTTTCACCAAAACTGGATGGTACTTTCAGGTAATGATCAGTACACTAAGGCGACGTGGTTCCCCCAATTTCATTCTTCTATGTTGAAGCGTTCATTTCCAGTAACAGTTTGAATTTTTAGGTTTCACTGTGTTTTCTCCTACATTGATAGATGTATTTGGAACTCTAAATCCAACACGGTTTGTGATAGGCTCTTGAAACTTGACACAACAAAGTAGTTTCACGTTCTATCTCTACGTTTTGTTTCCTCTTGATGTAGCCCTAAGCAGTGACTAGCGAGAAACACTTTCATGGAACGGGGTGGCCAAGCTTCCAAAAATTACGAATCTCCAGATATCTCAGCAAATATTTTTTCACCAAAACTGGATGGTACTTTCAGGTAATGATCAGTACACTAAGGCGACTTGGTTCCCCAAATTTCGTTTTCTATGTTGAAGCGTTCATTTCCAGTAACAGTTTGAATTTTTAGGTTTCACTCTGTTTTCTCCTATATTGATAGATGTATTTGGAACTCTAAATCCAACACGGTTTGTGCTAGCTTCTTGAAACTTGACACAACAAAGTAGTTTCACGTTCTATCTCTACATTTTGTTTCCTCTTGATGTAGCCCTAAGCAGTGACTGGCGAGAAACACTTACATGGAAAGGGTTGCCAAGCTTCCAAAAATTACGAAATTCCAGAAATCTCAGCAAATATTTTTTCACCCAAACTGGATGGTACTTTCAAGAAATGATCAGTACACTAAGTCGACTTGGTTCCCCAAATTTCGTTCTTCTATGTTGAAGCGTTCATTTCCAGTAACAGTTTGAATTTTTAGGTTTCACTCTGTTTTCTCCTATATTGATAGATGTATTTAGAACTCTAAATCCAACACGGTTTGTGCTAGCTTCTTGAAACTTGACACGAGAAAGTAGTTTCAAGATCTATCTCTATGTTTTGTAACCTGTTGATGTAGCCCTAAGCAGTGACTAGCGAGAAACACTTTCATTGAAAGGGGTGGCCAAGCATCCAAAAATTACGAATCTCCAGAAATCTCAGCAAATATTTTTTCACCCAAACTGGATGATACTTTTAGGTAATTATCAGTACACTAAGGCAACGTGGTTCCCCAAATTTCGTTCTTCTATGTTGAAGCGTTCATTTCCAGTAACAGTTTGAATTTTTAGGTTTCACTCTGTTTTCTCCTATATTGATAGATGTATTTGGAACTCTAAATCCAACACGGTTTGTGCTAGCTTCTTGAAACTTGACAAACAAAGTAGTTTCACGTTCTATCTCTACGTTTTGTTTCCTCTTGATGTAGCCCTAAGAAGTGACTGGCGAGAAACACATTCATGGAATTAGGTTGCCAAGCTTCCAAAAATTACGAATCTCCAGAAATCTCAGCAAATATTTTTTCACCCAAACTGGATGATACTTTCAGGTAATGATCAGTACACTAAGGCGACGTGGTTCCTCAAATTTCGTTCTTCAATGTTGAAGCGTTCATTTCCAGTAACAGTTTGAATTTTTAGGTTTCCCTCTGTTTTCTCCTATATTGATAGATGTATTTGGAACACTAAATCCAACACGGTTTGTGCTAGGCTCTTGAAACTTGACACAACGAAGTAGTTTCACGTTCTATCTCTAGGTTTTGTTTCCTCTTCATGTAGCCCTAAGCAGTGACTGGCGAGAAACACTTTCATGGAAAGGGTTGCCAAGCTTCCAAAAATTACGAATCTCCAGATATCTCAGCAAATATTTTTTCACCAAAACTGGATGGTACTTTCAGGTAATGATCAGTACACTAAGGCGACTTGGTTCCCCAAATTTCGTTCTTCTATGTTGAAGCGTTCATTTCCAGTAACAGTTTGAATTTTTAGGTTTCACTCTGTTTTCTCCTATATTGATAGATGTATTTGGAACTCTAAATCCAACACGGTTTGTGCTAGCTTCTTGAAACTTGACACAACAAAGTAGTTTCACGTTCTATCTCTACATTTTGTTTCCTCTTGATGTAGCCCTAAGCAGTGACTGGCGAGAAACACTTTCATGGAAAGGGTTGCCAAGCTTCCAAAAATTACGAAATTCCAGAAATCTCAGCAAATATTTTTTCACCCAAACTGGATGGTACTTTCAAGTAATGATCAGTACACTAAGTCAACTTGGTTCCCCAAATTTCGTTCTTCTATGTTGAAGCGTTCATTTCCAGTAACAGTTTGAATTTTTAGGTTTCACTCTGTTTTCTCCTATATTGATAGATGTATTTGGAACTCTAAATCCAACACGGTTTGTGCTAGCTTCTTGAAACTTGACACAACAAAGTAGTTTCACGTTCTATCTCTAGGTTTTGTTTCCTCTTGATGTAGCCCTAAGCAGTGACTGGCGAGAAACACTTTCATGGAACGGGGTTGCCAAGCTTCCAAAAATTACGAATCTCCAGAAATCTCAGCAAATATTTTTTCACCCAAACTGGATGATACTTTTAGGTAATTATCAGTACACTAAGGCAACGTGGTTCCCCAAATTTCGTTCTTCTATGTTGAAGCGTTCATTTCCAGTAACAGTTTGAATTTTTAGGTTTCCCTCTGTTTTCTCCTATATTGATAGATGTATTTGGAACTCTAAATCCAACACGGTTTGTGCTAGCTTCTTGAAACTTGACACAACAAAGTAGTTTCACATTCTATCTCTACGTTTTGTTTCCTCTTGATGTAGCCCTAAGCACTGACTGCCGAGAAGCACTTTCATTGAACGGGGTTGCCAAGCTTCCAAAAATTACGAATCTCCAGAAATCTCAGCAAATATTTTTTCACCAAAACTGGATGGTACTTTCAGGTAATGATCAGTACACTAAGGCGACGTGGTTCCCCAAATTTCATTCTTCTATGTTGAAGCGTTCATTTCCAGTAACAGTTTGAATTTTTAGGTTTCACTGTGTTTTCTCCTACATTGATAGATGTATTTGGAACTCTAAATCCAACACGGTTTGTGCTAGGCTCTTGAAACTTGACACAACAAAGTAGTTTCACATTCTATCGCTAGGTTTTGTTTCCTCTTGATGTAGCCCTACGCAGTGACTGGCGAGAAACACTTTCATGGAAAGGGTTGCCAAGCTTCCAAAAATTACGAATCTCCAGAAATCTCAGCAAATATTTTTTCACCAAAACTGGATGGTACTTTCAGGTAATGATCAGTACACTAAGGCGACGTGGTTCCCCCAATTTCATTCTTCTATGTTGAAGCGTTCATTTCCAGTAACAGTTTGAATTTTTAGGTTTCACTGTGTTTTCTCCTACATTGATAGATGTATTTGGAACTCTAAATCCAACACGGTTTGTGATAGGCTCTTGAAACTTGACACAACAAAGTAGTTTCACGTTCTATCTCTACGTTTTGTTTCCTCTTGATGTAGCCCTAAGCAGTGACTAGCGAGAAACACTTTCATGGAACGGGGTGGCCAAGCTTCCAAAAATTACGAATCTCCAGATATCTCAGCAAATATTTTTTCACCAAAACTGGATGGTACTTTCAGGTAATGATCAGTACACTAAGGCGACTTGGTTCCCCAAATTTCGTTTTCTATGTTGAAGCGTTCATTTCCAGTAACAGTTTGAATTTTTAGGTTTCACTCTGTTTTCTCCTATATTGATAGATGTATTTGGAACTCTAAATCCAACACGGTTTGTGCTAGCTTCTTGAAACTTGACACAACAAAGTAGTTTCACGTTCTATCTCTACATTTTGTTTCCTCTTGATGTAGCCCTAAGCAGTGACTGGCGAGAAACACTTACATGGAAAGGGTTGCCAAGCTTCCAAAAATTACGAAATTCCAGAAATCTCAGCAAATATTTTTTCACCCAAACTGGATGGTACTTTCAAGTAATGATCAGTACACTAAGTCGACTTGGTTCCCCAAATTTCGTTCTTCTATGTTGAAGCGTTCATTTCCAGTAACAGTTTGAATTTTTAGGTTTCACTCTGTTTTCTCCTATATTGATAGATGTATTTAGAACTCTAAATCCAACACGGTTTGTGCTAGCTTCTTGAAACTTGACACGAGAAAGTAGTTTCAAGATCTATCTCTATGTTTTGTAACCTGTTGATGTAGCCCTAAGCAGTGACTAGCGAGAAACACTTTCATTGAAAGGGGTGGCCAAGCTTCCAAAAATTACGAATCTCCAGAAATCTCAGCAAATATTTTTTCACCCAAACTGGATGATACTTTTAGGTAATTATCAGTACACTAAGGCAACGTGGTTCCCCAAATTTCGTTCTTCTATGTTGAAGCGTTCATTTCCAGTAACAGTTTGAATTTTTAGGTTTCACTCTGTTTTCTCCTATATTGATAGATGTATTTGGAACTCTAAATCCAACACGGTTTGTGCTAGCTTCTTGAAACTTGACAAACAAAGTAGTTTCACGTTCTATCTCTACGTTTTGTTTCCTCTTGATGTAGCCCTAAGCAGTGACTGGCGAGAAACACTTTCATGGAATTAGGTTGCCAAGCTTCCAAAAATTACGAATCTCCAGAAATCTCAGCAAATATTTTTTCACCCAAACTGGATGATACTTTCAGGTAATGATCAGTACACTAAGGCGACGTGGTTCCTCAAATTTCGTTCTTCAATGTTGAAGCGTTCATTTCCAGTAACAGTTTGAATTTTTAGGTTTCCCTCTGTTTTCTCCTATATTGATAGATGTATTTGGAACTCTAAATCCAACACGGTTTGTGCTAGCTTCATGAAACTTGACACAACAAAGTAGTTTCACATTCTATCTCTACGTTTTGTTTCCTCTTGATGTAGCCCTAAGCACTGACTGCCGAGAAGCACTTTCATTGAACGGGGTTGCCAAGCTTCCAAAAATTACGAATCTCCAGAAATCTCAGCAAATATTTTTTCACCAAAACTGGATGATACTTTCAGGTAATGATCAGTACACTAAGGCGACGTGGTTCCCAAATTTCATTCTTCTATGTTGAAGCGTTCATTTACAGTAACAGTTTGAATTTTTAGGTTTCACTCTGTTTTCTCGTATATTGATAGATGTATTTGGAACTCTAAATCCAACACGGTTTGTGCTAGGCTCTTGAAACTTGACAAAACAAAGTAGTTTCACGTTCTATCTCTAGGTTTTGTTTCCTCTTGATGTAGCCCTACGCAGTGACTGGCGAGAAACACTTTCATGGAAAGGGTTGCCAAGCTTCCAAAAATTACGAATCTCCAGATATTTCAGCAAATATTTTTTCACCCAAACTGGATGGTACTTTCAGGTAATGATCAGTACACTAAGGCGACTTGGTTCCCCAAATTTCGTTCTTCTATGTTGAAGCGTTCATTTCCAATAACAGTTTGAATTTTTAGGTTTCACTCTGTTTTCTCCTATATTGATAGATGTATTTGGAACTCTAAATCCAACACGGTTTATGCTAGCTTCTTGAAACTTGACACAACAAAGTAGTTTCACGTTCTATCTCTACGTTTTGTTTCCTCTTGATGTAGCCCTAAGCAGTGACTAGCGAGAAACATTTTCATGGAACGGGGTTGCCAAGCTTCCAAAAATTACGAATCTCCAGAAATCTCAGCAAATATTTTTTCACCCAAACTGGATGATACTTTCAGGTAATGATCAGTACACTAAGGCGACGTGGTTCCCCAAATTTCGTTCTTCTATGTTGAAGCGTTCATTTCCAGTAACAGTTTGAATTTTTAGGTTTCACTCTGTTTTCTCCTATATTGATAGATGTATTTGGAACTCTAAATCCTACAAGGTTTGTGCTAGCTACTTGAAACTTGACACCACAAAGTAGTTTCACATTCTATCTCTACGTTTTGTTTCCTCTTGATGTAGCCCTAAGCAGTGACTGGCGAGAAACACTTTAATGGCAAAGGTTGCCAAGCTTCCAAAAATTACGAATCTCCAGAAATCTCAGCAAATATTTTTTCACCCAAACTGGAGGGTACTTTCAGGTAATGATCAGTACACTAAGGCGACGTGGTTCCCACAATTTCATTCTTCTATGTTGAAGCGTTCATTTCCAGTAACAGTTTGAATTTTTAGGTTTCACTCTGTTTTCTCCTATATTGATAGATGTATTTGGAACTCTAAATCCAACACGGTTTGTGCTAGCTTCTTGAAACTTGACACAACAAAGTAGTTTCACGTTCTATCTCTACGTTTTGTTTCCTCTTGATGTAGCCCTAAGCAGTGACTGGCAAGAAACACTTTCATGGAACGGGGTTGCCAAGCTTCCAAAAATTACGAATCTCCAGAAATCTCAGCAAATATTTTTTCACCCAAACTGGATGATACTTTCAGGTAATGATCAGTACACTAAGGAGACTTGGTTCCCCAAATTTCGTTCTTCTATGTTGAAGCGTTCATTTCCAGTAACAGTTTGAATTTTTAGGTTTCACTCTGTTTTCTCCTATATCGATAGATGTATTTGGAACTCTAAATCCAACACGGTTTGTGCTAGCTTCTTGAAACTTGACAAACAAAGTAGTTTCACGTTCTATCTCTACGTTTTGTTTCCTCTTGATGTAGCCCTAAGCAGTGACAGGCGAGAAACACTTTCATGGAATTAGGTTGCCAAGCTTCCAAAAATTACGAATCTCCAGAAATCTCAGCAAATATTTTTTCACCCAAACTGGATGGTACTTTCAGGAAATGATCAGTACACTAAGGCGACTTGGTTCCCCAAATTTCGTTCTTCTATGTTGAAGCGTTCATTTCCAATAACAGTTTGAATTTTTAGGTTTCACTCTGTTTTCTCCTATATTGATAGATGTATTTGGAACTCTAAATCCAACACGGTTTATGCTAGCTTCTTGAAACTTGACACAACAAAGTAGTTTCACGTTCTATCTCTACGTTTTGTTTCCTCTTGATGTAGCCCTAAGCAGTGACTAGCGAGAAACATTTTCATGGAACGGGGTTGCCAAGCTTCCAAAAATTACGAATCTCCAGAAATCTCAGCAAATATTTTTTCACCCAAACTGGATGATACTTTCAGGTAATGATCAGTACACTAAGGCGACGTGGTTCCCCAAATTTCGTTCTTCTATGTTGAAGCGTTCATTTCCAGTAACAGTTTGAATTTTTAGGTTTCACTCTGTTTTCTCCTATATTGATAGATGTATTTGGAACTCTAAATCCTACACGGTTTGTGCTAGCTACTTGAAACTTGACACCACAAAGTAGTTTCACATTCTATCTCTACGTTTTGTTTCCTCTTGATGTAGCCCTAAGCAGTGACTGGCGAGAAACACTTTAATGGCAAAGGTTGCCAAGCTTCCAAAAATTACGAATCTCCAGAAATCTCAGCAAATATTTTTTCACCCAAACTGGAGGGTACTTTCAGGTAATGATCAGTACACTAAGGCGACGTGGTTCCCACAATTTCATTCTTCTATGTTGAAGCGTTCATTTCCAGTAACAGTTTGAATTTTTAGGTTTCCCTCTGTTTTCTCCTATATTGATAGATGTATTTGGAACTCTAAATCCAACACGGTTTGTGCTAGCTTCTTGAAACTTGACACAACAAAGTAGTTTCACGTTCTATCTCTACGTTTTGTTTCCTCTTGATGTAGCCCTAAGCAGTGACAGGCGAGAAACACTTTCATGGAATTAGGTTGCCAAGCTTCCAAAAATTACGAATCTCCAGAAATCTCAGCAAATATTTTTTCACCCAAACTGGATGATACTTTCAGGTAATGATCAGTACACTAAGGCGACGTGGTTCCTCAAATTTCGTTCTTCAATGTTGAAGCGTTCATTTCCAGTAACAGTTTGAATTTTTAGGTTTCCCTCTGTTTTCTCCTATATTGATAGATGTATTTGGAACTCTAAATCCAACACGGTTTGTGCTAGCTTCTTGAAACTTGACACAACAAAGTAGTTTCACGTTCTATCTCTACGTTTTGTTTCCTCTTGATGTAGCCCTAAGCAGTGACTAGCGAGAAACATTTTCATGGAACGGGGTTGCCAAGCTTCCAAAAATTACGAATCTCCAGAAATCTCAGCAAATATTTTTTCACCCAAACTGGATGATACTTTCAGGTAATGATCAGTACACTAAGGCGACGTGGTTCCCCAAATTTCGTTCTTCTATGTTGAAGCGTTCATTTCCAGTAACAGTTTGAATTTTTAGGTTTCACTCTGTTTTCTCCTATATTGATAGATGTATTTGGAACTCTAAATCCTACACGGTTTGTGCTAGCTACTTGAAACTTGACACCACAAAGTAGTTTCACATTCTATCTCTACGTTTTGTTTCCTCTTGATGTAGCCCTAAGCAGTGACTGGCGAGAAACACTTTAATGGCAAAGGTTGCCAAGCTTCCAAAAATTACGAATCTCCAGAAATCTCAGCAAATATTTTTTCACCCAAACTGGAGGGTACTTTCAGGTAATGATCAGTACACTAAGGCGACGTGGTTCCCACAATTTCATTCTTCTATGTTTAAGCGTTCATTTCCAGTAACAGTTTGAATTTTTAGGTTTCACTCTGTTTTCTCCTATATTGATAGATGTATTTGGAACTCTAAATCCAACACGGTTTGTGCTAGCTTCTTGAAACTTGACACAACAAAGTAGTTTCACGTTCTATCTCTACGTTTTGTTTCCTCTTGATGTAGCCCTAAGCAGTGACTGGCGAGAAACACTTTCATGGAACGGGGTTGCCAAGCTTCCAAAAATTACGAATCTCCAGAAATCTCAGCAAATATTTTTTCACCCAAACTGGATGATACTTTTAGGTAATTATCAGCACACTAAGGCAACGTGGTTCCCCAAATTTCGTTATTCTATGTTGAAGCGTTCATTTCCAGTAACAGTTTGAATTTTTAGGTTTCACTCTGTTTTCTCCTATATCGATAGATGTATTTGGAACTCTTAATCCAACACGGTTTGTGCTAGCTTCTTGAAACTTGACAAACAAAGTAGTTTCACGTTCTATCTCTACGTTTTGTTTCCTCTTGATGTAGCCCTAAGCAGTGACAGGCGAGAAACACTTTCATGGAATTAGGTTGCCAAGCTTCCAAAAATTACGAATCTCCAGAAATCTCAGCAAATATTTTTTCACCCAAACTGGATGATACTTTCAGGTAATGATCAGTACACTAAGGCGACGTGGTTCCTCAAATTTCGTTCTTCAATGTTGAAGCGTTCATTTCCAGTAACAGTTTGAATTTTTAGGTTTCCCTCTGTTTTCTCCTATATTGATAGATGTATTTGGAACTCTAAATCCAACACGGTTTGTGCTAGCTTCTTGAAACTTGACACAACAAAGTAGTTTCACGTTCTATCTCTACGTTTTGTTTCCTCTTGATGTAGCCCTAAGCAGTGACTAGCGAGAAACATTTTCATGGAACGGGGTTGCCAAGCTTCCAAAAATTACGAATCTCCAGAAATCTCAGCAAATATTTTTTCACCCAAACTGGATGATACTTTCAGGTAATGATCAGTACACTAAGGCGACGTGGTTCCCCAAATTTCGTTCTTCTATGTTGAAGCGTTCATTTCCAGTAACAGTTTGAATTTTTAGGTTTCACTCTGTTTTCTCCTATATTGATAGATGTATTTGGAACTCTAAATCCTACACGGTTTGTGCTAGCTACTTGAAACTTGACACCACAAAGTAGTTTCACATTCTATCTCTACGTTTTGTTTCCTCTTGATGTAGCCCTAAGCAGTGACTGGCGAGAAACACTTTAATGGCAAAGGTTGCCAAGCTTCCAAAAATTACGAATCTCCAGAAATCTCAGCAAATATTTTTTCACCCAAACTGGAGGGTACTTTCAGGTAATGATCAGTACACTAAGGCGACGTGGTTCCCACAATTTCATTCTTCTATGTTTAAGCGTTCATTTCCAGTAACAGTTTGAATTTTTAGGTTTCACTCTGTTTTCTCCTATATTGATAGATGTATTTGGAACTCTAAATCCAACACGGTTTGTGCTAGCTTCTTGAAACTTGACACAACAAAGTAGTTTCACGTTCTATCTCTACGTTTTGTTTCCTCTTGATGTAGCCCTAAGCAGTGACTGGCGAGAAACACTTTCATGGAACGGGGTTGCCAAGCTTCCAAAAATTACGAATCTCCAGAAATCTCAGCAAATATTTTTTCACCCAAACTGGATGATACTTTTAGGTAATTATCAGCACACTAAGGCAACGTGGTTCCCCAAATTTCGTTCTTCTATGTTGAAGCGTTCATTTCCAGTAACAGTTTGAATTTTTAGGTTTCCCTCTGTTTTCTCCTATATTGATAGATGTATTTGGAACTCTAAATCCAACACAGTTTGTGCTAGCTTCTTGAAACTTGACACAACAAAGTAGTTTCACATTCTATCTCTACGTTTTGTTTCCTCTTGATGTAGCCATAAGCACTGACTGCCGAGAAGCACTTTCATTGAACGGGGTTGCCAAGCTTCCAAAAATTACGAATCTCCAGAAATCTCAGCAAATATTTTTTCACCAAAACTGGATGATACTTTCAGGTAATGATCAGTACACTAAGGCGACTCGTTTCCCCAAATTTCGTTCTTCTATGTTGAAGCGTTCATTTCCAGTAACAGTTTGAATTTTTAGGTTTCACTCTGTTTTCTCCTATATTGATAGATGTATTTGGAACTCTAAATCCAACACGGTTTGTGCTAGCTTCTTGAAACTTGACACAACAAAGTAGTTTCACGTTCTATCTCTACATTTTGTTTCCTCTTGATGTAGCCCTAAGCAGTGACTGGCGAGAAACACTTTCATGGAAAGGGTTGCCAAGCTTCCAAAAATTACGAATGTCCAGAAATCTCAGCAAATATTTTTTCACCTAAACTGGATGGTACTTTCAGGTAATGATCAGTACACTAAGGCGACTTGGTTCACCAAATTTCGTTCTTCTATGTTGAAGTGTTCAATTCCAGTAACAGTTTGAATTTTTAGGTTTCACTCTGTTTTCTCCTATATTGATAGATGTATTTGGAACTCTAAATCCAACACGGTTGGTGCTAGCTTCTTGAAACTTGACACAACAAAGTAGTTTCACGTTCTATCTCTACATTTTGTTTCCTCTTGATGTAGCCCTAAGCAGTGATTGGCGAGAAACACTTTCATGGAACGGGGTTGCCAAGCTTCCAAAAATTACGAACCTCCAGAAATCTCAGCAAATATTTTTTCACCAAAACTGGATGATACTTTCAGGTAATGATCAGTACACTAAGGACACTTGGTTCCCCAAATTTCGTTCTTCTATGTTGAAGCGTTCATTTCCAGTAACAGTTTGAATTTTTAGGTTTCACTCTGTTTTCTCCTATATCGATAGATGTATTTGGAACTCTAAATCCAACACGGTTTGTGCTAGCTTCTTGAAACTTGACAAACAAAGTAGTTTCACGTTCTATCTCTACGTTTTGTTTCCTCTTGATGTAGCCCTAAGCAGTGACAGGCGAGAAACACTTTCATGGAATTAGGTTGCCAAGCTTCCAAAAATTACGAATCTCCAGAAATCTCAGCAAATATTTTTTCACCCAAACTGGATGGTACTTTCAGGAAATGATCAGTACACTAAGGCGACTTGGTTCCCCAAATTTCGTTCTTCTATGTTGAAGCGTTCATTTCCAATAACAGTTTGAATTTTTAGGTTTCACTCTGTTTTCTCCTATATTGACAGATGTATTTGGAACTCTAAATCCAACACGGTTTATGCTAGCTTCTTGAAACTTGACACAACAAAGTAGTTTCACGTTCTATCTCTACGTTTTGTTTCCTCTTGATGTAGCCCTAAGCAGTGACTAGCGAGAAACATTTTCATGGAACGGGGTTGCCAAGCTTCCAAAAATTACGAATCTCCAGAAATCTCAGCAAATATTTTTTCACCCAAACTGGATGATACTTTCAGGTAATGATCAGTACACTAAGGCGACGTGGTTCCCCAAATTTCGTTCTTCTACGTTGAAGCGTTCATTTCCAGTAACAGTTTGAATTTTTAGGTTTCACTCTGTTTTCTCCTATATTGATAGATGTATTTGGAACTCTAAATCCTACACGGTTTGTGCTAGCTACTTGAAACTTGACACCACAAAGTAGTTTCACATTCTATCTCTACGTTTTGTTTCCTCTTGATGTAGCCCTAAGCAGTGACTGGCGAGAAACACTTTAATGGCAAAGGTTGCCAAGCTTCCAAAAATTACGAATCTCCAGAAATCTCAGCAAATATTTTTTCACCCAAACTGGAGGGTACTTTCAGGTAATGATCAGTACACTAAGGCGACGTGGTTCCCACAATTTCATTCTTCTATGTTGAAGCGTTCATTTCCAGTAACAGTTTGAATTTTTAGGTTTCACTCTGTTTTCTCCTATATTGATAGATGTATTTGGAACTCTAAATCCAACACGGTTTGTGCTAGCTTCTTGAAACTTGACACAACAAAGTAGTTTCACGTTCTATCTCTACGTTTTGTTTCCTCTTGATGTAGCCCTAAGCAGTGACTGGCGAGAAACACTTTCATGGAACGGGGTTGCCAAGCTTCCAAAAATTACGAATCTCCAGAAATCTCAGCAAATATTTTTTCACCCAAACTGGATGATACTTTTAGGTAATTATCAGCACACTAAGGCAACGTGGTTCCCCAAATTTCGTTATTCTATGTTGAAGCGTTCATTTCCAGTAACAGTTTGAATTTTTAGGTTTCACTCTGTTTTCTCCTATATCGATAGATGTATTTGGAACTCTTAATCCAACACGGTTTGTGCTAGCTTCTTGAAACTTGACAAACAAAGTAGTTTCACGTTCTATCTCTACGTTTTGTTTCCTCTTGATGTAGCCCTAAGCAGTGACTGGCGAGAAACACTTTCATGGAATTAGGTTGCCAAGCTTCCAAAAATTACGAATCTCCAGAAATCTCAGCAAATATTTTTTCACCCAAACTGGATGATACTTTCAGGTAATGATCAGTACACTAAGGCGACGTGGTTCCTCAAATTTCGTTCTTCAATGTTGAAGCGTTCATTTCCAGTAACAGTTTGAATTTTTAGGTTTCCCTCTGTTTTCTCCTATATTGATAGATGTATTTGGAACTCTAAATCCAACACGGTTTGTGCTAGCTTCTTGAAACTTGACACAACAAAGTAGTTTCACGTTCTATCTCTACGTTTTGTTTCCTCTTGATGTAGCCCTAAGCAGTGACTAGCGAGAAACATTTTCATGGAACGGGGTTGCCAAGCTTCCAAAAATTACGAATCTCCAGAAATCTCAGCAAATATTTTTTCACCCAAACTGGATGATACTTTCAGGTAATGATCAGTACACTAAGGCGACGTGGTTCCCCAAATTTCGTTCTTCTATGTTGAAGCGTTCATTTCCAGTAACAGTTTGAATTTTTAGGTTTCACTCTGTTTTCTCCTATATTGATAGATGTATTTGGAACTCTAAATCCTACACGGTTTGTGCTAGCTACTTGAAACTTGACACCACAAAGTAGTTTCACATTCTATCTCTACGTTTTGTTTCCTCTTGATGTAGCCCTAAGCAGTGACTGGCGAGAAACACTTTAATGGCAAAGGTTGCCAAGCTTC
This sequence comes from Spermophilus citellus, assembly GCF_964194105.1. NCBI lineage: Eukaryota > Metazoa > Chordata > Mammalia > Rodentia > Sciuridae > Spermophilus > Spermophilus citellus. The sequence goes on along the minus strand of NC_138183.1, from coordinate 96,310,939 downwards.
CAAAAATTACGAATCTCCAGAAATCTCAGCAAATATTTTTTCACCCAAACTGGAGGGTACTTTCAGGTAATGATCAGTACACTAAGGCGACGTGGTTCCCACAATTTCATTCTTCTATGTTGAAGCGTTCATTTCCAGTAACAGTTTGAATTTTTAGGTTTCACTCTGTTTTCTCCTATATTGATAGATGTATTTGGAACTCTAAATCCAACACGGTTTGTGCTAGCTTCTTGAAACTTGACACAACAAAGTAGTTTCACGTTCTATCTCTACGTTTTGTTTCCTCTTGATGTAGCCCTAAGCAGTGACTGGCGAGAAACACTTTCATGGAACGGGGTTGCCAAGCTTCCAAAAATTACGAATCTCCAGAAATCTCAGCAAATATTTTTTCACCCAAACTGGATGATACTTTTAGGTAATTATCAGCACACTAAGGCAACGTGGTTCCCCAAATTTCGTTCTTCTATGTTGAAGCGTTCATTTCCAGTAACAGTTTGAATTTTTAGGTTTCCCTCTGTTTTCTCCTATATTGATAGATGTATTTGGAACTCTAAATCCAACACGGTTTGTGCTAGCTTCTTGAAACTTGACACAACAAAGTAGTTTCACATTCTATCTCTACGTTTTGTTTCCTCTTGATGTAGCCCTAAGCACTGACTGCCGAGAAGCACTTTCATTGAACGGGGTTGCCAAGCTTCCAAAAATTACGAATCTCCAGAAATCTCAGCAAATATTTTTTCACCAAAACTGGAGGGTACTTTCAGGTAATGATCAGTACACTAAGGCGACTCGTTTCCCCAAATTTCGTTCTTCTATGTTGAAGCGTTCATTTCCAGTAACAGTTTGAATTTTTAGGTTTCACTCTGTTTTCTCCTATATTGATAGATGTATTTGGAACTCTAAATCCAACACGGTTTGTGCTAGCTTCTTGAAACTTGACACAACAAAGTAGTTTCACGTTCTATCTCTACATTTTGTTTCCTCTTGATGTAGCCCTAAGCAGTGACTGGCGAGAAACACTTTCATGGAAAGGGTTGCCAAGCTTCCAAAAATTACGAATGTCCAGAAATCTCAGCAAATATTTTTTCACCTAAACTGGATGGTACTTTCAGGTAATGATCAGTACACTAAGGCGACTTGGTTCACCAAATTTCGGTCTTCTATGTTGAAGTGTTCAATTCCAGTAACAGTTTGAATTTTTAGGTTTCACTCTGTTTTCTCCTATATTGATAGATGTATTTGGAACTCTAAATCCAACACGGTTGGTGCTAGCTTCTTGAAACTTGACACAACAAAGTAGTTTCACGTTCTTTCTCTACATTTTGTTTCCTCTTGATGTAGCCCTAAGCAGTGATTGGCGAGAAACACTTTCATGGAACGGGGTTGCCAAGCTTCCAAAAATTACGAATCTCCAGAAATCTCAGCAAATATTTTTTCACCCAAACTGGATGATACTTTCAGGTAATGTTCAGTACACTAAGGAGACGTGGTTCCACAAATTTCGTTCTTCTATGTTGAAGCGTTCATTTCCAGTAACAGTTTGAATTTTTAGGTTTCACTCTGTTTTCTCCTATATTGATAGATGTATTTGGAACTCTAAATCCTACACGGTTTGTGCTAGCTTCTTGAAACTTGACACCACAAAGTAGTTTCACATTCTATCTCTACGTTTTGTTTCCTCTTGATGTAGCCCTAAGCAGTGACTGGCGAGAAACACTTTCATTGAACGGGGTTGCCAAGCTTCCAAAAATTACGAATCTCCAGAAATCTCAGCAAATATTTTTTCACCAAAACTGGATGATACTTTCAGGTAATGATCAGTACACTAAGGTGACGTGGTTCCCCAAATTTCGTTCTTCTATGTTGAAGCATTCATTTCCAGTAACAGTTTGAATTTTTAGGTTTCACTCTGTTTTCTCCTATATTGATAGATGTATTTGGAACTCTAAATCCAACACGGTTGGTGCTAGCTTCTTGAAACTTGACACAACAAAGTAGTTTCACGTTCTATCTCTACATTTTGTTTCCTCTTGATGTAGCCCTAAGCAGTGATTGGCGAGAAACACTTTCATGGAACGGGGTTGCCAAGCTTCCAAAAATTACGAACCTCCAGAAATCTCAGCAAATATTTTTTCACCAAAACTGGATGGTACTTTCAGGTAATGATCAGTACACTAAGTCGACGTGGTTCCCCCAATTTCATTCTTCTATGTTGAAGCGTTCATTTCCAGTAACAGTTTGAATTTTTAGGTTTCACTGTGTTTTCTCCTACATTGATAGATGTATTTGGAACTCTAAATCCAACACGGTTTGTGCTAGGCTCTTGAAACTTGACACAACAAAGTAGTTTCACATTCTATCTCTAGGTTTTGTTTCCTCTTGATGTAGCCCTACGCAGTGACTGGCGAGAAACACTTTCATGGAAAGGGTTGCCAAGATTCCAAAAATTACGAATCTCCAGATATCTCAGCAAATATTTTTTCACCCAAACTGGATGGTACTTTCAGGTAATGATCAGTACACTAAGGCGACTTGGTTCCCCAAATTTCGTTCTTCTATGTTGAAGCGTTCATTTCCAGTAACAGTTTGAATTTTTAGGTTTCACTCTGTTTTCTCCTATATTGATAGATGTATTTGGAATCTAAATCCAACACGGTTTATGCTAGCTTCTTGAAACTTGACACAACAAAGTAGTTTCACGTTCTATCTCTACGTTTTGTTTCCTCTTGATGTAGCCCTAAGCAGTGACTAGCGAGAAACACTTTCATGGAACGGGGTTGCCAAGCTTCCAAAAATTACGAATCTCCAGAAAGCTCAGCAAATATTTTTTTCATCCAAACTGGATGATACTTTCAGGTAATGATCAGTACACTAAGTCGACTTGGTTCCCCATATTTCGTTCTTCTATGTTGAAGCGTTCATTTCCAGTAACAGTTTGAAATTTTAGGTTTCACTCTGTTTTCTCCTATATTGATAGATGTATTTGGAACTCTAAATCCAACACGGTTTGTGCTAGCTTCTTGAAACTTGACACAACAAAGTAGTTTCACGTTCTATCTCTACATTTTGTTTCCTCTTGATGTAGCCCTAAGCAGTGACTGGCAAGAAACACTTTCATGGAACGGGTTGCCAAGCTTCCATAAATTACGAATGTCCAGAAATCTCAGCAAATATTTTTTCACCTAAACTGGATGGTACTTTCAGGTAATTATCAGTACACTAAGGCGACTTGGTTTCCCAAATTTCGTTCTTCTATGTTGAAGCGTTCATTTCCAGTAACAGTTTGAATTTTTAGGTTTCACTCTGTTTTCTCCTATATTGATAGATGTATTTGGAACTCTAAATCCAACACGGTTTGTGCTAGCTTCTTGAAACTTGACACAACAAAGTAGTTTCACGTTCTATCTCTACGTTTTGTTTCCTCTTGATGTAGCCCTAAGCAGTGACTGGCGAGAAACACTTTCATGGAACGGGGTTGCCAAGCTTCCAAAAATTACGAAACTCCAGAAATCTCAGCAAATATTTTTTCACCCAAACTGGATGATACATTCAGGTAATGATCAGTACACTAAGGAGACGTGGTTCCCCAAATTTCGTTCTTCTATGTTGAAGCGTTCATTTCCAGTAACAGTTTGAATTTTTAGGTTTCACTCTGTTTCTCCTATATTGATAGATGTATTTGGAACTCTAAATCCAACACGGTTTGTGCTAGGCTCCTGAAACTTGACACAACAAAGTAGTTTCATGTTCTATCTCTAGGTTTTGTTTCCTCTTGATGTAGCCCTACGCAGTGACTGGCGAGAAACACTTTCATGGAAAGGGTTGCCAAGCTTCCAAAAATTACGAATCTCCAGATATCTCAGCAAATATTTTTTCACCGAAACTGGATGATACTTTCAGGTAATGATCAGTACACTAAGGCGACTTGGTTCCCCAAATTTCGTTCTTCTATGTTGAAGCGTTCATTTCCAGTAACAGTTTGAATTTTTAGGTTTCACTCTGTTTTCTCCTATATTGATAGATGTATTTGGAACTCTAAATCCAACACGGTTTGTGCTTGCTTCTTGAAAGTTGACACAACAAAGTAGTTTCACGTTCTATCTCTACATTTTGTTTCCTCTTGATGTAGCCCTAAGCAGTAACTGGCGAGAAACACTTTCATGGAACGGGGTTGCCAAGCTTCCAAAAATTACGAATCTCCAGAAATCTCAGCAAATGTTTTTTCACCAAAACTGGATGGTACTTTCAGGTAATGATCAGTACACTAAGGCGACGTGGTTCCCCCAATTTCATTCTTCTATGTTGAAGCGTTCATTTCCAGTAACAGTTTGAATTTTTAGGTTTCACTCTGTTTTCTCCTATATTGATAGATGTATTTGGAACTCTAAATCCAACACGGTTTGTGCTAGGCTCTTGAAACTTGACACAACAAAGTAGTTTCACGTTCTATCTCTATGTTTTGTTTCCTCTTGATGTAGCCCTAAGCAGTGACTGGCGAGATACACTTACATGGAAAGGGGTTGCCAAGCTTCCAAAAATTACGAATCTCCAGAAATCTCAGCAAATATTTTTTCACCCAAACTGGATGATACTTTGAGGTAATGATCAGTACACTAAGGCGACTTGGTTCCCCAAATTTCGTTCTTCTATGTTGAAGCGTTCATTTCCAGTAACAGTTTGAATTTTTAGGTTTCACTCTGTTTTCTCCTATATTGATAGATGTATTTGGAACTCTAAATCCAAGACGGTTTGTGCTAGCTTCTTGAAACTTGACACAACAAAGTAGTTTCACGTTCTCTCTCTACGCTTTGTTTCCTCTTGATGTAGCCCTAAGCAGTGACTGGCCAGAAACACTTTCATGGGAAGGGGTTGCCAAGCTTCCAAAAATTACGAATCTCCAGAAATCTCAGCAAATATTTTTTCACCCAAACTGGATGATACTTTCAGGTAATGATCAGTACACTAAGGCGACTTGGTTCCCCAAATTTCGTTCTTCTATGTTGAAGCGTTCATTTCCAGTAACAGTTTGAATTTTTAGGTTTCACTCTGTTTTCTCCTATATTGATAGATGTATTTGGAACTCTAAATCCAACACGGTTTATGCTAGCTTCTTGAAACTTGACACAACAAAGTAGTTTCACGTTCTATCTCTACATTTTGTTTCCTCTTGATGTAGCCCTAAGCAGTGACTGGCGAGAAACACTTTCATGGAACGGGGTTGCCAAGCTTCCAAAAATTACGAATCTCCAGAAATCTCAGCAAATATTTTTTCACCCAAACTGGATGATACTTTCAGGTAATGATCAGTACACTAAGGTGACGTGGTTCCCCAAATTTCGTTCTTCTATGTTGAAGCGTTCATTTCCAGTAACAGTTTGAATTTTTAGGTTTCACTCTGTTTTCTCCTATATTGATAGATGTATTTGGAACTCTAAATCCAACACGGTTTGTGCTAGCTTCTTGAAACTTGACACAACAAAGTAGTTTCACGTTCTATCTCTACATTTTGTTTCCTCTTGATGTAGCCCTAAGCAGTAACTGGCGAGAAACACTTTCATGGAACGGGGTTGCCAAGCTTCCAAAAATTACGATTCTCCAGAAATCTCAGCAAATGTTTTTTCACCAAAACTGGATGGTACTTTCAGGTAATGATCAGTACACTAAGGCGACGTGGTTCCCCAATTTCATTCTTCTATGTTGAAGCGTTCATTTCCATTAACAGTTTGAATTTTTAGGTTTCACTCTGTTTCTCCTATATTGATAGATGTATTTGGAACTCTAAATCCAACACGGTTTGTGCTAGGCTCCTGAAACTTGACACAACAAAGTAGTTTCATGTTCTATCTCTAGGTTTTGTTTCCTCTTGATGTAGCCCTACGCAGTGACTGGCGAGAAACACTTTCATGGAAAGGGTTGCCAAGCTTCCAAAAATTACGAATCTCCAGATATCTCAGCAAATATTTTTTCACCCAAACTGGATGATACTTTCAGGTAATGATCAGTACACTAAGGCGACTTGGTTCCCCAAATTTCGTTCTTCTATGTTGAAGCGTTCATTTCCAGTAACAGTTTGAATTTTTAGGTTTCACTCTGTTTTCTCCTATATTGATAGATGTATTTGGAACTCTAAATCCAACACGGTTTGTGCTAGCTTCTTGAAACTTGACACAACAAAGTAGTTTCACGTTCTATCTCTACATTTTGTTTCGTCTTGATGTAGCCCTAAGCAGTAACTGGCGAGAAACACTTTCATGGAACGGGGTTGCCAAGCTTCCAAAAATTACGAATCTCCAGAAATCTCAGCAAATGTTTTTTCACCAAAACTGGATGGTACTTTCAGGTAATGATCAGTACACTAAGGCGACGTGGTTCCCCCAATTTCATTCTTCTATGTTGAAGCGTTCATTTCCAGTAACAGTTTGAATTTTTAGGTTTCACTCTGTTTTCTCCTATTTTGATAGATGTATTTGGAACTCTAAATCCAACACGGTTTGTGCTAGGCTCTTGAAACTTGACACAACAAAGTAGTTTCACGTTCTATCTCTATGTTTTGTTTCCTCTTGATGTAGCCCTAAGCAGTGACTGGCGAGATACACTTACATGGAAAGGGGTTGCCAAGCTTCCAAAAATTACGAATCTCCAGAAATCTCAGCAAATATTTTTTCACCCAAACTGGATGATACTTTGAGGTAATGATCAGTACACTAAGGCGACTTGGTTCCCCAAATTTCGTTCTTCTATGTTGAAGCGTTCATTTCCAGTAACAGTTTGAATTTTTAGGTTTCACTCTGTTTTCTCCTATATTGATAGATGTATTTGGAACTCTAAATCCAACACGGTTTGTGCTAGCTTCTTGAAACTTGACACAACAAAGTAGTTTCACGTTCTATCTCTATGTTTTGTTTCCTCTTGATTTAGGCCTAAGCAGTGACTGGCGAGAAACACTTTAATGGGAAGCGATTGCCAAGCTTCCAAAAATTAAGAAACTCCAGAAATCTCAGCAAATATTTTTTCACCCAAAATGGATGATACTTTCAGGAAATGATCAGTACATTAAGTCGACGTGGTTCCCCAAGTTTCGTTCTTCTATGTTGAAGCGTTCATTTCCAGTAACAGTTTGAATTTTTAGGTTTCACTCTGTTTTCTCCTATATTGATAGATGTATTTGGAACTCTAAATCCAACACGGTTTGTGCTAGCTTCTTGAAACTTGACACAACAAAGTAGTTTCACGTTCTATCTCTACGTTTTGTTTCCTCTTGATGTAGCCCTAAGCAGTGACTGGCCAGAAACACTTTCATGGGAAGGGGTTGCCAAGCTTCCAAAAATTACGAATCTCCAGAAATCTCAGCAAATATTTTTTCACCCAAACTGGATGATACTTTCAGGTAATGATCAGTACACTAAGGCGACTTGGTTCCCCAAATTTCGTTCTTCTATGTTGAAGCGTTCATTTCCAGTAACAGTTTGAATTTTTAGGTTTCACTCTGTTTTCTCCTATATTGATAGATGTATTTGGAACTCTAAATCCAACACGGTTTATGCTAGCTTCTTGAAACTTGACACAACAAAGTAGTTTCACGTTCTATCTCTACATTTTGTTTCCTCTTGATGTAGCCCTAAGCAGTGACTGGCGAGAAACACTTTCATGGAACGGGGTTGCCAAGCTTCCAAAAATTACGAATCTCCAGAAATCTCAGCAAATATTTTTTCACCCAAACTGGATGATACTTTCAGGTAATGATCAGTACACTAAGGTGACGTGGTTCCCCAAATTTCGTTCTTCTATGTTGAAGCGTTCATTTCCAGTAACAGTTTGAATTTTTAGGTTTCACTCTGTTTTCTCCTATATTGATAGATGTATTTGGAACTCTAAATCCAACACGGTTTGTGCTAGCTTCTTGAAACTTGACACAACAAAGTAGTTTCACGTTCTATCTCTACGTTTTGTTTCCTCTTGATGTAGCCCTAAGCAGTAACTGGCGAGAAACACTTTCATGGAACGGGGTTGCCAAGCTTCCAAAAATTACGAATCTCCAGAAATCTCAGCAAATGTTTTTTCACCAAAACTGGATGGTACTTTCAGGTAATGATCAGTACACTAAGGCGACGTGGTTCCCCAATTTCATTCTTCTATGTTGAAGCGTTCATTTCCAGTAACAGTTTGAATTTTTAGGTTTCACTCTGTTTCTCCTATATTGATAGATGTATTTGGAACTCTAAATCCAACACGGTTTGTGCTAGGCTCCTGAAACTTGACACAACAAAGTAGTTTCATGTTCTATCTCTAGGTTTTGTTTCCTCTTGATGTAGCCCTACGCAGTGACTGGCGAGAAACACTTTCATGGAAATGGTTGCCAAGCTTCCAAAAATTACGAATCTCCAGATATCTCAGCAAATATTTTTTCACCCAAACTGGATGATACTTTCAGGTAATGATCAGTACACTAAGGCGACTTGGTTCCCCAAATTTCGTTCTTCTATGTTGAAGCGTTCATTTCCAGTAACAGTTTGAATTTTTAGGTTTCACTCTGTTTTCTCCTATATTGATAGATGTATTTGGAACTCTAAATCCAACACGGTTTGTGCTAGCTTCTTGAAACTTGACACAACAAAGTAGTTTCACGTTCTATCTCTACATTTTGTTTCCTCTTGATGTAGCCCTAAGCAGTAACTGGCGAGAAACACTTTCATGGAACGGGGTTGCCAAGCTTCCAAAAATTACGAATCTCCAGAAATCTCAGCAAATGTTTTTTCACCAAAACTGGATGGTACTTTCAGGTAATGATCAGTACACTAAGGCGACGTGGTTCCCCCAATTTCATTCTTCTATGTTGAAGCGTTCATTTCCAGTAACAGTTTGAATTTTTAGGTTTCACTCTGTTTTCTCCTATATTGATAGATGTTTTTGGAACTCTAAATCCAACACGGTTTGTGCTAGGCTCTTGAAACTTGACACAACAAAGTAGTTTCACGTTCTATCTCTATGTTTTGTTTCCTCTTGATGTAGCCCTAAGCAGTGACTGGCGAGATACACTTACATGGAAAGGGGTTGCCAAGCTTCCAAAAATTACGAATCTCCAGAAATCTCAGCAAATATTTTTTCACCCAAACTGGATGATACTTTCAGGTAATGATCAGTACACTAAGGCGACTTGGTTCCCCAAATTTCGTTCTTCTATGTTGAAGCATTCATTTCCAGTAACAGTTTGAATTTTTAGGTTTCACTCTGTTTTCTCCTATATTGATAGATGTATTTGGAACTCTAAATCCAACACGGTTTGTGCTAGCTTCTTGAAACTTGACACAACAAAGTAGTTTCACGTTCTATCTCTATGTTTTGTTTCCTCTTGATTTAGGCCTAAGCAGTGACTGGCGAGAAACACTTTAATGGGAAGCGATTGCCAAGCTTCCAAAAATTAAGAAACTCCAGAAATCTCAGCAAATATTTTTTCACCCAAAATGGATGATACTTTCAGGAAATGATCAGTACATTAAGTCGACGTGGTTTCCCAAGTTTCGTTCTTCTATGTTGAAGCCTTCATTTCCAGTAACAGTTTGAATTTTTAGGTTTCACTCTGTTTTCTCCTATATTGATAGATGTATTTGGAACTCTAAATCCAACACGGTTTGTGCTAGCTTCTTGAAACTTGACACAACAAAGTAGTTTCACGTTCTATCTCTACGTTTTGTTTCCTCTTGATGTAGCCCTAAGCAGTGACTGGCCAGAAACACTTTCATGGGAAGGGGTTGCCAAGCTTCCAAAAATTACGAATCTCCAGAAATCTCAGCAAATATTTTTTCACCCAAACTGGATGATACTTTCAGGTAATGATCAGTACACTAAGGCGACTTGGTTCCCCAAATTTCGTTCTTCTATGTTGAAGCGTTCATTTCCAGTAACAGTTTGAATTTTTAGGTTTCACTCTGTTTTCTCCTATATTGATAGATGTATTTGGAACTCTAAATCCAACACGGTTTATGCTAGCTTCTTGAAACTTGACACAACAAAGTAGTTTCACGTTCTATCTCTACATTTTGTTTCCTCTTGATGTAGCCCTAAGCAGTGACTGGCGAGAAACACTTTCATGGAACGGGGTTGCCAAGCTTCCAAAAATTACGAATCTCCAGAAATCTCAGCAAATATTTTTTCACCCAAACTGGATGATACTTTCAGGTAATGATCAGTACACTAAGGTGACGTGGTTCCCCAAATTTCGTTCTTCTATGTTGAAGCGTTCATTTCCAGTAACAGTTTGAATTTTTAGGTTTCACTCTGTTTTCTCCTATATTGATAGATGTATTTGGAACTCTAAATCCAACACGGTTTGTGCTAGCTTCTTGAAACTTGACACAACAAAGTAGTTTCACGTTCTATCTCTACATTTTGTTTCCTCTTGATGTAGCCCTAAGCAGTAACTGGCGAGAAACACTTTCATGGAACGGGGTTGCCAAGCTTCCAAAAATTACGAATCTCCAGAAATCTCAGCAAATGTTTTTTCACCAAAACTGGATGGTACTTTCAGGTAATGATCAGTACACTAAGGCGACGTGGTTCCCCCAATTTCATTCTTCTATGTTGAAGCGTTCATTTCCAGTAACAGTTTGAATTTTTAGGTTTCACTCTGTTTTCTCCTATATTGATAGATGTATTTGGAACTCTAAATCCAACACGGTTTGTGCTAGGCTCTTGAAACTTGACACAACAAAGTAGTTTCACGTTCTATCTCTATGTTTTGTTTCCTCTTGATGTAGCCCTAAGCAGTGACTGGCGAGAAACACTTTCATGGAACGGGGTTGCCAAGCTTCCAAAAATTACGAATCTCCAGAAATCTCAGCAAATATTTTTTCACCCAAACTGGATGATACTTTCAGGTAATGATCAGTACACTAAGGCGACTTGGATCCCCAAATTTCGTTCTTCTATGTTGAAGCGTTCATTTCCAGTAACAGTTTGAATTTTTAGGTTTCACTCTGTTTTCTCCTATATTGATAGATGTATTTGGAACTCTAAATCCAACACGGTTTGTGCTAGCTTCTTGAAACTTGACACAACAAAGTAGTTTCACGTTCTATCTCTATGTTTTGTTTCCTCTTGATTTAGGCCTAAGCAGTGACTGGCGAGAAACACTTTCATGGGAAGCGATTGCCAAGCTTCCAAAAATTAAGAAACTCCAGAAATCTCAGCAAATATTTTTTCACCCAAAATGGATGATACTTTCAGGAAATGATCAGTACATTAAGTCGACGTGGTTCCCCAAGTTTCGTTCGTCTATGTTGAAGCGTTCATTTCCAGTAAGAGTTTGAATTTTTAGGTTTCACTCTGTTTTCTCCTATATTGATAGATGTATTTGGAACTCTAAATCCAACACGGTTTGTGCTAGCTTCTTGAAACTTGACACAACAAAGTAGTTTCACGTTCTATCTCTACGTTTTGTTTCCTCTTGATGTAGCCCTAAGCAGTGACTGGCCAGAAACACTTTCATGGGAAGGGGTTGCCAAGCTTCCAAAAATTACGAATCTCCAGAAATCTCAGCAAATATTTTTTCACCCAAACTGGATGATACTTTCAGGTAATGATCAGTACACTAAGGCGACTTGGTTCCCCAAATTTCGTTCTTCTATGTTGAAGCGTTCATTTCCAGTAACAGTTTGAATTTTTAGGTTTCACTCAGTTTTCTCCTATATTGATAGATGTATTTGGAACTCTAAATTCAACACGGTTTGTGCTAGCTTCTTGAAACTTGACACAACAAAGTAGTTTCACGTTCTATCTCTACATTTTATTTCCTCTTGATGTAGCCCTAAGCAGTGATTGGCGAGAAACCCTTTCATGGAACGGGCTTGCCAATCTTCCAAAAATTACGAATCTCCAGAAATCTCAGCAAATATTTTTTCACCAAAACTGGATGGTACTTTCAGGTAATGATCAGTACACTAAGGCGACGTGGTTCCCCCAATTTCATTCTTCTATGTTGAAGCGTTCATTTCCAGTAACAGTTTGAATTTTTAGGTTTCACTCTGTTTTCTCCTATATTGATAGATGTATTTGGAACTCTAAATCCAACACGGTATGTGCTAGCTTCTTGAAACTTGACACAAGAAAGTAGTTTCACGTTCTATCTCTACGTTTTGTTTCCTCTTGATGTAGCCCTAAGCAGTGACTGGCGAGAAACACATTCATTGAAATGGGTTGCCAAGCTTCCAAAAATTACGAGTCTCCAACAATCTCAGCAAATATTTTTTCACCCACACTGGATGATACTTTCACGTAATGATCAGTACCCTCATACCACTTGGTTCACCAAATTTCGTTCTTCTATGTTGAAGGGTTCGTTTCTAGTAACAGTTTGAATTTTGGGGTTTCACACTGTTTTCTCCCATATTGATAGATGTATTTGGAACTCTAAATCCAACACGGTTTGTGCTAGCTTCTTGAAACTTGACACAACAAAGTAGTTTCACGTTCTATCTCTACGATTTCTTTCCTCTTGATGTAGCCCTAAGCAGTGACTGGCGAGAAACACTTTCATTGAAAGTGGTTGCCAACTTCCAAAAATTACGAGTCTCCAGCAATCTCAGCAAATATTTTTCACCCACAAAGGATGATACTTTCACGTAATGATCAGTACCCTGAGACCACTTGGTTCCTCAAATTTCGTTCTTCTATGTTGAAGAGTTCATTTCCAGTAACAGTTTGAATTTTGGCGTTACACACTGTTTTCTCCTATATTGATAGATGTATTTGGAACTCTAAATCCAACACGGTTTGTGCTAGCTTCTTGAAACTTGACACAAGAAAGTAGTTTCAAGTTCTATCTCTATGTTTTCTAACCTGTTGGTGTAGCCCCAAGCAGATGCCTCGCGAGAAACACTTTCATTGAAAGGGGTTGCCAAGCTTCCAAAAATTACGAGTCTCCAGCAATCTCAGCAAATATTTTTTCACCCAAACTGGATGATACTTTCAGGTAATGATCAGTACACTAAGCCCACTTGGTTTTCCAAATTTCGTTCTTCTATGTTGAAGCGTTCGTTTCCAGTAACAGTTTGAATTTTGGCGTTTCACACTGTTTTCTCCTATATTGATAGATATATTTGGAACTCTAAATCCAACACGGTTTGTGCTAGCTTCTTGAAACTTGACACAAGAAAGTAGTTTCAAGTTCTATCTCTATGTTTTGTAACCTGTTGGTGTAGCCCTAAGCAGTGACTGGCGAGAAACAGTTTCATTGAAATGGGTTGCCAAGCTTCCAAAAATTACGAGTCTCCAACAATCTCAGCAAATATTTTTTCACCCAAACTGGATGATACACCCAGGTAATGATCAGTACACTAAGCCCACTTGGTTCCCCAAATTTCATTCTTCTATTAAGCATTTGTTTCCAGTAACAGTTTGAAATTTGGCGTTTCACACTATTTTCTCCTATATTGATAGATGTATTTGGAACTCTAAATCCAACACGGTTTGTGCTAGCTTCTTGAAACTTGACACAATAAAGTAGATTCAAGTTCTATTTCTATGTTTTGTTTCCTCTTGATATAGCCCTAAGGAGTGACTGGCGAGAAACACTTTCATTGAAAGGGGTTGCCAAGCTTCCAAAAATTACGAGTCTCCAGCAACCTCAGCAAATATTTTTTTCACCCAAACTGGATGATACACCCAGGTAATGATCAGTACACTAAGCCCACTTGGTTCCCCAAATTTCATTCTTCTATGTTGAAGTGTTCGTTTCCAGTAACAGTTTGAATTTTGGCGTTTCACACTGTTTTCTCCTATATTGACAGATGTATTTGGAACTCTAAATCCAACACGGTTTGTGCTAGCTTCTTGAAACTTGACACAATAAAGTAGTTTCAAGTTCTATCTCTATGTTTTCTTTCCTATTGATGTAGCCCTACGCAGCGAATGGCGAGAAACACTTTAATAGAAAGTGTTTGCCAAGCTTCCAAAAATTACGATTCTCCCAGAAATCTCAGCAAATATTTTTTCACCCACAAAGGATGATACTTTCACGTAATGATCAGTACCCTCAGACCACTTGGTTCCCCGAATTTCGTTCTTCTATGTTGACGCGTTCGTTTCCAGTAACAGTTTGAATTTTGGCGTTTCACACTGTTTTCTCCTATATTGATAGATGTATTTGGAACTCTAAATCCAACACGGTTTGTGCTAGCTTCTTGAAACTTGACACAATAAAGTAGTTTCAAGTTCTATCTCTATGTTTTGTTTCCTCTTGATGTAGCCCCAAGCAGATGCCTGGCGAGAAACACTTTCATTGAAAGGGGTTGCCAAGCTTCCAAAAATTACGAGTCTCCAGCAATCTCAGCAAATATTTTTTCACCCAAACTGGATGATACTTTCAGGTAATGATCAGTACACTAAGACCACTTGGTTTTCAAAATTTCGTTCTTCTATGTTGAAGCGTTCGTTTCCAGTAACAGTTTGAATTTTGGCGTTTCAAACTGTTTTCTCCTATATTGATAGATATATTTGGAACTCTAAATCCAACACGGTTGGTGCTAGCTTCTTGAAACTTGACACAAGAAAGTAGTTTCAAGTTCTATCTCTATGTTTTGTAACCTGTTGGTGTAGCCCTAAGCAGTGACTGGCGAGAAACACTTTCATTGAAAGGGGTTGCCAAGCTTCCAAAAATTACGAGTCTCCAGCAATCTCAGCAAATATTTTTTCACCCAAACTGGATGATACACCCAGGTAATGATCAGTACACTAAGCCCACTTGGTTCCCCAGAATTCGTTCTTCTATGTTGATGCGTTCGTTTCCAGTAACAGTTTGAATTTTGGCGTTTCACACTGTTTTCTCCTATATTGACAGATGTATTTGGAACTCTAAATCCAACACGGTTTTTGCTACCTTCTTGAAACTTGACACAATAAAGTAGTTTCAAGTTCTATCTCTATGTTTTCTTTCCACTTGATGTAGCCCTAAGCAGCGAATGGCGAGAAACACTTTCATAGAAAGGGTTTGCCAAGCTTCCAAAAATTACGATTCTCCCAGAAATATCAGCAAATATTTTTTCACCCAAACTGGATGATACTTTCAGGTAATGATCAGTACACTAAGCCCACTTGTTTCCCCAAATTTCGTTCTTCTATGTTGAAGCGTTCGTTTCCAGTAACAGTTTGAATTTTGGCGTTTCACACTGTTTTCTCCTATATTGATAGATATATTTGGAACTGCAAATCCAACAGGGTTTGTGCTAGCTTAATGAAACTTGACACAAGAAAGTAGTTTCAAGTTCTATCTCTATGTTTTGTTTCCTCTTGATGTAGCCCTAAGCAGTGACTGGCGAGAAACACTTTCATTGAAAGTGGTTGCCAACTTCCAAAAATTACGAGTTTCCAGCAATCTCATCAAATATTTTTTCACCCACACTGGATGATACTTTCACGTAATGATCAGTACCCTCAGGCCACTTGGTTCCCCAAATTTTGTTCTTCTATGTTGAATCGTTCGTTTACATTAACAGTTTGAATTTTGGGGTTTCATACTGTTTTCTCCTATATTGATAGATGTATTTGGAACTCGAAATCCAACACGGTTTGTGCTAGGTTCTTGAAACTTGACACAATAACATAGTTTCAAGTTCTATCTCTATGTTTTGTTTCCTCTTGATGTAGCCCTAAGCAGATGCCTGGCGAGAAACACTTTCATTGAAAGGGGTTGCCAAGCTTCCAAAAATTAGGAGTCTCCAGCAATCTCAGCAAATATTTTTTTCACCCAAACTGGATGATACTTTCAGGTAATGATCAGTACACTCAGCCCACGTGGTTCCCCAAATTTTGTTCTTCTATGTGAAGCGTTCGTTTTCTGTAATAGTTTGAATTTTGGCGTTTCACACTGTTTTCTCCTATATTGATAGATGTATTTGGAACTCTAAATCCAACACGGTTTGTGCTAGCTTCTTGAAACTTGACACAATAAAGTAGTTTCAAGTTCTATCTCTATGTTTTCTTTCCTCTTGATGTAGCCCTAAGCAGTGACTGGCGAGAAATACTTTCATTGAAAGGGATTGCCAAGATTCCAAAATTTATGAGTCTCCAGCAATCTCAGCAAATATTTTTTCACCCAAACTGGATGATACACCCAGGTAATGATCAGTACAGTAAGCCCACTTGGTTGCCCAAATTTCGTTCTTCTATGTTGAAGTGTTCGTTTCCAGTAACAGTTTGAATTTTGGCGTTTCACACTATTTTCTCCTATATTGATAGATGTATTTGGAACTCTAAATCCAACACGGTTTGTTCTAGCTTCTTGAAACTTGACACAATAAAGTAGTTTCAAGTTCTATCTCTATGTTTTCTTTCCTCTTAATGTAGCCCGAAGGAGTGACTGGCGAGAAACACTTTCATTGAAAGGGGTTGCCAAGCTTCCAAAAATTACGAGTCTCCAGCAATCTCAGCAAATATTTTTTCACCCAAACTGGATGATACACCCAGGTAATGATCAGTACACTAAGCCCACTTGGTTCCCCAGATTTCGTTCTTCTATGTTGAATCGTTCGTTTACAGTAACAGTTTGAATTTTGGGGTTTCACACTGTTTTCTCCTATATTGATAGATGTATTTGGATCTCGAAATCCAACACGGTTTGTGCTAGGTTCTTGAAACTTGACACAATAACATAGTTTCAAGTTCTATCTCTATGTTTTGTTTCCTCTTGATGTAGCCCTAAGCAGATGCCTGGCGAGAAACACTTTCATTGAAAGGGGTTGCCAAGCTTCCAAAAATTAGGAGTCTCCAGCAAATTCAGCAAATATTTTTTTTACCCAAACTGGATGATACTTTCAGGTAATGATCAGTACACTCAGCCCAGTTGGTTCCCCAAATTTTGTTCTTCTATGTTGAAGTGTTCGTTTCCAGTAACAGTTTGAATTTTGGCGTTTCACACTGTTTTCTCCTATATTGATAGATGTATTTGGAACTCGAAATCCAACACGGTTTGTGCTAGCTTCTTGAAACTTGACACAAGAAAGTAGTTTCAAGTTCTATCTCTATGTTTTGTAACCTGTTGGTGTAGCCCTAAGCAGTGACTGGCGAGAAACAGTTTCATAGAAATGGGTTGCCAAGCTTCCAAAAATTACGAGTCTCCAACAATCTCAGCAAATATTTTTTCACCCAAACTGGATGATACTTTCAGGTAATGATCAGTACACTAAGCCCACTGGGTTCCCCAAATTACGTTCTTCTATGTTGAATCGTTCGTTTCCAGTAACCGTTTGAATTTTGGCATTTCACACTGTTTTCTCCTATATTGATAGATGTATTTGGAACTCTAAATCCAACACGGTTTGTGCTAGCTTCTTGAAACTTGACACAAGAAAGTAGTTTCAAGTGCTGTCTCTATGTTTTCTTTCCTATTGATGTAGCCCTAAGCAGTGACTGGCGAGAAACACTTTCATTGAAAGTGGTTGCCAACTTCCAAAAATTACGAGTCTCCAGCAATCTCAGCAAATATTTTTCACCCACAAAGGATGATACTTTCACGTAATGATCAGTACCCTCAGACCACTTGGTTCCCCAAATTTCGTTCTTCTATGTTGAAGCGTTCATTTCCAGTAACAGTTTGAATTTTGGCGTTTCACACTGTTTTCTCCTATATTGATAGATGTATTTGGAACTCTAAATCCAACACGGTTTGTGCTAGCTTCTTGAAACTTGACACAAGAAAGTAGTTTCAAGTTCTATCTCTATGTTTTCTAACCTGTTGGTGTAGCCCCAAGCAGATGCCTGGCGAGAAACACTTTCATTGAAAGGGGTTGCCAAGCTTCCAAAAATTACGAGTCTCCAGCAATCTCAGCAAATATTTTTTCACCCAAACTGGATGATACTTTCAGGTAATGATCAGTACACTAAGCCCACTTGGTTTTCCAAATTTCGTTCTTCTATGTTGAAGCGTTCGTTTCCAGTAACAGTTTGAATTTTGGCGTTTCACACTGTTTTCTCCTATATTGATAGATATATTTGGAACTCTAAATCCAACACGGTTTGTGCTAGCTTCTTGAAACTTGACACAAGAAAGTAGTTTCAAGTTCTATCTCTATGTTTTGTAACCTGTTGGTGTAGCCCTACGCAGCGAATGGCGAGAAACACTTTAATAGAAAGTGTTTGCCAAGCTTCCAAAAATTACGATTCTCCCAGAAATCTCAGCAAATATATTTTCACCCAAACTGGATGATACTTTCAGGTAATGATCAGTACACTAAGCCCACTTGTTTCCACAAATTTCGTTCTTTTATGTGGAAGCGTTTGTTTCCAGTAAAAGTTTGAATTTTGGCGTTTCACACTGTTTTCTCCTATAGTGATAGATGTATTTGGAACTCGAAATCCAACACGGTTTGTGCTAGCTTAATGAAACTTGACACAAGAAAGTAGTTTCAAGTTCTATCTCTATGTTTTGTTTCCTCTTGATGAAGCCCTAAGCAGTGACTGGCGAGAAACACTTTCATTGAAAGTGGTTGCCAACTTCCAAAAATTACGAGTGTCCAGCAATCTCATCAAATATTTTTTCACCAACACTGGATGATACTTTCACGTAATGATCAGTACCCTCAGGCCACTTGGTTCCCCAAATTTCGTTCTTCTATGTTGAATCGTTCGTTTACAGTAACAGTTTGAATTTTGGGGTTTCACACTGTTTTCTCCTATATTGATAGATGTATTTGGAACTCGAAATCCAACACGGTTTGTGCTAGGTTCTTGAAACTTGACACAATAACATAGTTTCAAGTTCTATCTCTATGTTTTGTTTCCTCTTGATGTAGCCCTAAGCAGATGCCTGGCGAGAAACACTTTCATTGAAAGGGGTTGCCAAGCTTCCAAAAATTAGGAGTCTCCAGCAATCTCAGCAAATATTTTTTTCACCCAAACTGGATGATACTTTCAGGTAATGATCAGTACACTCAGCCCACTTGGTTCCCCAAATTTTGTTCTTCTATGTGAAGCGTTCGTTTTCTGTAATAGTTTGAATTTTGGCGTTTCACACTGTTTTCTCCTATATTGATAGATGAATTTGGAACTCTAAATCCAACATGGTTTGTGCTAGCTTCTTGAAGCTTGACAGAAGAAAGTAGTTTCAAGTGCTGTCTCTATGTTTTGTTTCCTCTTGATGTAGCCCTAAACAGTGACTGGCGAGAAACACTTTCATTGAAAGTGGTTGCCAACTTCCAAAAATTACGAGTCTCCAGCAATCTCAGTAAATATTTTTTCACCCACAAAGGATGAT